>NC_054380.1:136427818-137857818 GCF_017654675.1 Xenopus laevis | reverse complement strand
CTAGGGCAGCACCAGACTTAAATGCAGCTCTGAATGGTGGTACATGTAACATAATGCACAAGTTATACTGTTCCCCCGGCTTGTATAAGTCTGGAACTTCTAATATCCTTATCATTTACAGTGGGGGGTACATTATCCCTTATAATAAATTAGTGATACTCAGAGTTCCGTGTATAACTCAGCCTGCAGCCTTGTGCCTTTATATGGTCACAGAACAACCCCTCAGTGACTTCTAATATCCTTATCATTTACAGTAGGGGGTACATTATCCCTTATAATACATGAGTGATACTCAGAGTTCCCTGTATAACTCAGCCTGCAGCCTTGTGCCTTTATATGGTCACAGAACAACCCCTCAGTGACTTCTAATATCCTTATCATTTACAGTAGGGGGTACATTATCCCTTATAATACATAAGTGATACTCAGAGTTCCCTGTATAACTCAGCCTGCAGCCTTGTGCCTTTATATGGTCACAGAACAACCCCCTCAGTGACTTCTAATATCCTTATCATTTACAGTGGGGGGTACATTATCCCTTATAATAAATGAGTGATACTCAGAGTTCCCTGTATAACTCAGCCTGCAGCCTTGTGCCTTCATATGGTCACAGAACAACCCCTCAGTGACTTCTAATATCCTTATCATTTACAGTAGGGGGTACATTATCCCTTATAACACATGAGTGATACTCAGAGTTCCCTGTATAACTCAGCCTTGTGCCTTGTGCCTTTATATGGTCACAGAACCCCTCAGTGACTTCTAATATCCTTATCATTTACAGTAGGGGGTACATTATCCCTTATAATACATGAGTGATACTCAGAGTTCCCTGTATAACTCAGCCTGCAGCCTTGTGCCTTTATATGGTCACAGAACAACCCCTCAGTGACTTCTAATATCCTTATCATTTACAGTAGGGGGTACATTATCCCTTATAATACATGAGTGATACTCAGAGTTCCCTGTATAACTCAGCCTGCAGCCTTGTGCCTTTATATGGTCACAGAACAACCCCTCAGTGACTTCTAATATCCTTATCATTTACAGTAGGGGGTACATTATCCCTTATAATACATAAGTGATACTCAGAGTTCCCTGTATAACTCAGCCTGCAGCCTTGTGCCTTTATATGGTCACAGAACAACCCCTCAGTGACTTCTAATATCCTTATCATTTACAGTAGGGGGTACATTATCCCTTATAATACCTGAGTGATACTCAGAGTTCCCTGTATAACTCAGCCTGCAGCCTTGTGTCTTTATATGGTCACAGAACCCCTCAGTGACTTCTAATATCCTTATCATTTACAGTAGGGGGTACATTATCCCTTATAATACATGAGTGATACTCAGAGTTCCCTGTATAACTCAGCCTGCAGCCTTGTGCCTGCCAATATGTTTATACAGTCAGATGTATATTGCATAGTAAATATTACATTAACAGTCAGAGTAAATACACAGAGGGGTTGGTATATATCTATAAATATATAATTACACAGGGAAGAGACTTTTGCTGCCTTGAGGGGGCAGTAGAAGCCAGAAAAGCTGCTGATTCAGAGGAGATCACAAGGGATAAGTGGGCTGGGGAGGTTCTGCTGCTGAATACAGTTCATGCAAAGAAGCAGTGGGCCCGGAAAGCACTCACTGAAATAAATTTGTCTTGTTCAATATCATTAAAAAAAATGAAAATCTTCATATTATCGAGTCCATTGATTTTACAATATATTCTGTTTCCATTGTGCCATATATTACCTTTGTAACTGTCTGTTCTAACCTGCTAATACACATCTCCCAGCATTCTCAGCCAGCTGCTAATCCTGAGACTGCTTAGCCAGAGCTTTGAACGTATGAGTCTACTAAGTCTGTTAAAAAATTATTTAAGCCATAAATAAACCCAATAGGCCGGTTTTGCCTCCAATAAGGGTTAATTATATCTTAGATGGGATCAAATGCAGAGTTTTGGTTTTATTATTACAGGAGAAAAAGGAATTAGTTTAAAGACATTTAATTATTTGTTTAAAATGGAGTCTACGGAAGACAGCCTTTCTGTATTTTGGAGCTTTCTGGATAATGGGTTTCCGGATAACTAATCCTATACCTATGCTGTGCTTTGTATTGTTGCAATAGATTCAGTTCCAAAGGGAGCAATGCAGCTCAGTGCTTTTGTTTCCTATGCCTCATCTGAGCTTTTTTATCTTTCACACTGAACGGGCATCTACAGGCAGCAGCGGGGGCATCTACAAGCAGCAGCGGGGGCATCTACAGGCAGCAATGTGGGCAGGCAGCTACAGGCAGCAGTGTGGGCGGGCATTTACAGGCAGCAGTGCGGGCGGGCAGCTACAGGCAGCAGTGTGGGCAGGCAGCTACAGGCAGCAGTGTGGGCGGGCATCTACAGGCAGCAGTGTGGGCAGGCATCTACAGGCAGCAGTGCGGGCGGGCAGCTACAGGCAGCAGTGTGGGCGGGCATCTACAGGCAGCAATGTGGGCAGGCATCTACAGGCAGCAGTGTGGGCAGGCAGCTACAGGCAGCAGTGTGGGCAGGCATCTACAGGCAGCAATGTGGGCAGGCATCTACAGGCAGCAGTGTGGGCAGGCAGCTACAGGCAGCAGTGTGGGCAGGCATCTACAGGCAGCAATGTGGGCAGGCATCTACAGGCAGCAGTGTGGGCAGGCATCTACAGGCAGCAGTGTGGGCAGGCAGCTACAGGCAGCAGTGTGGGCAGGCATCTACAGGCAGCAATGTGGGCAGGCATCTACAGGCAGCAGTGTGGGCAGGCAGCTACAGGCAGCAGTGTGGGCAGGCATCTACAGGCAGCAATGTGGGCAGGCATCTACAGGCAGCAGTGTGGGCAGGCATCTACAGGCAGCAGCTGGGGCATCTACAGGCAGCAGTTCAGTAAACACTGACAAATCTTTCTGATAAAGGGGGGCTGATCCTACTTTGCGGCAGTGTACATGGCAGGGTGCAGGCTGCAGAAGGGAGGGAGGGGTACATGTGAATTTCTGGGGCCATGTATGGCCTCTCTGCTTTTAGGAGGTGCAATATAGGGAGACCTATGCAATGCATAGCTGGAACTGTATGCAGCAATTCTGCTCAAGTTTCTATTAGAATGCATTCCAACAGGCAACCCAGGTAGCATTGGCAGGCGTTTCCATGGTAACCCCATTCATGCTATGCAAGTGTTATTTACTATAAAGAAAAAACTGTAGAGTGAATATAGATCATGATGGTCTGAGCATATACTGTATACTGCATTCAGAATTTTCATATTCTGATTTACATTTCATAGCAATATTGAACAATTGTTGGAACAGGAAAGTCACATGACTAAGGGTTCCACACAAAGTGCTGATTTTTCACAAAAACCTTGAACTGAATCCCACATCCGGTGCATCTCTGTTGCTATACGAATAGGTGCAATCAGATATATACCAGATATAACAAGAAAGTATAGATTCTTTCAGAGAACATTTCTGCAGCATTCTACACTAAGGGGCATATTTATCAAGGGTCAAATTTCGAATTGAAAAAACTTTGAAATTCAAATTCAAAAAGACCGAAAAGAATTTGACGTTTTTTTTTTTGGTAGAATAGGTCGGTCTTTGAATGAATAGGTCCGTATTCGGCCAAATTTGAATCGTATGAATCAAAGGAATAGGGCATTAGATCGAATTAGATTCTACGTTTTTCCCCAAATTTTGGAGATTTTTCAAAGTCAACCAATTGACTCCAAATAGGTTCTAGGAGCATTTCAGCAGGTTTTAGATGGCAAATGGTCGAAGTCGGATTTTTAAATAGACAGTACATGATTAATCTCAATATTCGAAATTTTAGAATCTTTTGCGAATTCTAATCGAATTTGGATTATTCCCTAGTTGAAGTACACAAAAAATAGCTTGAAATTCAAATTTTTTTCATTCGAAATTTCACCTCGAACTTTCGATAAATTTGCCCCTAAGGGTTCTTACTGACGAGCGGTTGAAGCTGCGTTCAGCCGCTGGGGAGCGCCCGAATAGACGCATTTAGCTTTTTCAATGGGGCTGTACTCACACATGCGCTTGTAGGCGCCGAACGCAGGTTGAGACGCAACATGCTGGATTTTTCCTGCGTTCGGCGCCTACACTCGCCTGTGTGAGTTTTCACCTTACAATGGAGGGGGACACTGAAGGTATAGGGTATGTGATGTCATTTCCTGTTTTACACCTTAAAGCTTCCCTTGCACCATATTGTGTTCACCTGACAGTTGTGCAAATAAATGACCTATGAGCAGTTGATCTGCCTTACAAGCCTTTCCTTGTTACTTCTAATTGTGGTCTGAATGAATTGTGCCTGTGTCGGGGGTACACACAAGGATTCGGCTGAATAATGTACAACTCGTTGTTCCAAGGTTCCAGTCACCCCTGTGAATAATTCCTATTCCTGCATCTCCTGAGATATCTGCGCTGGGCTGATGGGGTGGAACAGGGAAGGGCTCATTATGGAGATGCCCATAGGTTTATAAGATAATAAATAACACAAACCAAAAATATCCGTAAATGAGATCCCAGTGATTTGCACTTCCTGATTACTTTTACCCCATTTCCTTCCTAATGACGTTCCTTTCAGATGGACTTCTACTGATTCTGAGGGAATTGCCCTTGACGTGCGCATTAAATGCGGTTACTTTTTTTGTGTTTTGCCATAAATTATTTGCAAGTTGTGTTTAACATGTTCAGAGTGGGGATTGTGTCATTTCCAGATCATGTGTTAAATATGGAGTTTGCCTCGTATTCACCGGCTACAAGTCTGGTGTGCCCAGTAGGAAGACATCCAGCAACAGAATGTTTTTTTTCTGGAAAGTTTTTTTTACCATATACGTAGGTATCGCCTTAGCTGTCACCCTATACACAGGCCCTCAAGTGCCTATGTGGTTAATACGCTCTTGGGTTTGTCTATTAACATATCTTTGCATTGTTGGATGGTCTGAGGCCCACCATGGCCTTCCATCATAGGGGCCCCAGCCACAATCATCTCCAGGCCCCCCCCCTGCCCCAATCGCATCACCCATCCAGGCTCCCCTGCCCCAGACCCATCCCCCCTCTAGGTCCCCCTGCCCCAGACCCATCCCCCTCCAGGCCCCCCAGCCCCATCACCCCTCCAGGCTCCCCTGCCCCAGCCCCATCCCCCCTCCAGGCCCCCCAGCCCCATCAACCCTCCAGGCTCCCCTGCCCCAGCCCCATCCCCCCTCCAGGCCCCCAGCCCCATCACCCCTCCAGGCTCCCCTGCCCCAGCCCCATCCCCCCCCTCCAGGCCCCCCAGCCCCATCACCCCTCCAGGCTCCCATGCCCCAGCCCTATCCCCCTTCAGGCCCCCCAGCCCCATCACCCCTCCAGGCTCCCCTGCCCCATCCCCCCCTCCAGGCTCCCCTGCCCCAGACCCATCCCCCTCCAGTCCCCCTTGTCCCAGCTGCATCCCCCCCTCCAGGCCCCTCAGGCTTACCTTTATTCTAGTTGTGGCTGCAATCAGGGGCAGTGCGGCCTGTGCCTGGGTTCGGGTCAGGGTGGACTGGGCGCCCAAGTTCCACCAGGTTTTTGCCCAGTTTCCCGTCAGCCCAGTCCAACCCTGGATCTTGTGCTGTCGAATGATGGGATCTCAATAGACAAAATAACCGTTATTCAGTGCTGAAATTGTTCCATGATGCTTCAAATACTCATGGAGCGCTTCTCCAACCTTTTTCTATTGACACCAGTTGGCCAGTCTTACCCAGTAAACACAAGGAGCAGCCAATAACAAGCCAAGGAGCATGGGCAGCATGAGAGAGAGACAGAGACAACCAACATAAAAGACACATGGAGCTATGGAGGCAGTAATGCATGTCCTAAGCGTGGATACTTTATATTACTTACATTTTTGCACAGTTAGACCAAGCGAAGGGAATAGATTTACTGTTTTGTCTGGGTGGGTGCGGGGTCCCTTGCTATTCATTAGCAGCTGGAATGCCAATGTCACTAAACCCAGGGACTTGCTGCTCATGCTCTTTTGCTTTGTTACTCTATTAGTAAAAGATTGGATTTTATTGTATTTCTAAAAGGCATGAACCCATGGACACAGTCGGACTGGGTTACTCTCACCTACGGAGCTTGGCAATGTTGAGAACAATCGATCAATTAAAGGACATTTAATGGACTGTGAAGATGGTTTTGTAGCCAAGTCTGATGGGATTTCATTCTGGTTACCAAATCTGAAGCCTGTTGATGGCAAGCTCTGTAAACAATCACTTAGCGGTGGGTTTCAGCAAAGTGGGGAGTACAATCCCTCAGTATAAGCAGTCTCTGCACTTGGGGTGCAGAGTTTTGGAGTGAGTGCTTATTTGTGCCCTGGGTACCCCTGGAACTATAGCAGGGTGACTGTTACCCCAATGTTTCTATATATCTGTAACCTTGTTATGAGCTAAGGGGCCCAGTCTGAAGGCCAGTTAGGGGGAGATTTGGGGTGAGTGCTTATTTGTGCCCTGGGTACCCCTGGAACTATAGCAGGGTGACACCCCAATGTTTCTATATATCTGTAACCTTGTTATGAGCTAAGGGGGCCCAGTCTGAAGGTCAGTTAGGGGGAGATTTGGGGTGAGTGTTTATTTGTACCCTGGGAACCCCTGGAACTATAGCAGGGCGATAACCAATGTTTCTATATATCTGTAACCTTGTTATGAGCTAAGGGCCCCAGTCTGAAGGTCAGTTAGGGGGAGATTTGGGGTGAGTGTTTATTTGTGCCCTGGGTACCCCTGGAACTATAGAAGGGTGACACCCCAATGTTTCTATATATCTGTAACCTTGTTATGAGCTAAGGGGGCCCAGTCTGAAGGTCAGTTAGGGGGAGATTTGGGGTGAGTGCTTATTTGTGCCCTGGGTACCCCTGGAACTATAGCAGGGTGACTGTTACCCCAATGTTTCTATATATCTGTAACCTTGTTATGAGCTAAGGGGGCCCAGTCTGAAAGTCAGTTAGGGGTAGATTTGGGGTGAGTGCTTATTTGTACCCTGGGTACCCCTGAAACTATAGCAGGGTGACACCCCAATGTTTCTATATATCTGTAACCTTGTTATGAGCTAAGGGCCCCAGTCTGAAGGTCAGTTAGGGGGAGATTTGGGGTGAATGTTTATTTGTGCCCTGGGTACCCCTGGAACTATAGCAGGGTGACTGTTACCCCAATGTTTCTATATATCTGTAACCTTGTTATGAGCTAAGGGGGCCCAGTCTGAAGGTCAGTAGGGGGAGATTTGGGGTGAGTGTTTATTTGTACCCTGGGAACCCCTGGAACTATAGCAGGGTGACACCCCAATGTTTCTATATATCTGTAACCTTGTTATGAGCTAAGGGGGCCCAGTCTGAAGGTCAGTTAGAGGGAGATTTGGGGTGAGTGCTTATTTGTGCCCTGGGTACCCCTGGAACTATAGCAGGGTGACTGTTACCCCAATGTTTCTATATATCTGTAACCTTGTTATGAGCTAAGGGGGCCCAGTCTGAAGGTCAGTTAGAGGGAGATTTGGGGTGAGTGTTTATTTGTACCCTGGGAACCCCTGGAACTATAGCAGGGCGATAACCAATGTTTCTATATATCTGTAACCTTGTTATGAGCTAAGGGCCCCAGTCTGAAGGTCAGTTAGGGGGAGATTTGGGGTGAGTGCTTATTTGTACCCTGGGTACCCCTGGAACTATAGCAGGGTGACACCCCAATGTTTCTATATATGTGTAACCTTGTTATGAGCTAAGGGGGCCCAGTCTGAAGGCCAGTTAGGGGGAGATTTGGGGTGAGTGCTTATTTGCACCCTGGGTACCCCTGGAACTATAGCAGGGTGATCTGTGTTCACCTAATTTTTATATCTGAAAGGGTCTGACAAAGTTTTTTAATGGGAGTAAAACCTAGTTTTTGTTAACCATTGTAAATACCGTATGTGACTTTGTTTTTAAGTCTTTCACAGAGTCACTATTGAGAGAAATCCGGGCAAGTTACACATTTTTTTCCTTGTATATTTGGTTGTGTTTACACAGGGCCTTTATATTGTTTACCTTTATCCAGTTTACTTATTTTCTTATCACTCAATTAATGTTTATTGATGGTAGAAATCGCTGATCACGCTGCTAAAATGTGTTAATTAACACGTGGTTTGGATGTTTAGAATATTCTCTGTGATAATTATCACCTTTTAAAAATAGGATTCTTCTTATTAACAGAAAATGGCCATAGTAAGTGTTGCGCTGTGTGTAACGGATATATTTGCCAAATGATTCCGCTTCTTTAATTTGAAAGTGTTTTTCTATTTATTGTGTATTTTGTTTTTTGTCAGGGAGGAGTGAATAGTAAGAAGAATTACCTCAAAAGTCTTAGGGGATCATTTATAAACACTGGGCAAATTTGTACCTGGGCAGTAACCCATAGCAACCAATCAGTAATTAGCTGCAGGTTGAACACTAAATGCAATCATCTCATTGGTTGCCATGGGTTACTGCCCAGATGCAAACTTGCCCAGTGTTTATAAATGACCCCCCTTGAAGAAAAGTAGATGTTTAGGTGTATGAAACTAATGGAATATAGATGGTGAAAGGTTATTTATTCAGATTATTCAACCAGGAACCTTCTTCTATGCCATCTTCAGTCGCTTAGTAATTAATATATACTGGACTATCATCCTGGATTTCTTTCAGAATATCCTAAATATTAAGAAACTTTAGTCATTCTCAGGGTTGGACTGGACATGTGGGACACCGGGAAAAAAACCAGTGGGCCCCAGATCTGCTCCCACCTGGAGAGCTCTTCCCACCCCAACTGATGCAAAGATGCACCGATTAGGGTTTCCACCTTCTGTCCCGTGGAATTCTGGGCAGGGGGTGGGCGGATCATGATGTAGTGTGGGCCGTCTGTGACATGGGAGCCGGTCTGTGACATCAGATGCAAAGCTATGACATTACGATTGGCTAATCGCCAAGTCAATCATAGGAAATCCTGCCCGGTTTTCCTAATTTGGAAAACCGGACAGGCAGTTTTGACCTGGACAGCCCTTCAAAAAACCTGTAAGGAGCGCTGCCCGGTGCGTCCTTCCACGGCAGTGTTCCAGCCAAGAACCACATGGACGTTGGACGCCAGCGCGTCAATTCAGACGCAGCGTCAAAACGTGCAGTGTTGACGTGCAACGTCAGTGTGTGACGCATGACGTCATCACGCATATTTTGTTGTGAAAATTCAACTATAAAGGGACGCCAGAAGCCTACAGTCATTGCCCCGGTACGGTGATTCTCTTTATGGGTAAAAAGGTCCCCTGCTATTTGTCTATAATGTCCTCTAATGTACTTGTAAAGTCTAATCATGTCCCCTCACAAGCTCCCAACACACTGCCATTTAGTGTATAACTTGCATTTATATTATTTTTGCCAAAGTGCATTACCTTGATGGTGGTTAAGGCTAAAAGCTGCCTCTCATAGTAGTTGAAACTAAGAGCTGCCTCCAATTCCACTTATGATGGTTGATGCTACGAGCTGACTCCACTTCATCTCATGGTGGTTGAAGCCAAGAGTCAGCTCTAGTTTATCTCATGGTGGGTGAAACTAAGAGGTGGCTAAAAGTTGTCTTGTGGTGGTTAAAGCTAAGAGTTGGTTTCACTTCTTCTCACGGTGGTTGAAGCTAAATTCTGGCTAAAGTTTCTGGCTCATGTTTCTATTGTGGTGGCTCATGCTAAGTGGTTGCTCCTTTTTTTCTCCTGGAGCTTGGTCCCAAGAGCTTTCTGCTAACATTTCCTGATGGAATTGACATATGGACCTGCTACTTGCACAGAGTGCCCACATATCTATTAGGAAGTTTTAAAAATCAAATTGGGTCCCCTAAACATAACGATGCTACTACATGATGTATCTTTCTACAACTGTATCTACCAGTAACAACTGTTGACTCAAGAGACAAGTTTATTGCTTAGTTTTAAACAAAATTCAATTTTACCTTTAAATGCATCTGGTCATTGATATGGTCCTCTCCTAACAGGTTTGCAGAGGCCCCATTCATGATCCATTGTTGGCCAAAAGTGTTGCCATACGAGTGGTTCTTGCTGTGTTTGGTCAGCTGAAACCTCCATCGATATCTACTAATAGAATCCTTTTCAGTGACAGAATCCATATTATGGAAGTTACCTGTCCTATGTAGGAGTGGGTGGGTGATAAAGTCACTGAAGGGAAATATCTTGGTGATTTCAATTTATTTTAATGCTTAATTCGAGCAAATTTTAATTAAAAACTTGTCCTTTTCAATATTAAAAAAAGCAGCGGTTGTCAGGTAATTAGTCCATGATGTCAAATTGAAGGGACCATCTATTGGTAAATAGACACATGTAATTTCTTGTTACTTTGAAATTATCATTATTGCTGGTTAATTATTCCTTTTGTTTATTTAATTAAAAAAGGAAATTCAGAGGAAAAACAGAGTGACTGCACCCACTGGGGTGAACGAACGGAGTTAAAATTAGAATGGACTGCTCTCCGGGACTAATAATGTCAAACGACATGCAAATGGAGAGCTGGATGGAGGCCTTGTTTAATTTAAAGTAATGAAGGCTGTATAATTGCAGCAGCCGCATACTCACGCTGAGATAATGTTTTCATTTATCACTTGGGAGACCTGACATTTAAGAGGAACCACGGACGGACTGCAGGTCTTGAGTCTGCCTCAATGCCACGGGAAATGTCATCCTGTCTAATCGCACAATTATTGCCAGATACAATATAATGGTAATTGGCCACTAATGCTATGGACAGCGGGGGGCAACAAGAGCAACTCACAACAGGAAGAGTCAATGAACCAGGTACAAGTCGGGCTTGGGAAAAATTATATGTTGCTTTCCACTTGGCTGGGATGTACCAAATTAACGTGCATAGTAGAGGTGGCAAGTTCCCTGCCAGTTAGTCACTGTTGTTCAAAGAGGTAGAGCAGTGATCCCCAACCAGTGGCCCGTAAGCAACATGTTGACCCCTTGTATGTTGCTCCCAGTGGCCTCAAAGCAGGTGCTTATTTTGAATTCCAGTCTTGGAAGCAAGTTTTGTTGCATAAAATGGTGTGTTCTCCCAACCAGAACCTCCTGTAGGCTGCCAGTCCAAATAGGGGCTATCAATAGCCAATTACAGCCCCTGAGGTAGAGTCTTGCATCAGGTCATGTACTGCAAAGTGGTTGGGTTTCTGGCAAAAAGTTCCCAATTCCCTGGGCGTGCGGGCAGTCAGCAGGTAACCCGGCTGGGTACCCAACAAAGGTGTGAGGACTTCTCATTTCATACGCCGGTGTGAGGACTTCTCATGGATACCTGGGTATATGAAAGCAGTTTTAGTATGTATGTATGTAGTATGTTTTGTTCCTCTTGGAGTTGGTCATTGGCTCTGCTAAGGTGAACTGTGACCTAGAGTCCTGAGCAGGTCCAGTCATGCAGACCTGCACCCAACCCGGATCCCCAACCAGTGGCCCGTAAGCAACATGTTGACCCCTTGGATGTTGCTCCCAGTGGCCTCAAAGCAGGTGCTTATTTTGAATTCCTGGCTTGGAAGCAAGTTTTGCCAACCAGAACCTCCTGTAGGCTGCCAGTCCAAATAGGGGCTATCAATAGCCAATTACAGCCCCTGAGGTAGAGTCTTGCATCAAGTCAGGTACACGCAGAATAACTGCAAAGTGGTCGGGTTTCTGGCAAAAAGTTCCCAATTCCCCGGGCGTGCGGGCAGTCGGCAGGTAACCCGTCACGGTACCCAGGAGGACTTCTCATTTCATACGCCGGTGTGAGGAGTTCTCATGGTTACCTGGGTATATGAAAGTAGTTTTGTATTTTTACAACCCCAGACTCCACTATATGTTTTGTTCCTCTTGGAGTTGGTCATTGGCTCTGCTAAGGTGAACTGTGAGCTACAGTCCTGAGCAGGTCCAGTCATGCAGACCTGCACCCTACCCGGACCCAGTGACCAGCAACTCAACCTACACCCGCCACCCAGTATGTTCCCCTAATAAGACCCGCTACCCAACCCGGCACACAAATAGCTTCTGCCGTGAACGTATCAGTGCTGTAATTTGCTCTAGCAATAGCCCTGTGAGCATTTTTTGGATCTGATTGACCTCTGCCTTCAGCACTGTGATGTTTTATTGCCCTAGGTGGCTACAGATTTGTTCTTACTCTTCCCAATTCAATGTTGAGGTTGCATAGACAACAAGGCAGTAGCAGTAGGTGTTCACATTCCAGTAAAATGGAACGTTAACTATCATTATTTTATCATTATTTCAAGTACAGACTGCAGTCTATTTGTAAAATGAATCTGTTGCTGAGCTGCACAGTTCATGATGGAGTTGAGGCGGTAGGTGGAGGCAGTTAAAGACACAGACCTTAGTGATGGCTGCCCTTATGCACACAATCCAACAAGGGGCAGATGTGTATCCACACTTCTCTAGGCCAGTGCTGAGGGTAGAGCTGGGGTCTTAACTGGGCATAAACAAGATGTAACAGGGTGCCTCCAAATAACCTCCTAATAGAAATCTTATCTGGGAGGTTTACAGCTCTTCCAGGCTTTGATGGCTCAAGAAGATGCAAAGTTGTCTCTCCATTTCAAATGCAACTACTATAAGCAAAGTATTTTGCCACTAAAAATGATGGCTCTGTCCAGTGCTGATGCCCCAAGTTTGGAAGTGGGCATGGTTAGGCAGTTTGGGAGCAGGGGCACAGTCAATGGGAATGGTTGGGAGTCCTGTTTGGGACCTGTGGCAGTTGGAGACCGGAATATACATGGCAGTTTAATTTGCTGACCTAAGCTGGGCTTGTAAAAGGTTGAGGGCTATATAAGTCTGACCCCCTGGAGTTGATGGCCATATTAATTAACTAATATTGGGCCCTATGAAAACTTGGCCCAAATGGTCCTGATTGTCGTTTTGGGAAAGATGGGATAAATGTTACACCCTTGTATATATTGGTTATTTATGCTGGAGCCATTTCCTTCTCATACCTCCCCCCAGCCATGTTTTATTTAACCCTATCCTTCCACTAATCGGCATGGTCAGGTCGCAGCTCATTGTATTTGCTCGTTACGCTGCCCTTGAGCTTTTTTGCTCCGAGGCTTTTCTATCTCTTGCTAAACAAACACATTTCATAATTTTACATTTGCTTTTATGGGAAAGCGAGTCTGATCGGCTGGGATCATTTTATCTTTTCCCATCTCACTCACACAATCTCCCAGTTCCCGTGGTGCTCGAATTTGTTCCATAAACACCCGAGCTCATAAATATTAATTGGCTTCTAATTACAGGCATTACATTTAGATCGGGCAGGCAGCATCTGGTTTCATGAGAGGCGGCAATAAGGAGTGTGATAACATCTCACCTTGTGACAAATGTATTCTGAGACAGCGACACACAAACACCCAAGATTTCTCCTCTAATAGGAATGAATGGCAGGGCGGATGTCACACCACACGGTGATTGAACACCCAAACTGTCAGACAGTCAAACTGTCGGTCATGTCACAACCTGCCCCCAACACACCCCTGTTCATAACACCCAAGACAGTTTGCCCATCACCACTGTACATAGCACCCAAGACCGTTTGCCCATCACCACTGTACATAGCACCCAAGACAATTTGCCCATCACCACTGTAAGTAGCACCGACAGTTTGCCCATCACCACTGTACATAGCACCCAAGACAGTTTGCCCATCACCACTGTACATAGCACCCAAGACAGTTTGCCCATCACTACTGTACAGAGCACCCAGGACAGTTTGCCTGGCACCCCTGTACATAACACCCAAGACAATTTGCCCATCACCACTGTAAGTAGCACCGACAGTTTGCCTGGCACCCCTGTACATAACACCCAAGACAATTTGCCCATCACCACTGTAAGTAGCACCAACAGTTTGCCCATCACCACTGTACATAGCACCCAAGACAATTTGCCCATCACCACTGTAAGTAGCACCGACAGTTTGCCCATCACCACTGTACATAACACCCAAGACAGTTCGCCCATCACCACATACGTAGCACCCGACAGTTTGCCCATCACTACTGTACATAGCACCCAAGACAGTTTGCCCATCACCACTGTACATAGCACCCAAGACAGTTTGCCCATCACCACTGTACATAGCACCCAAGACAATTTGCCCATCACCACTGTAAGTAGCACCGACAGTTTGCCTATCACTACTGTACATAGCACCCAAGACAGTTTGCCCATCACTACTGTACATAGCACCCAGGACAGTTTGCCTGGCACCCCTGTACATAACACCCCTCAGATTTTGCCTTGATAAAGCCAGGAGGCGAAACACGTGTTGGCACACTTTTTAACGCTATGATAATTGTTTTTTGAGCGATTGCTTGATTTTATAATACTAATTTATACTTGGAATTATTCCAAGTTTTTTAAGACCACATTGTTTCTGCTCTCTCTTAACTTCTATACTGCAATCAAATGGCACTGTGGGATTTGTAGTTTTTTAGGGAAGATTAGAAAAATCAAAGAGCTATCAAGGTAATCTTGAGATTACAGTCCCCAGTGACCTACTATCTCCCTCTTGTGGGGTCGCAGAATTTAGAAAAAATGTAGGCAGTTAGTTCTTGGGACTTCTCCACTTCTATTACTTTCATTTTCCATCTTTTTCTCCAATGCTGGTCTTCATGTGGACATATTGATACGACTTTTTTTTAATTAACTCTTTCACTTTCAAACACCTATCAGCCTAGGCTGAGGTGTGCAAACCAATTACAATCTACCATTTTAGTGGGGGTTTTTCCTCCCGTTTTTTTATAAAATTTTTGTTCAGCAAGTGTTTTTTAATGAATTCAGTCATTTTTTCTTAATTCAACCTTGGTAATTCTGAATTAATTTATTAACCCGAATCTGTGCAGGCACTGTTATTATTATTTCAATTTATTTTGTTATTTTAATCATGAATTTAGAATAAAATCTATAGTAGCACCTTAATTAATTTATATAATCTAAGTAATTTATATTCACTTAATTTAGTATACTATAAGCAATTTATAATTATTACTTAACGGCACAAAGTGCCTAACAGGGTAATCACCTTCTGGTGTTAAACACCATCACGTAATAACGAATCACAACTGGGTTTTTTTAAATATTTATCGAAATTATTCACAATCATTAGAAACTGAAGAGCTGAACAATATAGATATTGGTAATCAATGTGGTGTTAATAATTGGTTGGCAACTAGAAAAAGAGGGGTTTTACTCTTTTTTAACTTTAGTAAATAACACCCAGGACAGTTTGCCCGGCACCACAGTATGTTGCATTTTGCTCCCATAAACAGGCCCTATTGTGTTTCATTCCAGAGTAAAACTTTTATATTATAACTGTTCTGTTTTTTTGTGTTGTCACTAACCAACATGTTCTCCAGCAACAGACTGTGCAGAAATCATGCAACTTTCCCTTATTATACCGCTAATATCAAGGTCGGTGTTATTAGTTGTGTACATTTTTTAATGCTAAGCTAACCGCACACCTTTTTCCGTCCTCAAATATTTTTCTTACTAAATACTTTTCCCAATAACACTTGATGTTTTAATGTATTGAGACTCAAGTATTACATCTAAGTATTATAATTAAATATCAAAGCAAGGAAATTAGTTTGAGACAATTTAACACTGAACGATGTGTAATTTGTTTAATTATTACTCTGTGGCTTCCAAACGAATATGACTAGGTGGGAAAGGAACATTCAATCCAAGTGTTTACCATCAGTCGACTTGTTTCTAGTTTGACAGCTCACGATACAAAGTTTACATTTTTTTTTTAATCCAATGTTTATTGGTTTTTAGTTTTTCCATATTCATGAATTTCAATACAAATAGTACAAAACATTCTATAATAACATATCTATAAATAACTATGGGGGGGTTTGTGGATGCACACCTGAGGCCAATTTCAAAAAGTATAAAGCCCTGTCTAAGTAATTCAAGTAAATATGCCAGTGCATACACACTATTGTGCAACTGCACATATCACTCTACTTTGTTTTTAATTACAACACCTGACTTCTACTTTTCTAAAATGGGCGTTGGTTAAGGCAGTCTCTCCCTCTTAAAAGCCGCTCAGCAGTTGGCGGGGGAGGATCTAGCACAGAGTTGAAACCAAGGCACTGGAGATGTTTACATAAAGAATTGTTACTACACAGAGAGGTAATGTTCCTTTTTTACTATGACTAAAGATAAATAAGTTAGGGACCACCATGTGGGGTTTTACCTTGACGTGGTATGGTGGCTTATCAATATTATGATCATAACTTTGTAACAAAAAAACCCTGTTTCAAAATTACATGCACTTGCCTATTTACTTGAAGTACTTAGACAGGGCTTTATACTTGGCCTCAGGTGTGCATCCACAACCCCCCCCATAGTAACATATCTATAAAGCCATTCGTTATACAGTCTGTCTATGTAAGAACCTACCCTGGTGGTGTAGTGGGCAGCGGGGTCCTTGGCGTGGACGCCCGCTGTGCCACTCCTGTCCTCTCCTTGCCAGCACCATTTTGGGTTTCCTAGGGCGCCTGCGGCGCGCCTGTGCGACTCTTAAGGGCGCAAGCGTGCTGGGGTGATTGCGCCAGCACGCAACGGCGCGAATTTGCGCACGTTTTGGCGCAAATCCTGTGCCTTGTCCTACCTGTTTCTGAATTACTATCCTGATTGTTCTATCCGTGTTTGACCCAGCCTGTTCCTGACTATTCTGACCTCTGTATCCTGATCCTGCCTGTTTATTGACTACCGAGCCTGCCTGATCCTGTTTGTCTGATTACCCGGTTTTGACCCTTTGCCTGCCAAACGACAACTCCTTCTGCCTGATCCAGTCTGTCTGATTTCCTGGTTTTGACCCCTTGCCTGCCTGACGATTCTGTTATCTGCCTGACCTGACCCGGCCTGTTCTACATAGTAACATAGTAAGTAAGGTTGAAAAAAGACACATGTCCATCGAGTTCAACCTTTTTTTTTTTTTATTAACTACCTATCTGCCAGTTGATCCAGAGGAAGGCAAAAAACCCATCTGAAGCCTCTCCAATTTGCCTTAGAGGGGAAAAATTCCTTCCTGACTCCAAAATGGCAATCGGACTAGTCCCTGGATCAACTTAGACTATGAGCTATTTCCCATAACCCTGTATTCCCTCACTTGCTAAACACCATCCAACCCCTTCTTAAAGCTATCTAATGTATCAGCCTGTACCACTGATTCAGGGAGAGAATTCCACATCTTCACAGCTCTCACTGCAACAAACCCCTTCCCAATATTTAGCTGGAACCTCTTTTCTTCTAATCGGAATGGGTGACCTTGTGTCAGCTGGAAAGAACTACTGGTAAATAAATCATTAGAGAGATTATTATATGATCCCCTTATATATTTATACATAGTTATCATATCTCCCCTTAAGCGCCTCTTCTCCAGTGTGAACATCCCCAATTTGGCCAGTCTTTCCTCATAGCTAAGATTTTCCCTTTACCAGCTTAGTTGCCCTTCTCTGTCCCCTCTCTAATACAATAATGTCCTGTTTGAGTGATGGAGACCAAAACTGTACGGCATATTCTAGATGGGGCCTTACCAGTGCTCTATACAGTGGAAGAATAACCCCCTCCTCCCGTGACTCTCTGCCCCTTTTAATACAACTCAAGACCTTATTTGCCCTTGATGCTGCTGACTGGCATTACTTGCTTCAGACAAGTTTATTATCTACAAGGACTCCAAGATCCGTCTCCATTATGGATTTGCCTAGTGCAGTCCCATTAAGGGTATAAGTGGATATTGTTACATCCCAGGTGCAGGACTTTACATTTATCAACATTGAATCTCATTTGCCACTTAGCTGCCCAGATTGCCAGTTAGTCAAGATCCTGTTGCAAGTGCCACATCCTGGATGGAATTAATTGGGCTGATAGTTTTGTGTCATCTGCAAACACTGATACATTACTTACAATACCCTCCCCTAAGTCATTAATGAACAAGTTAAATAAAAGTGGACCCAATACTGAGCCCTGGGGGACCCCACTAAGAACTTTACTCCAAGTAGAGAATGTCCCATTAACAACCACCCTCTGTACCGATCCTGTAGCCAGTTTCCTATCCACGTGCAAACGACTTCTGTTTCCGTTTCTACCAGACGCCTTGTACCTTGACCTTCTGCCCAAAGACTCTTGCTATCCGGTCGTGCCCCTTTGCCAGCCAGAACATCTCGCCTTGTTCCCCCCCCCCCGTTAAGTCCAGGTGGCACCCAAGTAAGCTGAGGGCTCCTCCCGAATCCCAAAGTGGTCACACTACTGGTGAAGCCGAGACCAGGGTACTTGGAACTTGTTCTGGTATTGGGTGCCAGCCGTGACAGTCTATTTGTTCATTGGAAATATATGTAACAAAAAGAGGGTATTGATAATGTTAAAACCTGTAAACCTTAGGTTATTACCCTCAAAGTTTACATTTTAAAGGACCTCCTTTACTTTTCCTGGGCTGTTTCTGAGGCTGATGGCACATATTGGAGGCTTGAGCACCATTGTTTCTTCTCAGTCAGAAGTCAAGTCATTCACATTATAGAATTAGACTTTTTACCCAGTGGTCACATGTTAAAACTAGCTGTAACTGCATTGGACTGCCATGCCTTAAAGGATAATTAAATGCTATCTGCTGTACTTTATGTTTTTGAGCTTCTGTACCAACCCAAGGCCACCAAAAACCTTCAACCTCTGAAGATGCCCAAGTAGCTCCCAATATTCTTTTCTGCTGATTCCCAGCACATTTTCACTCACCTGAGCTTAGGGTAGAGCAGCCCAGAGCACAATGAGCATGTGCAGTGCCACTGACAAAGGGAATCCAAGATGGGGAGGATGTGGGGGCAACTTTGAAGGTCTGGATCATTACTGTTACAGGGCTGCTAGATCACTCAGGATTTCTAGCCATATTTATTTTTAAGTTTAGTTCTCCTGTTACCTTTGGTGGGCAAGCTCTTGTCATGCTCTTTGCTTATTGAACGTTTGGTACTTTCAGGTGCCCTTGGGAGCTGTGTTTATTCCGGTTTTCCTACTCTGCCTTGTGTATGACGCATTCCATCTCTATAGCTATATTTAAGGCTTGTTTTTTCATCAGTTAATCAAGCTAGAGATTGTGACACTGGTCTCAAACCGCGAGTGCTAAAGGTTTAATCATTATGGAAAGGTAGAAGTTACTATTTTAGGTTCTACATACAAAGAAATAGACTGCAATTCTAGCAAAACAATGAACTTACATGTTTGTCTGCCCCTGAGGTTTTTGTTCCACCCTAACCCAGTTTTTTGTTGGACTTCCTTCAAGCTGGATTTTCAGGTTTACCAACAAAATATCAGTGCACCAGAACCAGCTTGTGGCAAAGGATATGGGCTAGTCTTTTGGGAAGATGCAGATCTAAAGGCTTGATGGTATGTTTCATCTGAATTTAGTTTGCTAGGGGAAGATGTCGTTTTGGGTAGAGTCCTCCTTATTGAATATACCACAGCCAATAGTTGAAATGATCCCATAAGCTTCCCATCTCTGTTGTACTGTTAAGCTCTGTACCTATACACAGCCCCCTCCACATGCCTGGTGGCTCAGGGTTATTTGGTGACAATGTTTTAAGTCAACATATCTGGCAAGCAGAAAGAAATTAACTTTTAATCTTAATGATGAAACCATTGAGCACTCTGAGGACATGTGGTGAGCTAAAGGATAGATCAAACAGGAAGAATCTTTGCTTGATGGTTTCCCCTTCGTCTATATGAAGTTAATTGGAAAGCTAACACATTTCTAATGTAGGGGCCATAGTTCAACAATAACCGGAGATCTGACACCCTAATATACCAAGTGTTTAGTAACATACATTCCATGTAACATGTTTCAAAAAAAGTCTGTAGAATCCCACCTGTGAAAATTCCCATCTACCCTACATATATCAAGTTCAAATCTGTATAATTTCTTGTTATTCTGGTTGTAGAAGTGATGCTTATCAAAAGATTTCAAAAGCTTGCATTAGCAATATCATTACTGTAGACCAGTGATCCCCAAAAGTGGTTTGCCAGCAACATGTTGCTCCTCAAGCCTTTTGATGTTGCTCCCAGTGGTGTCAAACAGGTGCTCATTTTTGGATATCCAAGTTTGGAGGCAAGTTTGGAGACACATATACCACATGTATTGCCAAACAGACCCACCTGTAGTCTGCTAGTCCACATTGGACATAACCAATCGAAGCCTTATTGGACACCCCTAGGACCTTTTTGCACACCCCTAGGAGCTTGTGTTGCTCCCCGATTTTTTTATATTTAAATATGGCTCATGGTTAAAAAAATAAAATAAAAAAGATGGGGGCCCCTGCTGTTGACTCTACCTACCAAGCTGTGCAGTCACTCTTAGAATTCAGTCACTGACTCAGCTGAGATCACTTTTTTAGGCTGTAATTATTGGTCTCATTCTTTGTGACTTATTGACTGATATAGAGCATTAAAAAGCTATTGTAAAGCTTTAAGATGATTGTTAGCCTAAGGGTCCCCATACTGTTTAGAGTGGATCTTTGTTTAATAAAGTGAAATTTCTTCCTAGAATAGTCTAATGCATTAAAAAAAGAAGCTACGTGGGCTGTGTCACTGTGGGTTTCCAAACTTTTACCTCTTCTCTTACCTTCTTTATTCTCATAGTCCAGTGAACCCCAACCAGTGGCTCTTGGACAATATTTTGCTCACCAACCCATTGGATGTTGCTCCCAGTGGCCTCAAAGCAGGTGCTTATTTTTGAATTCCAGGCTTGGAGGCAAGTAGGCCTCCTGTAGGCTGCCAGACCACAAAGGGGCTACCAATAGTCACAGCTCTTATTTTGCACCATCCAGGCACAATTTTTATGCTCTTTTTGCTCCCCCAACTCTTTTTACATTTGCTCATTGGTAGAAAAATGCTGGGGACCTCAGTCCTATTCCATTGTCTTATCCTCCTCTGCTTTTTCCTCAGAAATGGAGGACTGAGTGGTAGAAGATTACGTTTAGAAGATTTGAAAGTGATTCTGTAGCTGCAAACACATTATTATCATTGATTTCATGCCTGTCTAATTTTATAGCCAGAACTGCTTTGGTTTGTCTTTTTCAGGTATGGGCTGCTTTTGGGGAGCAGAGAGAAACTTCTGGAGAAAATAGGGGTCTATTCTACCCAAGTTGGCTATTCTGGAGGTTACACACCCAACCCACTGTATGAAGAAGTCTTCTCGGGTAGGTTTGGCTCGATGGGATTACAGAGTGTTCCTTTGTCATAACAAAGGTTGCTGCTATTTCAGTGATAACCAACTTTAATTATGCATCTCCGCTTCAGTTTTGCTGTGCTGTTCCTGGCGGAGCAGGGAAGGCTGTCACTGCGGAGAGCTGAGTGTTCACATGTTTGTTGATGTTTTTCCCTGCATTCAAGCAATTTATAAATATTATATACGCTTAAACAGAAATGTGATCTGACAGCTTTGGTGGCTTACTCCCTATCTCCTTGCTGGAAGGGCAACGATGACTCAATCAGTGGCCACTTCCAGCCCTGGAAATTATAATTTGCCTGCTCGTTAAAGCACAGATGGACCACCTGCAGCTCTGGAGATGTTAAACTACAACTCTTATAATTGAACTGCAAATTGCCCATGCTGCTCTTGTATGCGTACTTTCTAGATGTTTCTACCCTGCATTTGAATTGTGTTTGGTGCTGTCAGAATTAAAGTTTGCCTTTATAGATGAACAGAAGAACAAGCATCCTGACAGCCTTGGATTCACCATCAATATCACATGGCTTGCTTCTCCTACTATTGGTGGCCTTACATGGGCCTATAAAAGCTACCGACAGACCAAGTCGGCAGCTTATTGGCCAGTTTATAGGGCCCTCCGATGGGCTCCCCCAATCGATATTTGGCAAAAAATTAGGCAGATGTTGATTGGGCAGGTTTAAATATCCAGTCGGATCAAGGACCTCGTCATTTCGTTTATGGAGTCCTCACTCCGCCAGTCTGCAATCCAGGCGTTGTGGTCCAATCATTGGGTCCTAGGGCCTGCAATTGGATCAGCCCAATATCACCCAGCTCAAGGTGGTTTTATCGGGGTGAGGTCAGCTCATTTGGTGCCCTCACCAAACAAGAGGATCTTTGCGTGTATGACCTTATGTATTGCTCTCATAGGTCAAATAACTAAACATTGTGGGGAGCCAATCACCCCCCCCCCCCAAGTAATAACAATAACTCAAATCCCCAGGTCAGTGGTCCCACACTGGTATGGTGTTGGCCATGTGTTGTTCAGGCAGGATTGATGTTCCAGTTGGATCACGGTCCTCATCTGCTTGTTGAAGTTGTCCTCGATTTGACTACTGGCACAGGAGCAATTGGGGTCCTATTGTTGGCCCACGGGCCAAATGATCTAATCAGCTGGATATTTCCCACATCATCTGGGATGATATCCGCTCATTTGGTGACCTTGCCAAAGTAGAGGACATTATAATGTATGGCCACTTAAAGGCCAAATTCACCATTTAGAAGTCCTTTACAGCAGGAATCTAAGCAAAAGGTCTCAAAAGACCCATGACCAGATGAGCTGCATTTAAAATCTCCTTTAAAATTAACAGGTAGGGGAGCTGTTATCCAGAATGCTCGGGACCTAGTGTATGGATCTACGGATTTTTCCATAATTTGGATCTTTATCCCTTAAGTCAATGAGAACCATTTAAACATTAATTAAACCCAATAGGATTGTTCAATAAGAAATACTTATATTTTAGTTGAGATCAAGTACAAGGTTCTGTTTTATTATTACAGAGGAAAATGGAATGCGTCTCAAAGTTTTAAATTATTTTATTAACAAGGAGTCTATGGAAGATAGCCTTCCCGTAATTCAGAGCTTTCTGGATAACAGCATTCCAGTTAATGCTGGTGATGTATCTGAACCTTGTACAGAATGAAAAGCCTTAAAGGCCTGACCGTTAATCTGATGGGCAGATTGTGCCGCAATTACTTTTCACTTTTTCGGAGTCCGAACCAGATTCGATGGTTAATGATCTGGGAAAGATTTAGATAAAGCGTTTTTCAAAACCCAAATCTTCCTAGTATATGTGAAGACATAATTAAAGGGAGCAACGTTCCGTTTGGTTTCCATAGCAACCAAGTGCGGAAAGGGACTGCGAGAAGAAGGTGTTCTTGTTTTTAATGAGAATAGTTTAGAACATTTCCTATTGTAACTGTCACACTGTCGGGGAAATGGATCTGTGTTTCTGACTTTCTTGTTGAGCTTCTCGCTGCTAGATGGCTAGAAAATGTCACTCTGCTGGTATGGAGCCTCCTCTACTTCACTTCCAAAAAGTTTATCTGAGAACAGTTCCCCCTAATTTGCTGTTTGCCATTCTGTGACCCACATAAGGACCCCCAGGCATATGCCATCCAATGTACAGTGCCAGGAAAGTATTAAGCGCACATTTATTCTAATGGTGTCCAGATAAATAGACTCTTACGGACTCATAAGCCACCTGACCTGACCATCGACACAGGGGTTGGCAACCACCCATTGAGTTGGGACAGGGGGTCTCTTGGGGGATCAGTTAAAAAAAGCTTTGGGGGGTTACATACTAACATAGTAAGTTGGGTTGAAAAAAGCCACACGCCCATCAAGTTCAACCTTTGAACTTTTTTTTTAACCAGCCCAACTGCCAGTTGATCCAGAGGGAGGCAAAAAACTTAATCTGAATCCTCTCCAATTTGCCTCAGAGGCGGAAAAAAATCCTTCCTGACTACAAAATGGCAATGGAACTAGTCCCTGGATCAACTTGTACTATGAGCTATCTCCCATATCCCTGTATTCCCTCACTTGCTAAACACCATCCAACCCCTTCTTATACCTATCTAATGTATCAGCCTGTACCCCTGATTCACTTCCCAGCTCTCCCTGTAACACCCCTTTCCCTCCTCTAATCTCATTGGCTCCCTCCTGTCTGCTGGGAGGAGCTACTGGTGAATAAAGCATCCGACCCTTCCTTGTACCTATCTAATGTATCAGCCTGTACCACTGATTCAGGGAGACAATTCCACATCTTCACAGCTCTCACTGTAACAAACCCCTTCCCAATATTTAGCTGGAACCTCTTTTCTTCTAATCGGAATGGGTGACCTTGTGTCAGCTGGAAAGACCTACTGGTAAATAAATCAGTAGAGAGATTATGATATGATCCTCTTATTGGATTGTTGCCGATTTTAGAGTCCCACAATTCTGGGGGTCATTTAGAAGACCTCCAGCAGAATTCCAAGAGCACTACGAGGTGCAAGATCATGTACCATAATTCTGAGAGAGCAGTTCCCTGGGTCAAGGTGCAGATAACAGTGTTAATGGACAAGCCTTGTCTTTACTGACTGACATACAGCAGGCAGTAGACATAGGACCCTGTTGTGGCCTGTATCATCAGCCACTGCCTAATTTGCTCATATGATCTGAATTGTGTAAAAGTTATGGGGCAGGAGGGGGACCTAAGTGTGGCAGCTTACTTCCAGACTACAGCCACTCATGAATACTGAGCTGCTGAACATAGGCAGGAATGTATTCATTGCCGGCTGCAGGTCTTTCAGCTCTAAAATCAGTGGCAATTCATTTAGGCTGGAAGGCAGAATGGTTGATTTTTTCATTTTGCACCATGCCTTCTGCCTCTTTAGTTTATATGAATTCCCTGGACCGCCATTGTGATGACAAATCCACAAAACAAGCCATCAAAAAAAGTGATTAAAAAGTGAAGTGAAAAAAAGTTTAATCATTTTTTATTCATACCATCACGTAAGCCTTACTCGGACGTCATGATAACAATTCCACGCAAATGCAACATACGATTTGTTGTCATCTCTATACCCGTGGATAACTCAATAAAGCATTTCTGGTTAAAAAAAAAGAAAAGCCTTATGCGTTTTGTGCCAAAATGCCCTTAGTCATAGGCTGATACTCCTTCATGCGCCTTAACCATGCCCAGTTATACCCATCCATCCCCCAATCTGCTAGACATCCTACCCAGTTTCTGCCAAGTGATGTGTGCACAGAATATTCTTTCTGGACAAATAGAATACTAGCACTGAAGCATGGAGGTGCGGTGATAAGGCACATTGGAGCTTATTTATAAACACTGGGCACATTTGCACCTGGGCAGTAACCTATGTCAACCAATCAAATCTTTGCTTTCATTGTTCAACCGACAGCTGCCTGTAAAAAGTCAGTCACTGATTAGTTGCTATGGGTAACTGCCCAGGTGAAAGTTTGCCTAGTGTTTATCAATAAGCCCCAATGTGCCTTATCACCGCACCTCCATGCTTCAGTGCCATTGGAAAATGACATATTGTACAGTATCGCTCGTTCTCTAGCTATTTGTCTATCCTGCAGTTATTATGAAAGTCTTACACTAGTCACTTGATTTAAATCTTGTAGATTACACTCCGAAAGTCTTGAGTAAGAGGGTGAATAATGGGTGCAGAACGTGACTCTGTTCCCAATCACCTGCACGGAGAGGGTGACAGGAGAAGACTAAGGACAATTCCAGTTGTTATCAGGCCAGGAGCAGAAGTCTCTGCATATAAGACTCATCTCTAAAGCCAACACTGATTTGCTTGCTATCGCCCCATGCCAGTCTCGTGTTGGCGACGGTGGCAGCTCGTTATTGGTTTGTTGCCAGGAAATCTTTTACAACTTGACGCTGCCTGGAAGCCAAAAAATTTACGAATTTGCCCAGGAATAATATCGCAAAGCATCTTCTGTGCCGTGTTGCCAATTCCTAAATCTGGCAGCACATTCAGAGTGTTTATCGGTGCCAGCCTTTATTAGGGAACAGGGATGTAGAAATGCATGGAGAATTTAAAATTCCCTGAATGTCTGGCACTAACATTTAGGATGTGTTAATAGCCGATACATATTTGTGATATATCTGGGGCATAGAGTCTGTTGACCTCCATCTCCTGTTGAGCTCCTGTCTATAGGTTGTATGGCTCTATACAAGAGAATTGTCTTTGGAATGGAGAATTCCATTTATAGGTCCATTTGGGTGAGGACGCCCACGGTAATGTGCAATTTTCCCCTGAGCCTCTCTTCCCCTGCCTTTTGGCATCTGGTAAGCAGATTATAACACAGCAGAAGGGCTACGGGGAAGGATAAGGAAGCTTGAGAGCAGCTATTGCAAGATGAGCCAGTACCACATGTGGGTTTTGGTGGGTGCGGGTAGTTGTGTTTTAACAACAGCAACAACTTGTCTCTATTTTATTCTACATTTGCCATCCTGCCCTAATACCCCATATTGCCCTAATGTCTCTCATTCTGCCGAAATGTTGTCCTCTTGCTGTGCTATACTTACTGTACTCTCTAACGCTTTTCTACCAACCTACACTTAAGGTGGCAACACATGTAGCGATCCACTCGTTTGACGATCTCTCTCCGATATGCCCTCATTGACGTGGGTGATATCGGGCTGATCCGATTGTGGGTCATAGGGCCCAACAATTGGATCATAATGTAGCCAATACGGGCGGTCGGATCAATGTATAGATGCGGCTGCAATCCGATGGGATTTTCAACCCTGCCCGATCGACATCTGCCCGACTTTCGGCCAATGAGCTGCTGACTCGGTCTAACGGCAGCTTTTATCAGCCCATGTATGGCCAAGGTTCGGAAGCTGTTCAGTAATGCCCTGGGCACATATACTTACTTGCAACATATATAAATATCTGAACAAAGACAATGCCCCCCTTCTGCTCTGAATTTCTAAATGTATTACTTCATCCTGTTAATACTGATGTTTTCTTACAAATTAGAATGTCAGCCCTTATGTTAGAGTCTGTAATGCACCCCATGTGCGAAATGCGTCAGACCACATTTTTGTTATGTCTTTTGTCTTCGCATTGTGTGCCTTGTACTAGGCAATAGATAGTTTTATATTTTTACTTTGTCACAACTGTTATTTGGAAATCTGTCAATGTTAGGCTTTCTTAAGGCAAACATGTGGGCTGGTGTTGCTTCTATATTGTAAATCCAAGCAGCTGAGGCAGTAGGGTATGTGCTTATTTGTGCCCTGGGTACCCCTGGAACTATAGCAGGGTGACTGTTACCCCAATATTTCTATATATCTGTAACCTTGTTATGAGCTAAGGGGGCCCAGTCTGAAGGTCAGTTAGGGGGAGATTTGGGGTGAGTGCTTATTTGTACCCTGGGTACCCCTGGAACTATAGCAGGGTGACACCCCAATGTTTCTATATATCTGTAACCTTGTTATGAGCTAAGGGGGCCCAGTCTGAAGGTCAGTTAGGGGGAGATTTGGGGTGAGTGTTTATTTGTACCCTGGGTACCCCTGGAACTATAGCAGGGTGACACCCCAATGTTTCTATATATCTGTAACCTTGTTATGAGCTAAGGGGCCCAGTCTGAAGGTCAGTTAGGGGGAGATTTGGGGTGAGTGCTTATTTGTACCCTGGGTACCCCTGGAACTATAGCAGGGTGACTGTTACCCCAATGTTTCTATATATCTGTAACCTTGTTATGAGCTAAGGGGGCCCAGTCTGAAGGTCAGTTAGGGGGAGATTTGGGGTGAGTGCTTATTTGTACCCTGGGTACCCCTGGAACTATAGCAGGGTGACTGTTACCCCAATGTTTCTATATATCTGTAACCTTGTTATGAGCTAAGGGGGCCCAGTCTGAAGGTCAGTTAGGGGGAGATTTGGGGTGAGTGTTTATTTGTACCCTGGGTACCCCTGGAACTATAGCAGGGTGACACCCCAATGTTTCTATATATCTGTAACCTTGTTATGAGCTAAGGGGCCCAGTCTGAAGGTCAGTTAGGGGGAGATTTGGGGTGAGTGCTTATTTGTACCCTGGGTACCCCTGGAACTATAGCAGGGTGACTGTTACCCCAATGTTTCTATATATCTGTAACCTTGTTATGAACTAAGGGGGCCCAGTCTGAAGGTCAGTTAGGGGGAGATTTGGGGTGAGTGCTTATTTGTACCCTGGGTACCCCTGGAACTATAGCAGGGTGACTGTTACCCCAATGTTTCTATATATCTGTAACCTTGTTATGAGCTAAGGGGGCCCAGTCTGAAGGTCAGTTAGGGGGAGATTTGGGGTGAGTGCTTATTTGTGCCCTGGGTACCCCTGAAAATATAGCAGTGACTGTTACCCCAATGTCTCTATTGATCTGTAACCTTGTTATGAGCTAAGGGGGCCCAGTCTGAAGGTCAGTTAGGGGCAGATTTGGGGTGAGTGTTTATTTGTACCCTGGGTACCCCTGGAACTATAGCAGGGTGACACCCCAATGTTTATATATATATCTGTAACCTTGTTATGAGCTAAGGGGGCCCAGTCTGAAGGCCAGTTAGGGGGAGATTTGGGGTGAGTGTTTATTTGTACCCTGGGTACCCCTGGAACTATAGCAGGGTGACTGTTACCCCAATGTTTCTATATATCTGTAACCTTGTTATGAGCTAAGGGGGCCCAGCCTGAAGGCCAGTTAGGGGGAGATTTGGGGTGAGTGTCTATTTGTGCCCTGGGTACCCCTGGAACTATAGCAGGGTGACACCCCAATGTTTCTATATATCTGTAACCTTGTTATGAGCTAAGGGGGCCCAGCCTGAAGGTCAGTTAGGGGGAGATTTGGGGTGAGTGCTTATTTGTGCCCTGGGTACCCCTGGAACTATAGCAGGGTGACTGTTACCCCAATGTTTCTATATATCTGTAACCTTGTTATGAGCTAAGGGGGCCCAGTCTGAAGGTCAGTTAGGGGGAGATTTGGGGTGAGTGTTTATTTGTACCCTGGGTACCCCTGGAACTATAGCAGGGTGACACCCCAATGTTTCTATATATCTGTAACCTTGTTATGAGCTAAGGGGCCCAGTCTGAAGGTCAGTTAGGGGGAGATTTGGGGTGAGTGCTTATTTGTACCCTGGGTACCCCTGGAACTATAGCAGGGTGACTGTTACCCCAATGTTTCTATATATCTGTAACCTTGTTATGAGCTAAGGGGGCCCAGTCTGAAGGTCAGTTAGGGGGAGATTTGGGGTGAGTGCTTATTTGTGCCCTGGGTACCCCTGAAAATATAGCAGTGACTGTTACCCCAATGTCTCTATTGATCTGTAACCTTGTTATGAGCTAAGGGGGCCTGAAGGTCAGTTAGGGGGAGATTTGGGGTGAGTGTCTATTTGTGCCCTGGGTACCCCTGGAACTATAGCAGGGTGACACCCCAATGTTTCTATATATCTGTAACCTTGTTATGAGCTAAGGGGGCCCAGCCTGAAGGTCAGTTAGGGGGAGATTTGGGGTGAGTGCTTATTTGTGCCCTGGGTACCCTTGGAACTATAGCAGGGTGACTGTTACCCCAATGTTTCTATATATCTGTAACCTTATTATGAACTAAAGGGGGCCCAGTCTGAAGGCCAATTAGCATAAGATTTTGGGTGAGTGCTTATTTTTGCCCTCAGTATCCCTGAAACTATAGCAGGGTGACTGTTACCCCAATGTTCCTATATACGTATAACCTTGTTATGAGCTATGGGGGCCCAGCATGAAGGCCAGTTAAGATGGCATTTGGCTTGACTACATATGTTGGATACCCATGTAACTATAAAGGGGCACAATCTGAAGGCCAGTTAGTGTTAGATGTTCTTTATCATCATTTACAGTGAATACAGAATTTTGAGAACGAAGTAGAATCTGACTTTTACTTTAAGATATATATTTTGGTCCTAACCAGATATGCAGTTTTGGGAACCCTCTAAGAGGGATTATTGTTGTCCAATGTCCAAACAATTTTTGTTATTAATTAGAGCCGTTATTATGCTTTCTAAATAATATATAGAATTAAATGCACCATTGCTTGCCAGACATCACCCGAGCGTTGATCACAACGTCTGGAGAAACTGTCCCCCAACAAATCAATCAAACCTGCATTGGTTTGGCTGCAGTTCCACTTGTCATGTTTCTGTTGAAATTTAGGTTTGGGGCTGATTTGATGCTTCAGGCCCTGCAACAGCTTTTCATCACTGAGCCGAAGAGAAATTCTTCCATGTGCCAGAGATAATAGTTTCATAGATTTGAGACCATCTGTCAATGCTAAAGCTAAAGTGAAAATAGTTCATGCAACAGGACAATCATCTGACATATTCCAACAAATCTGCTACAGAATGACACAAACAATCCATGGAAGGTCTCATTTACCGTTTGGAGGGTCTGGACAAAAAACGTGCCCAATTTTTTTGCACTTAGCATTGGTACATCCATTGCCCATAATACTGTAAATTAGGCACAGTCTTAATTATTATTATTTAGAAGGAGGCCCAAAAATATGGTTTGAGGGTTGATAAATTGCCCAGGCCTGGATTTGTGGAGTGGCCACCAAGGCCCGGGCCTAGAGCGGCAGGATTTTAGGTGGCGGAATTCTGCCCAACAACACCCACATTGGTTCAGAAACACTAGGGGGCAAATTCACTAACAATCGTAGTTTCGCCAGGCGCAACTTCGCCGCACTTCGCCACACTTCGCCAGGCGTAGTTTCGCCAGCGCTTCGCAAATTCACTAAAATCCAAAGTTGCGCACAGGGGTAGCGTAAGGTTGCGAAGCTGCGCTAGCGTTGATTCACTAAGTAAAGCGTAGTTACGCTAGCGAAGGCTAATTTGCATAGGGCGCCAAATTCAAATTTCAATGGAGGAACACGTATCTGCACTACAAATGCCTAGAAAACCTTCAATTCATCAAATAAAAATTTTATTTTGCCCTACACATGTGCCCACTGTCTAGGTAAGTTGCCATGAGTCAGGAAATGTAGGGGGGAAGGAGGGGAGCCCCAAAAATTTTTTCGATCTTTTTCAGCCTATCACCCATAATGTAGAAAACACCCCAGCATTTTTGGGACTTAGAATAGATTTTTTTGAAGCAATCCCTATCTACTCTATTGCGCTTCGCCAGGTCTGAGGTGGCGAAGGAAGTCTAGCGTAAAAGGTAGCGTTCAGTACACTGCGCACGTTAGTGAATTTGCGTAGCTACGTCGCTAGCGAAAATTTGCCAGGCGTAAGGGTGCGAAGTAACACTAGCGAAACTACGCCAGCGTTCGTTAGTGAATTTGCGCAGTAACGAAAATGCCAAATGCTATCGAATTAACGCTAGCGTTCGGCGCTTCGGCGCTTAGTGAATTTGCCCCTTGGGATGCACAGGAGATACAATAGTTTTTAAAATTTCCTGTGCGCCAATCCTCATTGCTCTCGATCCGATGATGAAAATTTGCAAATAAAAGGGAGGGGACTGGGGCAACAAACAACAGTAGGCCTAGGGTGCCTACTATGTAAATCCGGCCCTGAAGTTGCCCCTCATAAGAAAAACTGCCATGAGTCCTACCTGGTTTTGAATGGCTAAATCTCTTCAGACATTACTCAGTGCTGTTAATCCCTGTGCAGCCTGTTATAGCATAAAAATACCTGTTAGTAAGACACGAATATGTAATATACATATAGAAAGATTCCCATTAAGCCTTGAATTGATCAGGATTAATATTGTTTGAATAAAGAAAGGAGGGCTAATTTATGTTAACCCCCTTCCATTGGTTTGTCTTTATTGGGGTATGTTTATATTATCATACATATGATAAAAAGTGCCCATTCACTAGTTGACCCTACAGGTTATCTACCCAATTATCCCACAGGATGAATGGATGGATACTATAAATGTTATTGTTCCATTCAATTGGTGCATCGGTTAATGGACAATGCATTGGCCAACACAATGCTACTGTGAACATTTTTGGTGGGGATGGATCTTCTGTGGACCAGCCCCAAAGTCATCACCTGACGAAGGGGGAACGCCCTCCGAAACGTTGTTTGACGCAATAAACATACCAGGGGTAGGACCCCGGTTTAATTTGCTCCGTGTGCCAGGCCTTTTTTCCTTACACCAGCCCCAAAGTGGACATAGATACCAAGATGGTTGGGCAGTATGGTCAAATTGACCAAGTTGCTAAAGCAGATATAGGCACATATTTTGGATGGCACAATGGGGTTATGTAATAAAAGGCACTAAGTCTGCCCAGGAGCATTAACCTATAGCGACCAATCAGCAGGCAGCATTTACTGGTCACGTGTTTAAAAGCAAACATCTTATTGGTTGCTATGGGTTACTGCACCTGGGCAAAGGTAGTTAATGTTCTGAGCAGATATGGTTTTAAGAATTCAATGAGGCCTCTTGTTTTGGCTTGAAAAAAGTCATTGCCGATCCACCAAAGTCTTTTTGATTGGAATTAACATGGTGGACTGTCAGGCCTTCCACACATGGATCCCATGGGTATTAAATCAATTTGGCTATCCACACGGTGAAATTGCATGATCCTGTGGATCCTATACCATGAGCTTTGGAGCCAAACATCAGAGGCCAAAATGTTGTGATGGAATAGAGACAGCAGATGAGATACCGTTTGACTAGATTCCATGAAAAACCTGGGCTCATGGCCGGCTTAAAGGAAAGGAAAGTGTAAAATAGAATAAGGCTAGAAATGCGGTATTTTGTATACTAAACATAAGCATGAAATTACTGCACCACAAGCCTAATCAAACACATGATTTATGCTTTCAAAGTTGGCCACCGGGGGTCGCCATCTTGTAACTTTGTTATACATCTTGGCCTGACCCTGCACATGCTCAGTGTGGTCTGGGCTGCTTAGGGATCATCATAAACAAAGCTGCTTGAGTTCTGCATGGCTGGGAAGTAAGGAGGGGGCTCCCCCTGCTGTTCATAAGTATGATTGTTTCCCTGCAGAGCAGTTAGGGACCGTCTGACAATTCCTATCCACAGCAGTAAATGAAGGGAGAATTTCACTGCATACAGTCAGGTTTCTTAAAAACTGTACACATTTTTTAATTAAAGTATACTGGAGAAAAGTTTATTTTTCATTAAAGAATGTAAAAATGGGATTTTATTTTTTTGCCTTTCCTTGTCCTTTAATAGCTTAGACCCTCCAGTTCTGACACTGTGCAAGTAAAGACACAACTCAGAGACCCTTTATTACTGCTGGATATGATGATATCTTGTTACTGGCCATGCATAAAAAGGTCGATATGCTGTTGCCTTCGCTTTTATGTTGTTCCATTAAAACGTATCATAATCATCAATACTGTCTTTTTTTGTGCGACCTACACTTCCAGACACGACACTTTTATTAGATCAACAAATACTAAAATAATAACACTGCCAGATGTCACATGTAATCCCACCAGCTTCGTTATGAAAGCAATAAACTTCTGAATGCAATATAACTGGTGGGCTATAGAGTAAGACTACTGTTTAATAACAGGGCAAAAGACAAATGCCTTATTGTCGCCTGATATTTGGGCTGACGTGTTCCAGAAGGTGCTGAGATGGTGGGGATTTTTAGGGCATGAAGCAGATATTGTGTTGATCAATGAAAGTGTTATGGACCATTAGCCTGAAGAGCTATCCAACGAAATGCCAATGTTGTTCTGTTTACTAGTGGAGATGTGCTTAGAGTTCTAGTTTTGTCCATTATAGTATTTATTTCTAATTGTTTTGTATATGGTAGACCTGGTTCTACCCAAGTGGAAATCTTCAGACACCCCTTTGTATCAGAGAGAACATAGCCAGTGTTTACTCAAAGGACCTTACTAGGACCTCTCCATAGAAGAAAAAAACAGGGAGTGATACTAGAAAAGGTTCCGTTTGTAACTAGATATAGTAGACAGTTTTATACCATACTGGATATAGTTAAGAGATACATATACCTATCCTAAATGCGGATGATGATTTTCACAAAATATTGCAATCAGGAGTAAATCGTATACCAAGGCGATCCCATACACTGACGGATCTAATATTGCCAAGTATGTATAGTCAGGGCCGCCATCAGCGGGGGAAAGGGGGGACAAGCGTACCGGGCCCGGGCATGAAGGGGGGCCCGGCAGCGCTGCATTTTTTGAAGATCCGGGCCCCCCTTACGAGCGCCCGAGCCGTACGTCCTCCCTCTGCGTTGCTGAATGCGGAAGTGCCGAAAAGCCGAAGCCGATGCGCCGAAAAGAGCCGAAGTCACGAAAAAAGCCGAAGTCCCGAAGCGCTGAAGCGGCGCAAAGACCCGAAGTCACGAAAGGAGGCGAAGTTGAAGTACTGAAGCCATGAGTTCAATTCTACTGAACACCAGTTTGTGTATTTTATTTTTTTTTAATCCCCTGGCCACCAATGTATTATTTTAATATTCTATAGGCCCCTGCCACCAATCGTTTTGTAAAACATTTTTTTTTGGGGCCCCAATTTTTTTTTTAACGTGTAAGGGGCCCCTTGCCACCAGTTTTTTTTTAATTTTTTTAAAAAAATTTTTTTTGGGGACCCAATTTTTTTTAACTTGTAAGGGGGCCCCTGCCACTTTTTTTTTTTTTTTCAAAAATTAAAAAAAAAAAAAATTTAAAAAAAAATTTTTTTGGGTCCCCAATTTGTTTTTAACCTATAAGGGGGCCCCTGTCACCAATGTTTTGGTTTTTTTTTAGGTTTTTTTTTACATTTTTTTTTGTTGGGTCCCCAAGTTTTTTTTAATTATAAGGGGGCCCCTGCCACCAATGTTTTTTTTAAAAAAACATAATTTTTTTCAAAAAACATAATTTTTTTCAAAAAACATTTTTTAAAAAAAAAATTTGGGTCCCCCTTATAAGTTGAAAACAAATTGGGGCCCCCAAAAAAAAAGTAAAAAAAAAAATGTTTTTTGAAAAAAAAAAAGGTGGCAGGGGCCCCCTTACAAGTTAAAAAAAATTGGGGCCCCAAAAATTTTTTTTCAACTTATAAGGGTGCGCCCCTGCCATAAATGTTTTTTCTTAAAAAAAGATTTTTTTTTACAATTTTTCTTTTTGGGCCCCAATTTTTTACAAGGGGGCCCTGACCATCATAAGCTTTTTATAACTTGTGTGGGGGGGGGTTACTTTTTTAGCGCTGATGTCTGTGTGGTCTTTTAACTGCGATGTGGAGTGGGCAGCATATGGGGTGGAGCTTAGTCGTTAGTGTGGGCGGGGCCCAGGGAGCCCCAAAAATTTTGTTGTACGGGGTCCTGTGATTTCTAATGGCGGCCCTGTGTATAGTGAAAAAAGAAAGGGGGATAGAACAGGTAATATGGGTGGTAAGTGTGGTAGCTGTAGATGTTTAACTTGCCAACATATTAAGATATCTAAGGAATTTAGGTCTACTGTAACAAATACCAGCTTTAAAATAAGGGACTATATAGATTGTACCACATCTACAGTGGTCTATCTGGTAACCTGCCTGAAGTGTCAATAACAATATGTGGGTTGTACAAATAGAACAATAAAGGAACGGATACGGGAACATCTGAGTCAGATAAAAAATCCAAAAGCGGTCGAAAAAAGTAATATAACAAGACATTTTGCACAGTGCAATGAAAGTAATCGATCATGTTTTCTGTACAAGGGATTGAAAAAGTGAGATTAGGAAGTAGAGGAGGAAACTTGGCAGGGCTTTTAGCAAAGAGTAGTGATGGGCGAATTTATTCGGCAGGCGCGAATTTGCAGCGAATTCCAGTGATTCGGCAGGCGAATAAATTTGCTACACCGCCACTAATGGACACCGGTGTCCATTTTTTTTGGACGCGTCCGAAATGGACACCAGCGTCTAAAACGGATGCCGGCGTCAAAAACGAGACGCAGGTGCCGATTTTTTTCGCGATTTCGTGAATTTCCCACAAATTTTACAGCGAAGTGAAATGCCCCAAATTCGCCTAGCAAACAGAGAATTATTCTGGATTTTCTACTTACATCGTTTACCACTTAGTTTTAACTATGAATTTGATGTAACTTGCTTTACTTAACTTATAATGGGATAGTATTAACTTATAATGGGATAGTATTAACTTATAATGGGATAGTATTAACTTATAATACACAAAAGCCGTGAATATCTTGTAAATTATATCCTTATAAACGGTGAGTAGTGATGTCATCTGTTATAAACGGTGAGTAGTGATGTAATTTCTGTCACATGACTCACTAAAATTTGTGTATTATAATTAATAAAGTACCCCCAGTTGTAAAATATGAGGATATTAGAAGTTACCTCGGAGTTCCATGACCTGTATAAAAACACTCGGCCTTTGGCCTCGTACTTTTATATGGTCATGAAACTCCTCGGTAACTTATAATATCCTTATATTTTACAAGAGGGGGTACTTTATTCACTATATAATGGGATAGTATTAACTTATAATGGGATAGTACATAGGGCATGATAGGGTAACAAATATGATATGTATTTACAATGATTATTTATGGATAAATACCTGATTTATATTCTTCTTGTGGCACTGATCGATATATAAAACTGTTTAAGTCACGTTTCCTAACATATGTATTTTAAAAAAGTTTTTGATAACTTGAAAATGTATAGAGTATAGGTCTACAAAACAATAATAATATGACTGAATGGAGGAAATATGAAATGTTGCTTTAAGAACAGGCGTGAGGTGGCAACACGGTATTGGTTTTACATTTTTGGGGAGGGACCTCCTGGGGTTTAAATTCTGTGACCAAACAGAACAACATTAGTGCCTATCAATAAGTACCGGTGGGTACGAAACGCGTAAGGTCTGTATGCCTACTCTTTTTAATATTTATGTTAAATAAAGACTGATATTTGAACTTAACATAGAATGTTTTAGAATATATTTTTTGGACTTGACATCTCCATATGTGGTCAGAAATCAATGGGGCAAATCCACTAAGATTCGTAGTTGCGCCAGGCGTAACTTCGCCGCACTTCGCCACACTTCGCCAGGCGTAGTTTTGCTAGAACTCCGCAAATTCACTAAAATCCGAAGTTGCGCTCAGGGGCAGCGTAAGGTTGCGAAGTTGCGCTACCATTGATTCGCTAAGCGAAGCGAAGTTACGCTAGCGATGGTTAATTTGCATACGGCGCCAAATTCAAATTTCAATGGAGGAATACGAAGAATCACTACAAATGCTTGGGAAACCTTCAAAACATCAAATAAAATGTTTATTTTGCCCTACACATGTGCCCACTGTATAGTTAAGTTGCCATGAGTTAGGAAATGTAGGGGGGAAGGAGGGGAGCTCCAAAAAAATTTTCGATCTTTTTCAGCCTATCACCCATAATATAGAAAAAACGCCAGCGTTTTTTGGGACTTAGAAAAAATTTTAACTTTTTTTGAAGCAATCCCTATCTACTCTATTGCACTTCGCCTGGTCTGAGGTGGCGAAGGAAGTCTGGCGTAAAAGGTAGCGTTCAGTACACTGCGCGTGTTAGTGAATTTGCGTAGTTAGGTCCGTTGCGCAAATTCACCAGACGTAAGGGTGCGAAGTAACACTAGCGAATGTACGCCAGTGTTCGTTAGTGAATTTGCGAAGTAATGAAAATGACCAACGCTAGCGAATTGACGCTAGCGTTAGGCGCTTCGGCGCTTAGTGAATTTGCCCCAATGAGTGAAGTGCCACACTTTAAAGTCAGGAAAGCGCAACAAAGAAGACTAAACAAACAAGATAAAGTTGGTCATTAATGGACAGAAATAACCTCCCAACTCATTGATACGGTTCCATCAGTCTTATTGTCCAATGTACAGTAAGTGGCCAAACCAGGGCTGAACTAGGAGTAGGCAGAATAGCCGAGTTTGCTACTAAATGGGGAACAATTTGAAAACATTTTTAGCCCTCCATTCCTGAGGCTGCCCTTGCTTAAAGTTCCTAAAAGGGTGATTGGGAGAAATGTCAGGTGAGTGAGCAGGGGGTCCTAAAGCAGCAAGTGGGGGATCTCAGGTGACACGGGGAAGGAAGGACTTTTGTGATGAGCAGGTAGAGGGTGAATGTGCAAGGGGGTTGGGAGTTGGCAGTGGGGCACCTCTCGGTAATGATGTTTGGGTTTACAAAAAGTTGACCCACACCAAACTCTAACCCACCTGCTCCCCATCGGCACCAAACTGAACCGGCCCGGCACTTCTACATCCCTGACGCCCATCCCACACGCCTATAAATAGATGCTGCTAGAAGAAGAAGCCATAAGAAAGACTTGGGCATGGAGAGCAGAAAGAAGAGCTCAACCTGAACCTGCCCACAACCTGCAAATTGTACACGGAAGTCGGCCCCAACCCACCCAACTTGCACATCACTACATATCAGCCAAGCCAAATTCCTGCACCGTGTATGGGTTCCCTTATGCACAACCCCATTACTAGGAAGCTCCAAATTACAGGAGTCCATTTTAAGCAAATCTTTCTAGGCTTTACAATGTTTTTCTTTTTTCTCTGTAATAGTAATGGGCAAATTTCTCCCGTTTCACTTTGCCGAAAAATTTGCGAATTTCCCGCAAAATTGGCGAAACTGTGAAAAATTCGCATAAAATCATGAAATCGGAAAGTTCACAAAAAAATCGCAAATTTCAAACGTTTTCACTCAAAAATCGTTAAATTCAGACGTTTTCACTCAAAAATCATGAAATTTAAAGGTTTTCACTACAAAATCGTGAAATTTGAAGGATTTCACAAAAAAATCGTGAAAATCTGACATTTTCACAAAAAATTTGAGAAAATCGGAAATTGATGCGGGCGAATTTTCAAGAATTTATTCGCCATCACTACTCTGTAATAATAAATCAGTACCTTGTATTAGGTCCTAACTTACCTGCACAGATCCCCTATTACAGAAAGAGACATTTTCAGGAAAACTCCAGAAACCACTCCAATTTTGTGGAAATCTATTTTTCCAAAAGAAAAATTAAATGGCAGTTCCTTCTAGATCATGACCTGAATTACGCACTTGTCTGATACATATTATTGCTTTCTACTCTCTCTCATCCATCATTCGTACAAAAAAAATAGGGGTTTTTTTACCTATAAAAGGCAGCAATTTACTAGTAAATTGTTATTTAAAAAAAACAGATTTGTTATTTTGGCCTTTCAGTTGCGGATTTGATCTTTCCACATTGTTATTGATATTGAAAAAAAAATCAAAAATAAATGTTTCCTAGGAAGGAAGGCTTTTTTGCCCATTCGTTAAAAAGAATAAAATAGAATGTTTTACAGCATATAAAACACATACTTTACTTCAATGATTCAGTCACTTTATTTTGAGGGGGGTTACAATTTATGATAAATTGGCTGCTAATACTTGGAACAGCAGAGATACTGTGTATAGCCAACTACAGGCCCGATAACTGCTCATTTTGACTATACAATACCTGCTATCCCACAGTCACACTCCCTTCCCAGAGACTATTATCCACTGTTACTATAGGCACCATCTCTCCCTACTATACCTGCTATCCCACAGTCACACTCCCTTCCCAGAGACTATTATCCACTGTTACTATAGACACCATCTCTCCCTACTATACCTGCTATCCCACAGTCACACTCCCTTCCCAGAGACTATTATCCACTGTTACTATAAGCACCATCTCTCCCTACTATACCTGCTATCCCACAGTCACACTCCCTTCCCAGAGACTATTATCCACTGTTACTATAGACACATCTCTCCCTACTATACCTGCTATCCCACAGTCACACTCCCTTCCCAGAGACTATTATCCACTGTTACTATAGGCACCATCTCTCCCTACTATACCTGCTATCCCACAGTCACACTCCCTTCCCAGAGACTATTATCCACTGTTACTATAGGCACCATCTCTCCCTACTATACCTGCTATCCCACAGTCACACTCCCTTCCCAGAGACTATTATCCCACTGTTACTATAGGCACCATCTCTCCCTACTATACCTGCTATCCCACAGTCATACTCCCTTCCCAGAGACTATTATCCACTGTTACTATAGGCACCATCTCTCCCTACTATACCTGCTATCCCACAGTCACACTCCCTTCCCAGAGACTATTATCCCACTGTTACTATAGACACCATCTCTCCCTACTATACCTGCTATCCCACAGTCACACTCCCTTCCCAGAGACTATTATCCACTGTTACTATAGGCACCATCTCTCCCTACTATACCTGCTATCCCACAGTCACACTCCCTTCCCAGAGACTATTATCCACTGTTACTATAGGCACCATCTCTCCCTACTATACCTGCTATCCCACAGTCACACTCCCTTCCCAGAGACTATTATCCACTGTTACTATAGGCACCATCTCTCCCTACTATACCTGCTATCCCACAGTCACACTCCCTTCCCAGAGACTATTATCCCACTGTTACCATAGGCACCATCTCTCCCTACTATACCTGCTATCCCACAGTCACACTCCCTTCCCAGAGACTATTATCCACTGTTACTATAGGCACCATCTCTCCCTACTATACCTGCTATCCCACAGTCACACTCCCTTCCCAGAGACTATTATCCACTGTTACTATAGGCACCATCTCTCCCTACTATACCTGCTATCCCACAGTCACACTCCCTTCCCAGAGACTATTATCCCACTGTTACTATAGGCACCATCTCTCCCTACTATACCTGCTATCCCACAGTCACACTCCCTTCCCAGAGACTATTATCCACTGTTACTATAGGCACCATCTCTCCCTACTATACCTGCTATCCCACAGTCACACTCCCTTCCCAGAGACTATTATCCACTGTTACTATAGGCACCATCTCTCCCTACTATACCTGCTATCCCACACTCACACTCCCTTCCCAGAGACTATTATCCCACTGTTACTATAGGCACCATCTCTCCCTACTATACCTGCTATCCCACAGTCACACTCCCTTCCCAGAGACTATTATCCACTGTTACTATAGCACCATCTCTCCCTACTATACCTGCTATCCCACACTCACACTCCCTTCCCAGAGACTATTATCCACTGTTACTATAGGCACCATCTCTCCCTACTATACCTGCTATCCCACACTCACACTCCCTTCCCAGAGACTATTATCCACTGTTACTATAGGTACCATCTCTCCCTACTATACCTGCTATCCCACAGTCACACTCCCTTCCCAAAGACTATTATCCACTGTTACTATAGACACCATCTCTCCCTACTATACCTGCTATCCCACAGTCACACTCCCTTCCCAGAGACTATTATCCACTGTTACTATATACACCATCTCTCCCTACTATACCTGCTATCCCACAGTCACACTCCCTTCCCAGAGACTATTATCCCACTGTTACTATAGGCACCATCTCTCCCTACTATACCTGCTATCCACAGTCACACTCCCTTCCCAGAGACTATTATCCACTGTTACTATAGGCACCATCTCTCCCTACTATATCCCACAGTCACACTCCCTTCCAGAGACTATTATCCACTGTTACTATAGGCACCATCTCTCCCTACTATACCTGCTATCCCACAGTCACACTCCCTTCCCAGAGACTATTATCCCACTGTTACTATATAGGCTCTCCCTACTATACCTGCTATCCCACACTCACACTCCCTTCCCAGAGACTATTATCCCACTGTTACTATAGGCACCATCTCTCCCTACTATACCTGCTATCCCACAGTCACACTCCCTTCCCAGAGACTATTATCCACTGTTACTATAGGCACCATCTCTCCCTACTATACCTGCTATCCCACACTCACACTCCCTTCCCAGAGACTATTATCCACTGTTACTATAGGCACCATCTCTCCCTACTATACCTGCTATCCCACACTCACACTCCCTTCCCAGAGACTATTATCCACTGTTACTATAGGTACCATCTCTCCCTACTATACCTGCTATCCCACAGTCAGACTCCCTTCCCAGAGACTATTATCCACTGTTACTATAGACACCATCTCTCCCTACTATACCTGCTATCCCACAGTCACACTCCCTTCCCAGAGACTATTATCCACTGTTACTATAGGCACCATCTCTCCCTACTATACCTGCTATCCCACAGTAGAGATGTCGCGAACTGTTCGCCGGCGAACTTGTTCGCGCGAACATCGGGTGTTCGCGCTCGCCGGAAGTTCGCGAACGTCGCGCGACGTTCGCCATTTTGGGTTCGCCATTGTTGGCGCTTTTTTTTGCCCTCTCACCCCAGACCAGCAGGTACATGGCAGCCAATCAGGAAGCTCTCCCCTGGACCACTCCCCTTCCCTATAAAAACCGAAGCCCTGCAGCGTTTTTTCACTCTGCCTGTGTGTGCTGAAGAGATAGTGTAGGGAGAGAGCTGCTGCCTGTTAGTGATTTCAGGGACAGTTGAAAGTTTGCTGGCTAGTAATCGTTTTGATACTGCTCTGTTATTGGAGGGACAGAAGTCTGCAGGGGTTTGAGGGACATTTAAGCTTAGGTAGCTTTGCTGGCTAGTAATCTACCTTCTACTGCAGTGCTCTGTATGTAGCTGCAGTGGGCAGCTGTCCTGCTTCTGATCTCATCTGCTGACTGCTGCAATAACAGTAGTCCTTGTAAGGACTGCTTTTATTTATTTTTTTGTTGTTTTACTACTACTACTACTTCTACTACTATAAGAGCCCAGTGCTATTAGTCTAGCAGTGTTGGGGAGTGGGACTGGTGTGCTAATCTGCTGCTCCTAGTAGTTCAGCAGCACCAACTTTAATTTTTTTTTTTTAATATTCATTTTTTTTTATTTTACTTTTTTTATTTTACTACCGCTGTAGTAGTGTATAAGTTGACCTTTTAGGCATTATTTGCCCTGTAGGCATTATTTGCACACTGTTTTCTTCAACCCGCCATCGAGCTGTGTGACCTTGTTCACATTCTGTCTAAATATCCATAATATTACCGTCTCCAGAAAAAACACCGGAGTCACTTTTTTCAAGCAGCCATAATATATTTTACGTAATCCGTATCCACCGCTGTAGTAGTGTATACGTTGGCCTTGTAGGCATTATTTGCACACTGTTTTCTTCAACCCGCCATCGAGCTGTGTGACCTTGTTCCCATTCTGTCTAAATATCCATAATATTACCGTCTCCAGAAAAAACACCGGAGTCACTTTTTTCAAGCAGCATTCATATATTTTACGTAATCCGTATCCACCGCTGTAGTAGTGTATACGTTGGCCTTGTAGGCATTATTTGCACACTGTTTTCTTCAACCCGCCATCGAGCTGTGTGACCTTGTTCCCATTCTGTCTAAATATCCATAATATTACCGTCTCCAGAAAAAACACCGGAGTCACTTTTTTCAAGCAGCATTCATATATTTTACGTAATGGCGAAAAATGACTATTTTCAGCATTTATATGGCATATTTTTTCTGGCAACTGTGCTTCAGTGGCTGCGTCCAAAAAAACTGGGCAAACAATGCCTACAAGGTCAACGTATGGCAGTTGTTTAAAGAGAACAGTAGATTACTAGCCAGCAAAGCTACCTAAGCTAAAATGTCCCTCAAATCCCTGCAGACTTCTGTCCCTCCAATACAGAGCAGTATCAAGCAGATTACTAGCCAGCAAACTTACTATCATCTGTCCCTGAAATCACTAACAGCTCTCCCCCTACACTATCTCTTCCAAGCACACACAGGCAGATTTTTCAGATACATTTTTGCCCTTGATCCCCCTCTGGCATGCCACTGTCCAGGTCGTTGCACCCTTTAAACAACTTTAAAATCATTTTTCTGGCCAGAAATGTCTTTTCTAGATGTTAAAGTTCGCCTTCCCATTGAAGTCTATGGGGTTCGCGAACCGTTCGCGAACCGCTCGCGTTTTTGCGCAAGTTCGCGAATATGTTCGCGAACTTTTTTTCCGACGTTCGCTACATCCCTATCCCACAGTCACACTCCCTTCCCAGAGACTATTATCCCACTGTTACTATAGACACATCTCTCCCTACTATACCTGCTATCCCACAGTCACACTCCCTTCCCAGAGACTATTATCCACTGTTACTATAGGCACCATCTCTCCCTACTATACCTGCTATCCCACAGTCACACTCCCTTCCCAGAGACTATTATCCCACTGTTACTATAGGCACCATCTCTCCCTACTATACCTGCTATCCCACAGTCACACTCCCTTCCCAGAGACTATTATCCACTGTTACTATAGACACCATCTCTCCCTACTATACCTGCTATCCCACAGTCACACTCCCTTCCCAGAGACTATTATCCACTGTTACTATAGACACCATCTCTCCCTACTATACCTGCTATCCCACAGTCACACTCCCTTCCCAGAGACTATTATCCCACTGTTACTATAGGCACCATCTCTCCCTACTATACCTGCTATCCTGTTAGTGGAAGTAGGGAATCCGCGCTCTGCCAATTAGCACCTGATGAATGAATGCATCAATCCTCCCGAACAGATGTACCGAACATCCCAAACAATTGAACTTTCAATAGGAGAGAGGAGAGCACTCTGACGCAGATTAACTGCTTGTGAATAATATTTATTTAAGCTGCTATACACAACATGTATCGGGCTGTAATTGCCCTTTCTCAAGTGTAACAAACACAGAATCACAGTGAACTTTTAAAACACACCCATTAACCCCTTCATTCCCATCATCCAATCAGGAGTGATAAAAAATGTTCAATTTTGTGTCCACAGGTGATCGAAGTAAAAACGAAATTATCTTCAAAGTGCTTGAATATTTTGTGCAGGAAATGTCCAATCAATTAAATACATTGTATACAATGTTAAAAACTCTCCAGAGAAATACATAATATCAATTGTGCAAATCTTCACCAACCTGTTAAAAACAAATTTCATAAAAGGATCACAAAAAGGGCACTATTTTTTAAAAATATATACCCTAACTCATTCAGTTTAAAAACAAGAAATCACAATGCTTGAGGCTAGTGTTTAAACCATAAATTCTTACCCTATTTCTGTCGTTATTGTAGCATATTATTCTCAGTTTTCATGGTCTGCAACGTAAATAAGTTAAATTAACAATTTTATAGATACGGTTTCAAACTCCAAGCATCATTTAAACCATCAGGATGTAATGCGTTCAGTTTCTTTATCCATTTACCTTCTTTTTGTAACAATCTTTTAAGGACGCACCAGCGCAGTTGCATAGGGTTATGTTTACATTCGAAAAAATGTTTAGAGACCGAAGTATCAGTTTGTGTGTTTTCTTTATAATTTCTAATATTATTTTTATGTTCTTGAACCCTTTGTTTCACCTCTCTGGAAGTTTGCCCCACATAACCCAAGCCACAGGGACATTTAAGAAAATATACTACATGAGTTGATTTGCAAGTGGCATATACGTTTAAGTCAATCTCATGTCCTTTTTATTATCCACTGTTACTATAGACACCATCTCTCCCTACTATACCTGCTATCCCACAGTCACACTCCCTTCCCAGAGACTATTATCCACTGTTACTATAGGCACCATCTCTCCCTACTATACCTGCTATCCCACAGTCACACTCCCTTCCCAGAGACTATTATCCACTGTTACTATAGGCACCATCTCTCCCTACTATACCTGCTATCCCACAGTCACACTCCCTTCCCAGAGACTATTATCCACTGTTACTATAGGCACCATCTCTCCCTACTATACCTGCTATCCCACAGTCACACTCCCTTCCCAGGAGACTATTATCCACTGTTACTATAGGCACCATCTCTCCCTACTATACCTTGCTATCCCACAGCCCACACTCCCTTCCCAGAGACTATTATCCCACTGTTACTTATAGGCACCATCTCTCCCTACTATACCTGCTATCCCACAGTCACACTCCCTTCCCAGAGACTATTATCCACTGTTACTATAGGCACCATCTCTCCCTACTATACCTGCTATCCCACAGTCACACTCCCCTCCCAGAGACTATTATCCACTGTTACTATAGACACCATCTCTCCCTACTATACCTGCTATCCCACAGTCACACTCCCTTCCCAGAGACTATTATCCACTGTTACTATAGACACCATCTCTCCCTACTATACCTGCTATCCCACAGTCACACTCCCTTCCCAGAGACTATTATAATAACAGAACAATAGCAGAACTTTGGATTTTTTATTAATATTATTGGATAAACACATTATCACTACAGGCTTTATCTATTTTGCTCAAGTTGAATAATTATTCTTAATCCTTAAAGAGAAAGCAGACTGGAGATAAAAACATGTAATAAATAATCCTGTATTCATTGAGACGGCTCAACTCTGCCCTCAACATGTATATCAAATACCACTAAATGGTGTTTATATGGAACGTACACCATGCATACATAGCTTACTCCATGAATATTCTCCTAAATAAAAACAGAGCTTGCTACAAAATGAGTAAGTCTTGGTGCTGTATAATTACTACAGGAATCTATCAAATGTTCTCTTTGTGTGGATGTTAAATTGTGGTTAAATAGGACACTCTGGCTGGGAGCGGGAGATAATTCATTATTTACTTGTATTTCATTTTGAAGCCAATGCTGCAAGTCTTGTATAGCATATTGTACAGTAATACTGTTGGATTTTGTCTTGGTTTAGGATGGACAGGACATGCAGAAGTAGTTTGAGTTGTCTATGAGGCAGTAAACATTAGCTTTAAGAAATTGCTCAAGGTCTTCTGGGAGAATCATGACCCGACACAAGGTAGAGTGATGAGTTGGTCCTTATTTACAGTAATTATCTTGCTAATTACGGTAGAGATGTTTAGAGATGGAGCTGTACGTAAGACATGAACCTTGTGGTCTATAGGGAGGGTTGGTGTCACGTCTGCACATAGAGTCCCCATATTATACACTTGATCTGTGCAATGGAGTTGTGTTCCTGAGGGTGTAACAACTCTCTTGTTGTTCTTCAAACTCTCTGGTTTTTCAAGGCTGTGGCATGTTTCCGAAACACCATGGGGAAGTTCACCTTTGTTTAACATCTTCTGTTATTAATAAATGTTTATGCCATTGGTTTTTAATGTCAAGCATTGTCAATATTCTTCCCTTTCACTGTTGCCATTGGTCATCTTCACAGTTCCCTGTAGCCAGAGAGATGCCAGCCCCATATCAGTAGACTTTGACTACAGCTGAGTAATGAGGGGCAGTGCAATAACAAAGACAGAAAAAAACAGATTAGCACCCCCACCTCCATGATGATACTTACAACCTTGTTGTCTCTTGAGAAACTACAATGGGCACCTGTGGGGAGCAAATTGTGAGCTATCATTTATGGAGGACATGGTGGATCAGGTGCAACCTGAAGGACAATAAGGGTACTTTAAAAGCCCTTAATATCCTAACCTGTCCATGTTTGCCATGTACTTATATTATAACTTTGTAGTGGGAGACAATGCCAGAGACCATCTTTACAATGAATTAGTGAAGGCATCTGAGGTTCATGTTCCAGGTAGGTACCATGACTAATTAGGCATGTATCTATGAGGGTGGGTTAGTTTTGGTTGCTGTAGCTACATGTTCCATATTATGGCAAATGGTAATGGTGAACCCCCTATTAACAGAAATTTTCTTTGCCAATAGCAGTAAAACTTAGACCAAAACCCTAGGATACATCTTAGGAACTACATAGCTGATTAATTCTAGAAACTTTAGGTCCGTATTAAGGATATCTCCTACTACACTGCAAGATAACATATATTTATATTTGAAAGGATTCTACTAAAAGTCATTCTTCACTGTTACAAGTATTCACTGCGTTTACGAATATCTAGGGCTCCAAAGCTTTCTCCCCAGTTATTAACCTTAGTGTCCTTCACTCTAATGCATTGCCATGGGATGCCTTGGAATAGCCTAACCTATATGTCAGATAACAACCACAAATTTTCAAGTTGGGCTTTACCTAAGGTACTAAGTATGTTTCACCCCAGTTATAACCCCTTGTTGGCTTTCATGCTAGGCCCATCTCATTTAGTGACTTGGGTTCTAGAGTTTAGGAACGTATATGGCTGGCTATAGAGATCCTAAGGAATTATTTTTAGCAAATGGTAGACAGTAACGCTGAGAAGGTCATTAAAGGTGATGATGCTCCTGTAAGGATTTCTTGAACGTTGATGTGAATGTAATCCCTATTAATGTTTTTTTGCCCTTTAAAACTTTATGCTAGACTCCATTCTCTCCCTTGTCTCCCTTCCCATATGTCCGGTTTCTTTTGCCAGAATCTGGCAGCTTCTCAGTGCGATGGTATGCATAGAACATTCCTGGACACCATGGCTTCCAACATTATTTTTTTTCCAGCCATGCAACAATAATCTAACAGGCAAATGCCAAGTGCACACAGACGGCTGGCTATGATTAGTGGACGTAACTTTCTGTGTCGCCTTTCCTTTATTGCTAATTCCTGTTTTACTCCCACAGCTGCACCCTCATTCCTGCCAAGCCAACATGTTAACTCTCATCTCAGTTTCATTCATTAAACTAAAAATATATCATCATTACGTCCGCTTCCATCCTGTGCCAGTTCCACTCTCTGAACTTTAGCCCACTGCAAAGGGAAAATTCATCTCTCGGCTAAGCAAAACCTGTTTTGTCAGTTTACAGTAATGAATTTATTCCTCTGGACTTGCTACCAGACTACTACAAATTGAGCGGGTGGAGGCCAGGTTTTAATGGTCTAAAAACTGGGCAAAAGAAAGCATTGCGGGCAAACTTGTATTGAGGTTGGTGCACCAAAAGAGTATGATTTTTTTAATACAGTAGAAAACCCATTTTACATCCCCTAATTTTAAGTTTTCTTTCATTCTACATTGTTGTTTTGTGGTCCCACCTATATATTATACATAATACATTTCCCAGATTTTAACATTTTCTTGGATTTTACATAATTTTTTTCTGGTCCCCTCAAAAACATAAAATGGGGGTTCTAAGGTATATATTTAATATATGACTCCCGATATAGATATATAGATATAAAATCATCCACTGGTCTTTTTTGTCCCATTGGCCAAAACACCACTGCCACCTTGAAGTCCAAGCTATATTATCTTTCAGTTTGGGTTGGGGCAGTAATTTCTTTGTCTGTATTGCCACCATCCTCTTTCGTGTTTATACAGTTTCCAATATGCCAAAAAAAGAATACAGTATGGCTTTTCGAAGTCAACTTCATAATGGCGGCAAAGAGATGGAGGGCACAAATCAAAAAACCTAAGGTTTGCTCCATAGGTGCCCATGATTAACAATACCTCTTCTTGATCCTCTTCTTAATGTTACTTCTTAAGGTGGTCATATAGGGGCCGATAAAAGCTGCAGACAGACCAAGTGGGCAGCTTATTGGCCCGTGTGTGGGGCCTCTGACGGGCTTTCCCGATCGATATCTGGCAGAAAGTTGGTCAGATGTCGATAGGGCGTGGTTAAAAATCCTGTCGGATCGCGGCCGCATCTGTTTGTGGATATCTACATGTATGGCCACCTTTAATCCTGCCATAGTACCATAGGTATTCTCTTGCTCTCATCTTACCAGTGCAACTGGTACTTTACATTCAATATTACTTTCTGTGACTTCTCCTTCTTTATTTTTGATTGGTTGCAGAAATACTTAAGGTAGTCATAAATGCCTTAAGATGACCATAGACAATATATTCACTCATTTGACACAGTCTCCTGACCAGGGCCAGAAATTGCACCATAATAGGAGCCTATGGGGCAAATTCACTAAGGCGCGAAGCGCCGAACGCTAGCGTTAATTCGCTAGCGTTTGGCATTTTCGCTACTGCGCAAATTCACTAACGAACGCTGGCGTAGTTTCGCTAGTGTTACTTCGCAACCTTACGCCAGGCGAATCTTCGCTGGCGACGAAACTACGCAAATTCACTAACTTGCGCAGTGTAGTGAACGCTACCTTTTACGCTAGACTTCCTTCGCCACCTCAGACCTGGCGAAGCGCAATAGAGTAGATAGGGATTGTTTAAAAAAAAGTCAAAATTTTTTCTAAGTCCCAAAAAACGCTGGCGTGTTTTCTACATGATGGCTGATAGGCTGAAAAAGATCGAAAAATTTTTGGGGCTCCCCTTCCTCCCCCCTACATTTCCTGACTCATGGCAACTTACCTAGACAGTGGGCACATGTGTAGGGCAAAATAAAATTTTTATTTGCAGATTTGAAGGTTTTCTAGGCATTTGTAGTGAAGATACGTGTTCCTCCATTGAAATTTGAATTTCGCGCCGTATGCAAATTAGCCTTCGCTAGCGCAACTTCGCTTTATATAGCGAAACAATGGTAGCACAACTCCGCAACCTTACGCTACCCATGTGCGCAACTTCGGATTTTAGTGAATTTGCGAAGCGCTGGCGAAACTACGCCTGGCGAAGTGCGGCGAAGTTGCGCCTGGCGCAACTTCGCATCTTGGTGAATTTGCCCCCTATGTGTCAGGACAAGAGCACCCGCACAAGCCACTGCAGTTTGGAATTTTTAAATCTACTCAAAAGATATACCTTAGGTCTGAAGAGCTGATCAGTTTTGCTGAGTTATCTACATGGAATGGCAGACTGGACAATATCTGACCAGTAACACTAAAGTCAGGTCACATAGCTTTTTGGGGGGTTTAGTGATTTTTTTTTGTGTTAATAGTATCTCCTCACATTCTTATTTATTTTGCTCTTTTCCTCTATCTAAAATTCAACGTATTAAACCAGAACTTTCCCATCATTCTACCATCAAATTCATTCTAGCCATTTCCTCCCCAGGTAAATATCTCCGTTGTTCAGCTTCCAAATGCCTCAGTATCAATTCTTTGCCCGTACAGTTGCTTTTTCAGCTGATACATTGGAAGGCAAGATATTTTCCTTTCAATTCCTCTATTTACACTCTGCCTCGGAAGGAGAAGAATAATTTCCTCTTGATATTCATTGCTGGTAACCCACTGATTTTTTTTTTACTTAATTGCTTAATTGGCTTCCCTGTAGCTTCTGCCTATTGCTCACCTTTTATCCCGAAAGACATTCGAATTATTGACTTGAAATTGCACAAAGGCCATTGTCAAATGAATTTGCTGCTCCTAAATGTGCTTTCTATAACGCATACATTTCTGTCACTGCCCCCTGTGGCACCCCTTGCAGTGCTCTTGCTTCTTGGAACTGATATTAATTCACTGAATTGGTAAACAAACGCCTTGCCATTGGTACCCCTAGAAATGTCTTGTTTGCTCTTCAAGCACATCCCTTTTTAGCTTTACCACTGGTTCCTTTAGGTGATCCACTCAGTTCCCTCACTTGTTTTCATGCATTTAAGTATCACCCAAAGTGTATAAATAATTGGATAACTCAGAAGGGGTAATTTTTGAAATCTCTGGACTGCAGTTGAAGAGCATTAAGAGTCATGCAGAGAGCACTTCTGTCAAGGTCTCTCCAGCACTTCTGTCTAGGGTAGTGGTCCCCAACCAGTGGCTCGTGAGCAACATTTTGCTGTTGGAAGTTGCTCCCAGTGGCCTCAAAGCAGGTGCTTATTTTTGAATTCATGGTTTAAAGGCAAGTTTAGCTGCATTAAAAACATGGGTACTGCCAAACAGAGCCTCCTGTACACTGCTAGTCTACATAGGGGCTACCACTTGCCAGTCAAATTCCAATATTTTGCACCCCCTTTTGCATGATTATGTTGCTCTCCAACTTTAATGTTTACATTTAAATGTTGCTCATGTTGATATAAAAGTTTGGTCTAGGGGCTGTACTCCTGCAACAAGTTATGTGTGGTGGAAGGTAGGAAGCAAAATGCAAAAACATTCAACATTGTACATGGCCCCTAATGACTCATATTCTTGTACTTGTTCTGTCTAGTAAATACAATAATTTATCTTGCTGTATAGTTTCCAGTTAATCTACTGGGTTTACTGTACCTTCTGTGATACTCTGAGCTACCCTTCTCTATAACTAATACCGCAGCTTTATTGTGTTAATTCATGAGGTCACAGAATCTTGGTTTGGTTGGCCATTATCATGGAATTTTTCAATATATAAATAAGATATGATTCTGGTTTGGAGGATCCCTTGAACAAGCATAATATCCAAGGCTATTGAGATCTTAAGATCTACAGTTAGTATAGATATTAATTTATAGAGAGCTATATATAGCATATATGCGCAGTGGGGGTCATTTGGATGGTTTGAGCTTGAAAGACTTTAGTCTTTTTTCAACCCAACTTAACTATGTAACTGTATATATATTTAATGGCTCTTCCGTAAGTATAAGAACATTGGCACTTGGAGGCCAGAAGATCTGGTTCCTAAGCCCATGAGAGGTACTATATATCTGCTATGAAGGTTATTTTTTATATATATTTTTTTTATATGCAATGTTTTTAGCTGATGCACAAAGAATCCATGATCCACACTTAATTATTACATTGTCTTGCTAATGAGCAGATGTTTTCTTCTTCTACTTGTGAGAGAACAGCTGCACGCTTATTAAAAGCTAGAATGTCCCCAGCCCAACAGTCAGTGTAAAGGCAATTTACAAGTCTTCTTCTAAATTCTCTGTGGGTTAATATAAATTTGGAAAAATGACTGCAACAACACTTATTGCCCTACTGGTTTATTTTTTCTGTTGTTATATATAGTTTAAACTCTTTATAAATGGGGATTTTCTGTATTTCATTTACACAAATTATCACTTTCAAAGGAAATCATGATATAGGGTATTATATTTATGTTTACATGGCCACCATAACTGCCAACTGTCAGCGTTTCTTGGCCAGTAAACTCCCAAATTCCATTGTCCATTACGTAGCAACAGAAGACACAAGGGCTAATCTACAACAACCCTGAGCAAATGTGCAGAAGTACAAATTCAAGTCCGGGATCTGGTTTTGTTTCTCACCTGCTATCCCCCTAGGGGTCAGGAGGGACGAGACATGTTGGCGAATATAGTGGTGCCGAGCACTATATGGAGGCAATTTAAACAGAGAGAATTGAGGCAGTTTATTAAGGCTTGAAGGCAGAGTGCAAAAATGGCAGATTGCACCTTTTTTGCATTTTGCATCCAACTGTCAAGTTCATAAATGACCCCTATTGAAGCTGCTGGAGGGCCCCAGATTCCAGTGAGAGTTGTGACTAATGTACATTGTATTTGTATGGGGGCTGGGGATATATTGTGCTGTTAAAGGAGAACCAAACCCTTTTTACTTAAGTCCCCTACTCCCCTACCCTACATAGACCCCCTCCCTGCTCCCCCCATGCCCCTAACTCTTTACTTACCCCTCATTGCAGATTCAGGGCATCAGAGTTCACTGGCGCCATCTTCTTCTCTTTGATAATCTTCGCGAAGAGAGAGGCGCATCGGTGCATGCATGGTTGGTGCAATCTTGCGGTCCTGAACAACTGCGCATGCACCGAAAGCCACGGAAATTGCAGAAGCACCGAAAAAAAAACCGAAGAGAAGAAGAGAACACCCGTGAACTCTGATGCCCTGAATCTGCAACAAGGGGTAAGTAAAGATTTAGGGGCATTTACCCAGGGTAACACCTAGGCTGGGGGGGGAGCAGGAATAAAAAAGGTTTGGTTCTCCTTTAAGATCCTGATTGAAGATTTAGGAGGTAAGTGGTTCTGCTGTGGGCCTAGTAGCTTTTACGTAAGCCGCCGGCAAAACTATTGAGGCCCAGGTCAGGGCATGGACTAGGCTCTACAGCTAGCCAGACATCCCAGATTTTGACAGAGCAGTTATATGAATATTGGGGGTAATGAAATGCCTGGCTTTTCCACTAATTCTTCATAGTGTGACAATAGCACCAGCCATCTATTTAATACCACTAGGGGTGCTGCTCTAGATTTTACTTGCACCAATACTGACTCAGGGGGTACCTTAATCACCCAGTGTTTTAGACCCACTAAAGAAATAAAGCTTTACCTTTCAGCACTGACAGAATGAGCAGAATTGTCTGAACAGAACCAAAATATTCCACCGCCACCATTTCATTTTTATTATAACAGAAAGGCTACGCTTAGACATAGGGCAGACCTTCCATTAAATCGCATGGCGATATATAATTGTTACTGCCAAGTATATAAAACTTTATGAGCAGCTCATTACATGGCAAGAAAGATCACGAATCAGAGCGTGAATACAAAACATGCATTTATGTGGCTCAGTTTTAACTTTATAAAGAGAATTTCTGTACAAAGCTTTTTTTCTTACACTGGTCAGACTAAAGTCTTTGAGCCTTGATTGTGGAAGTTGGCTCAGTATTTCTTTTAGGTATAAGTGCACAGGCAGATTTTAAAGAGGAACTGTCAATTCATGCAATAATGAGGTCCGAGGTTCAATTCCAATCAAGGCACTTTCTGCATGGAGTGTGTCTATGTGGGTTTCCTTGGTTTCCTCCCACAACCCAACACATACAGGAAGGTTAAAAACTAACTAAACCCCCACATTATCCCAAAAAGTGTCCCTGAATATTATGCTCACTTATTTATTTATTTAGTAGTGCAGCGGAGCTCATGGGCGCCATTTTCCACTTCTTTGATCTTCTTTGGATCCTCTTCCTTCCCTTCGGCAATATCTGGAACTTTTCATGCATGTGCAGTTGGTGCGAATATCGGTCTGGCCCCAACTGTGCATGTGCCAAATAGCTCAGTGGTGGTGGTCCCTTACAGAAGAGGGTCAAAGATGTGGAAAATGGCGTCCATGAGCTCCGCTGTATTATTCTGCATAAATAAGTGAGCATAATATTCAGGGACACTTTTTGGAATAATGTGGGACCTTTTTACCCATAAAGAGAATCACGTACCAGAGGCCTCCCCTTTAGACTAGAGGAAAAGAAGTTTCATTTAAAGGAACAGAGTAGGGGGTTCATCACAGTGAGGACAGTGAGGTTGGGGAATGCACTGCCGGGTGATGTTGTGATGCTGATTCAGTTCATCACTATTTTCGTAAGATTCCGTTTCCTAGATAGTATATAGTATATACTGTATGATGCAGTGGCACTGGAGATGTAAGGCAAGAGCAGCAATCAGAAAAACTGTTGGAGAACTATAATAGCTGGCAGTTGCTCTTTGTGTCGGAGAGGCTATTTTATCCTGCCTCAAGCGCAATTTTGCCTTGTTTGAATACGGAAACAATAAGTTGATCCTTTTGGGGGGGGAAAATTGTTGTTTTTCATGTTCTCTTTTGTCTCTGCCAAAGGATAATCTCTGTTATATGCTTCCAAATTGCTCCACTTGGGAGGATTTTATGCCTGTGCCTATATGGCCTACTTTAGTCTAGTGTTGTGTGTATAACAGTGAGATGATTATGCACGGATTATATTGCCATCTTGTGAACGTTACCAGAATATCTCGTTTTCTCGCATCCTACTTCTGGGTACAGTTTCTACTCTATATTCATAAACCCGAAAGGGTAGGAACCAGGGCAGATATTTCTATTAATGTCAATCCTTCTGCTGTCTCCTCGGTTTATAGGTGGGACTGGAATTAAATCCAGCATGAGCTACAAAATAGCATTTTGCCTTTGAGAGAAAATATATACCCACAAACTGCCAACTGAATACTGTACAGTATTCATGGGGTACTTATGAGTACCTGGACCAATGCAGGACTCTATCATGTGTATTTTGCTAAATAAAACTTGAATCCATTGTGCATACAGTTGTGCATATCTGTTGTGTTGGGAGTTGGGAGAGGGGTGCTTCAAGGAATCCAGAGATTTAAGGTACATGTTTTGCCCAACACCCCCCCCCCCCCCATTACCCTCCAGGCTGCCTGCTACAGCAGAATGCAGTGAGTTGCTTACATAGTTGCTACAAGAAGCAGCGGCCTTATGAGAAATAGATCTGTGTATCTCTGTGTAATGGACCCAGGGTGAAACCCAAAGAGTAGACTAGTTGCTGGATGATAGGAAGCTCTCATGTCTCCATGTATCGAAGAACAGCAACTGTGACGTCAGTCTATCACACCACCCCAGCAAGGCATGATTCTGTCATCATGATGAGCTTGAATGGGCCAGTTTACTGTACTTCTAGCTCCTTACCCATTTGTAGATGTCATTTGGTGGTTCCAGATCTAGGCCTGACTACTAGTGATGTGTGGGTCAGGAAAAACTTAGCACCCAACCCTTAACCTTAACCCGCAACCCGACCCTAACCCTAAATGTTGCCATTGTAGGACCAGTACCCAATCCATATCTGCGTCTCAATTTCTGTGCTTTTTCTATGCACACCTCCAAGTCAGGGAATCTTCGGGAGCAGTGGAAGAGTGTACTACCCCAGTCTGACCCACACCCAACCCTAACCTGCAATGGTTGGCCAAATTTCAACCTTAACTCACCCAACTGGTGGTCAATCCACAGGTCACCACTGGTTACGGGTCAACCCGCACATCACTAGTGACTACATCTGACTGGAGCTTCTTGACCATTGCTTGATTTGGACCTATCTGACATTATTGACTTTTTTTCCTGGTATTGTTTTTTGTCTTCTGTCTGTACTTCAGAAAATAACATTAATGCCTGTTCCTAAATGAACCCTGGCAAACATAGAGTATCAAGGGGCAGGCTCAGCCTGAAGGCAATGGGTCTTTGCTGTAGGTGAGAATGAGAAACAGTCAACAATCGTGAGCTGCTTGGATCCCTAATAACTCCTGATATTTGTAACTATACACCATGGCCAAATGTTTTCTCTGGTTATCCCTTGTCTCAGCTATTCAACATCTGTTCCTAGAAGATTCCTGGCAGCCATAGACCTTGGAGGCCATAGTCAGCCTTAAGGGAAAGGTGTGGGTGAAATGGACATAAAGAGGAGAAGGCACCAAATTGAAAGAATCACTGTTGGTTTCTCCAGGAACATGTGCTATTTTCCCTTCTCTGTCTGTGTTACAAAAAAAAGTTTCCAAACAGTGGAAGACGTGAGAACCCTGTAAGAGTCTCAGGAAAGCAGCATTTCCCCTTACGGTTAATAAAATCCAACTCCCATACATAAGGGAAGAGAGATTCCAGAGGAAAACTGTTAGATATCTAATAAAAATGATAGGGAAAAGGAGAACAAAATAATATCTCATAATAATTTAACAGGCAGTCTAGGGAATAAAAACAAATAAACCCATCATGAATCTCCAAACAGAATAATATTTGTAATGATATCATTCACACAGTAAGATCTACCTTGTTCATATTTAAAACCCGGGGAACGTTGGGAACATGTTTAGAGATCAAAAGCACCTCTCATTCTGACTAGGGATGTAGCGAACGTCGGAAAAAAAGTTCGCGAACATATTCGCGAACTTGCGTCAAAAATGCGAACGGTTCGCGAACGTCGCGAACCCCATAGACTTCAATGGGAAGGCGAATTTTAAAAGCTAGAAAAGACATTTCTGGCCAGAAAAATGATTTTAAAGTTGTTTAAAGGGTGCAACGACCTGGACAGTGGCATGCCAGAGGGGGATCAAGGGCAAAAATGTTTCTAAAAAATCCATTGTTGACACAGCGCTGCGTTTTGTGCTGTAAAGGGCAGAAATCACACTACATTTCTAAACCTGTGTAATAAAATGCTTTAAAACGTCCGGCGTCTACATGCCAATCAAGTCGTGTAAAAGTTACAGCCTGTTCACATGCAAAGACGAAACGTGGTGCTTACTGCAACGCAAAAAGACGCAAAGAGCTTTAATGAATGATACCGTCAAGTGAGCAAATAATAGTTGTTAATTACTAGTTGCTTCTCACCTCCAGGATGTTCGTCCTGTTGGTGGCAATATTTCTGTAGTGGTGTGTTTAGCAGTCACCGTGCTTGTGCGCACGTGCACGGTCAGGCAGAGGTAATTCAATGTACAGTGAAGTGAACCAAAAAACACTGATTCTGCAGTGTGGGCCCAGTTTTGGTCTACTTTATTGATCACCTGCGGTGACCATAAAAGATGCGATTTTGCCACTGTTGCAGAACCCTGAAAAATTAGGCATGTGTACTTTCCTGAAAAATTATGTTTTTTTTGTCGCAGCCACTGAACCAGAAGTCCAGAAACAATATGCCATATAAATGCTGAAAATATTAATTTTTTTTTGTGGCAGCCACTGCAGCATAGAGGCCAGAAAAAATATGCCATATAAATGCAAACAATATTAATTTTTTTTTTGTCGCAGCCACTGAAGCACAGAGGCCAGGAAAAATATGCCATATAAATGCTAACAATATAAATTTTTTTGGTCGCAGCCACTGAAGCACAGAGGCCAGGAAAAATATGCCATATAAATGCTGAAAATATTCTGTTTTTTTGGTCGCAGCCACTGAAGCACAGAGGCCAGGAAAAATATGCCATATAAATGCTGAAAATATTCTGTTTTTTTTAGTCGCAGCCACTGAAGCACAGAGGCCAGAAAAAATATGCCATATAAATGCTGAAAATATTCATTTTTTTGTCACAGCCACTGAAGCACAGAGACAGAAAAAATATGCCATATAAATGCTGAAAATATTCATTTATTTTTGTCGCAGCCACTGAAGCACAGAGGCCAGAAAAAATATGCCATATAAATGCTGAAAATATTCAATTTTTTTGGTCGCAGCCACTGAAGCACAGAGGCCAGGAAAAATATGCCATATAAATGCTGAAAATATTCTGTTTTTTTTAGTCGCAGCCACTGAAGCACAGAGGCCAGAAAAAATATGCCATATAAATGCTGAAAATATTCATTTTTTTGTCACAGCCACTGAAGCACAGAGGCCAGAAAAAATATGCCATATAAATGCTGAAAATATTCATTTATTTTTGTCGCAGCCACTGAAGCACAGAGGCCAGAAAAAATATGCCATATAAATGCTGAAAATATTCCATTTTTTTGGTCGCAGCCACTGAAGCACAGAGGCCAGGAAAAATATGCCATATAAATGCTGAAAATATTCTGTTTTTTTTAGTCGCAGCCACTGAAGCACAGAGGCCAGAAAAAATATGCCATTTAAATGCTGAAAATATTAAATTTTTTGGTCGCAGCCACTGAAGCACAGAGGCCAGGAAAAATATGCCATATAAATGCTGAAAATATTAAATTTTTTTGGTCGCAGCCACTGAAGCACAGAGGCCAGGAAAAATATGCCATATAAATGCTGAAAATATTCTGTTTTTTTTAGTCGCAGCCACTGAAGCACAGAGGCCAGAAAAAATATGCCATATAAATGCTGAAAATATTCAATTTTTTTGGTCGCAGCCACTGAAGCACAGAGGCCAGGAAAAATATGCCATATAAATGCTGAAAATATTCTGTTTTTTTTGGTCGCAGCCACTGAAGCACAGAGGCCAGAAAAAATATGCCATATAAATGCTGAAAATATTCTGTTTTTTTTGGTCGCAGCCACTGAAGCACAGAGGCCAGAAAAACTCAGGATTTACCTGGATTCAAATTAAACCAGTAGGGTTTGCACCCTAGTTTGTAACGGTGGTGGAGGGAGGAGGACGCTAAAGGACAGCTGTATGTGGAGTCATGAGGCGTGCAGAGAAGGACAGCTGCATGGGGAGTCAGAATCAGAAACTCAGAACAAGTCTTCCGGCGTGCAGTAACCCTCCGAGATCCACCCCTCATTCATTTTAATAAAGGTCAGGTAATCCACACTTTTGTGACCTAGGCGAGTTCTCTTCTCAGTTACAATCCCTCCTGCTGCACTGAAGGTCCTTTCTGAGAGGACACTTGAGGCGGGGCAAGACAAGAGGTTCATGGCAAATTGTGACAGCTCTGGCCACAGATCAAGCCTGCGCACCCAGTAGTCCAGGGGTTCATCGCTCCTCAGAGTGTCGATATCTGCAGTTAATGCCAGGTAGTCCGCTACCTGCCGGTCGAGGCGTTCTTTGAGGGTGGATCCCGAAGGGTTCTGCCGCTGCCTTGGGCTGAAAAACATTTGCATGTCTGACGTTACAGAGTGGCCAAAGTGCTTTGTCCTTGCAGGTGCGCTCGTGGCAGGATTACTGGCACCTCTGCCCCTGGAATGTTGATGAGTTCCTGAAGTGACATCACCCTTAAAAGCATTGTACAACATGTTTTGCAGGCTGGTTTGTAAATGCAGCATCCTTTCAGACTTGTGGTATGTTGGTAACATTTCTGCCACTTTATGCTTGTACCGAGGGTCTAGTAGAGTCACGACCCAGTACAGGTCCTTCTCCTTAAGCCTCTTGATACGGGGGTCCTTCAACAGGCATGACAGCATGAAAGACCCCATTCTCACAAGGTTGGATGCAGAGGTATCCATCTCCGCTTCCTCGTTATCAAGGACTGCATCATCCACGGTCTCCTCCCCCCAGCCACGTACAAGACCAGGGGTCCCCAAAAGGTCACCACCAGCCCCCTGGGAAGCCTGCTCCTGTTGGTCCTCCTCCTCCACAAAGCCACCTTCCTCCTCTGACTCCACTTCTGACACCTCTCCCTGCGTTGCAGCAGGTGCCTGGGTTCGTTCTGGTGATTCCGACCAGAAATCGTGCGCTTCCTGCTCCTCGTCACGCTGGTCTACAGCCTCATCTGTCACTCGTCGCACGGCACGCTCCAGGAAGAAAGCAAAGGGTATTAGGTCGCTGATGGTGCCTTCGGTGCGACTGACCATATTTGTAACCTCTTCAAAAGGGCGCATGAGCCTGCAGGCATCGCGCATAAGCACCCAGTAACGGGGGAAAAAAATCCCCAGCTCTGCAGATCCAGTCCTACCACCCAGTTCAAACAGGTATTCGTTGACGGCTCTTTGTTGTTGCAGCAGACGTTCCAACATGAGGAGCGTTGAATTCCAGCGAGTCTGGCTGTCGCAAATCAAACGCCTGACTGGCATGTTGTACCGCTGCTGAATGTCAGCAAGGCGTGCCATGGCTGTATAGGAACGTCTGAAATGGGCCGACACCTTCCTGGACTGCCTGAGAACGTCCTGGAATCCTGGGTACTTTGAGACAAAACGTTGTACTGCAGGGCACATGTGTTAAATTGCCCAGTCTCAGTGCTGCCAAAAGATTGCTTCCATTGTCACACACCACTTTTCCGATCTTCAGTTGGTGTGGGGTCAGCCACCGATCGGCCTGTGACTGCAGAGATGACAGGAGTACAGATCCGGTATGGTTTTTGCTTTCCAGGCACGTCATCCCCAAGACAGCATGACAACGGCGTACCTGGCACGTCGAATAGCCTAGGGGGAGCTGGGGGTGCACAGGTGTGGAGGAGGAGGAGGACCCAGCAGCAGAGGATGAAGAAGAGGAAGAAGACGAGGTAGAGAGCGAAGGAGGAGTAGAGGTGGTGGCAGAACCGCGTGCAATCCGTGGCGGTGACACCAACTCCACTGTCGTTGTTGAGCCACACATTTCCTGCTTCCCAGCCATGACCAAGTTCACCCAGTGGGCAGTGTAGGTGACATACCTGCCCTGACCATGCTTGGAGGACCATGCGTCAGTAGTCATATGGACCTTTGGCCCAACACTAAGTGACAGAGATGCGGTGACTTGGCTCTGCACATGGTGGTACAGGTGTGGTATTCCCTTTTTTGAAAAAAAATTGCGGCTGGGTACCTTCCACTGCGGTGTCCCAATTGCTACAAATTTGCGGAAGGCCTCAGAGTCCACCAGCTGGTATGGTAAAAGCTGGCGGGCTAAGAGTGCAGACAAGCCAGCTGTCAGACGCCGGGCAAGGGGGTGACTCGCAGACATTGGCTTCTTACGCTCAAACATGGCCCTCACAGAAACTTGGCTGGGGGCAGATGACTGGGAATGGGAACTGGTGGTCAAGGTGGAAGGCGGAGTGGAGGGTGGTTCAGACGGGTCAAGGACAGCAGAGGTAGAGCAGTAAGATGCTGGACCAGAAGGAGGGTGGCTTTTAGTTTGCCTGTTGCTTTTGAGGTGTTGCTCCCAAAGTGCTTTGTGCTTGCCGTTCATGTGCCTTCGCATAGAAGTTGTACCTATGTGGCTGTTGGGCTTCCCAAGACTCAGTTTCTGACTGCACTCATTGCAAATTACAACGCTTTTGTCAGAGGCACACACATTAAAAAAATCCCACACTGCTGACCTTTTTGAGGCTGGCAATCTGGGGGTAAAAGTAGAAGTCGGCGGCGTTGGCGGGTGCGTTGGCCGGCTGACCACAGGTGCCGATACATGTTGTTGCCCTACTGTTCCCTGCGAGCTGTCCTCCCTGCTTCTTCTAAGTCTTATTCTCCTCCTGCCTCTCTGACTCTCCGTCTCTCCATCTGAACTATCCTCCTCTTGCTCTCTTCTACTGGGCACCCACAAAACATCAATCTCCTCATCATCATTCTCCTCAGATGCATCAATTTCTTCTAACAGCTCACAGAAGGAAGCAGCAGCGGGGACCTCCTCGTCATCACTCATTATGTCCATCTCTGTTGTGTTCTCTGCCAGAATTAAATCTGGTGTAACGTCCTCATCTCCTTCATCTTCTTCTGCCAATAATGGTTGCGCATCACTCAGTTCAAGAAACTCATGTGAAAATAACTCCTCTGACTCCAGTGAAGAAGGGGCGCCGGTGGTGGAGGAAGTGTTACGTGGGGTGCCCATAGCAGTGGAGGATGAGGATGTTGTGGTAAAGTTAGAAACGGTAGAGGATGGGGTGTGCTGTGTAAGCCAGTCAACTACCTCTTCAGCATTTTGGGAGTTCAGGGTCATTGCCTTTTTAAAACTGGGCAATTTCCTAGGGCCACAGGATAGCATAGCAGCACGGCCCCTAGTGCCTCTGCGTGGCGGCCTGCCTTTGCCTGGCATTATTTTTAAAACAAAAACAACAACAACTCAGGTGGTGTTTCTGGAGACGGTATTATTATTGATATTTAGACAGAATGTGAACAAGCTCACACAGCTAGATGGGAGTTGTTTGAAAATGAAGAAGAAGAAGAACACACTGGGCAAACAAGGCCTACAAGGTCAACGTATACACTACAGCAGTGGTGGATACGGAATATATTATTGCTGCTTGAAAAACGTCACTCGGGTGGTGTTTCTAGAGACGGTATTATTATTGATATTTAGACAAAATGTGAACAAGCTCACACAGCTAGATGGGAGTTGTTTTGAAAATGAAGAAGAAGAAGAACACACTGGGCAAACAAGGCCTACAAGGTCAACGTATACACTACTACAGCAGTGGATACGGAATATATTATTGCTGCCTGAAAAACGTCACTCAGGTGGTGTTTCTGGAGACGGTATTATTATTGATATTTAGACAGAATGTGAAAAAGCTCACACAGCTAAGTGGCAGTGGTTTGAAAATGAAGAACACACTGGGCAAATAATGCCTACAAGGTCAACGTATACACTACAGCAGTGGTGGATACGGAATATATTATTGCTGCTTGAAAAACGTCACTCAGGTGGTGTTTCTGGAGACGGTATTATTATTGATATTTAGACAGAATGTGAACAAGCTCACACAGCTAAGTGGCAGTGGTTTGAAAATGAAGAACACACTGGGCAAATAATGCCTACAAGGTCAACGTATACACTACAGCAGTGGTGGATACGGAATATATTATTGCTGCTTGAAAAACGTCACTCAGGTGGTGTTTCTGGAGACGGTATTATTATTGATATTTAGACAGAATGTGAACAAGCTCACACAGCTAAGTGGCAGTGGTTTGAAAATGAAGAACACACTGGGCAAATAATGCCTACAAGGTCAACGTATACACTACAGCAGTGGTGGATACGGAATATATTATTGCTGCTTGAAAAACATCACTCAGGTGGTGTTTCTGGAGACGGTATTATTATTGATATTTAGACAGAATGTGAACAAGCTCACACAGCTAAGTGGCAGTGGTTTGAAAATGAAGAACACACTGGGCAAATAATGCCTACAAGGTCAACGTATACACTACAGCAGTGGTGGATACGGAATATATTATTGCTGCTTGAAAAACGTCACTCAGGTGGTGTTTCTGGAGACGGTATTATTATTGATATTTAGACAGAATGTGAAAAAGCTCACACAGCTAAGTGGCAGTGGTTTGAAAATGAAGAACACACTGGGCAAATAATGCCTACAAGGTCAACGTATACACTACAGCAGTGGTGGATACGGAATATATTATTGCTGCTTGAAAAACGTCACTCAGGTGGTGTTTCTGGAGACGGTATTATTATTGATATTTAGACAGAATGTGAACAAGCTCACACAGCTAAGTGGCAGTGGTTTGAAAATGAAGAACACACTGGGCAAATAATGCCTACAAGGTCAACGTATACACTACAGCAGTGGTGGATACGGAATATATTATTGCTGCTTGAAAAACGTCACTCAGGTGGTGTTTCTGGAGACGGTATTATTATTGATATTTAGACAGAATGTGAAAAAGCTCACACAGCTAAGTGGCAGTGGTTTGAAAATGAAGAACACACTGGGCAAATAATGCCTACAAGGTCAACGTATACACTACAGCAGTGGTGGATACGGAATATATTATTGCTGCTTGAAAAACGTCACTCAGGTGGTGTTTCTGGAGACGGTATTATTATTGATATTTAGACAGAATGTGAACAAGCTCACACAGCTAGATGGCCACTGGGCAAATAATGCCTGCAAGTGCACTACTATTGGTGCACTACTATGAAGAACAGCAAACAGCACTGGACACCTTAAAGAACAGTAAGATAAGTAAAATAAAAAAAAAATTATATGTATATTAAAAAAAAAAAATATTCTCGGGTTGGTGCTGCTGAACTACTAGGAGCAGCACAGTAGCACACCAGTCCCACTCCCCAACACTGCTAGACTAATAGCACTTGGCTGTTAAAGTAGCAAAGTAAAACAACAAAAAAGAAAATAAAAGCAGTCCTTACAAGGACTATTGGGTTATTACAGCAGTCAGCAGATGAGATCAGAAGAGATCAGTGCCCACAGCAGGCAGCTACATACAGAGCACTGCAGTAGAAGGTAGATTACTAGCCAGCAAAGCTACCCTAAAATGTCCCTCAAATCCCTGCAGACTTCTGTCCCTCCAATACAGAGCAGTATCAAGTAGATTACTAGCCAGCAAACTTACTATCAACTGTCCCTCAAATCAGTGAAATCACTAGCAGCTCTCTCCCTACACTAGCTCTTCCAAGCACACACAGGCAGAATGAAAAAACGCTGCAGGGCTTCAGTTTATATATGGAAGGGGAGTGGTCCAGGGGGTGTGGGGGTGGTCCAGGAGGGAGAGCTTCCTGATTGGCTGCCATGTATCTGCTGGTCTGGGGTGAGAGGTCAAAAAAAAGCGCCAGGTAAGGCGAACCCAAAATGGCGAACGTCGCGCGACGTTCGCGAACTTGCGGCGGACGCGAACAGCCGATGTTCGCGCGAACAAGTTCGCCGGCGAACAGTCCGCGACATCCCTAATTCTGACAACAAACGTGTTTGGCTTATTTTATCTCTGTGATTAAAGGTGGTGTTTAATTACGGTGTGAAACATGTATATTTGTGTGATTCCTGCACTCTGGCACTTACCCACAGACTTTCTCTCTTGGTTTCACTTGAATAAATTACTGAAATGTCACAGTGTTCACTCGATCAGAGCAGCCCTGCGCTTAGTCACATGCCGTTTTATCATTCTCCATTACGTGACCTGCAGAATTTTAAGCAATACTTAATCTTACCTACCGGCCCAGTTGCTAGTGTGACCCAAATGCCAAAGAAGGTCTAAACAGATTCTTACTGCAAAATTGAGCTGCTCATTGGTTGGACTGTTTGCTTGGAAATTGCTCAAGCTGCCCATGAGCACCAACAGACGCCTCCCATAACCCTCCTAGTGATATACGGTCGTATTACAAGGAGCCAGTAGTTGGTTCTGTCTTGTGCTAATGGGGTGGGGAAACATGGAGTTCTGGGTGTGACTCTTTCAGAACAGACAAAGATTGAATTATATTGTCATGGCGTTAGCAAGAATTTCTGCTGAGTTTGCTCATACCCTATGCCTATGACTATGTATTGCTGGATACGAAAGGCGTCAGGGAATGGATGATTTTAAAATTCTGAAATAAACATTTACTTCTTTTAATTCAACGGGTGAATGGAGTGCTCGTCAAAACTTTTCTGCTCATACCCTATGGCAGCAAAGGTATTAACTTGTACTAAGCACATGGGCTGATCAGATTATTTGACCCCATGTCGATCAAATCATCGTGCAAGCCTAAACAAGGCCATACATCTGAATTGGGTCTGGCTTGGCCACCCATGTGCTTGGGCAAACAATTGGGTCATACATAGGGCACATAGAGGTTGTTGGACAAGGAGCACATTATGATGTGCTCCACATCCAACAGGATTTTATACCTATATAATTGAAACATAGGCGACTTTTCTTCAGGTATCAGCCGGCAGGCCAGAAACGGGGCCTTTGCATGGACCAATAAGCTTCTGACTTGGTATGGAGGGACTGAATAAAGCATCATTAATCTGATTATCTATAGAAACCTTTAGGGTCAGGGCACACGCTCAGATTTGAGGAGATTAGTCACCCGGCGACAAATCTCCTCTTCCTCGGGGTGATTAATCCCCCTGAACTGCTTCTCTCCAGCTAGAATGTAAATCGCCAGTGGGATGGCACTCAGAGCGCTTCACTTTCCGAAGTCGCCCGAAGTTTCCTCGTGAGGCGACTTCGGAAAATGAAGCAATCCGAGTGCCATCCCACCGGCGATTTACACTCTAGCCGGCAGAAGGCAGTTCGGGGAAATCAGTCGCCCAGAAGAAGAGTAAATGTGTCGCCAGGCGACTAATCTCCCCAAATCTGAGCATGTGCCCTGACCCTTAAAAGAGCCATCAGGCAGCCCCCCACAATTGGACCAATAAACTCTTATATTAAAGGAATGGTCAGCTTAGCTTATTTTTTGTTTTTTACTTGAGAAATTGCTTTGAAGGCTTTCCTTACCAATATTATTGCTGTAAAGTCTACCTAACAAGATGCCCAGGCTCCCTTTCTGTTATATTACTAGTATTAGGCTGCTGTTTGGTTGCATTTCCAAGTAGTAGAGGAGTTTAGATGCAATTGCCCATCATTTTTGAGACACCAAGAAGGACCAATGAACTCAGCCTGGACTGTGCTCAGAGACCTGTCTGATTTGAATACAGACACTTACTACCCACAGCATTATATTAAGTATAAGATTAGTTACGTCTTTCAGACTAATGGAATATTACTTGGAGATGGCTGCTATTTGGGTATTTGCTATGGATTTTTATTATTTGTCTCAAATATATCCACCCTAGGTGGCAGTTATAATGCATGAACCTATTAATATTTTTAGAATTATGAGAGCTCCTGCAGTCACCAAAGTCCATTTGTTTTGTATAGAAGACTCTGGTGGATCAGTCGGTTCTATCTGCTCCATAATGGGGTTTCCAGTAGCGTTGCTAAATTACGCTGGATCGTGCGTCAGGAATAAATAGTGTCTCACTGTCAGCTCTTGAGTGAATTGACACCAATTTATTGGCCGTGATATACTGGTCCCCGGGGCAGCCAGATAACAAATGTTTCATTCTCAGCAGTGCTGCTAATTTATAACCTCCATGGTGTCTTGAGTGGAAATGTTGCCTTTGTTTCACACTTCTTATGCAATAAGTTTCCCCTCATAATAATAATATCCTGCTCCTTATAGTGATTGTTCACCCAGTACAGGTATGGGACCTGTTATCCAGAATGCTCGGGACCTGGGGTATTCCGGAAATCGGATCTTTCTATAATTTGGATCTTTATACCTTAAGTCTACTAGAAAATCATATAAACATTAAATAAACCCAATAGGCTGGTTTTGCTTCCAATAAGGATTAATTATATCTTAGATGGGATAAAGTACAAGCTACTGTTTTATTATTACAGAGAAAAAGGAAATAATTTTTTAAAAATGTGTATTATTTGGATAAAAAGGAGTCAAAGCTATCCAAGGAGTTCTGGTGGAAAAAATGCTGAATTGTGGGTTTAAAAAAAAAGAGATATAACAATTTAATTTCCACGCTGGAACAGTTTGTTCCAGTTTGTCCCTTCTTGCAGTATACAAGCCCCGATTACAGATCACTAGGTTGCCATGTTGGTGAACATGTCAAAGCCATTGATTGTGCCCAAAATCTGCATTTAAATAACAAACGAATGAACAGCTCCTCCAGGAACAGAACAGGTTAAATCTACAGCAGTTGGGTAGAAGGGGCATCCAGGCCTGAAGACATTAATCATCGTTACCACTGATTATCAGCAGCCTTTTATTCTCTAAGGTCAGCACTTGGTCTCCTTGATATGAGGAATCTCAATTTTCAAGTAATGTTTTATAGTCTTCCAAAGAAATGACCAATATTTTGTGTTCTTCTACATTCCCTGCATTTTAGATTCCTCAAGGGCAAATTAGGGGTTTATGTAAAGTTTTTACTGCCCTAGATTAGTATAACATAGCTTCCTTTATTAGTATCCTAGCCTACAGACTTCTCAGGGCCCCGATATTTAGAGTATCTATGTATGTATATTTTTATTTTAATAATATATATATATATATATATATATATATATATATATATATATATAGAGATGCAGATGTTCCGCACACCATAAGTGGCAAAAGACCTGGGTGCTAATCCAAAAGATAAATGGATACAGGTGCAGGGTGGGACAGCACTCCAAGGATTTGAAGACAAGGATATAATGTCAAGAAAGTGAGCAGGTTTATTCAATCCGACGTTTCAGTTCCACACAGGAACTTTCTTCAGGGAAATACAGAACACAGTGCACAGTGCAGGGTTTAAAACAGCATAATGGCGCCAAGTCTGGTTGCTAGGCAACCGTATGTAACATGAAACATGCTGAGCTTAGTGAAAAACTAACTGGTGTAAAACATGGTGGTTTAAAACAACAGTACAGACCTCCTCGCTGGGTATAAGGCAGATACAGAGAGTAGGGAGTAGTATAAGCGTAAATGAATGTACACAGAGCTAGGGGGCGTGTCCAGACGCCCAGGCAGTGATCAGTGGAGGTGGGGGCCCCTTGTGGCCAATCAGGAGACAGTGGGGCGGAGCGGAGTGTTCGGCCCGAAGGGTTTTAAAAAAAGCCTTGATTTTCTCCACCACTTACTCCACAGCATCTGGGCAGCTGAAGGCCAGCATTAACAAACACTGGCCCATGCTGAATATGGATGAGTCACTTTGCCTTCATTCCTCCGAGAAACCTCTGATGGGCTATAAAAGAGGAAAAAACTCGCGAGACCTACTGGTAATAACCGACCTCAAGGGGATCACCAATACAGAGCCCGGATGGCTTACTACTCAGAAGAAGGCTGGCTGCTACAGGTGCCCGGATTGTGTTACTTGTCGGTGCTTACTTACAGGACCTGACTTCCCTCACCCACATACGGGGAAGAGGTTCAAAATCCGGAGTAGACTCGGGTGTTGCTCGACTTACATCGTGTACCTCATAACGTGCCCTTGTGGCCTGTATTATATTGGTAAAACCACCACGACTCTGAAGGAGCGCATAGCCAACCACCGTTCATCTATTAGCAAAGCACTCAAAGAAGGCAAGGCTCTTCAACCGGTGGCTAGACATTTTCTAGCCGAGGGACACACTTTGCCCACTTTCAGATGTATGGCCATTGACTACCAACCACCCTTGCCCAGGGGGGGCAACCGGGACCAAGCATTATTGAGGAAGGAATCCAGATGGATTTACACATTGGATACTGTGGCCCCACGTGGCCTTAATGAACTATTGCCACTTGGATGTTTTATCTAGAACATCCGATGCATTGGACTTTGTCATGTCCCTTTTACGTTTGCAACATTTCCCTTTTTGTTATTATCCATCTGTTGTCTTTTCCCTCCTTATATTGTAGTAACCTTTTCCACCTAATCTAGCTGGATACATGGCACAGCTAAGTGTTGCAACTTTGTTGCTTTTAATCCCAGTCAGATCCATGACTCGCTTTTTGGGCTTAGGTACAGACCTATGGGAGTATCGGGCGAAGGAGCGGAAGGTTTGGCTCCTTACACATGAGCGACACAAGGTTTTCAGTACGTGGGCACACAGGAAGGTGGTGCGGCTGCTTTAGCAGAATAAAGTTCCGGTGCCAGGATGTAGGTGGGGAGTGATGCGCAGACCTGAGAGTATTCGCACTCATTTGAGTGTGTTACTGTCATGCTGCTACACACCCGAGTACCTGCTATGCAAATACAGGCCTGCGGTTGCCAGGGAATGACTTTTGTCACTACCTGTGGGTGTTCCCTTCGGGCCGAACACTCCACTCCGCCCCACTGTCTCCTGATTGGCCGCAAGGGGCCCCCACCTCCACTGATCACTGCCTGGGCGTCTGGACACGCCCCCTAGCTCTGTGTACATTCATTTACGCTTGTACTACTCCCTACTCTCTGTTTCTGCCTTATACCCAGCGAGGAGGTCTGTACTGTTGTTTTAAACCACCATGTTTTACACCAGTTAGTTTTTCACTAAGCTCAGCATGTTTCATGTTACATACGGTTGCCTAGCAACCAGACTTGGCGCCATTATGCTGTTTTAAACCCTGCACTGTGCACTGTGTTCTGTATTTCCCTGAAGAAAGTTCCTGTGTGGAACTGAAACGTCAGATTGAATAAACCTGCTCACTTTCTTGACATTATATCCTTGTCTTGAAATCCTTGGAGTGCTGTCCCACCCTGCACCTGTATATATATATATATATATATATATATATATATATATATATGTATATAGATAGATAGATATAGATATATATACATAGATGAATTGCCACTTTGATAAGGGACAGGAGAAGGGAGGTCTCCGAGTAGAATGGTCAACAGGGTGGGATGTAGAAACATATACTTAAATCATGAGTAATGAGCCTCAACTTGGCCAACTCTGTTGCCATCTGGTCTTACCATCTTTCTGCTCCAACTTTCCATTATTCAACCCACCTACATCTATAGGACCTTGGCTGGTGTTGCCTTTCTGGAACCCCTTTGTTATCACATCATCAGGTTTTCCAAGAACATTCTATATATCTCCCATTCTTAAACCAACCTGAATCATGAACTTTGCAAGATAACAGAACCCTAATAAAAAGTGTAGACATAATTAATATGGTGATGATGTAAAAAATTAAATGATTGACGATATGGGTGAGGTTTTTTACTCATTGTGAATGACAAAATGAAATTTTTGGAAGCAAAACTGTGTGTTTTACCAACAATTCAGCCCTATTTACCCTTAAACATGCAACTAGAATGGGTGCAAATTGGCACTGATTTTGCTCTCGAGTTGCAATGGATGCAGTATCCACAGGATTTGTTATAAATGGTATTACTTCTGGTGTGCAATACTAGTAACGACATAGTGTTATACACCAATGGATGATTTGCAGGGAGAATTGAGGGGAGAGTCAGCAGAAGAGGAGGGAATAGGAGAACAAAATAAAATGGTCCAAGAAAATAAGAGAAGAAAAAGACATAAGGGCCAAAGATGGGAGAAGAAGAAAACAGAGGAAAGTGCAGCTGGAGAACAATAGGACCAGAAAGAAACAAAGACAGAAAGAGAAAATGAGAGAGGACAGTGGAGGAAAGAAGAGAGAATGGAGGAGTGGGGACAGAAAAGTAGCAGAGAATAAAGAGCGATGGAAGAGAGAGAAACACCAATAAGGGGGGTAGGACGGAGAGACAATCTAAAGTAGAAAAAGGGGTATTTATAAACTCAACACGTTTGCTCATACTGTAGGTTCAAGGAGGAAAATAAGAAAATGTTTAATGTATATTTTCCTTCTTCCCCCTGTTTTCTTCCGAAGTAAATTGTGCTTTTCCCATCAGATACATTAAATGTATAAAAGGCACGTGTCATTCTGTTCTCAATTTGTCTTTCCCCCCATCTTGGCCTCAGTGTTTGCCCTTTTCTCCACCCTTCAAGCGCCAAGATTCCATCCCCTATTGTGTGCCTTTGCAATAAGCCTTAATTACTTCTCATTCTGCTGAAAAGCCTAATAGCAGAGCTGCCGGTGACACACATCTCCCAGCCTTCTTCCATTGTGCTCATTATTCACTCCTTGTTCCTCCATATTGTTCTTTGGGAACAACAGCCCCATCACTTGTCCTTGCCTACTCTGTCCTGAAAGAACCTTTGTGATGGCCTTGTGCTCGGCGAAAGCAACGCGCTCTCTCTGCAAATAATGGTCTTTTCCTTTGTTTACCTGGTGCCTTTCAGGGCACAATGGGCGCTTTTAGTTAATTTATTCTTTATACAGCATCAACATGTTACACAGTACTTTACAGATTCACATGAGACTTCATAGAACAGACTCCAATAACAAATTAAATTATTTGGACCCAATATGCAGCAGAATAAATATGATTTATAACAAAAAGGATTGCTACGCATTTTTTTTGTAAAAACCTTCGACTGTAGAGGGGATTCTGGGGTTGTAGTTCACCAACAACTGGAGGGCTGCAGGTACAGTATCCTTGATCTATGTGATTTTTTCCCCTTTTCATATTGTCTCCAGTCTCCCTTCATTGTCACTGCCCGTTAATTTAAAGTTCTGTCATTATTTGCTGTCCTCTCCTGTTAGATATCTGCACCCAAGGAGCTTATCTTATCCAACTGGGTCAGTATATGGTTACCAGGTGACTTTGCAACCCGAACTTGCTTAGAATTGATCTGTTGTAAGATCCATTGGGCCAATTATCCTATTAGTACATGTAGGCAATCATTGGCCAACTGAACCATATGGCTTCTGTGTTCTAGTTATTGGGTCTGGAACATTACCGGACAATTTGGCCAACCATGTTTTTAGCAAAAACTGGCCAGTCTTCTGCTTTTTCAGCCATTGGCTCAAAGAGACAAAACTGCCTGTGAGCAGGTTTCACATTGGTACATGGTCCAATAATGGCCCCCACCCCCTCTTCCACCAGTGTTCTACCAAGTTCTACCATGCCACAACAGATAAATTGGTGTTGAGTACACATTGTTCTAGTAAAATAACATCAATATAAAAAATGGATGTGAGCCAATCTTGATTGGTCCATATGGAGCCACTTTATACGATCATTGGCCTGAATGTGAAACTATTGGCTCAAGCCAGTTTGGCCTATCATTTGGGTGATCTTAAGCCAACTTAAAAAAGCAGCGATGACATACAAAGTATTTTATACATTCTGTAAAACATGCCCCTAGAATGACAGCACCAATAGCTATTTATCTTTATTAAATCCCATGTGGGGCATCTGTTCTTTGTCTCCTTGCCCAGGAATGTGCCAGGGTAAAGATGTTGACTTAGTGTCTAATAAATATTGCCTTTTATTGTACTAATATGTCTTATTCTTATTGAGTGTATTTGAACTATTTGGGCAGGGGGTTAAGTCCCATTGGGTTGCGTATACAGATTTACATTTTGTTTGTGGACACCCCGGCCAATTGGTCCTTATACATAATTGTATTTACTGCTTATCAGCACCCTTCTCTCACTTTATTCCATTGTTGCAGTTAGATGTTGGCACCATGTACCACTCTGCAATCTACACCTACTAAGGAGCAGATGGAGGCAGCTTTAAAGTCCAGAGAAGATTACCAAAAGGTAAGGCTAAATTGGAGAACACACATGACTGAACCTGCCATATTGAATGATATCTTGTCAGGTTTCTAGGAAGATTTTTCCCTGAATGAAATCAACAACATGTTTTATTATGAACGTGTGATCAGCCTTTTCTGTCATTTCCTCTCCATATGGTTAAATTTGGCATTAAAGGAGCAGGTGTATAAATTTAGAGGTGACAGCTGAGTGTGCAGCAGCATTAGACATATGTACAGAATGGGCTCCTGCAAGGCAAGGTCACAGCATGACAGTGACGGAAATATCAGGCATTGCTGGTGGAACGGTGGGGTATTGGGATTCAAGAAAACAGTATAACAGACTTTAGACTAGAGGTACTACACTAATACACTTCACAAACTGCCGCTTTATAGTAACAACATATAAAAAATTTGAAGGAAAATGGAAGGTGCTTGGGAAGAATGGAGGATGCATTGAAAAAATGGAAGATGCAGAGAAAGAATGGAAAGTGCAGGGAGAATAGAAAAGTGCAGGGAGAATGAAAAATGCGTCGGGAGAATGGATGGTTCTTTAAAAAATGGAAGGGGTGTAGGAAGAATGAAAGGTGCAAAGGGACAATGGATGATTCATAAAAAGAATGGAAAGTGCTTAGGGATAATAGAAAGTGCATAGGGAGAATGGAAGAAACACAAGAAGAGTGGAAGGTGCATAGGGAGAATGGAAAGTGCAGAGGGAGAATAGAAGGTGCATAGGGAGAATGGAAGAAGCACAGGAAGAATGGAAGGTACATAGAAAGAATGGAAAGTGCGGAGGGAAAATATAAGCTGCATAGGAATAATGGAAGGTGCATAGGGAGAATGGAAGAAGCACAGGAAGAATGGAAAGTACGGAGGGAGAATGAAGGGTGCATAGGGAGAATAGAAGGTGCATAGAAAGAATAAAATGTGCATAGGGAGAATGGAAGACGCATAGGAAGAATGGAAGGTGCGGAGGGAGAATGGAGGGTGCATAGAAAGAACAAAATGTGCATTGAAAGAACAGAAGAAGCATAGGAAGAATGGAAGTTGCATAGGAAACTAGGAAGAAGGGGAACGATAAAATCCAGAAATCTTCTCAAGTGCACATTCTGCTTAAAAGAACAGTAACACCAAAAAAGGTGCCAGGACCAGACCGGGACTTGAACTTTGCTATATGTTCAGGTGTTTCCCTGTAATTTTCTCCTCCCTGTTCTCCACCCATCTAGTTTTCCCTTATGTGTTTCCCATTCCTCATCACCATCCCTTTATAAACCCAGCCCTGAGCCTTGCTGTTAAATCATTGTGATCCTGTACCCCCAGCATGACCTGCGTTCCTTGTTCCTGAGTTCCTTGTTCCTGAATTCCTTGTTCCTGAGTTCCTTGTTCCCTAATTCCTTGTTCCTGAGTTCCTTGTTCCTGAGTTCCTTGTTCCTGAATTCCTTGTTCCTGAATTCCTTGCCTTCCTGGATTTCCTGGTAACGACCTTGGCTTGACCCTGTTTTTTGCCTGTTCCAGTTATCTTCTGTTTCCATAAAACCTGCAATATCACTATGTCATCTCCAATTGTTTATGGGTATCCCCCATGGCTTCTGCCATACCCACTTCCCAGTGTGTGGCTAACTCCAGTGACAATGGCTCCCCAATTTGAGTGTTACAGGAAAGTGTTTTTAAATAATGACAATATCATGTACTGTTGTCCTGCACTGATTCAGAAACACTACTATCGTAGAAAGCAATGGCGGAAATTGAAACAGGCTAAATGGCACAGGTTAAATAGTGGATAACAGATAACACCATTATGTTCTACAGAGCTTATCTGCTGTGTAACCTGAGCCTTTTCTCATTTGAATGGCTGCACCCATTGCTACACAGCAGCATTTTTATATAAACTATAGTAGTACTTATCTGTTATCTACTGTGTATCCTGTGCTTGAATGGCTGCCCCCATGGCTACACAGCAGCTTGTTTATATAAACTATAGTAGTACTTATCTGTTATCTACTATGTATCCTGTGCTTGAATGGCTGCCCCCATGGCTACACAGCAGCTTGTTTATATAAACTATAGTAGTGTTTCTGAAGCAAACACAGCAGTTTTACCAGTGCAGGGCAACACTGCATTATATTTTTATTACTTTAAAACACTTTTTTTTAAAACAATGTTTTGATGTTACTGTTCCTTTAATGTTCATGGATATTACTGCTTCATGCACCCGGGTGCTAAACACCAAGCTGAGAAGTCTGCTGCCCATTAGATGGAATTTCTGTTTTGTAGCTGCTCACCAGTATAAGTAAGAGAGCAGAAAGCATTTAGCTGAATTGCCTCCTCTGTTGGCAATAAAAACAGGGGCCAATATCCAATAAGCATAATGAAGGCAAGCAAAGCAGTATTTGGGGTCCAGTCAGTGTGACTAAAAGGAAAAGCACTGTGTAATTGAAGGTTTCCAAATTTAATTTCAGAAAGGATATTAAGCAGCTGGCTATGTACATACCTGAAATGCTCAGAGCCTCCTGCCCAAAGGTGGCCAACAAAGAGCTGCTAACAGAGAGCTTGGAAAATGCAGATGATTTAGAGGCGTGTCTTGATATGGGTAGGGAAAAACAAGTTCTGTAAGTTTTCCTGTCTCAAGGAGTCCTGAAGTGAAGTTTTGCCAGTATAGTATCCAAAGGGGTGCGAAATGCGTCAGGTTGGTTCAATAAACATTGTGTATCCCAAGGTAATTTGCATCAGTGCATCCACCATCTTGAAATACTTTGATTCAGGCCCATTAAGTGGTTTACCCTTATCCCAGATTTGATTCATGTCTGATTTGGTAGCTGAGCCTTCCCAAGGTATTTTTAAGGCCTTCAGACACCCATCTGCTTCTGCATAGCAAGCTGTTTATCTTGATCCTCAACCCATGGCTGCCTTAACCTCTGAACTCCAGTCCCACATTGTGTAAAATCAGAATTAAAGGACAAGGAAAGGCTACTTTACTAGTCGGAGCCAAAATGTTTTGCTCTTCCATCAGAATTAAATAGGAAAAAACTGCAGCAGCCTGGGGTAATAACTAGCAGATCACCAAGCTGCCTTTTTACTATATTCCCAGGCAGCGCCACCATCAAGGGGGATGCTGGGGGGGCTTGAGACAGAAAGTGTCATTTGCAGGTGGGCATTGCAGTTTGTCGGTGGATTGTGGGCAGTGTTTTGGCACAACTGGGCAATGGCTGTGCCTGTGAGGAACATTTTCTTTCATTGGGGCCACATTTTACTTGTTGGCAGGGGTTCGGTTATCAGTGAGCTAATAATTTGGGTCCCTGGGGGAAGGGCCCTGCTAACTTGGAAATATGGGGACCCATGATTACTGCTGACAGCAACCATTTCCCAGGCATCTGGGGTTCATTTCTATAAATTCAGTCAGAACTCTGTGCTTCTGCTCCCGGCTCCTGCGGTTGGTTCCATCACACAGTGTAAGGATCAGTTGTTCCATTCCTTTATTACACAGTGCTTTATCATATTTATCTTTGGTGCTCCAACCTTCATAAAAAGTGGTCTTTCCCTCTCTTCTACATGAACCGTATCATACGAATATACATCCTGACAGTTTCAATTGGGCCGCTATCCTTTTCTCTGCTGCTTAAACGGATCATTTTTCATGCTTCTCTAATTATTATTTATTAGCTGTATTGCAGACTAGTAATTAGAACAAATAAATCATCATGTAATGCCGTAAATGTAGACTACAGTGCTTTGTTATAAGAATCTTGCATCCAACGGGGTCTTGTTTACACTAGTGCCCTCTAGTGGCCTGGAAATATTTTGACTGATCTTCACCGTACAGTATGGCAGGGATAGCTAAATTAAATGAAATATTTCACTATACTTTGAAGGAATAGCTAACCACTACATCTCTGGCATGGAATTTACAGCACTAGCACCTCTAACAATATGAAGGGCTGGTCACACTTAGTCATAATTATTCATAATTAGTCACAACTTATATAGAGTGGTCCTACCCATCCTCGGAGTTCTCCATTTAGATTGTCTTTAAAAGCTTAACCATATGGTACTATATAGTAATCACTGTAGCAAAATAAAAGCAGGGGACCCTTAGGACAATTGAGTTGGGTACACACCCCTTTGCTTATAATGACAAAATGCCACCTTCTAATGTACATGGAAGGCACTGTTGAGGTGTAAGGAGTGCTCAACGGCGCTCCCTACTCTTCCGGCATCTGAACTGATGATTCTTCTGCCTAATCCTTCTGTACCGCGAACCGTATTCCTCCTATACTGCTTCCTCCTTGTTCCACACTGCAAACTGCGCCTTCGGGCCTTGACAGTAAATTCGGGCCATGGACCCTTCTGAGTAAGCTTCACCTCCTCCTGATTTTGGAAGAGCATTCCACAGATTGGCCTCGCGCATTGGAGTCTTACGAGGCCCAGCAGGTCCATTTCGTCCAAGAATTGGAGGCCATATTGGACAAATCCTCCCGCAGCCGGAGCAGCCGCGCTTCCAGTGGTCAATACATCTCCAGCTGCTCCCCCACTCTACCATGGATATCCACAGGCTTGTCGAGGGTGTGTGAACCAATGCCAGATACAATTAGAGTTCCAGCCTTCTCAATACTCCTCCGAGAGGGCTAAAGTGGGGTTTGTGATGACTCATCTTCAAGGGAAAGGTTTGGAGTGGGCGTCCCCATTGTGGGAGAAAAATTCCCCTCTGACCCATGGCATTGATTTGTTTCTCCAGTCCTTCTACAAGGTCTTTGATGCTCCTGGCCGGGTCACCACCGCTGCTTCTCATCTGCTGCAAATTCGCCAAGGGAGTCACAGTGTCAGCGAGTATGTCATTGACTTCCGTACGTTAGCAGCTTAGACGAACTGGAATAACGATGCCTATCATGCGGCTTTCTACCAGGGGCTGTCTAAACGTCTTAAGGATGATCTGGTATCCCATGACCTCCCGGAGCTATTGGAAGATCTTATTGCTCTGGCCATTAAGATTGATACCAGAATGCGTAAGCACCTGTCTGATATGGAGAGAAGCAAGACGTTTCAGCCTCTACTGGCCCCTCGATTTCAGAGACTGCTTCTACCTACTCCACCTGTTGCTGCTTCGACTTCTTCTTCTGAGGAACCCATGCAGATCGGGGGAGCCTGCTCGTCTGAAGAAGAGAAGTTACGCAGACGTTCTGCTGGCTTATGCCTTTACTGCCAAGGGAAGGCTCACTTTGCCTTTAATGGTTCAGTGAAGCAGGGAAACTTCCGTGCCTAGGTAAGTTTGGAGAGACCGACTCACCTGGGTGGAATTGATCCTTTTCCCCACCAATCCTCTCATCGATTTATGCTCCCTCTGCAGCTTTGAGTCACCGCCAAGTAAATCACGACACAAGTATTTCTGGATTCCAGTGCTGCAGGAAACTTCCTGGACCAGACCTTTGCTACCATATTCCTTTGCACCCCTTGCCGACTCCTCTTCGTGTATTGAGGAGTGTATTGACACCGACCGTTATCCATGGCCTATATCTCACATGCTACACCAGAACTTTTTGTTATGATTGGGGCATTGGATGTTGAGAGACTTTCCTTTCTTATTATTAATTGCCCTTCCACACCTGTTGTCCTGGCATCAACTAAACAATCCTACCAGAGGGAGGATAACACAAAACAGAAACGGACGAGTCCCCAGAGGGGGGGAATACACAAAACAGAAACCCGTCAATAGATACTCTTATACAGGTTATATAAAAGGCTGCAGGCAAGAAAATACCTGTCTTTGCTGGCTGCCAGGAGTCAATTTAGACAACAGGTACGACCAACAATAAGTAGCAGGTTTGACACGAGTAAGAAACTAAATATAGGTCTTACCGTGTCCCGGAGGTTATCAGTCTCCGTCCCGTCCTCTATTGGTCAACCTGTATCCTTTGCATCGGCTGATGAGCAGTCAGAACCTGCAGCCCCACGTTGGGCGCCAATTTGATAAGGACACAAACAATCCTGAGTATATCTATTCCCCTCCTGATTAGATTATAGGTGTACACCAGAAGAACCACACTGACATGAATCGTTCAGTATAGGAAAAGCTTCTACTTTATTATGTGCGTGCAGTGCTATATATATGGGTTAAGTAGAAAAAAAGGTGAGAAGCCACAGTAATGAGACACTTCATTATCAGTTGCATTCTTGTGTAGACTTCCTCGAGGTCAGTACAGACGTCAGATGATGTTCAGCAGAGACATCTTGGCACAAACAGTCGAGGAGGCTCTTATCTTAGTTACATTGTGTGCCGGATAATACATGTAGAACTATAGATGAGTAAGGGAATTATATTCAAACAGTAAAATAGACATTTTAAAATATAGGAATATGAAAATAGCTATAAATCCCCTACAGGGTTGCCCTGGCTTCAACTACACAATCCTACAATCGGGCTGGAAGCCAGATTTCTCATTGGAGCCCATACTGCCAGCAAAATTGTTTACCCACCAATACAGTCATGAAGTTATCTTGTTCTTCAATAAATCTTCATTCTCTTCCCCTGGCATATCAGGACTTTAGTGATGTCTTTTGTAACAAGTCTGCAGAAACCCTTCCCCCTCGTCGATCCTACGATTGTCCCGTTGATCTGCTCCCCGGTACCATACCTCCTCGTGGTCGGACATATCCATTATCCCCTTCTGAAACTAAGGCTATGAAGGGCTACATACAAGAGAATCTTCTCAGTGGCTTCATTCGTTCTTCCTCTTCTCCTACTGGGGCTGTTTTTTTCTTTGTGGAGAAAAAGGATGGCAGTCTTCGACCTTTTATCGACTACCGGGGCCTTAACAAAATCACGGCTACGAATCGTTATCCTTTGCCCCTTATTTCTGAACTCTTTGATCAACTCAAGGGGGCTTGCATTTTCACCAAATTGGATCTCAGAGGGGCCTACAACTTAATCCGAATTCGGGAGGGCGATGAGTGGAAAACTGCATTCAATACACGGGGCGGTCATTTTGAGTATCTTGTCATGCCATTTGGGCTCTGCAATGCACCCGCAGTCTTCCAGGAATTCATCAATGATATATTTAAAGATCTTCTTGGGCGGTGTGTGGTCATTTATCTGGACGATATTCTTATTTTCTCAAAACACCTAGATGAACATAGAGCCCATGTTCGAGAGGTCCTTTCTCACCTAATGAAGAATGCTCTCTTTGCCAAGCTGGAAAAATGCTTGTTTGAAACTCCCAAGATTCAGTTTCTGGGTTATATTGTTTCCTCTGAGGGCTTCAAGATGTCTCTGCCATTCTGAAGTGGCATTTGCCTACTAGTACCAAGGCTATACAGAGGTTTATCGGCTTTGCCAATTATTATAGGCAATTCATCAAGGGCTTTTTGTCTAGATTATGGTTCTCGTTTGTAAAGGTGGAAGACCTGATGTATGGACTTCACAAGCCAAAGAAGCTTTTGAATCATTGAAATAATTCTTCTCTTAAAAATTTTCTCCGCCAGAACAAAATTATAATGTGGCCAATCGCAAACTCTTGGCAGTCATGTTGGCGTTAGAAGAATGGAGGCATCTCCTTGAAGGCTCTACAGTTTCTGTGACCATTTTAACAGACCATAAGAACTTGGAATACATTCAAACTCTAAAGCGTCTGAACCTCAGACAGGGATCGCATAAAAGGACGCCAGAGGCCTGAATCTTTGCCCGATTATAGGTTCTTCTACTTAGAGTTCCAGGGTGTGCTTATTGTGTGAATTCCTGATCCTTGACCCATGCCTGCATCCTGACCACAAAATCTTGCTGCCTGAACCGACCTTTGCCTGAACTGACGATTCTTCTGCCTAATCCTTCTGTACCGCGAACTGTATTCCTCCTATACCGCTTCTGCCTTGGTCCACACTGCAAACTGCGCCTTCGGGCCTTGACATGAGGTAACAGTTGACTTGCCAATTAGGTAAGGTATTTCGGCAACACAAAATCAGCAACACTTGGGATTACATGGTTCCATGTGGATAATGGTGCCTTAACTTTGTTCTTTCCATTTTAGTGATTGGTTATGTCTTCTGAAACAGCAACAATCAATATCAAATTAATATTTAAATGTTCCACAAAAGCTGTAGTTGATATAGTATGGAAGGTCCCTTGAGCCACATATTAACTGGGTAGGATGTTCATCTATGAACTTAAACTTAAAATTTGGGAAAAAATGTGTAAGGTCAATTCAGGTTAGATCAAATTGGGGTTCTCTGCATGTCTACATGTTCTCTGGAGAGTTCTAGAACCTTTCGGTGGCTACTTTTTCAATTTGCATGTTCCTGAATTGCTAATTTCCACTTAATGTATTTTTCTTTTTTTCCAAAACAATGTTTGGAAACTAAAAATAAAATATCTCTGGCATGTGAACTTTCTAAAGGGCAAGTTTTAAAGCTGAAATATTCATGGGATGCTTTTTAATTATGGATAGAGTTAGTTTGGAGTGTTCCAGATCAGCTGGAAGGAGTCTGCCCAAATCACTTATCTTGTTCCTCGTTGAGCGCGGCTTCTGCTCGACTACATCACTCGACGAGTCTGCCTTCTGCAAGAGGATTAATGAACTGATAAATAAGTGGATGCGGCTTTATGTGTCTGCACAGTGAGCCCAGATGATGCATTAAACTCACTTGTTGCCGGAGAAAATGGTTGTAGTCAAACAAAAGAGAACAAGGTACCGATATCAATAAAATTCGGGGGTAATGGGATATTTATTATGATCGGAGACAGATACACTTATCAAATGGGGAAATAGCACATAAAATCACTGGCGTACTCCTGTAACATTGTGTAATGATCTCAAATACCACGAGCAACGGCAGCATTTCCTTCCAGATTGTTTCCTAATGTAAAAAAGTGAGTTAATAGGCTTAGGTTATTCAGAGGAACATGTGATAACTATAGCCAATGTAACAGTCCTGCTCTGCTTTATGGCTGAGATTCTAACTATCTGTATAACAGAACATTCTGTCCCAGTGGCTGCACAGATCCTATCTGATCCCTATTGTAAGCAGCAGTCCTGCCCTGCTTTATGGCAGCTGAGATTCTAGCTATCTGTATAACAGAACATTCTGTCCCAGTGGCTGCACAGATCCTATCTGATCCCCATTGTAAGCAGCAGTCCTGCCCTGCTTTATGGCAGCTGAGATTCTAGCTATCTGTATAACAGATCATTCTGTCCCAGTGGCTGCACAGATCCTATCTGATCCCCATTGTAAGCAGCAGTCCTGTCCTGCTTTATGGCAGCTGAGATTCTAGCTATCTGTATAACAGAACATTCTGTCCCAGTGGCTGCACAAATCCTATCTGATCCCATTGTAAGCAGCAGTCCTGCCCTGCTTTATGGCAGCTGAGATTCTAGCTATGTGTATAACAGATCATTCTGTCCCAGTGGCTGCACAGATCCTATCTGATCCCCATTGTAAGCAGCAGTCCTGTCCTGCTTTATGGCAGCTGAGATTCTAGCTATCTGTATAACAGAACATTCTGTCCCAGTGGCTGCACAGATCCTATCTGATCCCCATTGTAAGCAGCAGTCCTGTCCTGCTTTATGGCAGCTGAGATTCTAGCTACCTGTATAACAGAACATTCTGTCCCAGTGGCTGCACAGATCCTATCTGATCCCCATTGTAAGCAGCAGTCCTGCCCTGCTTTATGGCAGCTGAGATTCTAGCTACCTGTATAACAGAACATTCTGTCCCAGTGGCTGCACAGATCCTATCTGATCCCCATTGTAAGCAGCAGTCCTGCCCTGCTTTATGGCAGCTGAGATTCTAGCTATCTGTATAACAGAACATTCTGTCCCAGTGGCTGCACAGATCCTATCTGATCCCCAGTGTAAGCAGCAGTCCTGTCCTGCTTTATGGCAGCTGAGATTCTAGCTATCTGTATAACAGAGCATTCTGTCCCAGTGGCTGCACAAATCCTATCTGATCCCCATTGTAAGCAGCAGTCCTGTCCTGCTTTATGGCAGCTGAGATTCTAGCTATCTGTATAACAGAACATTCTGTCCCAGTGGCTGCACAGATCCTATCTGATCCCCATTGGAAGCAGCAGTCCTGTCCTGCTTTATGGCAGCTGAGATTCTAGCTATCTGTATAACAGAACATTCTGTCCCAGTGGCTGCACAGATCCTATCTGATCCCCATTGTAAGCAGCAGTCCTGTCCTGCTTTATGGCAGCTGAGATTCTAGCTACCTGTATAACAGAACATTCTGTCCCAGTGGCTGCACAGATCCTATCTGATCCCCATTGTAAGCAGCAGTCCTGCCCTGCTTTATGGCAGCTGAGATTCTAGCTACCTGTATAACAGAACATTCTGTCCCAGTGGCTGCACAGATCCTATCTGATCCCCATTGTAAGCAGCAGTCCTGCCCTGCTTTATGGCAGCTGAGATTCTAGCTATCTGTATAACAGAACATTCTGTCCCAGTGGCTGCACAGATCCTATCTGATCCCCAGTGTAAGCAGCAGTCCTGTCCTGCTTTATGGCAGCTGAGATTCTAGCTATCTGTATAACAGAGCATTCTGTCCCAGTGGCTGCACAAATCCTATCTGATGGTTGTGACTTGGGATAAGCTTTAAAATATGTAAATACATTTTAAGAAACATATATATTTAGTAACGGCAACAATTCGAAGTGTTTAGCGGCAGAAAATAGAAATATTAGCAAAGGGTGATTATGGGCTGTTAATATCCCTCACTAAAGCAATAACAGTAATAGGAGCAAGATCCTGTGCCGTATTTGTTTTGATCAAATGAAATTGCCGCCCTGTAGATACTCATGTCTGAGGTGCTATTACTGTTAACATTGCGTTAGAAAATGCCGGTGGGAATAGGGAATTAAAGAAAAGCCCCGTTCCACACGTATTTATTAATGTTTCCTGCGCAGAAATTTCATTTTGTTTAAGAGAAAACAAATTGCTTTTTGCCACCCTCTGAGACCTCACTATTAACACAACAATATATAGATTTTTTTTTTTTCTTAATTTGTAGTAATGAAAGTAATGCGGGCGCTTGGGCGTGACGGGGTAATCGCAGGGAAATCAGGAATCCCTCGTCTCTTCGCTGCCGCCGCATGAGTGAGAGGAATGTGCCAGGGGCTTATTTATAAAGGTTGTGTAGGGCCCCGGACTTGCAACCTACTGTTTTACCCACTACCCAACCTGAGCAGCAACAGCTTTAACCACAGCCTCCCCCTCCATTAATGAATTGCGGGTCAACAAAAATACGACCCAACCCTAACCCTACCTGGCACGGCAGTTCTATTTATAGACCCGTTCCTGACCTGTCCATCTCTGATGTCACGAAAGGGGGCGGGGTAAGTGCACACCTATAAATAGAGGCTGCCGCTGTCAGAGATGTGAAGGTGATCATAGACGCGCCAATAATATTGTACTAAATTTCGTTTTGTACAATATTCGGTGATATTCTGCCTGTCTTCTGCCTGAAGACTTGGATATCGGTCGTCGATCGGACTGGCTGGAAAATTTTCATTGAGCACCTTCGAAGGTATCTGAACATTGACCAATGTTAATGATGAATCGTCAGATACAGGTTGAATTGCATTCGCAAGAAAGATCGTAATTGGAATGGCTAATGCCACAATAAGGTCACAGGGAGAGTGGAAGGAGGAGCCAACCCGAACCTGTCCAGGCAATCTTCTGCAAAAGTCAACCCGAACCCTCCCAACCAATGGGTAAACTCACATGGGATTCAGGACGGGCCGCGCATCGCTACCCTCAACCCAACACCTGCTGTCAAAGCAAAGTGATGTCATCATAAACCTGGGAGTGATGTCATACCAGAGCTGGGCAAGGCAGACGGATAAGCCTATTTTGCAGCCCATGACCATCAAACCTACTGACTGTCAACCTGCACCCCTACCCACTGCCACTTTTAGATACCTCTGTTTTTCTGGCTAGCCAGCCCCCTACACCGTGCCAGTTGGGTTGAGGTGCCCACCATGCTTACTATACATCAGTCCTATCATGTTCCTGTGTTCATATGCCAACCAATCATGTTCAAGCCTCCAGGTTATATATTCCATCTATTCGATCCGGCCCAGAAGCCGTCCTGATACTTGTCTGCAGAGCCCACGCTCCCCCCTCCCCCACACCCAGAGTATTGACTTTTAATAGCAATAGACGCGCATGTCATTCTTAAAAGGTATCCGTGTTCATTTGATTCTCCATTGATGGCAGCTCAGGGACAACCATTAAAAAATATTTGGGACTTTCATTTTTTTTTTTAAGTTGAAAAAAAAAAATGATAAGAAACAGGGAAAAAAGGAATAAAAGTGCGGCTGAGAGAGATGAAAGAGTCAGATCTTTCCTTTGAGGCTGTCCGGGGCCAGGCCCAATCTCTCCTTATTCTAACAACACTGGGACCCTCTTGGGAGCCTCTTCTTCTCCATAACATCAGCCGATTCTCCTCAAAGGAGTAATGCATTTCCTACGGTTTCCATGGCATCCAAATCTAGTGCTGCCTCTCATTGGCTGGTGATGGCAGAAGAGGAAGAATTGAAATTCCTGGGTGTCAAGGTTGGTGGCCCCTGGCGTGTGTTTGTCACGTATACAATCAGCTCTTCCTCCTGCCGGAATTAACTGTGTGTGTGACAAGGGGCAGAGTTCACAAGGTCTTGACGTCTGGCAGCTGAGCACATCAGACTGGGTGGGGTCCCTGACCCTCGGGGTCAATGTCATTAATTCTATCTGTGAGATGTGGCCTTTACCAAGCTCCATTTGTTTATACCCTTCATCCCAACTCCTCTCTTATTCACTCTGTCATTTGTACCGACCAAAATTGTAAAAAAAAAGACTACGTATATTGGGCTACGTATATATTTATTATTCTTTAATTATATTAACTTATTCTGCAGCACTTATACATCATTCTTATACATCATTCACGTGCATGTTATAAAATATACAAATAATGTGGTGGAGGGGCCCTTAGTTTGTATAAAGTATACATGTTCAACTTATGGCCCTTTACCTATTCTTGTACTACAACTCTCCATCTTGCTCTACAGTCTCCATCTTGCCCTACTGTCTCCATCTTGCTCTACAGTCTCCATCTTTTCCTACTGTCTCCATCTTGCCCTGCTGTCTCCATCTTTTCCTACTGTCTCCATCTATTCCTACTGTCTCCATCTTTACCTATTGTCTCATACTTCCCTACTGTCTCCACCTTTTACTACTGTCTCCATCTTTTCCTACTGTCTCTGTCTTTTCCTACTGTCTCCATCTTGCCCTACTGACTCCATCTTGCCTTCTGTCTCCATCTTGCCCTACTGTCTCCATATTGCCCTACTGTCTCCATCTTGCCCTGCTGTCTCCATCTTGTCCTACTGTCTCCATCTTTTCCTACTGTCTCCATCTTTTCCTACTGTCTCCATCTTGCCCTGCTGTCTCCATCTTGCCCTACTGTCTCCATCTTGCCCTACTGTCTCCATCTTTTCCTACTGTCTCTGTCTTTTCCTACTGTCTCCATCTTGCCCTACTGACTCCATCTTGCCTTCTGTCTCCATCTTGCCCTACTGTCTCCATATTGCCCTACTGTCTCCATCTTGCCCTGCTGTCTCCATCTTGTCCTACTGTCTCCATCTTTTCCTACTGTCTCCATCTTTTCCTACTGTCTCCATCTTGCCCTACTGTCTCCATCTTTTCCTACTGTCTCCATCTTGCCCTACTGTCTCCATCTTGCCCTGCTGTCTCCATCTTGCCCTACTGTCTCCATCTTGCCCTGCTGTCTCCATCTTGCCCTACTGTCTCCATCTTTTCCTACTGTCTCCATCTTTTCCTACTGTCTCCATCATGCCCTACTCTCTCCATATTGCCCTGCTGTCTCCATCATTTCCTACTGTCTCCATCTTGCCCTGCTGTCTCCATCTTGTCCTACTGTCTCCATCATGCCCTGCTCTCTCCATATTGCCCTGCTGTCTCCATCATTTCCTACTGTCTCCATCTTGCCCTGCTGTCTCCATCTTGCCCTACTGTCTCCATCATGCCCTACTGTCTCCATATTGCCCTACTGTCTCCATCTTTTCCTACTATCTCCATTTTGCCCTATTGTCTCCATCTTGCCCTTCTGTCTCCATTTTTTCCTACTGTCTCCATCTTGCACTGCTGTCTCCATCTTGTCCTACTGTCTCCATCTTTTCCTACAGTCTCCATCTTGTCCAAGTGTTTCTATTAGTGATGGGCGAATTTGTCCCATTTAGATTTGCCACGAATTTCAAAATTTTTCCACAAAATTAGCGAAACTGGCGAAAAATTCCTGAAATGGCGATTTTGCCACCGGCGGCAATTCGTCTGCGTCAAAATGGGTGCTGGCGTCAAAATCGTCAGCTGGCGAAACGCACAAATTTGCGCCAACAAATAAATTCACCCATCATTAGTTTCTTCTCTTCCTACTCTCTCTCTCCATCTTGCTGTGACCGGACAGCTGGTGTATACACTTAAGGGCATATTTACTAAGACTCAACTTTTTCTCACTTCATTTTAGAAAAAAACACTTGACCAAACCCTCAAATCTGGATCCCATTAATTTAACAATAATTATTCTCGATAAAATTGTGCCAGAAAAAGTCATGACATAATCATGTGTCTTGTCTTGTCTTGTTGCTCTGAAAATGTATATATTTCGGATTATCGAACAAAAACCAGCGTAAAAAGACCAAAACTATTGAGAATCCTGAAGGTAAAAAACATGTTCCAATTGTTAAAGGGACCGTCCGTAATTGACTTCTTCATGATTCTGACAGGTTTTAGCTGAGTTTTTTTGGATTCGGATTTTTAGCAGTTTAGGAGAATAATAAATCTCGAAAAATTCAAAATTTTTGCCCTTTAATTCTTGAGCAGAAAAAAACGAGGCTTGATAAATAAGCCTCTTAATTCATTCCAGAACCTTATAACCTGATAGAAATGGTTTATGGCGTCACCATCACAATATGTAAGAACGGTGGACCCCCAAGAAAAACATAAAAATAATTGCTGACAGCAGATTTCCAAGCACATTGGACTGCGGGTGTTTGGGGGGAGTTGTGCACTGCTGTCGCCTGAGCGCTCTAATTACATCACACAGTGACATCTAATGGTACCTTCCAGTGTTGCTTTCAGGCACTGCTGTGCTGCGACTGCTGCAACGTTGTTTATTGTGCAGATTTGATGCTTGGTGTTTGTTTGGCAGGGGAAAGTGGCTAAGCTGTTACAGTTATATTATTTATTAATAGGAGATCACCGCACCTCCAGCAATGATTTTATGAATAAAGAATAGGGATCCAGGAGTGCAGTGAGCAATGCAGCTCTGGTGTTGCTGAACTACAGCTCCCGACATGCTTTAAACCTCAGTAACGTTTTCGGGAGCTCCATTCCTGAGTCCATTCCTTATCATTATTAATTAGCTTTCTGCTTTTATTGACCTACAGATCCTCCAGCGCCCATTGTAGTTTAACAACAGCCCGAGAGCTGAAGGCCAAATCATGAATAAAGGGCCAGTGTTTTGTAGAAATGATACTGACTTTTCCTTTTTCAGCTGCCCTTGCACATCTTCAGTGGGGTAAAGCTGATCTTTTCAGAACTTACACATATTTATTATATAGCAAATATCAGCCGGAGACTGCGCTGTCATTAGAGCTCCATCTGGTGGATGTTTAACCACAATACAGCATGGCACTGGCACATCATCCCCAAATGATTCATAAGATCCTGGGGCTGCAGCGAGCGCCAATTTGGCAGGATCCAAGTGTTCCTCACTAATAAGTAGACACCCCAAAGTAACCGTTATATAGTTTTCTTTCCTGGCCCAGAGTCCACATTCTACTCCCAGCCAATTACTTTTGCTGTTGGAATTTGCCAGGGCTCCGTAGTGCGGTGAAAATGTTTTGACCCCGCCCATTTTTGTGGCCACACCCCTAATTACCATGTTCATTTTACAAAATTTGGCAGGTTATGAAAGTGTGAACATATTTCTGTGTTTTATTTTCAGTTTATTACAGTGAAGGTGAATTGTCCTTTAAGCTGTGAGTCTAATGTCTCCCAAGGGACCTCCTTATCTAAATTGTTACAATTACTAATTTGCTTATCTCAAAATTGTTACAAAAGTATCGTATCTACAGTTGTGGCTTTTCTGGGCTCTCTGCCAAAAGCCAATAAAGTTAGAAACATTGTTTCTTTTTCTGGATGTTCAGTGCAGAGAAAATCTGGACTTTCCAGTACAAAAGAGGGACTGCGGGTTGAGCTGTCAAAAGAGGGACTTGTCCCTCTGAAAACGGGACAATTGGGAGGTTTGAAGTACCACTATAACACATACTCCAGACTCATTAATTGCCTATTTACCCGGGATCATATCCACTTTGCAGTAACTAAGGTGACATTTCATAGACATAAAACGTTGTGGAGAGAAATAGAAGTTACACGTAAATGTTTATTGTTGGTGTCCCTGGTGAGTAGAAGTGATGAGTTAGTGTTCATTAATTCAGTACCATCTGTACCATCTGGTGCCGAGATCCTTCAGCCCGTGAATCAAACATGCATCAAACTCCGGGAAATGAAAATAAACACGGTACCCAGAGTGTGGGATGGAAAACAACCTGTACTCGCGTGAGACCGGCCTTTTTGTTCCTCTCTCGTTCAGTCGGATTTGTGTTTGATGAGACAGTCAGATGTATATTTCATGGTTTGATGTGGGGCCGATACCGTCAGTCTGTCTTAAGGACATGGACAGAAAACAAAGGGAAATCATGAGTTCTGCTATGTGGTTTGCTCTAAGATACATCCACAGCTCTTTTAAACCCAATATGGCCACTGGTTGGCTCCTACACAAGGCAAGTGCCTACTTTGCAATACAATTTTAGATCTGAAGAGAAGTTGCTGGACTCAAAAGGAGCCTTAGTATTGCATCCATACACTAGATCAAGTTTCTTAAGCAGAACGCTCATCTGACTTGGCCTATCATGGCACAGCTTACTCTTGACTTTATGAGACCATGTTGGATGACTGAAGTGGTCAGGAGGCAGTTGGATGGTTGAGTTTTCAAGTGGTTGTCCTCTTTTAAAGATTCGTAAGGGGTCAATTTATCTTCTGGGCTCCAGGTCATATCCAGGTGTCCTTTGTCAAACATATTGGTCAAGCAAAAGTCAGTCAAATCTGCCCAGCTTAGATATTGCAGTCAGCCAAGTGTCATCCAATGACTAGGACATCTTAGGTAAAAATAAGTTGCAGAATGAGGCCCGTGGTAGTGAGATAAGTGGCATTAGGAGCAACATGTACAAGGCTCAAAGGCAAACAGGTAAGTTTTGATTGGCACTGCCAGAAATAATGACCATTTAGCTCACTTTACACCATTATTTCAGAGCATTTAAGGAAATTCAACCCGCTCTGTAATATTTATGTAAAACTACTCAGCAGGTTGTAACGTAAAGCTGACCAGAGAAACATCAAACGACTCACTCTCTGCTCACTGACTTCTAAACAGAGCAACGTCTCAAGACTTTCCTTTTCTCATAAAGTAATTTTCAGCCGACTGTAAGTTGGCTGAAAATTCGTTTTCTGAGAAAGGGAAGGTCTGGTTGTGTTGCTTTGCTTACAAAATGAAGTGAGTGAGCAGAGAGGGAGTCACTTAATGTTTGTCAGGTGAGTTCTACATTCACAACTGTTAATATCTTGAAAGCCAGGTGAGAAAGTCTAAGAAGCAGTTAATAACATTTCTGCAGAACCAGCCACTAGATTGCTGCTCTTTTTCAACATATCTTGTCTTGTTCCCCCCTTTTATTTTGGCAGGCATTAAACAGAATGACATTTTGATTGGATTTTTTTTTCTTTTTGCTTAATGGAAGGTTTAAGAACTTTTATTTGACCTTTCCTGAAGTTCTAACTTCACAGATTTGTCACTTCTCAAACTGAATTCATTTCTGGCAGGAGATAAGAATGACTTGGGCCGCGCACAGTAGGCTGCCATATGTTTCCTCCCGGTGAGCTCAATCAGCCGGCACCTGGTCTGGGTCCAGGAATGATTTAACTCTTTCAGAAACAAAGGCTTATGTAGAAGATGTTTCTGGAAATTTAGAAAGGCTGGGTCGTATCTACTGTATGTAGGAACAAATGTCCAACATGCAGCCCTTCAGCTATCGTTGACCTTCATCTTCCAACCTGCCTAAAGGCCTTCAGCTGTTGATGGTGAAGCCTCTGGTTGCTGAGATCAAAGCAAGGGCCAACCCAAAGTTGGAACATTGTTATAGGCAAACGTGTACAGGAATATGGAATACACAGTACTTGATAAATTAGTTGAGAGAAATATAGCAAGGAACTCGTGGTTGAGTTGGAGTTCCTGTGGGGCCTTTTTCACCAAAAAGAGTTCTGATTGGAATGAAAGTTGCATCTGTGGTTTTCATGCATAATAGAATAAAGGCAGAATTGGGACTGAAATGAACCAATCACCAGAGGCATCAGCAGCTGTTCCAAACCAACTATAAATGAAGATAGGTGGAAGACTGTGGCAGTAGAAGCCCCATGTGGGTTATGGTTAGGTGAATATATGTGTATAAAACTGATTATTCTTTAGGTTTAGGAAGATTTGTGGTGAGGGTCCCTTACCTTCTACTTGCCCCTACTTGCACATTATTCTGTTAAAACACATGAATCCTAATTAATTAGGGTGTAAAGTGTTACCAATGGTGGCAAATGAGCATGTGAGCATCTCCTTGGACACCCTCTAGCTACTAGTGTTGAAAAGGACGACCATAAACCCATGGGACCTGTTGGTTGGCATGTTCAAGCCTGTGAAATTTGATTAGCATTTTTGTTGGCCCTGTCATTACTATACACCTTTGAACACTAAAGAAAGCCATCTTCCTTGCACACAGTGTTGCACTCTAAACCAGTGCCAAATGTGCTTCGTGGGTGGGTCCTATTATTTGTGTTGGTTGTGTATACAGTATGCAGTCAGAAAAACATGAGAGAATACCTGATTGGTTGCTATGGGTTAAAGGTGACCATACAATGGCTTTCACTGTTCAACCCTTCTGTCAAACGGGTGGATAGGTACAAATGGACACATATAATGAATAGCCACCTTTCTTCTGTTTGGGCTGGCACCGGAAATGAAGAGCAATGCGGCTTCTCTTGGCTTCCTCAACTGTCAAGGAGCCACACTGGCCACCATGGTGCCTCAACAGATGGAATTTCCCAACCTGGTATCAAGGAAGTTCTCTGGTACAAAGATATCAGAGAGGGTTGTCTGCCTAAGCTACACCTAGTGAAAATCCCGCTCTATCCCGGCTCAGCTGTGGACATTACAGTGCTGTCCGTTAGCAGTGGTGCTGAAATGGTTAGAAGCTTCATCCCTTCCTCTCCGTGCCGCTGAATGAGGAAACTTTCTCCTAATTACCATCATTCTATGTTGTTTCTATTCTGCAAGCTCTCACTACTCTTCCTAATTTCCTGACCAGCTTGTGCCCCTCCCCCGCTCTTTTTCCAGCATCTGTGGCCGTTTTAAATTGAGCTGCGCTACCTGCTGCCGCCACTCGCTAACATACCCTGCCAGTTGGTTTGCCAAAGAGTAAACTGCCAGCCATCTGCTGCCCACATGACAATTTACATTGTTTCATTTTAAGATGAAGGTTCCAGAATATCAACTATCTACTGCTTTATTTCTTGTGCTGAAAGCCATCCGGAGATTAGACAAATACCAAACGTGCCCTGGTGGAAAAGTGCCGATGAAATGCTGGCACAGTAGTGGTGCAGGCCATCTCACCAGCGTTAAAGCCCTAGCACCGTTGCAAATGTTAATCCCGACATAAAGGGCTTCTGGGACTGTGCTCTGTTATGGAAACATCTGAATGGACTTTATTGATGCGCCTCCACCATCAGTTTGTATGATCCTATGGTTCTCCTGATCTTGTATTATTATTGTGCTATTGGCAGAACGGGCAGTTTAATCAGGAGCCAGGTAGTCTGCTTATATATGTATGGGCTGTTGTGGAACCCACACAAGCAATCAATGTATAGTTTAAAATTCTATGTCTACATTTAGTCTTTCAGTTCCCATCCATCCAGCAGGGGGTACAAAGCATTGCACTGGGGCTATAAAGCAGCCCTGTACTTAATGCATGCCATAGAGAAGACAGTATAGGTTCTTTAGCCCCCTGCTCCTGGTGGTCCTCTCTAACTTATGTGTCTGAATGACTTTGGGGTGGGATGAAAGTGCCTACCTGCCTCCCCAAGCCTGAGTCTCATCAATGCAATGCTTTTTCATGAGTAGAGCAAAAGTCCATGTGCTCCATTCTTGAGTGCAAAGAACTGCACCCACGGTGCCAAGGGTAGGGTTCTAGTGTGAAAAAACATGGCAGTTTGTGTCTTTTTTCTTTTTGACTTTACACTCTGTCTTGCACTTTGTAAATGAACCCTCATGTCCTCCCTCGTCACTTTTGGTCCCTGGTTTCCTAGTGATGACCAGAAGCATGCCCATTGGAAAGCAAGATCAGATCAGAATCTACTGGTTGGTGATCAGCACCGGGGACTGCAAGTTAAGTAGCCAGGCAGGACAGCTGCCAAACCCACTGTGGAGTGCTACCCTTTTGGGATCTGGTGCAGGAGAGCAGGTCTATAAAATTGGGGAGATGGGTCTGTACAGGGAACCTGTGCTTACAAAACACCTTTACTTCTCCTTTAAAGGAAGTCCCATTCTGCCTGGGCTGAATATTTTCCAGTCTTTCCAGTGTAGGGTTGACAGTACCAATACACTAACCCAAGCAAAGGCTGGATCTCAGAGGAAACGGGTGGTGTTTCGGGCAGGTAGAAGACATCCATGGCTACAACTGGACATTACATTGCTGGCAGTTATAAATAATGATGGCTGCTTTGAGATCTTCACATGTGGGAAATGTTTCTGCTTTCAGGCCAAATCTCTTTATCTCGCCCCAGTTTAAGAAGTCGATTTATTTTAATAACACAGCTTGGCCTTTATTCCCTTGATTTCAGGGCTTTAGAAACTTGGCGACTGAGCTTCTTTCGCTTAAGAACTCTTGTAATTGTGCTGCCTGGGCAAGATGAAGGGATAACCTCTTACTTGGCAGCATTTGCTATAATCTCATTGCCATCTCTTGCGTTCTTCCATTTGTATCCTTAGTTATTTGCTGGCAGGGCTGAAAGAAAACCTTGTTACGAGCCAGACAAATTGGAAACTGTTTAAGGGGTTGCTACCACTTGGCCAGGGGAGAAGTCATCTGTTTTGACTGTCTTGTTGATTGTAGAATCAGCGGCTGGGGTCATGGAGTTAAATGTGTGTTCTATAGCTGAAAGTGAGAAGTTGGGTGTTGTGTATTCATTATTAAAAAAATAAAAAATAAAGGGCAACTAAAATTGAGCATATAAACTGGCTGTGGAAGCCCAGCTTGAACTGCTAAAGGTATAAGTGAAAAAATAAAATGATTACAGATGTTGTTTCATTCTTAAAATTGTCCTTCAATGTCAACCTTAGAGCTGCTATCTTGAATTACCATCTTTCTAGATGATTTATTTTAAGCTTGCCTTCCAGTGAAGTTCTCCGGATTCTTAGCCAGTCAACAGTACCATATTGGTTCCCAGCCATGCAAGTATGGGCAGCAATGTGTCTGTGAGCCTTTAAAGCCTGTTTGTGTTGTAGGGTTAATACTTTGTAGATAATATTTGGTAGCACGTGGATAAGCAAAGCTGTGAGCACATCCCTAGGAAACACACAGACATTCTGTACTGCAGGGGGTCTCTATGGTTTGGAATGCTGAGAGGACCCCTGATCTCTCATGCGCTTACCCAGTTGCATGAAACAGAAGGGCCTCCAAGCAAAGGCTGTCCATGCCAACACTTATCAGCCAATGGCAGCTGCCCAGGGACAGGGGGAGCAAATCCTTGGGGAATATATTTGGCACACAGCAGGAGCTCAAAGCTGTTTCCTCCATAGCTATAAAAACATTTCTAATTCTTATTTTATTAGAGGTTGGGCTCTGCTCCCGGGAGCCCACCTGTAACACATGAAATAGCTCAATAATATGTTTGATAAGCCATTGGTGGGTTTCTTAATACTAAAGATTCAGGAATTAGCCCACATCTAGAAATGTGCCAGTGACAAGAGGACTTACATTGAGACTAGAGGAAAGGAGATATCACTATCAGCAAAGAAAGGGGTTTTTACAGGTAGTCAGGGCGTAGCATTCCCTACTGGTGAAAGGGCTGATGAGTTTACAAATCAGTTGAATAACTGTCAAATTAGTACATATGATCATTATTATTATTATTATTATAAGGCTTTGTTTGTGTCCCTCTTCTCTTCTTACAGGACTCCGTGTGCACCCATTGCTCCCTGCCCAAGCCTGGTGGTTTGTATGGCACAAGGGCAGAGGGTGCAATTGGGATTCCAGTCCTTTCCAGGTCCCCAATTCACATAAATGCACCCCTAAATGTTGGTAATTAATTGTGCAGCGTCATTAACCCAGCCTTGCCTCTGGATCTCACTTCAATCATTTTCTATTATTATTATATCACAGAAGGACGGCTTGATGATATCAGATTTATAAGATATTTCTGAGCCATTTTACAGGCAGATATTTCTTTCTTCATCGAGCAGCGGGGGTCTCATGCGCTGTCATCTCACATTATTAGAGCGCAGAACATCTGTTTCATTGTGTCAGATCAATTCCGTCCGTCTCAGCCTTCCAATCCGGCGCAGGTGATACACTAATAAACACATTTCATTTCATTCTCACACCAAATATCATCTGGTTTTTATTCTAATTTCTTATCATCGGGAGGCTTCACGCAATCCTTCGGAAACCTAAACCTGTATGGAGGGAGTCCTTTAATCTGATTTAACTCAAAAAATACTTCTAATCTACAGAAACTGTGTGTGATTGAGGGTCCCTGACACCAGCTATTTCCCAGACAAGGGGCAGGTTAAAGTACCAGAAGGGGACCTTATACATAGACAACCAGTACAGACACTCCTTACATGATAATATAGTCAGTTAGGTTGAAAAAAGACATTTTAAGTCTATATTGTATAACCTGCCTAACTGCCAGTTGATCCAGAGGAAGGCGAAAGACCCCATTTGAAGCCTCTCCAATTTGTCTTAGAGGGAGAAAAATTCCTATGAGCTATCTTCCATATCCCTGTATTCCCTCCCAAGATCCGTCTCCATTATGGATTTGCCTAGTGCGGTCCCATTAAGGGTATAAGTGGATATTGTTACATCCCAGGTGCATGACTTTACATTTATCAACATTGAATCTCAGTTGCCACTTAAACTAAGAAGAATCTTAACAGCCTTCACTAGAAAGTCCATGTATCAGTCTTAACATAAATCTGAACAATACATTTGTAGAGTATCTGACACATACCCAATCCCCCTCTACTGCCATTCCTTGCATTCTTGTAGAAGTTGACTCCCAGCAAACCACTTAAGACTTTCTCCTAAAAGTTAAACTCCACTAGGCTTGCTTATTCCAGTCCCCAGCTGATAGACTTTTTCTGTTTAAAATATTATATTTGTTGTTCACAATAAACAATAGAAATCAATATGACAGCCAATATCATGTAGACTCTGAAGATGTGCTGCAAGTGGTACATTGACATATTATTTTTGAAAATTTATAAGGATGAATCGAGAATGAAGCCGGTTGATGTACAAACAATCAAAAAGAAAAAAAAGAAAAATACAGTTTTTCCAGGTATGTGGGAATATCCAATAAAAATTTCCAATAAATTTCCAATAAATTACCAATAAATATCCAATAAATTACATTTGAAGAAACCGAGATATTTGACCACTAGTACTTAAGACACAGACCTTAAAGTAAGTAGACCATGCATGATAGACCTTTTAAACACTGCCCCCTTCTCCACTCTATCTCCATGCAGTCAGGACTATCATGATACCCCAAGCTCCAAACAGTCACCATTGCCATGGTCTTGATGGCTCACCATCTGAGTAGTATAAAGCCCTTACTCAACATCTTCCCAAAGTTGCTAGAAATTCTCATTCTACATTCGCCGAGGCCTTAATAATGGTCATACTCAACATTGGAAAAGAGCCAACCATCTATACTTTATCTTGCCCCTTTTCCCATCTTAAACACTGACTGGCTAAGAATCACCTCCAAACTCTAGCAGTTGGCCCCAGATCATGTCCATCCCAACCAATCTTTCTTATGCCAGGAAGGTCTACTAATATCAACCTCTGCATTTTTGTTTTTCAATCTTAATGTTTCTCACCAAGAAATGGATTTAAGAGTAAGGGCTTCTATTGAATGGAATTAACTATGGGAGGTCCTAGACCAGTTTGAATATGGCCAGAGGATTATACCCTAGATCAAGCTCTTCTATGAATGCCCAGCAGTCTACTGTATGTCAGAGTCATTGGGCTCTCAACTTTGAACAAGACTAAGCTGTCCCCTCTTCCCACTCCCTAGTGATCTGGTGAATAAACCCCTGCCCATATTGGTTAAAGACGCTCCCCACAGTAGGGGACTATCATATGAGACTGCAGTGGAGAGAAAATATTCCTCTTCGCTAATGACCTTCTAGATGACCTTGCTTGACCAGAGACAACTCCATAGTTGCCTTTGTTCAACTTGTAAAATGCTTTGGTCTCTGGGTTCCAGATAAACTAGGAGGTCAGTGATCCCATTTATATGGAACAACAAGACACCAGGAATGGACTTTATAAAGATAAATGCACCAATCGCAGAAGGGGTTTGGGATTCCCTAATATCTGTATATTTATTTAATATAAAACTTTTAAACCTTAAACATTTCTTATTATAGTTTTACAGATGTTAACTCTATGACCAGCAAAGGACTAAAGCTATGCAGATTTCATACATAGTTTGTTATTCTTAATAAAACATAATATCTCACGCGGCTGAGCCATTACTCCAGTGCAACTGGATTTTATACAGCAATGAGCCTCTAGAAACCTAAATTGGCTTAGAACACAGCACCTTAGCAGACCATAGGTTAAACAGTCAGTGGAAGATATCTTCATTTGTCTAATTTTACTTTTTAATGAGCCAAGGCAAAAGTGTGTCCACCTGCTTCTGCCATGCTTGGACAATGGTCATTCCCTCTTCTGCAGATAAGGGGAGAACACGGAAAATTGTAAGAGAAGGCAACAAAAAAGGGGGAGAAAGGGGAGAAAAAAGACAGAAGAGTTGAGAGAGAAAGGGAAATAGAAACATAATAAGAAATGAAATAGGAGTTGAAAAAAGGTGAGTGGAGACAGAACAATAGGATAGAATGATCATTTGGAAAGTATACCCTAGGGTCTTTGATTTGGGCTCTGACTCCCCAGGCACAATGTAGTTACCCCTCTAGAATTCGTTCTTTGGTCTATACAGAACATTACATCTTTATTTAGTTCTTTCTTTCTGCTGTTACACCACTGATAGCAGGTTTTGTAGCTACAACCAGCTTGGCTTTATCAGATAATGAAATAGACTTGTAGAGCCTGTGGCAGAACAGCTTCACCCTGGTGCATTATGACACAGGTACAATGGAGTTCTGCAGAACCGCACGCCTCCGATGCTCTCAGAAAGTACAAGGCTGACAATAGGACTTTGTTCTCTCTCAACTGAAGAGCTCGGAGTCTGTGTCTGGTCCGAGACACTTATCTTGTCTCCGCCAGCCCCAAACAACTTTGTGATCCTAAACAGTGTTCATGTCTCAGCTGAAACTCTATATAATAAAGGAATGCAACTACTTTTCTTTTAGACTTAACTTTTTTGCCTTTGTTGCCAAGAGAATAAAGGAATGCTCTGCGCTCCTGCGCTCCAACCTGTAATTACAGGCTCATTGTCCTTGTTAAACCGAGACACAATTCGGAAGAGAACTCGTGGCGTTTTTCTATTCAGGATTCCTGGACTGTTTTGTGCAAGTATTCTTCTTTCTCTATTAGTTTTCTGTTCAGGCACACACAACAACAACAAAATATAAAGTCAGTATTGGTGCAGTTAAACCATGCGCAATGAACAGGGAAGGAGTAAAACTCCTGGGGCTGCGTCTGTCCTGTTCCAATCGCCAAAGTGGACATATTGGGGGATATTTATCAAAGAGTGAAGTTAATAGTGAAGTTCCGCCACTAGAGTGAAATTCCGCCACTCTCCATTCATTTCTATGGGATTTTTAAAGGCATATTTCACTTTCACCCATTGATAAATACGCCTTTCAAAATCCCATAGAAATGAATTGAGCGCTGCGGAATTTCACTCTTTGATAAATTCATCCCATTGATTCAGAGGAGCCCTGGGGCTAAAAGTGGCAATAGTTCTAAGGTTCCCCCTGAAAGAATCATGTGCCAAGGTATTATTGTTGAGAGTAAATCATTGCTGAGTCTGATTTGCTTCAGAACATGAAACCTGTCTATGTAGATGTTCAAACTGTTTTTGTGGCAGTCTGGCATGAGCAAGGATTGGGCAGCAAAAAAGTAGGGATGCACCAAATCCACTATTTTGGATTCGGCCGAACACCCGAATCCTTCATGAAAGATTCGGCCGAATACCAAACCAAATCCGAATCCTAGTTTGCATATGCAAATTAGGGGTGGGAAGGGAAAAACATCTTAGACGTCCTTGTTCCACCACTAGGATGAAATTCCGCCACTCTCCATTCATTTCTATGGGATTTTTAAAGGCGTATTTATCAAAGGGTGAACTTTCACTTTCACCCATTGATAAATATGCCTTTCAAAATCCCATAGAAATGAATTGAGCGCTGCGGAATTTCACTCTTTGATAAATTTATCCCATTGATTCAGAGGAGCCCTGGGGCTAAAAGTGGCAATAGTTCTAAGGTTCCCCCTGAAAGAATCATGTGCCAAGGTCATTTTGTTGAGAGTAAATCATTGCTGAGTCTGATTTGCTTCAGAACATGAAAACCTGTCTATGTAGATGTTCAAACTGTTTTTGTGGCAGTCTGGCATGAGCAAGGATTGGGCAGCAAAAAAGTAGGGATGCACCAACGATTCAGCCGAATACCAAACCGAATCCGAATCCTAATTTGCATATGCAAATTAGGGATGGGAAGGGAAAAACATCTTAGACGTCCTTGTTTTGCAACAAAAAGTTGCGCAATTTCCCTCCCTGCCCCTAATTTGCATATGCAAATTAGGATTCAGCCGAATCCGAATCCTGCTGAAAAAGGCCGAATCTCAAACCGAATCCCAAACCGAATCCTGGATTCGGTGCATCCCTACAAAAAAGGGACTGATCTTAAATAACCAATCTATGAAGTCAGGCATTAAAGGAAACGGGTACAGAATGCTCAATGTGTTGGTGACCAAAAAGGGTATTGATCAAGTCATTTTGGGATCTCGCCAAGTAATTTACCCAATTTAGCCACCAATGCAGTGGACCATTTCAGGATGATCTTATTGCTTGTCCCCCTGACTAACACTTGGATCATAATGGCTGCATGCCCGAGGGTCTCATCATTTTGCTAATGTGGTCCCATCTGTTGGGATTTTCATACCTGCTGTTATCTGCCTAGTTTTCCCATGGGTCCCTGCAGGGGACCATTAAGTTGCCCACTTAGTCTGAAGGGGCCATACATTGTATAAGGAGGGTTACAACTGGTCTCTGTCTCTTTGTCTTGTGAGACACTGGCCCTGATCTTAAGTTAGTAGCTAAAAACTCTGCCATAAAGCAAGACGGAAATGTTGTTTTTTGCCCTAAAAGCAGGTTATGGCACACGGGGCTAAACATAACAACTATGACATTGGCATGCTGGTATTTCAGATGCAGCTCTGTCGATTCTACCATTGATGGAAATGAAAAGGTTGTAATGTATCTGTCAGTAGCCTCCACACCACAGTACCCTATGAACTTGCCAATGTCTTGCATTTCTTCATTGCATTTCAGCCCTCTTTGGGTTCCCACACATTCCTGTCGCCCATCTCGGTGCAGCTTTTTAATTACCTATTATCTCCGTTTGCTGTTAAGTTGAGAAGATCCTGGACTTGTTCCTAATGAGACAACGATCACGATGAAGGGCCTTTCCAACAAATACGGCAGAATCAGTCTCACGAACAAGGTGACTACACGCCGATGTCCCCTCTGGGGCCCCCACTAATGATTGAGTTACATTCCAGAACTGGGTATAAATGTGCAAATGAGAGGGGGTGGTAATGACCTACAGGGCGTCTTCTAGAAGATGCTTTATAGTTTATGAGGACAATGTTACTGAGGAACATTTGGTGTTTTTGTGCCCATGTGTTACCTGCATTAGCCAAGAGTGTCTTTATTATCCTCGTACCTCCATTCCTCTTCCAGCAGCTGCTCCTGACAGGTGAGCCTTCCTTTCTAGGCAGATGGTGACAAATGGAGGGTATTGGCAGGACACCTTGACTTCACTCACATCACTTGTATAGAGACTTATGGAGCCTCAAGAGCGTAGAGAGGGGAGGAATCAGAGGTGAGGACTCTCTTTATTTAGTGACATGATTATGGACCTCTCAGACAAAGAGATTGATCTGAGCTTTGTGTCACTAGACAACAGTCCAATGTTTCAGCCCATTGTGTCGTTCCTTATAGGCAATGCTCACCCTGAAGAAAGTTACAGCAAGTGGCCAAAACATTGCATTTTTTATTTATTTGATTTTTACACTGACTAGCACTCAGGTACATATTGTATGGGCAGCAAATGCTTGCCCTGGAGTAGAGAAGAGCTTTCCATATTGTGTGGCCCTTCCAGTGGATTGGGGCCTAGACTGAATGTCAGTCAGTACATGATTTGTTATTAATACTAATTTGCTGGCAATAGCATGGTATCATAATATTCATGTGCAGCCTTGTCATGTGCTGGAGGCAGGATGGGCAGGATTTATGCCAGGCCTTAAAAGCAGAGCTTGAAGCCTCAAAGTATTTTCTAGAGCAGCAGCCCTCTGTCTCCTGGCTTTGCCCAACTGAATCACCATTTCTGAAATGACAATAATAATTTTAAAAGGTTGTACATTATATACATTTATACATTGAAATTCTATGTTTTTCCAGAAACTGTGAGAGAGAGAAATCCAAGGTGACAGTAGAAAAACATGGAGATGAGTGTGGAAAGATGGTGATAGCAGGGCAAGATGGCAAAATTAGGGAGATATGGAAAATGTAGGACAAGATGGAGACAGTAGGGCAAGATGGAGTCAGTAGGACAAGATGGAGAAAGTAGGGCAAGATGGAGTCAGTACGTTAAGATGATGACAGTAGGGCAAGATGGAGTCAGTACGTTAAGATGATGACAGTAGGGCAAGGTGGAGACAGTAGGGCAAGATGGAAGAGGGAGGTCAAACAGACACTGCAGAGCAATATGGCGGCAGTAGGACAAGATGAAAGACAAAGAGAAAGATGGAGACAGTAGGATAAGATGGAGGAATAATGGCAAGATGAAGACATAGCAAGGTGACAACAATAGAGCAAGGTGCAAAAGAAAGACAAGATGGAGACAGTGAAGCACAATTGTGACAGTAAGGCAAGAGCAAGATGGACATATTAGGGAAAGAAGGAAACAATGGGGCAAGATGGAGGCATTATGGTGGCAGTAGGTACAAGATAGTGACAATAGGACAAGATTCTGCTGTAGAATTAGATGCTGACAGTAGGACAATAGGACAGTAGGGAGACATTTTGGAAAGATGGCAACGGCAGGGCAAGATGGTTGCAGTAGGACCAGATGGCACCAGCAATACTTAACATCATCTGTTGGAATACTACAAGTAGTTCTTCAACACCAGCTATTGGCTAAACTTCTAAATATCAGGGCAGTCCTGTTTCTATTGGTTACAAGCACAGCCCCCACGTTACGCTCCTCTATGGAACAATCAACTGTTTCACTAGCAACGTGTAGTACTGTATGTGTTTTATTCCACTGAGCAAAGATTATTCATAATGTGACCTCCCATTATTCTCATTATGGCTATTTTAGTTGTCTTTTTATTTGATGGACAAATCGTACATTTAAACAATCGTTTCAAGATAATCGTGGTCCACGATAACGAAAAGATCTTTTAAAAATCTTTACATCTATGGCCAGCTTAAGAGAACATAGGAAAATTGAGGGTGGGGCTGTATTGTTTAAACAAGCAAGAATCAATGGGCTTAGCAGAGAGATAAGAAAGCTCAGTAAGGCAGAGCAAACAAACCCACAGCAGTTTTAATATACGTCATTTTATGCAAACTGTATGTATTTAGTAAGAGAAAACTGGCCACAACCAATTATAAAATATAATCAGAAAAGACAGTGCTGTTCTCTCCCCGCACTTTATTATTTTACTGTTCATTTGAAGAAATCACGGAGTCAACACAATCCAATAAGTGTGACATCTGGCTCCCAGCGTGGTGCCAAGTCAGAGCCGTTCCCAAGCTGATACCAGAGCCAATCAGATGTGATCCTGCGGAATATATAGTGAATAAAGTACCCCCTCTTGTAAAATATAAGGATATTATAAATTACCGAGGAGTTTCATGACCATATAAAAACATGAGACCGAAGGCCGAGTGTTTTTATACAGGTCATGGAACTCCGAGGTAACTTCTAATATCCTCATATTTTGCAACTGGGGGTACTTTATTTATTATAATACACAAATTTCAGCGAGTCATGTGACAGAAATGACATCAGAACTCACCGTTTATAACTGATGACATCAGAACTCACCGTTTATAAGGATAGAATTTACAGGCTATTCATGGCTTTTGTGTATTATACGTTTATAAACTCCTTTTTCTTATGGAAATGGGGAGTTGAATAGGAAATAAGAGTGAGAGATAGCGAGTGCTCAACATATAGTATCATAGGAAAATCCTTACTAACTCTTTTCTACTATAGACAATATTGTACCCCCTACTATAAATGATAAGGATATTAGAAGTCACTGAGGGGTTGTTCTGTGACCATATAAAGGCACAAGGCTGCAGGCTGAGTTATACAGGGAACTCTGAGTATCACTCATGTATTATAAGGGATAATGTACCCCCTACTGTAAATAATAAGGATATTAGAAGTCACTGAGGGGTTGTTCTGTGACCATATAAAGGCACAAGGCTGCAGGCTGAGTTATACAGGGAACTCTGAGTATCACTCATGTATTATAAGGGATAATGTACCCCCTACTGTAAATGATAAGGATATTAGAAGTCATTGAGGAGTTGTTCTGTGACCATATAAAGGCACAAGGCTGCAGTCTGAGTTATACAGGGAACTCTGAGTATCACTCATGTATTATAAGGGATAATGTACCCCCTACTGTAAATGATAAGGATATTAGAAGTCACTGAGGGGTTGTTCTGTGACCATATAAAGGCTGCTATGGGCATTATTGTAGACGGTGGATGAGCCCTTTGTTGCTTATAAGGAAATACATATTATTATTTCTTTTGTATTACAGATATATTTTTTGTGTCTTACTCTTAACTACATAAGATAATGGCTGTTGTTAGTATCAGAGATAGAGAGGTGGGTTAGTGAGACATATTTCCCATGAGTGAGTGGGACACTGAGTGACTGTACATTACAGTGCAGGATGGGTCATTTGAGGTTATACAGAGTCCTGCAATTCCAGCAGAGAGTTGGGCAGAGATCTCCTTGGTTCCATCTGTCTACAAATCTGTTCATCTCTTTCCATCCCCGGAGGTTCTGTAATGTGCACGAGTGCCGCAGAGAAGGGTTTATACTGTGCGTGTGGTTCTGCCTTCCTATAGATTTGTACCTGAGACAGCGACAATAACTTATCAACTGGTGTGTGTTGCAGAACTACAATATGCAGCCTTACACTGTCAGTAGGTGCTATAGTTCAACCAATAAACTGGTACTGTCATCATCTTGCCCTTGGCCTGCCGTCACCATATTATTGTATCTGCTGTCACCACTCTTGCTCAGTAGAGTAAGTGGCAAGGTCCACTCGTTAGACCTGAGCTATTGAATCTTTGTCCTATATGGGCACCTAGGTACTGGGCCAAATTGGGCTGATCTGATCAGCTGACCCCCAAGTCAACAATCAGATCACAATGGAGGCCTATGTAGAGCCGTCGGAAGACTGATGGGTGATGAGGTCCTTGTCAAACAGATATGAGACAGGAGGGCCCCAAATATGGACCAACAAGTAACTTGTACCCAAGGAAGGACCTCTGTGCTCCAAACATATAGTGGTTCAATAAAACGACTGTAGACTACGTTGAAAAGCTCTCCGGTCCTTTTTCGTCTATGATATAAAGTGGAGGTGGCTTCTCCAGCAACTGTTAATGAGTCTTGAAAACCTAAAGAATCTACAAACGAGTGGAATATCAGGTGATATAATCAATCTACCTGGACCAATAAGCTACTGAGATGATCTGCAAAGGCCAAGTGGTCAGATTGAGACTCCATTTGCACCTGTTTCCAAGGGCAACAGGGAAGAAGTTAAATATGTTTATGCCTTCACTCTCCATCAGTTTGTCCCTAATATATGGTTTTTAGGCTGAGAATTGAAAGCTGAGAAGCTGGCGCTCGTGCAGGATGACATATATTCCCTCCTTGGAGCCGTTCCAGCACCATATGTGCATTCCAGCTGAATAATTCAAGGTTGGCAATTAAAAAAAGAAATAAATAAAGTATTCACAGCTGTCTCCGGGCGCCCGTCTATGTGTGTGTTCTCTCCCCGTGCCAAAGTCAACAGCTGGCGGCGTCACCCCCTTACACCTGGATTTATGGCGCATGCCGCTGTTCTGGGCATAAACCTGTTTGCTGAACCGCAATGACACGTTCCACAAGATATTTCACTTTGGGTCGGTTTCATCAGGATAAACTGAATAGTGAGCAGGTTTGTAGGCAGATGTCTGTCTATCACTCAGATCCTACTGGTTTTAATATCCTGGCCATAATAATTTATCAACACTTGTGTACCATGCGGGCATCGTTTGGGTGTAGAATGCAGAGATGTCTTTAGGCGGGTACACATAGGGACACTGAAGCCATACATGCCCAGATTTGGTCAATGTTGACCTTGCTGGCCCACCATCTGGACATGTAGGTCCTAACAGGGGGCTGCTACACCAAATCAGGTTGTCTGCTTAAGGTAGCCATACACTGAAGTGATGAGGATCTACTGTTGTCACCTTGGCCTACTGTCACCATCTTGTTCTACAGTTTGCATTTTGCTCTACTGGAAACATCTTGTCCTACAGTTGTCCTTTTGTTCTACTGGAATGATCTTGTCCTATGGTTACCATTTTGTTCTACTGGCAACTCTAGGAGAAGATGGTTGCACTAGAGCAAAATTGAAATCATAGGACAAGATAGTTCCACAAAATGGAAACCTTAGGACAAACTAGTTCCATTAGAGCAGAATGGAAACCATAGGACAATACCAGTAGAGCAAAATGGAAGCCTTTGGACAAGGTGGTTCCAGTAGAGCAAAATGGAAACTGTAGGACAAGTTGGTGACAGTAGAACAAAATGGAAAGTGTAGGACAAGTTGGTGATAGTAGAACACAATGGAAACTGTAGGACAAGATGGTTCCAGTAGAACCAAATGGAAACCATAGGATAATTCCACTAGAGCAAATGGAGGCCTTAGGACAAGATGGTTCTAGTAGAGCCACATGGAAACTGTAGGACAAGATGGTGACAGTAGAACAAAATGGAAACTGTAGGACAAGGTGGTTCCAGTAGAACAAAATGGAAACCGTGGGACATGATTGAGACAGTAGGCTAAGGTGACCATAGTAGTTTCTCTTCACTTGCTGCAGTTCCAGTTATTCTGGCTGTCTACAAGACTCCACATAAGTCAGTCACACACTACTCTCCTGTATCCAACCAATATGGAGAAGCCACAAAAGTAGGACTTTATATGAACATTACAAGTTAGACAGAACAATAACCCAAGCAGAGGTGAGGCTGCTCTACTGTAGTGCACATTGTCTATTCATGAAACCTCTGATATGGACTTGACCTCTAAGATCAGGGTTTTATCCAGCTAGAGCAGGTCTCTGCAGGGTGATGTAGTTCAACAGTAGCTCTGGAAGCCCAGGTCGCTGATCCTTGCACCTTGTCACTTACAGTTTGCTCTTATGATGCACTGACTTTCTTCCTTTTGCCTCACAGGAGCTGAGCTCACACAGCTATGGACAAATTACAATGGAGATCAGTGAAGCAACTACTAGGAGGAGGATTCCAAACGGGTTACTGCGGAATGGGGGGGAACTGGCGGTACCCGCACCATCGGCCTCAAATAGCAGCTGTCTGGTTATTGCATTAAGGCACCCCTTGACTCTTCTTTTTTCTTCTGGACAAACATCTGCCTACCTCCACCATGTTCCCAAGTGAATAGACAAATATGGCCTGTTTAAAGTGATGTCACAATTGCCATTATTTCCTTGTAGACTCCAGTCTGTGTTTTCATAGCGTTAACCAAGCCTGTGTGCTGTCCCCCATAGCTATTGCCCTTGGTTACAATGTACTGTCAACCATGATGGTTATATGCAGGCGTCCCAGGGGAAAAGAACCACAGAAAATACCACTTGTGACATCACTCATATATGTAGTGTTCATTTCCTTGGTTTGGCATAATGCATTGGAATGAGAGCTTTGTGTTTTAGGCATCGGTAAAACCTAGTGGTCATAAGGAGGTGCTGAATCATCTGGAGTTGGCTTCAGCAGAGCAAAGCAATATGGCAGCTTCCAGCCATTTGGGCATTATAAATACTATAGAAGCACTGACCAATCAGGGAGCAGAACAATAGAATGCACACAGTGATCTCAGCTCTATGAAACGTACGGACAAGAGATATAGCTGTCAATTCTGTCTTAAATTTATAGAAAAAGGTTCGACTTTGAGATCTGGGATTGTGGGCAAAAGCACTGACCTCAATTGTTTTATATAATGACAATAAAGCACAAATAAAGTTATTCTTCCCTCTTATGTAAGTCGGGTTTTGGACCAATGACATTTACTCCGCGCTTCAATTCACATTGGGTTTACAACGACGGGATGAAGCTGAATGAACCCAGGAGAATTTTTAAAGGGGTCGTTGGGGGCAATTATTCCTCTTAAAGGGGTTGTTCACCTTTAAATTAACTGTTAGTATGATGTAGAGAGGGATATTCTGAGACAATTTGCAATTGGTTTTCATTTTTTATTATTTGAGTTATTTATTATTAGTGGTGCTTGCGAAGCAAAGCATCACTACTGTTATCTTGCAAACTTATTTTTATTCTTCTTCCGTATGAAAGTTTGGCGCGTAACTAGTCCCGCACCGTTTGTCCTAGACCCATGAATGAGGTGTCAAATCGTGCGGCTTAATCGGGAATGGGGTGGTATGACTTTTCTAAGGGGTGGGTGGTTAATTGCCCCTTGCGGGGGCAATTAACCACCCCGAAAAGTCCCATAGATTAACATTGAGGCCAACTTTTGACGGATTCTAGCGCAGAGAGGGAATCTTGTAGAAACGTTAAATTTACCACATTTGAAGAGGTTTGCGACCTGTGTCAGATGATACCCCACACGAGGGTATAAGTTTTACCCCCGGGGCAGGAGAGGTCCCCAAATTTGCCCCATTGACTTATAATGGGGAATTTATCGAATAATTAGTTTGTCGCAGACCCATGAATGAGGTGTCAAACCGTTCAGCTTATTCGGGAATGGGGTGTTGTGACTTTTCTGTCCTATTTTGGGGACCCAAAAAAGTGAGCGGAGCCGCAAACAACCAATCAGATTTTCCCTATTGACTTCAATGAGAAAATGGAAACAGCTGTAATTGTCACAGTAATAAAGCCAGAGCTCCCAAACTTGGCACCGTGGGTCACTGGGTGACTGCGGCCAAAATTTACAAAAAGTGGGCGGAGTCTATAACAGCCAATCAAATTTCAGCCATTCAATTAAATTGGAATTTTTTTAACTGCTGCCGCTCTTAGACGGTTAATGGCAGCCTCCTCAAAGTTGGCACAGTTGGTCACTGGGGGACTGGGATTAAAATTAAGAAAAGTGGGTGGAGCCAAAACCAACCAATCAGATTTCTTTGATTGGTTTTAATGGGAAAAATTAAGAAGGCTGCCATTCTCTCAGTATTGATGTCAGGGACCTTGAATATCACAAATGTGGTCGCTGGGGGTTTCCACTTCAAGTTTAGAAAAAGTGGGCGGAGCCACCAACAACCAATCAAATTTCATTCATTGATTTTCAATAGAAAAAATAGAAATGCTGCCATTTTTACACATTAAATGACAGCAGTCCCAAACTTTGGTATGTTAGTCACTGAGTGACTGTGGTTCACAATTAGGAAAAAAAGGGGTGGGGCAACAACAGCCAATCAGATTTGGGCCTGAGTTTTGCCACGGCAAGCACCACTCACATTTTCTTCAGGAAATGTACCTCTCTAGTTTATTCAGCAGCTCTCCAGTTTATAATTTCAGCTGTCTGGTTGCTAGAGCCCAAATTCCCCTAGCAACCACGCACTGGTATGAATAAGAGACTGGAATATGAATAGGAGAGGCCTGAATAGAAAGAGGAGGAATAAAAAGTAGCAAATAACAATATATTTGTAGCCTTACAGAGCAATTGTTCTTTAGATGGGGTCAGTGACCCAAATTTGAAAGCTGGAAAGAGTCAGAAGAAGGCATTTCATTTAAAAACTTTTTAAAAATAAATAATAAAGACCAATTGAAAAGTTGCTTAGAATTGGCCCTTCTATGACATACTAAAAGTTAACTTAAAGGTGAACCACCCCTATAAGTTAAAAAAAAAACATGTATGTGGGGGTTACGGAAGAATTCAATACAAATGGCTGCTGGGGGGTTGGCAGGGGTGGGATGGAGTGATGAATTACTGCTAAATGATTTGAATTTTTTATTATTTGTGGTTTTTGAGCTATTTAGTTTTTTTATTCAGCAGCTCTCCAGTTTGTAATTTCAGCCATCTGGTTTCTAGGGTCCAAATTCCCCTAGCAACCATGCACTGATCTGAATAAGAGACTGGAATATGAATAGGAGAGGTCTGAATAGAAAGAGGTGTAATTAAAAGTAGCAATAGCAATACATTTGTAGCCTTACAGAGCACTTGCTTTATAGAAGAAGTCAGCGACCCCCATTTGAAAGCTGCAAAGATTTAGAAGAAAAAGGCAAATAACTTTACAAGTATAAAAAAATAAATAATCTATACAAATTGATATGTTGCTTAGAATTGACCATTCTACAACATACTAAAAGTTACCTTAAAGGCAAAACACCCCTTTAATAAATGATGACTGTCCTCCATTCTTGTTAAAGGAATTACATAACATGACTGCCCACATTGTAAAGAACCCTTCCTTTGCTGATGGTGAAATCTGCTTTCCTCCATTCAACTGAGACTCCGTTCCCCATTCTAATGACAACCTAACTGCTTTACAGTTGGATCATTTAAAAGTGATGAATTTTTCAGTAGAAGAGAACAAGTCCATTGATCTTGATTCAGCGGGGGATGTATTGTAATATATTGTGTTGGGGCCAATTCTGCCCTTCGCTGAGCAGCTTCTACTCACTATTTAATCACCTCTGCACTTGGCCGAGTCTTCCTGAAATCCTTAGGAACAAGCGTAGGGGGTTGTCTCTTTATGGTCCGACTGTTCTGCTCCCTGATTGGTCAGTGCTTTGTATTCCTCTTATGAGTAGGGAATTGTTTCTATTTAATTCCCTTTAATATTTCATGGAGCTTATTCCTGACCAGACACTTTCAGTAGGATGATGAGTCCTGGGGGGGAACAGCCTGTGTTTCTGGGTCCCACACCAGCACCCGCTCATTCCCTCCCTATAAATACTTTAGCATCCGGTGCACTGCGAGGCACGACTCATGAAATATATTGATTAAGAGAAAAGTCATGATGTAGAACAGTAAATAGCAAAGGGGGGGATGTTTGTGCAGTAAAAATGTTGGGTTCAAGACTGAATTCGGAAGCTGCAGGGCCGGTGGGGATAGGAAACAGGGGGGAAAGGGTTAAATCCAATGCCCAGACTCCACTTCTTCACTTGTTGGTGGGAGGCTGGGAGTTCCAGTATATACAATATAATTCCAAATAAAGCCCTGCTATTAAAGGGGATATTTACCTTACACGTGAACCAATGGGGCTCATTTATAAACACTGGGCCAATTTGCACCTGGGCAGTAACCCATAGCAACCAATCAGTGATTGGATTTTTTTCAACCAGCTGCAGGTTGAGCCCTGAACGCAAGCATCTGATTGGTTGCCATGGGTTACTGCCCAGGTGCAAATTTGCCCAGTGTTTATAAATGAGCCCCATTAATGTGAGGAGCTGCCTACATGGGGGGAATTGATGGATTTATATGGTGGTGGGGTTATTATTAAAGAGGTGGTTCACCTTTATATTAACGTTTAGTATGTTATAGAATGGCTATTTCTAAGCAATTTTTCAATTGGTCTTCATTTTTTCTCTTTCTTCTCTTCCCAGCTTTCAAATGGGGATCACTGACCCCATCTAAAAAACAAATACTCTGTAAGTAGTGATGGGCAAATTTATTCGCTAGGTGCGAATTTGCGGCAAATTTGCGTGATTCGCCGCCAGCGAATAAATTAGCAAAACGCCCGCCAAAATTCGCGCAAAAATTCCCCGGCGTCCGTTTTTTCGGAAATTTTTTTTTTGACGTCGGCAAATTTTTGCAGCGAATTTTCGCGGGCGTTTCGCGAATTTATTCGCTGGCAAAAACAGGCGCCGGCGTCAAAAACAGCCCCGGCACCAAAAACGAGACGCAAATTCGCCCATCACTATCTGTAAGGCTACAAGTGTATTGTTATTGCTACTTTTTATTCCTCATCTTTCTATTCAGACCTCTCCTATTCATATTCCTGTCTCTTATTCAATCAGTGAATGGTTGCTAGGGGAATTTGGACCTTAGCAACCAGATGGCTGAAATTGCAAACTGGAGAGCTGCTGAATAAAAAGCTAAACAACTGATCCTTTCAGCTCCATGGCTATTCCTCACCCAGTGCCCGGCCTCATCATATTATCATTTCTTCTGAAGCCTGGAGACTTGTCAGGTGCCTCGTGGCTTTACAGTCATTTTCAGCAGGAACCCGACCCCTTGTGCCTTGGTTTATAAAAACAATTAAAGGGGAAAAACCTTTATTACATGTATATATTAAAGGATAAGTAAACATCAGAGCAGCCTCTTTCTTTCTCCTGACAACTTCCTTGACTACTTGCTGGTCAGACTGGTGGGAAAATGACCAGCAGGTGGCGCTGTTGTAACAAAATTCATTCATATTAACAGTACATGGGCTCTAAACTCCCCATTTCAGAAGGAGGCTTCATAGGAACTCTTATGGATGTGACAGCTGAAGGGTCACAGGGTCTAGAGCTGACAATTGGCAGAAATCCCCAATGGGAGGGGTGCGGGGCATTTAGGTGGGCTCTGTCGTTTGCCAGTTGTGTATAAATATTTGATTATCACTTTGTTGTTTGTTGCTAATTAAATGTATTTTAATAAAGAATAATTTCTCAGTTTTGCATCTGTGTGTGTTTATTATAGGGCTTGGCCCCAAGATATCTGTTTTACCAATATATATTGAAATTGCTCATTAAGTAGGGCCCCATGGGGCCCCCTATACCTCCTGGGCCCCTCTGCAGCCGCAGGGTCTGCTTCCTCTGTAGTTACAGCCCTGCCTATTGGGTTGGGACCTGCTCTGATATAATTATCCCAACCATAGGAACTGATAAGGGCAGAAAGCAGACAACAGTGGGGCAAACATTCCTCCCTGAGCGTAGAAAGTGTATGTGTTACTAGGCAGCACTCGGCATAGCAACACAGACTGGTGGACCTTCCATTTCTCTCTTTTTATTATCTAGAAACAGTAAATCAGGGCCTATGAGCTATTTCCGCTTTGCAGAGCTCTGAGTGGTTCATGGGGAGGTGCTGTGCGAATTAGAAGGTCCCCAGGAACAAGGAGCAAGTGAGAAGTTCCACCTTCCTTCTCGGCAAAAACAATCAATATCCTGTAACAGATTTGCCAGAATGATGGGGTTTTTCATGCGACGCAGGTGAAGTAAATGCACATTTCTTGTACTCATGAATATTTCAGTGCTCTCAATGGCTTGGTGGGAATTCACTCTCTTTAAGGGACTCGCTGTTTATTTCATAAAACCCATCGGTCTTGGAACACAGTAGTTCCTCCATTTATGAGTAAGGGCCTGGTTAGTGTGTCCTTAGTTACAGGGCACATTTTCCCCTCCCTTTGCTGCTATAACTGCCCCGGTGCTTCTGGGAAGGGTCCCACTAGATGATGGATCTTTGTTGGTGGGATTTGCTTCTGTAGTAAGGTTGGGCCCTGATGTTGTTGATCATTCCAGTGAGGTTCCAATTCATCCAACAGGGGGTCAGCTCTTTGAGGCCATTTCATTTATTCAACCCCATCGGAACATGGTACAGGAAACATTCATTGATTAATACCCTCCTTTTATATTTGTTTGAATCAAATTTAGGCAGGTCAGTAGCACTTCCATAATACTTTTCTTTTACTTGAATCATCTTTGGAGTCCTCCCACAATTCCTTTAATCACAACACCCCTTTGCTAAGCAGTAAGTAGATTTACCTTCTCCGAGATACCTTCCTATTGAAGGAAACTTCTGCTCCCAGGTAAGTGGTGCTCAGTGTAGGTCAATACCTTGGGCAATCTGAATTACCCTGACACTGGGATGTGGGCCAACCTGCATATTCCCCGGGACCCTGATATACAGCAGGTCCTGAACAAACACTCATATTCAGCATTTATAAAGTTGAGGAACTGAGTTTAAGATCTTAACCTAATGAGAGAAACACCCAATAACCCCACAGGTACATAATGGTTTATCCCAAACACTAATGTTCCCTTGTATTGTGCTCAGCACTGACCCACAGCAACTCATTTCTCCTTTTCCCTCGTGTGGTTTTGTGCTGACCCGTTTGGGCACGTGCGGTTTCCTGCGATTCCCACGTCGTTGCAAATTACATGAAATTTAGTGTTAATACAATTCCATTTAACGCCTCTTTTTCTCCAAAGTTCTGTCGTTACCCAGGGGGACCCTTTGTGAGCGGCGGCAAAGTGGCACAAGAACTGGATAGAGAAATTATAGTCATTTCGGCTCTTTAGTTTTGATGACTGCATTTCAGATGCAATCATGGCGGGAATTAAAGGGGGATCAGTACAAACGTGGGGATTCTGCTGAACTGAATGAGTAAAAGCAATTACAGTAAGGGAAGATTTCACTCAAGGGTTAAACCAGAGGTTGGGGGTCCACATTGTGCAACCCATATAGTTGCCATTATTCAGATAAGTATTGCTTTATTAGTCTGCATATTGTATGTTAGATATTTGCATGAAAGTCTGAGCTGTATTTCCCCTTTCATACAGAATATAAAACATTGGGAGCACATGAACTAAAGTGCTTGGCTAATGTTCAACTCTTTTTTAACAACTGCCCGGCCCTTACTTGGCGGGTTGAGATATGGGCAAGATCTTCCATTGGAATGTGGGGGGTTCATCAGGTGAAGTATATGGAGCCATATTCATAAGGCACAAGGTTAGTTAAATTAAATGTCAATTTGGGAGATGAATGACTGAAGCTTCTGATCTTCTGCCCATTTATAGAACCTTCTGTGTTGGGTCTCGGAATTGGAATTCAGAAAAACCCCAGCCGTGTATGGAAATAATGGAGAGAGAAAGGGTCTGGCCAGTGCTTAACTATCAGCTGAATAATTCACTAAAGCAGAAGGGTTCATATGAGCCCCACTAGTTCCTACATGGGCTTTTCTATGTAGTCCCACGAGATGCTGGAATTACTTCACTACCTTCCGAATTATATGGGGTAGAAACAGTGTCGGACTGGCCCACCAGGATACCAGGAAAATTCCCGGTGGGCCAAGGTGTCAGTGGGTCCTTCTGCTCACCCAACTCTTTGCCTTTACAACAGCAATTGCCCCGTGTCTATATAAGAATAAAGAGAAGAAATGGAGGGAGATACTGATGATAATATTTGAGGAGAAGGGATTAAAAGAATAAAGAAAGTGGATGATAACAGAAGGAAAGTTTGGAGAGTGGACCTGTATCCAACGGCCAACAGTCCAACATTGGAAAGTGTGGAACATGGGTTGTATGGCTCCATTGTACCATCAATGGAAGAAAGGGACCGGTCACTGATTATTAGGCAGTGTTTGAGCTAAATTACAAATATCAGGGCTCCTGAACCACAAGCTAGCCAAGCTCAGCAACCAAAGCTCCTCTAGGACCAACCCTGAAGATACTTGTAATGGGGCCACCCGTGGCTGGTGGGCAGTCATTAGTGTAAGGTGTAAATGCACAGTGTTTCTCCCAGTGTTTCTCTCCTGAAGACTCCAGACCTCATGTAGGAACAGGCAGAGTGCAGTTAGCCATACAGGGACCTCCTCTCATTGACCTCACATTCAGGGGCCCAAGTTTCTCCCATAGGTTCTCCTCTAACCTATTCCACAACTCCCAACTGTCCCATTTTAAAGCGGTTCTGCATGTAGATAAACTGCACCTCTCACCTTTCCTATGATGCTGCTGCCCGGTGGTGTAGATCCCTCTAGACACGCGTCAGTACAAAGTTAATGATTTTTAAGAGAATCGCACAGACACCATATTTGTTGCAATTGGGGAGGTTACCCCTTTTATTGTGAACACCTGTGCATCAACGTTTTTTGGGGGGGGGATTAACCCTCCCTTTGTCAGGAAACAAACACTTGCTGCCAACATATTAAAAGCATATGGGATACATAGAGTGCCACCCAATTTTCCACAATCCACAGGAGTTCAGTGCATTTCCAAAGTGAGGCTTGACACGCATAGTCCATGTATTAGTATAAAGTCCAGAGTCCAATTTCACATCCAACATAACCATGGTTTTGGTTCCATTTTAAAGCGGGACAATCCCAATTTTGACAGCTCAACCCACAGTCCCGGATTTGTTACTGAAATGTCCTGACTTTCTCTTTGATCTCCTGCACTGAACAGCCAGAAAAAGATACAAAGTTTCTAACTTAATTTTGGCAGAGAGCCCAGAACAGCCACCAGGTGCAGTCGGATACTTTTGTAACAATTTAAAATAAGCAAAGAAACAGCTGTAATTATTTAATAACAAGTAATTGTAGCAATTTAAGATCAGCAGGTCTCTTGGGAAAACTGTGACTTGCAGTTTAAAGGGCAATTCACCTTCATTAGCAAAACTGTAATAACACATAAAAACCACAATCAAACTTTCATAACGTGCCAAATTTTGTAAAATAAACATGGGAATTAGGGGGGGTGTGGCCACAAATATGTGCATGGTCAAAAACCATTTCACTGCACAATCTTTTTGTCCCTCTTTCTATTTCAGAAATATTTGGAGGTATGCTACTCTTTCCCTAGCCGGTGCACAATCGCTGCAGGGGCTCTAGCCCAATCAAATCACTCCTTGTTGGGACAACGGACTACCTTTTATCACTAACCCACCTTCTACCACTAGTTAGCTCTGAAGGAGTCAGTCTCTCAAAAATGGTCTGACCACATTGGTCTTGATGATGCCTCTGGATGTTCCCAGGCCAAAGAGTAAGTTCAAAGCACTTGCACCTCCATATTTAGGCCCTGGCAGGGGAATTCATCTACAGGTGAACCTTAGGAGTTGCCACCTGCTGCCTGAACTAAGTTATTATTGCCTGACTATTTACACATAGAAAACAAAAGTTATTTTTCACCTCCTCACCAACCAACCCAATGACCCAAGTGTACAGACTGAGGTCACAGCTGGACCCCCAGTTGCCCCATTTATACTAAAATTATGAACCACTATCCCACATTTTTGGGCATAACCTAAGTACCTGGAGGAGTCCAAACATACACAATATATAGTAAGTTCCTCAGCTTCCCTGGTACAATAATGGAGTCTAATCAGAACACAAAGGACCCAATGTGCCGAGACGCAGAACAACAGCCTCGGCACTTAAGGAAGAGAGACAAAACCAGCCATTATGGCTAATAGCATTTCTCTCTTTATGTTCAGGTTCTGAGGCCGCAGCCATTTTAAATAATGAGTTCAGACCTATAAGGCGCCACGGGCACTTTGTTGCATTTATTTGCTACCCATCTAGAACAAATGAATGGCATTGCTTTCGCTATTTCCCCCTCTTTCTTCCCCTCCGCCATTATTTCAGTGTGGGACCCCCAGGCTCCCTCGTGTGCCCCTTTCTCTTCTTTCTTCTCCTTTATTTGTGTTGCCTCTCGGCTGAATAGAGCTTTTCATTAGTGGGCGGGAGGCGCGCCGGCTTTATTTCATTCATTGGCAAGAAATTTAAGTTGAGGGCTAAGTACGAAAAACTTCCAAAATGAGGGTTAGAGCAGAAAAAATAAATGCTAGTTATTCCGAAGAGCAATTTAATGGAGTTTAATGGGCTGCTGCCGATCAGCATGGGCACAAAATAATTTGTAAGGAGAATGGCAGCACCTCGGCCAATCTGTCTCTCTCTTGTATTTAGTAAGGATTTTGTCTCTGGGCAAGTCAATTAGACACTTGTAGCTGTTCTTGTTCTACTGAGCGGCTACATTGGAGGCAGGAGGCTGCTGAGAGGTTATGAGCAGTAAATACAGATCAAAGGTCTAGGATGGATCCTGAGGAAACAATGCTGGGCATTATTCACAGATGGAGCAAAGGTCCAACCATCCTAAGGCCTAAATTGTAACCAGAGCTCATCATTAAACTGCAGCCCATGAGCCATGTCCTTCTAGATTCTGAACTAGGGTCATGCTTTCCACCTCTGTTCTACTGAATGGCTCATATCCAGGCTTCTTTGTAGCTGACAATTTAGTTTCAGCCAAGTCACTGATCTCAGACTCAGAGATGATCAGGGCAAAGCATTAATGTTGGAATCTCAGCTGCCATAAAGCAGGGCAGGACTGCTGCTTCCAATGGGGATCAGATAGGATCTGTGCAGCCACTGGGACAGAATGTTCTGTTATACAGATAGCTAGAATCTCAGCTGCCATAAAGCAGGACAGGACTGCTGCTTACAATGGGGATCAGATAGGATCTGTGCAGCCACTGGGACAGAATGTTCTGTTATACAGATAGCTAGAATCTCAGCTGCCATAAAGCAGGACAGGACTGCTGCTTACAATGGGGATCAGATAGGATCTGTGCAGCCACTGGGACAGAATGTTCTGTTATACAGATAGCTAGAATCTCAGCTGCCATAAAGCAGGACAGGACTGCTGCTTACAATGGGGATCAGATAGGAATTTTTTATTTTGTAAAAACTTATCAATTTACAATAATCATCAGCTCAGCTAAATCAAAACTGATTTTAAACTATTAACCACCAATAAGCAAAATATAGTCCATGAATCTTTGGCTTGGCTCAGCAGTATCTCCCACCACCAAACCCTCTTGGAGTCCTTCCTCTGTCCATAATTCCCAAAACAAACTTGGCAAAGTCTTTCCCTTTGTCCATGAAAAAGGTTTTCCTCCCTCCCCAACCACCACCTTCACCACCACAAACCCGGCCACAAAGTCCAAAGTTTGTCTTTCTATTAGTGGGCCATCACACCACCCTTCCCACATACACCCCCCAACTCAGGACATATATATTGCTGAGCCAAAGAGCTTGCAGAACTTTTCCACTGAAAAGCATGAGCTGGTGTTATCACATTGTCTGTTTGAAAGAGAAACATGTCAGACATCACAGGCATCAGTATCATAAATACATCAGTATATGTCACAGTTTCACACCTCTCCATTTGGATGCATTCAGACAGCTTTGCTTAACCTCTCTTTCCCTCAAGAAACCCAAATCAGCCACCACAGACTTCACTATTTGGTCTATAACAACATTCTCATGGCTAATGGACCTTCTGCAGCGGAACTGCCATAGGTGGTACCTCATCACCGATATTATTAGATACACTGTCCCTCTATCCAGGGGATGTGGGACAGACAGAACACCATAGGCCGTATCAGCATAGGACAGGTGTTTGATGTGGGGCACGTTGAGAGCCTCTGCCAGCCGATGTTTTAAAACTTTTGTCACAGGACAATCCACAAGAAAATGTTCTAGGGTCTCATTGGTGGAACAGCCCCATGGGCACTCCCTCTCTGTGATGTTCAAAAAGCTCACATTGCCTCGGACAAAAAGTCTTCCCTGAAGAGCCAGCCAGTTCAGATCAAAATACTTTGGGGGCACCCTTCTGTCATTGAGCCACCGCAGGCTCTGAGAAAGGACATCCCCCACACAGTCCTTCAAGGCCATGGGGACAACAAAGTAGCTCAATAGGATCCTCTGATAAATTTGTCTCCTTGTAACAGAACTCAGTTCCCCAATTCTAATGTCCCACTTTCTCAAAAGTTTTAGCCCGAGTCGAATATGCAGTGGGAGACAATTCCCGCGCACTCGGACCTGCTTCACACTATCGCCAAGCAGCCAATCTCCTACCAGAGGCAATGCCCAATTCTTGATGCAACATTCCCACAGGGAATCAGTTCTTTGGCCCAGGCTCCCAAAGTTAAACTTCAAAAAAATGGATCCAAAGAAAGCCACTGGACATAACATGCCCAACCCTCCCTCTTTCCTCTGCAGGTAAGTAATGCCCCTTTTTACAGGATTCAGCCTGTTCCCCAGATTAACTGGAAGAACAGGCTTTGGATCCGAGCATAGAGAGCTTCTGGCAGCGGATACACGTAGGAAACAAACAAAAAGATAGGGACCAGGTAAGTCTTCACGAGCTTCACCCTTTCTCTGTAGGACAGCTTCCATCCCTTCCATCGCTGTACCTTTGCATTTCCGGCATCCAACTTTTCTTCCCAGTTTTGCCTACCATCATCTCCCTTCCCAAATTTGATTCCCAAAATTCTAATCTGAGTTTGGGCTGTTGAAAATTCCTGGAGTGGAAAAGCCGGCTCCTCGTCTAATGACCAAAAAGCTTGAGACTTATCCATGTTGACCAGAGACCCGGAGGCCTCTGAGTAACTTCTGATTTTCTCGGACAGCACTCTCGCATCTTCCGGACAAGAGACTGCTACCGTGACATCATCCGCATAGGCTACCGACCTGAGGGGCTGGCTACGGGGAACAGAGAGACCCTTAATTCCACTCACCTGCAAACGCCTTAGAAAAGGATCGATCGCAAAAACATACAGCAGAGGGCTTAAGGGACACCCCTGTCTTACCCCGGCCCCAACCTCAAAGTTTTCACCGCACCACCCATTGATAAGTGGAAAGCTTACTGCCCCTTTGTACAAAGCTGAGAGCCATCTAATGAATGTTCCCGGGATGCCATACTTTGCCAAAACGGCCCACAGATACTCATGATCCACTCGATCAAAGGCCTTAGCCTGGTCCAGAGTTAGAAAGTAACACCCAGTATTTTGGACTTTGCATTGCTCCAAGGCTTCCCTAATAGTAAGGATCGCCCCAAAGATGCTCCGCCCTTTCACCGTGCAGAACTGGACAGGAGATAATAAAGTGCCTGAAAATGAACTCAATCTAGTAAAAAGTATCCGTGCGAGAAGCTTCCTATCAGTGTTGAGAAGGGCAATTGGCCTCCAATTCTCAACATGCTTTGGATCCTTACCTTTTGACAGCAGGATCAAGGAAGATTCTCTCATAGAGGGGGGTAAGATACCCCCTTCCAGGCAGTCTCTAAAAACCTCTACGAGAACCGGAGCCAGCTGATCTTTAAACTTCTTATAAAATTCGGCTGTAAGGCCGTCTGGTCCTGGAGCCTTCTTTTTGGCGAGGCAATCGATGGCAGCTTTGACTTCATCCTCCATGATCTCAGCTGTCAAAGGCTCAAAGTCCAAATTAGTTACATCTGGCCCTGGGGTTGCCTCCAGGAAGGATGAAGTCCTCCCCTTATCCAAAGCCTTAGCCCGGAACAGAGAACCGTAGAAGTCTTTCACTATCCCAAGGATGCCCTCCCTTGATGTTTGTAACTCACCCTTGGGATTGATCAGACTGGTGACAAGTTTTCGCCCAACATTCTCTTTGCAGTTTAAAAAGGGGTCCGGTGAGTGAAAACTCCCATAATCCCTTTCCTGCACAAGAGATTTGTACCGGCTGTACTGACATTCTCTGATCTGGGCCTTCAGCTGGGCAATTTTTGACCCCTCCACCCCATCCGAAATAGAGGACTCCAACTTCTTTAAAAGAGTCAGGTACTTCTTATACCTATTTCCCTCCCTACGTACAGATAGCTTACGGAAGAAGGTCCGGAATGAGAATTTGGCATCCTCCCACCATGATGACACAGAGTTGTAAAAATCGACTCTATCGAGCTGGTGGCAAAGAAGAGCCTCAAAAGACTGTTGAACTGACTCACCCTCCAGGGAATCCACACTCAGCCGCCACAGACCCTTACCCTTCACTGGAATAGATGAGGATCCCACTGTGAAAGAGAGTGTCAAGTGATCAGAGTACTCGACCCCAACTTCCTTCACATTAGTGAACTCCTCACCAGCCCTGACAAAAGCCATATCTAGACGGCTGCTTCTTTCTGCACATCTATAGGTATGTGACGCCTTCCGGCCACCCCAGGTTGCAACATCAACCAGACCAGCCTGCTGAATAAGCATGTTTAAATAATAACTTTCTGATTTTCTCATTTTACCAGAACGATCTCCTGGTCCAAGGACCTGGTTGAAATCACCAGCCAGGATGACTGGAAGGGAAGTGTGCAGAAAAGGTCTCACTTCAACTAGCAGGGCCCTCCTGGCTGCCATAGACTGCGGCCCATAGATGTTTATAAGACGGAAACGACTTCCACTTATCGTGACATCCAGTAGCAAACAACGGCCCACCTGGATCTCAAGCAAACGGTGTACTGTAATATTGAGGCCACCCCGAAACAGTATTGCTACTCCCCCACATGGTTCCTCTGCTATAGACCAGAAGGAAGGCCCATGTCGCCAATCAGCTCTTGCCTTTCTAAGATCTGCCTGGGTAGTGAGTCGGGTTTCCTGAAGGAAAAAACCTCAGCATCTGAGTTTGCTAAACTTTCGAATGCCATGAATCTTGTACGAGGCAATCTCACACTGCAAACATTAGAGGTCAAGAATCTTATTGTAGGCTGCCCCATCATGAATGCTTGTGAGGATGTTTTTTCTTACCCAAACCTACAGCCTCCTCCCCATATCGCTTGACTTGAGGACCACAGCGAGATCTCATTCCATCCTCAAGACAAACACTCTCTCCGTCCTGATCACTGGAATGTTTTGCACCTACACCTTTCTTCCTGACAGTCTGGTCACTCCCTTCCCTTCCTCTTTTTTTAAAGGGAGTTGGATTTCCATTTCTTCTGTATTTTCCTGTTCTAGTTCGCTCTCGTTCTTCTCTCTCTATTTTCTCTAGTTCCTCCTGCTCTCTCTTTCAGTTCTGTCTCCCCAGGTCTCAGACTCCTTCTCCAAAACCACAAATTTGTTTTTGGTGGTAATTAAGAATGATGTAGCAGAACCTTCCCCTGGGTCTAACAAGTCAGCCTGCATTTTGGTTTTATTTTTTGTGTTGACTGTCTGCCAGCCATTCTCATCCTTTTTACCTTCCTTGTTGGTATTGCTCCTCACTGCTTTCTCCCTTATCTCTCTGACTGGTTTTGGGTTCTCCTTTCTGTCTGGTTTTGGGTTCTCCTTTCTGTCTGGTTTTGGGTTCTCCTTTCTGTCTGGTTTTGGGTTCTCCTTTCTGTCTGGTTTTGGGTTCTCCTTTCTGCTTGTTCTTACTGCTTTCCCACTTATCTCTCTGACTGGTTTTGGGTTCTCCTTTCTGTCTGGTTTTGGGTTCTCCTTTCTGTTTGTTCTCACTGTTTTCTCCACAGGTTTCTTTGGAACAGTACTACTCTGTGAGTCCCTCACTTCTGTTTCACTTTCCTCACTGGTCTCTCTTTCTGGTGTTACAAAATCCTTCCTCATCTCCTTGTCAATCTCTGGGAAAAGGGTGACTATATTATGGTAGGCCTCAGGGCAACTCCTATGCACGTGTCCCATTCGATTACAGAGATTGCACCTGACATTTACACATGCATCTGCAACATGACCAATTGCATTACAGAGGGCGCACCTCAGGACTGCACATGACCTGGCCAAATGGTTACTTGCTCCACATTTATAGCACCTACGGGGCTGCCCAACATAAAAACAGGTACCTCGTTCTTTCCCAATGAAAAAGGAATTGGGCAGGTGCTGTGGAACGTTACCTGAGATGTTCAACTTAACCTGGGTTTTCCAGACTCCTGCCCAAACCCCATCCTCATCAAAAACCTTAACTAGAGGTGTAAGGACTGTGCATTGCCTGCGCAACCATATGAGAATGTCTTCCTGAGGAATGGCGTCATTCTTTGTTACAATTGTGATGTTTTTTGTCTCAGGCTTTGTCATAGGGATTACCACAAATTGTTCCCAATTTTGGTTACCTGCCCTTTTTTGCATATTATAGATTCGCCAAAAATTTTCAAGTGCTTCCTGAAGCTTAAAAGTGACATCAAAATCGGTTTCAGTTTGTGCTATAACAGCTGATAAATCCCCAGGCCTGAAACCCATACTATCCAGTATGACTGTTCTTACAAGAAACCTTCTAGATGGAACTTGTTCTTTCTCTCCATCCCATTTAATTTTTACCCAATGTTTCCTCTTAAAGGGTTGGTTATCATGGGACACGTCTGGGGTTGCAAAGAGCCTTCGCTTTCCCCAAAAACTGTTTGCAGTTTCATCCACCCCTCCTACCTGAATAGATTCTACCTCCACTCTCTGCTGTACCTGATCTGACTGACTCTCTATATGACCAACTTGCTCCACCTCTACCCCTGCCTCCTGAGTCACAGACTCTTCCGCTGCATTCTCTTGTTCAGGCTGCACAACCGCACTCTCTCTCACTTCTGTTTGCTCAGCCGCACTCTCTCTCACTTCTGCCTCTTCAGCTTGACTCTCTCTCACTTCCATCTGCTCACACTCATTCCCATCTGTGACAGGTGCCACACTCTCAGCCACACTCTCAGCCACACTCTCAGCCACACTCTCAGCCACTTCATTCTGAACACACAAAAGAGATTCTTGAGCCGCCACTTCCATTTTGTCTTCAGATTCTGGGCCACTCTCAGCTGCTTTATGGGAGACCTTCTTGCCCTCTGTTTGGTTCCGGCGCCGGACACTTGGATCTTCTGATGGTCTCACTGCTGCTTTAGGCAACTCTGGAAAGTCCTGATCAGATGAGATTTCATAGGCGGCTTGAGACGAATCCTCATACCGTAGCTTAGGTCTTGTGCTGGTTTGTGGCAGATTCACCTTGAAGCTTTTCTGTTCTTTTTTCTTCTTTTCTTGCTCCCGAATCTCCTTCTCATCAAAAGTCATGTTCTGCCAATTGACTCTGTCACCTCGTCGTTGCTGCTGCCGCCGGGGAGGCAATGGTTTTGCAAACTCTGGTTCACTTTCAGAAGTGGCCGGACTGTTGGAGGTACTGGATCGGGTCTGGCGCCGCCCAGTAGCAGGATGTGGATACGCTGCTTTATAACCAGAACGCATTGACTCAAACCTTTGCTTGTTCTGATAGATTTCTTTCCACGGCCCGACTTTCCCATACAGTTGGTTTATTCTCTGGTCAATGCTGCTCATTTCATCAAACAAACTGTCTTTCTTTCTCCTGTGAAGCTCAGTTTCCTTCCCATCAGAAAAGGATACGAGGTTATTCAGACACTTTATGGATATCTGCAGTTTTTTCTTTTCATTTTGTAATGTTTGCAGCTCCTTTAAGGCTTCTGCAACCTCCTCTGCAGTGATTGGCTCGTCTTTGCCTTTAATCTTGCCTTTGCATGGAATGGCTCCTTTGCTTGGCTTTGCCACTGTTGCTTTAAATGTTGGCTCCTCCCCCTTCTTCCTCACAAGCTGTTCCTCCTGCACATTGTCTCCCCCTGGTGATTGAGCTGTAACATTGGCTGCACCTGCACAGGTGAGAGGCTCAGTTTGACTGACAGGAGCCTTTGTGATGTCATTGCCGACGCCCCCAACTCCTTGTGCAGTGTTTGCCGGCGCCATCTTGGATTCCCCATGCTGAGACTGCAGGTCTGCTGCAACTGTCAGTTCACTTGGCTTCCCAGACTCTCCCAGCTCCACAACACAGACACCTCCCTCCCCAGGGGCCACAGACTCCAACTCCATGTGCATCACAGGGTCTGACAGGGGGGATCACTGTGTGTTTGGGGTGCAATAAACTTGTGCATTTTATCAGCAGGTTTGTCAGATGTTTCTTTCTTTTGCAGGGTTTTACTTTCAGTGTCAGTGCATTTACTTAACTCACTCACTGCTGTAACCTGCAGCTGCTGCTGTTTATTCTCTGCACACACAGGGTCACATTCAGGCTTTTGCTCTTTCTTCTTACCTTGTTTCCCTGGGGGTAATGCAGGATTCAGCTTGGATTCTTCCTGGGGGGGTTTCTCAGTGGGAGCCCCACGCCGGCTTCCAACTTCCTGGGCCCGAGCCACTTGTACATTCCTTTGTTTTTGTTTTCTGATCTCAGCCAGACTTTTCTCCATCTCCTCATCACTCTCACTGCTGTTTCTCCTCCTTGATCTCGGGGTTCCCAAAGAAGAGGAGCGTAGCTTTGGCCTTGTATGTTCAGCCGGAAGGCTAGGCCCCAAAGCCTGGGCCTCGCTTTGTCTGGTAGCCCGACCAGCCCTAGCAGGGCCTGGGCTTGTTCCGGACATTGCAGAGCTCTCTGACACACGACTGCTTGCAATGTGGATCAGATAGGATCTGTGCAGCCACTGGGACAGAATGCTCTGTTATACAGATAGCTAGAATCTCAGCTGCCATAAAGCAGGACAGGACTGCTGCTTACAATGGGGATCAGATAGGATCTGTGCAGCCACTGGGACAGAATGTTCTGTTATACAGATAGCTAGAATCTCAGCTGCCATAAAGCAGGACAGGACTGCTGCTTACAATGGGGATCAGATAGGGATTTTTATTAAAAATATGAACAATAACAATAAACAAAATCAAAATGTCATAACAAACAAATCAAAACATACAACAGATACATATTCAAAAATCCATAGTTTTTTCCCATGAAAAATCTACCCCCCTCCACAATTTATTGTTTTCTTTATTGATATTTATTTCTTTCAATTTTATCAGGTATAATTCTTTCAAAATCTTTTTGGTTGTCAAATCTATAGATCCTTCTTCTCTCCCAAAAGTTTTACCACATCTCCTCATCCATAAGAAATATCGAACAGCTGAGAAAATAACAAAGAGGGTCTCTTTATCCAGAGGATGGTCATTAGTTACAATTCCATAGGCTCTTTCCCCGTAAGTGTTTCTACAGAAATTATTGATTCCCAAAGTTGTTAAAACTTGATCATAAAGGGCTTTTGAGACTGAACATTCTAATAAGAAATGATCTACTGTTTCTTCTTTTCCACAGTCCCAGGGGCATAAACTATTTACTGTACTTAGATAACTTAAATTTCCCCTTACAAATAACTTCCCCTGTAGGGCCAACCATGCGTTATCAAACATTTTTTCTGGGAGTCTTTTTCCATTCAAAAACTTAATGCATTCCCCCATGACTTTTACAGGGCAATCTTTTGGACTCAAAGAGACAACAAAAAAGGAGCTAAGCACTTGTTCATACAACTGTTTTCTTGATAAGTTTTCAATATCATTGAAACCTAAACCCCACTTTTTCAACAATTTTAAACCTAACGCAATATGTTGCGGAAAACCACCTCCCCTGATCCGGACCCCCTTCACTCTACCGCCCTCCACCCAGTCTCTGATAAAAGGCGAAACCCAGGATCTGACACAGTTTTCCCACAGAGAACACGTCCTTTGACCCAGATTCCCAAAATTGAATTTAAGAAAAATGGTGCCAAAGAAGGCAATTGGACAAACCATCCCTAGACCTCCCTCTTTCTTCTGTAGGAATGTTACCCCTCTTTTTACCGGGTTCAGCCTACTCCCCCAGAGCATCTGGAAAAACAAACTGTAAACCCGAGCATAGAGAGATTCTGGCAAGGGAAACACATAAGCAACAAAAAGAAACAATGGGATCAAAAAGGTCTTGATCAGATTAACCCTTTCTCTATAGGTCAGCTTCCAAGATCTCCAACACTGAACTTTTGCCAAACCAACATCCACTTTCTCTTCCCAATTTAATCTGCTATTATCATCCCTTCCAAATTTTACTCCCAAGATTTTAACCTGCTCTGGGGCCACTGGGAAATTTCCGGCCTGAAAATCCGGTTCCCCTCCTAGAGTCCAAAAAGCTTCCGACTTTTCATGATTAACTGAGGATCCAGAGGCCCTTGAGTAGCTTCTGATACAATCAGTGATCACCTCAACCTCCGCCTGCTTAGAAATGACCACTGACACATCATCCGCGTAGGCTACAAACCTGAGTGGCTGCCCGCCGGGCACACAGACCCCCTCCAAGCCCTTCTCCTCCAGCATCCTCAGGAAGGGATCCAGAGCAAATACATAGAGAAGAGGACTCAGAGGGCAGCCCTGCCGCACCCCGGCCCCAACATCAAAGGTTTCACCTTGCCAGCCATTAATCAGTGGGAAGCTTTTTGCCCCTTCATACAAAATCCTTAACCAACTAATGAATTTGCCTGGGATGCCGTATTTAGACAAAACAGCCCATAGATAGTCATGGTTAACCTTATCAAAAGCTTTAGTTTGATCCAAAGACAACAGGTATTTGCCCCACCCATGAGCTTTGCATGACTCCAAGGCTTCCCTTAAAGTAAGGAGGGCCCCAAAGATGCTCCGCCCCTTCACCGTGCAGAACTGACAGGACGATAATAAAGTGCCAGAAAACAAAATCAAACGTGAAAAAAGAATCCGCGCCAGAATCTTTCTGTCAGAATTGAGAAGGGCAATTGGCCTCCAGTTCTCAACCTTCTCATCATCCTTCCCCTTTGACAGCAAAATTAAAGAAGAACACCTCATTGACTCAGGCATACCCCTCTCCAAACATTCATTAAAGATCTTAACTAACACCGGGACTAACAGCGATTTAAAGGTCTTATAAAACTCTGCTGTTAGCCCATCAGGCCCTGGAGCTTTTTTGTTGTGCATTTTATCAATCGCACCCGCCACCTCTTCCTCCTCAATATTTGCTGTCAATGGGGAAAAGTCCAAATTTACTGTATCAGGTCCTGGGGTCGCCTTTAAAAAGTTTCAGTCCTTTCCCTCTCCAAAGTTTTACTTCTGAACAGATCAGCATAGTACGACCTTACAACCCCGGAGGATACCCTCCCTGGATTTCTGTATAACTCCCTCGGAGTCAATAAGGACAGTCACCTGCTTTTTCTTAAAGGTCTCTCTACAATTCTGAAAAGGATCAGGGGAGTTTTTTGCCCCAAAATCTCTCTCCAGAATCATAGAGTCCTTGCGACTGTACTGATGCTGTCTAATCAGATATTTCAACCGGGCAATTTTTTCCCCCACCACCCCGGCCGAAATTAAGGTTTCCAACTTCTTCCTCAGAGACTGGTATGTTTTAGATCTAAAACCCTCCCGTTTAACAGATAGTTTTGTGAAGAAAGTTCGGATTTCTTTTTTTGCTTCCTCCCACCAGTGTACCACAGAATCAAAGAAAAGAATTTTGACCACAAGGCTTCAAAAAACACCTTAAAAGAGCCATCCTCTGCTGCTTCTTTAAGAGACCCAATTCCCAGCCTCCACAGTCCTTTGCCTCTCTTGGGAAGATCTGATGTTCCCACTGTAAAGGATAACATTAAATGATCTGAGAAATCTACTGATGATTCCTTCACATCAGAGAAGACCTCTCCTTCTTTTACAAATATCATATCAATACGACTACTTCTATTGGAGCAAAAGTATGTATGTACTGCTTTCCTCCCTCCCCAAGTAGCCACATCAATGTAACCCGCCTGCTTAATTATACCTAACAAGAAAGCACCTTCATATTTGTTATATCTCCCAGTTCTATCTCCTGGATTTAAGGTCTGGTTAAAATCACCAGCCCAAATGACTTGGCAAGAAACACACAAGTATTGTTTTATTTCTTCTAACAGATCTTTTCTTTCTATCACTGCATGAGGGGCATAAATATTTATAAGTCTGTAACTTTCTCCTTTTATATTTACATCTAGTAAAATACATCTACCCACTTTAAGCTCTAAAAATCTCTTAACCTTAATGTCTGAGAATCCCTTAAAAAGAATTCCCACCCCCCCTGCTGTTTCCTCTGCTATGGACCAAAATGATGGACCCAACTGCCAGTCCCTTTTTGCATTAAAAATCTCTATCTTATTGGTTAGTCTTGTTTCTTGCAAAAAATAAATGTCATTTTCTTCTTTCTCCAAGTTACTAAACACTTCCCGTCTTTTTTTAACATTTTTAATACTACACACATTTATAGTACTAAATTTAATTATTTGTTCAGGCATCTTGGAGAGTTAGTTGTTCTCACAGGATTGTGTTCTGCATGTCTTTTATACTGGGGTTTCCCCATGCCACCCAACGACTCCCCCTCCACCAGGAGATCCTCCTCATCAATGGACTCCCACTCTTCCTCACTATCTATCCTTCCTTTCCTTTTCTTCCCTTGCTCCTCCACAATTCCTTTTTCCACATTTGATGGACCCTCAGATTCTAATACAGAATCTTTCTTTCTTTTGCCCAAACCACTGCTGGGGGGTACCACATTCTTTTTAATTGACCTTTCCTTGACTCTCTTTTTTACCTCCTTTTTGTTCCCTTCATCCCTTTTTTTTTCTTCACCAATCCTTCTCAATTCCTCTTCCTCCTCTGCCAAATCCCCCCATGATTTTCCTGAGGGCAATTCAAATCTGTTTGAAGTTTTGATTTCACTTTCTAAGATCATTTTACCTGCTTTTTTTCCTGCCTTTTTTCCTGCCACCTTCCAGTCATCCCCCCTTCCCTGCACTGATGTAACAGTACTTTCTGCCTTTTGGTTTTCTTTACTTTGACAGGGGGCAACCTCATTGTTCCCTTCCTCCTCCCGCCTTTCTTCTGTTACATCTTCCTGAAATATTCCTCCTCTATTCTTGGGCAAAGTTAACAATATTGTGCCAGGCATTAGGACAATCACGGTGTGTATGACCCAGTTCCGCACACAGGTTACACCTCACATTCTCGCAGTCTTTGTTGACATGTCCCTGGGCCCCACACAATGTGCACATCTTTATTGTACAGTCTCCCGCCAAATGCCTCCTTGATCCACACTTATAACATTGACGGGGGCTGCCCTGGATAAAAGCAAACACCCCTTTCTCTGCCTATAAAAAATGAATTTGGGAGATGTTGTGTCATGTTGTTTTGCACATTTAGCCTCACTTGAGCCTTCCAACCCACCACCCAAAATCCTTCCTCATTATATACAGGTTTTAAAGGCATCAAAACATTGCATTGTCTCTTTAACCAAACTAACACATCAGCAGGAGGGACAGACTCATTCTTAAAAAAGATTGTTACTGTTTTTACTTCTGGTTTTGAGACTGGACTCGCCCTGAAGCCTTCCCATGCTGAGGATGTCTTTTTATCTTGATATAAATTCCAAAATCTGTCTAAACCTTGGGACAACTTGAAACTTATTTCAAAATCAATATCTGACACATTTACAAAAGCAAAAACATCTGCAGGAGTAAATCCCATTGATTGTTTGATTAAGTTTTTACACACATAGCGGCTACCTGGTGATTTCTCCTTTTCTCCCTCCCATTTGATTTTAACCACATTTCTCCTTTTGAAAGTGAGCCCATCATGAAATGATTCCTCCTGCCTTGCCAAAAAATTTCCTTTTCTCCCAGAAAGACCTACTATCCTGTTTACCTTGTTCAGGATCAACTCCATTTTGAGCAAATTGTTGTGTTTTTTCCTCAGGTAAAGCACTAGTTGCTTCATTCTCAGCAGCTTGTGTCTCCCCCTCCCCCTCCACCTCCACCTCATTTACATTCCCTTCAGAAACTGCACATTCCTTGTTGTTAAACAAAACATTTTCATTCCTTTCCTTTTCGTTTGTTTCAGACAAATTATTTGCACCATTATCATCTGATTCCCCCCCACCTTCATTCAGCACAAAATCCAAATAAGAGGATTCAAAGGTCTTTTTCCCTCCACTGGACATTTGTTTAAACCGTTCCTTGTTTTTATACACCTCCTCCCATGGTTTAATCACTAATAACAAAGCCTCCATATTTTCCACCACCTCCTCCAGTTCTTTATTCATTTCTGCCAGTTTCCTGATGCCTTGAGCTCTGAAATGTCCCTTAGCAGATTTAACATTTGAAAGTTCCCTCTCAATGTTTTTTTCCAAAGTATTTCTCCTATTACTTAACAGTTCCATAGCTCTGAGTGATTCAATGATGTGTGAGGTGTTAACAGTGTGTCCACTACTAGTCACATTAGAAGAGTCATTAGCCAGTGCTCCACTCACCCGTGCCCCAGTCCTGGTCTCCTCTGTGCCATCCAGCGCCCCCTCTGCCACTGCCACAGCAAGCTGGCCACACAGCGCCTCAAGCCTTGCCATATGTTTAGCAGGACTATCCTTCACGCTTGCCTCCCTGCTAGTCACTTCCTCCACAGTGTTTGTCTCAGTGTTGTTGGTGTGACAATGTGCTGGAGCTGCAGTTCTCAGAGTCTCACCTGAAGCCTCACTGCTGCTGCTTGCGGACGCCATCTTGTCCTTTTCCTCAGCACTAGCACCGGAGCTCCCTCCTTCTGCCTGGGCCTCAGATACTTCACTGTCGCCCACCTCTGCGTTACTGAGGGAACACTCCAAACGGGTACTTGCACCACATCTGCTCACTTCTGAAACACTTTGGGGGCTGCTGGAATCCACTGCTTTCTCCATGGGCATTTCACAGGGGGAGCTTGCACCAGGCAAATCCTCCATATTGGCTTTTTGATCAGACACTTCTGCTGACTGTGTTACTTCCATCATTTCTTCACTGTTTGCTTCATTACACACCACTTCACATGAAGTTTTCTTGCTTTTACAAAAGACTTTCTTTATGGTTTCTTTTGGGACTTTTTTCCCAACACCTAAAGTCTTTGTTCCACTTTTAACACGAGCTGACATCCTTCTCTCCATTTCCAAGTTGTAGGTAAATAATAAAGTCCAAAAGAAAGTGTAAACTGCACCCCCAGACCCTTGCTGGGCCTGGGGTAAGCTCTGTAACTCAGGAGCTCCTCACACGCACGTCCTTCCTGATTGGAGATCAGATAGGATCTGTGCAGTCACTGGGACAGAATGTTCTGTAATACAGATAGCTAGAATCTCAGCTGCCATAAAGCAGGACAGGACTGCTGCTTACAATGGGGATCAGATAGGATCTGTGCAGCCACTGGGACAGAATGTTCTGTTATACCAGATAGCTAGAATCTCAGCTGCCATAAAGCAGGACAGGACTGCTGCTTACAAATGGGATCAGATAGGATCTGTGCAGCCACTGGGACAGAATGTTCTGTTATACAGATAGCTAGAATCTCAGCTGCCATAAAGCAGGACAGGACTGCTGCTTACAATGGGGATCAGATAGGATCTGTGCAGCCACTGGGACAGAATGTTTCTGTTATACAGATAGCTAGAATCTCAGCTGCCATAAAGCAGGACAGGACTGCTGCTTACAATGGGGATCAGATAGGATCTGTGCAGCCACTGGGACAGAATGTTCTGTTATACAGATAGCTAGAATCTCAGCTGCCATAAAGCAGGACAGGACTGCTGCTTACAATGGGGATCAGATAGGATCTGTGCAGCCACTGGGACAGAATGTTCTGTTATACAGATAGCTAGAATCTCAGCTGCCATAAAGCAGGGCAGGACTGCTGCTTCCAATGGGGATCAGATAGGATCTGTGGAACCTGGAATATGTGTATAATATCTTTGTCTTTTCAATAAACAGCAGTGTTGCACAATAGATGTGTATCAGAACCAGAGGGAAGGAGATGATGTTTGGGCATTCCAGGCCCTGGCTGTTTAGTCCCAGCAGCACGGAGGAGTTGAGAGTAAATCAGTACCAGTCATCCCCACGCATTTCACACCAATCAATTGCTTTGTAACAGCTCGGGCAGGGACCTGCCATAATGACGGATGAGTTGTCAGGTGAAAACAAACACGTCTGTACTTTTTTATGATCCAGGGCCTTTTGGAAGTCCCTTCACATCTGCTGTAATAGACGCAATTAAGGCACCTCTTCTAGAAAACGTGCGACATTTGCCGGCGTTAATGTGCCATTCCGAGAACATGGCAGATCAGCTGTCAGATACGGGCGCAGGACAATCTTCTCACCAATTAGACGCTGTTGGCATCAGATATATCCGAGTGTGAGCTTGTACCTCTGTCCCCAGACGACTTGTCCATTAGAAGCAAACAAGTGCAATTTCTAAGTCTAAGAATTACAGGTATTAACATTTAAAGTGACACTGCCCCCTACCTGCCCCTCTATCATGTTACATTATAGATATTTTATTAGTTTAGTTGAAAACCCATAAATAATAGTTTTTGTTCAATGACTTTCTGAACCCAACAACCTTCTCAGTCTCTCCGCTCTCCTTTCTACAAGTGGATGGAAATCATGTGACCTGTTGTGGTCACATGACCAAGAATGCGCCTCTTCTGCTGAGCATTTTTTTTTATAATTATATTAATATAATAATTCATCTTGGAGCAGCACCTCTTTCTCTGCATCTGAGCCATGATGGGCAACAAGGGACCAACTTGGAGAAGGCAAATCACTCGGCACCAGGAGGCTCCTATTTTATTGATTCTTATGCGATTCCTCTTAAAGGGGTTGTTCACCTTTGAAATAACTTTTAGAATGATGTAGAGACTGATATTCTGAGATAATTTGCAACTAGGGTTACCACCTTTAAAAAAAAAAAAAAAATACCGGCCAGTGGTGGGGGGCGGAACATAAAGGGGCGGGACATAACAAAAAGGGGCGGAGCCAATGAGGTGACCCACAAAGGGGCAGGGCCACGGGGGTAGTGTCAGAGCCACTGCCCGAAGCCAACGAAAATGTAAGTTTTCATCGGCGGGCAAGGGATTTTGTAAATGGTATTTAATATTACTGGCAGCTACATTTCCAGCTAGGCCAGTAAAATACCGGCTGGGTAAACCCTATTTGCAACTTGTTTTAATTTTTTATTATTAAAGGTTTTTGAACTATTTAGATTTTTATTCAGCAGCTCTTCAACTTGCACTTTAAGCAATCTGGTAACTAGGACCCAAATGACCCTAGCAACCATGCATTGATTTAAACAAGAGACTGGAATATGAATAGGAGAGGCCTGAATAGAAAGAGGAGGAATAAAAAGTAACAATAACAATACATTTGTTTTTTAGAGGGGGTCAGCGAAGCTCATTTGAAAGCTGGAAAGAGTCATAATAAAAAACAAATAACTATAAATCTCTAAAAAATAAATAATGAAAAGTTGCTTGGAATTGGTCGTTCTATACAGGGTCGGAACTAGAGGTAGGGATTATTTATACATGGAATTGCCAACATGCCATCTTACTATGAGTTCTGTGAGTTTCAATCTGTCTTTCAAATCAATTCATAATTGCTAGGATAATTTGGACCCTAGCAACTAGACTGCTGACATTGCAAACTGGAGAGCTGCTGAATAAAAAGCGAAATAACGCAAACCGCAAAAGAAAATGAAAACCAATTGCAAAGTTTCTCAGATTATCCCTCTCTGCCCCATATTAAAGTTAATGTAAAGGTGAATGACCCCTTTAATGCTGCACTGGTTAACCTTTTTCATTAACACCGTAAAATGTATTTCAGACTCCTGTGCTTATATCCTTTAAGCACAGGTATTGGACCTGTTATCCAGAATGCTCAGGTTTTCCAGATAACAGGTCTTTCTGTAATTTGGATCTTCATACCTGAAGTCTACTAGAAAATCATATAAACATGAAATAAACCCAATAGGCTGGTTTTGCTTCCAATAAGGATTAATTATATCTTAGTTGGGATCAAGTACAAGCGACTGATTTATTATTACACAGAAAAAGGAAATTAACTACCAGCGTGAGAAAATACATTTTTGACTGGTTTTCAGCCCAACCTACTGCAAACTAGGGGGAACCCTGGAACTATAGCAGGGTTACCCCAATGTTTCTATATATCTGTAACCTTGTTATGAGCTAAGGGGGCCCAGTCTGAAGGTCAGTTAGGGGGAGATTTGGGGTGAGTGCTTATTTGTGCCCTGAGTACCCCTGGAACTATAGCAGGGTGACTGTTACCCCAATGTTTCTATATATCTGTAACCTTGTTATGAGCTAAGGGGGCCCAGTCTGAAGGTCAGTTAGGGGGAGATTTGGGGTGAGTGCTTATTTGTGCCCTGGGTACCCCTGGAACTATAGCAGGGTGACACCCCAATGTTTCTATATATCTGTAACCTTGTTATGAGCTAAGGGGGCCCAGTCTGAAGGTCAGTTAGGTGGAGATTTGGGGTGAGTGTTTATTTGTACCCTGGGTACCCCTAGAACTATAGCAGGGTGACTGTTACCCCAATGTTTCTATATATCTGTAACCTTGTTATGAGCTAAGGGGGCCCAGTCTGAAGGTCAGTTAGGGAGAGATTTGGGGTGAGTGCTTATTTGTACCCTGGGTACCCCTGGAACTATAGCAGGGTGACCCCCAATGTTTCTATATATCTGTAACCTTGTTATGAGCTAAGGGGGCCCAGTCTGAAGGTCAGTTAGGGAGAGATTTGGGGTGAGTGATTATTTGTGCCCTGGGTACCCCTGGAACTATAGCAGGGTGACTGTTACCCCAATGTTTCTATATATCTGTAACCTTGTTATGAGCTAAGGGGGCCCAGTCTGAAGGTCAGTTAGGGAGAGATTTGGGGTGAGTGTTTATTTGTACCCTGGGTACCCCTGGAACTATAGCAGGGTGACCCCCAATGTTTCTATATATCTGTAACCTTGTTATGAGCTGAGGGGGCCCAGTCTGAAGGTCAGTTAGGGGGAGATTTGGGGTGAGTGCTTATTTGTACCCTGGGTATCCCTGGAACTATAGCAGGGTGACACCCCAATGTTTCTATATATCTGTAACCTTGTTATGAGCTGAGGGAAGGAAACCAAATAAAAGGTCACAGAGGGGGTTTTGAACGAAAGGCTAAATCTTCCCTGTGTTATTCTTCATGAGAAATACAATATACTTTCCAATCCTTAGTTCTCCTTACAAGAGCAACAATAGAAGGTTATTTTGGAATTATCCGGGCCCACAGGTTTCCGTGACTATAACACCCGTGAGTAATGCTTTTAATTTGGAGCTTGTACTTTTCTGAAATCCAATGTCACTAATTTTAGCAGAGAACCCCAGTGTGTGACACTCTATTATTTCAACTTCCCGGACTCAGATCATCAGTCATACGGCTTGATTAGGTAATTACTCATGACGAAGTTGCACGTGCTCAGCAAACACTGCACGAAATGGAAGAAGTTGCTCCTAATTAATAATAAGTTTACTCAGTGAGAGCCCAGCAGATAAACAACCGCATGACCAACCTGAAATGGAACCTTTAACAGGAGATGCAGCAAACAATTCAATCAGTAGAAGAAGGAGATGGTCATTCCTACGCTCTACTAATCAGTGGTAAGGCCCCATGTAGAACATTTTGTTCAGTTTTGGGTCTCCATGATATTAATGAAATAGAGAAAGTACAGAGAAGGGCGACTAAGCTGATAAAAGGAAATGGAAAGGATCAGTTATGGGAAAAGGCAGCTTGGTGTTGGTTACACTGGAGAAGAGACAGTTAAGGGGGATATGATCACACATGATCACATATATATATATATACAGTATATATATATATATACACAAGATGAACTGGGGAATGAGCTTGCTGGTATAGAGCTTCGCATTTCTGAGCTGTATAAAGATGTTGGTCCCTGGAAGGAAGTTTATCAAAATAAATAGTGATGGGCGAATTTGCGCCGTTTTGCTTCGCCGAAAAATTAGCGAATTTCGCCCGAAATTCGCGAAACGGCGAAAAATTCGCGAAACAGCGCCGTTTTTGAAGCTAGCGTCCGTTTTTTCAAAAAAAACTATTTTTGATGCCGGCTAATTTTTCCGCGAATTTCCGCGGGCGTTTCGTGAATTTATTCGCTGGCCGCGAATCACGCAAATTCGCCGCGAATTCGCGCCTGGCGAACAAATTCGCCCATCACTAAAAATAAACAGAGATTTGCAGCAATGGCATCCAGTGTCCCCACTCCAGCAGCAAAACCAGCTTTGGGAAAGTCATTTCAGACAAGCACATCTAACAGCCCTGCGTCATCTGAGAGTGAAGCGGAATTCATAAAGCCTTTACCCCCCAGGCTGCAGAGGAGACGGGACAAGATAAACTGGCAGAACATGGAGTTTGATCAGCAGGACGCGGATGCCCAGGAAAAGAAGCAGAAGGAAGAAAAGGCCTTTAAAGCTACTGTTGGGAAGAAGGACCAGGCTTTTGTACTGTCATCTGATCAGGATTTTCCAGAGCTGCCAAAAGTTAAAGGCAAAGTTACAGCAAATCCGGTACCCCAAAATACCAGTGTCAGTGGAAAAGAAGAGCAAGGAAGTGCCCAGGATCCAGCTGGAACTGTGTCAGAAGAAGAGGAAGAACTGCATGCAGAAGAGATGGACATTACACCAACAAAATCTGCTTCTTCCAGTGTGAAAGAGAGTGAGAGGGTGGAGAATGGGGTGATTGAGGAGAATGAAGTGGAAACCTCTGTGGCTGTTGGGAATGACAGTGTGAGTGAGGCTGTGTTGGGGGAATGGAGGGTGAATGTGGGGGAGTACAAGCTGGAGGGGTGGCTGGGAATGTGGCTTTGTCTGCTGCTAATGTATTGACAGAAGTTATCCAGGGACAGGTAGATCAAGGGCTTCCAGAAGCTGTAGAGGTAGTGTCAGTTCAGGTATGTGGCCAAGGAGAACAGGTCAATCCAGCAAGTTTCTGGGAGAGAAGGCGCCTTTTCCCACTCCCTGATTTATCTGATAATGACCCCTTTAAGAGAAAGAACTGGGTTAAGCTAAAGTGGGATGGCAATAAAGAAGACGCCCCTTCAAGACGGTACTTTGTACGCACCATGTTGTTAGATGGGATGGGTTTCTCACCAGATGATTTATCAGCTGTAATTGGACAAACAGCAATAGATTACGACATCACCTTTAAGTTGCCTGAGGCTTTAGACCATTCCTGGCGGATTTATAATTTGCAGAAAAGAGCAGGACACCAAAACTGGGAGAACTTAGTTGTCATTCCAATGACCAAGCCTGAGACTAAACTCATTACTATAGTAATGAAAAATGATGCGGTTCCCCAGGAGGATATCTTGGTTTGGTTGCAGCGCCAGTGTACGGTTTTGTCTCCATTGGTAAAGGTCTATGATGAGGATAATGTCTGGGGAGGTGTTTGGCGCACAAAAGTTAGGCTGGAGGTGACAGGCAATGTACCCAACCATCTGCCCAATGCTTTTTTCATAGGGAAGGAAAAAGGTTCTTGTTTCTATGTAGGTCAGCCACGGAAGTGCTTTAAGTGTGGGGCTAGAGATCATCTGCGCTATACTGAAGTGTGTACTTTGCAATGCTGTGGGGCACGAGGCAAATAGCTGTGACCAGGTCAGGTGCAACCTGTGCAATAGAATGGGCCATTCCCACAGGAGGTGTCCGACCTGAAGCATACCATAATATGGTCAGACTTTTCCCTGAGATAGACCGGGAGATGAGAAAGGTAATGGAGCCGGGGGAAGGGGAAGGAGAGCAGGAGCAAGAAAGAGGAGGAGGTACCAGCAACACAGGAAAAAGTCATTCCTAAGCGGCAGAGGTTTAGGCAGCCAACAAATGATCAGAAAAAAGGAAAGCAACAGCCAACAAAGGATCAGAAAAAAGGAAAGCAACCAGAGAAGGCAGCTAGAGGGAGTGAAGTTGAGGTACCAAATGATGGCAATGAAAAAGATGGCTGGGAAAAAGTTAAAAACAAAAAGTCTAAAAAATATGCCCATCAGTTAGATCCAGGAGAAGGTCTCTCAGGAACAAATTCTTTCTCTCTTAGTACTGGGAATAAATTCTCAGTGCTGGATAATCATTCTGAGACCTGGGGTGACAGGGCAGAAAGAGAAGAGCAAGAGGAGCTGGAGAGGATAGAGATGGAAGAAGCCGGGGAGAGGAACCCAAGGGAGTTGGAGGAGGAGGTTATGGAGGTTCAATTGGCTTCAAAGAAAAGAACTAGGGAAGGGGGTGAGCACCCGGTCAGTAAGAAAGGTGTAAGAGAAACTGCAAACAGCCCCCAGACTCCGGCCAGAGACCCAGTGAGTGAAAATGAAGAACAGCAGCTGCAGTCAGGGCCCCAAGTTAAGCGATATGGGGATGCAGTTAGTTTTTCAGCGAAGGGAAAGAAAGGCAAATCTATGACATATATTCATGATGGCGTCGTCTCCAATTAGGTTTTTAACACATGATGGCGTCGTCTCCAATTAGGTTTTTAACATCTAATGTGTGTAGTGTCAGAACTCAGCGAGCCAGATTTTTGGCTTTTGAAAGCCTAGGTAACTCCGACGCTGAGGTGTTTTTCCTTCAGGAAACCCGTCTTACTACTCAGGCAGAACTGAGAAAGGCAAAGGCTGACTGGCGGCATGGGCCTTCATTCTGGTCCATAGCGGAGGAGCCATGTGGAGGTGTAGCAATATTATTTAGAGGTGGCCTCAATATAAGAGTACATCGTCTCCTCGAGATTCAAGTGGGGCGCTGTTTGATGTTGGACGTGACTGTAAATAGCAGACGTTTTCGTCTTATAAATGTTTATGGGCCGCAGTCTATGTCAGGTAGGAGGGCTTTGCTGGCTGAAATCAGGCCTATTTACATACATCGCTGTCTGTCATCCTGGCTGGCGATTTCAACCAAGTCCTTAGACCAGAAGATCGGTCAGGAAGATCAGGTAGATCAGAAAGCTTTTTCTTTAAACAACTCATCCAACAAGCCAGATTGGTTGATGTTGCCACGTGGGGAGGCCAGAGAGCGATTCATACTTACAGGTGTGGGGCTAGGAGTAGCCGTCTGGATATGGCTTTTGTCCAGATCGGTGAGGAGTTTGCTGATGTTAAGGAAATCGGGGTTGAGTACTCAGACCATATGACCTTTTCCTTTACATTGGGCACTTTGTCTACTCCAGAGAAGGGCAAGGGTCTGTGGCGGCTCAGTACAGATTCCCTGGAGGGTGAGGCAGTACAACAGTCTTTTGAGGCTCTTCTTCAGCACCAGTTTGGGAGAGTTGATTTTTATGGCTCTGTGTCATTGTGGTGGGAGAGTGTTAAGCACTCATTCCGGGCTTTCTTCCGAAATCTATCTGTACGAAGGGAGGGCAATAAGTATAAGAAGTATCTGACTCTTATAAAGAAGTTGGAGTCCTCTATTTCGGATGGGGTGGAGGGGTCAAAAATTGCCCAGCTGAAGGCCCAGATCAGAGAATGTCAGTACAGCCGGTACAAATCTCTTGTGCAGGAAAGGGATTATGGGAGTTTTCACTCGCCGGACCCCTTTTTAAACTGCAAAGAGAATGTTGGGCGAAAACTTGTCACCGGTCGATCGATCCCAAGAGTGAGTTACAAACATCAAGGGAGGGCATCCTTGGGATTGTGAGAGACTTTTACACTTCTCTGTTCTGGGCTAAGGCTTTGGATAAGGGGAGGACTTCATCCTTCCTGGAGGCAACCCCAGGGCCTGATGTAACAAATTTGGACTTTGAGCCTTTGACAGCTGAGATCACAGAGGACGAGGTCAAAGCTGCCATCGACTGCCTCGCCAAAAAGAAGGCTCCAGGACCAGACGGCCTTACAGCCGAATTTTATAAGAAATTTAAAGATCAGCTGGCTCCGGTTCTTGTAGAGGTCTTTAGAGACTGCCTGGAAGGGGGTATCTTGCCCCCCTCTATGAGAGAATCCTCCTTGATCTTGCTGTCAAAGGGTAAGGATCCAAAGCGGGTTGAGAACTGGAGGCCAATTTCCCTTCTCAACACTGATAGGAAGCTTCTCGCACGGATATTTTTTACTAGATTGAGTTCATTTTCAGGCACTTTATTATCTCCTGTCCAGTTCTGCATGGTGAAAGGGAGGAGCATATTTGGGGTGATCCTTACTATTAGGGAAGCCTTCTGCACTGAAATCCATTTCTCAAAAGAGCAAACTGATTTTTTTATATTCAATTTTAAAATCTGACATGGGGCTAGACATTTTGTCAATTTCCCAGCTGCCCCTGGTCATGTGACTTGTGCCTGCACTTTAGGAGAGAAATGCTTTCTGGCAGGCTGCTGTTTTTCCTTCTCAATGTAACTGAATGTGTCTCAGTGAGACATGGGATTTTACTATTGAGTGTTGTTCTTAGATCTACCAGGCAGCTGTTATCTTGTGTTAGGGAGCTGCTATCTGGTTACCTTCCTATTGTTCTGTTGTTAGGCTGCTGGGGGGGAGGGAGGGGGGTGATATCACTCCAACTTGCAGTACAGCAGTAAAGAGTGATTGAAGTTTATCAGAGCACAAGTCACATGACTGAGGGCAGCTGGGAAACTGACAATATGTCTAGCCCCATGTCAGATTTCAAAATTGAATATAAACAAAATTTGTTTGCTCTTTTGAGAAATGGATTTCAGTGCAAAATACAAATGATGTCCTCCGCACTGCCTTTTCAGTCTTTTTAGGAATGCATCAATCCTCGCTTGGGTAAACCGCTATCCCAACAAGTGACAAAAATTAAAGAATGAGGAGAGCACTGTTCAATAGCAAAAACGCTGTGGTTGTGTTTATTAAAATGGATTTCAGTGCATAATTCAGCTGGAGCAGCTCTATTAACTGATTCATTTTGATTCATTTTGAAAAAAAATGTTTTTTCCCATGACAGTATCCCCTGCTGTATGCTTTTGTGATCAATCCTTTTTTAAGGCGTTTGCAGGCGAGTGGAATTGAGGGTCTCTCTGTTCCCAGCCCCTCAGGTCGGTAGCCTATGCGGATGATGTCACGGTAGCAGTCTCTTGTCCTGAAGATGCGAGAGTGTTGTCGGAGACAGTCAGAAGTTACTCAGAGGCCTCTGGGTTTCTGGTCAACATGGATAAGTCTCAAGCTTTTTGGTCATTAGACGAGGAGCCGGCTTTTCCGCTCCAAGAATTTTCAACAGCCCCAACTCAGATTAGAATCTTAGGGATCATATTTGGGAAGGGAGATGATGGTCGGCAAAACTGGGAGGAAAAGTTGGATGCCGGAAATGCAAATGTACAGCGATGGAAGGGATGGAAGCTGTCCTACAGAGAAAGGGTGAAGCTCGTGAAGACTTACCTGGTCCCTATTTTTTTGTTCGTTTCCTACGTGTATCCGCTGCCAGAAGCTCTCTATGCTCGGATCCACAGTCTGTTCTTCCAGTTAATCTGGGGGAACAGGCTGAATCCAGTAAAAAGGGGCATTACTTACCTGCAGAGGAAAGAGGGAGGGTTGGGCATGTTGTGTCCAGTGGCTTTCTTTGGATCCATCTTCCTGAAGTTCAACTTTGGGATCCTGGGCCAAAGAACTGATTCCCTGTGGGAGAGTTGCATCAGGAATTGGGTATTGCCTCTGGTGGGAGATTGGGTGCTCGGCGGTAGTGTGAAGAAAGTCCGGGTGCGCGGTTGTCATCTCCCTCAACATCTTGAATTGGGGCTGAAACTTTTGAGGAAGTGGGATGTCGGAATTGGGGAACTGGGTTCTGCCCCGAGAAAGCAGATCTATTGCAGAATCCTGGGAACCTATTTCGCTGTCCCCTTGGCCTTGAGAGACTGTGTGGGGGATATTCTTTCTCAGAGCCTCCAGTGGCTCAATGACAGAAGGCTGCCCCCCAAATACTTTGATCGTAACTGGCTGGCTCTTCAGGGAAAGCTTTTTGTTCGGGGCAATGTGAGTTATTTAAACATTGCTGAAAGGCAGTGCCCGTGGGGCTGTTCCACTGACGAGACCCTGGAACATTTTCTAGTTGATTGTCCTGTAACAAAAACTGTGCGGTGTCAGTTGGCAGAGGATCTGAAGGTGCCCCACATTAGACAACTTTCTTTTGCTGACACGGCCTATGGCATTTTGTCTACCCAGCACCCACTTGACAGAGGAACGATGTACCTGATAATATCAGTGATGAGGTCCCATCTGTGGCAATGCCGCTGTAGGAAATCCTTTGGCCAAGAAGATGTTATTGACCAGATAGTAACGTCAGTGTTGTCTGATTTGGGTTTCCTGAAGGAGCGTGAGATCAAACTCTGCACCTCAAATGCCTCAAAATGGAGGAATATTAATCTTTAAATGCCCTTGTCTTTCCCTTTGCTTTTGCCTTGAATATTGTAGGTTGGTCCAAGCACCTCAGTTATTATTGCAAACAAGTTCTTTGTCTTTGCTACTTTGGTATGTGTGCAGAACTATGGGCATGTATGCTTTATCTCATTTACCGTCAAGAAAACGGACTCATATTGGCTAATATGGTAAATATTGTTATGTATTGTTTTGTTTGATTTGAAAGATTTTATATTTTGTTAAGTTTTTACTAATAAAAAAATTCCTATCTGATCCCCATTGTAAGCAGCAGTCCTGCCCTGCTTTATGGCTGAACATTCTGTCACCACTATACCTTGAATAGGGTTATTGAGCTGAACCCACCCTCGCTCAGTCAATATAAAACTACAGATGTAGTTGTGTTGCCCCCTGTAACACTATCCTCATATAGACCCAGCCTGCGCCCCTGTGTAATTAACCCCGTTCTTTCTCCTGTTGTCCTGTTGAAAGCAGTCAGATTCCTCATGAAGCAACATTTGCTTTTATCACTTTAACCATATTATTTGCATTTTTGGAAGAGTTGTTACGTGATTGATTATTGTACTTCAGACCTGTGCCAGTGAACCAATCAAAGTGTCACAGTCTCTCCTGGGCAGCTCGGCCATTTACACGTGATGGGTCTGACTGTGCAATAGGCAATTAAATACAGGCCAGTCCTGGCCACACTCCACTGAGCCCAGAATTCAGTCACTATAAGGTAATACACAGCCGGGATCATGGGCGCTGTCGGACATCTAGAGGAGACCCCACTGAATTTTAGGCAAAGAGAAATGGCAGCCAGTCCTTATTGTGCAAATATTAAGGCCGGATCCTTGATAGGAAACAAACTGCTACAAACAGGGGACAGTTACATGTTTCTATTGACTGTGACGCCTTTCCCTGTGGATTGAATGTACATAAATCCTATAAATACAATGTTTTTCAATGAAAATGTCCCTGTTCCTTTGTATAGAGCTTTGGTGCCATCTGCTGGTGGTAGAAATGATTTGTCTTTGACTTTGTAGGATACAGACTAGAGAATATTAAGGGGAAGATACCCATAAGCTAATGCTGCTTTAGAACTGTGGCCCCAGGGGGGTCCATTGGCAAACTTGGTTCCTATGTTTGGGGAGATCAGTAGTGTGATCATTCAATAGGCTCATTCTAAAGGTGGCCATACACTTCTTATCTGACTTCACTAATAAGCTGCTTTCGTTTTAGCCCCCTGAACCCCCAAAACTACATTGGTTCTTGCTCCTCCCCTAATTTACTTCAAGGGATCCTGTCATCGGAAAATATGTTTTTTTTTCAAAACGCATCAGTTAATAGTGCTACTCCAGCAGAATTCTGCACTGAAATCCATTTCTCAAAAGAGCAAACAGATTTTTTTATATTCAATTTTGAAATCTGTAAAGTAAAGAGTAAAGAGTGATTGAAGTTTATCAGAGCACAAGTCACATGACTTGGGGCAGCTGGGAAATTGACAATATGTCTAGCCCCATGTCAGATTTCAAAATGGAATATAAAAAAATCTGTTTGCTCTTTTGAGAAATGGATTTCAGTGCAGAATTCTGCTGGAGCAGCACTATTAACTGATGTGTTTTGAAAAAATATTTTTTTCCCATGACAGTATCCCTTTAATTTCTGGCTCCACTGCTAAGACACTTCTATTCACCCCAAATCGACTTGTTCCAGCTTTATCCCAAATGTACTTTCATTCTAGATCAACCCAAAAGCTATAGCTGTTCTAGCTCCCTACTTAAGCTACTTTTATTCCAGCTCCACCTCGAGACAATTCTGTTCTAGTTCTATTTGAGGTCCACCCCAAAGTTACTTTGGTTTTACATCTTACCCTAAACTCATTCCTTTCTTGTCTCACCTAAATGTCTTCTATTTGAGTCTGTAAAATATATTGTAAGTTAACCATAGATTCTCAGAGTCATCTCTCCTTCCTTCTGGAATGTTCCAAGTTTATTGGGTTGTTCATGTTGCTCCCCTACATATAAAGCTTTATACACCAAACAAAGTGCAAGTAGTGGGCACAAAGTACCTCAGTTATAGGTGGAGTGCTGTATTGAGAGGTGTTGGGTTGTGGGTGACACAGGGGAGGAATCTTCAAGGATTCTGATTTGAGTAAAGGGATTTAATTAGCAACTGGTTATGGTTGGATGAGATACTTTTCAGATCCTGACTGAGGTTCTGGAGCTCAATGATACCCAATGCTGTAACCATGAAGTGCTCCTGCTTGTCCAAACTATATACTAACAGGCACCTCAGGGGTGGAGAGACTGCACTAAGTGTTATAGAACTCGCAGCCTGAGGATTTATTCCTTTCAGGAGACTCTGTATCATAATGAGAAGCCACTTAACAAAGAAGAGGAATCTCAGTACTTGTGGCTTCTCTTCCCCTTCAGCATTTAGGGATTCTGTGACCTGTAAGCTGACTCTCTAATGATCTGTATTTGCTCACCAGCTGTGACCAAATGCCAGTGCTTCATGAAAAGTGGCCCCAGGCCCCCCAGTCTGACACTGGCCAGGGCCTATTTTTGAGTCTGGACCTGTGCCCACTACATATAATGTAAGTCCATGTATTGTTGACTGATCTGGGAGAAATATACAGCTGTGTATGTAGGAAACTCAGCAGTGCACCTTCATGTTATCTTCTGACTAGTGAAGTGCAGGTTGACTAAAAGTCGACCCCCATCAGACCCTAACCCACCCATTTATTAACCCCACCCGACCCTAACCCAGCGAGCCTCCATATTTATAGATCTGCCCTTCTCTGACATCATGGAAGGAGATGGGCACACTGGGGCAAGTTTTACAATGAAGGGCATAGTAAGGTCAGGGATGGGTTGGGTGAGTGGAAAAGTGGGTCCATGGGCAATGAGAGTGTGGAAGTTGGCGCAAACCTGCCAGACCCATGGGTCCAATGAGTTTGGGTCCAGCTCACGCATAACTACTCCTGACCATACAGGCCACACCTATTGATGTAGTAGGAATAACACTTTATTATACGACAGGGATAGTAAGTGAGTTGGCATTAGTAAGTCATGCCTATACATGTGTAGTTTCTATATTACACCTAGGAGTTACCAAAACTTAAAGGAGAACTAAAGCCTAACTAAAGAAGTAGCTAGACATGTTGTACATGATGTTTTGTGCTTCTGTACCAGCCCAAGGCAATCACAGCCCTTTAGCAGTAAAGATCTGTGTCTCCAAAGATGCCCCAGTAGCTCCCCATCTTCTTTTCTGCTGATTCACATGCTCTGTGCTGCTGTCACTTACTGAGCTTAGGGACCCACTCACAATATACAGTACACATAGAATAGAAATGTCACAATATAAGGCTGATTAGTAATTAATACACATAATTACTACATGGCAGCACAGAAACCAGTGCAATTAGCATCAGAATTGAATAATCAGCAAACCTGTAGCATCAGCTTATATTACAGCCAGGGAAGCTCATTTTCTGCTGGATAATTAGTGACGAGCCCTAAGCTTAGCTTCTCAACAGCCAATCAGAGCCCACTGAGCATGTGAGTGTCACAGACACTTTCCAAGATGGTGACCCCCTGTGACAAGTTTGAAGTCCTGGATCATTGCTGCTATTGACAAGCTCAAACTTTAGCCTCGTGCAATAAGTTCACTATATAAAATAGGACATTTTTAACCACATTCATTTTTAGGTTTTAATTCTCCTTAATAGGATAATTGCACCCAAAAACAGTTTTTTGCCTAATGAAAGGAAATATCATTTTAAGAAACTTCCCAATATATTCATTCATTATACACTTGATCTGGTTTTATAGTAATTTAAATATCATTGATACTGAGAGCTGCGTCTGTCTGGCCATTTGTCTTCCCTTCCCTGCTGGCTCTGCTCTTTGAAACAATGTAACAGACCTTTGCTAGAGTTTTGCAACATCGTTTCAATAGACGGAACCAGGAGTAGAGAAATGGCCGTACAGTCGCTGCTTTCAGAAGCAATTATATTGACACATAACTTTATAATCAATCAAAATCTGGAATGAATGTATATTGGGAAGTTGCTTAGAATGACATTTTCTGTCGTTAGGCTGCATTTTATTATTGGCTTTACTTGCCCTTTAACTCTCTCCATGGACAGACAAACCTTATCCTGGCAAGCGTTTCTTTGTGCCTCCTGCGGAAATGGAAGTCTGTTTACAGGTGATATATATTGTTCCTACACAAATAATAAAGTCATTTTCCCCATGTCAGCAGGGATTTATACACCCCCCCCCCCCACATAAACAACACTTCCTGTGCCAACCATTCAGCAGCTGCGTGGGAGACAGACACCACTTTTTGGGGGGCTCAGTTTTCCTTTAAATCTATTGTGCGCCGTTGCCTGTTCCAGAGTTTGGCACAAAGAAAGTTGCAGTTCATGTGTCAGTAATAGGAAACAGCATCGGGTAAACAATAGGGACTAGATTGGGCCCTTCGGGTTACTGAGTGCATCAAAGGGCAAGTTATACAGACAATTATGAGTTTTTTCCCCCCCTAAAACAATCGAAGTCTCATATGACTTCCCTTGCTGAGTGAAACCAGGGGACTCCCATGTCTTGTTACACAAGTGTCACTCACTATTGCCAAGCAGGGGTCCTACTTGTTTTATGGTTAATGTGCTACATTATAATGTCCCATGAGGTCTGGAGATGTGAGAGAGAAGAAGAGCCAGTGATGACAGCAGTAGGGGCAGCAGGTACTTGGGGAATGGGGTCTTGGTCACTAATGATGTTCTGTAGCTTTTCTGGAGTGAACTACCATTCCCAGCATCCTTAGAGCAGCAGAGGATCCCGGGAGTCCTGGGAGTCTTGCTTATATTACACGCGTTGCAGTTGTCCTTGGATGCACCAAAGCAGCTTTTCCCTTTTGTTTCCCATGGGTGGACCCAGGACTTGGGTCCACCCATGGGTGCCTGATGAAGGGAGGTTTATCCCCCCGAAACGTTGATCACGAGGTGATATAATAAAGAGGGGTGTCCCCCCAACTGCTGATCATAGCGTGTGTGCGGATCCGTTTCTTGTTTGCTGTTGCTAAGGGACCTGGCCGGGGTCAACGGAGAAACCAGCACCACCAACGCAGTGAGAGGAAAGGCGAGTGTGCGGTAGGAACATATAATATAGGACCCGGGACTTGACAGGGGAAGAAGAGAATGAATGAGCCATTTAAAGGGATGTTGCCGGCCCTACACTTCACAGGGCCACTTGTCATATCTAGAGAAATCTAATATTAGAGAGTCTGTGATTTTCCTTCTTCCCTCGACAGTCTCCCATTACATAAACGCTCTCCCGTTTCCTCGGCCCCCCAATGTGGCCCCAGTTTCCTCCTGGTGTGGGAACCTCTCGGCTCCAGCCAACATCTGCCCATCAGTCGGGCCTTTCTCAGAGCTGTCTCAGGCCAGGAGATTCTCTAGTAATTCCCCCCGGCTCGTGCACAAACAATGCCTGGGGGGGTCTCGCCGGTGCTTTCTTTGTGATCCCTCCGGACACGATTTCTGTTGCTTCCTCCATTCACAGGGACCTGTTAGTGTTTATTCTACACATGTGCCCGGGATGGGGGGGACGCATTGTTTTCTCTGCTAGGAGGGGGGAGAAAAATGAATTGGTTCCGTAGGAAATGCTCCATTCATGTTGTTATTGAAGCCAAGGCCTCGGGGGGGGGGGGGCTGTTTCTATGAGATGTTTATGTCCTGTATAACCCTGTCACTGCCGGTTAGGCCAGGAGAGGGGCCTCTTGGGTAGTCAGGTGCATGTCTGTCCAACTAGGCCTAAGTCACCTGTTTCTCACTGCATTTCTCACTGCATTTCTCACTGCATTTCTCACTGCATTTCTCACTGCATGGACCAGAATGCTCACTCGAGCCTTTCATTGCTCCGTGTGCATCCCATGTGTTCTGTGCCCCTGAATATAATTAATATTAACACAAGGACAGGGTCACAAAGTTCAACCCATCGTCATACAAAGTGTCCTGTCTACCTGCCGCTGGTCCTCCTGTTATAAGTGGAAAGGGCCCCCTGGCTGGGACCCACATAAAACGCAGGTCACTACACAGAAACATTCCACATGGCATAGGCCTAATGGTGACTACAATTGCACCCCTCCATATCTGCATCCAGTAGAACTGTCAACCTTGTGGGACCTTTATCAACCTGTGACCCCATTAGTACCCATGTCCTTATAGTTCCACCCCCTACTTACAGGGTCTATCATTTCTGATGCCCTGCAGACAGGCCCGGACTGGAAATCTTTGGGTTCTGGCAAATGCCAGAGGGGCTGCTATAAGGGGCCATAGAAAGTCAATATTTAGTGGGCTGGTGGGGGCTGTTTGGGCCTCTATGTAACTGAAATGCCAGGGCCTATTTTAATTCTCAGTCCAGACCTGCCTGCAGGATCTGGGGATAAGTATTTGGGACTGAAAATGTCTGCCTTTTTCAAATTACTCAGGTCTCAGTCCATCTTCCAGTTGGAAATGTCACCCGCCCCATCCCCTCCAATCTCAGTGGACAAACCCCTGGCCCACAAGGATTTCTCTTGGTATCCTGATGAGTTAGTTGGACCCTAGAACTGTAGAAGTGACATGGTACCAACCCAGTCAGACTAAGGAAAACTTGCACTGAGACTAGAGCTGGATTTGCCAAAATGCCAACAACATTGACATATGCCTGAATCACATACAAGTTGCAGATCCAGATACTTAGTGGAATCTGCCAATGGTGGTGGGAAATCGGAGGGGAAAAACAATGCATTGTGGATAAAAAAATATATATAGTGTTTTGAACATGGTGCTTCTTTGGCAAATAAGCCCTTAAATATCAGAAATCTTAACAAGTCAGCCTGAGGAGAAGGTAAAGATAATTGTACAACTGCCAAATCCATAGCCAGCCTATCTGCCATCTCCTATACGCTCATAGCTGTCAGTTACAACTAGGGGAGAAGCAAAGAAGTATAATAAGTTAAATGCCCAGAACAGTGAGAGACTGGTCCAAGAATGGGGAGGCCTCCTGGCAGTTACTATCAATTACCACTAGTGGAAGGACTGAGAGGTATAACTCTGGGCATGGGAATACACCCTGCTGCTTCCAGCAAACTGCCAGTAGGGGGTGAATTAAAGGGTTCCAGGCTGAACAGACAGTAAGAGAGAAGAATAAGAATTTACCAGGCTCTTCCATTTCCAGAAACCTAAAAAGAAGAAGGAAGAACCAAAAGGAATAAGTCAGATTGACTATCCAGGGGGTGACTTTGAGGGGGGGGGGGCAAAGGGAATTGTGAGACAATGAGGAAGGGGGCAACATGAGCAACACAGAAGAAAATGGAGGGCAGTTAAGAAGTTTTTATTTGGGAAAAAAAGTTGAACTTGATGGATGTGTGTGGATTTCAAGTACTATGTATGTATGCAATGCCCATGTCAACTAGAAACCAGGCAATTATGTGCCAAAGGAAATCAATACGAAAGGGAGCAAGGATGGTTAGAACAACACTAATGTCACACAAGGATTTCCCAGGGGTCACTGGGATGATATACATGTTGTGAATGATATACAAAGCATCAGTCTTTGGCAATAGTGTATGAACTGTGTTTACTGGACATTTGCTGCTGCGAGTATCCTAGTGTCCTTCCTACTACTCAATGGTCTCTGAGCTTCAGCATATAAATCAACATATGTCCACCTGTACTAAAGGGCATTAAAGCATCTAGAAGACCAGCCTAAAAATCACATACAGTACCTGATGGCTGGGTCTTTGATCTCTGAGTCTCTCATCTTTTTCAACTTCAATCTCTGTCTGTCTGTGATCTACAACTCCCAGCATTAGAATGTTTATATGGTCAACCAAACTGTAGCCAAAGAGAACATTAGTGTGATTATGGTTGTGTTGTCTATATGTAGTGAGGGCAGTTCTTCTTTGCTACCCTAGTACCCAGTCCTATCATTTGAGCAGCGCTGCTAGAGGCTGGCAATATAGAGCTGCCCATGATCTCCAGTGAGATACCTCAAGTTAAGGTACATGTGGAGAAGGGAGCACTTCCTTTGGTCTGTAAGAACACTTGAGAATGGCCTTTGTTTATGTAATCAAATTAGCCCTTAAATGTGCTGCTGTCACATCTTACCCTACTCACCCAACTGTCATCATCTTGCTCTTGTGTGTGTGTGTGTGTACTTTTGCACTACTGTTGCCATGTTACCTTGTACCATTTTTTTCATCTGTCTCAGTTCCTGACACTACAGTCAAACATCTTGCCCTACTGCCTCCATCTTCCCCTACTGTCTCCATCTTCCCCCGCTGTCTCCATCTTCTCCTACTGTCTCCATCTTCTCCTACTGTCTCCATCTTGCTCCACTGTTTTCATCATTTCTCCTTCTGTTTCCATCTTGTTCCACTGTCTCCATATTGCCCTACTGTCACACTCTCTTGTCCTACTGTCTCCAAATTGCCATACTGTCACCATCTTGCTCTTCTGTCTTAATAAAGCTCTTCTGTTACCATCTAGCTCAACTGTTTTCAACTTGTACTACTGTCTCCATATTGTCCTACTGTCTCCATAATTCTTTACTGTCTCCATCTTTCACTACTGCCTTCTTCTTATCCTACTGTCACCATGTTCCTCCACTGTTTCCATTGTGCCATGCTGCCATGATGTTCCCTAGTGTCACCATATCTTCCTATTGTCTCCATCTTACTATACTGTCATTTTTTTCCAACTGTCTCCATCTTGCCATATTGTCTCCATGTTATTTTACTGTCTTCATCTTGTCCTACTGTCTCCATATTGTCTTCCTATCTCCATATTACTGTACTGTGTCCATCTTGACCTATTGTCTCCATCTTGCTCTAATGTCTCCATTTTGCTTTGCTGTCTTTATCTTGCCCTACTGTCTCCATCATTCTCTACTTTCCACATCTTTCCCAACTGTCTTCATTTACTTTGCGGTCCCATTTCGGTTCTACTGTTGTCATAATTCCTTTTTATATTTAAAATTTACCCCTTCTTCCCACCTACAGCTCCTGCATTGTGGGCACCATTTTTTGGTAAGGCAGCAGAACATGGCTGATGCTATTCTAAGGGAGTTCAGTAAAACCCACGGCACCTTTAACAAAGAAAGGCTGGCTAGTGATTATGGTTTGTTACTCTCTTACTATTACAGAGATCACGATCCCATGGACCCAGGGTCAGCCTCTGCTCTCACCCATGAACACACAATGTTGGGGGCTTGCCAGCCTTTGCCTGTTCCAAACCCAAATGAAAAGAAATCCTATAGGAAGCATCTGCTGGCCACGGAAATCCAGGACAAGTTTTATTATCCTTGTTCACAGGTCTATTCAGGACTGCAATAGCGGGTTTCCTCTTTCCTCATATGGTACTTCACACACGTTTGCAACAAAGGGCATATTGTCCTCATAATCCCCATAATAAGATATACTGCTGGGGAAAAGGGGTCAAAGGGCCACTTGTCAAATCTTGTTTTGCAGAATATGTAGAATGGTCTGTGGGAGCTAAAGTTCATAACAGGACCCAGATAAATGTCCTACTAGGAATGGAACTCACCTGTTCACATCAAAGAAACCTGTACGGCAGAAAATATCTACATATGATCCATATAAATGGTCTGTCTATGCCAGAGCGCTCTGAAGCAGAGGTGAGACCCATGCCAGTCAACCAACTCTGTCCAACCAGATGGCCTACAATTCCCAGCACCTCCCTGTGACACATCTCCTTCCACAGCCACATGCCTGTACTTAATGGCTGACATAAGCAGGTGACTAAGTTCTGTAGCACCATGTGATGTTTAGTGCACAATAACTTCTAGATCTAAATGGCACACACCCTAGGGGCTACTTATGGAGATGTCCATGTCCTTCCTTCTGTCCAATTGTACATATGAAACGCACCCAAGCTAGAGGCTGTCTGCTGGGGAGATGTCCGTGTCCGGCCTCCTTTGCACTTTTCAGGTAGAAGAAGAATCTGCTCATCTGTTGCTTTTGGATATTCCTTCTTGACTCTTTAGGGCTACAATGCTGTGCCACATGTTGGCGCTCCATGAATACATGTGAATATTGTCATAATGGCAGATGGCAATGTTTTGGTCACTTTAAGCACTATGTCTTTAAGAATGCCAAAAAAAAACCCAGAGCACCTGGACCAGGCATCCATCCACATTGAGAACACCTGACATTTACTGTACAGTTTCAGATTCTTTGGCACCAGATTTTTTTCCACTTAAAGGCTCGAACTCAACACCAGTAGCGATCCTAGAGGGGGGCGGGCCCTGGTGCGTGACGCGCAGCCGGGCCCCGCCCCCTCCGTACGGCTGCATTTGGCTGCATTTTCAGCGGTGAACGGACTGCCAGGGGGCCCTGAGGGGGTGCTGGCCTTGGCCCGCTCGCACCCCCTGCTCCCCCGGTAGTTCCGCCAATGCTCAACACATCCAGAACAGCCCCTTATGCCATTGTGCTTCTGGAGCTGTTAATATTTAAATCAGGGACCAACGCTCGGGGCTGGGTATTGTAATGGTAACCTACCCAGGTGGTCAGAAGCATAACTAGAGGGGGCTGGCCCTGGCGCAGGATGCGCAGCCGGGGGCCCCCACCCCCCTCCGTACACCCGGAAACTGTCCGGGAATATGCGCCGCAGCGGCGCGCGTACTGTGCGGACTGCCGGGGGGCCCTGAGGGGGTGCGTTCCCTGGCCCGCTCGCACCCCCGGCTCCCTCGGTAGTTCCGCCACTGCTGGTGGTCTAGCGGGCCGGTGGGGACGCCCGCCGCGCTCTCGGCAGGGACGCCCGCCACAGCGGTCTTCCCCTTGATACGCCCGATCTGTTAAGGGCGTGCGCACCGTGCCTCTGTTCCTTTTAAAGGCACAGACACGCTGACGCAGTCACATCAGCGCTCAATGACGCGAGGCCTTATGGGTATTTAAAGGGCCATTACACTTTATTCCTTGCCCGTGATAGGATTAGTTTCCTGGTGGTTCCTGAGCCTTGTGCTAGTATCTGTTTGCCTGAATTCTTTTTTAAACTTCTGTGTTTTGACCTGGCCTGGCTTTTGATTGCTCTGACCTCCATAACCTGACCCTTGCCTGAAACCGACTCTGATTCCGTCTGTCCCTCCTGATTGACTTCCTGGTTTGACTCCTGCCTGTTGTTTGATTCAGATTCTGCCTCACCCCATCTGATTGATTACCTGGTTTTTACCCTTGCCTGCCTGACGAACCTGCTATCTACCTGCCTCGATCCTGCCTGTCTGACCACGAATTCGCCTATTCCTGCTTGTACCGTGACCTTTGGCCTTAAAGACTCTATCTACAGTTGTGCCCCTCTGCCTATCCAGAACCCTCATCTTGCACCTCTCGTTTAAGTCCTGGTGGCATCTAAGTAAGCCGAGGGCTCCTCCCGAGTCCAAAGGCGGTCACGCTACTGGTGAAGCACGAGCCGAGACCAGGGGGCCTGGTGTTTGTTCTGGTGTTGGGTGCCAACCGTGACAGGTATAAAGCCAAAAACAGCCTTGTTTATTGGACTTTGCACCCTGCCTCCCACTTTGCTTCCATAGACTCCAAAATGGAGCCCAAAGAAGTGTGGGTGGTTGCTATGTGGGTGGTTTGTATGTGTCCATCATTCAAACTCTCCGAGCTAATGGGTGCAAGATGTAGGAGAGGCCAGTACTTACAGGTAGAGGCTGCATTGCACCCGCAGCACTTCCACTTTGCACCAGAGTCAGTGCCCTCATCCCACAAGTGCCAGTGTTTTTGTGCAAAAATGTTAGTGTTTTGGGGGGATCCTACGTGCACAATCCCATACTGTGCAGGTGCCTGAAACCTTCTCACTCTCCTCACTAATCACTTTAACACATTCCTCTAAACTTGGCTCTTTCCTTCCTGCTTAAGGCCCAGGGAAGTTCAGGACATTTCCGTCAGACAAGGTTCCTCTGAGCTGCTTGACCCCTGACTATACCTTGTGGCTCATCTGGATTTTCCCTTTACACATCTTGAGTGTCTCCTCTTTCCTTATTTGTTATAAGTTGGATATTCACTTCCAAAAGGGCAACTAATGACATTCAGAGACTCGTCTAGTGGCTTTACTTGACCTCTGACTAATCACTAACTAATTTGACTTTTGCCTTTAAACATCAGAGGCCTCGTGTTGTCTGTCGTTGCTGAGGGTCCAGGTGAAGTGAGTGCTCGAGATTCCGATCAGTCTACATTCCTATGGAAACTCTCTGAAATGCCTGTTTTGCTGCTGTTTCTCACTGTGATCTTGTCTGAAGGTTTCACTTACAGAATAACTGGCTCCCAAGAACAATGTGGCTGAAAAACTTTTGCTGGACTATAGAGAGAAACACAGTTTTAGACTGTCCAAAATAAGGGTGACAAAATCATTCCCTGTGCCCAGATATTAGTCACCTCTTTGCATTGGCCGGGTCAGCAAGGTCACCCCATTGTGCTATAAAAAAAGGCCCCTCCCCCAGAATGAGCTGACTAAAGCTGGGACTTTTTAATTTGTTTTCCACTTACTTTTTAAAGTTTTTGAAAATATGCTTAGCTAATTAAATGTCCCTCAGACAGGAAAATGACTGGTGCCCTAAGGTTGACTTCAAATACTGTTTTCCTGGCTTAGAGAGTGTTACACTGCAAGTGCCGCCCTACAGTGGCCTAAAGAAGAGATTTCTATCACATCACTCACTCAAGCTTTTATATTACACAAAAAGTATCATATCCCCTACCCTAAAATGTAAATATATACCAGAAGTCAATCTAGAGTTTTGCATAACATATTAGAGCATATACCTACATCCTTGCAGTCACATAACCCCTCAGTGACTTCTAATATCCTTATCATTTACAGTAGGGGGTACATTATCCCTTATAATACATGAGTGATACTCAGAGTTCCCTGTATAACTCAGCCTGCAGCCTTGTGCATTTATATGGTCACAGAACAATCCCTCAGTGACTTCTAATATCCTTATCATTTACAGTAGGGGGTACATTATCCCTTATAATACATGAGTGATACTTAGAGTTCCCTGTATAACTCAGCCTGCAGCCTTGTGCCTTTATATGGTCACAGAACAACCCCTCAGTGACTTCTAATATCCTTATCATTTACAGTAGGGGGTACATTATCCCTTATAATACATGAGTGATACTTAGAGTTCCCTGTATAACTCAGCCTGCAGCCTTGTGCCTTTATATGGTCACAGAACAACCCCTCAGTGACTTCTAATATCCTTATCATTTACAGTAGGGGGTACATTATCCCGTATAATACATGAGTGATACTCAGAGTTCCCTGTATAACTCAGCCTGCAGCCTTGTGCCTTTATATGGTCACAGAACAACCCCTCAGTGACTTCTAATATCCTTATCATTTACAGTAGGGGGTACATTATCCCTTATAATACATGAGTGATACTCAGAGTTCCCTGTATAACTCAGCCTGCAGCCTTGTGCCTTTTACCAGCTGAAAGCAAACAATATAAATTAGGGAAAATAAATGGTACCAGTCTTGTTATTTTTTGAACAGGATTTGTGGAATGTAAAAACACAATATGACAATTGGCCAGTAGAGGGTGCTAAATCCATACAGAATTAGGGCTACTGTAGCAATAAGGCCAGACCTGAGCTGGGAGTCTCGTAGTGTTAGAGTTGGGCTCCCAGCTAAACTAGTACAACTCGTATATATAATATTGATTCTGGTTAGCAGTGGGTAGTTTGTTCTACAGGTATGCAGGTATCCAGAATGCTTGGCACCTGGGGTTTTCTGGATAATGGATCTTTCCGTAATTTGGATCTTTATCTTTTCTAGTCTACTAGAAAATCATGTAAACATTAAATAAACCCAATAAGCTGGTTTTGCTTCCAATAAGGATTAATTATATCTTAGTCTGAATCAAGTACAAGCGACTGTTTTATTATTACACAGAAAAAGGGAAATCATGTTTAAAAAAGTGGATTATTTGCATAAAATTGAGTCAATGGGAAATGGTCTTTCCGTAATTCGGAACTTTCTGGATAATGGGTTTCCGGATAACGGTTCCCATACCTGTACTAGATATTTGCATCCTCGGGATCATTTAGAAGCTGCCGGGCATAGCCTTGTGGCTTTTCCTTTGGCCATCGTTAGGGTTCGTTGCAATTAGGTTAATAAAGGTTAATAAAAAGGTTAATAAGGCGGATAAATAAAGTCGCACACTGAGCTGGAATGCACACGTGGGAGCTGATCTGGGAGGGCCCAAGAACTGCATTTCCATGGGGGCTCCCTATTTTTCCCAGCATTACGTATTTTACAAATTGAATGTTTTCCAGATACAACCAGCCCTTTTATTATTATTATTAACATGTATTTATGTAGCGCCAACATATTGCGTAGCACTGTAAAGTAAATGTGATTATACAACTAAATCACATGAATTATATACATAGAACATATGGAGTTACATACATCACAATCAATACCGGTACAAAAGGTGAGGAAGGCCCTATGCAAAAGAGCTTACACTCTAAAGGGAAGGGAGTAATACACAAGGTGTGGGAGTGGGCAAGATTAAATTAAGTGGGTGAGAAATGTGTTACTGTATGTGGTGTTGTGTTTGGTAGTTAAGCAGAGTGAGGGGAGGCTTCTCGAAAGAAGTGCGTTTTCAGAGATTTCTTGAAAGCAGAAAGGTTGGGAGAAAGTGGGACAGACCGTGGGAGAGAGTTCCAGAGGAGGGGTGCAGCCCTTGCAAAGTCTTGAATGCGAGTATGTGAGGAGGTAATGAGAGAAGAGTTGAGGAGCAGGTCAGTAGAGGAGAGTAGTAAGCGGTTGGGTGAGTATATAGAGATGAGTTCAGAGATGTAGGATGGGGCAGGGTTATGAAGTGCTTTGAAAGTCAGTGCCCTTACTTAAATCTATCTAATGTGTCTGCCATTGGCACCGCTGATAGGAGACAATTCCACTGCTTCACTGCTCTCGTAGCAACGGTTACCAGGGGTAGAAGCCACAGACCCCCACTGGACATATTTATTCTTCATTGGGACCCCCGTATATAAACTTAAACTGCTTATTTATTTAGCTGTATGTAGAAGTCATTCCAATGGCATGAAACGCGTCGTATTAGTTGAAAAAAAAAACACATGTGGTCTGGCTAAGTAGGAAAACACTTGACAGAGACACAGGCAGCTCCCTCTCTGCTAATCTGTTTGTTATTCCTTCACGCCATGTCCCACGAGGCTTTAGCTGTTCCCACACGGCACATAATCCTGCGGTGAAATCCACACCTGGGTTAGTATCGAGCAGCTCCGTGTCCTGGGTCTGTCGTTCTCCCTGTATTACTCAGCCCGTGTAAAGCAGAGGAAAAACAACTATTTGCTCAACGTCTTCACTCAATACTACAGTTACTACATGTGCAGTCTAGATAAAGCAAGCCTCATACCTGTCTGTTCATTTGTACTGGAAAGTCCCGATTTATTCTGTGCTGAACAGCCAAAAAAGATACAACGTTTCTTACTTAATTGGCTCTTGACAGAGAGCCCAGAATACATACTTAGGATACATTTGTAAGTGTTTTAGATTAAAGGGCAATTCACTTTCATTAGCAAAACTGTAAGAACACATAAAAACTACAGAAATGTGTTCAAACTTTCATAACCTGCGAAATTTTGTAAAATGGGCATGGTAATTAGGGGGTGTGGTCACAAAAATGGGAGTGGTCAAAGAAAATCGACACACTCTGCGCAGCAAATCGTTTTGTCCCTCTTTCCGTTTCCAAAATTTTGGGAGGGATGTACTGGCTAGTTTTTCTTTAAACATTGGGCCAAGATAGCGGCCAGGTTCCTGGTAATTTAGTCCTTTCATGTGCTTTCCCAGCATGTCCCACCAGTTTGATTGACTATTTAGGGTCAGCCAGTAAGATCCAGTTAACCCCCTGGCATTGTTGCTTGAGAAATGAAACTTCTACACTGGTCCTGCCTTGATCTTATTCCTGTCCTGAGGTTCTGACTGCTCCATCCTGCTCCAGTCCAGTCCTCTCCTCCATGTCTAGTCACTTCTCAGTCCTGCTCCATCCTACTCCAGTCCAATCCTCCATGTCTAGTCACTTATCAGTCCTGCTCCATCCTGCTCCAGTCCAATCCTCTCCTCCATGTCTAGTCACTTCTCAGTCCTGCTCCATCCTACTCCAGTCCAATCCTCTCCTCCATGTCTGGCCACTTATCAGTCCTGCTCCATTCTGCTCCAGTCCAGTCCTCTCCTCCATGTCTAGTCACTTATCAGTCTGACTCCTGCTCCATCCTGCTCCAGTTCAGTCCTCTCCTCCATGTCTGGCCACTTTTCACTCCTGCTCCATTCTGCTCCAGTCCAGTCCGCTCCTCCATGTCTAGTCACTTATCAGTCCTGCTCCATCCTGCTCCAGTCCAATCCTCTCCTCCATGTCTAGTCAGTTATCAGTCCTGCTCCATTCTGCTCCAGTCCAGTCCTCTCCTCCATGTCTAGTCACTTATCACTCCTGCTCCATCCTGCTCCAGTCCACTCCTCTCCTCCATGTCTAGTCAGTTATCAGTCCTGCTCCATTCTGCTCCAGTCCAATCCTCTCCTCCACGTCTAGTCACTTATCACTCCTGCTCCATCCTGCTCCAGTCCAGTCCTCTCCTCCATGTCTAGTCACTTATCACTCCTGCTCCATTCTGCTCCAGTCCACTCCTCTCCTCCATGTCTAGTCAGTTATCAGTCCTGCTCCATCCTGCTCCAGTCCAGTCCTCTCCTCCATGTCTAGTCACTTATCACTCCTGCTCCATTCTGCTCCAGTCCAGTCCTCTCCTCCATGTCTAGTCACTTATCACTCCTGCTCCATCCTGCTCCAGTCCAGTCCTCTCCTCCATGTCTAGTCACTTATCACTCCTGCTCCATCCTGCTCCAGTCCAATCCTCTCCTCCATATCTGGCCACTTATCACTCCTGCTCCATCCTGCTCCAGTCCAATCCTCTCCTCCATGTCTAGTCACTTATCAGTCCTGCTCCAGTCCAGTCCTCTCCTCCATGTCAAGTCACTTATCACTCCTGCTCCATCCTGCTCCAGTCCAATCCTCTCCTCCATGTCTAGTCAGTTATCAGTCCTGCTCCATCCTGCTCCAGTCCACTCCTCTCCTCCATGTCTAGTCACTTATCACTCCTGCTCCATTCTGCTCCAGTCCACTCCTCTCCTCCATGTCTAGTCAGTTATCAGTCCTGCTCCATCCTGCTCCAGTCCAGTCCTCTCCTCCATGTCTAGTCACTTATCACTCCTGCTCCATTCTGCTCCAGTCCAGTCCTCTCCTCCATGTCTAGTCACTTATCACTCCTGCTCCATCCTGCTCCAGTCCAGTCCTCTCCTCCATGTCTAGTCACTTATCACTCCTGCTCCATCCTGCTCCAGTCCAATCCTCTCCTCCATATCTGGCCACTTATCACTCCTGCTCCATCCTGCTCCAGTCCAATCCTCTCCTCCATGTCTAGTCACTTATCAGTCCTGCTCCAGTCCAGTCCTCTCCTCCATGTCAAGTCACTTATCACTCCTGCTCCATCCTGCTCCAGTCCAATCCTCTCCTCCATGTCTAGTCAGTTATCAGTCCTGCTCCATCCTGCTCCAGTCCACTCCTCTCCTCCATGTCTAGTCACTTATCACTCCTGAACCCCCTGATAGCCCCACCAGCCCCTATTTCAAGTATTAAGGATTTCCCAGTATATAATCTCTTACAGAATCCAGATCAGAAATAATCTTACTAATGAGAGACTATACAAACCTTTTTTAAACTGATTTTTTTTTTTGAGGAACGCATGGATATATCATGATTTCATTGGTATGTTTATAATTAAGTGCCTTGGAGGGAACGAAACGCTTAGGGCCAATGAGATATGGTTCGCTTTTTTAATGAATCTACAATAAATATTATATTTTTATAGATAGATAATGAATCGACTTAGTTTAAGGGGGGGGGGGTGTATATATTTACATTGAGAGCCTTCCAGTTTCCATAGACATGTTGTTACTCCGTGTCCTGCCTGACAACAGTCCGACAACCGTGGCAAATACACGTCCCTGATTATATTGGGATATTATAGATGTGGCCGGAAATATATCCCAGAGAGGGAGCCCCTGAGCCGCCATCAGCTGTAATGGTGAAGCTCTCAAGTTGATATATAGCGGCACGGATATTATTAATGGTTTGCTGATTTTTACCTTTAAAACTTTGGGGCGGGTTATTTATTATGTCAGAGCCCTGTATTGCATGATATATGAACAGCAAAATAATCTTTGTCTACCAGCGGAATAAATCGATAGCATTTCTCAGGGAGGAGAGGGAGCCTTCCCCACTCTCAGGCCGGCAAGGAATTGGCACAGGGGGCCTGGGAGTCATCGGAGGCAAAGAGAACATTATTATAAGAATAAGGACATTATTATATATTGTTTAAATGAAAGTACAAAATCTGCCACATACAGTACATAATATTTCCCTGTTAAGCAGCAATGTTCTGTTTCACAACTGATGATTGCTTGTCTGAACTAGCGCCCAACTTATACATTGGATTTTTTGACCCTGCCCATTTTGTGGCCACGCCCCCTAATTACCATGTCCATTTTACAAAATTTAGCAGGTTATGAAAGTTTGAACACATTTCTGTGGTTTTTATGTGTTATTACAGTTTTGCTAATGAAGGTGAATTGCCCTTTAATCTTTGAGTCTAAGTTCACCCAAGAGATTTTCTTATCTTAAATTGTTACAAAAATATCTATTCTGGGCTCTTTGCCAAAAGCCAATTAAGTTAGAAACCTTGTTTCTTTTTGTGGACAATGATTTAAATCTTGCGCAAAAATGTAGTAGACTTCGGATGCGCAAAATACAAAGGGATTCCACCCCAAAAATCGAAATTAGAACAAACAGTTTGATATGCGCTTCCGTTTAAGAAATAAAAATAAAAATAAAAATATACACCAACTTTCAGTATCCCCCAATTGTCCCAAAGTTTCCCTATAGTCCACCAAGGTCCGGAGCCGAAGATGGTAACCCAGAAACCGCTTCCACAACTGGCGATCGCTTCTAAACCTTAAAACAAAGAAGAAACAAAAACCGCACCAATGTGAAAAACTTCCAAAGCCGGTATCGAGGCCCTGCTCTGGTTACTACTCACAGGATTTCCCGGACACGGCTTGCACACAAGATCAGATCTGCGGTGAGGTAAGTCTCAGCTTGTCCTCCTATGCGATGCCGCTAGTGTACTTCACAATTTCACGGTCCTGTGCGCTCGCTATCTCTGCGATTCTGTTCCTGAGCGTTCAAGTTGATTCGTATCCCACAGTCTTGGCGTCCTCTCATACACTTCCCAGGTCAGTCAGGGTCAGGCACTCACGGGTTGGAGCGCACAGGACCGTGAAATTGTGAAGTACACTAGCGGCATCGCATAGGAGGACAAGCTGAGACTTACCTCACCGCAGATCTGATCTTGTGTGCAAGCCGTGTCCGGGAAATCCTGTGAGTAGTAACCAGAGCAGGGCCTCGATACCGGCTTTGGAAGTTTTTCACATTGGTGCGGTTTTTGTTTCTTCTTTGTTTTAAGGTTTAGAAGCGATCGCCAGTTGTGGAAGCGGTTTCTGGGTTACCATCTTCGGCTCTGGACCTTGGTGGACTATAGGGAAACTTTGGGACAATTGGGGGATACTGAAAGTTGGTGTATATTTTTATTCTTGTTTCTTTTTGTGGCTGTTCAGTGCAGGAGATCAAAGAAAAAGTTGGACATTTCAGTAACAAACCCCAGGAATGCGGGTTGAGCTGTCAAAATCGGAACTGAAGTTCAACAGGTTCTTTAGTCAGCACTTGTGCCCTCTAAATTGCTTCAATCTGGTGCACGTCCAGCAGTTTCCACCTGCAACTTGTTACAGCAAATTATATATCATGGACGGCACCATTCATGGGTTTCTTTTCTTTAAAATGCCTTTATTGAGACATGGGGGCAAATTCACTAAGATTCGTAGTTGCGCCAGGCGTAACTTCGCCACACTTCGCCAGGCGTAGTTTTGCCAGCGCTTCGCAAATTCACTAAAAGTTGCGCTCAGGGGTAGCGTAAGGTTGCGAAGTTGCGCTAGCGTTGATTCGCTAAGTAAAGCGAAGTTACGATAGCGAAGGCTAATTTGCATACGGCGCCAAATTCAAATTTCAATGGAGGAATACGTAGAATCACTACAAATGCCTAGAAAATGCCTTCAAAACATCAAATAAAATTTTTATTTTGCCCTACACATGTGCCCACTGTCTAGGTAAGTTGCCATGAGTCAGGAAATGTAGGGGGGAAGGAGGGGAGCCCCAAAAATTTTTTCGATCTTTTTCAGCCTATCACCCATAATGTAGAAAACACGCCAGCGTTTTTTGGGAAAAAATTTTGACTTTTTTTGAAGCAATCCCTATCTACTCTATTGCGCTTCGCCTGCTCGGAGGTGGTGAAGGAAGTGTAGCGTAAAAGGTAGCGTTCAGTACACTGCGCAAGTTAGTGAATTTGCGCAGTAACGAAAATGCCAAACGCTAGCCAAGTAACGCTAGCGTTCGACGCTTCGGCGCTTAGTGAATTTGCCCCATGGGCTCTGACCCAAACAATCGGCAACGTTTCAGACCGACATTGGTCTTTTATCAAGCCGTCGATCTTTTATCAGGATTGATAAAATACCGATGGCGGTCTGAAACGTTGCCGATTGTTTGGGTTAGAGCCCATGTCTCAATAAAGTAATTTCAAAAAAAAGAAACCCGTAAATGGTGCCGTCCATGATACAAATCAGAACTGTCCCTCGAGAAACGGACAGTTGGGAGGTATCTGTATACACAGGCCAGTTCAAAACCCGTGAGTCAGGTGGGTTCAGCCCGGTGAACATGTTCTTTATTGGGTCAAGGGCCGGTTACGACCCAAACTCTGTACATGGTTGTCCATGCCTGTGACGTCCCCACCCCAGCTGTCTGCCACCATTTATTATATGCTCATATAAAGACAGCATGACAGATAGGGGGAGTAAAGATGAGGGTCGATGCAGGACGACTTTTTGTCAACCAGTTATGCTCCATTTTCTACAAGGAGGTACTTGTTGCTAATAAACCTAAAGGGAAGCTATTCTCCAAAAATAGTTTCTCCCACTGGATGTCTCGGCTAATATAACCCCAACTACAATGTTTATGGTATATTATAGTATATTAGTATTGTGTCCCTCCTTGCTATGAGCGCCATGTGATTCAAAATAGGCCCTGGCATTTCAAGTACAGAGAGGCAAAAACAGCCCCCCACTAGGCCAATAAATAATGACTGTCTTTGGAATCTCATAATGAGCCTGTGTACCAAGTATGTGATCAGGGATGGATCAATGTATCATAGGTGACCTTTTAGGTGGCCCTACCGAGGCCTATGAAAGCTTCAACTTTGCCCTTCCAGACCGAATTGGCAGCTTATTGGCCCATGCATAGGGCCATCCACATAGATAACCCCACCAATATCTATATGAAAATCAATCAGATATTCAAAACATGTGTTAGAAAATCCCATCATCTAGGACTGCATTGGTGCCTTAATGTGGTCCTCTCCCTCCCGCACACATCTACCTACATGGTCGGACTGGACCATTTGGGCCACACTGGGACCACAAATATTGGGCCCTCTTCCAGGTGACTGGCGTTCAACCTAGGCCCCCCCCCCATCCAAGTAGTACCAGTCAGCAGCAGAATGGGCCAGAAAGGTGTTGTCTTGTGTTAAAATAGGTTTAATATCCACAACCAAAGAAGGACGGGACTACAGAAATCAATAGATTAAGGGATCCATTCCCGAAATGCGTAAGGCTATTGTTATCCGCAGGATCCTGCAATACACCTGCTTTTTTTCCGGTGTGCCGTCCTTCTTTGGTTGTGGATATTGTGCGGACAGTGGGGACCCTGTGGACAGAGCACCCAGACCTTTATGGCGGAGCAGCCACGGGGGTGTGAGTTTTTTGAGTGGTGCCCTTTGTCTCTTTTAAAATAGGTTTAGACTCGTGTCCATTAATAAAGCCTGGTAAGTAGGATTAGGAAGTTCCCGACAAACTCCCCACCCCAACCAACCTGGGCCCATCTAAATCTGTTTTTGTTTTTTAAAAAAAATCCCTGTCCGTTCCTTCTGAGAGGGGCGGCATTTCCAGTGGGAACAGAAGAGAGAGAGAAGATTAAGGATTGTGCCATGGGTGTAAAGGGTCACTTTCCTATCTGTCAGAAGTCTGTCACTAATGACTTTGTTTCAGTAGGTGAAACCCAGAGCTTGTCTATAGATGGAGGGCTGCATTATGGACATCCTGGAAGATCATCCCCCCTCTGTCCTGGCTTTGTTGAAGATCATCTCTCTGCTAGCCAAGCTTAGAAACACACTACGGTAGGTCCCATAACAATCTAGGGTGTTGAGCCCATCAAGTAAACCCATAATCCCTGTTTGTTTTTGCAGCTGATCAAGAGGAAGGCAAAAACTCAAATCTTGTGAATCAGCTTCAAAGAAATTCCTTCCAGGCTCTAAAAGAGCATTTGGTCTAATACCTGGATCAACACACCCAATATTCTATAAGCAATAGCCTTTGTAGGTTCTGATTGGCTTAGGCAGCCGACACGTTCTTGAAAATATCGGACATTCCTGCCAGTACTACCCCTTTGGAGATCTCTTCCCAAAACTTTGCCTTTGAAGACCCCAACATTTTATATACGTTTTAGATATATTTGTATTATATCTGAATTCATATATGGTTGGTTTTCATTAGAACTTGTCAGTTGCCAAGTGCTCAGCTGCAATTACAATTTTCTAATAATTTAGGCTAGAAAAGTCCTTTTTTCCCCGACTTGTTTCATCTTTGCTGAATGCTGAAATCCCTGGTGCTTTTATGGAGAACAAAGACTAATCCTGCCAAGGAGATCTCACAGCTCAGCAAAGTCCAAACCATTAAATCCATCATGGACACAAGCCTCAGCCTGCCCCGTCCCATCCTCGCCCCAATCACACCCCTGTCGTTACTTCTCTCTGCTAAGAACAGGGGCGGAAGGTTTCATAATGTAGGTGGCCAGCTGCCTGGAGTCAGATTCACGGCTCATTCACTGCCCCGGGGGAGGTTTGCAGCAGAAGGAAACCTTTTTTTTAAACCAGTCACACAAACTTTCAACCCATCCTTTTTTTTTTTTGTAAACATTTTTTCCATAAAGAGAATAAAGGGGAAATTAACCCTTTTTAGGCTATATATGACAACCTTAGGTCCAGATCTTTGTGTTCCAGAATATAACACATAGACCTCTGCCTTTTCCCGCAATAGAGCACTGCCTGCATTCAGCAGCTCTGTATTCACCAGGGGCTGGGTGGGGGTTGGCACCCAAAAATTTGCTCAGGGTTGTATGGAACTCTTTAGTTACCACCTAGCATTAAGTACAAGGCTTCCTTGGCCACACTCTATTTTGCAGTAGGTTTTGGATCCATCACAAGATACAGAGGATAGAAAATGCCGCCGGCACAAGTGCTTCTTGGAAGGGTCCAAAGAAATGCAATTAAATTAGGCCTAGTTTAATCTCAGCAGAAATTCTACTTTATTGTTATGACTATTTAAAAAAAGGCAAGTTGTTAGTGTTATTAAACCCACATTAAGTGATGGAACATTATGAAGTGCACACACAGGGGTGGCAATTGCCCTAGTGCCACATTGGGGTTTATAGGACAGTGAAATAATCAGGCAGTGCACCATTTAAACGTATTCTGTCATATCTGCTTGGGGCTCATGACGGACGCTGGGGTACAGCAGGGGTACAGCAACACAGTAATGATCTGGGATGGACGCCTGACACTGTGGGTTAATACAGCATTGTATTATATCATTATAATATATAATAACATGATATTATGCCCCCAGCAATCTCTATTGACTGAGCCACTAGAGAGCCCCCTCTGATGTCTACGGAGAGGGTAGGTTTCCATTGGTTCTTTAGCCCTTACTCTGCCTTGGCCTGGGTTGAGCCTGTGTTGAAAAAGTGCTAGTTAGGGCTGTTGCAGTTCATAATCACTACTTGAAATGCAGGTGCATCTCTGTAGACCAAGTTTATATACCCTTCACTTCTTAAATCCAGACTCCCATAGCCTGTATCTCAAGTTACTTTCATTTTCTAATTTCCTAAAATCCTGTCTCTCTGTAATAAATGGTTACAAACATTGCCCTTGCCTTATGGTAGAATATAATACAACCACATGTCCAGAAATAAACTGGTTCATCAGGTGCCAATATCTCTTCCTTGTCCCATACTGACTAGTAATGGGCGAATTGAGGGCGTTTTGCCAAAAAATTTGTGAATTTCCCGTTTTTTTGGACGCCAGCTTCCGTTTTTGGCGAAATTGCGCCGGCGTCCAAAAAAACAGACACCAGCATCCATTTTTTGTTGACGCTGGTGAATTTTGGTGGCGGTTTCGCGAATTCACGCCTGGCGAATAAATTTGCCCATCACTTATACTGACCTTCTGAGCTCAAAATGCTCTTCTTTGGCCACATCTGAGCACAGTTATAGTGGGCACTAGAAAAAAAATGCCCATTTAGGTTTTCTTTACAGAACCTACTGTGCACAGAGCTGCTTTACAACTGGCAATACTTACATCAAACTTTCATTTCACTCATTCTGTATTGGAAATGGCCAACTATTTCCTTTTTTCTTCAAGCTTAAAAGCATCTTGTTCATTAGATGTTACCGTCTTACCTTTCTGTCTTCATCTTGTCTTGTTGTATCTCTCTTGCTCTACTGTCCCCATCTGTTCTGTTGTATCTCTCTTGTTCTACTGTTCCCATTGTGTCCTGTTGTATTTCTCTTGCTCTACTGTCCCCATCGTGCCCTGTTGTATCTCTCTTGCTCTACTGTCTCCATCGTGCCCTGTTGTATCTCTCTTGCTCTACTGTCTCCATCGTGGTGTCCTGTTGTATCTCTCTTGCTCTACTGTCCCCATCATGTCCTGTTGTATCTCTCTTGCTCTACCGTCTCCATCATGTCCTGTTGTATCTCTCTTGTTCTACTGTCCCCATCGTGTCCTGTTGTATCTCTCTTGCTCTACTGTCTCCATCGTGCCCTGTTGTATCTCTCTTGCTCTACTGTCTCCATCGTGCCCTGTTGTATCTCTCTTGCTCTACTGTCTCCATCATGTCCTGTTGTATCTCTCTTGCTCTACTGTCTCCATCGTGCCCTGTTGTATCTCTCTTGCTCTACTGTCTCCATCGTGCCCTGTTGTATCTCTTTTGCTCTACTGTCCCCATCATATCCTGTTGTATCTCTCTTGCTCTACTGTCTACATATGTACCTACTGTATACATCTTGTATTATGTATCTATCTTGCCCTACTGTCTCTACCATGGCCTTCTGTCTAAATCTTACACTTCTATTACCATCTTGCTACAATTTAGCCATCTCCATCTCCTTCTGTTGCTTCTATCTTGCCCTGTATTCCATTATGGATGCTGATGATGATATATCTTACACATCTTTACTTCTAACTTCAATATCCCTTTCTATGTTCCTTCAAAGTTTGCTCCATTTTATTCATCCCTTATTCTTATTGTTCTTTGTAGCACTGAAGATTTGAGATCTGTGTTCAACAATGATGATTGCGGTGATGACTTTACTGCCTCATGGAGTAATGACTGGAATTTATAACAATGGAAGGAGAAGTGAACAATCCCTTGTGACGGACCCTCAAAGTCTCCACTTGGACAACACTATTATAGCAGCCTAGAAGATCCAATTATTCCTTCCTTATTTAAGAATAAACTAGACCCAACCACATATTTGAACTAATATTTTACTAATAAAGCTGGTTTTATCTTTTCCAAGAACACAAAAAGAAAGTTTTTCCCCCCTGCATTACTCGCCATGCACCCGCCTGACCCCTGCCATAAGCAAACAGATTGTCTTGTGTTGTTAAGATCTTAGAGTATTCTCCCGGCGCCTAGCGGATTTTTGCAAGATTTATGAAAGCGGCGGAAAAATTGCTAACTGCTGCAATACGCTGATCAAGTTTGGAAGGCAGGCGTACATCAATGACCGTCTCTACGGGCTCCTGACAGGGTCTTCTTCTATAAAAATAATGTCAGAGGTGTCCGTGGTCACTTTATAATTACTTTTGCTTGACACTCGCTTTGTTTCCCTGGGTCGGACCCCTCTGTTTAAGTGACAGGCGCCCATAAGTGCAGCTGGGTTGTTAGTTTGTCTTAAACAAAGGTCTGTCTCTTAATGGATTCCAACGCCCACGCTCCACCCAGAGGGAGCGCAAATCACATATGCACAGTGCTTGCTAAGTGTGGGCGGACTGCAGCAGCTGGAATGGCGGATGGACGGACCATTAATCCTTATTTCAATGAGAGCCATTTAGGCTTGCAAAGCAGCCCTGCCTGTCCCCTTTATCGCATTAAAAAGTCACTGAAGATAATGAGAGGCAGAATTTCATTGCCACACACAGGAGGATTAAAGCAGATCCAAACCTGATTAATTTATCAATTAGCCCACTTTTATAAGTGACAGAACAAAAGAAAAATCAGCGTGGAGAGGGTTGTTGGAATATCAGCCACGAGATTGTTCACCAACTCATTGGCCATAGGGCAGCCATGACAGTATTTGCCTGGGATACAACAGGGCTTGGAAATGCACACAGACTCCCTAGTGATAGGGCAGCCTTCTCTGGTTTATGACTTTCACTGCTTTTAGGAATATAATAAGAACACCAGCATGTTTTTTGTAGTGTCGCTTCCATCCCCAGAGTAGAACAAAATTATTCTGTACTCCCTTGGGAACCAGCACATACCATTAATTTTGCTAAAAGGGTCCATACTTAAAGGGATTTATCCTCTCCAATTATAGATTTTTTGAAAACAATAGGTTTGTGTACAGGGTTTCCTTTGGAGATAAACAAGGGGCTCTGTCTGGTGGCTGCTTTGTTCATATGCTATTGCTTGCATGATCATTTTAGCTCTGAGGACACAGTATCACCAAACCCATAGTTTCTTTATAGTGTGAATTTAATATGTATGTTACCCGAGGTGCTGATACAGTATGGGAGCTCCTTTGTCATTAATAAACCCAAAACCCTACATGACCGGCAAATTAAGCTAAATAAAACATGTTCCGTAATTAGCATATGTCATCAAATTAAGTTTTACCTTTTTACAATAACAGTATTTTATAAAAGGTCGCAAAACTATATAATTTTCACCATAACATTGTGGCAAATTTATGACAACTTTATTCCACCTACAAAGTAAATGAAGAAATATGTGCATAATAATGTTCTGTCAGCGGAAGGAGTCAAACATGGCTGTTGTTTTTAAGAATAATGTTCTGGAACAAAGGTGTTGATGGATAGACACCACTGAATGGAGATAGAAGGACAAGATGGAGGCAATAGAGCAAAATGGAGACAGAATGGAAAGATGAAGACAGCAGGAAAAGGTGGAGACAGTAGGAGAAGATGGAGACTGTAGGACAAGATGGAGACAGAAGGGCAAGATGGAGGCAGTATGGCAAGATGGAAAGAGTAGGGCAGGATGTAGACAGTAGGTCATGATGAAGAGAGTAGGGCAAGATGGAGAGAGTAGGGCAAGATGGAGAAAGTAGATCAAGATGGAGAAAGTATGTTAAGATGGAGAAAGTAGGACAAGATGGAGACTGTAGTACAAGAAGGAAACAGAAGGGCAAGATGGAGAAAGTAGGTCAAGATGGAGAGAGTAGGGCAGGATGTAGACAGTAGGTCATGATGAAAAGAGTAGGGCAAGATGGAGAAAGTAGGGCAAGATAGAGAAAGTAGGTCAAGATGGAGAGAGTAGGTCAGGATTTAGACAGTAGGTCATGATGAAGAGAGTAGGGCAAGATGGAGACAGTAGGGCAAGATGGAGAAAGTATGATAAGATGGAGAAAGTAGGACAAGATGGAGACTGTAGTACAAGAAGGAAACAGAAGGGCAAGATGGACAGTGTTTAGAACATTAGTTCTGGAGTGGGTCAAAGGGGGGCCACATCGCATAATATCACTCTCTGCATTAGTAGAGTCAAATTTCTATTTTAAAACCTGAAAATTCGTCTCTTAAAGTTACAAGAGACAGCTTTTTGCCACCCCTTCTAATTGGCTGCTCGCTGCCACCTGTGGCAGGAGCAGCCCTGGGCAAGTCGAAGACAGTAGGGCAAGATGTTGACAGTAGGTCAAGTTTGAGACATTAAGACAAGATGGAGACATTAGTTCAAAATGGAGTCATTAGGGCAATATAGAAAAACGCAGCCTGGTGACAGTGGAAGTAGTTGGCTATAATATTCGGAAACCAAAATGTAATGTAGGGCAAGGTGGTAGCATAGGAAGTTGGAGACAGTAGAAGAAGATGTTAACAAAAGGACAAGATTGATTGTATTGCAGGGAATTATGGCGTCAATGGACAAAGAAGGAAAAGATTGGGACAGAGGGACAAGATGGAGAGAGAAGGGCAGGATCTAGACAGCAGGACAAGATGGAGATAATAGCACAAGCTTGTGACAATAACATTTTATAGAATTGTTGCTGTTTTTGTAGTGCAAGTCCCACACAATGTCAAAACAAAGAAATTGCTAAATTTAAAGTTTTTTTATTGTTTTTAGTGCAAATGTAAATATGTCCCATTCAGTTCCAGGTGGGTACGTGATAAAGTGCTTTATAAGATAAAGGCTGTCTCACTGCAGCAGCTTTCAGTAAATCTGGAGGTAAATCTCTGCATAATGTGAAATATACTGTATATACTCACAGCATTCCAGGCTGCACAGCTGAAATAATGGCCAGAAACACCCAGCGCCAGCCTCACAGGCCTAGTAATATTGTAGCATAAATCAACATACAATAGCTCTAGTCAGCAACTTTTTTTACTATTTGCTACACTGTCTTTTACAGAAATTCTAGGTAGAAGAAAACACAGAACAGAAAGATGTAGACAGGTATAGGATCTGTTATCTGCAAATGTATTAGACTCAATTTTAATCAAATAATTATCATTTTTTTAGAAATGGTTTCCTTTTTCGGTGTAATAATAAAACAGTAGCGTTTACTTGATCCCAACTAAGATATAATTAATCCTTATTGGAAGCAAAACAATTGCAGATGGTTTAGTGTTTAAATGATTTTTTACTAGACTAAGGTACAGTGATTCAAATTACATAGACCCTTATCTTGAAATTCTTGAAATTCCCAGGTCTCGAGCATTCTGGGTAACAGATCCTTCCCTTATCCAGAACCCCATTATCTAGAAAGCTCTGAATTATGGACTTCCTTTCATCCAAATAATCAACATTTTTTAAAATGATTTCCTTTTACTCTGTAATAATAAAACAGTACAGGTGTGGAATCCATTATCTGGAAACCCATTTTCCCGAAAGCTCCGAATTAAGGAATGGCCGTCTCCCATAGACTCAATTTTAACCAAAATCCAAAATTTTTAAAATGATTTTCTTTTTCTGTGAAATAATAAAACAGTCGCTTGTACTTGATCCCAACTAAGATATAATTAATCCTTATTGGAAGCAAAACCAGCCTATTGGGTTTATTTAATGTTTACATGATTTTCTAGTAGATTTAAGGAATGAAAATTCACATTATGAAAAGATCCCTTATCCGGAAAACCCCAAGGTCCTGAGCATTCTGGATAACAGGTCCCTTACCAGTAAATTGTTTTCATACTCAGGAACAATGGCAACCATTCCTTGGAACCATTATCCTGGGCATTCTTCATTTATATCTAAAGTGCAATCTATTTTCTGGGAATAATGAGCAAAACCCCTACTTTTTATGCCTTAGGATCCATATTTTCTGCTCTAGTCCTGAAAATACAGAACAAAATTAAGGGCCATCCCTAGAGCATTGGGAAGTGAGTAGAAGACTATGGTATTGGTTAAAAATGGAACATTTCTGTTTTAGTATCAGTGTAAGATAGAATAAGAGCTGAAGGAGTCAGAAGAAGGTAGACAAGAGATGTAGATAAGAGAGGCATAGCTGCCATTTTTACAGATAGGGTACAGGCTACGCAATTTATCTGCCCATCATTGAGATAGCTTATTAACACAAGGCATAATTAAACACAACAATGTCCTTGACTTTCCAAACAGTTCAGAATATTACAGCAATTAAGTTTTTCAACACCAGATTTTGTACAGTTTTGGTATTGGGTGATGGTTAATTCACGATGCACATGCAATACACATTATGTTCCCTATCATTTTGCATATGGAGTTGCAGCTGATACATGTTCAATATGGGCCACAGAGGCTGTCCTACTCAAAATGTGACTTATAAAACTGTTCATGAACATAGACTTCATAATATATAGCCTCACATGTATGCTTCCCAGAGGCCAGGGTGAAAAGTGGACGCAGACTCCAGTGGGTGGCCTTGGTGCGATATTAATAAAAAAAAAAAAAAGCCCTTGTTCATCTAAGATACATGCCAAGACACCTTCCTTTTAGAATGTTCCATCTTTAACATCTAATCAAAGACTTACCTCATTAAAGCAGTTATATTTCAAGTCTATCTTTACAGTATATAAAAACTGTTGTTGATGTTTAGTTGCCCTTGAATATGAAAACGGTACTAAATGAACATGTATAGTGCTTCGTTTTACCATATATAGACATAATAATAATGAACTAAAGCAATAAAGAAGAATAAATCAGCACCTAAAAGTCAAATTCATCTTCACTGATAAGTTCTTCCTTTGTTGTCTTTTCCAGATTTTTTAGACTTTCTTCTATTCTTCCTTGAAGATTTTCATGCCCCTTCTCATTAGTTCCATTTTTATACCCATCAACAGGGCTTGTACCACCTGATGATGCATTATCTTCCTCAGAAGAGCTATCAGGGTACATCTGAGTTTTCTTGCTGTCTGGACTGTCTAAATCACCGTTAGGGGATGTCTCTGTTGTGCTAATAGCAACTTCTTCTGGATCATCAACAGAGCCCCGGTGTGTTATGAGAGAGGCCTGACCCATGTGAGATTTCTGTAAATTTGAGCCATTATCCAGGTTTCCCAGGTAGTCATTTTCTTCAGCACTACTCACAGGTATTTCTTCTTCATCTCCATTTTTCTCATGGCTTGAACTTTCTTCTAGGCAAGTTCCATCTGTCTCATCTGTATCTTCTACATTGTCTTTTGTCTCTTCCTGGTCAGATGCTGGTGCTGAATCATTGTCATCTTCGTTTATATCTGAATGATTATGTTCCTGTTCACTTTGCTGCTCCTCTTGGCTGCCTTCATTGCTCTCACTCTTTGCTGAACTTTCCCTGCTCATCGGTTTGCGGATGGAATGTCCAGTCTCAGAACATACCTCTTCCTTGTCCATTTCAGAATTTTCTGTATCATTGTCCAAACTTACATTATTGTTAGTTTCAGCATCTTTGCTTTTATCAGCATCAGGAACATCACTGCACTCTCCATTCTCCACGACAATGGATGGTCCTTCATTAATGTCATTGGCTTCATTTTCATTATAAGAAGGATGCAAGCTTATTTTTGTATCCTGTTTTTCTAATCTACTAGAGGAGTTCTCTTCCTCTGAACTATTTTTGTTGCCCTCTTCATCTGAGCCATTTTCATTCTCATCAGCAGAATCATTTTCATTGACTGCCTCCTCCTTTGCATTATTGCATTCTTCTGGTTGTAGGTTGTTCTCCTTCTTCATCTTTAGAATCTGCTGAAGATCAAAAGCTCGTGTGATGGGGGCATCAGATATCACCACTTTGGGCTGTGTTAATTTTAAAGCTTTCTTCTTTTTTATACATGTTTCGCATGGACAGAATTCATCATCATCTGGCAGTCCATTGACATCATTGCCAAGTGATGCACTAAAAGTTAGTTCTTCTTCATCAGTTTCAGACGAAGTATCATTTGTCCCAAAATCCTTATTTTTGTCTCCATTGGCAAGCTGCATGGCTGACCTTTTGTGCATTGTTTGCAATATTTTCCTTCTTTCCTCTGCTTGAAGAGAAGACCTCCGTCTTGAACGGTCATCTGGAGGCCTTGGCATCTTCTGCCCAGTCCTACTTTTTATTTTATTCAATTCATTTGCAATACTTTTCTGAATCCTTTGGCCTACGTCACTTTTAAGCTCAGCAATCATATCATCAAGGTTTTCATCATTTTCTAAGTTCCATCTAACCTTGAATTCATTCATTGCATCAACATAATGGGCCATGAATTCTGTCTCTATCTTTCTCAGCAGTTTTAGTGCCCAGATCGGATCCGTCTCATTTAATTGTTTTTTGGCTTTTAAGTCTTTTTTACCATTTGAATCAGAAGAAGAAATAATGGTGGATTGGACATCACTGTGTGAACTAATCCCATTAGATTCCTCAGTGTTGGACTCATTGGATTCTGGGCTGTGTTCAGTTTGACTAAGAATGTTCATGGTGTCATTACTTTGTGCCATGTGCTCTATATTTTCTGTTATTTCTTCATTTACATTATTTTTGTTATGGTCATCATTTGTTGACTCACTTTCAGTCATGTTACTTTTATTGTCCTCTATCATTTTCTCATTCATATTTTCATCTACAAGGTGTGTACTGGCCTCATCAAGACAAGCAGGTGAGTCCTCTTCAGTACATTGTCCATTTTCTACTTCTAAATTTCCAGATGTTGCTTGAGTTATTTCTGTAAGGTGACTATCATTAGTTTTACTGTCTAAGTCACTGGAAGTTTTAGACAGTTTACTTTTATCAGCTTTTTCAACCACCCCTATAGAGTCTCCACCACCTGTAATACTACCATCACCAGAGCCATCAGATCCACTGTTGACATCAACTCCAGATGATGAAACAGGAGTTTCTTCATCTTCCCTGGAAAAATTCTTTCCAGATTTTGTATTCTTTAAACATTTGTTTTCTGGAGCTTTTGTCCATAGATCCTGTAATATATTCAACAACTCGGTATATTTTGTATTATTTGAAATGTCTGACTCTTCTATGCAGTCTGTTGTGCCTTCGTTCAGAAGCTGAAGACTAACAAGACAAGAGATCAGAACTTTTGCAGAGTTACTTAGTCTCCTTCCCATAGAAGGTGATACTTCAGGTAAACTATTTGAACGGTCAAATTTGGATTCTTTTAAAGGTCTTAGCAGTGCCTTCATTATTTGCACAGAATTATGTATAGTGCTTGGGAATGTTTTTTCATCACAAGGAGGTACTGTTGTTTTTGCACTTTTGTCATCATTGGCTTCTATTGTATTTGCCAGTAAAATGTCTTCTTTTCGATCTTCATTGCGTGTATTTGTATCTGGTATATTATTTATATCATTGGTGCAATTAGCTTCATCTGTTGTTTCTTCTTGTACTTGGCAGCTTTCTTGCATCTCTTTCACAACATTTTTTTCTGCACCCCTATCTTCTTCTGATTTATCAGTTTCTGGCTCTTCAGTTTGGGTCTCTCCTTTTGTAGAACATTCTTCTACTTCATAATCAACGTCTATTGTCCGAGAGGGGATTTTCCTAAGCCACTCATGAACAACTTCTTCTGAAGTTACATTTGGCAATGCAGAAGGATGGAGTTCACTGCTTATTTTGCCAGAGTCTAAAGATTCCTTTTTGAATATTCTCTTTGAAGAACTAGAACTATCCTTTCTTTTTTTATGACTTGATATTTCCTCAGCACTGTTACTCTTCATTGAACTTTTTCTCTCCCTGCTAACTTTACCTGCCAAAATACCTTGTGATGCTGGGGAAGTTGACCTTGAGCAAACAGGATTTTTACCATTCATAATCTTTGCTGGGTCACTGCATTCACTGCTACAGGAATATTTAAATGCTGATGATCTCCGTTGCCTGTGGCTTGGCTTACCTTTTGGTGGAGTTGGGCTAAAAACAGAGTTATGTTCACAGTCTGACCCTTTATTAGAAACATTTCCACTTTCGATATATTGCTTTGTATTCTGCTGAGATACTTGACTCTCTCCATCATTGGTTGAACTATTGTTAATGGATTCTGCACGCTTACTTAGTTTTTCGCAGGATGAAGAGACCCTTGAGCTGGCACTACTAGGTTTTCCAGATTTGGGATAGCTGACACAATTATGTCTAGAGCTGGCTGACTGTGATATGCTTGATGACCGTGATTTATTAATTAGACTGGCATTTCTGTCTTCTGCTGGTCCTGACATATTGTCATCTTCTGGTTTACACAATGACTGGTTATCAATGCAAACAGGGCTCTTTGTAACTGGTCCTCCTTCTTGACCATGGCATGACATAGATTCAGTACTAGATGAAACAGTCTGAAATGAAGTTTGAGCCTGGAGTTTGACTTCATGTACTTCCGATCGGATAGAAGAAAAAGAGTCTTGCAGCTCTGAGGCCATCTCACATTGGTCTGGGATATTCTTAGCGTGCACAGGAATATTGTCATTTTCCTTTGGATTAATAGAAGAGCAAGGGGAGCTGGGAGTATCTATTTCATTACTAGCATTGCTAGATTTCTTTTTCTTATTAGCAATGGAGTGGCATAAAGACTTTGTTGAACACTTTTCACAGTCACTGAGACTCATCCTTGCAGAGTGCTGAACAGATACCTTCTCCTGAACACTGTCTGTTTCATCATTGCTAGTTCTGTTGCACTCAAGGAGTTGCGTTGTGGAACTGCTTAAGCATATTTCCTCACAACTTACATTTGAGATGCTAAGGAGGTTTGTTGGTGCAGACATGCTAGGACTCTCTTGCCTTTCTACCATCCTTAGGCTTAAATTTGATTGGCCACATATTGTTTCAGCACTCACTCTCTTCTTGACTTTCCTATGACTACTTCTACTAGACCGAACTGGAGATTGGGACAGTGCACTTTCTCTTTGGTTATCTTTATTTATCTCGTGGCTGAAAGATGGTGATGGGGATAACTCACTCCACTCTTCAATACTGGCACTTTGGCTTTTCATATTAATGGACCCTTTAAAATCTTCCAAAACAGTTTCATTTAGCAAAGAAGTATCTGTTTTTGAACTGGACTGGGCTTTTCTTTGTCTCGTCCCTGTGCTTTTATGCCCATTTTCTGTGTTAATTTCCCTGTTTGAAGCAGCAGTAGATTGTCCACTGCAGTTGGTGCATTGACTTACTGCAGAGTATGTCACCCTAGTCTCTTCATGTTCTTTTGTTTCCGAATAATGTGAAGACCTATGTACAATGTGTTTTGTATACTCTTCGGAAGAAGTCCTTTGAAGGCTGTCTATAGATGTCTTTTGTTTACTTATTACTCTCATATTATGCGAAGATGAGCTTGAGACTGAAGAACGAGTCTGCCAGTTACCCCTGTTGGTACAGTCTTGCTGTTGGTTGACATGCATAGGGTTTTTCCAGATATCATATTCTCGACATTGCAGTCCGCAGTGGGCACAGCAGATGTCTTCAAGTTCTTCATCATTTCGCTTTGAGCTATATGACTCCCCATCACAGGGGTAAAAAGATTCATCTGTTTCTGAAAAAAGTTCTGGGTTCATATCTTTCTTGGCCAGCGTTTCATCCTCATCACATAAGCAAAGCTGTTCGCATTTGGCCTTACCCACATTGCTCGATTTTTTAATCTGTGTTGACCACTGAAGCGTTTCTTCATTTAATAATCGAAAACGTACCTTCATCTCTACTGAGAGGCTACCGTCCTTATTGACATGGACTCTTTTTTCAATATCCTCATTGACCAAGGACTGAGAACTGTCTTCTGATTTTGTATGCGGACACGCCTTGGAGAAAGATCCATAACCACTATTCAGTGGGGACATGTTGACACCATTTGGGTAGGACTTCTCAGATGACAAAGATAACCTTGACTTTCCACTGGATGCTGTCCTTGGATGAATAACACTTTTTTTAGCTTTCAAGCCAAAGTTTACTGGATCCCGTTGATGTGCAGTAAGGGAAAAAAGAGAAAAATAGCATTAAAACTGTCATTGCCCTTCATATATTATGTTTTATAAAACTTTAAACCATACAATACTATATTTTACTATCATTTCGTGTTCATGTGTGTGCAAAACAGACAAGCAATAAATTAATATCATGCATTACCTTGGGCTTTTCTCTAAATTTCTAATGGAAAATACTAGGGATGCATCAAATCCAGGATTTGCTCTGGGATTCTGCCTTTTTCAGCAGGAATCGGGTTCAACCAAGTGCCTAGCTTGACTGAATTAGAATCCTTAAAATCATGTGACTTTTCATCACACAAACAATTTGTAAAAAATTGTTTAACCATATTGTTTAACCATATGCGGAGTTCTCTTTACCCCTTCCCAGTCCTAATTTGCATACGCAATTTGGATTCAGTTTGGGATCCGGCTGAATCATTTATGAAGCATTTGGGATTCGGCACAATCCCAAAATAGGGGATTCGGTGCATCCCTAGAAAATACAAATCAAACCTGAAAATAAGTAACCTGTAAAATATATCCAGTGATGTCATCAAATTAATGTTGGGTCTATTGATGTCACTGTCACCTTGATTTGAGTTTATTAGAAGCATTATTGGAGTTCCACAAACCTTATAGAACTGCTTGATCAGTGGCCTATTTTCTTACATAAATCTTTGAAGTTGTAAATTGATACTTTGTCATCTTGAAAAAGGAACGGTAGGTCAGAAACGTTGTTGTGCCAGATGTAATGTGCAATAAAGGCGTTTTTATTACAATTTGGGAGTGCTGAACATTACTATTGAAGTTGTAAATTGAGGCACAAATACAAACAGTGCCAGACCAGAAAACCTTAGACCATGGGCCCACTCTCCAAACTATTCCTCCTCTTCCTCTACTCACTCAACCTCCTTATTCTCCTGGTCTCTTTTGTAAATTTTTTAGAATCTATTGTTTTATCTATTTGACCTTTTTGTTCCCTTGCATAAATAAGGAATGACCATGAAATAGGCTCAATTGTTAGAAGCAAAAAGGGCCTGTAACGTTCGGTATCCCACAACCCAGAGTAAACCCCAATGTCCCGGGCTCGGCTCACGCTTCGGCCTATAACCGCCGCCTTTCACGTCGGGTGGAGCCCTCCGCTACTCGGATGCCGCCAGGACTTAATAGTGAGGAGACTGAGGGAAGAACTCTGGGCGAGCAAGGGAACTAAACGTAGAGTTAACAAAGTCCAGGAACGGGCCGAGTCAAAACCAATCGGAATGCGGTACAAAATCGGTAAACAGCAGAGTGGTCGAGGTCACAGGCCGGGTCAGCAACTAACAGGGTCGAAGTACAGAAACGGAATCCAAAGAGTAGTCGGGAACAAGCCAAAGGGTCAGGGCAGGCGGAAGTCAAACAGTAATCAGGAATAGCCAAAGGTCACAACAAGAAACACAGAATAATCACACCCAGGAACGATAAACAGAACCTACGTTGGGCAAGGCAAAAAGGACTGCTGGCCATTTAAAGATTTGAATTTGGCGCCACAGGACGCTGGCGAATCAGCGCCAGCGCCTGCGCCTTTAATTACTGCGCATGCGCGCCGCGCGCTCCATAGGAGCCGGCGCCTGAGGCCTAGCCGCATCGGCGGCGGCGGAGAGGAACGGGCGTCCCCGTCGAGGGGGCGTCAGGCGTCCCTGTCGTCCCCTCGGTAAGTTTATAACATTACCCCCTCCTCCAGAGGGGGCCACTGGACCCTTAGGTTTGTTGGGAAATTTAGAATGAAATTGTCTCACCAACCTATCCGCCTTAACATCAGAGGCGAAAACCCAGGATCTCTCCTCAGGACCATAGCCCTTACAATGAACCAGATATTGGAGTTTGCCCCTAGAGATACGAGAGTCAATCAACCTGTGAACCAAAAATTCGGATTGACCCTCAACAGAAATAGGAGGGGGAGGAGAATTCTGACGTACCACTCTAGCAGGTCTCAACAGAGATACATGGAAGGAATTAAAAATCTTGAGTTCGGGGGGAAGATTTAACCTGACAGTACATGGGTTGATAACATCAGATATAGAGAACGGACCAATAAACTTGGGACCCAGTTTGGCTGAAGGGACTTTCAAAGAAATGTTTTTGGAGGACAGCCAAACCTTGTCACCAACCTGATACACAGGAGAATCCCTCCGATGTTTGTCTGAAGCCCTCTTCTGAGCAGCTACTGCAGAAGATAAGGACTTCTGAACCTCCTGCCAAGTCTTGGAAAAATCCTCCACAAAGGAATTAACAGCAGGAAGATCACAAGAACCTGAAAATGAAAAAACTCTGGGATGAAGACCAAACACTGTGAAAAAAGGAGATTTGCCAGTGGAGGAATGAATGGCATTGTTATAGGCAAATTCAGCCCACGGAAGAAAATTAACCCAAAGTGCCTGATTGCAGGACACATAACATCTAAGATATTGTTCCAGAGTCTGATTTGTCCTCTCAGTCTGACCATTGGTCTGGGGATGATATGCGGAAGAGAAAGACAGATCAGTACCCATTAATGAACAAAAAGCCCGCCAGAATTTGGACACGAATTGAACCCCCCTATCCGACACAATATTGAGAGGAGCCCCGTGAAACTTAAATATATGGACAATGAAAAGTTCAGCTAGAGTCTTGGCAGAGGGAAGGGCAGAAAGAGGAATAAAATGAGACATTTTACTAAAACGGTCCACCACAACCCAGATAACAGTATGCCCCTTCGATGGAGGTAATTCTACAATGAAATCCATGGATATATGAGTCCAAGGTCTCTCAGGAATAGGAAGTGACTGCAGCAACCCTTGAGGTAAAGATCTAGATGGCTTAGATCGTTGGCAGACTGGGCATGACTCAATATATTTGGCAACGTCTTGTCTTAAAGTCGGCCACCAGAGAGTACGAGACAACAAATCGCAAGTCTTCGCACAACCCGGATGACCAGCCACTTTAGAATCATGAGTCTCGTGAAAGACTGCTTCACGTAAATCGCTAGGAACAAACAACTTGCCCACAGGAATATCAGGAGGGGAATCTACCTGGGCATTCGACAAGGAGGTAGAGAGATCCGGACTCAAGGCTGCCACAATCACCTCCTTAGGAACAATAGAAACTGGTTCCAAATCCTCCCTAGGCTTGGAGACAAAACTTCTAGAAAGGGCATCTGCTTTCAAATTCCTTTCTGCAGGTCTGTAGGTGATGAGAAAATTAAAACGTGAGAAAAACAATGACCACCTGGCTTGACGAGGGTTTAACCGTTTAGCAGATTCAATGTACAACAAATTTTTATGATCTGTGAACACAGAAACTGTATGCTTGGCACCCTCAAGGAGATGTCTCCATTCCTCAAATGCCAATTTAATGGCCAATAATTCCCTATTGCCAATATCGTAATTGACCTCAGCAGAGGAGAATTTTTTTGAGAAAAAGGCACATGGGTGAATTTTACCAGAGACAGGATGTCGTTGAGATAATACTGCTCCGGCACCGATCTCAGACGCATCCACCTCAACAATAAAAGGCAAAGATGAGTCTGGATGCCGGAGAACTGGAGCAGAAATGAAGGCCTCTTTTAAGAGGCTAAAGGCCTCAACAGCCTCAGCAGACCAAATACTAGGGTCAACCCCTTTCTTAGTTAAAGCAGTAATTGGGGCCACCAATTTGGAAAAATTCAGAATAAATTGCCTATAGTAATTAGCGAACCCTAAAAATCTCTGGATCGCTTTCAAAGAAAGGGGTTGTGCCCACTGCTGAATTGCTTGGACTTTAGTGGGCTCCATCTCAAGACCAGTTTGGGAAATAATATATCCAAGGAAGGGTACAGCAGAGACTTCGAAGAGACATTTCTCAAGCTTAGCATACAGATGATTCTGCCTTAACCTGGATAGAACCTCCCGAACATGAGCACGATGGGAAAACAAATTTGAAGAAAAAATTAGAATGTCGTCTAAGTAGACAACGACAAACTGACCCAAAAGATCACGGAAGATATCGTTAACCAGTTCTTGAAAAACAGCGGGGGCGTTACACAGACCAAATGGCATTACCAAGTATTCATAATGCCCATCTCTGGTATTAAAAGCGGTCTTCCACTCATCCCCCTCCTTTATCCTGATTAGATTATAGGCACCCCTTAAATCCAATTTGGAAAAAATAACAGCCCCCTTCACTCTATCAAAGAGTTCAGAGATTAAAGGGAGGGGGTAACGATTCTTGACCGTGATCTTATTTAACCCTCTATAATCGATACAGGGTCTAAGAGTCCCATCCTTCTTTTTGACAAAAAAAAACCCAGCCCCCGCAGGGGAAGAAGAAGGTCTAATGAACCCCCGCTCCAAATTCTCTTTAATATATTCCTCCATGGCTAAAGACTCGGGGAGGGAAAGAGGATATGTCCTTCCCTTGGGAGGAGAAGACCCAGACAATAATTCAATAGCACAGTCATAGGGTCTATGGGGGGGTAAGGATTCAGCTGCTTTTTTACAGAAAACATCAGAAAAAGCGGCATAACAAGGAGGAAGACTCTTTAAAGAAGTAGCGGCCAGGGTCTGGACAGGCTTAACACAAGAATACATACATGCAGAACTCCATTTTAAAATTTTACCAGAGGGCCAATCAACCTGGGGATTATGAGCTTGTAACCAGGGAAGACCTAAAATGACTGGAGTCTGTGGGCACTCAGTAATGAAAAATGAAAGAGATTCAAAATGATCAGAAATGGACATGTGAATAACCTTAGATCGAGTAGATACTAGTCCGGAACCCAAAGATCTACCATCAATGGCGGATAGTCTGAAAGATGGAACCTGTGGTTCCCAAAGAATACCATGTTTTTGAATAAACCCAAAATCCAAAAAATTACCCGCTGCCCCAGAATCCAAAAAAGCAGAGCTCTGCACACAACCACTGTCCCAACTCAAAAGAACCGGGATTAAAATTTGAGAAGATTGGGGAGTAGAAACGACATCACCCAAGCAAGACTCCCCAGACCTGCTTAGGTTCTGTCGTTTCCCGGCCTTTTGGGACAGGTGTTGCGAAAGTGCCCCTTATCCCCACAATACAGACATAACCCATTATTCCTCCTACGAACCCTCTCCTCGGAAGAGAGACGAGTAGAACCAATCTGCATAGGTTCTTCTAAAGATCTAGGAAAGACTTGAGGGGTGTTAAAGACATTTACGGGAGGAGGTGTAACATAGGAAACCTGCTCTTCCTGGAGTCTCTCTCTATGCCTTCGATCAATCTGGATAGCCAGATGCATGAGAGAATCCAGAGAAGACTGTGCGGGAAAATTTACAAGACTATCTTTAATAGTCGGAGCCAAACCAACCCTGAATTGACTCATAAGAGCCGTATCATTCCAGCCCGTCTCTACCGCCCAACGGCGGAATTCAGTACAATAATCCTCTGCCCGCCGTTTGCCTTGTTTAAGGGCACGTATGGCAGCGTCAGCAGAGGCGGCACGATCAGGATCATCGTAAATAATAGCCATGGCTTTAAAGAAAGCCTCTAAGGAGAGACGGGCTGGATCCCTTTGAGACAAACTAAATGCCCAGAGCTGGGCATCACCCTGTAACAGCGTAACTACAAAATTCACCCTAGACTCCTCAGTAGGGAAGGAATAGGGTAAAAAACTGAAATGCAGTTTACAGGCCTCTTGGAAAGTAAAAAACTTACTTCGATCCCCAGCAAACTTCTCGGGGAAAGGAACCTTGGGCTCATGGAAGGTACTACCAGCAAGTGGAGAAGTACTTGCCTGAGGAGTAGTATTACTCGGACCAGGAACAGGCTGTTGCTGCATCATGTCAAGTCTGGAAGAAAGACCGTGAAGACATTGCACAATGTAGTCTTGCTTGTCCTCCTGTTCACCAAGTCTCTGTAGAAGATTTGCCAGAATCGCTTCCGAAGGAGTGGTGGAAGCAGTAGCTTCAGCTGGCTCCATCTTCTTAGTTATGGGCCCAACGTAATGTAACGTTCGGTATCCCACAACCCAGAGTAAACCCCAATGTCCCGGGCTCGGCTCACGCTTCGGCCTATAACCGCCGCCTTTCACGTCGGGTGGAGCCCTCCGCTACTCGGATGCCGCCAGGACTTAATAGTGAGGAGACTGAGGGAAGAACTCTGGGCGAGCAAGGGAACTAAACGTAGAGTTAACAAAGTCCAGGAACGGGCCGAGTCAAAACCAATCGGAATGCGGTACAAAATCGGTAAACAGCAGAGTGGTCGAGGTCACAGGCCGGGTCAGCAACTAACAGGGTCGAAGTACAGAAACGGAATCCAAAGAGTAGTCGGGAACAAGCCAAAGGGTCAGGGCAGGCGGAAGTCAAACAGTAATCAGGAATAGCCAAAGGTCACAACAAGAAACACAGAATAATCACACCCAGGAACGATAAACAGAACCTACGTTGGGCAAGGCAAAAAGGACTGCTGGCCATTTAAAGATTTGAATTTGGCGCCACAGGACGCTGGCGAATCAGCGCCAGCGCCTGCGCCTTTAATTACTGCGCATGCGCGCCGCGCGCTCCATAGGAGCCGGCGCCTGAGGCCTAGCCGCATCGGCGGCGGCGGAGAGGAACGGGCGTCCCCGTCGAGGGGGCGACAGGCGTCCCTGTCGTCCCCTCGGTAAGTTTATAACAGGGCCAGTCCAACACAGTCCAATATACACAGAATGAAAGTTGCGCCCATGACAACTGTACCCCATACATATCCAAGGGAAACAAAAGCTCCCATATGTATAAATAGAAATATACAAAGAACATGTAGGGGCACATTTACTAAGGGTCAAATTTTGAAGTGAAAAAATTCGACCATCGAATTGCAATGGTACGATATTCGAAGTTGAAGTTTTTTTTGATCGAATATGGCCATTTGCGATCGAAGTAAAAACGTTTGATCGATTAAATCCTTCAATTCGAACGATTTAATAGATCGATTGAACGATTTTCAAAAAAAAAACGTTGACTTCTAAAAACTTAGCCAAATGTTGGCTATGGGTTCTAGGAGCTCCCCATAGGCTAAGAAAGCAATTCGGCAGGTTTAAGTTGGTGAACTGTCGAAGTCTACGTTTTATAAAGAGGCAGTACTTCGATTTTTGAATGGTCGAATATTCAAAGTTTTTTTCAATTCGAATCGAAGTCTATTTTTGGCCTATTCGAAGTAACCAAAAATTACTTCCAAATTCTACGTTTTTGAATTTGAAAATTCACTTCGAATTCACTTCGACCCTTAGTAAATGTGCCCCGTAGTGTATAACATGCTTTTAGGAGATATGAACTTGTATTCTATACAGCCACTTGGAAGCCATCCTTTGTTTTAGTATAAGTCAGACTTTCCAATTCTTGTGATGCAGGTTAATGGTAATTTCTAAGTTTATCTCTTGCAATTTATCTTTGATGTTACAAGTTTCTACCTGCCTGGCATCAGCCATTGCTTTATGGACTCCTGGATTAACTGTGGATGGTAAAACCCAAAGGGAATAGCAGTAAATGCCTTTCAGTTGATCCCAATGAAAACAAACAGGTTTCACATCAGACAGTGTCTTTCCATGCACGAGTGAGTCGCCATCATTCAGTAATCTTGTGCCATAGAAATGATGGCTTTGATGAGCTGGGATGCCGGGACTGGCCACCCATACAGGAGCAGTTGCAGGGTGCAAAGGAACCCTGTATTTACTTACATCCTATCCTTATGGCAGCTGTTAAGGACAATGCTGTATGCTATCTGCATGTCCACAAAATCCACCATGGGGGCAAAGACCCCAAATGCAAGTGGTTCTTCCATGAGAACTAAGGGGCATGATTAAGAGCCAGGGGCGTAACTATAGAGGAAGTAGACCCTGCGGCTGCAGTGGGACCCAGGAGATATAGGGGCCCCATGAGGCCCCAATTTATACAAAGTTTCAATAAATATTGGTAAAACAGGTCAACTTTTAGACGTTTTGGGAGCCTGAAAAATAATTTGCTGTGGGGCCCAGTAATATCAAGTTACACCACTATTTTGAGCATGCAACGTGTGGCTCCAGAGTCATCATAAATTAATAATAATAAAGTACCCAAAATAAGAATCTGGGTATTCAACAGTAGGGTTGATTTACTATGGGTACCAGGGCAACTGCTGGAGTTTAAATCCTCAAGAGCCCATACCCTAAATACTTGTGCTGGACCCATAGTTGCAACTTTTGCCTTGCCTATTATTATTACTGGTTATTTTGAATGAAAATTGCAACTTGTCTGTCCTTTGCTATTCCCTTTTCAGACTGTCTGACTACAGAAATGATGCAACAGACGTCAGCTCTCCTCCAGCCAGGACTGCATTTCCCACAATGCCGTCTTCTTCTTGCGTCGCAGAATATGCAAAGCTTTGTGGGAAATGAAGTCTTGCCGGGAGGAGAACTGATTACCAATACAATGTTTTCATGGAATGAGTAGTCAAAAAAAAAAAGGAATATAAGGGATAGACAGAGAAATTTCCTTAAAGTTGCAATTCTTTCTTTAGGTGTAAATCCTTAAAGTTGCAATTCTTTCTTTAGGTGTAAATCCCCGTTCACAAGTGGGACTTATGGCCTTTTAATGCCAATACTGCTGTTATGTTTGCTGTATCCTATTTTAAGTCTCTCTTTGTGCCCTCGATTAACGTGTTTCTTTAGGTCGGTATCTCTGAGATTTAAGATGATAATAGCAGCAGCCCCATAATGCAAAGGGTAAGCTGGTACTGAGCTTTAGCAACACAATCCACGTGAGAACAGAGCCTTTGCACTGCAACTGCAGAGCATATTTTTATGTCAAGAGTAAACAGTAAGATAACCTGAGCTGAAGAACACACTACTACCAGTACCAGTAGCTTCTCATATCCAAGTGGTTTGACTTTGTTATACCATAAGACACCTTAAAAACACGAGTAAGTAGGCGGGGCCTGTAATAAGTAGTTTGCATAATAGATGTTTCTCTAAAATTGCCCCTGTTATGGCAATTGCCCCACAGAATTCGTGCACTGAGAACTCACCATTCCTCCTATTGTCCATGCTCTCGCTTGTAACCGCCTGATGAGATCGGAGGCCAGGAAGCTTTTCGGCAACACTTTTACTGGCATTTTCCAGATGTATGGGTTTGAAGGGTTCCCGTCCAACACAGATGAGGATGCTCGGGACCTGTGACATGGCTTGGATGCTTTCAATCTGCAATTAAAGAGCATGTTTGTTACACAACTCCCAGCAAGAACGCTTCAGCAGTGCTATTCAATAGTGGGCAATGATGGTCAAGTGCCCAACATCTTGAGATACTGGAGCTGATCTGCAGAGTCTCATAATAAACCACACATAAATCTGTTTCCAAACTATAATTTAGATCTCATTTAACTATCAAGTGTTATTAAAATGTTATGCCCCTATATAGTGCCCTCTTCTCCCATCGCAACAGCAGTGCCCCCTATAGCTAAAGGCCCATTCGACAAGTGCTGAACTGTACAGTGGATTTAACATTGCCCATAAGCAGGTTCTGTTCTACTGCCTGTGCTCGGAATGGAGCTATGCTGGGATAAAGCCCAGAAGAAGTGGAAAAAATATTTTCAGTGCTGTCCCACATTTGAGAGGTTGCCAGGTTGAAGACCCATGGTGTAGAGACACATAGGTGTCAGATATGTTCTATGGATGGTTCAACATTGGATAAGGTTAGAAATCATGGAGCGTAAGTATGAGTCATCTATGTCTAGTTGAGGTGCCTCATAAGTCCAACTGCAGGTATTGCTACAAAATGGTTCTTGGGATTGTATAGCAATATGTTGGCGTTATATAAATACATGTTTATACAAGGGCCTTTTCTAGACTAAAGCTAGCATTCTCAGAATGGTGGGAGCACACATCTTTGGCACTCAACACTGGATTGGGATGTTTGATAGCACCTCAATGGGGAGGATGATACTTTTCACAAAGTGGGAGAACCAAAGGAGACCAACTGTGAGACTAAATAGCACTAAAAAAAGTGAGGAAACCCCAAACCACCAGCCTTTGCGATCAGCCAGTGATTTAAGCAAACATGTGGCTGCTTATTATTCCCTGTAATGGCAGAGGCAAAGGAGACAAGTGACAAGGTGCCCAAAGCACTTAGACTTCAATGTATTCTAGGATTCTAGGATGAACAAGAATATTGACAAATTTCCAGGCTACAAATGGTGACAAGAGCACTTGTCAGTACATTCATGTCTATAGGGGTGCTGTGTAACAGCCCCAGATGCCATTGACCTATAATGTTAATCCAAAAGTCGCCCATCCATCCAAGCAATGACCAAGAATCAAAATGTTTTCTTTACGGACTCTCCAATTCTCGAATCTCATGAAAATGGCATGATAAGGACAACATTCTTTCCTAAGAAGTGTACATACCCCTTCTTGACTAGAAGAAAATTTAGTGCCATATGATTTTGTAACAGTCCAATTATGGGACTAATAATATTTTAGCAAGTGTATGAGTGACCTGATGGCAAGAGCAAGACCTCAACTAGGGAAGATAATGGCAAAGAATCACTCAGTTTCCGAAACATCCCGCCCATCAGGAATTGCTTTTCTTTCAGAGGCTCATACCTGCTGTTTGTGGATCCAGGTTTGCTCCCTGTCCTCCCAGTAGTTATGTCACTGATATTTTTTCACCAATACCGTGTAACAGGAATATCCTTATTATTTCTAGTGCAACGAATTCTATTGAAGCTCCAGGTAGAAGACAACCATACTCCTTTCTACCAAAAGTACAGCCATTAATACCTCCACCACTAAGATTAATGCTAAGAATATGCTGGGGGAATACAATGATTATAGAAATATATAAATACTGATTTAGTGATATTTCAAGAAGAATTTAGAAATCACTAATCTATCTTCAATTCCATATAATTCATAGTAAGCCATATCATAGAGGGATCTTTACTGTTCATAGAGATAGAACTACAACCCAATCCATCTCTTGACTTAAAGGATAAGCAAACCTTAAAAATAAGTGAATGTAAAATTGATGAGGGGGTTATTCAAAGCACTTCTGCAATGTACATACATTATTTATTTTCTTTTAATTCCAAGATATTAAGGGAAACATGTACTGTAAATATGAATGAATTTTGTTACAACAGCACCACCTGCTGGTCATTTTCCCACCAGTCTGACCAGCAAGTAGTCAAGGAAGTTGTCAGGAGAAAGAAAGAGGCTGATGTTCTTCTGCTTAGGAATAAAATGAGAAACCTCAGATAACTTTTCTCACATCTTTCCTAAGCAGAAGAACATCAGCCTCTTTCTTTCTCCTGACAACTTCCTTGACTACTTGCTGGTCAGACTGGTGGGAAAATGACCAGCAGGTGGCGCTGTTGTAACAAAATTCATTCATATTAACAGTACATGTATCCCCTAATATCTTGGAATTAAAAGAAAATAAATAATGAATGTACATTGCAGAAGTGCTTAGACTAGCCCCCTCATAAATTTTACATTCACTCTTTTTAAAGGTTTACTTATCCTTTAAGATTTGGTGTCAGGGATAAACACTCATGTAATACTGAACAAACAAGTCCTATTAGGTTAAAAGGCAAAAAGCTTAAGTACTGTTAAGTAATGTGCAGTTTGTTGAGCCTCCTTACATAAACCAGCAGGCTTCTCCTCTCCTGGCCTGTATAACTCAGCCTGCAGCCTTGTGTCTTTATATGGTCTCATAACCCCTCAGTGACTTCTAATATCCTTATCATTTACAGTAGGGGGTACATTATCCCTTATAATACATGAGTGATACTCAGAGTTCCCTGTATAACTCAGCCTGCAGCCTTGTGTCTTTATATGGTCACAGAACAACCCTCAGTGACTTCTAATATCCTTATCATTTACAGTAGGGGTACATTATCCCTTATAATACATGAGTGATACTCAGAGTTCCCTGTATAACTCAGCCTGCAGCCTTGTGTCTTTATATGGTCTCATAACCCCTCAGTGACTTCTAATATCCTTATCATTTACAGTAGGGGGTACATTATCCCTTATAATACATGAGTGATACTCAGAGTTCCCTGTATAACTCAGCCTGCAGCCTTGTGTCTTTATATGGTCACAGAACAACCCCTCAGTGACTTCTAATATCCTTATCATTTACAGTAGGGGGTACATTATCCCTTATAATACATGAGTGATACTCAGAGTTCCCTGTATAACTCAGCCTGCAGCCTTGTGCCTTTATATGGTCACAGAACAATCCCTCAGTGACTTCTAATATCCTTATCATTTACAGTAGGGGGTACATTATCCCTTATAATACATGAGTGATACTCAAGAGTTCCCTGTATAACTCAGCCTGCAGCCTTGTGCCTTTATATGGTCACAGAACAACCCCTCAGTGACTTCTAATATCCTTATCATTTACAGTAGGGGGTACATTATCCCTTATAATACATGAGTGATACTCAAGAGTTCCCTGTATAACTCAGCCTGCAGCCTTGTGCCTTTATATGGTCCTTGTATTATCCTTGAAGATTCAACCTTTAGTCGGACTCCCCTTATAGAACAACAAGTTTAGACATATAGGAAACCATCATGTCATGAAGTCATTTAGCCACAGTTTAAAAAATTTATGATATCAAATAATTCCCCCCACCACCACCAATTCTCACCCTATCTGACCTTCAAAATAGATTTTGCTGGAGTAAGAAGGAAATAATCATTCTGTCACAAATCTCATACTGAACCACCAAGACCTCCCAAGGGGTCAAGCCAGGGTCGGACTGGGCTGATGGGACACCGGGAAAAAACCTGGTGGGCGCCAGCCCTAGTGGGCAAAGATCCACTCCTTGCGCAAAGCCTACTGCAGCTTCCGATCGACCTCCCTGGTCCACACCAGAAGAAGACTATAGCTGAGGGAGATTGCATCGGGCCCCGAGGCAGAAGCTTCTGTGGGCCCCTGGTTCCCCAGTCCGATGCTGGGTCAAGCCCCACAGTTTGGTAAATGATTTAGGAGATGGACAAACTTTCCTACAGGGTTAAGCATCGTCTGATAGATGATCATGTAACTACACCACAAACTGGAAATATCACCACCACTAACACTTAACTGCACCATATACTGTTAGTACACGTGGGTAATTGTTCGCCTGGTCTGGTAATCCATAGTTTTTACTTTCATTATTCAAGTAACATTAAACCAGTGAAAGTTAACTTCAGATTAATGGTGGTGACACCAAGACCAAGAGTAAATACCAGTAAAACCAAGAATTATAATTCAGCAATAACTGAATGGCTGCATGGGGGTTGTCCTAAAAGGTGTAACTGTCGCCTTCTTGCCCTACTCTTCCCGTCTTGAGCTATTGTAACCATCTTGCCCACTAAATGTCAGATTGTGTAATATGCCCCCCTCAGCAGCTTCTGTATTCACATCATATTATTATTTGTTCTACCTAATATTGGAAACTTCTCCCTATGGGGCAAATTCACTAAGCGCCGAACGCTAGCGTTAATTCACTAGCGTTTGGCATTTTCGTTACTGCGCAAATTCACTAACGAACGCTGGCGTAGTTTCGCTAGTGTTACTTCGCACCCTTACGCCAGGCGAATTTTAGCTAGCGACGTAACTACGCAAATTCACTAACTTGCGCAGTGTACTGAACGCTACCTTTTACGCTAGACTTCCTTCGCCACCTCAGACCTGGCGAAGCGCAATAGAGTAGATAGGGATTGTTTCAAAAAAAGGCAACATTTTTTCTAAGTCCCAAAAAACGCTGGCATGTTTTCTACATTATGGGTGATAGGCTGAAAAAGATCGAAAAATTTTTTGGGGCTCCCCTCCTTCCCCCCTACATTTCCTGACTCATGGCAACTTACCTAGACAGTGGGCACATGTGTAGGGCAAAATAAAATTTTTATTTGATGATTTGAAGGTTTTCTTGGCATTTGTAGTGCTGATACGTATTCCTCCATTGAAATTTTAGCGTAACTTCGCTTTACATAGCGAATCAACGCTAGCGCAACTTCGCAACCTTACGCTACCTCTGAGCGCAACTTTGGATTTTAGTGAATTTGCGGAGCGCTGGCGAAACTACGCCTGGCGAAGTGCGGCGAAGTGCGGTGAAGTGCGGTGAAGTGCGGTGAAGTGCGGCGAAGTTGCGCCTGGCGCAACTTCGAATCTTGGTGAATTTGTCCCATAATATAAGTGTATATATTTCTAGGAATGTACCATATTTTCCTGGTAATAGGATCTACTTATCCGCAGGGCTTGCTGCTCATGTAATGCTGAAGACACTGCTTATAGGTTAATGGGAAAGAAGATTTCGAAATAACGTGGGGCTTAAGCAACTCTTAAGTATCCTATCATCTACCCTCCGAGTGTTCTCATGTGTAAACCTGTAGCCTTCTCTATAAGGCACAATATAACCCAAGGAAGAAAATCATATAATATCATCTCTGTAGATCACTCATATATTCATTTCAATGAACAGTCACATTCTCTGGATTTTAGTTAATGGTGGAGGTCCTCATTCCTCTGAGTTTGTGTTCCACTAATTACCATGATGCTCAGCACAAGCCACCTAAATATACTGATTTTGGCTTCCCAGGATCACCTTAAAGGGGTATAAAAGTACAAAGACCCTTTGGGGTGAGTACTTGATTGGTAGGAGGCCACCCTACTAAAGGAGAAGGTCTTCATTTGTGAAAATGTATTAGCAAAAATATAAATGTTGCCAATAAAGGTCTGCCCATACATGGCAATATTGTCAGCCAATCAGGACAACACTGACCAATCTGTATTGACTTCTCCCCAGAACTGCCCAACGTTTCAAGATTAAAAAGGTTCTGGACAAACATGGTTGCCAAATCTGCTCTGCCAAAGATCTTGTAGGTCCGTGTACAGTATATCTGTATTTGGATAATTTTGCACTGTATGTGACACCTGATTGTCTGTTTATGTTGACCCAACATGCATATGGTTCAATGTTTACAGAACTGTATATAGGATGATAAAGGGATAAAGGGATGTGTATACAGTTTTTCTTTCTTGATTTCTTTTTATAATCAAGCACTGCAGTTTTTTGTCCAGTAATCTAGCTGATTGCTGGTTTTAATGTGGTGTATAACAGTCAGTTGCATTCCCTCTCATCTATGTCTTCTAAAAACCTCTACTTGGACCTCCTGCACTATGCGGTCTGATTGGCCTACTTACACTCTGCACTTCTACAAAAGGTCTAGTTTCCCAATCAGATCACATACATGGAATATGGCTCTGTCTTCGTTAGAAGCCAAATCCTATAGTGCTGACTGTTAGTGCGCAATTCTAAAATCTACTAGACTGTCTTTGCAATGATGTCAGTTAAAGGAGAACTAAAGCCTAACTAAAGAAGTAGGTAGAAATGTTGTACATGATGTTTTGTGCTTCTGTACCAGCCCAAGGCAACCACAGCCCTTTAGCAGTAAAGATCTGTGTCTCCAAAGATGCCCCAGTAGCTCCCCTTCTTCTTTTCTGCTGATTCACTGCACATGCTCTGTGCTGCTGTCACTTACTGAGCTTAGGGAGCCACTCACAATATACAGTACACATAGAATAGAAATGTCACAATATAAGGCTGATTAGTAATTAATACACATAATTACTACATGGCAGCACAGAAACCAGTGCAATTAGCATCAGAATTGAATAATCAGCAAACCTGTAGCATCAGCTTATATTACAGCCAGGGAAGCTCATTTTCTGCTGGATAATTAGTGACGAGCCCTAAGCTTAGCTTCTCAACAGCCAATCAGAGCCCACTGAGCATGTGAGTGTCACAGACACTTTCCAAGATGGTGACCCCCTGTGACGGAGTCAGATTTCACTTTAGAGAGCCCAAAGGCCAGCATCAACCCCCACCCCCCATACCCGCATCCACTCCAGTATTGCTCACACACACAGGGGGACAGTATGCAAATACCGGCATCCTCCACCGTCCCCTGCCCTCCCCCAGGATTGCACACAAGTGGGATCTGTTGATCATACAGAGGGGTCAGGAAGAAGAGAGATTTGCTCTCCTAGACCCCAGAGGGCTCTGTATGCGGCTGGGCAGCATGCCACTAAAGCTTTAGGCTGGTACAAATAGGTTCAGTATGTAAAATATGCCATTTTTAACCATATTAATTTTTGGGTTTAGTTATCCTTTAAATGTCTTAATATTTACAAGAAAAATGTCAGCCCATGAGTTCAGACCAACAGTAAAGGGGAATGCTTTTAGGCAATTGGCAAAACAAATTACATTAACAACACCCCAGTGTAAATTAGTGTTGTAATTGAATAATGAGTATAATACCCAAGACCCATGAATATGCTTTAATTTTTTTGATAAATGACGATGTAATTAGTCATAATTGGGGCTTGTTGATGTCATTTATGTCACATGAAACTTGTGTATTGTAAAAAAACAGGGGATGTATTTTTCTTCGATAAATTCTGAACCTGCACCGACCCTCACTCTCTCCCCACCCAGACTCAGCTTCAGCCTGACATTTCTGGAAGAGACAGACCTACTCAAGTATATAAAGAAAATGCAGAAATGAGGTTGAGACTCAAAGATGGCTCTGAAGCACATCAGAGATGACTGGTGGGTGCAAATTAATGGCACAGGAGGAGATGGTTCTGGGCACCCCACCAATCTGCCACCCACTGAAAAAGTCACTCCAGACCCTCCTGTCCCGCAAGTTTCATGAAGTAAAAAGATGTGAGTTCCTCCAAAAATTAAATAGACAGTAATAAAAAAATACAAAAAAGTTTATTATAAATATACAAAAACGTTTATTAGGACATATTAGGACAAGGCCTAACTCGTTTCGTGCCTATATGGGCACTTACTCAGCCTATGAGTAAGTGCCTGTATAGGCACGAAACGCGTTAGGCCTTGTCCTAATATGTCCTAATCAACGTTTTTGTATTTTTTTTATTACTGTCTATTTAATTTTTGGAGGAACTCACATCTTTTGGTCTCTACTTTATGTATACGCGCCCTTGGACTGAGGCAAACTGTGAGTATGCTCTCCCTTTTCATATTTGATGTATAAAATTGTTTTCACTCTAGTAGTGCTCATACAAGTTGCACCATTTCCTTTATTGTAGCCGCAAGTTTCATGGCCAGCCTGCACATCACTATTTTACCACCTGTTTAACTGCTTGTGTAGAGCTATACTCTATACTAAAAGGGACACATTTTTAAATTTAAAAAAAGTGAATTTGGCCCATAAAGATACCAGGTTTTTTTTTTCCAACTTGACACTTATAACTAACAAGAACCCAAGGTTCTTCAAGGATAGACCAACTTACCCTTCTGCCATCTACAGTGTACATTCTCCGTACAGTATATTGCAAGAGATCCGAAGCATCCTCGAGGAATGTTTTTAAGTTTCGCCCATTGGTTCTGTTTAGGATAATAGAACGCCTAACTGTTGGGTCTCCATTCTTCACAAGAGTGATTTTTTTGCGTAGCCTGGGAACTTGTTGCAAGTGTGTTGCAGTATATTCATCCTCATCTTGCCTACTCTGTTTTCGGGCACTGGCTGGGGGAACAGGCCGTTGTACAACCATCTTGCGTCCTGGCTTGCTGGGAGCAATGGGCTGAACATATTTCTTATCAGAACATATATAGCTCCCACCATCTACCAGCTGTTCCAGTTTGTTAACACTGTGTGTCCCACGTGGAGTTGTTATGGTCCTAACCCCAAATGGTAAAGGGACGCGGTGGGAGAGATCATCCATGAGAGCACTAAAGTTTTTAAATCTACGATGGTTGATGGCCATTTTGACTCCAGCAAACTGAGGGTCTCCACTCTTATAAAATGTTATCTTCTTGGCTGGGGCCACTTCAGTAACTTGATGGCCTCTCGGGACCATAGGGAGGGTCTGCTCAGGACTAGGAGCAGTATCCATATAACCATCTCCTGTGGGACTGTCCATTGTAATCGTTGGAACTGGAATTAAAGCAAAAAGAGAAGAGTTTTCTACATTTTGTTGACTTCAGTTAAGCCACACATGGGAATTAAAATGCCTTTCCCCCATATGTAACAAAAGGCACAACGTTTGCCCAGGTGCAGTAACCATTAGCAACTAATAAGATATTAAGTTGACTATTAAATGACGCACTAGTAAGAGGATGGGTAGTGGGCAGGAGGGGGGAAGCCTATGTGCCTTTTCCATGCCCACCCCTCATGAATACAGAGCTTCTAAACATATAAAGCACTGTATTCATGGGAATTTCTGCAGTTCTTTGTGTTCCAAAACCTACATTTGCATATTATGGGTCATTGACTTTATTATAATTAAGGATCTTAAAATTGTACTAGTAATTATCCATATTATATCCATATGCAAGGGGCCAACTGAAGACCAAAATAAAATCCTCATTTGAGCACAAAACAAACTATACTTGAGATGACTGGACTCAATATACAGTATTCAATAGCACAATGAGGGGCTGCTTCTTGCTCATCTGTCTAGAACAGGGTTCCCCAACCTTAATTACCCATGAGCTGAAATTGATTGTAAAAACTGTTGGGGAGACACACAAACAAGAAAAAATTCCTTGGGGATGCCAAATAAGGGCTTTGATTGGCTAATTGGTAGCCCCGTGTGGACTGCTAGCCTACACGTGACTCTTTTGGAGAAAACCTGTGTCTTCATGCTGCCAATACATGAATTTAATCAGGAATTTCAAAATGGCCATTTAGTCTGAGGCCACTGGGAGCAACATCAATGGAAGTGGAGAGCGATATGTTGCTCACAAGCCACTGGTTGGGAGTATCACAATGTGGGCAGAAAGGCTCCAACCAGTTGAAACTGTTAAATCCTAAAGTCTTGGAAAAGTTTCAGCAGTCGGTAACTATTGTTAAAACTCAGTGATGTCGTCAGTAAAATAAAAAAAAAACTCAGAATACTTTTCCTTACAGAATCAGGGGGGAATATAAAACAAGTGGAGCAAATCTTAATACACAATTTGACCCCCTTTGGTTGCTTCAACAGACATAACCAAAAGTTAAGCTGGCCATAGATTTTAAGATTTTTAAAAGATCTTTTCATTATCGTAAGACCAAGCTTATCCTGAAACATTCGTTTAAACGTACGATTTAACTAAACTAACTAATAAGACCATTTCAAGCAACATGGTCTAGTTGAAGTCAGGGGAACTGTGGGTAGCTGCCTGCTTGGCCCTGCAAACAATTGGACAATAGATACATTTCACTGTGGCCGATAAAAATTTTCTAACTTGACCGATCGATTTTCTGATGTCGGACGAAAAATCGTGAGATGCGCGATCGTTCAGTGCCCACTAACCTCAAGAAAATTTGACGGATTGGTCGGTTCGCACTAAAATCGGGCGTTAAGGAGAGAAAAACCTAACGTCTATGGTGACCTTTACTGGGCCCCGTGGCAAATTCACTCTAAGGCCCCTTTCACTTTGGTAATTAAACATTGTTGATATACATACATTGAAACTGCTTCTCAGTCAGAGCCCGCTGTGTCCCCTATACCTCCTTCCCCCCAGCAGTTTCACAATGTGCTGGTTCTATAGTTTTAGCCCTGAGTATTGAGCACCATTTACATACAGGTGTTGGGTTCCAGTTTAAGGAAACTCTTTCTCCATCAGATCCTACAGGGTACACTTTTATCTCAGATACTTCATGGGGTTTCTAACTAGGGATGCACCGAATCCATTATTTCCTTTGCATATGCAAATTAGGGGTGGGAAGGGGAAAACATTTTTTACTTCCTTGTTTTCTGACAAAAAGTCAGTGTTTTCCCTCCCAGCCACTAATTTGCATGTGAATTGGGCAGAAGGATTCGGCCGAATCTGAATCTTGATGAAAAAGCCTGAATCCTGGCCGAATCCCAAACCGAATCCTGGATTCGGTGCATCCCTATTTGCTAAGTCTTTCCTGTACACTCAAAATGCCTGCAGGTAATGAAGCCGTTAGTAAAGCCCCTTGCCAAAACCTTGGAGGCCATTCTGTTAGGCCCTGTGTTGTGCAGCACTTTACATAAGCAAAGCTAACAATATCTGGGCCTTATTCACTGGGTCCACTTATCTCACACTCACTCTTTACTCAGGCCCGGATTTGTGGAAAGGCCACCTAGGCCGGGGCCTAGGGCGGCAGGATTTCAGGGGGGCGGCATGCTGCCCAACCACACCCACATTGGTTCAAAAACACTGGGGATGCGCTTGCCTATGCGCCAATCCCCATTGATTATGAAAATTTGCACGAATAAAGGAGAGGGGACAGGGGCGACGAACGGCAGTGGGCCTAGGGGCGCCCACTATGTAAATCTGTGCCCAAGACTATTACCTTCATCCTACCTGAAAATATTACCCTTGCTGACACTCAAGCGGGGCTTCCAGTGCATCCAAGAAAAGCAATCTAATCTCCTAATACTCACTCTAAATAACCTTTAGGCTGGGTCCCCCAGTACTGCTCCAAATACCATTAGGACCCCTCAGTTTGGGAACCTGTGCTTTATAAGGAGGCTCATTAACACACGTTTTGTTATTACTACTATACTGTAGCTTTAATGTTGCAGCTAATGGTAACCAGCCAAACCCAATTTATACGGCACTTCACCAATGTGCCGACAATTAAGAGTTACAAACCAACGTGTCTCTTTCATGACTGTATCTCTTTGGCTATTTGATAAGGATTAACTGTCAGAGAGATCAAAACATGTTCAAACCCACATAATCCAAAACAAAGACAATACTTATTTGCTTTTTGGGATCAGTCAGGCTGATATTTGAGTCATGGTGAGCTGCCAATAGAGAGACACATTGCCATTTCTAAATAAGACACGCTCAAAACATGTCATTGCTCACGTGACCATTTTTCACCATTTTGGTGACAACAGAAAGGCCGATTGGTTAAAGTTCTGTTTGGAGAGATGTATGAATTTTAGGAATCAATCCATGCAGAGAAATGATATGACCGGTTCTGATTTTGTGTCAATATTTATAATTTTCTCAGATTTGGGATTTTGTTATCCAAGCTTATGACCGGACTGGAATTTGTTTTGGGGAACTTTTTTATCTTGTTAGTTTGATATTGATCAATATTTGTGTGGAATTAATGGCTTCCAAAAATGTGATTCAGATGCAGTTGCACTAAAAATGTTCTCAGCTGGGATTGTCATTTTTCTGCATTAGGCACAAATCCACTGTACATACTGACATGGCCACATTGGAATTACCGCCACGCTTCCCCTACATCAATAAATGCACTTGCACACAATTTGGAACCCTTAAAGGATAAGTAAACCTTTAAAGTAAGTGAATGGAAAATTGATGAGGGGGCTATTCTAAGCACTTCTGCAATGTACATTTATTTATTTTTAATTCCAAGATATTAAGGGATACATGTGCTGTTAATATGAATGAACTTTGTTACAACAGCTCCAGCTGCTGGTCATTTTCCCACCAGTCTGACCAGCAAGTAGTCAAGGAAGTTGTCAGGAGAAAGAAAGAGGCTGATGTTCTTCTGCTTAGGAAAGATGTGAGAAAAGTTATCTAAAGGGTTCTAATTGTTTTCCTAAGCAGAAGAACATCAGCCTCTTTCTTTCTCCTGACAACTTCCTTGACTACTTGCTGGTCAGACTGGTGGGAAAATGACCAGCAGGTGGCGCTGTTGTAACAAAATTCATTCATATTAACAGTACATGTATCCCTTAATATCTTGGAATTAAAAGAAAATAAATAATGAATGTACATTGCAGAAGTGCTTAGAATAGCCCCCTCATCAATTTTCCATTCACTTACTTTAAAGGTTTACATATCCTTTAAGGCAGTGATCCCCCAACGAGTGGCTCATGATCAACATGTTGCTCACCAACCCCTTGGATGTTGCCCCACTGACATATATATATATATATATATATATATATATATATATATATATATATATATATATATATATATATATATATATATATATATATATGAGATTACATATGCTATTGGCTGGGGAAGCCATTTTTCTCAGAACGTCCATAACAAGAGCATTGAGGGAGGCTGAGACTGCTGCCTCTATCTTCCTGAAATCAGTACAAGGAAAATCAGATATTGGTAATCAGATTAGCAATACAAAATACTTCTTTTTACACGTGTCCCAGCAGCCTCACCTGAAATATTTATAAAATACAAGTAAAGCGCTGCAAATGAGATCACGGCTTTCTTTGTTAAGCAGGAGCTCTTAGAAAGCAGCGGTCTATAAAAAGACAGGGAGCTGATCAGCTTGGCTAACGTCTACTGGGATAGTCAGCAAGTGCCTCTCACCTCCCTGTAAAGTCCTCAAGTCTAAGGCAAAGATTTGTATCAACTACTGGGACAATGTAAGCTATGGGGTCTCGTGTCACATGTGAGAATGCCGGCGCGTGCTTCACATCATTGTTTTCTTTTGGGGGCTGGCAGATCAGGGGAGACGGTCTGGACCAGAAAAAAACTAAGCAAAATTAGGGTAATGCATTATATATTAGTGAGACTACAAAAAACAGGTTAAAATAAAGGAAAACTTAAAATGAGGGCATGTAAAATTAAGGTTTCACTGAATATACTGTAAATGCCTCCAATTTGTTGTAGCTGTGCCTCATAAAGGAAGGGAGCATAGACTAGAATACACCATTATATGAAGCTGTTAGGCAGGATTTGATCTGGAGTTTTGGGCTACCGTTCCCAGCTGCCCCTCATTATAATCCATTAGGCCTGGAGGGCCATAATCATATGGACTAGTTTGTAGGGCCTATTGTATGGCAAGCCTCCACCCCACTAGGCTCTTTTAAACAAAAAGTACAGATGGGAAGGGAAGACAGAGGAAGAACTGGAATGTGAACAAAGATGGGTGTAAAGAGAAAAGTGGCACCTTAATAGAGGGGAACAGATAGAAAATGTAGGAGAAAATGAAGTATGAGCCCCTTTGACTAAGGTTCCTGTTAACCACCCAACACTGCGGTTGGGCACTGGTTGCCATGATTTAAGATACAAGACAAAATTATTAAGATAACTGTGGTATCAAGTGACTGTCCAAAAAACTCCCAACGTCATCTGTATGATCAATGTATATACACCTATGTATTGTACAGAACTGTAGAACATGCAGGCTAGAGGTTGGGTTTTCATGCTGATTTTCTTGTTTACAATAATGTTTTCCCAGCCCAAGAGTACAAGACCCTCCAAGTGTGCTTCTAGGGACTAAACCTATCCACTTGTGGATCACACCTAGGGTCCGTTGTAAAGATTTTGCCTGCTCTGCTAGCTAACCTAGTCTTTTTCTCATGTCTAGGGTGAAGTAGACCATAGGATCTAATTTGTCTAGTCTAGTAGACCATAGGATCATAGCTAGTCCTTGAATGGGGTCTCCAAATGCCATTGAGGTAGAGTTTTCTCTTAACTGAGGCCTCCTTTGCCTCAGGCTGCGCACATTATCCATCCATCTCCATGAGTGGAATCCAAAGAGGCCTAACTTAGACACTCTCCTAACACGTATATCACTTGGGCAATACTACCTGACCCTGGCCAATATGGATTTCCCACCTCCAACAGGGCATGCCAATACCTGAATGTGGAATATGTCCTTCCACAAATACCAGATGTGCATGCTGGCCAAAGTTTCTGCATTTCATTTACAGAGATTATGGATTTTGTGCATCCCTTCTTCTGGCCTGGCCCAATAATACAGAAGGCCTGTTGGCACTCATAACTAATTGATATGGGTAAAAAAGATTATTTCTCACTGGTTTTGGAGGGCTAAAAAAATAATTTTGTGAATGGAGTCAGATCTAGGTGCATCCCTGATGATAATGATGCAGCGAAGATATTACCAAATATAACCAAAGTACTCAAGAATTACTTGGCAAAATCCAAACATGTTTTTTCAGCATTTTGGATCAATGAAGAATCTATAATTAAGACAATGCACAGAGCTGTATATGTGTCATTTGCATCTTCATTATCTCATGGCTTCTCAACATTAAGGTTTATCCAGTTTAATGCCATCTTAATTGTTTTATCTAGCAGGATCCAAATGAGCTTGTACTGCTCTGATTAAAGAGCGGACTTTTGGGGTCTATGTAAACATCAATTAATTTTCTTTTTTTTTTTTATGTAATAGAACATAAGGCCAAAGCTGAGGGGGCAAATTCACTAAAGTGCGAAGTGGCTAACGCTAGCGAAAATTCGCTAGCGAAGTGGACCTACTCCAGCACTACTTCGCTCCCTTACGCCAGGCAAAGTTGCGCTATGGCGAAGGAACGTAACTACACTAATTCACTAACTTGCGGATTTTCATGAACGTTAACTCTTGCGCCAGACTTGCCTTCGCCAACTGAGACTAGGCGAAGTGCAATAGAGTAGATAGGACTTGCTTCAAAAAAAGTTTAAATTTTTTCTAAGTCCCAAAAAACGCGGGCACCTTTTCCTTTTTTAAGGGTGATAGGCTGAAAAAGATCGTTAATTTTTTTGGGGGTACCCTCCTTCCCCCCCTACATTTCCTAACATACGGCTCCTAAACTATACAGGGGGCACATGTATAAGGCAAAATAACAACTCTATTTTATTTTATGAAGCTTTCCCAGACTTGTGTAGAGTAATGTATTTGGTGCTACATATACGTCCATTGTACTTTAACTTGGCGCCATATGCAAATTAGGCATCGTTAGCGTAACGTCGCTTTGCTTGACGAATTAACTCAAGCGCAACTTCGCTACCGTTTGCCTCCCTGAGCGCAACTTCGCATTTTAGTGAATTTGCGTAGCGCTGGCAAAACTACGCCTGGCGAAGTGCGGCAGAGTGTGGCGAAGCTACCGCCGGCGCAACTTCGGATCTTAGTGAATCTGCCCCGAGGTTTGGTGCACACTGCTCCTGTCAAATTGTGCTTATTACAGAAGAATAGTGAAGCTCGCATTGTTTTATGGCATCTCTGTACTTTAGGGGCTGTTCCTGCTGAACTGGGTGAATAACTATGCTGGCATCTACAGTATATGCGCTGGCTAAATAAAATTCTTCCTTGTAGTGGCGCCCAGCAGTCAGATAGTAATAACGTGGGGGGCGTCTACGCTCCAAACATGCTTTCCTCCAACCATAAGTGTTCTCCTAAGGCAGGCCCTATCATAAGTTACAGAGGTTCCTAATTAGAGCTGCTACCCAAGGGCATTTCATTTCTAAAATTAATTTACACTATAACTGTAACCACCCATTATCCGCTGTCTTTTGATTTATATTGCTGTGTCTAGAGCCAATTCTGTGCTTTAATTTATGATCTTAAAAATGAATGTTCAATACTTTACCCACAATCCCCTCTGACCCAAAAGGTAAGTGCATAATTACCCTGCGCAACTGCCCTATTAATGCACGATAAACCATATTCATTCTCTAAGGGCCAGATTTATCAAGGGTCGAATTTCGAAGTGATAAATACTTTGAAAATCGACCCTCAAATTGAAATACTTCGACTTCGAATATCGAAGTCGAAGTATTTTTCACCGAATTTGGCCATCGTACGATCGAAGTAAAATCTTCGATTGAACGATTAAAATGTTAGCGTACAGTCGAACGATTTTACTTCGATGTGTGAAGACTTAGAAAAATGGTCTGGAAGGTCCCCATAGGCTAACATAGCACTTCGGCAGGTTTAATTTGGCGAAGTATTGAAGTCGAAGTTTTTTTAAAGAGACAATACTTCGATTATCGAATGGTCGAATTTTCGAACGATTTTTCTTCGAATCGGAGTCGAAGTAAATTCAAAGTCTTAGTATCCTATTCGATGGTCGAAGTATCCAAAAAATTACTTTGAATTTCGAATTTTTTTACTTCGAAAATTCCCTCTAATTTACTTCGACCCTTGATAAATCTGCCCCTAAATGAATACATTCTGTATGCAGTACAAGTATGTGGAACCCGTTATCCAGAAACCTCTGAATTACAGAATGTCTGTCTCCAATAGACTCCATTTTATCCAAGTAATGAAAATTTTTAAAAATGTTTTACTTTTTTTGTCTGATAAAACAGTAGCTTGTACTTGATCCCAACTAAGATATAATTAATCCTTATTGGAGGCAAAACCAGCCTATGGGATTTATTTAATGTTTATATGATTTTCTAGTAGACTTAAGGCATGAAGATCCAAATTACAGAAAGATCTGTTATACAGAAAGCCCCAGGTCCTGAGCACTCTGGATAACAGGTCCCATATCTGTACTTTCAAGTCCTTGCTCTGTGACCCTTACAACAAGTCTGTAAATAACTAGACTTTTATTTGCATCAGGTATATGGCAAAGGCTCTGGCAATATTTAAAGCAGCAGCTCAATAAAACTCCTAACCCACAGCAACACCTCAGCAGTTTGATGTCTTTAGTGGAATTATTAAAGCAAACATCTGGCTGGTTGCTATGGGTTGCCAGGCTAAGGCAAATGTTTACCATGTTTGAGCACAGCCTGAAATTTTGTTCCCAATCTATAGAGAAAATAAATAGAACAAAGCATCTAATAATATATGTTAAAGGTCAGCGAAGATAAAATTTGGGAACTTCATTCCTCTTACTTCTGATATTACAAGAACAGTAACACCAAGTGTTTCAAATTAATTTAAATATAATGCACTGTTGTGCTGCACTGGTAAAACTGGTGTGTTTTCTTCAGAATCTCTAATATAGTTTATATAAACAAGCTGCTGTGTAGCCATGGGGGCAGCCATTCAAGCACAGGATACACAGTAGATAACAGATAAGTACTACTATAGTTTATATAAACAAGCTGCTGTGTAGCCATGGGGGCAGCCATTCAAGCACAGGATACACAGTAGATAACAGATAAGTACTACTATAGTTTATATAAACAAGCTGCTGTGTAGCCATGGGGGCAGCCATTCAAGCACAGGATACACAGTAGATAACAGATAAGTACTACTATAGTTTATATAAACAAGCTGCTGTGTAGCCATGGGGGCAGCCATTCAAGCACAGGATACACAGTAGATAACAGATAAGTACTACTATAGTTTATATAAACAAGCTGCTTTGTAGCCATGGGGGCAGCCATTCAAGCACAGGATACACAGTAGATAACAGATAAGTACTACTATAGTTTATATAAACAAGCTGCTGTGTAGCCATGGGGGCAGCCATTCAAGCACAGGATACACAGTAGATAACAGATAAGTACTACTATAGTTTATATAAACAAGCTGCTGTGTAGCCATGGGGGCAGCCATTCAAGCGCAAGATACACAGTAGATAACAGATAAGTACTACTATAGTTTATATAAACAAGCTGCTGTGTAGCCATGGGGGCAGCCATTCAAGCACAGGATACACAGTAGATAACAGATAAGTACTACTATAGTTTATATAAACAAGCTGCTGTATAGCCATGGGGGCAGCCATTCAAGCACAGGATACACAGCAGATAACAGATAAGTACTACTATAGTTTATATAAACAAGCTGCTGTATAGCCATGGGGGCAGCCATTCAAGCACAGGATACACAGTAGATAACAGATAAGTACTACTATAGTTTATATAAACAAGCTGCTGTGTAGCCATGGGGGCAGCCATTCAAGCGCAAGATACACAGTAGATAACAGATAAGTACTACTATAGTTTATATAAACAAGCTGCTGTGTAGCCATGGGGGCAGCCATTCAAGCACAGGATACACAGTAGATAACAGATAAGTACTACTATAGTTTATATAAACAAGCTGCTGTATAGCCATGGGGGCAGCCATTCAAGCACAGGATACACAGCAGATAACAGATAAGTACTACTATAGTTTATATAAACAAGCTGCTGTATAGCCATGGGGGCAGCCATTCAAGCACAGGATACACAGTAGATAACAGATAAGTACTACTATAGTTTATATAAACAAGCTGTTGTGTAGCCATGGGGGCAGCCATTCAAGCACAGGATACACAGTAGATAACAGATAAGTACTACTATAGTTTATATAAACAAGCTGCTGTGTAGCCATGGGGGCAGCCATTCAAGCACAGGATATACCGTAGATAACAGATAAAATCTATAGTATACAATGGGATTCTACATCTGTTATCTACTATTTGCATTGTACTTGAATGGCTGCAGCTGTGGCAGCAATTTGCTTATATAAACTATAATGATCTTTCTGAAGCAAACACACCAGTTTTAGCAGTGCAGGGCAACACTACATAAATTATTCATAACTTAAAAACACTTTCCCTTTTTGATGTTACTGTTCCTTTAAAATACAGACGGAGGAGGGCAGTATTTTCAGGAACAAAGTCATGTGACACAAGTGACATCACTAAGCATGATTTATAACAAGTGACATCACTAAGCATTTGTTAAAGGCTTAATTTCTTGCTTACAGAGCACAAGTAGTATCTGAAATGAAAATCTGGCAATGTGGCAAATGAAAAGGTCGATTCCAGCACAAACCTCACTGAAATGCCTTGGAATTAGCAGGACTGCATAAAAACAGCATTCAGTGTATTATGTATAATATCATATATAACATTTCCTATTAATAGTAAACAGACACTTCTCTATTACACGCTTTATACAGAAAATGTAAACTTTCCAATACAATTTAAATCTGTTAATAGTTTAAAGGGGGTTGTTCAGCTCTGATGTAGAGAGTGAGATTCTGAGACAATTTGCATCTGGTTTTCATTTTTTTATTATTTGTGTTTTTTGAGTTATTTAGCTTTTTATTCAGCAGCTCTCCAGTTTGCAATTTCAGCAGTCTAGTTGCTAGGGTCCAAATTCCCCTAGCAACCGTGCATTGATTTAAATAAGAGACAGGAATATGAATAGGAGAGGCCTGAATAGAAAGATGAGGAATAAAAAGTAGCAATAACAATATATCTGTAGCCTCCAATTCCATCCAGTAAAGAAATATATTTTGGCCATCACAAAAAATACAAAAAAAAATACTACCATATTTACATCTACATGGCCCCTAAACATGGATTAGCTCCAGCGCACCCCAGTAGTGGTTCCCCCATTGTTCTGATTCGGTTCGGGGTCTGCCCAGGATTCAGCCTTTTTCAGCAACATTCGGATTCGGCTGAAATTTCCCCTTCCCACCCCTAATTTGCATATGCAAATTAGGATTTGGATTCGGTTCGGTATTTGGCCAAATATTTTGGGAAGGATTCGGGGGCTCGGCTGAATCCAAAATAGTGGATTAGGTGCATACCTAATTCAGATCAGTGATGGGCAAATAAATTCGCCAGGTGTGAATTCTCGACGAATTTCCGAGTTTCGCCGCCGGCAAATTTTGCCTGCAGTTTGGTGAATTTATATGGCGGCATCGAAACACAGAAATTCGTTGCGAATTCAGGCCTGCCGAATTTATTCGCCCAAAATCCACCGCGTCATAAACATTTTGTCGCTGGTCAAAATTATTCGGACGCTCTTTGACTTTACTTCATTCGGAAAAAATAGACGCGCCTATAACAAGTGTCGCGGTCGTCAAAATTGACGCGTGTCATGATAATGTTGACGCCCATTGATTTCAATGCGTTTTGCAAATTTCGCTGGAAACCGAAACGGGACAAATTGGCCCATGACTAATTCAGATACCTCAGTATATTGGGCATTGGTCACACAGTGACTTACATGTACTTCTCTTGGCACTAATCCTTTAGGGGCTCTCATGATAATCAAGCTCAATGAGGCTGGAGATTAAGGTCAAATAACTGTCACTCAATGGAAAGCCTTTGCATAATAATAATCTAATCCCTGCGTCACAAAAATGAATTTGCCATAATGTATTTCTGTATAACATAAATGTTTTCGATTCTTTTAGCCCCTTTCCATTCTGTGCAATCTCTTTCTAGAGTAGCACTTAAACTGGTTGCTTGGCGTTATCACCCTAGCAACCAGAAAGTTTGTTTCTTTCTATGTTAATAAAAAAAATGCATGATAAATAATAGTGGCCAGTTGCTTGGCTATGTATTGGAGATTACAGTTTTTAGGATGAAATTTGAGTTTTTTTGAGCATTTGGTGGGGATTCATACATGCAAAGGACATGCTAAGGACATGCTAAGCTCAAATAAACAAGGCAGGAGCGTTCATGTAACAAAGGACATGCTTTATATGATTACTGCATCATAATTACCACTTCATTTATTTCCTTCTATTTATTACAGGTATAGGACCTGTTATCCAGAATTCTTGGGACCTGGTGTTTTCCAGATAATGGATCTTTTCATAATTTGGCTCTCCATTCCTTAAGTCTACTAGAAAATCATGTAAACATTAAATAAACCCAATAGGCTGGTTTTGCTTCCAATAAGGATTAATTATATCTTAGTTGGGATCAAATACAAGGCACGGGTATAGGACCTGTTATCCAGAATGCTCAGAAACTTGGGGTTTTCTGGATAATAGATCTTTACATAATTTGGATTAGGGATGTAGCGAACTGTTCGCCGGCGAACTAGTTCGCGCGAACTTCGACTGTTCGCGTCCGCCGCAAGTTCGCGAACGTCGCGCGACGTTCGCCAATAGGCGTTCGCGTCAAAATCGGTCGCCCATTCGACCATTCGATCGCTAAAATCGAACGATTTTCGTTCGATTCGAACGAAAATCGTTCGATCGAACGATTAAAATCCTTCGATCGTTCGAATCGAACGATTTTCGGATGATCGAAGTTCGCGAACAGTTCGCGAACAGTTCGCAAATTTTGCCGGTGTTCGCGAACGGCGTTCGCGAACACATCGGCGGCGGTTCGCTACATCCCTAATTTGGATCTTCATACCTTAAGTCTACTAGAAAATCATATAAACATGAAATAAACCCAATAGGCTGGTTTTGCCTCCAATAAGGATTAATTATATCTTACTTGGGATTGAGTACAAGGCACAGGTATAGGACCTGTTATCCAGATTGCTCAGGACCTGGGGTTTTTCGGATAATGTATCTTTCCATAATTTGGATCTTCATACTTTAAGTCTACTAGAAAATCATGTAAACATGAATTAAACCCAATGGGCTGGTTTTGCCTCCAATAAGGATTAATTATATCTTAGTTGGGATTAAGTACAAGGCACAGGTATAGGACCTGTTATCCAGAATGCTCGGGACCTGGGGTTTTCTGGATAATAGATCTTTACATAATTTGGATCTTCATACCTTAAGTCTACTAGAAAATCATATAAACATTAAATAAACCCAATAGGCTGGTTTTGATTCCAATAAGGATTAATTATATCTTAGTTGGGATCGAGTACAAGGCACAGGTATGGGACCTATTATCCAGAATGCTCGGGACCTGGGGTTTACTGGATAAAAGATCTTTACATAATTTGGATCTTCATACCTTAAGTCTACTAGAAAATCATATAACCATGAAATAAACCCAACGGGCTGGTTTTGCTTCCAATAAAGATTAATTATATACAGTCTATATTTGTAAGGTACTGTTTTATTATTACATGTAAAAGGATAATAATTAAAAAAAATGATTAAAATGGCATCTATGGGAGATGGGCTTCCCATGAGCTTTCTGGATAACGGATTTCCGGATAACAGATCCCATACCTGTATCATTATTAGTTATCCTGAGCAGAACAGATTATTTTTAGCATATTTATATGTATTAATTGATAGGAGATGCCCTTCTACTTTTTGTGCCAAGATAAATTAAACAAAAGCCACACATTTTGGAAGAAGACCATTGTAAGAGGAGGTGGGTTCCATAGAAAAAGCCTTACTGCTGGTTCTGCAGAACATACTTACCCTTTAAACTTGCATAAGGGACCTGTTGTGTCGGGGAAGTAAACGTTTCTCTGCAGGACAGTTGGCTCCTTTTTTTAGGAATTTTGGGCCCAGTCTACATTCTTCCCATCATACTTCACGGCATTTTCTTCTTGGGAAGTTGAAGTAAGTTGTCAGAAAACTCCTGCTTGTACCAATCATTGTGGCCCAGTAAGTCTTATTGCTCCGTCCATATTCACATCTTCCATTCGTCAGACAGCACGAGTCTGCTCCCCGGGGCCAACAAAGGAATCTGAGCCCTTCTGAGTGGTCACTTTGAGATGGATTAGGATGACCACAAAGAGGATTAACGCAGGGAACCATCTGTGGGAGAGAGACTTAACTAATAGGGTTAGGGACACCATTTCCTCGCTGTGCTAAAATGTAACTTCTCAAGGATCTCAATGAGAAAGAAATCATATTAATTCAATGTAATTGCCTTTACACGGCTGTGACACCAAAGAGTAGGCTCCTTCCTCCTTCCCCATGGACTGGAGAAAAGCCTTTTTATTCTTTGTCATAATTCAATCTCATAGTTACATACTGTAGTTCATTTGGGTTGAAAAAAGACAAAAAGTCTATCAAGTCCAACCCCTCCAATTAACCCCCTGCGCATAGAAATTTATACATTTCTATCCAGCCCTCTCAATACATTATCACCTGAATAAAAATATATATACACATACCTATACTAAACTATAGAAGTTAAAAATTCAAGTGGAAACTGCTTCTTCTGCTTTCCAAAAATCATAAGATCCATAAAGTTTGGAGCACTGTCACATATCGATCAGTGTTGCGTTGTCTTTTGCTCCATGCATGTTGTTACTGCCCCTTTAAGAGCAGGCTGACGGCCGCTGACCGTTAAGTCGGAAGAACAAGGTGCCCCCTCCTCTTGGTATTTTTAAAGCTGCTGAGCAATCACCTGTGCCAAAATGCAGCCGTGACCGTCATGCAATAAAAGGAGATGTTTCTATTTGTGGCCACACTTGACTGGAACAATTGAATCTGTGACTTACATTATTCGGATTGGAGCGACGCCGCGAGGTTACGGCTACAGGAGACATAGCCTGCAATCTGCATTCATGTGCATGGAGCAAATTCCCTAAGCAGCCATCACAACACTTTGCCAGGCGTAAATTCGCCAGAACAACGATGATTCCCTATGATGCAAAGTTGCGTCCAGGGCACCGAACGATGGTGAAGTTGTGCTAGCGTTACTTCGACAAGCAAAGCGAAGTTGCACTAGGGTTGGCTAATTTGCATCCGGCTGGAAATTCAAAGTTGAATGGACGTATATGTTGCAGCAAATACATTACATTACAAGTCCAGGGAACCATAATAAAATAAAATAGAGTTGTTATTTTGCCCTACACATGAGCCCAGTGTATAGTTTATGTGCCATATGTTAGGGAAAAAAAATTTACGGTCTTTTGCAGGCTATCAGTCTGAAAAAAAAAAAAAATGACAGCGTTTTTTGGGGTTTAGAAAATCTTTCAACAAAAAATTGAGGAGGTCCTATCCACTCCATTGCACTTTGCCTGGTCTGAGGTGGCGAAGGCAAGTCTGGCGCAAGAGGTAACGGTCAGTAAAATCTGCATCTTAGTGAATTTGCGGAGTTGGCCAGAGAGAAAATTCGCCTGGCGTTAAAGTGCCAAGCAACGCTAGTGTTTGTCTCCTTCGCTTACAAAGTGACTCCTGCGCCCATTAGGGAATCAGCATAATGACGTCACTCTTGCAAATTTTCGGTAGCATAAGTCACTTCGCCCTTTAGGGAATCTGCCCCGTGAACTGTGTCTTCTAAGATACTGGAAAGTCTTCTAAAGCTCGACATACATGCCCCAGATTTGGTCAGGTAGTGTAGCTGACCCTATTGTCTCACCATCTGGATAATACTCTATGCCAGGTCGGTGGGCAATTTTGACAGGTCATCCATTGATCCTTTTGGATTGTAGATAATTGGACATGTTTGACAATTTCATCTACTGATCAGGCCTGGATTTGTGGCAAGACCACCAAGGTGTGGGCCCAGAGCAGCAGAATTTTAGGGGGACGGCATGTCGCCCAACCACATCCACATTGGTTTGGAAACTCTGGGCAGGGCCGGAACTAGGGGAAGGCAGAGTAGGTGGCCGCCTAGGGTGCAATCATGGGGAGGGGCGTACTTTAAAGAGGATTTTTTTTCTTTTTTTTTTGAAACCCTGATTCGCTTGGCTTCTAATCATTTTTCAATGTTATAAACCACCTGTTCCAACCCCCTGTTGTCCATAATTTGTACTGCGGGCAGAAGCACTCCCCACCTCCCTCTTGGCAGCTGCTGGCACAGGTACATATTTGTGGACAATATGATGGATTTTTGGCTCCTGCTGGCACAAGTACATATTTTGGGGCAATATTGTGTTTTTTTGCAGGCTCAGGTACATGGGGCAATATGGTGGCTGCTGGCACAGGTACACAGATAGTTACATAGTTACATAGTTAAATTGGGTTGAAAAAAGACAAAGTCCATCAAGTCCAACCCCTCCAAATGAAAACCCAGCCCCATACACACACCCCTCCCTACTTTTAATTAAATTCTATATACCCATACCTATACTAACTATAGAGTTTAGTATCACAATAGCCTTTGATATTATGTCTGTCCAAAAAATCATCCAAGCCATTCTTAAAGGCATTAACTGAATCAGCATCACAACATTGGCACAGGTACAAATGGGGGCAATATGATAGATGTTGGCACAGGTACATGTGGCAAAATAATGGCTGCTGGCACAGGTATTGTGGTAATTTCCCGTGCAGCGATCCCCAGTGCACCTAACCTGATGATAAAAATTTGTGTATGTGCACGAATGAAGGAGAAAAACAGCAGCAGGCCTAGGGGCGCCCACTATGTAAATCTGGCCCTACTATTGATGGACCACATTGGTGAGGGATCATCACCAGATGCCATTCTGATTGTTCAGGTTGTTGACCTGAATGAATGGAACAATAAAAGGTGGCCATACATATGTAGGGTAGCCATCTGTTTAGACTGTGCACATAGAGATACAGCCAGAATATGGCCACCCTAACATGTTTGGGGCCGAATTATAGCTGTAATGCCCTATAAAATTATGCAATAAAGGCATTTTTATTATTCCAAGCCAAGTGGTGCTGTTCCATTTTCAAATTCTGGGGTCTAATTTAGGGATGCACCGAATCCAGGATTCGGTTCGGGATTCGTCCAGGATTCGGCCTTTTTCAACAGGATTCGGATTCGGCCGAATCCTTGTGCCTGGCCGAACCGAATCCGAATCCTAATTTGCATATGCAAATTAGGGGTGGAGAGGGAAATCGCGTGACTTTTTGTCACAAAACAAGGAAGTAAAAAAAAAATTCCCCTTCCCACCCCTAATTTGCATATGCAAATTAGGGTTCGGATTTGGTTCGGTGGAATCCTTTGCTTAGGATTCAGGGGTTCGGCCGAATCCAAAATAGTGGATTCGGTGCATCCCTAGTCTAATTATACCTTTTGCATATAGAAGAACAATACACAAAATGCCACTGCAGCCACCCCTTGAACTAAAAGTTAAAAAAAATATTATTACTTTGTGACCACTATGGTGGGCACATTGACCTAGGGAAGTTTGGCTTTTCCTTGGCAAAATTATGTGCTCTCCAGTGCCTCCTCGCAATAACCATGGTAGGGACAATGATGGTAACAACACTAAAGGGTTACTATATGAATCAGCAAGGGTTTCTGTACAGTAATGGAATGTATATAAAGCTGTCAGTGATGCTTGAATTGACAGCTCTTTGGCCAAGCAATAATTATCCATGAATCGAAATGAATTTAATATAGATCCATGCTTGTTAGCAGTTCATTTGTCACACATTAAAGCAAGATACTGCACATTATTATAAATTTAATAAGCACAAAATTATGTGTTTTGCCAATGAAGAAGAAGAGGATGTGCACCTATAATTACAGGCCAGTGGATAAGCCATGTAGATAAGCCAAGGCCAGCGGTAACTCACTCCCCAGTTCTACGGCAAATATTCAAACAGGCTGGAGCAGATCCCTTCTTTATTGGAAGCGGAGGAGGTAATATAAACACCAATCAGCTGTCATGTTCATTTATTGGATTCATTTTTTGCTATTTTTGAGGAACAGGTTGGGCAAGGTGTAAGCCTGGGAGGTGTCAGGGTTATAGGGAGGTTATGGTGTTAGACACCAATCAAGCGATCGGAGGAACATCATCCAACTCATCAGCAGAAATTAAACTCTTCAGCCTGTAATTTATATGCTCTATTTATTAGGCACTAACATTTACAGACGTCACATCAAATTTTTCTTTACAAACATTGTTTTCCCCACTCATGATTTACAGGGAAGGAAAGTTGTCCCAACACGACCACTGGAGATGTTTGAATGAACTCAAATTTACCTTGATTAAACAAATTATTGTACAAATGCGTATCCTGTGTCCTTATTCAGGCACCAGGCCCGGACTGGCAATCTGTGGGTTTTGGCAAATGCCAGAGGGGCTGCTGTATGGTTCCATAGAAAGTTACCATATAGTGGGCTGGTAGGGGCTGTTTGGGCCTCTGTGTACTTGGAATGGCAGGACCTATTTTGACTCCCAGTCCAGGTCTGTCAGGCACCCAACCGTCTCCTCCAGATATCGGCCTTATCTATGTGCACAGCCGACCTTGGCAACGAGTGCCACAGTCTTACTCATTCACAGATAAGCCAACATTTCATGATGTATTGTATTATTAGTATTGAACTGTGCCCAGACTTGCATTGTATAATATAAATGCAGTCCATGTAAGAGTTTATGCTAAATACAGTATATGTGTATGTCAGTGTACATCAAACATGCCCCCTGCAAAGCAGGATAATTGGCTGGATTAAATTACAGGGATGGGACCTGTTATCCAGAAAGCTTGGAACCTGGGGTTTTCTTGATATTACTGTAATTTGTATCTCCATACTTTAACTCTACTAAAAAAAAAATATTTTAAATATTAAATAAACTCAATAGGATTGTATTGCTTCAAGGGATTAATTGTATGTTAGTTGGGCTCAAGTACAAGGTACTGTTTTATTATTACAGAGAAAAAAGGAAATCTAAATTATTTGATTCATTTAGAATCTATGGGAGATGGGCTTCAAGTAAATCAGAGCTTTCTGGATAATGGGTTTTTTGCACTTCTGCACTTCAGGAGAGAAATGCTTTCTGGCAGGCTGCTGTTTTTCCTTCTCAATGTAACTGAATGTGTCTCAGTGAGACATGGGTTTTTACTATTGAGTGTTGTTCTTAGATCTACCAGGCAGCTGTTATCTTGTGTTAGGGAGCTGTTATCTGGTTACCTTCCCATTGTTCTGTTGTTTGGCTGCTGGGGGGGGGGGGTGATATCACTCCAACTTGCAGTACAGCAGTAAAGAGTGATTGAAGTTTAGCAGAGCACAAGTCACATGACTTGGGGCAGCTGGGAAATTGACAATATGTATAGCCCCATGTCAGATTTCAAAATTGAATATAAAAAAATCTGTTTGCTCTTTTGAGAAATGGATTTCAGTGCAGAATTTTGCTGGAGCAGCACTATTAACTGATTCATTTTGGAAACTGTTTTTTTCCCATGACAGTATCCCTTTAACCTTGGCAGTGGCAGAAGTGAGAAGAAGAAAGAGAAAGGTCTAGTGGATCTACATGTTTTGAGATCCATCCAGGTTCACCACTGCTGGGTTTAAATATAACATGACTGTTAATTGGTTACTAATGAAGGCTACTCCTCATGCTATAAGAGCATCAATGAGATTCAGTTATCCTGGGTATGATATTTCATTTCAATAAGTAGAACAATAAGTAGACAACTCTGCTTGAAACAAGAGTGGGTCAGCAGGAAAGCATCATATCAGTTGGGGTTATACTCATTTCATACAAGACTAATCCCAGAATCCCACTAAATGCAATTTTTGACCGACTTTTCCTTATGTCTTGGATATGTGGAAAGTAGTGTCTGTGCCTATGGGGTATTATTAACTTAATGCTTTCTCATCTAGGACTCAAAACTGTTCAAAGTATTCTCAAAACAGTTCAAAGCATGAAGGCAGGAATCATAGGGGGCTCCACCCCATTTAATGACATCACTTATATCAGGAGAGGCAGCAGCTAGTGGGTTGGGTTGCAAATTGGGAGTGGACGTAATTGTGGTTTGCAGGGGTGGATTTAGTCATTTACACCCAGATAGATTTATAGTTACCATATAGCCCACACAATAACAGGCAAGAGGGTGCAGCCATATAAACTCGTTCCTTTGTGGTGCTCCTCAAATTAAGAATTATGCCTTGCCCTCACTTTTATTTGGCACCTTTTGGTAAATAATACTAGCTTCCCTATATTTTTTCCTAGTAATAATATTATCATCAAGTAGCATTTTACCAACAGGGCAAGCTGAAACCCAAATCTAGGCGATTCAGAGTCCATGCACACCCCAATATATATATATATAACAAATTCAAAAGGAGCCGCACTTTTAGGTCTTAAGCACTTAACAATGTTTATTGAAGTCACTTTTGAACTTTTTACATTTTGTCTGATACGGTCCTGCACCCGGGCCACTACATTGTTTATGTATACGTGAGTGCCTGCTTCACTTCATACTTCATATGATTTCCATTTATTGCATGTAAAGGTACTTGTGCCAAAAGGTGCTCCTTGCACTTTCATATAGTTGCACTTGGCAAAATGTATGTAAAAACATGGCAATAGGTCCAAATATTGTATTTTGTTTGCTGCACTTGTGGTCATAAATGACCCCTATGATCTCTTTCCCAAATGCTAGGGACCTTAGGTTTTCCCAAATTAGGAGTCTTCAAAGCTAGCCTTAGCTATTGTGATGCCAAATTTGGACCATTTTGATGAGGCCTCCTGGCCTTCGCAGAATCTTAATTAAAAGTTAAAAGGATTTGGGTCCATCAAGGCAAGTGATATTAAAGGACAAGGAAACCCCCCTGAACCAGACTTTTACCAATCAGTTGGTCTTTCCCTACAGGTTTAATTTATAATTTCATTAATAAAATGATGAGTAAAACTGACTTCAAAGATCTAGCAAATAGTTCCCGCTCACTGACACGCATAAGGCAAATTCTGCACATGCACAAATTCTGGCTTGAATTATCTGAACAGAATAAAAGTCTTAGACCACAGCATTATGGGAAATTTACATTGTGCAATTAATAGATATTTTGCACCCTGTATGGTTTTTCACCATCAATGGCAAAATATCTATTACTTGGCCAATGTAAATGTTCATTTAAGAAGAATCAGCAGAGTGGCAGACTTCAATAAACGTAGGCTAATACTTTGAAGTTCTATCTTTATTGGGGTCGCCTTGTCCTTTAAGCTTCATTGTTCTTGCTGGCTGCTCTTCGCTCAACCACAAGTCATGGGCCTGAGCTTTGCACAGAAGAAACATATGTCTCAGTAAAAGGAATAGGTCGTTCCTTCTTTGCCTTCTTATGTCTTTCTGAAGCACCTCTGGGGGGGATGTCGCCTACTCTGTATCTGATCTAAACCGATCCATTAGTTGATCCATTTCTTGTGTTTGTCTTGAGCAGAATCCCTGAATTTCATTAAAGGGGAACTCCAGCTTCCAAACCAAAATTTGTAAAGAGAGACCCCTAATACGCCCATCTTCAAAAAGTATGAATAATTGGCATTTTCTATGCTGAAATCAATCTGTTTAATAGTTCTTCTCTTTCGCATTATTTGAAATCCTGGCAGGGAAGGAGGGACTAAACACTGACGTTACAAATTGTAACAACTTCTCCACAGCTTACAGGCAGCATGCAGGAACTACATAACCCACAATGCATTGCACTGGGACGTTCCTTTCCTTATTGATATCACATGTTCAGGAGGATACAGGCTAAAGACAGATGGCTGTTGATAAAAAGTAACAGTAGCCAGACAGCTCAGCAAAGTAGTCAGACAGATCAGCAGGAGAGCAGGGGGCTAGGCTTAGGGAACTGTCAGAAACCATTAAAAATCATGAAAAGTCTGGATATTTTTTAATTGATGTATATTGCAAAGTTGCTTGAAATTATATATATATTTCAAAAAAGCTCAAGTTATGTTTGTATGGACTTCCCATTTAAAGGCAGCTGTTACAATTGATACAATAGTTGCTGCTACTCCCCAACAGATGCTGCTGCTGAGAATTGTATCAACTAATGGAGCAAATTGTAACAGAATCAGCCCCTGGATCACTGAGCTGCCAGACTCACACACCAGAGGCACCAACATTCAAATTTAAACTTCAGTTTTGGGGGAGAAAAAACAGTAAAAAAATAACAAATGGAAAGCAATTGAAAAAAGTCTTTATTTCTAGGGAACAATCTGAAAACTACTGACAATTTTAAACGGTGAGCCTAGACATTTTTAGTATATAATGTCCCAGTTTGCAGCAGCTCAGGTCTATTAATCAGTGTAAAGACGTGAGACTGAATGTGCTGCTCGTGTAACCAAGGCCTTTGTTGTGTCACACAATTCTGTGCGTGCTGGATGTGTGTCTGTGGATAAAGTGAGTCAAACCCAAATAATGTAACAATGTCCAACTGAGCTTTGCGTTGGTATTGTGTCCTGCGTCACCTTTCTGTAGGGCCACTTGTCCCCCCTGCTGTGCTGCACAGTTTCCCTTTAACCCCGACAAACCCTCGCCGCCTTCTCTACATACTGAGCCCAATGCTAAGCACCCTGTCACCGGAGCAATGAGGAATTCAGTGGCCTGACATTTTATTTGCCTTTTGTACCATATCGTAGATACAGGGAATAAAGATAAATATATAGGAAGGTCAGTGATCCCAATGTTATTAATAGGGAATAAAGATAAATATATAGGAAGGTCAGTGATCCCAATGTTATTAATAGGGAATAAAGATAAATATATAGGAAGGTCAGTGATCCCAATGTTATTAATAGGGAATAAAGATAAATATATAGGAAGGTCAGTGATCCCAATGTTATTAATAGGGAATAAAGATAAATATATAGGAAGGTCAGTGATCCCAATGTTATTAATAGGGAATAAAGATAAATATATAGGAAGGTCAGTGATCCCTATGTTATTAATAGGGAATAAAGATAAATATATAGGAAGGTCAGTGATCCCAATGTTATTAATAGGGAATAAAGATAAATATATAGGAAGGTCAGTGATCCCAATGTTATTAATAGGGAATAAAGATAAATATATAGGAAGGTCAGTGATCCCAATGTTATTAATAGGGAATAAAGATAAATATATAGGAAGGTCAGTGATCCCAATGTTATTAATAGGGAATAAAGATAAATATATAGGAAGGTCAGTGATCCCAATGTTATTAATAGGGAATAAAGATAAATATATAGGAAGGTCAGTGATCCCAATGTTATTAATAGGGAATAAAGATAAATATATAGGAAGGTCAGTGATCCCCAATGTTATTAATAGGGAATAAAGATAAATATATAGGAAGGTCAGTGATCCCAATGTTATTAATAGGGAATAAAGATAAATATATAGGAAGGTCAGTGATCCCAATGTTATTAATAGGGAATAAAGATAAATATATAGGAAGGTCAGTGATCCCAATGTTATTAATAGGGAATAAAGATAAATATATAGGAGAGTCAGTGATCCCAATGTTATTAATAGGGAATAAAGATAAATATATAGGAAGGTCAGTGATCCCAATGTTATTAATAGGGAATAAAGATAAATATATAGGAAGGTCAGTGATCCCAATGTTATTAATAGGGAATAAAGATAAATATATAGGAAGGTCAGTGATCCCAATGTTATTAATAGGGAATAAAGATAAATATATAGGAAGGTCAGTGATCCCAATGTTATTAATAGGGAATAAAGATAAATATATAGGAAGGTCAGTGATCCCTATGTTATTAATAGGGAATAAAGATAAATATATAGGAAGGTCAGTGATCCCAATGTTATTAATAGGGAATAAAGATAAATATATAGGAAGGTCAGTGATCCCAATGTTATTAATAGGGAATAAAGATAAATATATAGGAAGGTCAGTGATCCCAATGTTATTAATAGGGAATAAAGATAAATATATAGGAAGGTCAGTGATCCCAATGTTATTAATAGGGAATAAAGATAAATATATAGGAAGGTCAGTGATCCCAATGTTATTAATAGGGAATAAAGATAAATATATAGGAGGTCAGTGATCCCAATGTTATTAATAGGGAATAAAGATAAATATATAGGAAGGCCAGTGATCCCAATGTTATTAATAGGGAATAAAGATAAATATATAGGAAGGTCAGTGATCCCAATGTTATTAATAGGGAATAAAGATAAATATATAGGAAGGTCAGTGATCCCAATGTTATTAATAGGGAATAAAGATAAATATATAGGAAGGTCAGTGATCCCAATGTTATTAATAGGGAATAAAGATAAATATATAGGAAGGTCAGTGATCCCAATGTTATTAATAGGGAATAAAGATAAATATATAGGAAGGTCAGTGATCCCAATGTTATTAATAGGGAATAAAGATAAATATATAGGAAGGTCAGTGATCCCAATGTTATTAATAGGGAATAAAGATAAATATATAGGAAGGTCAGTGATCCCAATGTTATTAATAGGGAATAAAGATAAATATATAGGAAGGTCAGTGATCCCAATGTTATTAATAGGGAATAAAGATAAATATATAGGAAGGTCAGTGATCCCAATGTTATTAATAGGGAATAAAGATAATATATAGGAAGGTCAGTGATCCCAATGTTATTAATAGGGAATAAAGATAAATATATAGGAAGGTCAGTGATCCCAATGTTATTAATAGGGAATAAAGATAAATATATAGGAAGGTCAGTGATCCCAATGTTATTAATAGGGAATAAAGATAAATATATAGGAAGGTCAGTGATCCCAATGTTATTAATAGGGAATAAGATAAATATATAGGAAGGTCAGTGATCCCAATGTTATTAATAGGGAATAAAGATAAATATATAGGAAGGTCAGTGATCCCAATGTTATTAATAGGGAATAAAGATAAATATATAGGAAGGTCAGTGATCCCAATGTTATTAATAGGGAATAAAGATAAATATATAGGAGGTAGTGATCCCAATGTTATTAAAGGATAAAGATAAATATAGGAAGGTCAGTGATCCCAATGTTATTAATAGGGAATAAAGATAAATATATAGGAAGGTCAGTGATCCCAATGTTATTAATAGGGAATAAAGATAAATATATAGGAAGGTCAATGATCCCAATGTTATTAACAGGGAATAAAGATAAATATATAGGAAGGTCAGTGATCCCAATGTTATTAATAGGGAATAAAGATAAATATATAGGAAGGTCAGTGATCCCAATGTTATTAATAGGGAATAAAGATAAATATATAGGAAGGTCAGTGATCCCAATGTTATTAATAGGGAATAAAGATAAATATATAGGAAGGTCAATGATCCCAATGTTATTAATAGGGAATAAAGATAAATATATAGGAAGGACGGTATTTTTTTCCAGAAAAGGAGTCAACCCTTATTGAAGCCCTAGGGTGCCCAAATACCTTGGCCCAGTCCTGCCTCTGATTTAGGGTTGCCACCTTTTCTGTAATAAAATACCGGCCTTCCTATAATCTTGCAGTTTTTTCCTATTAATAACATTGGCATGAAGCATCACTTTTACCAGCCAGGTGACAACACTACTGAGCCCATCCACGAAACCCCCAAAATAAAAAGGTCTCCAAGTAGAATAGACAGAAATATTATTATTGATCACTGGAGGACACTCTGATGTACAACTAACCAGTATGATTAAATATAGGAGCAATAAGCCCTATTAGATTGTAAAAAAAAATAGATACACTTATTTAATGACTAGACGTCACTTCCTCTATAAAGGGCTCTTTACTTCCGGGAACATCAATCCCCATTTTGGTAATAGACACGAGAAATTTTATTTTGTATATTCTGGGAGTTCGTGTCTTGCTCTGTTTCCACCACAGCCATTAGCCCTTCATCGACAACATTTATCACCTATTTGGCAGGTGCCATGTTTGAGTTCTCTCAGACACTCAGAGACGCGATTCTCCCGCTGTATAATGCGCGCGGCCGTCGCCTAGCAACGCATGCCCCTTGCTCCCCATCAATCACCCACAGAGAAAGCGCTGCAGGGGAGAGGTCACGTGCTCCGTTCTACACTGACTCGGCGGCCTGTGCGCGGAGCGTGGCGCGAGGGGTTTCCCGCCATGTAGAAATGGTGGGGGCGGAGCAATAGAGCCTGAGGGTTTGGGAGAGAGAGATTTGCCGCCTGCAGATTGCGCTGCTTCCTACGCTCATAGGATTTGATTGACAGCTGTCAGCTCCAGAGAGCCTTAGGGAAAACTGTGTAAATTTCAGGAAATGATTAGTATTTTCCCCTTAATTATGTTTTCTCCTGTGATACTCAGTGAGTTATGTGGTAATGGAGCTTCATATTTACTTCATTATAACATGTTTTGTACTTAATGGGTCTCCTGTTTCATGTTATTAACATTATAAAGCAACATGGTCTGTCAGGGCTTCTAATGTTACACAATGCTGGGCTGGCACTTTTATGTGGAAAAATTATCTATTTTTTTAAATATTTATTTCCCTTCTTCTTGTGACTGTTTCTGGCCATCTGAAAACAAATGCTCTGTAAGGCTACAAATGTATTGTTATTGTTACTTTTTATTCCTCATCTTTCTATTCAGGCCTCTCCTATTCATATTCCAGTCTCTTATTCAAATCAATGCATGGTTGCTAGGGGAATTAGGACCCTAGCAACCAGACGACTCAAACTGCAAACTGGAGAGCTGCTGAATAAGTCAAAAACCACAAATTAAAAATTAATACCAATTGCATGTTGTCTCAGAATATCCCTCTCAACATCACAGTAAGACTGGAACTACACGGTGCGCGTCCTTCCGATCCGACACGATGAGAGGTGCAGGCGTAGGGTTGCCACCTTTTCCTGAAAATATACCGGCCTTGCTATATATTTATCTTTATTCTCTATTAATAACATTGGGATCACTGACCTTCCTATATATTTATCTTTATTCCCTATTAATAACATTGGGATCACTGACCTTCCTATATATTTATCTTTATTCCCTATTAATAACATTGGGGTCACTGACCTTCCTATATATTTATCTTTATTCCCTATTAATAACATTGGGATCACTGACCTTCCTATATATTTATCTTTATTCCCTATTAATAACATTGGGGTCACTGACCTTCCTATATATTTATCTTTATTCCCTATTAATAACATTGGGATCACTGACCTTCTTAGTTATTTATCTTTATTCCCTATTAATAACATTGGGATCACTGACCTTCCTATATATTTATCTTTATTCCCTATTAATAACATTGGGATCACTGACCTTCCTATATATTTATCTTTATTCCCTATTAATAACATTGGGATCACTGACCTTCCTATATATTTATCTTTATTCCCTATTAATAACATTGGGATCACTGGCCTTCCAATATATTTATCTTTATTCCCTATTAATAACATTGGGATCACTGACCTTCTTAGTTATTTATCTTTATTCCCTATTAATAACATTGGGATCACTGACCTTCCTATATATTTATCTTTATTCCCTATTAATAACATTGGGATCACTGACCTTCCTATATATTTATCTTTATTCCCTATTAATAACATTGGGATCACTGACCTTCCTATATATTTATCTTTATTCCCTATTAATAACATTGGGATCACTGACCTTCCTATATATTTATCTTTATTCCCTATTAATAACATTGGGATCACTGACCTTCCTAAATATTTATCTTTATTCCCTATTAATAACATTGGGATCACTGACCTTCCTATATATTTATCTTTATTCCCTATTAATAACATTGGGATCACTGACCTTCCTATATATTTATCTTTATTCCCTATTAATAACATTGGGATCCACCATCATTTACTGGCCAGGTGGCAACCCCATGCAGGCGTCACTTCGGATGCACCGAATGTAATGTAAGGACTGTACTTAGGTCCGATGCTGCCCTAGGCACTGTACTGTAGATTTTGCCACGCCTAATGTTGTAGCAATTTCTCGGATGGGTTTTTTCTGTTTTTGTAGCTTAACTGCAGGACAATTCTGGCGCAATCTGACACGTTGCTCGGAAACACAGGCGTCACATCGGATGCGACGGAAATAAGTTAAGTAATGCTATTGTCGGATCATGACACAGCGTCTGCATCCTACAGTCGTGCTGCGTGGATTGCCACCTGTATGGTTTTGACCCAGTCAGCCCAGTAATTTGAAAAACCGGGCAGGACTCCCCATGAATGACATGGCGATCGGCCAATCGCCGGTCTCTGTGTCATAGCCACTCCCCCTGATGTCACATCCTGCCCCCCGCCATGTCATGCCACTCCCCCTGCCCGTTCTCCACCGGCAGAAAAGGTTGCAACCCTATTTGTGCATAATGACCAAAACTCTCGGCACTCGCTCAATATTCGCATGTGTGTTCCCCAACATGGCCTCTCATACCGGGAGCTCCCTCTGGGTGCAGGTGGCATAGCGCTGGTGGAGGGCAATTAAAAAGAAAACTGTTGTTACCCCCAGCCAGATTGTGGGCTCTATTAGCCCGCACCTTTGGTTGGGGATAATATTTCTGCCCAACAGGTGCCCTTTAAAGTGGACCTGTCATCCAGACACAAAAAGCTATATATATAGTATAATAAAAGTCCTTTTCAAATTAAACATGAAATCCAATTTCTATGTTTTATTAAAGAATTCATAGCTGTTGTAAACACATTTAAACATCTCAGTTGTCAATCAAATTTTGTCTGTCCCTCCTCTATGCCCTGGGCATAGAGGCGGGGCAGACAGTTACTTTCACTTTCTATTCAGCACTTCCTAGAAATCGCTTCTCTTCCCACATTCCCCCCATTCCCTTCACCATTTAATTGTGTAGCCAGGACATGGGGATGGACATCAGGTCCCCCACTCTGGTGCACAAACAAGATTCTGAGATGATACAAGACTTGTCTTAATAACAATTTCCACAAAATGGCTCCTGCCTGCTTGCTATAATTATGAATTCCCAGATTGATGGAAACCAGATTCAAATAATTTATATAGTGTAAGTAAAGTTCATTTTGCTTGACTGATGTGATAAAATAGGATTATGAATAATTTTTTTGGCTGACGTGTCCCCTTTAAGGCAAGCTCTGCATCATCCCAAAATGAAAGACTTGTTGAACATGCCCATGCACAATTAGTTGGTGAGAAGGGAGAGGGAATGCGGGGAGAGCAGTAACATGTAGGAAGTGCAGAATGGAAAGTGAAAGTAATTGCCTGACAGTTGAGATTTTTAATAAAAAAAGATTTTTAATAAAAAGAAAATTTGGGTTCCATGTTTAATTTGAAAAGGGCTTTTATTATACCACCTTTTATGTCTGGGTGACAGGTCCCCTTTAAGGTATCGTATTTCTTTAAGGTACATTTTTTGCTATCATCTTGATTATAAAGTAGGGTCAATGGTTAATGACTATAAGGGCTATGCCAGACATTATGATTGCCTCTATCAACCGCGATCGCTAGAGACGTGAAACATATTTTTCATTTATTATGACTATGGTTATGTCAGACCTGTTTGCCTAATCAACTTAATGCTGTTATTGACTAGTGATAACATTTGTGTTTCCCAACAGACCAACAAAACATGTTTTCCCAGTTTACATTTTATTGGTAAGATAAATTATTTTAGATTTAAAATCCGGCCTCACCTTGCCCTAAGGCATGTCAGTAAAATTCTCAGGTTGCTTATGACCAAATTTTTACTAATGCCTATTGACTTGTGTATTAAAGAGTCCATCTACACCGTGCAGGGTGTGCCATAAGTTTAAGTCATGAACATTTTTTGCTTTTATGAACATCCATTGTATCAAAGGCATAAACACAACAGACATCTTGATTTATAGTTAGTATTTTGGCTCCGGGTGTGCTAACATATGGCTCATTAAAAGGGAACTTTTGGTCCCTAGAAAAATTGCTTTTATATGTCACAACATTTGCTCTGACCTATTAAACTGTGTCCACAAGCACGTTCTTCCAGAGATTCAGAGGATTAAACAGCATATTATCCCTCTATCTATTATCTATCTATCTATCTATCTATCTATCTATCTATCTATCTATCTATCTATCTACCTATCTATCTATCTATCATCTATCTATCTATCTATTATCTATCTATCTATTATCTATATATCATTATCTATCTATCTCTTATCTATCCATCTATCTATCTATCTATCTATCTATCTATCTATCTATCTATCTATCATCTATCTATCTATTATCTATCTATCATTATCTATCTATCTATCTATCTATCTATCTATCTATCTATCTATCTATCTATCTATCTATCTATCTATCTATCTATCTATCTATCTATCTATCTATCTATCTATCTATTCATCTATCTATCTATCTATCTATCTATCTATCTATCTATCTATCTATCTATCTATCTATCTATCTATCTATCTATGATAATGGTATGTCTCATCCAGACTGCTCAAAAAAGACCTGTATACATTATTTTTAACATTGTGGGATCTGTTATCTGGAAACCCATTATTCAGAAAGCTCCACGTTACAGGAAGTCCATCTCCCACGGACTTCAGTTTAATTAAATAATTCAGAATTTTAAAAATGATTTCCTTTTTCTCTGTAATAATAAAGCAGTACCTTGTAACCCAGCCTATTGGGTTTAATTAATGTTTAAATAATTTTTTAGCAGACTTATGGAACAGAGATCCAAATTATGGAAAGACCCCTTATCCGAAAAACCACAGGTCCTGAGCATTGTGAATAACAGGTCCCATACCTATATATTGTATTTACAGATTGATTTCTTTGTTCACATTTTTACAGCAAGAAAGGGCTCCTTCATTCTGAAGTTCAGTATACAGGTATGGGACCTGTTATCCAGAATGCTCGGGACCTGGAGCTTTCCGGATAATGGATCTTTCCGTGATTTGGATCTTCATACCTTAAGTCTACTAGAAAATCATATAAACATTAAATAAACCCAAATAGGCTGGTTTTGCCTCCAATAAGGATTATTTATATCTTAGTTGGGATCAAGTACAAGGTACTGTATTATTATTACAGAAAAAAAGGAAATCATTTTTAAAAATTTGGATAAAATGGAGTCTATGGGTGACGGCCTTTCCGTAATTCGGAACTGAATTCTGGATAACGGGTTTCCGGATAACAGATCCCATACCTGTACCAATATCTAGCATTTTGTTTTATACCTGTTCTGTGTTGACACAGTAGTAGAGATGTAATAGAAATAGAAGACTGTCCCTCAGTTTATCAGGAAAATTAAGATTTTTTTTTGTAATTTTTTTTTTTAGCAGTTGTCCAAACGGGTAAAAAAGGCAGGTACAGTATGTGACATTAAGGGGGGTTATTTAATAAAACTTGCAATTTTTCTCATTATTTTATTAAAACATATTTAACAAAACTCCCATCGACTATTTTACCTTATTACCATTAAAATAACTTAAAAAATTCAGTGCTGGAAAAGACTCAATAAAATCGTGAAAAAATTCAAATTGTACAAATTTTCTTCGATTTAACACTGAATTTTTGGGTTATCGGCCGAATATCAAAATTTTTTGGAATTATCGTATGCAGATCATGATATCTTTGCAAAAGAGACATCTTCCATTGACTTCTACATGACCTCGACAGCGAGATGGAATATTTTGAGATTTAGACTTTTAGCAGCCTCAGTGTATAATAAATCTTGAAAAATTCAAGGTTTTTTTTCCCCACAAAAAATTAGTGTTGTTTAAAACAACGGGCAGCAAAATTTGTGTTTTAGCAAATAACCCCCTAAATGACAGGTGCATGGTCAAAAAAAATAATAAAAAAACACACAAATTGTGATGTAATCCTGCAATTAACATAACAATGACCTATAGTAGTACCAAGTTGTTCATGCTTACACTAGGAGCAGTAACGTAACTAGAGGGGGGCGAGCCCTGGCGCCAGACGTGCAGCCGGGCCACCTGCCCCCCTCTGTATGCTTTTTTTTCTGGGCGAGTCTGAGGTTGTCAGATGGGAAAGGAAAGGGTGAAAATTACCATATCTATCTGCTTTGAAAGTTTCTATATACCGTATATACTCGAGTATAAGCCGTCCCGAGTATAAGCCGAGGTACCTAATTTTACCTGCAAAAACTGGGAAAGCTTATTGACTCGAGTATAAGCCTAGGGTGAGAAATGCAGCAGCCTCTGGTAAGTTTCAATCATAAAATTGAGGGTTTCTGCTCCCATTGGAGGTGCCGGCGTCTCGTTTTTGGATGCCGGCGACCATTCTTGGATGCCAGTGAATATTCTTGGAGACTATTCTTAGGCGCTGGCGACTATTCTTAGGCGCCGGCGACCGTTTTTGCGCTTGACCAGAGTATAAGCCGAGGTAGAGTTTTTCAGCATATTTTGGGGGCTGAAAAACTCGGCTTATACTCGAGTATATATGGTAAGTGTAACAGCTTATCATCCAGCCAATATGCATCTAGATGGAGTACAAGATGGATCATCCAGAATTCCCATTCCTGCAGCATTTACTTCCTTTGACAGCAGCCGGCATGAAAGGAAAAAGGCTTTCAGTCTATTTCGTTCAGGTACCCCTTTGAGGACCATCATTTGTTCAAGGCCATAAAATAGTTACAGATACAAATACAAAACTCTCCGTGAGAAAGAAAATAAATCTTAACTTCCAAATTGTAATTCAACTTTCAAGCTGGGCTTTCAAGATTGTCTAGGAAACTAAATAGGCACTCTCCAAATATTTCACTGTAACTGACCTTCATGTTGTTCCATCCAATCCAATGCTCCTGGCCCACTTAGGGGCGATGAACACTGTATTATTTTACTTTGGGCTCAAGCAGTAACATCCTTGTGTTGATTGCAGGCTAGGCTTTAGCCGACAGGTATGAGATGTTATCCAGAATGCTCGGGACCTGGGGCTTTCTGGATAACAGATATTTCTGTAATTTGGATCTTCATACCTTAAGTCTACTAGAAAATCATATAAACATTAAATAAAGCCAATAGGCTGGTTCTGCTTCCAATAAGGATTAATTATATCTTAGTTGGGGTCAAGTAAAAGCTTCTTAAAGTTTTATTATTACAGAGAAAAAGGATTAACAATTTGGATTATTTGGATAAAATGGAGTCTATGAGAGGCTGCGATTCTGTAAGGTGATCTCTGAGGCAGCACAGAGACAATCACGAAATGGTGGGTCAAGGCAAGAGATGTAAAAAGGCAACAATTACTTAAATATATAGACCAGTTGGGTAAGATTCTTTTATATGCCACTTAATTTGATATAAACTATCTGCTGCTTAAGTATTTATTTTGGGGGTATACTTTTTCTTTAAGCAGTATCCTTGAATTTTCCAAATGATCTGGCAGATTTATTTATGGGGGTTATTTACTAAACTCTGAATGCAAAAATCACAAAAAATTCATGATTTTTTTTAATACAATCTGACTTTTAAGAAATCACAAATTTTTCGGAATTTATTAAACCCAGAGGATAGAAAAGTCCGAATCTGAAAATCCAACATCTCAGACCTGTCGAGGTTGCATATAAGTCAATGGGAGAAGTCCCAATGATTTTTTGATGTGCGCTGGGTTTCGGGCAATACCCCAAAGTTTTTGGGTGAAAATTACAAAAAATTGGATGAAAAAGTCTGAAAAAATCATGAAAATCTGTTTTTTTCCCGCAAAGCAAATTTTTGGGAAAATGTAATAATAAATAAGCGTAGAAAACCCAAGTGGATTTGATCAGAGTTTGTAGCAGAAAATATTGAGATAAATTCGGACTTTGATAAATAACCCCCTGTGTGCCTAGGTTAGGGTAACATGACAGAAGACCCTTTGTTTAGTAAAATGATGAAACTAGTTTGGAGTGTTTCAGGCTTGATCTAGAGGTTGAGGATGGATCCCTTAATGCCTCTTTACACCATAGACTTTTACACTATAGATTTTAATGTACAGACAGTGTATTGTTTTGCTGTGAATCTAATCAGTTTGCATGAATGTCTGTAATGGGAATGAAGCCTTAAAGAGGACAGAGGAATTGACAATCATCCAAGCCATAGAGTGACGGCTACAGATGACAACTAGAAGTTGTAGGGGAGGTGGAAAAGCCAAAAAGCTTTGGCCTGAAGTATGGAAGGAGTGGCACTAGGCCTGTTTATCTAAAGAAGCTTGAGTAAAAGTTAATTAGAAAAGCACAGAAGTAGGAAGCTGGATTTCCCTTCTCAACCACACAACAACAATTCATCAGTTTTCACCATATTAAAAGGGTGTGCCATTTAGAAACCCATCATAGAGCATCGTGGCAGTAATACATTTCCAGTAACTTATGCAAGCCTCAACATGCATGAGGCACTTAGGGACTTTCAACCAGTTTAAAATAAACGGGTACATTGACAATTCACAGCATGGAGTGGTCTGTATATGACTCACAAGCATAATCACCTACATGATTCATTAAGCACTAGCGACTGACAGTGATTCTTCTCATGTTTACTTTGCAGTATAGTAATCTGGCCAGTCGATGGCTTCTTTTTCCTGTATAGAAACTAAAGATCATTCACACTTAAAGCACACACTTTTGGATAGTGAACAGTTGGAGATGTGTAATGTATCCTTACAGCTCTTTCTTATAGCTCTTCAGTGGATTGACCGAATGAGTAACCAGTGGTGAAACAGATCATTTATCAAAACTAGTTTATAGTTGATAAACTAAATGTAAAGGTCTGTTGGGGATCCATGTCCAACCTAGGGTTTCCACCTCAATAGGTAAAACTTACCCGTCTAGTTGTGGAGGGGGGTGAGCGGTGACATCACGGGCATGGAATGGGCAGATCAGAGTGGGAAGTGGGGGAACTGGGACAGTTGGAGGACTTTGTTTTGAGAAGAGTGGGCATTAAGAGTGATGTAACAGTTCATTGAAGGAGGAGGAATTACAAATTTTCCAACAGTACATTGCCTGTAAATTTGCTATGGCCCTGGTTGGTGATATACATACTGTAGCAGTATTTCACTAGACTAGCCTCTATAAAAAGCACTTTGCAAATCCATTAGTAGCACATTGTGAATACAAAAGTCCTCTTCTCGGTTCAATAGTCAGTATAATATTCACAACGGACTGTGAGCTAATGGATTGATTTACACAAGGTCTAAACCTCATGTGTGCAAGGAGCTCCAAGTTGAGTGAAATGAAATCCAAAATAGAGAAGAGTGCTGTAGTGAGCAGCTAAATGCACTTAGATCCAAGAAACCTCATTGGTGCTTGGCGGGAAAATATTTAGGCACAGAGATAAGCTTTTGCTGGAGAGTTGCTTAATTCTGGCACATTAAGGGGACGATTTTTAAAAAGGTCGTAGAAAGTTCCTTTCTTGGAATCATACCTTTTTATTACAAACAAACACCTTTTTCGTATAGTTACTTATTCCACAATTTTTTCGTAATTTATCAAGTGTAAAATCTACCAATACAAAAGTACGGCAAGTAGCTGTCAAGGTCATGTAAAAGTTGATGAGAGTTCCTTTTCTTATTTTTTGCAAAGATCAGCCTTTCATTTGTGTTTTTAGAGGTTTTCGGAGACCATTGTCATACAATTCTTTTGTTCGTTCACAAAAAAGTTGGGGTTTACAAATTATTTTGACACCTGTTTTCGTTCGTACTTTTTTAATTCGGATCTTTAAATAACTTTCATGGCATTCGTGACTTTAGAGACATAGAGTTTAACTGTGGTTTCAAAAAACTCCAATACCACTAAAATTCAACCTGTAGTAAAAGGGCCTCCCCATTATATAATATCATTTATTGTTATATCAAGGATTGAAGTAGGCAAACCTAAAAACCTTTCCGAAATCACTCAGGTAACAAAAAGTAAAAAACAGATTGTCAAGGTGGAGCATGAATTACAAAACCGTGGAGAGAAACATACCTCACAAAATATTTTGTAATGTGTGAACTGAATCACACCCTTTGTCTGGTGACTGATTATTTTTATCCTTATAAATGTGTACATGCCCTAAGCTCTCCAGCTCAATACATGTGATGCCCCTGTTCAGACTATTTGATTGGCTTTTTAAGAACTCATTTTACTACCACTCAGCTCACTTTGACAATTATTTGTAACAATCCTAAAAATTTCACCAGAACACAGCATATTTTATAAATAATTCAAGATACGTGTAGGTGTAAGAGCAAGAATAATTCTCTCCTTCCAATTATTTATGCTTTTAACACCACCGTCATTAATATTTACAGTCTGGAATTATTTCTGTCAAGTCATGCTTATCTTAGTTTGCGTCAATTAAAAAGAATATCTGAGAGCCAATTCTCATACAGATGCAGGTAGATAAACACACAAAGTTATACAGAAAGTATTTGGGTGGGGATTTAAATAAGGATGTGCCAAGAAAAAGCATTATTTTTAGAGGGCTGGGCTGCAGAGATCCTCTGTGTGTCTGACAGAAAATGTACAGTGATAAACATAGGTGACCTGGTTATGAGGTCTAAGGCTGGTGGCACATGGGCTCTTTGGACTGGCACCAAGATCTGGAAGAAGACGGGGGTGGCCAAAAAAAAACCCTGTGAAACATGCTGCGTAAACCCAGGGCTGCCATTAGAAATCACAGGCCCCGTAGAACAAAGTTTTAACCACAGTTAACCACACAGACAGTGCTAAAAAAGGTAACCCCCCCCCCCCCACACACACAAGTTATAAAAAGCTATTGATGGTCAGGGCCCCCTGATAAGTTAAAAAAAACTGTGGCGCCAGGGCCCCCCATAAAAGTTTTTTTTTTTTTTTTTAAAAATGGTGGTCAGGGCCCCCTACAAATAAAATAATTGGTGACCAGGGCCCCCCTATAAATTAAAAAAAAAACATTGGCACCAGGGACCGCCATAAAAGGTTTGGTGGCAGGGGCCTATAGAATATTAAAGTAATACATTGGTGGCCAGGGGATTAAAAAAATAAAACACACATTGGCGTTCAGTAGAATTGAACTTGTGGCTTTGGGACTTCAACTTTGCCTCCTTTAGTGACTTTGGGTCTTTTCGCCGCTTCAGGACTTCAATTTCGGCTGTTTTTACAATATTTACAAATAAAACAGGGGTAAAGGTACTATATAACATGCTGCAAGGAAATAAAAGTGTAGCAAAGAGAAACTAAAAGACATGACAGAACTAGCATGTACTTAATATGCAAAACAATGGGTTACTACTGAGTGAGAGGTAAAGAAGGGTTGAGTTGAGACACAGACACTATGCCCATAACATACGAGGCTTGAAAATGTTCTCAGACACTTGTGTAGCTGTTACTAAGCTGTGCAGCTATTAGTCAGTAGATGTCTCCAAGGAGTGTGTGCGTATATATATATATATATACATATATATATATATATATATATATATATATATATATATATATATATATATAAAACAATAGGTGGAATGTACAACCATAAATAGCAATTGAAGCCTGGGTGCCAGTCCGTATCAAAAGCAAATATTTCCACAATTGAAAGCACTCCAGGAAGTATTACAACGAAGCAAAATGGTGAAAGCAAAAGTGAAGCTTTATTGATTCCTACGTTTCGGTTCCAAACAAGAACCTTCGTCAGGGAAAAACATACCAGTGTGCACAGACAAACGCTTAAATGTATAAAAGTGTATTAAAAGTGGCGCCAAAAGCTGTTTGTCACGTTCAGCACCCTATATCCAGAACCCAAGCTCAGCTCCTTGGTCTCGGCTCTCACTTCTGCCTTTAACCGCCGCCTTTCACCTCGGGAAGGAGCCCTCGGCTAATTGGATGCCGCCAGGTCTTAACAGAGAAAGGAGCAAAGCTAACGGTTATGGACTAGCAAAGGGGCACGATCGTCTCACCAGGATACTGAAGGAAGAAAACCACCAGAAACAGGCATGCCGGGCCAGCACAAGCAGAGAGAATAGTCAGACAAGCCAGATTCAGGATAGAGATTGTAGAATAATCGAAGGACAGGCAAGGTTTCAGGATTGGAGAGATCAACGTAGTTTCAGACAGGCAAGGTCAGGATTGGAGAGGTCAGAGAAGTAAGCAGGCAGGCAAGGGTCAAACACAGTAGATCAAGCAGGAATCACTAGGAACAAACACCCAGGAACAAGCTAATTGAACCTAACAACCGGCAACTTGCTGAAAACGAAATTCCCCTTTTAAACTGTTTGAATTTCGCGCCAATGCGCGTGACATCATCACGCCGGCGCATAAACCCAGAAGCGCGCCGGTGTGCGCGCCATAGGGAGACCGGCACTCGAGGAGGCTTTGAGATGAAACAGCGGAAATAAACAGAGTGAAAAATATATATATATATATATGCGCACACAGAGCTGGAGGGAGCTTCCAGTTTGAGTGGCCATGTCAGTAAGAAAGCATGCACAAATGTGCTTCTGATGTCATGCGCATGCGCAAGTTGCGGCATTCACTCATTATTTGCATGTATGTACCCCAACATGGCCGCTCATACTGGGAGCTCCCTCCCGGTGCGTGTTGTCCTAGCTCTGGTGGTGGGCAATTTTCTGGCCAACATTTGCCCTTAAGTGGTTGCATTTCCAAGCTATAAAACGCCATAGGGCTCGTTTACCAATGAGCTGGAGTCAAGTGTTAGAGCACTAAGGGGTGCATAGTCATGCTCATTCTCCAAGCACTTGCATCTGAATCTTTGCTTCACTTTGCACCTTGCGATGGATTAAAATGACAGTGGTAGCAGTTACTCCCTAACTTGTGTGTAAGGGGTAGGAGTAAGGATGTCTCCTGTTCCCTGCCCTTTGTGAATACACTGCCGCTGACCAAAGCTCCTGTGGCAGATGGTGTAGCTGTTGTCTTTTGAGAAAAGATTGTCACTAATGACTGCTGCAATCTACTGTGCCACACACACTCATGTTGAAAAAAAACTTGTAGACAAATACAAGAGTCCTCTGCACTCAACCCATTATCAATATATTTAAGACAGAGACATTTTGTGCTACTGCTACTGAAAAATGCCTTACCCTTTAAACAACACAGGGATTGTTTGTCCATATATTGCAATATATTTAAGCTGAACAACTACTTCAAAGTCATCCCATATCTGGCCAGTCCTACGCTCAATTTTATCTGATTCATTAAGAATTCTATTGCTTCATTATACATTTTACACAGGGACTAAGTTTTACCTGCAATTTACTTGCTGCTTTCAAAGTAAACTCCCAAACTTGGCTGCCCTTTTAGAGAAAACTTGGACATGAACCAGCAGTGGACTTGTATCCAGGGTTGGACTGGGCCGGTGTGAAACCGGGAAAAAAACCCAGTGGGCGCATGATGACCCAATCCCCCTCCCCAGTTCTGCGCCCCCCCCAAAAAAAAACAACTGCGGCAGCACATGTCGGACTGTGCGCATGTGCATACGCGCCGGCGTTTGCGCATGCGTGCCGCCATTCACGTATGCTCATGGGGGGGCGGAGTTCGTGTGTGCGGGAGGGCGGAGTCCGACCCTGCTTGTATCTCAATGTATACAACATAATGCAAACTCTTACTCAATAAAATTTTGCAAAAAATGTTATTCTATATGTTAAAGCAGAAGGATAGGTCATTTTTATTAGCTATTCTGTTAGTTGCATGCCCCCCTCCTGAAACGCCATACTTTAATTACCCAATTCACTGTGGATTTCTTGTAGCGACAGCTAGAAGTAAATCCCCTTTGCGGCTGGCATTTTGGTGATGTACGCGTCACATCATGTGCCTATGTTCCAAAAGTGCGCATCCCCCATGACCCCTTGCGTCATGCTTTCAACGCTCCTGAACACTTGCCCCGCTTGCCTGAGGGATATCTTGTAACTTTTTGTACATGCGCAGGGCCGGGATGATTGATTCTGCGCATGTACAAGCCCTTATATAGCAGATTTGGATCAGCAGAGGGATGTCTTCTATTTTATATGCACTTAAAGGGATACTGTCATGGGAAAAAAAATTTTTTCAAAATGAATCAATCAATAGTGCTGCTCCAGCAGAATTCTGTACTGAAAAAAAGCAAAGAGATGTTTTTATATTCAATTTTGAAATCTGACATGGGGCTAGACATATTGTCAATTTCCCAGCGGCCCCAAGTCATGTGACTTGTTCTCTGATAAACTTCAATCACTCTTTACTGCTGTACTGTAAGTTGGAGTGATATCACCCCCCTCCCTTTTCCCCCCCAGCAGCCAAACAAAAGAACAATGGGAAGGTAACCAGATAACAGCTCCCTAACACAAGATAACAGCTGCCTGGTATATCTAAGAACAACACTCAATAGTAAAAACCCATGTCCCACTGAGACACATTCAGTTACATTGAGAAGGAAAAACAGCAGCCTGCCAGAAAGCATTTCTCTCCTAAAGTGCAGGCACAAGTCACATGACCAGGGGCAGCTGGGAAATTGACAATATGTCTAGCCCCATGTCAGATTTCAAAATTGAATATAAAAAAATCTGTTTGTTCTTTTGAGAAATGGATTTCAGGGCAGAATTCTGCTGGAGCAGCACTATTATCTGATGCGTTTTGAAAAAAACATGACAGGATCCCTTTAACAATATTTTTGACATCGCTCTCGGAATACAGCTAAAGGGGATTTGTATAGAGGCAGCATTTCTGTAAGTAGCTCTTCGCTCAAGGGGCAATGTATATAACTGTATTTGTATGTTACCTTTCATTCTCCTTGATGATTCCTCTGTCGCACAATTCACTCTAATAAATACCCATGTCAAACACACTTCCTATAGACTAATAAATACCCAGTTGTATGATTACATCTCTCCTGTGTCTATGACTGTTCAGTTGCACATGAAGTTTGATGTGTTCATGAGAGGAACACGCTGACTAACTCATTGCTCAATCAGTTCTGAGTAACTTTCCTTCATACTGAGAAATGTTTCTCCAGGCTGGGACAAAATAACCTTCAGTTAAACTGTTTGTTTGCCTTCTGGATCACTAACTTCAAAGTCCTGGCCCTTCCCTCTTGGGGATTTCTTTCCTGAGTCCGTGGAGACAGGCCCCTCTGGAGAGAGCTGTTTGGGTTTTGGAAGATGTTAACTTGAAGAGTGAGTTTTCTTTCAATAAACAATCAGATTTTACAGCTCACTTCAATGTAACAGCTGAAGCTGACCCCGTGATATCCTGCTGGTGTTATCTGTCAGGAAACACTGTGCTGGGGACACATCCTTTTCCCAATATTAGCAGCAATATGGAACTCTGCTTGGCAGGTCCTTGCAGGAAAATACTCAGCAGCTTGTCTCATTCCTCTTGTCTACTCGAAGGGCAGAAGACTGTGCTCAATCATAGCAGCAGAGAACTAGGAATTCATAATAATAATAGCAACGTATAGAAGCAAATCATACACTCGTTGGGGCACATTTACTTAGCTCGAGTGAAGGAATAGAATCAAAAATACTTTGAATTTCTAAGTATTTTTTTGGCTACTTCGACCTTCGATTACGACTTTGAATCGATGATTCGAACTAAAAATCGTTTGACTATTCGACCATTCGATAGTCGAAGTACTGTCTCTTTAAAAAAAAACTACAACCACCTACTTCGCCACCTAAAACCTACCGAGCATCAATGTTACCCTATGGGGAAGGTCCCCATAGGCTTTCTAGCCAATTTGGGATCGTAGGAAAATCGTTCGGTCGATGGATTAAAATCCTTCGAATCGTTCGATTCGAACGATTTAATCGTTCGGTCGAACGATTATTTGCTCGATCGAACGAATATCGCTAAATCCTTCGACTTCGATATTCGAAGTCGAAGGATTTAACTTCGAGGGTCGAATATCGAGGGTTAATTAACCCTCGATATTCGACCATTAGTAAATGTGCCTCAGATGAGCCTCAGAGTGGTTCCTTTTTAAGGAAAACTGAAGCAGATATGGCTTGACTTTGTTATATGTTATTCCGAAACACGTTATCCAGAAGGCACGGAATTATGGGAAGCCCCATAGACTCCAAATAAATCACATTTTTATAAACAATTTCCTTTTTCTGTGTAATAATAAAACAGTAGCTTGTACTTGATCAAATAGCAATAAACATCCTAAAAGTAACTATTCTACCAATGAAAAACAGAATGAAAGTATTTAATGTTACGGTATATCTTATAGGGGGTTATTAATCAAAGGTCAAATGGCTGCCCCATGGCTACACAGCAGCTTGTTTATATAAACTATAGTAGTACTTATCTGTTATCTACTGTGTATCCTGTGCTTGAATGGCTGCCCCCATGGCTACACAGCAGCTTGTTTATATAAACTATAGTAGTACTTATCTGTTATCTACTGTGTATCCTGTGCTTGAATGGCTGCCCCCATGGCTACACAGCAGCTTGTTTATATAAACTATAGTAGTACTTATCTGTTATCTACTGTGTATCCTGTGCTTGAATGGCTGCCCCCATGGCTACACAGCAGCTTGTTTATATAAACTATAGTAGTACTTATCTGTTATCTACTGTGTATCCTGTGCTTGAATGGCTGCCCCCATGGCTACACAGCAGCTTGTTTATATAAACTATAGTAGTACTTATCTGTTATCTACTGTGTATCATGTGCTTGAATGGCTGCCCCCATGGCTACACAACAGCTTGTTTATATAAACTATAGTAGTACTTATCTGTTATCTACTGTGTATCCTGTGCTTGAATGGCTGCCCCCATGGCTACACAGCAGTTTTCTTTCAATTTTTAAGTAATAATAAAAGGTTTGAGGATGGTGGTTGTTTTTAATATTCCTTTATACAAAGGTGCAGTGTCTGCTTGATTCTCACTCATGTCAGCCGCACTCCAGTAATGTTCAGCTACTGCTTTTGTCGGTTGCCCTTGCCCTGTTCTGTCTGTGTGAATGTTTCAAAATAAAAATAAAGTACAGGAAGGAATTGGCCACAAGTTGAAATAAAAATCCTCTTCCGTACAGACCAGCATTTTTTCCCCTAATAATTGAACAAGTATTTTATAGCACTGCTTAGGGATCATTTCACACAAACTCAGGGATTTCCTTTTACATAACTTTTGTTTACTTCCTCATTTTAACAAATAATCAATCTTAACCCTCATCTACTGCTGTCAATTTGCAACTCATCCCACCGCTTGGAGGAAAATTAATCACATTTTGAATTTTAAAATATAAACCTTTGAGTAGGATTTAATATTTGGTCAAATGCAAAAATAATTGATTTAATGCAAAAAAAAAAAGTTTATTGTGCACTTGAATGTGCAGGGATGGAGCACACAGAATTATGTCCTTATGCAAGATTTCAGGCTGTGACAGTGATGTATTTACTACCCCGGATGAAGATCAACAAAAGCTGCAGCACTCTGGTAATTTGAAAAAAGTGTACTGTTGACTTTTACCATCTAAAACAATCAATTAAAAAGTTTGTACTGTTTCTGAAATAATCAAGTTTATCATCACTATTCCTCTCTCAGCATCTGTTTCTCTTCATTCTCTCTTCATGCAGCAGTTGGGTGTCAGATATTCACTGACAGTTTAATAGAGTGAGCTCATTTTCTTTTTCACAATAGTTCCCCTTTAACGTTCTCTTATCAAATGTAAAAGATACAGTTATCTCTTGATTACACTTTATGAGACTGATTTTTTTTTCCAGGTGGTGCAGAACTGCAGCTCTCATTTTCAGCAAAAAACTGAACAGTAATTAAAGAGCATTTTATTTAATGAAAAGAACATACATCAGCCTGACTGAGTGCTGGGGTGAATTATTGACTGCATATATAAAGAGGTGAACGGCTTCTTCATAGATCTGAGAATTTTTACAACCCTGTGTTATCACTACAAATGATTAGAATTGAATTCAACGAGAGTAAATTCTAAGCTAGTTTCCAATATACACTGAAAAATTCAGTGATTTGAAAGTAATTCATAAGCACCGTTGCTATTAAAAGCCTAATTTATGTCCTATTTACTAAAGCAATCTGACACATATTCACAGAGGTGAACACAGAGCTAACACTCCAGTGAAAGAAGAGCCACCACTTTTACAAAAATGAGTTGATTGAACGAGAAGATGGATAGTGTTTCAGTGAGTGCTGCTGAATTTATCAGCATTTTCCAAAAACTGAGGTAGGTAGGGGTCAACAATGTTGAAGTCTTCCAATCTTAAAGGGGGTTATTTATCAAAGTCCGAATTTATCTCAGTATTTTCTCCTACAATCTCAATCCACTTGGGTTTTTTACGCTTATTTATTATTACATTTTCCTGAAAATTTGCTTTGCTGGGAAAAATCTGATTTTCACGATTTGTTTCAAATTTTTATCAGATTTTCAGATTTTTTCATCCGATAATTTCAGAATTTTCACCCGAAAACTTCGGGGTATTGAACGAAACCCATCGCTCATCAAAAAATCATTGGGACTTCTTCCATTGACTTATATGCAACCTCGACAGGTCTGAGATGCCGGGTTTTCTGATTCAGACTTTTCCACCCTCGGGGTTAAATGAATTTCCGAAAAATTTGTGATTTTTTTAAAAGTCCGATTTTATGGAAAAAAAAATCATGATTTTTGCATTCGGAGTGTGGGTTACTTTTGATTCGTGGAAGGACAACAACTCTTATCTAGCTATGTTATATTGTCAGAAAAAAAGTAGTGAGAATATATGTTAATTGAATAATAAACAAAATAGGCAACCATAGCATTTCAACAAAAAAAAAACATGAAAAAATATCAGTGGTGCATATTTGCCTCCTCCCTTTAAAATAACTTGGTCACGCTCATTGCAAAAGTGTCAGCAGGGTTACCATGTCTGCTGTTCTTTCCTTTCAATGGCTTCTTAAGCAATTTGTTCTCACCAGCTTGTGCACTTTATCTACAAAGTATTATATCCATGGATGCCGCTATATAAAAGAAAAAACACGCACAAAAACAGTGATTAAGAAATAGCTGGTTGTGTAACTAGCCTTGTTTCCTCTTATAACATTAAAGGAAGCTTTTGCGGAAAACTGAATATTATTTGGGTGTAGAAAAATATAAAACATTGTAATGTAGTAGATGTATCCTGTCCTCCCACACCAGAGGTAAGTTAAAAAGGTTTTGACTTCAAAATAGGCATTTTTAAATGTTTTAATAGTATAAAATAAAAGCAAGAAATAAAAAAAAAGTAGAATATTTTAATAATTTTCTAAAACACTGAAACAGTTTCTACTAAGCAAGCAGTTCTTTTATGGGGCTTATTCTTCTCATTGAGTAAAGAGTGATCATCCAATACTGTAATTGTTTAAAAGAAATCTTCTCCCTCTATCAATTCACTGGATTTTATTTAGTTCTTGTAAATATTTTTTACTTTAATTGTGTTTTCGCTATTTTATCCCCTTTAATAACGATGCCTTTTTAAAGCAATGTTCTCTTTAAAAGGATTTTATTTTCACTTTTCTACCCAGTAAAAAACATGCCCCATGTACAAAAAAATTACACCGAATTCTAATTATTTTGAATGTGTTTGTATTCGCTCTGCCAGATGATAAAATAACTGTTTAATTCACAGTGGGTAGAATGCATTAAAACATTTTTTTTTTTTAAATAAAAACCTATGATCTAGAATTATCGAAAGTAAATAAATGTAAATTTTTACTGGGAACAAAATCTGTATATATATCATAGAGCTGCTCATATAGTCTGTAATAAATATTGTATTTAAAAAAATAAGAAAATAACAGGGGCTCCGGAATTAGCAATTATTTATACTTTCCAGGAATATGAGAATTATGACGTTTGTTTCTGTTGTGGTTAAAAAAAGGGATCCCTTTTATAAATTATTGTTTTGTTTTAAAATGATGTTTTTTTTTGACAAAGTTTATATTTAGCAGATTTTCATTATAAAAATATTTTAAAAATTCACGTAAACTATATTCCACTGAAATAATTTAATACAATTTTATTCTATTGCTGGGAAAATTCTGTAAATGTTTATGGCAACCTCTGTTGGAATACATTTATACATTAATACATTTAGGTTGAATTTTAATATTATTTAATAAAAAATCAAAACAAAGTAACAAAAAACCCTTCCCTGCAAATTAATTTTTAGGTAGGGGTAATTGTACAAAGCATTTAATAGCCCTAAATTCAGTTGCTTTACACAAAGCAAATAATAGATCCTTTCAGAGATTTTTAGCTACCATTAATCTTGCTTTGTATTTGCAGATTGTGCGTATCCCCCTTTTGTTTTTTTAAAAAAAAAAGCTCTGACAAAGTCTTAAAAATAATAAGATAATGATGCTTAAATGATGTTCTTATCAGCAATTACACCAAAACACTGATTCCATTTCAAATTGTCATAACATTTCTAACAAATTCTAATTTACAAGAAGATTCTAAAGTTTTTGTGTATATGAACAATGTTGAATTTGTCTAGCAATTAGATTTTCTGTCTAAACACATTTCAACCACAGTTTTTTTTTTTTATTTCTACTAGTGGAATTGTATAAAATGTGAGATAGGCTTAGGGGATGCCCGGATATTTTAGAATAAACAAATTAAATTAAAACGGATTTAATACAATTTATGGGACACTGTTTTTTTTATAGGTAAATCCTTAAATAAATAGGATGTTAAATTGGTTGATTGTGTTTTAAAATAATGTCATTAAACAGAGATTAGAGGAATTAAAAGAAACTCATTAATATCAGCAGTAAGGCGAATTTAAGTTATAAATGAGAAGCAACATTTTTGGTTAATATTTAGGGGGTTATTTACTAAACTCCAAATGCAAAAATCCCGAAAAATGTGTGATTTTTTTTATTTTTATAAAATCTGACTTTTAAAAATAACACTTTTTTGAGGAATTTATTAAACCCAGAAGATGGAAAAGTCCGAATCAGAAAATCTGCGATCTCAGACCTTTCGAAATTGCATATAAGTCAATGGGAGAAGTCCCACAAATTTTTTGATGTGTGCGCTGGGTTTTGTTCAATACCCTGAACTTTTCGGGCGAAAAAGCATAAGAAATCTGAGTTTTTGTGTGAAAAAACTTGAAAATCAGATATTTTCCTGCAAAGTAAATTTTAGGGAAAGTGTAATAATAAATAAGTGGAAAAAAACCTGAGCCGATTTGATCGGAGTTTGTAGCAGAAAATGTTGACATAAGATCGGACTTTGATAAATAACCCCCTTGAAGTAATTGTATATATTATATTTACAAGAAGTTAATATCACATCAACACAACACACACAACTGAGGCATCTGAATATAAAGTCACCTACAAGGCATTTACTATATAAAAACAATCCAGTATTTATTTAAATTAAATACTTAGGGAAACTCATATGTACATCAAATGCAAGTAAAATGTAGATATTCTGGTAGTTTTACAGAATTATGACTATTAATATTACTAATACATTCCCAGGACTGCAAACCATCTCCACTAATTTTGAATACAACATAACCAAAACGGCAGACAGTAACAATATTTTTTAAATTGTCCCACATATTCTAACAAAACCAGTCCATTCCTTAAGATAAAAAAAAAAAGGAAAAGAGCGAATGAGACCCTTTGTTACAATACCAGGGTTCTGTAGTAAAACAAAAAGTGAATGCATATTAGTGTGTAAACAGACAGTGAAAAGTGTGCTATAATATCCTAGAATTTATGTATGGGGTTTAGGAATGATTTTTAATTCAAGTGTCCACCATTTATAGTCCTTACCAAAAAAACATGAATATGAAAAAAAGCGGAGATGTACAAAATGGTAATCAAAACGACTCTTAGTACAAACCATTTTATGATTAAATAGTAATATTGTTTCCAGGTATAAGCACACAATTACCTTTATATACAGGATTTTCCTTTACTATATGTAACCACGGACTTGAACCAGATCAGTTTAGTATTTTTTGAAGAAAGATTCCACCCCCAACCCCTGCCCAATGAGAAGCCTGAATTAGTATCAGTCTGATTTGGTAACCCTGAGGAAGTGCAGTCCTTCGCTTAGTATGGGATTCATTCCATAATAATACTGCTTGCTCTGTCCCAGACCCAGTCTTCTCGGGGTCCTAAGAAACACTATAACTGTTGTAGTACGTGGCTGTTGCATCTGCTAGGACAGAGATGAGACTGGATTCTGAGGGCTGTATATCAGAAGCCTGTGACACCTGAACATGTCCATGAATTGTCATTTCAATGCGATCTTGTAGTGAGGTATTTAAATATTGGTCAAATTCATTTCTGTCCATGTCACCAAGTAGTTCTGCTTGACTTATCTGGTCAATGGTTTCATAATGGGGGTGCTCAGGAGGAGGGGAGAGCTGGCCGACGTGGGCATGATAGTTGTTCTGTATAGAATGATAGCTCGAGCTGTAGTAGGCTGGGGGGCAGTTGGGTACTGGTGGAATCATTGGTGACCCAGTTTGGGAAATGGGCACCGGGTTAAGGTGGCTGCAGAGGATGGGGCTTCTGCTGTATTCAGTTGGGTAGACAGCTACATTGATATGGGAGTGGCAATCTTCAGGGCATGAGGTTGAATAAAAACTCTGATCTTGGTCAATTGCTTCCAGCGGGGACATCTCTGGTGGAGTTGGCAACCCATAGGGGTATGTTTGGTCATGTTTGTTTCCATTGCTCGGAGTCTCTCTGTAATGTCTTATGTCTGGCAGAGCAGCTCCAGGGTACCCACCGTTCTCCTCTTTCTCCATGGCCGTCCTGCACCCTCTTGTGTCTGGTACTGAATTCTGATCCCTCGATAGGCTGCCGAGCAGAAAACCGGTGTCTACCCGTTTACAGATCCTCTTAATTTGCTTCTTTCTCCTTGGCCGGTACTTGTAGTTGGGATAATCTTGCATATGCTGGACCCTCAGTCTCTCCGCCTCTTCTACATAGGGCCTCTTCTGGGCTGGAGAGAGGGCTTTCCAGGTTTTTCCTGCAAATCAAACAGGACACAGAATGGAGAGCCATTAGCAACCAGGATATGTTGCAGAGGATATGCCCATCAACAGGCCAGATGAATGAACAGGGGAATTACTTATTATAGTAACTAGTAAAATAATTGGGCCAGCGTTCCTGAAACCCTTCAAATGGAAGGTCACAAGAAATGGCAGCATATGACAAACGCTAGTGTGTTTTACATGTTGTGATATCAGTTTTTCTTTTTTTTTTTTCACCAGATGTAAGGGGCCGATTCACTAACTTCGAGTGAAGGATTCGAAGTTAAAAAACTTCGAATTTCGAAGTTAAAAAACTTCGAATTTCGAAGTTTTTTTTGGGCTACTTCGACCATCGACTGGGCTCCTTCGACCTTCGACTACGACTTCGAATCGAAGGATTCGAAGTAAAAATCGTTCGACCATTCGATAGTCGAAGTACTGTCTCTTTAAAAAAAACTTCAACCCCCTAGTTCGCCATCTAAAAGCTACCGAAGTCAATGTTAGCCTATGGAGAAGGTCCCCATAGGCTTGGCTAACTTTTTTTGATCGAAGGATATTCCTTCGATCGTTGGATTTAAATACTTCGAAATCGAATGATTCGAAGGATTTAATCGTTCGATCGAAGTCGAAGGATTTAGCGCAGATAGTTCGATCATACGATCGAACTATCTGCGCTAAATCCTTCGACTTCGAATATCGAAGTCGAAGGATTTTAATTCCTAGTTGAATATCGAGGGTTAATTAACCCTCGATATTCGACCCTTAGTGAATCGGCCCCTAAATGTTATTCATTCTAGATGATGATTCTCAATTCTAAACATTAATGTCCTAATAAAATGAGCTCCATAAATTCTTATAAATTTAAAAGAAAAAAAAACCATTTAATATAAATGAATTCCCCTTGTCCTGGTCTCCTACCTCCTACGTGCCTCAGTTATTTAAGGAGGGTAAGCACCCCTTAATGTCTGTCAGCGTGCAGCGCTATCAGTGTGCTCCGTGCAGAGCTGGGATGTGAAACATTTCCTGTGAGTACAACATCACAGCAGTGTAGGCAGATAAGAGTTAAGAGGGCCCTGGTGATTTCCAGGCAATCACTGCAATCAGGCAACTTCCTCTAAATTCCCAGCTTTTTACTGAAATACCAAAACAGGGATCCCAGAGCTAGAAATCAGTTCCTTAGTATGTGAATGTGGATATACATTTTGAGTCATACTATTATAAATATATTAGTATTACAGGTATAGGATCCGTCATCCAGAAACCCGTTATCCAGAAAGTTCCCAATGACAATGCCGTCTCCCATAGACTCCACTTTAACCAAAGTAAAGTTTTTAAAAATGATTTCCTTTTTCTGTGTAATAATAAAACAGTAGCTTGTACTTGATCCCAACTAAGATATAATTAATCCTAATTGGAAGCAAAACCAGCCTATTGGGTTTATCTAATGACTTTTTAGTAGATGTACGATATGGAGATCCCTTATCCGGAAAACCCCAGATCCTGAGCATTCTATATAACATGTCCCATATCTGTATTATGATTATAATAAATATTTGAGTCCAACGCTATACTAACAAGAGGCAGATATAAATAAATTAGATACAGATATACGGGTATATAACTAGGTTATTTCCTGATGCATCAGTACAAATCTATGTCATTTAAATAAGCTTCTCTCCTAATTGCATTCTTTATATCATGTGGCAAAGCAGCTTTAAATATGAGTGTTCTATTGTCTCTATTGATTAACACATCCGCACATGGAACTCTATTTACATTATTGCCGAAAGTTCTAATATTCTTCTACTATTAAAAACAGACTAAACATTTTTTTAAAGAGACGCAATTCCCCCAGTCAGAATGAGCCGATTAACTAAAATGATTTCCATTGTTTCCTATGGAACAAGCCACATGGATAACACAATGCTGTGCAATCCACAGAAAACATCTATTTTAGCTTAAACAGCTACAACCAACTAGAATATGGTTTAAAAATTGCCCCTCTTTCCCTCCATTTAAATACACTGAAGCGTGAAATTATATCTTAACCCTCACCCAAGGGATGTTAGTTAGAATTAAATGGAAACCTTTGTATTTGTAGTAGTAGGATTAAACCTGTTGCAGTTTATAATCCTTTTAATAAGCGGCTAAATCATCCCTAATAATCCATATCTCCTGGTAACTGATTGTGTTCAGGGCTGAATTTATCTGAATTCACAGGAAAAATCTGTAGATCATCCTTACTTTCCAATGACTTTGTGATTTTTGTCCCCCAAATCAGCCGAAGTTAAATGCCTGTTAATGTTCAGAAAAACACTCTACCTGTGTCTATAGTCCAATACGTTTTCCATGTCTAATTGCCCGCGGGCATTATAATAATTGACGGACGTATAAAATTGGGGCATATTTCTACAAAACTCAAAAACAAGATCCTATGAGATGTCAAATCTTATGCGAAGAGTCTGTTTAATGCGCAGGGCAGAGATTCTAACCTGTCCCACGTGCTATAAATGTAAGAGTAAATAGAATGTATTAGGGCTCTTACAGACGAGCGTTTTTACCTGCGCTCCCCTGCATTCCGTTTTTCTGCGTTCAGCCGCAGGGGAGCGCAGGAATAGACGCATTACATTTTTTACAATGGGGCTGTACTCACTCAGGCGCGTGTAGGCGCCGAACGCAGGTTGAGACGCAACATGCTGCATTTTTCCTGCGTTCGGCGCCTACACGCGCCTGTGTGAGTACAGCCCCATTGGAAAAAATGTAATGCGTCTATTCCTGCGCTCCCCTGCGGCTGAACGCAGAAAAACGGAACGCAGGTAAAAACGCTCGTCTGTAAGAGCCCTTAAAGAAACAGGTGCAAGTAAGTGGCTGAAACTCACCGAGCATCTTGCTGAGCTCCGCATTGTGCAGGTCTGGATTCTGCACGGCTAGCCTTTTCCTCTCGTCCTTAGCCCACACCATAAAGGCGTTCATGGGTCTCCGGATGCGGGTCTCGGATCCCTTTTCTCGGGGAGACCTGTGCGGGGACAGCCCATCCGAGAGGTCTCCATCCATGGGGGAGCAGTCCAGGCTCTCTGTCCAGCTGTAGGATCCCATCAGGGTGGTCATAACTCCAACCGACACCACTGCAGGGACTTGCTGATGAGTGTGAACTTCGTTAGGCTGATTATTCCTTGCTCTTCAGGTTCTCCTGTCAAAGACACTCCTTACAGAGTGTGCTGGGACTTCCTGGCAGCCGGTGTATTTATCAGTTTCTAAGAAGTGACTCCTCCAATGGCAAGCCTTTTCGGCACGGCTCAACCCCTCCCAAGCATCCTCAGAGAGTGGAGTCACCTTACCCACAGCCCCAGGCTCTAACAGCTCACACACCAAGGGAACTGCTGTGTCCGACTCCCACACACGGCTGCTCCATGCAACAAGCCAACTGATCACACATACCATACAGCTTGCCCCCCACATCACTCACACAGGCACTGGCAGGAAACTTTTCTATGGGGCCAGTAAGTTACAACTGACCTTTCCTATATATATCATTGGCTGTTTATTTTATTAAAAGGAATGTTTCACCACATTTTTTCTTTTATTCACCACATTTCTTTTATTGCTTTTTTTTTTTTTTTCAACTATGAAGATTAAGCAAACTTGTCTCTGACAGAATACTGGCAGCAGGATTTCCCTGCCTCCGGGAAGGAATTAGGGTTCACAGGAAAGGGGCCGTAAAATAGCAATAAAAAGGTGCTGAAAAGGTCAGCTGACCTGAAATATTTATTTCTGATAACATTTATATTAATAATAATTATATTAATATTACATTTAGGGGGTTATTTACTAAACTCCGAATGCACGAAGAAATAAGTGATTTTTTTTTTATATAAAATAGAACTTTTAAAAAAATCACAAATTTATGAAACCCAGAGGATGGAAAAGTCTGAATCAAAAAATCCGGCATCTCAGACCTGTCAAGGTTGCATATAAGTCAATGGGAGAAGTCCCAATGATTTTTTGATGTGCACTGGGTTTCGGAGTTTTCGGGTGAAAATCGGATGGGAAAATCAGAAAAAAATCAGATTTTTTTTCCCTCAATGCAAATTTTTGGGAAAATGTAAGCGTAAAAAACCCGAGCGGATTTGATCGGAGTTTGTAGCAGGAAATATTGAGATAAATTCGGACTTTCTGCAGAGTGTGGGGGATATACTTATAACCGCAGCCAGGTGGGCAACACAGTTCCATTGGTTGTATTCCTTTGTGAGCGCATGAGACATACCTACCTGTGTGACCGGCTATGAGCACAAACAGTCACCTAAAATGGTAAATAAGTAACACAAACGGCAGATCGCGGATAATAAATAGCGCTCACAGCATTGTGACTCTTTCCATAGTCGCTAGTCAAAGCCCTTGGCCAAGGTAATGATACATGGGGTATTTTTTGGTTGCTGGTCTCTGTGACACTTCCACAAACCACAGAGACTTTTGGTCTGTGAGAACCACCCTGGTTTTTGCATGCATGCATAGTTATTGCCCCAATCTGTGTTTTAGGGTGATAATAGCTTTTTTATATGCCATAGTCACGCCAGAGTGGTGTGTGCCATTGCATTTCCTAACAGACAGAATGCTAAGTGCAAAACTGGATGTACCGGTAACTGTCGCTTTGCTGTGAAAGTGTCCAGTGAACGTCTGTTTTGTCTTTGTTCTTTACTGTTTGTGGGTGTTTGTGTACGTGTGGTGGGCAGAAGTCTCTCGTCTCATTGTGTCTGTGGGTCAATTTGCATAAGCTGCATGTTTGTGTTTAGCATATGTTCTACGACTGCAATAATTGTGTGCGTCTCGTTTATGATATGAGCTAAAGTTGACCATAGACTTAGGGGGTTATTTACTAAATTCCGCATGCAAAAATCACAATTTTTTTTTCTTTTTTTATAGAATCGGACTTTAAAAAAAAAAAAATCCCCAACCCTTTTTATGTGTGAGCCACATTCAAAAATAAAAAGAGTTGGAGCGCAACACAGGCATACAAAAACTTCCTGGGATGCCAAATAAGGGCTCTGATTGGCTATTTGGTAGCCCCTATATGGACTGGCAGCCTACAGGAGACTCTGCTTGGCAGTGCACCTGGTTTTTATACAACCAAAACTTCCCTCCAAGCCTGGAATTCAAAAATAAGCTCCTGCTTTGAGGCCACTGGGAGCAACATCCAAGAGGTTGGTGATCGCGAGCTACTGGTTGGGGATCACTGGTCTAGAGAGCCTTACTAAATGTATGTGTTTATGTACTATATAACTTTATTTATAAACTGCCAATCTGGTTCATCCAGGAAGAGATAGCTACTAGGCAGTCTGCTATCTGGCTTTGAACGTCAGAGGTTAGTGAGGGAGTGTCTAAATATATCTGAATATCATCGGCATACAGGTGATATTTAAGGCCAAATGAAGATATAAGGTCTCCTAAAGAGAGAGAGTGTACAAGGAGAACAACAGAGGAGCAAGTACAGAACACTGAGGCACCCCCACATTAAGATGAACAGGAGGAGAGGATTTGTTTGCAAAAGTAACAGAGAAGGAGCGGTCAGAAAGGTCGGAGGAGAACCAGGATGCAGCTTGATCACTGATACCAACTGAATGGAGAACTTGCATTAGAACAGAAAGGTTAACAGTATCAAAAGCAGAAGATAAGTCCAGGAGAATGAGAATAGACTAATGCCCTTTGGCCTTAGCCAATGTGAGTAAATAATCAGTTTACTAGTGTTAGGGGGTTATTTATCAAAATCCGAATTTTTTCTCATGTTTCAAATAAAAAAAAGTCTGACCAAACTAGAATCCGCTTATTTATCGGGAAAAAACTTGACTTTTTCAGATTGTTGCACGAAAACCGCGGCTTTTCCATATTGTCGTTTCGAAAAATTCAAATATTTCGGATTTGACACCCAAAAAGTCACATTTTTTTGTAAAATCAGCGGAAAACCCGAAATGTTCGGATTATTGTATGAAACCCAGCGCAGACCAGAATATCTTCAAATTACAAGTAGGACCTCTGCCATTGACTTCTACAGGACCTCGACAGATTGAAGATGGAGTATTCAGACTTTTTTAGGTTTTTTTTTTAGTTAACGGTTGAATTTCCTTTAAGGCAGAAGACATTCACATAATATAGCCCCAAATCTCAGTCATGTAAAATTGTGTTTAGTAAAGTTAGGGATGCACCGAATCCACTATTTTGGATTCAGCCAAACCCTCGAATCCTTTGTGAAAGATTCGGCCAAATAAATCTGAATCCTAATTGGCATTTGAAAGGAAGGGATGGGAAAACATTTTTTACTCACTTGTTTTGTGACATAAAGTCACGAGATTTCCCTCCTGTCCCTAATTTGCATATGCAAATCAGCGGAATCTGAATCCTGCTGAAAAAGGCAGAATCCTGGCAGAATCCAGAACCGAATCCTGGATCCTGAAACACAGCTGCTTCTTTAAATAGATGAACCAGACAAGAATTTAGATTACAAGCCTGGCAAATGATATACCATAATTACAGGAATATTTCCCAGTAACAGCTATAAAAATGATGATGACAACAGAGGCTTCCTAATAAAGTGCAATTGGAGCCACCAAGCCTTAATATTTGAAGTAGAGCAAAACCATAGACCAGAGACAGCCAAGCCAACTTGTATAAATGCAACACCTGAGCCAACACAAAGAGGGTTGAAATGTCAAGCGACAATTGCTTGAAGGGATTCAAGTCTATGGGCTGACAGGTTATAATCACAGAGCTAGTTGTTCAACTACCTAAGTAGGCAGTTAGTTATATTGGCTTTGCCAGGGTCTCTGTAGTCACGTTCCATGCATTTATATGTCAGTCCACCCCTCGTTCCATCATCTCAAATCTCATTCTTGCCAAAAGCTAACTTCCTAATGGCCATGCTCTCATTAATGGACATCTGCTGGGCAGGTAGAATTTAAAGGGCACCTGTTGGGCAAAAATATACTCCAACCAAAAAAAATTGCCCCTAGCCAGCACTAGGGCACTTGCACCAGATGGGAGCTCCCTATACAAGCGGCACACGCATGTGCATAATTAGTTAGTGCAGCAACTTGCTCATTATGCACATGGGTGTGACCAGGACTGTATTTAGTCTGATGCTGCCCTAGCGCAATCTCACTTCCACGTGCTTCTTTGGTCCCCCCTACCCCTCACCTCCTCAGCTCCATCATCGGATTTCCCATGGAGGGTGGGGGGGTTAAAAAAATAAAATAAACAAAAACTTAAAAAATAGATGCCCCTAAAACTGTGCCGCCCTAGGCACAGAACCTTGGGGGCCTTAATATGAATACGGGCCTGGATGTGACATCAGAATCTCATTTGCGCATGTGCTCTGGCTGACATGGCGGCTCACACCGGGAACTCCCTCCCTGTGCAAGTGTCTTAGCGCTGGTGGGGGCAATGAAAAGAAAACCTACTGTTACCCCCAACCAGAGTGTGGGCTCTTTTAGCCCGATCCTTTGGCTGGGGATAATATTTTTGCCCAACAGGTGCCCTTTAAGATAAAGAAGCCAGGCAGGAGGCAATCATTTCAGCTGATTAAACATTTTTAGGATTAGTGTCCCTTTAAGTAGCAACAATGTAGGGGATGCATTGAATAAAGTACGTAATACCCATGAAAGCCTTCCATATTCAAGTCTGGCCCCAGATACTGTAGGGTTGCCACCTGGTTGGTAAAAATTATGGCTGATCCCAATGTTATTAATAGGGAAAAAAACATAAATACAGTATATAGGAAGGCCAGTATTTTTTTCCAGAGAAGGTGGCAACCCTAGCCCCAGAAGCACACGTCAAGCTACAGAGAAAAACTTGTTAAAGTTTTATAACCCTATTTTATTTTTAAAGAGAAACCACAATTATATTCTTTTTATAATCCAATTTAACTGGTAATATTGTCTTAACGCAAGAGTCTGGTGTCGTAAATGTTCCTGTTGGCCAGTGCCAGTCTGCATGAGATGTTATTTTGCTGTCTGTCACTGTGTACATATATTAGCATAGGGTTTCAGCTTGTTACAGTTCAGTGTAATAGAATACCTGGGCTTTCCAGGAAGAAATCCATTGTTATTGAAACTCAGCGGGAGACCTGTATGAGCACAGAGCAAACACCACGTTGCAATGGAGCTCCAGCAGTTTTGTGCAGTCCATCATGATATTTTCCCAGAGATTTGTGTGCGTTTTATTGTGCAGTACCACTGACAGTCACAATATAGAAGTTCAAATAGCTCCAGGCAATCCCACTGGAGGACTTTGGGAAAGATGTGGAGTTTTATGTTCTCTGGGCTCCATAGACAAATTTGTATGACACCAAAATCATAATATACTGTAATTCCGTTTCTGAACTTTGGATCAAGTTGTAGAGATGTCGCGAACTGTTCGCCGGCGAACTTGTTCGCGCGAACATCGGGTGTTCGCGCTCGCCGGAAGTTCGCGAACGTCGCGCGACGTTCGCCATTTTGGGTTCGCCATTGTTGGCGCTTTTTTTTGCCCTCTCACCCCAGACCAGCAGGTACATGGCAGCCAATCAGGAAGCTCTCCCCTGGACCACTCCCCTTCCCTATAAAAACCGAAGCCCTGCAGCGTTTTTTCACTCTGCCTGTGTGTGCTGAAGAGATAGTGTAGGGAGAGAGCTGCTGCCTGTTAGTGATTTCAGGGACAGTTGAAAGTTTGCTGGCTAGTAATCGTTTTGATACTGCTCTGTTATTGGAGGGACAGAAGTCTGCAGGGGTTTGAGGGACATTTAAGCTTAGGTAGCTTTGCTGGCTAGTAATCTACCTTCTACTGCAGTGCTCTGTATGTAGCTGCAGTGGGCAGCTGTCCTGCTTCTGATCTCATCTGCTGACTGCTGCAATAACAGTAGTCCTTGTAAGGACTGCTTTTATTTATTTTTTTGTTGTTTTACTACTACTACTACTACTACTACTATAAGAGCCCAGTGCTATTAGTCTAGCAGTGTTGGGGAGTGGGACTGGTGTGCTAATCTGCTGCTCCTAGTAGTTCAGCAGCACCAACTTTAATTTTTTTTTTTTTAATATTCATTTTTTTTTTATTTTACTTTTTTTTATTTTACTACCGCTGTAGTAGTGTATAAGTTGACCTTTTAGGCATTATTTGCCCTGTAGGCATTATTTGCACAGTGTTTTCTTCAACCCGCCATCTAGCTGTGTGACCTTGTTCACATTCTGTCTAAATATCCATAATATTACCGTCTCCAGAAAAAACACCGGAGTGACTTTTTTCAAGCAGCCATAATATATTTTACGTAATCCGTATCCACCGCTGTAGTAGTGTATACGTTGACCTTGTAGGCATTATTTGCACAGTGTTTTCTTCAACCCGCCACCTAGCTGTGTGACCTTGTTCACATTCTGTCTAAATATCCATAATATTACCGTCTCCAGAAAAAACACCGGAGTGACTTTTTTCAAGCAGCCATAATATATTTTACGTAATCCGTATCCACCGCTGTAGTAGTGTATACGTTGACCTTGTAGGCATTATTTGCACAGTGTTTTCTTCAACCCGCCATCTAGCTGTGTGACCTTGTTCACATTCTGTCTAAATATCCATAATATTACCGTCTCCAGAAAAAACACCGGAGTGACTTTTTTCAAGCAGCCATAATATATTTTACGTAATCCGTATCCACCGCTGTAGTAGTGTATACGTTGACCTTGTAGGCATTATTTGCACAGTGTTTTCTTCAACCCGCCATCTAGCTGTGTGACCTTGTTCACATTCTGTCTAAATATCCATAATATTACCGTCTCCAGAAAAAACACCGGAGTCACTTTTTTCAAGCAGCCATAATATATTTTACGTAATCCGTATCCACCGCTGTAGTAGTGTATACGTTGGCCTTGTAGGCATTATTTGCACACTGTTTTCTTCAACCCGCCATCGAGCTGTGTGACCTTGTTCCCATTCTGTCTAAATATCCATAATATTACCGTCTCCAGAAAAAACACCGGAGTCACTTTTTTCAAGCAGCATTCATATATTTTACGTAATCCGTATCCACCGCTGTAGTAGTGTATACGTTGGCCTTGTAGGCATTATTTGCACACTGTTTTCTTCAACCCGCCATCGAGCTGTGTGACCTTGTTCCCATTCTGTCTAAATATCCATAATATTACCGTCTCCAGAAAAACACCGGAGTCACTTTTTTCAAGCAGCATTCATATATTTTACGTAATCCGTATCCACCGCTGTAGTAGTGTATACGTTGGCCTTGTAGGCATTATTTGCACAGTGTTTTCTTCAACCCGCCATCGAGCTGTGTGAGCTTGTTCACATTTTGTCTAAATATTGATAATATTATCGTCTCTAGAAAAACCACTTGAGTTACTTTTTTTCAAGCAGCATTCATATATTTTACGTAATCCGTATCCACCGCTGTAGTAGTGTATACGTTGACCTTGTAGGCATTATTTGCACACTGTTTTCTTCAACCCGCCATCGAGCTGTGTGACCTTGTTCCCATTCTGTCTAAATATCCATAATATTACCGTCTCCAGAAAAAACACCGGAGTCACTTTTTTCAAGCAGCCATAATATATTTTACGTAATCCGTATCCACCGCTGTAGTAGTGTATACGTTGGCCTTGTAGGCATTATTTGCAGAGTGTTTTCTTCAACCCGCCATCGAGCTGTGTGAGCTTGTTCACATTTTGTCTAAATATTGATAATATTATCGTCTCTAGAAAAACCACTTGAGTTACTTTTTTTCAAGCAGCATTCATATATTTTACGTAATCCGTATCCACCGCTGTAGTAGTGTATACGTTGACCTTGTAGGCATTATTTGCACACTGTTTTCTTCAACCCGCCATCGAGCTGTGTGACCTTGTTCCCATTCTGTCTAAATATCCATAATATTACCGTCTCCAGAAAAAACACCGGAGTCACTTTTTTCAAGCAGCATTCATATATTTTACGTAATCCGTATCCACCGCTGTAGTAGTGTATACGTTGGCCTTGTAGGCATTATTTGCACACTGTTTTCTTCAACCCGCCATCGAGCTGTGTGACCTTGTTCCCATTCTGTCTAAATATCCATAATATTACCGTCTCCAGAAAAAACACCGGAGTCACTTTTTTCAAGCAGCATTCATATATTTTACGTAATCCGTATCCACCGCTGTAGTAGTGTATACGTTGACCTTGTAGGCATTATTTGCACACTGTTTTCTTCAACCCGCCATCGAGCTGTGTGAGCTTGTTCACATTTTGTCTAAATATTGATAATATTATCGTCTCTAGAAAAACCACTTGAGTTACTTTTTTTCAAGCAGCATTCATATATTTTACGTAATCCGTATCCACCGCTGTAGTAGTGTATACGTTGACCTTGTAGGCATTATTTGCACACTGTTTTCTTCAACCCGCCATCGAGCTGTGTGACCTTGTTCACATTTTGTCTAAATATTGATAATATTATCGTCTCTAGAAAAACCACTTGAGTTACTTTTTTTCAAGCAGCATTCATATATTTTACGTAATCCGTATCCACCGCTGTAGTAGTGTATACGTTGACTTTGTAGGCATTATTTGCACAGTGTTTTCTTCAACCCGCCATCTAGCTGTGTGTATTATCGTTTCCAGAAAAACCAACTGAGTTTTTGTTGTTGTTGTTGTTTTTTTAAAAATAATGCCAGGCAAAGGCAGGCCGCCACGCAGAGGCCGTGCTAGGGGCCGTGCTGCTATGCAATCCTGTGGCCCTAGCAAATTGCCCAGTTTTAAAAAGCCAATGACCCTGAACTCCCAAAATGCTGAAGAGGTAGTTGACTGGCTTACACAGCACACCCCATCCTCTACCGTTTCTAACTTTACCACAACATCCTCCTCATCCTCCACTGCTATGGCCACCCCACGTAACACTTCCTCCACCACCGGTGCCCCTTCTTCACTGGGGTCAGAGGAGTTATTTTCCAATGAGTTTCTTGAACTGAGTAATGCGCAACCATTATTGCCAGAAGAAGATGAAGGAGATGAGGACCTTACACCAGATTTAATTCTGGCAGAGAACACGATAGAGATGGACATAATGAGTGATGAGGAGGAGGTCCCCGCTGCTGCTTCCTTCTGTGATGTGTCAGAAGAAATTGATGCATCTGAGGAGAATGATGATGAGGAGATTGATGTTTTGTGGGTGCCTAGTAGAAGAGAGCAAGAGGAGGGTAGTTCAGATGGAGAGACGGAGAGTCAGAGAGGCAGTAGGAGAATAAGACTTAGAAGAAGCAGGGAGGACAGCCCGCAGGGATCAGCAGGGCAACAACATGTATCGGCACCTGTGTTCAGCCGGCCAACGCACCCGCCATTGCCGCCAATACCGCCAACTCCGCCAACTTCTACTGTTACCGCCAGATCGCACACTTCCAAAAAGTCAGCAGTGTGGGATTTTTTTAATGTGTGTGCCTCTGACAAAAGCATTGTAATTTGCAATGAGTGCAGTCAGAAACTGAGCCTTGGTAAGCCCAACAGCCACATAGGTACAACTTCTATGCGAAGGCACATGAGCGGCAAGCACAAAGCACTTTGGGAGCAACACCTCAAAGGCAACAGGCAAACTAAAAGCCACACTCCTTCTGGTCCAGCATCTTACTGCTCTACCTCTGCTCTCCTTGACCCGTCTGAACCACCCTCCACTCCGCCTTCCACCTTGACCACCTGTTCCCATTCCCAGTCATCTGCCACCAGCCAAGTTTCTGTGAAGGCCATGTTTGAGCGTAAGAAGCCAATGTCTGACTGTCACCCCCTTGCCCGGCGTCTGACAGCTGGCTTGTCTGCACTCTTAGCCCGCCAGCTTTTACCATACCAGCTGGTGGACTCTGAGGCTTTCCGCAAATTTGTAGCAATTGGGACACCGCAGTGGAAGGTACCCAGCCGCAATTTTTTTTCTAAAAAGGGAATACCACACCTGTACCAACATGTGCAGAGCCAAGTTACCGCATCTCTGTCACTTAGTGTTGGGCCAAAGGTCCATATGACTACTGACGCATGGTCCTCCAAGCATGGTCAGGGCAGGTATGTCACCTACACTGCCCACTGGGTGAACTTGGTAATGGCTGGGAAGCAGGGAATGGGTAGCTCAACAACAACAGTGGAGTGGGTGTCACCGCCACGGATTGCACGCGGTTCTGCCACCAACCTCTACTCCTCCATCGCTCTCTACCTCGTCTTCTTCTTCTTCTTACTCTGCTGCTGGGTCCTCCTTCTCCTCCTCCACACCTGTGCACACCCCAGCTCCCCCTAGGCTATTCGACGTGCCAGGTACGCCGTTGTCACGCTGTCTGGGGATGACGTGCCTGGAAAGCAAAAACCATACGGATCTGTACTCCTGTCATCTCTGCAGTCACAGGCCGATCGGTGGCTGACCCCACACCAACTGCAGATCGGAAAAGTGGTGTGTGACAATGGAAGCAATCTGTTGCAGCGTTGAGACTAGGCAATTTAACACATGTGCCCTGCATGGCACATGTGTTAAATTTAATAGTCCAACGTTTTGTCTCCAAGTACCCAGGATTCCAGGACGTTCTCACCCAGTCCAGAAAGGTGTCGGCCCATTTCAGACGTTCCTACACAGCCATGGCACGCCTTGCTGACATTCAGCAGCGCTACAACATGCCAGTCAGGCGTTTGATTTCTGACAGCCAGACTCGCTGGAATTCAACGCTCCTTATGTTGGAACGTCTGCTGCAACAACAAAGGGCCGTCAACGAGTACCCTTTTTGAACTGGGTGGTAGGACTGGATCTGCACAGCTGGGGATTTTTTTCCCCCGTTACTGGGGTGCTTATGCGCGATGCCTGCAGGCTCATGCGACCTTTTGAAGAGGTGACAAATATGGTCAGTCGCACCGAAGGCACCATCAGCGACCTAATACCCTTCGCTTTCTTCCTGGAGCGTGCCGTGCGACGAGTGACAGATGAGGCTGTAGACCAGCGTGACGAGGAGCTGGAAGCGCACGATTTCTGGTCGGAATCACCAGAACGAACCCAGGCACCTGCTGCAACGCAGGGAGAGGTGCCAGAAGTGGAGTCAGAGGAGGAAGGTGGCTTTGTGGAGGAGGAGGAGGAGGACCAACAGGAGCAGGCTTCCCAGGGGCTAGTGGTGACCTTTGGGGACCCCTGGTCTTGTACGTGGCTGGGGGGGAGGAGACCGTGGATGATGCAGTCCTTGATAATGAGGAAGCGGAGATGGATAGCTCTGCATCCAACCTTTGTGAGAATGGGGTCTTTCATGCTGTCATGCCTGTTGAAGGACCCCCGTATCAAGAGGCTTAAGGAGAAGGACCTGTACTGGGTCGCAACGCTACTAGACCCTCGGTACAAGCATAAAGTGTCAGAAATGTTACCAACATACCACAAGTCCGAAAAGATGCGGCATTTACAAACCAGCCTGCAAAACATGTTGTACAATGCTTTTAAGGGTGATGTCACTTCAGGAACTCATCAACATTCCAGGGGCAGAGGTGCCAGTAATCCTGCCACGAGCACACCTGCAAGGACAAAGCCCTTTGGCCAGTCTGTAACGTCAGACATGCAAATGTTTTTCTGTCCAAGGCAGCGCCACAACCCTTCTGGATCCACCCTCAAAGAACGCCTCGACCGGCAGGTAGCGGACTACCTGGCATTAACTGCAGATATCGACACTCTGAGGAGCGATGAACCCTGGACTACTGGGTGCGCAGGCTTGATCTGTGGCCAGAGCTGTCACAATTTGCCATGAACCTCTTGTCTTGCCCAGCCTCAAGTGTGCTCTCAGAAAGGACCTTCAGTGCAGCAGGAGGGATTGTAACTGAGAAGAGAACTCGCCTAGGTCACAAAAGTGTCGATTACCTGACCTTTATTAAAATGAATGAGGGGTGGATCTCGGAGGGTTACTGCACGCCGGAAGACTTGTTCTGACTTCTATGCAGCTGTCCTTCTCTTCAAGCCTCATGACTCCACACACAGCTGTCCTTTAGCGTCCTCCTCCTCCCTCCGCCACCGTTACAAACTAGGGTGCAAAACCCTACTGGTTTAATTTTTTCTGGCCTCTGTGCTTCAGTGGCTGCAACCAAAAAAAACTGGGCAAACAATGTCTACAAGGTCAAACGTATGGCAAAAAATGACTATTTTCAGCATTTATATGGCATATTTTTTCTGGCAACTGTGCTTCAGTGGCTGCATCCAAAAAAATGCATATTTTCTGCATTTATATGGCATAATTTTTCTGGCCTCTGTGCTTCAGTGGCTGCAACCAAAAAAATGCATATTTTCTGCATTTATATGGCATAATTTTTCTGGCCTCTGTGCTTCAGTGGCTGCAACCAAAAAAATTTATATTTTCAGCATTTATATGGCATAATTTTTCTGGCAACTGTGCTTCAGTGGCTGCGACCAAAAAAATGACTATTTTCAGCATTTATATGGCATATTTTTTCTGGCCTCTGTGCTTCAGTGGCTGCGGCCAAAAAACTGGGCAAACAATGCCTACAAGGTCAACGACGTTGACCTTGTAGGCATTGTTTGCCCAGTTTTTTGGCCGCAGCCACTGAAGCACAGAGGCCAGAAAAAATATGCCATATAAATGCTGAAAATAGTCATTTTTTGCCATACGTTGACTCAACGTATATGGCAAAAAATGACTATTTTCAGCATTTATATGGCATATTTTTTCTGGCAACTGTGCTTCAGTGGCTGCGACCAAAAAAATGCATATTTTCTGCATTTATATGGCATAATTTTTCTGGCCTCTGTGCTTCAGTGGCTGCAACCAAAAAAATTTATATTTTCAGCATTTATATGGCATAATTTTTCTGTCAACTGTGCTTCAGTGGCTGCGACCAAAAAAATGCATGTTTTCTGCATTTATATGGCATAATTTTTCTGGCCTCTGTGCTTCAGTGGCTGCAACCAAAAAAATTTATATTTTCAGCATTTATATGGCATAATTTTTCTGGCAACTGTGCTTCAGTGGCTGCGTCCAAAAAAACTGGGCAAACAATGTCTACAAGGTCAACGTATGGCGAAAAATGACTATTTTCAGCATTTATATGGCATATTTTTCTGGCAACTGTGCTTCAGTGGCTGCGTCCAAAAAAACTGGGCAAACAATGCCTACAAGGTCAACGTATGGCAGTTGTTTAAAGAGAACAGCAGATTACTAGCCAGCAAAGCTACCTAAGCTAAAATGTCCCTCAAATCCCTGCAGACTTCTGTCCCTCCAATACAGAGCAGTATCAAGCAGATTACTAGCCAGCAAACTTACTATCATCTGTCCCTGAAATCACTAACAGCTCTCCCCCTACACTATCTCTTCCAAGCACACACAGGCAGATTTTTCAGATACATTTTTGCCCTTGATCCCCCTCTGGCATGCCACTGTCCAGGTCGTTGCACCCTTTAAACAACTTTAAAATCATTTTTCTGGCCAGAAATGTCTTTTCTAGATGTTAAAGTTCGCCTTCCCATTGAAGTCTATGGGGTTCGCGAACCGTTCGCGAACCGCTCGCGTTTTTGCGCAAGTTCGCGAATATGTTCGCGAACTTTTTTTCCGACGTTCGCTACATCCCTATCAAGTTGGACAGTCAATGATATAGCTCATTGGCCTTGGATAAGTAAAGGGGAGGCATTGCATTTGAGTGACTTTTCCATATAATATTTAGCCTGCAAAGTCCTGTGCCTTTGGCTCATTAAAACACTAAAGCAGCATGGTAGCACACTTGGTAGTGCCAAGACATCTTAGGGTCAGTGATTTGGGTTCTGACCCAGGGATTTACATAGACTGCGTCTGCGTTGGTTTCCACATAGAGTGAGGTTAACTGTCTCTAGTGATGGGCCAATCTGACCCGTTTTGCTAAATGGCAAAAAATTTGCCAAATGCATTGAAGTCTGTGCGCCACCATTTTTTTCCACCCATTGGAGGCTATATGCATCTTTTTCGCATCTAAAAATTTCGCTCAACAGTAATGGCCTCTAATTAAAATGACCATGGTGTCTTTGAAGGTAGGACTCCGCATAGGTACAAATCTTAAAGGAGAACTAAACCCCACCGTGCCAAAAAAGCCCCCTCCCTTCTCCATTCCTGCACTGTGCATTAGTCAAAAAACAACCCATTAAAAAAATGGGAGCTCCACTGCGCTGCTCTGTATTTTAGGGTCTGATTTTTTTAAGGGGTTGTTTTTTGACTAATACAGTCTTGGGATGGAGAGGGGAGGGGGGCAATGGCAGACAGTTTAGGTGGCTTTTGGTACGGGGGGTTTAGTTTTCCTTAAATGATTATCTCTGTTTACTGCTGTATAAAATGTTGCTATCTAAATGAAAGCCAAGGACTAAAAATGCATAGGAAATAACAATTTTACAGTTGCACTGAAGAATAGGGGAAAAACTGTTACTGGCATACATGATGATTTGCTTCCCCTTCTTATTTAGATTCCTGGATATATAAAATGAGTAAGTCTTTCACCTTGACAGAGCCATGTTGCACTTGCCAATCTAGAGCCGCAAGTGAAGAAGCAGTTTGGCATGCAAGTCCCAAGGATATTAGGAGGAAACAATAAAATTCTTGAATCGTTATTCTTAGACTTAGCAGTAACATCCTCTCTTCTATTTCCCATTTCCAGAAGTTGCATTGATTACTGTATTATGTAACCAGCAGTAGCGACAATAAGCAGCTCAGAACATACCATAAACCACTGGATTGAAAAACAAGGTGTTGACACATAATTTCATTTTCAGATGAATTTGCTGTAAACTCAACTAACTTGGACTCAGTAAACTCACAAGCAATGTCATAGGTTCTCTTTATGCTTTTCTCATTTGTAAATCAATACCTTACTATTGTTTCTCAACATACATATACTCGAGTATAAGCCGTCCCGAGTATAAGCCGAGGTACCTAATTTTACCTCCAAAAACTGGGAAAGCTTATTGACTCAAGTATAAGCCTAGGGTGATAAATGCAGAAGCTTCTGGAGGTGCCGGTGTCTCGTTTTTGGATGCCGGCAACCATTCTTGGACGCCGGCGAATATTCTTGGAGACTATTCTTGGACGCCGGCGACTATTCTTGGACGCCGGCGCCTAAGAATAGTCGCCGGCGTCCAGGAATAGTCGCCAAGACCGAGTATAAGCCGAGGTAGAGTTTTTCAGCATATTTTGGGGTCTGAAAAACTCAGCTTATACTCGAGTATATACGGTACTATAGATCTGAAGAATGAACGCACAACCTTCCGCTGCTGAGATGTGTCTCCCAGTATGTTTTATACAAGGTCCCCTAATAAACGGTAATGCCACCCTGGGGGTCACAAAGCTGCAGATGGAGACTGAATATCAGCTATGGTGATACATGATGTGAATGCTTATTTGCTAGAATGGATATTGGTTTTAATTTATCTTACATTAGGAATATATTTGTGTAATTGTATCTGCTTTCCTTTTATACAAATACAGTCCTGTTCTGCTCTAAGGCCTTTATTAGGGATGCAACGAATTTAGGATTTGGCCTTTTTCAGCAGGAAATCCTTGTGCCTGGCCGAACCTGAATCCTGATTTGCATATGCAAATTAAGGGTAGGAAGGGAAATCCTGTACCTTTTTGTCACAAACCAAGGGAATAAAAATGTTTTCCACTTTTTCTCTTCCCGCTTATGCAAATTAGGATTCGGATTTGGTTCAGTATTAGGCCGAATCTTTCATAAAGGATTCAGGGATTCGGCCGAATCCCTGAATTCGGTGCATCTCTAGCTAATATAGTAGTTATCTTTATAACTGAGCATTCTGTCTAAGAAGACATGGATCCTATCTGCAACACAGTACAGGTTTGGGACCTGTTATCCAAAATTCTTGAAACCTGGGGGTTTGCGGATAATGGATCTTTCAATAATTGAAATCTTCATACCTTAAAACCATTTAAAAATTACTGTAAACAAACCCAATAAGCTGGTTTTGCCTCCAATAAGGATTAATTAAGGATTAATTATATCTTAGCTGGGATCAAGTACAAGCTACTGTTTTATTATTACACAGAAAAAGGAAATACTTTGGATTATTTAAATAAAAAGGAGTCTATGGGAAATGGCCCTCCTGTAATTTGGCGTTTTCTGGATAACGGGTTTGCGCATAACGAATCCCATACCTAATTGCTGAAGTTTCAGCTATATTTATATCTTGCAATGGACACAGACCACGGGTCTCCATCTGCAGCTTTGTGACCCCTGGGGTGACAGACCCTTTGTCCCTACAGGTTATTGCTATACAGAAAACCTGGGGTTTTCCAGATAACGGATCTTTCCGTAATTTGGATCTTCATTCTTTAAGTCTTCTAGAAAATCATGTAAACATGAAATAAACCCAAAAGGCTGGTTTTGCTTCCAATAAGGATTAATTATATCTTAGTTGGGATCAAGTACAAGCGACTGTTTTATTATTACACAGAAAAAGGAAATCATTTTTAAAAATGTAGATTATTTGGATAAAATGGAGTCTATGGGAGACGGCCTTCCTGTAATTCTGTGATTTCTGGATAATGGGTTTCTGGATAACGGATTTCATACCTGTACAAGCAGCAGATCCGTTTTGCTTGATTGCTCCATCTGCAACTTTGTGATCTCTAGGGTGACAGACCCTTTGTCCCTAGAGAATATTGCTATATTTAATAATATGAACACTTTAGGGGAAATTTACTTTTTCCATATCTTGCCCTGCACCACATGCCTGGTTAAAAATCCAGTGTGGGTTGCAGATCACAGGCCCTGTACTTAAATGTAATGTATTTGGAATGCGGAAAGCAATGTATGTACGGGAAACATAATCATATAGTTCTATTGTTGGAATTGAAGCAAAAACCCTAGCATTGTGCTAACTACTATAAAGCCCAGTTAGACAGCATTTATCATAGACCCTTCTTTATAGAGGGACAATAACAAAGAGATAGATAACAAACCTATATCCTGGAACAGATCTACTTATCCCATTTTATTCATATCAAGCAATACATTCTTATTAAAAACTGAGCCTACACAATAAAAGCAGGATAATACAACAAACCCGTTTTAATGGAGATATCCAACTCATTTATGGCTGTATAAATGTAAATGCATATGGGTTCATGAGCAAGGCATCTGGAATATTATACAAAGTTAATTTGCAAATAAAAAATAAAAATGGTACTCCGCAAGTGAAAAAATGGATTCCAAGCTTTACAGTGTTTCTGTATCATGCAATGCACAGACAATTTATATACAATTGTGTTCAGAATTATAGCAGTCTGATATCATTTACCTGATAACCTGATGTTTTTGGTAGAAATTATATTTCAACATGGAACATAATTTAATAGACGGTGTAGTAGAGTAATAAAAACCCAATAGACCCAACAGTTATGCCCTGCTGATTCTGTGTCATTGAATCATTCATCAAGGCTTGTTACAAATAATAGCAGTGTTCCACATAATAATAACTTGTTTCAAATAATATCAGTGTGGGGTTCAATTAGTGAGTTCATTCATTTTGTGACAAAACAGGAGTCAATTCGGGCCCTTATTTAAAGAAGGACGGAGCAAATGTTGTGCCGCTGGTTATAGTTCATTTCTCTCTGAAACTCTCACTCAAATGACTCCTTCCACACATTGTTCAGAAGAACAGCCGACTTTGATTAAAAAGTTGATTGGAGAGGGGAAAACATATAAAGAAGTGCAGAAAATGAGAGGCTGCTCAGCTGAAATGATCTCAAATGCTTTAATATGGCACCAAAACCTGAAAGATGTGGAGGAAAACAGAAAACAACCATTGGAATGGACAGAAGAACAGCCAAAATGGCAAAGACTCAGCCAATGATCAGCTCCAGGAAGATGAAAGAAGGAGTAAAGTTCCCTGTGATACTGTTACAATTAGAAGTCACTATGTGAAGCCAAGTTATCGGCAAGAAGCCCCCGCAAAGTCCCATTGTTGAAAGAAAGACGACCTGAAGAGCTTACAATTTGCCAAAGAACCCATTGACTGGTCTAAAGAGAAATGGAGCAACATTTTGGGGACTGATGAAATCAAGATTGTTCTTTTTGGGTCTAGGGGCCACAGACAGTTTGTCAGACTCCCCCCAAACACTGAATTGAAGCCCCAGTACAGAGTTAAGCCGGGGGCACAAGCATCATGATATGGGGGTGTTTCTCATACTCTGGTGTTGGGACTATTTATCTCATACCAGGGATCATGGATCAGTTTCAATCCAAATACTTGAAGAGTTTATGTTGCCATATGCCCAAGAGGAAATGTCCTTGAAATTAGGGTTTCAACAAGACGGCTCCGGCTGAGCGCGCTAATGCGCAAATCGGCGAGCATGCATAGAAGCACAATTAGGCAGAAATAGCAGCGGGAAAAGGGGGACCGGGCATGGGGTAGGCAATAGGGAAGGTACGTGCCTGGCGCCCCCCAGCTTTGAGCCCTAGGCACGTGCCTACTCTGCCTGCCCCTAGTTCTGGCCCTGCAAACACACCACTAAGGCAGCACCATCTTGGTTCCACACCAACGAGATTGACGTTATGGAGGGGTCCAACCCCCGCACCTTAATCCAATAGAAAACTTGTGAGGGGGTGACATGGGGTGTGAGGCAAAAGCAAGAAATGCATTTGGAATTGTGGAAGAGGTTGTTGGAAGTTGGTGGAGTCCATACAACACAGATGTGCAGCAAAGAAAATCTATTATAAGAATTCTGAACTTTATTCATTTTTTTAAACACACTGCTATTATTCTGAACTGTATTCACTTAACTCCTGTATAAATACAGGTACATATTCACTTATAATACACAAAAGCCATGAATATCCTGTAAATTATATTCTTATAAACGGTGAGTTCTGATGTCATCAGTTATAAACGGTGAGTTCTGATGTCATTTCTGTCACATGACTCATTGAGATTTGTGTATTATAATAAATAAAGTACCCCCAGTTGTAAAATATGTGGATATTAGAAGTTATCTCGGAGTTCCATGACCTGTATAAAAACACTCGGCCTTCGGCCTCGTACTTTTATATGGTCATGAAACTCCACGGTAACTTATAATATCCCTATATTTTACAAAAGGGGCTACTTTATTCACTATATAATCTACAGTCTGGTCATTTCCCTATGGGACCAGACTAACTCTCGGCTGCTTCACTCTCAGGTCCTGCCCCCTCCGTGTCTCCTTAGTCTAGCTCCCCCCTCACATGATGGCTCAATGGGCTCTCTCATGTTTGCACAGTGGTGTCTCACTCTCAGTCCCCCTCCCTTCCACCCACCTTCTTAACCTTAATTTTCAGGCTCCTCCGTGTAACCGTGTCGGCTCCTTTAGCTCCCCTCACAATACCATTTGTCTCCCTCACACAATCTCCAGTATTGCTCCGCCTCCACCCATCATTCTCCAGTCCTCTGACACTTTCCTTCCCTCACCTTCCTCCCTCCCCTGCAACTGACGTCACCCAGGGCAGGATACAAGGCATATTGGGAAAAAACAGGTACTTTTACACAAAAAAAAAGTAACTACGGGGATAAAATTAAGTGGGTGGCTGGAGTGGGGAAAGGAAAACAGCATTAAAAGTGTAATTTTACAGCACATAGGGCAAAACCAGTAAAATACTACACATATATAGGAAGGAAGACACTGGACACAAAACTGCAGATTATAATGCATAATGTACCCCCTACTTAAATTTATACAGATATTAGTAGTCACCTCGTAGTTATGTGACCTGTATAAAAGCACTCGGCCTGCGGCCTCCTGCTTTTATATGGTCACATAACTCCTCGGTGACTACTAATATCTGTATAAATTACAGTAGGGGGTACATTATCCACTATATAAACTTGTGCCAAATGATGTATAAAATGTTTATTTTTCACAATCTGCAGCCTGTGATCATTCAGCCATAAATTATCAATTACCCAATTGCTCTGAAAATGTAAAATTTGCCAAATTTGGTCAGAAAATATTTTTTTTAATTTAATTTATAAACAAAATATGGTGAAATTAAATATTTCCAAGGACAGCTTTAAAAACATTTCAGTTTAGCCATTTCACCTTCCTTCGTCTGATTTTCTACCCGTCTCACCTAATGAAAATCATAATTGTTTCTGGGGAAAATAGTGGAAAACAATTGAATTCATATCCCATGTCAGATATATTATCTTAACTAAAGACATCCTATAAAAGTGATAGAAACATTTAAATACTTCAGTGTATATTTTATTTTGAGTTCATTTTCACAATTCACAAATTGGCAATTCTATTTCCCCAAAAAATGTTAAAGTAAAAAGTATTAAATTAGCATCTAATGAGGTCCTTGTAAATCATTTCCAAGTTTTTTTTAGTAAGAATCTTGTTCCTGAACTTCCCATAAGCAGTGAGTAAGCCTATTGGGCAGCCTTCTTATAATCATGCCCCTTCTACCCTTGTGCTTGATTTGTACCTCTCTATGATGATGCTATAAAGGACAGGTTAGACCAGTTCATTGAGAAATTCCACAGGACAGATGATTCAGAGCAATCTAGATATTAACTAATGCTTATCATTTTTTTCATTAGGCATGGTGTAATTAGCGGGGGATTATTCATACTGGTTTATACTAATAGGGGTATGTTTTAGGTGGAAACCAATGTTGCACATCTTATTACATAGTTAAATCAGGTTGAAAAAAGACAAAGTCCATCAAGTTCAACCCCTCCAAATGAAAACCCTCATCCATACACACACCCCTCCCTACTTTTAATTAAATTGTATATACCCATACCTATACTAACTATAGAGTTTAGTATCACAATAGCCTTTGTATTATGTCTGTCCAAGAAATCATCCAAGTCCCTCTTATAGTCATTAACTGAATCATCACCCAGCAGTGCATTCCCCAACCTCACTGTCCTCACTGTGATGAACCCCCTACTCTGTTCCTTTAAATGAAACTTCTTTTCCTCTAGTCTGAAGGGGAGGCCTCTGGTACGTGATTCTCTTTATGGGTAAAAAGGTCCCCTGCTATTTGTCTATAATGTCCTCTAATGTACTTGTAAAGTCTAATCATGTCCCCTCACAAGCACCTTTTTTCCAGGGAAAACAACCCCAACCTTGTCAGTCTCCCCTCATAATTTAACTCTTCCCTCCCTCTAACCAGTTTAGTTGCACTTAGTCTCTGCACTCTCTCCAGCTCATTTATATCCCTGGACTGGAGTCCAAAACTGCCCCCATACTCCAGATGAGGCCTCACCAGGGACCTATAAAGAGACACAATTATGTTTTCATCCCTTGAGTTAATGCCCTTTTTTATACAAGAACTTTATTTGCTTTAGTAGCCACAGAATGACACTGCCCAGAATTAGACAACTTGTTATCTACAAAGACCCCAAGATCCTTCTCATTTAAGGAAACTCCCAACACCAGTGTTGGACTGGCCCACCAGGAAAACTCCCAGTGGGCCGAGGTGTCAGTGGAACCTCATGCTGCTAAACATTTGGCCTATTTCATGGTTATTCCCTATTTATATGAGAAAAAGAGCCTGCATAAATGGAATAATGGATTATAGTATGTAAAGAAAAGAGACTAGGAGAATAGAGCTTGATTGAGGAAAGGAAGAATAATAGTGCTGAGAGTGGGCCCCTGGTCTAAGGTTTTTGGGTGCACCCCTGGTGTTCCAGTCCAACACTACCCAACACACTGCCATTTAGTGTATAACTTGCATTTATATTATTTTTGCCAAAGTGCATAACCTGCATTTATCAACATTGAACCTCATTTTCCAGTTTGCTGCCCAGTTTTCCAGTTTAGACAAATCACTGTGCAAAGTGGCAGCATCCTGCATGGAACCTATAGTTCTGCACAATTTAGTATCATCTGCACAAATAGAAACAGTACTTTCAATGGCCACCTCCAGGTCATTAATAAACAAGTTGAAAAGCAAGGGACCTAGTACAGAGCCCTGCGGTACTCCACTAACAACACTGATCCCATTAGAAAATGTTCCATTTACCACCACTCTTTGTAGTCTATCTTTTAGCTAGTTCCAGGTACAAATGCTCCTACTGCGCATGCGCCAAAACGCCGGTCAAAGCAGGAAGAAGATCGATTGGAAGAAGATGGCGTCGGTGAACTCCAACCATGGACTGGACCTGCGCAGAAGGGTAAGTAACAAGTTAGGGGCATTTGCCCAGTGGGACGGGTAGGCCAGGGGGGAGGAGGGAGGGGAAGCAACACAGGGGAGGGGGAGGGTTTTTGCGCCCACTGGGTTTCCTTCTCCTTTAACAGTCAAGGAATAAAGGGTTGATAAACATTTACAGGTAAGTGACAAGGGGTGCTGGCACCCAGTGCTTGCCCTTGATCTTCCACAGTAGCTGCAAGGCTTGAGCTTGGATATAGTATCTATATAGTACTTATGATAACAATAAACCCCCGTATGTAATGAAAGGCACTAAATTTGTCCTGGAGCAGTAACCGATAGCAACCAATATGATGTTAGCTTTTAAACAGGTGACCAGTAAATGCCTCCCTAAATTTGAAAATGTAAAGTGGGACACAAATGTCAACTACATGTAGCACAGCGAAAACATTTTGATTATGCCCTATGTTATGGTCACACCCCCTAATTACCATGTACATTTTAAAAAATTTGGCAGGTTATGGAAAGTTTGAACACATTATCGGGCGTTTTAGGGCCATGTTTTATGTGTTATAACAGTTTTGCTAATGAAGGTGAAATTGCCCTTTAAAGGAGAAGGAAAGTCTTCTTCCACTTGGGGGTGTCAAATGTTAGGCACCCCCAAGCTGAAGTATTTACTTACCTGAAACCCTTATTATTATAAGTATTTACTTACCTGAAACCCCAGGGCCGGTGCTCCTATCAGCAGAAAACTGCACTGGCCTGGGGTTATTCCAGCGAGCACCACGGAGCGATCGGCTTCCGTCTTCTTATTGTTTCTAGCGGCTATGAATGCGCAGTAGATCGAAAAGTCGAACTTTAACTAAAAAGTCGTTAATGTCGTGTATGTAAAATGAAGTGTCAAAAGTGGCATAGTTTGTGCTCGAATGGGCAAGACTTTGTAAAAGTGTGTGTGTGTCTATATACAGTACCATCCCTCCACTCAACCACTGGGCTCACTATTTTTGTTTCAGATTTCACCAGGTAGAACATTCTGCTCAGAAACATCCCCCAAACTCGTTCCCCTTAATCTTCTCTGACGAGCTGAAGGCTCCACGCCCTGATGTTTGGTGGGACACATTCTAGGAAATGAACCTTGAACATCTCGCCCTTCCACTATTCTCATTCCACAATGTTATTTGTAAAGTTAACATTCGGTTTCATCATCTTCAACCGGTAATTCCTGCTCAAATCTCAGGCTAAGTCATTGCTACCTGGTTACTCACAACAAGTTAAATTGACATGATAATTAAAAGGCATAGGAGCTTCAATAACTCTCTCCCCATTTTCACCCTTGGCTTCCAGTAGGTGGCCCATAACTTAATATGGTTATAAAACGTTTGAGCTCTCCTGTGCTTTTATCAACATCCTAATATCAGATTAGAGGCAATACCTGGAGGGCAGCCATAGTGCTGTTTAGGTGTTTGGTACAAAAGAAGTGTAATGCCTCATATAAACAGCAACAGGCTTACTGGAAATAGCAGGCAGAATTTTAACATCAATTCAATTTTGAATTGCAACAGCAAATTCCAAATTTTTTAGATTTTTAATAAGCAGGATTAACACCCCTTTCCCTCCTCTAATCTCATTGGCTCCCTCCTGTCTGCAGGGAGGAGCTACTGGTGAATAAAGCATCTGACCCTTCCTTGTACCTATCTAATGTATCAGCCTGTACCACTGATTCACTTCCCAGCTCTCCCTGTAACACCCCTTTCCCTCCTCTAATCTCATTGGCTCCCTCCTGTCTGCTGGGAGGAGCTACTGGTGAATAAAGCATCCGACCCTTCCTTGTACCTATCTAATGTATCAGCCTGTACCACTGATTCAGGGAGACCATTCCACATCTCTCACTGTAACATGAATATTGATGTGGAAGTTTAATTATGTCATTTTTTTCTCTGTTTTATTTGTTGTGTTGCTCATTTCCATATGCAAATTAGTGTTCAGAGTCAGTTTAATCTTTTCTGGAGGATTCAGCAATCGTGCAGATTTGGTGCATCCCTAATTTATATTCTTTAAAGTCAGAACCAGCCGTTTTGGTTGTAGTTATGTTTATAATAACTAGGGATGCACCAAATCCACTATTTTTGATTCGGCCGAACCCCCGAATCCTTCCCAAAAGATTTGGCCGAATACCGAACCAAATCCTAATTTGCATGTGCAAATTAGGGGAAGGAAGGGGAAAACATTTTTCACTTCACGCAATTTCCCTCCCTGCCCCTAATTTGCATATGCAAATTAGGATTTGGTTCGGCTGGGCAAAAGGATTCGGCCGAATCCGAATCCTGCTTAAAAAGGCAGAATCCCGAACCGAATCCTGGATTCGGTGGATCCCTAATAATAACTTTAAACCCCTTGAAAATATGTAATACATGGATATTGTTTAGAATTAAAGGTATTCTGTCATGGGAAAACATTTTTTTTTCTAAAACGCATCAGTTAATAGTGCTGCTCCAGCAGAATTCTGCACTGAAGCCCATTTTTCAAAAGAGCAAAGAGAGTTTTTAATATTAAATCTGACATGGGGCTAGACAGTTTCCCAGCTGCGCCCAGTCATGTGACTTGTGATCTGATAAACTTCAGTCTCTCTTTACGGTGGTGGCACACGGGGAGATTAGTCACCAAATGACAAATCTTTACTACTGCAGGTCACTAATCTCCCCAATTGCCTCACCCCTGGCAAGAATGCGAATCACCGGTGGGATGACATATTTATCGCTTCCGTTTTCAGAAGTCGCCCAAAGTGTCCTCAGAGGATGACTTCAGAAAATGAAGCAATGTTGGGTTAGGAATGAAATTTTACATGGTAGAGTGAATTATTTGCAGTATAAAAAGTGTAATTTAGAAATAAAAACTACATCATGAAAATCATGACAGCATCCCTTTAAGTTTTCTTTCATCAGATACAGTATTGTTTTGGTAGGGGGGTTATCTCCCCTTTGACTATGCACTTTACAGTTTGGAAATGGAATTATCTGGTTGTACCAGGCAACTAGGCTTTTAGCTAGAAGTTCTATCAAACACTGCTGCTTTGAGGAAGATGAACAGGAGAGGTTCAACAGGATGAGGAAATATTATTATTATTATTATTATTATTATTGAGGAAATAGGAAATATTAAAAACAAAGATCTCTCTTAAAGGAGAAGGAAAGGCTTCATACTCTTGGGGGGTGCCAAATGTTAGGCAGCCCCTAGTGATTGTATTTACTTACCTGAAACCCTGGGTCGGTGCTCCTATCAGCAGAAAACTGCACCGGCCTGGGGTTATACCAGTGAGCACCACGGAGAGATCCTCTTCCTGCCTCCTCTTTCCTTTTCCTTTTCCTCTTTCCTTTGCGCGGCAGTAGAACGAAAAGCATAACTAAAAAGTCGCTATTTCATTCTACTGCGTCTGCCCCGGGAAATTTGAAGAAAGAAGAAGCCGGAAGAGGATCGCTCCGTTGTGCTCACTGGTATAACCCGGGGGCCGGTACAGTTTTCTGCTGATTGGAGCCCGGGGTTTCAGGTAAATCAATACAATCACTTGGGGGTGCCTAACACCCCCAAGTGCACCAAGCCTTTCCTTTTCCTTTAAGGATTATCCAGCTTTCTGGTGACTGAGCTCAGCGATTGTACTGCTGTTCAATGGTAGCTTCCCCCTCCCCCCAATTAATTACTGTAATTGAAAACTGTGTATGATATTTTGATTGGATGATTAGTCAGATATGTGCCTTCTATTTGTAACCGTATCACAGGTAACTTTACTCCTTCTTTCATCTTCCTGGAGCTGATCATTGGCTGAGTCTTTGCCATTTTGGCTGTTCTTCTGTCCATTCCAATGGTCGTTTTCTTCCACGTCTTTCAGGTTTTGGTGCCATTTTAAAGCATTTGAGATCATTTCAGCTGAACAGCCTCTCATTTTCTGCACTTCTTTATATGTTTTCCCCTCTCCAATCAACTTTTTAATCAAAGTCGGCTGTTCTTCTGAACAATGTGTGGAAGGAGCCATTTGAGTGAGAGTTTCAGAGAGAAATGAACTATAACCAGCGGCACAACATTTGCTCCTTCCTTCCTTAAATAAGGGCCCGAATTGACTCCTTTTTGTTCACACAATGAATGAGCTCACTGAATCCCACACTGCTATTATCTGGAACAAGCTATTATTATGTGGAACACTGCTATTATTTGGAACAAGCCTCAATGAATGATTCAATAACACATAATCAGTATACATGGCACGACTGTTGGGTCTGTTGGTTTCTATTGACCTACTTGACCTTCTGGTAATTATTTGCCACATAGAATTAAAATTTCTACCAAAACAGTGATTGATCAGGTTTGGGATGTCTGTATTCTGAACACAGCTGTATATCTACCCAACCAATTGCATCCAATGGCACAAATGTTGCATTTGTGATAAAGCCCAGTAAACAGCAAATAGATAAAACTCTATGCAAACAAAGACAAGAGGTTGTCACGGCCGGCACCCAATACCAGAACAAGTGCCACGTACCCTGGTCTCGGGTCAGCTTCACCAGTAGTGTGACCACCGTTGGGCTTTGGGAGGAGCCCTCAGCTTAATTGGGTGCCACCTGGACTTAACGAGGGGTACAAGGCGAAATGTTCTGGCTGCCAAAGGGGCACGACTGGATAGCAAGAGTCTTTGGGCCGAAAGTCAAGAAACAAGGCGTCAGGTAGAAACGGAAACAGGACAGACCGGATCAGAACAGGCAGATAATGGAATCGTCAGGCAGGCAATGGGTCAAACCCAGGTAATGAGACAAACAGGATCAGGCAGGCTCGGTAGTCAATAAACAGGCAGGATCAGGATACAGAGGTCAGAATAGTCAGGAACCCAGCCTGGGTCAAACATGGAAAGAACAGTCAGGATAGTAAATTCAGGAACAGGTAGCACAAGGCTCAGGAAACCTCAGGATATGATCCTATAACGGGCACTGGCTACAGATCTGAATGGGCCTTAAATAGGGACTCAATTCGCGCCAAAACGTGCGCAAATTCGCGCCATTGAGTGATGGCATCTTTATGAGACGCGCAGGCGTGCCGCGCCCGCCCTAGGAAGCCCAAAATGGCGCCAACAAGGAGAGGACAGAAACTGTGCAGCAGGTGTCCACGCCAAGGATGCGGCGTGGGCCTGCTGCCCACTAGACCACCAGGGTAGGTTCTTACAGAGGTTTTCTGCACTCAACCCAAAGAACTTCAAGACTTAATTCCACATAGAGGACCATGGCTCAATGCCATATTTATATATCCTTTACCATCAAGTTGTTGAAATTTCCTCTATTTTGGGATCAATACCTGTCATTTAAAATATGATATTTAGGAGGAGCCACATTGTCTAGACTCGGCTGGCCAGGTCCCAAGAGCCAACTTACATCACTGAATTAAAAAAAAAAGACATTGCATTTTGGGATCATTATTAATAGACAATATTTTATTTTGAGATTGGAAATGAAATAGCACACTTACTGGGCTTTTAGAATTGATGCTTATTTTATGAAACTCTCTAATTGCTAATTAGAACAAGAAATGACATTTGGTTACGGCGGAATATGAAACATGCTAATTAATATAAGTTATTGATTAGTTATTATGAATACCCAATTGCAGATCATCACATTTCGTGATTAAACTCTTGAGTCATGTAGACCAGGGGTCCCCAACCTTTTTCACCTGTGAACTACATTCAAATGTAAAAGGAGATGGGGAGCAACACAAACATGTACATAGTTCCAGGGGGTGCCTATTAAGGGCTGTCAATGGTTATCTGGTAGCCCCTATGTGGACTGGCAGCTACAGGAGGTTATGTTTGGCAGTAAAACTGTTTTTTATGCAATGAGAATGTTGCCTCCGGTAATGGATTTGAAAAATAAGCACCTGCTTTGAGGCCACTGGGAGCAACAGTCAAGGGGTTGGTGAGGAACATTCATGAGCCACTGGTTGGGGACCACTAAGGTAGACCATGCATGAAAATACATCAATATATTTGAATTATATACAAATCATGCACTAATGGTGCATTAACAATACGTATTTTATTGATAAGTCCTTACAACATGTTCACATACTTTATCTACTTGCAAATAAGACTTAAAATAAAGGAGTCATATGGCTCAAAGATGTCATTCATTGCCTTGCATGGCTTGGTTTATTTTGGAAGAAGTGTTCCCCTCGTATCTGTGTGGCTTTCCTCCTCTCCAAAGTATACAGATTAAATGGCTCCTCATATAGACTGATGTGAATAATAAAAAATATTTGTAAAGTATATGACAGGGTCGGACTGGGCTGGTGGGACACCAGGAAAAAACCCGCTGGCCCAGACCTGCTATCCTGCTGCCAGGCTGTTTTCTGCGCATGTGTGTGGTACTGTGTTCTCCATGCATGAGCACTGTGTTTTACACTCAACGTTTTAAGGTCGGGACGGGTCCCCCTGTGGACTGCTAAGAGGACCCTTCGTTTTGCAGCCCCGGTGGGCCCCCAAGGCTCCAGTCCGACTCTGAGTATAAATCTTTTGTAGCAAGTAAAAGTGCAGTTGTGTGCACAAATAAACACGGCACTAGACAGTTAAAGAAGCAGCAAACTCAATCCGGCAGCAGATTGGCCTGTGAATAGGTTATTTGACTTTTGTTTCTGGATTATTTACCTGGAAATATGCTACAGTATATAAACTTTGATAGTCTCAAATGCCTGAATGGAACAATGAAAGACTTGGTGTGTCCTGAATGTCATCATGATTTATGTCAAGAAAATGAAGGTATCAGAAGTGTGTCTAATCCGAAATTTCATTGGCCTCTTTAAACATACCTTGCTCCCACGGAGAACTGTGGTTACCTTGTAGAATCCGTCATCTTAGAATAGAAATATCCTGGCTGCCAGCAGGCAAATATAGGGGCACAATGGGCACTGCCAGTCGCTGGGGGGATATTGTGTTGGCTGCTTTGTGCCTGTGCTTTGCAAATAGGGCACTTGGATGAAAATCAACACAACACACTGGCACAGACCAAGCTAATCCTTTAATTACACTTGAAATACTTTTATTATGAATTTCAGGCTCATCATTTCAGTAATCAAATAATAACCATGAAGTTGGCCGAGATGTAATTCCATACCAACAGTAGAAGGTAGTTCATTCTTGCAACACAATTTTTTAAGATGAACCTTGGTAGAAAATATTATTATTATTACTATAAGTCAAACGCAGAAGGTCCAAAAGGGCTGCACTCCACAGCTCAAGAAGACAATATATCACGGGAGTTGTGCAAGTTGACAGTTACCCGTTGTGCTCCGTCCACCATAAAAAGGGTTTAGTCCAAACATCAATTACAAACATATAAAAATGTAATATCACCTTCATTCCACTAAAATAAGAAACTTTCTAAATATAATAAGACATTGTGTACTGTGTATGAAATAATCAAGTTAATCTTCACTGTCCCACACTAAGCAACCGGTCTCTCTTTCTTTTCTCTTCATGGAGTGGAGTCAGTTTTTTATTGACAGGGCTAATTCTGTACATCGTTTGGGGGGTGGAGGGGCTACACCAGTGCCTAAAAGATGTATTAGAGGCCACTATTTCAAATAAATGGCTTTGAGTACAGTGTTTGTGCCAGAGTCAGTTATTTCTTAGCTATTGTTTGTGCTGGAGTTGGTTATTAGAGTGAGCTCTGAAATATCTACAGGTATGGGATCCATTACCCAGAAACCCGTTATCCAAAAAGTTCCAAATTATGGAAAGGCCATCTCCCATAGACTCCATTTTATCCAGATAATGCAAATTTTTAAAAAAGATTTCCTTTTTCTGTGTAATAATAAAACAGTATCTTGTACTTGATCCCAACTAAGATATAATTAATCCTTATTGGAGGCAACACCAGCCTATTGGGTTTATTTAATGTTTACATGATTTTTTTAGTAGACAAGATATGAAGGTCCAAATTATGGAAATACCCCTTATCCAGAATCCCACTGTCCTGAGCATTCTGGATAACAGATCCCATACCTGTAATCGTTATTTCATGTAAATGTAGAATGTGATGGGATAGATCACCAAGTCTCATAAAGCACCCATAAACCTCCAACAGAGGCCCCTGCCAGGAGTTTTGGGGGGTGTCTTTGCCTCCATTTTTTTTCTATCCTAAATTATTTTACTGAACTTAAAGAGTGTTGTCTCCCAGAACTAGGGATGTACCGAATCCAGGATTCGGTTCGGGATTTGGCCAGGATTCGGCCTTTTTCAGCAGGATACAGACGAATCGTTCTGCCTGGCTGAACCGAATCCGAATCCTAATTTGCATATGCAAATTATGGACGGGGGAGGGAAATCGTGTGACTTTTTGCCACAAAACAAGGAAGTAAAAAATGCTTTCACCTTCCCACCCATAATTTGCATATGCAAATTGGGATTTGGATTCTGTTCGGTATTCGGCCAAATCTTTGGCAAAGGATTCGGGGGTTCAGCGGAATCCAAAATAGTGGATTTGGTGCATCCCTACCCAATGATTGGCCCTGAATGCCAATGGGGCAAACCAGTGAGGCAGTAATGAAATAAGAACATTGGGCAGGAGACGTTTGTCTTACAGTTTCTAGTTCATGAATGTGCAGCACATCTATTACAGCAGAACCCTGGCCCACACTCACATGCACACTCAAGGTGGTGAGTAGCCGTTGCACAACTGTATAAATAGAGAGTCCATCACAAACCAAAATATCAATAGCATCTGTTTTCCCATCTACCTTAATTGCACAGAATCTTAATATACTCTACTCGATTCTTCCCATTATTTAAATTATAAAAAAAAATCATCCAAACTCCCATCCACAATCTGAGTTAATTTAGTAACAATTCCGATCAGAAACAAAATTTCGAAACATGCGACTTTTTAAAAAATGTTGCCCATAAAACTCGAATTATCGAACTAAAAATATTGGATTATTGAGCGAAAACCAGCGTCAAACAGGCCAAAACTTTTGACAATCATGAAGGCAAAATACATGTTCCAATTGTTAAAGGGATTCCGTCATGATTTTTATGATGTAGTTTTTATTTCTAAATGATACTGTTTACACTGCAAATAATTCACTGTACAATATAAAATGTCATTCCTGAACCAGCAAGTGTATTTAGTTGTAATATTGGTGTGTAGGTGCATCTCAGGTCATTTTGCCTGGTCATGTGATTTCAGAAAGAGCCAGCACTTTAGGATGGAACTGCTTTCTGGCAGGCTGTTGTTTCTCCTACTCAATGTAACTGAATGTGTCTCAGTGGGACCTGGATTTTACTATTGAGTGTTGTTCTTAGATCTACCGGGCAGCTGTTATCTTGTGTTAGGGAGCTGCTATCTGGTTACCTTCCCATTGTTCTGTTGTTTGGCTGCTGGGGGGTAATGGAGGGGTGATATCACCCCAACTTCATGATATTATGAAAACAGTTTATTTACATGAAGCAGAGTTTTACATATGAGCTGTTTAATTCAATATATATTTAGAGACCAAAACTGTTTGGGGATTTAGTTTTCCTTTAAAGGGACCATCTGCCTTTGACTTATACATGACTTTAACAGGTTTTAGCTGGAGTATTTTTTCGGATTAGAATTTTTAGTAGTTTTGGAGTATAATAAATCTCGGGAAAACATCTATAAAAATTAAGATTTTTTTAACACTCGAGCAGAAACATTTGAGGCTTCATAAATAGGTCCCCCCAAATCGAAGCAATTCTTATAGTTCCTGGGTAAAGGTCGGGGTGCCTCCGTTTGTTCAAAACCTGCCATTTTGTCTGCACTCGCCAGTTAGAGAAAACTGGCAACACCCGTTTCAATTGAGTCTTTCTTCTCCCTTGAATTCCACTTATGACAGATTAACGACTGTAACTGACAGATGATATGAAGTAATGCTCCTGCAGGAATACTTACTGGTATAAACACTTTCACCCCTCCTTACCTCTTGGCTGAAATACATGCGCTGCAGACGGCATTTTGCTCCTGGAATTAAAGTTCCCCTTGGTCACCAACCCCTGTATCGAAAAGAAATCTAATAACCACGGGCCACGGCACACAGAACTAGCAGGGCATGGAGACAGGCTGAATGGTGCCAGAGTTAGGGAACTATTCAACTCAGTGAGAGCAGAAGGGGAAACATAAATCATTCAGAGATCCTGCTCGGTGCCAGCGATGTGCCCAGTTACCCCTACTGTCTACAATGCATGTTCCCTGCTCACACAGCCACGGCAACTTCATGGGCTACTGGAATTCTTGGCTCTGCTGCTGAAGTTGATTTAATCATTAATCCACATGGGTCACTGGTGAATTCCAAGGAATAAAAAAAAAGCAGAGATCATCTCTGCCCATGGATATGCACTCTGCCTCCCCTCCAATATTCAAATATCCACTCTTGGGTAGTTCATTTGGGAACCAAAGATGATTTAATTATTCCTAATTAATCATTCTGTCAAGACTTCAGTCTCAGATGATACATTCTACCCTACTTGATGCCAAATGAATGATGTGTGAGTTGTATCTATATTCTCCCACCCCCTGATTAAATTCCAAATTCCCCATCCACATGTGACCTCTGCTGATTCTATATTACAAGCTGCACAAGCTGAAAAATGTCCAAAATGGCTTTGGGCTTAAAAGTGCCAGTATTGGGGTTCAGCTGTTTCACATTTAAATCAAGGGAAACCACAGCCAGGCAAAAAAGAAGGTGATGTGTACCGTCAGCCTAAAATGAAAAATATAGAGTGCTTTTCAGTAAGGTAAAAGTTTAACTACATAATGCTTTATAGGTATGGGATCTGTTATCCGGAAACCCGTTATCCAGAAAGTTCCAAATTATGGAAAGGCCAACTCCCATAGACTCCATTATAATCAAATAATCCAAATTTTTCAAAATAATTTATTTTTTCTGTGTAATAATAAAACAGTAGCTTGTACTTGGATTTGGACTATTCCCCAGTCGAACTACACTAAGGGGCCCATTTACTTTGCTCGATTGAAGGAATAGAATAAAAAAAACTTCGAACTTCAAATGATTTTTTTGGCTACTTCGACCATCGAATTGGCTACTTCGACCTTCGACTACCACTTCGACTTCGAATCGAACGATTCGAACTAAAAATCGTTCGACTTTTTGACCATTCGATAGTCGAAGTACTGTCTCTTAAAAAAAACTTCGACCCCCTAGTTCGCCACCTAAAACCTACCGAAGTCAATGTTAGTCTATGATAGGCTTTTTAATGTTTTTTTAGGTCGAAGAAAAATTGTTTGATCGATGGATTCAATTGTTCGATCAAACTATTTGCACTAAATACTTCGATAATCGAAGTTGAAGGATTTAACTTCGATGGTCGAATATCGAGGGTTAATTAATCCTAGATATTTGACCCTATGTAAATCTGCCCCTAAAATAAACTCAAAATTCTAATTTAAAAATTCTAATTTTCAAATCGACCCTTGATAAATCCACCCCTACATGATAAATTTCAAAATTCGAATTTAAATTTTTCTTTTTTAAATTGGAATTGAATTTGGACTATTCCCTAGTCGAATTACACTAAAATAAACTCGTCATTCAAATTTAAAAATTTGAATTTTCAATTCGGCTCTTGATAAATCTGCTCCTTAACGTTTACATGATTTTCTAGTAGATTTAAGGTGTGAAGATCCAAATTACGGAAAGATACATTATCCGGAAAATCTCAGGTCCCGAGCATTCTGGATAACGGGTCTCATACCTGTACTAGTATTCCCATAAACATCAGCATAACATAATTGTCCCTTCACATAAGTCAAAATCTTTGAATTTAAAGTCAATGTCATTTGAAAGATTTCAGGAGCCGAGTAACAAAGATATAGATCCCTCCTAAGTTCAGGGGGACCACTGACATTTCAGTTATTAGTTTGCTTTCCCCTTCTCCCCAACTTTCTGCTGTATCTTTCTTCCACTTCACTGCTTTGATTCAACCACAGTAAATAATTTGGCAATTGTCAGAAATTGTTAAGGGCAGGTCATTTATCTAACTAAGGAAGGACCTGTGTGTTTGTGTCAACAACAAATCCCGGACAACATAATACAAGTGTGTCATTTAATCATTTCCCATTTGAAGTCACTATAGGTACAACCTGAGGACTATTGTAGAAACGTTCCTGAATGAATTGCTGCCGAAGGCTCCTCTTGAGAAAGACATGGAGCTTCTTCACCATAATCGCCATAAGATTGATCATGATAAGATTGATAAGATTGGTGTGACACGTTTATTGATACATTTTAGATAATAGTACCACTAAATATAGTTACGTTCAACCATATTTGACACAACCAACCACATACTGAGTCCTTCAACATTCTAGAGCAGAGGTCCCCACCCTTCTCTTACTCGTGAGCCACTTTCAAATGTAAAGAGAGTTGGGGAGCAACACAAGCATTTAAAAAAGTCCCTGGAGATGCCTAATAAGCTCTAATTGGCTATTTGTTAGACTCCATGTGGACATATAGGAGACTCTGCTTGTCAGTACACCTGGTCTTTATGCAACTGAATGTTGCCTCCAAACATCCAAGAGGAGCGAACTTAGACCAACATGTTGGTTGTGAGCACTGGTTGGGGATCACTGCTCTAAAGAATAAACACAAGAAATATCCCAGAAAGGCATTTTACCCACCAAAAAAATCAACATTTAGGGGCATATTTATCAAGAATGGAGTTGTGTGCGGGTTTTTTCTACCTTGGATAAACTCAAATTTAGTATGTTTGAGTTAGTGATGTACAGGTTGAGTTTTTCACCCGAATTCCCCCATTCCATTTATAGACCTGTTCCATCTTCTTGTTTTATAGACTCAGATTTGCCAGTAGTGGGGCAGGCGCGAGTCTATAAAACTGGAAGTTGGAAGCAGTCTAAGTTCTCTCCTCTTGTCACAGATGACACGGCATTCGAACGGTATCTATTTGCTGGCTGACAAAAATATTACATTGTACAACCAAGGCAGCGTCAAATATTGTGCCAAGTCCTATGGAAGTCGTTTATTGCTCTAATGTGATGAGGTTACATAATATCTTCTTTTATTTGTTTTAATTCTTAGCTGACATGGTTTAAAGGTGAAATAATTCCTAACATTCATCATAAAGTGCTTAAATTATAGTTATTTAAAAAGAGCTGCAATATAATCATGGTAGGTTGTAATTATGCTGTAAATGAAGAGTATAAATATTAAGCCTCAGTGTTTGCACGATGCTGCCTTAATGAGATGCACATTAGTGGTGCTTTTCTTTTACATGTATATATTCCAATATAAGCGATGGTGGACCAAAATTGACGCGGACGTCAACATTTGAGTTTTGCGAACTTTTTATCCATTTCGCAAATTTCGCAGGAAATTCTCAAATTGTTTTCGATGATGCGAAACAGGAGAAATTCGCCCATAAATAAGTATTTTACCAGATATGGGTGATACACTGTGTCATACGCAGGGTTGCCACCCATCCGGATTTGACCCAGACAGTCCCGTTTCCAGATAGGCTGCCTGGGTAAAGACAGGGTCAAGACCAAAAAAGGAAAACGGGCAGGATTCCCCTTGATTGGCATGTTGATGAGCCAATAACTGATCACCACGCCAAAGCCCCGCCTGATGATGGATCTAGTCCTGCCCCATTGCATCACTGACACTCCCCTGTGACATCACTGTCCCGCCCCCTCCCCGGATCATGAGCCACCGAAAGGTGGCAACCCAAGTCATACGGCATTTACCAGGATAAATGATACAGTATAAGACAAAGCGAATTATAACGCAAGAAAGATTATATGGCAAATCGACAGTTACTACCACAGATGATATGTTCGATACAGAACGAAGAACGTTATGTACAGTGGGTAATAGTTTTTAAATAAAGGATTTAAAAACAAACTCAAATGGACTCTTTGTTCTTATGACTCGTTAAAGCATCAGGCAATCACATTGGAACTTGGCTGATGTCATGATCAGGAAACCTGTATTCCAATTTACTGAGCAGCAAACAAGTAGAAACAATAGCAGACCTATGCAGGTGGCATCCCTATGGCAAACCAATGAATGGACTACAACACCAAGCCAATAAAAATGCCTCTAAAAAACTCGACGTTCAGGCCATATAATATGTAGGATGCTGTTTTTGCTTTTTCTAGCCTTTTTCCCAAAATCTTTGTGGTCAATAAAGACCAATTTAGTTAAAATAAAAATCAAATATTAATTTACAGATATATATATATATATATATATGTGTTATGTGATGTTTTTGCAATAAATTATATATATTGGCATCTTAGGGGCAGATTTATCAAGGGTTGTATTTCGAATAAAACTTAAAAAACATAAAAAAAGACCAACTGAAATATATTTAAAAAAACTACGTTTTTTTTCTGGTGAATAGGCCGCTTTCGTTCGAATTCGAATCGTACAAATTGAAGTAACATTGTATTCGACCAAATTAGATTCAAAGTTTTTTCGAAAAAAAACTTTGATTTTTCATAGTCCACCAATTGACTCCGAATAGGTTCTAGGAGGTCCACCATAGGCTAAAACAGCAGTTCAGCAGGTTTAAGATGGCGAATGGTTGAAGTCAAATTTTTAAAGAGACAATACATGATAAATTTCAATATTCAAATTTTTGATTTTTTTTCAACTTCAAATCGAATTTGGACTATTTCCTAGTCGAAGTACAGTGTACACAAAAAATAGCTTGAAAGTCAAATTTTTATTTTTTTTTTTAATAAAAATTTTCACTTTGACCCTTGATAAATCTTCCCCTTAGTGTGTGTGTGTGTGTGTGTATGTGTGTGTGTGTGTATACCCAAATAAACACACACATTGCTCTTAAATAACAAGATTCTTAAAGAAATCCTTAAAGGGATCTGAACTGAAATCTGTTTTTTAAAATAGCAAATTAATTTTTTTCAATATCTAATCTTAAAATCTGACATGGGACTAGACATATTGTCAGTTTCCCAGCTGCCCCCAGTCATGTGACTTGTGTTCTTATAAACTTCAGTCACTCTTTACTGCTGTACTGCAAGTTGGAGTGATATCACCCCCTCCCTTTCCCCCCCAGCAGCCTAACAACAGAACAATGGGAAGGCAACCAGATAGCAGCTCCCTAACACAAGATAACAGCTGCCTGGTAGATCTAAGAACAACACTCAATAGTAAAATCCAGGTCCCACTGAGACACATTCAGTTACATTGAGTAGGAGAAACAACAGCCTGCCAGAAAGCAGTTCCATCCTAAAGTGCTGGCTCTTTCTGAAATCACATGACCAGGCAAAATGAGCTGAGATGCACCTACACACCAATATTACAACTAAATACACTTGCTGGTTCAGGAATGTCATTTTATATTGTACAGTGAATTATTTGCGGTGTAAACAGTGTAATTTAGAAATAAAAACTACACCATAAAAATCATGACAGAATCTCTTTAATTATAGACATAATAATCTAGCTACACTTCTATTAGATGTTTACCAGGAATATTATATGTGTTACATTAATAAATTACAATACACTAAGGGGCAGATTTATCAAGGATCGAATTTCGAAGTGTAAAATACTTAGAAATTCGGCCATTGAATTGAAATACTTATTTTTCACCGAATTTGGCCATCGAACGATTCGAATGATTTTAGCGTACGATCGAATGATTTTACTTCGATGTGTGAAAAAAATGGTCTAGAAGGTCCCCATAGGCTAACATAGCACTTCGGCAGGTTTAATTTGGCGAAGTATTGAAGTCAAAGTTTTTTTTTAAAGAGACAATACTTCGATTATTGAATGGTCGAATATTCTAATGATTTTACTTTGAATCGAAGTCGAAGTGAATTCGAAATCGTAGTATCCTATTCGATGGTCGAAGTATCCAAAAAAATTACTTCGAATTTCGAATTGTTTTACTTTGAAAATTCCCTAGAATTCACTTTGAGCCTTGATAAATCTGCCCCTTAGGGAAGATTTAGTGAAGACTGAGATCAAACATTAGTTTAAACTTGACAAGGAACTATGAACTAAACTTGAGTAGGAAAAACTATTTTGCACAACTGAACTGTAACTCTAGTAAGAAAAAAAGACACTTTTAGTTACAAAGTTTGTACAAAGTAGGCGTAAGCTGATGCGCCCCATTGGTCAGCATTATATACATACTAGTACAGAAATGAACACCAGCACTATATATATATATATCTATAAAACAAGTCCAACATGTGTATCACACACTCACTTAGAAACAGTGATTAAACTGTGCTGGGTGCGATATCTCAAAATGTGGTGGGTCACTCCACTTCAAATATACGTTGTCCAATGAGATCGCACACCTTTGTGTTAAAAGTTTAACACTTTAAGTTTATTTTGTAAGCATAAAAACAGCCAATATAAGCTTAAAAATTCTCATCCACGTGGAGATCTATTCAACGTTTCGGGTGCTTGCTGCTCCCTTTCTCAAGCCGATCTCAATGTATCCCCTCTGATTGATCTCCTGGTTTGACCCTTGCCTGCCTCACTCCGCTTGTACTCTGCCTGCGTCGATCTACGCCTTTTGTCTACGCCTTTTGTCTACGCCTTGTACTGCTCGTCCAGACCCTTCGCTTGGCACCTCTCTTAATAAGACCTGGCGGCATCTGATTAGCCGAGGGCTCCTCCCGAGGTGAAAGGCGGCTGTTAAAGGCAGAAGTGAGAGCCGAGACCAGGGTGCTTAGCATTGGTTCTGGATTTAGGGTTCCGATTGTGACAGGCGCCACGTCGTCACGCCGAAGTAGTAGTCTGTGTATCGGATCAGCGTTTTTACGTGGTGCCACTGCGCATAAGGGTGCCGTCATCCCGACCGCATGAGACGCCACAGGGTAAACTTCTGGGAATTGTAATCTCAGTACAGCATGGAGATCAGCTTGAGAAAGGGAGCAGCAAGCACCCGAAACGTTGCACAGATCTCCACGTGGATGAGTATATCTAAACTTATATTGCCTGTTTTTATGCTTTCAAAATAAACGCTATGTTTTAAACTTTTAACACAATGGTGTGCGATCTCATTCAACTATATATATAAATATATATATATATATATATATATATATTCCAGTAAATGGACCCGCACTCTTTTATTCTGGTGAAATAAATGTGCTTTATTCACAAATTCATCTCCATGAGATATATTACAAAGCCTTGACCAACGCACCACCATCGATAAATTGAATCCGGCAGGAGTGCGTTCACTATACTGACAATATATATATATATAAAATCCACGGGATAGCCTTTATTTGATGATTTAAGGCTGTGAATAAACGTAGGGAACAACAAACAGATAAAACAAGTAGCAAAAAAAAGCAATGGATCTCCGTGCAGGCCTCTTAATCTAACTCAAGTTTAGGATGTTTTTTGGAACAATGTGCAAAGTTATGTTGAATAATCCTGTAGGTACAATATTATAAATGAATTGCAACATATTTACACAATACCATGATTTTATCTGTAGAAGGGATATATTGTTTTAAATGTGATGATCTATAACTGTTGTTTATATACGTACTTTGCAGCTTTTAGGTCAGCTTGTTTGTAATGAGTGATAATTAAATGAAGTTACGTTTCTGTGACAATGTCACCACGTCAGATCCAATTTGTCTAGTTTGTATTTCTGTTCATCTGTACTAACCATTAGACACTTTGAGAAAGGCCTCGTTAGTCATGTTAGTCACGGATACAACAATAACATTTTTTTTAGATTTATATAAGTCCTGTGAGTGGGGATCCTTTTTGCTGGTTTTATATATATATATATATATATATATATATATATATATATATATATATATATATATATATATATATATATATATCCACTCCAAATCCAATGAGATCCACACTCTCAGGACTGTTTCGGCCTCTCTCAAATAGATACATATATATATATATATAAATATATATATATCCAGGTATTTTTATGAACAAAATTTCATTTGACAAGTGATAAATACCAGACAACAAAAACACCCTCTCCATCAAATTAGGTCAAAACATTATTGTAGAAGACCCATGACTATTCATGGGTGCGCCGAGAAAAACATATAAAAATGTAAATTTGCCCTTAAATCCTATTAATTAAAATTAAAAATCTTTTAAAAAAAATTAAATTTTTATTTTCTGCCTAAAACACAGGCATGGGAAAATATGAATATCCTAATAGATAGATAGATGGTGATTCATGAACAAACAAAGCTGCCCAACAACCAGATATTGGTTGTAGTTTAATTTTTAGATTTCTTTTTAAAAATGTCAGTATTCATTTCCTTAAGCAAAAAAACAAAAACAGAGGCAGGGAACAACGGTAATATACGTTTGCATCAAAAAGATAACTACAAGTCACACTTCAAACTCTTATTAGTCATCCCTTAGTATTGCCATTTGTAAGGTTTACAGACGGCTAAGGACACACAACAACAATGGTAGCAGAGCACATTAGCAATTCTTCATCCAACACAGCAATGCCTAATTGATTATTCTATTGTGATGTCAAGTTGTAGGTCACAAAGTCTTGTAATTCCAAATATAGTTCTGCAAATAGTTTTTCAATGTGTAACAACATCATCGTATAGTTCTCTCTCTACGGGTGTTGATCAAGTAGGCTAAAACTAATCCACAGATATAATATAAGCCATAGATTGTAGGACAAGAACTCAAAGAAAGCTCCTACTAGGCTTCAGCAGTGGCTTCTGGGTCATTTCTATTTCTCATCTTCTTGCATACTGTAATATTGTATACTGTAAGCGAAGCCCAGGTCAAAATGAAGGGAAGATGAAAGGGTCTGACAACACAGGCCAAAAAAATTCAATTACATGGGAGAGGTTTTTGTACAGCTTCATGATCTGCTGTCCCTTAGTGGAGGAGGTTGTTGTACATCTAGACTGATAGAGTAGCCTTCAGAAAAGGGTGACATTTAGGGGGTTAATTATTAAAGTTTGCATGCCAAAAACTAGAGGGTTTTTTTAATACAAAAACTTTTAGTGGAAAAAAACTAATATTTTTTCCAAGGATGAAAAAAGTCTGAATCCTTAAATCCGGCATCTCAGAGCTACCGAGGTTGTATATAGGTCAATGGGAGAGGTTCCTATACTATTTGGAATTTTCTGTGGTGTGCATTAGAATTAGCCGGCAAATCTGACAATTTCGGACTTGTTAGATCATAAAAAAATTCAAGCTTTTGGGAAAAAGCCAGAAAAAAACGATCTATTCAGGGGAAAAACTCTTAAAAAATCATGTGATTTGGATTCTCACTCAATTTTTTTTTTTTGGGTTTGTATAATAAATAAGCTCCAATCATGGATTCTGGTTTTGTTGTACTTTTTTTTATTAAATTACTCTGAAAAAATTGGATTTTGATAAATATGCTCCTTAATGGTGATATTTAGTGTTTCCGGGTTTAAGTTGCTCAACACGGGGAAAAGATTCTTATAAACTCTTTTTTATTAAAACTCAAATTTTTCCCATTATATGAAAAATTCTAATTCTACCAAACTCCCAAGCAAGATCTGGATTAGTTTATTAAAAATTTGGATTGAAAATTGTACATGCATGAAACCTCTCAACAAAATTTTAGCGACAATTTGAAACATGCAACTTTACGAATTGATAGGCGAAAAGTATTTTTGGATTCAAATTTTTGGAGCATAATAAATCTCAAAAAATTACAGTTTTTTTTCCCCTCTGAAAATTCAAAATTTCCCCCAAAACTCGACAAGAAAAAAACAAATAGGCCCTTTAATGTGTGCCTACTTGACCAAAAGAGCTTTGCCTACTTTTAAAAGCATGAAATAGAAATCAATGCAGTAGGCAATACTGGTGATGACTAGCACAGTTGCAGCCAACTTTATTTCTGCAGTCTCCACCAATTCAGGGAACAATTTAATGTAGACGATCACCTAATATTTTGAAGAAGATATCCATGAAACATCTAGTTATAAAATGAAACAGTTCCCCCATTCTTATATAGTATTTTAGAATGGTTTGTGTTTCTTGTTGAGGGGATTTTTTGTTTGGTTGTTTTCAATCCAAGATTCTCAGAAACATTTTCCGATTCCAATATACAGGTATGGGATCCATTATCAGTTATCAAGAAGGTTATCCAGAAATGTCAACTTTATTTTATCCAAATAATCCAAATTTTGATTTAAAATTATTTCCCTTTTCTCTGTAATATTAAAACAGTCGCTTGTACTTGATCCCAACTAAGATAAAATCAATCCTTATTGGAAGCAGAACCAGCCTATTGGATTTACTTCACGTTTATATGATTTTTTAGTGGACTGAAGGTATGAAGATCCAAATTCCCGAAAGATCTGTTATCCAGAAAACCCCAGGTCCTGCTAATTCTGGATAACAGCTCCATGCCTGTACAAGATTAGATACTTGACAAACAATGTTGTACAAGATAAACTTAGAGATAAATGTCTTGTCTATTGATAATAAACAGAATTTTACACCAAGGGGGTTATTTAAGTCTAGATTTTTCTGGTCAGAGCTTTAAACGGGAAAACACAATTTTTTCATGGGAAAAAAACTAAAATTTTTCAAGATTAATTATACCCTGAGGCTGCTAAAAGTCCAAATCAGAATATACTCCATCTCAAATCTGCCTAGAGGTGGCCATACACTTAGAGATCAGTGTCTCTCCCCGATATGGGCACATTGAGGTTGGCGATATCGGGCTGATCCGATCGTGTGCGCTAGGGCCAACGATCGGATCATAATGTAGCCAACATGAGCGGTCGGATCGCGGGACCGCATTAAGAAATAGATTCGCCTGCGATCTGACGGGATTTTTGATCCTGCACAATCAACATCTGGCCAATTTTCGGGCAGATATCGATTGGGAAAGCCCGTCGCTAGGCCCTACACACAGGCCAATAAGCTACAGACTCTGTCTCTGTCGGCAGCTTTTATCGGCCCGTGAATGGCCATGTCCCTTTTACAACCCATCTGTGCTGGGTTTTGTACGATAATCTGAATATTCTGTGATTTCCAGGAGATAACCCACCCTCAACCCACTGGAAAGGTGGGCGAAAAGCCCAGAAACAACCCCTGATTTGGATCTTTTCACAATTTTGAGTCTTTTCAGGCACCAGATTTTTTCAAGTTAATTTATTGATAAATAAGGTAAAATTGTAGATGGGAGTTATTAATAAAATAAGAAAAAATCAGATTTCACCATAGCAGTGTGCTGGCTGCTCCTGCCTTAACAGTCTCCTTGGAGACTGATGTATTGATTGTAGCTTAAAGCATCTCAATATTCCTGCACCTCATGCGAAATCTATGACTCAAGCAGAGACCCACCCCATCTAGGGGCAGACGGGCAGATTCGGGGAGATTTAGTCGCCTGTCAACTAATCGCCTCTTCTTCGGGGCAACAATCTCCTGGAACTGCCTTCCCCCTGCCTTCCGCCTGCTATGATGAGAAAACGCCAGCGCAATGGCACTCGCGGCACTTCAATTTCCGAAGGTGCCCGAAGTCGCCCGAAGTCACCTCATGAGGAAACTTCGGGCGGCTTCAGAAATTAAAGCGCCACGAGTGCATTGCCGCAGTCAATTTTTCATTTTAGCAGGCTGAAGGCAGGAGGAAGGCAGTTCGCCCCGAAGAAGAGGCGATTAGTTGACAGGCTACTAAATCTCCCCGAATCTGCCTGTGTGCCCCTGCCCTTAGACTAGATATGGGACCTGTGGAGGGGAAAACTCTCCTTATTTTTATAGATAGCACTTCTTTTGTTTCTCTCGGTGCTTTTGTGTTTGGTTATGAGAGAACAAAACAAATTACATAATAGAGACTTTAAGTATTTGTTATTGGTTCCAATTAATTCAATTAAAACAAACACACTTGGGGGCAGATTTATCAAGGGTCGAATTTCGAGATTATGGGAGTTTCTAAAAACTCCCATCAACTCCTATCAACTTTAAATTCAAAAAAAAAAAAAAACGAAATGTATTAAAAAATCGAATTTTTAAAAACCGGTGAATAGGATCAAGCTGCAAATTCAACTCAAATTCGAATCGATTGGAATTTTTTCAGCAAAAAAAAAAAAAATTTAAGAATTTTTTTTTCAAAAGTCCACCAAACGACTCCAAATTGATTATAGGAGGTACCCCATAGGCTAAAACACAAATTCAGCAGGTTTTAGATGGCGAATAGTCGAATTTGAATTCTTAAGGGGACAGTACCTGATAAATTTCAAAATTTTAGTTTTTTTGAAATTCTAATCTAATTTTGACTATTCCCTAGTTGAATTACATTAAAAAAAAAGTCAAAATTCGTATTTAAAAATTAAAATTTTCAACTCAACCCTTGATAAATCTGCCCCTTGACCATGAAACAGAGAAATCAATGAGCACGTGAACAAACCCACATTGAGGAGCTGATCACATGCCAAACAACTAAAAACACAACATTTTATGGCTGCCTCATTAAATTTCCTAACAAAAGAAAAAGACAAGACAAGGCAAGAAATGATAAAAAAAAAACAAGGGACGCAACGATTTGGGTAAGGAACGACAGTAGGTGGGTTTGCCACTTTCAAATGGTTTGGGCAATAACTAGTTACAATCAAAACTAATAAAGTCTAAACATGATTTACAATGAATGGAATGTTTCGCCCAGTAACCCTTGGCTATAAATGTATAAAGAAATCATGAACAATAACACTACACTAAATGATACATCAGCACCATAAATTTGCGTGGCCCATAAGGAAATGTATTTAATAAAAATCTGACTCCTCGTTATTCTGGCATCGAAGGGGGTTAAACGCACTCACGTTGCAAGTACACCTGAGACACGAATACGGAAGAGTAAAAGAGAATTCCACGCGTTCCGTACCACATCGCGGTCATTCGTTTTCCATAGGAGGTGCCATTATTTTGCATAATTTAAGTGGGACCTCTAAGGTAATCGTTAAGTTATTAGGTTAGGCATTTTTTAAGTTCATCGGTAACATAACTACATAAATTAGTTGAAATTTTACATTTCAAGGTAGTGAGTGGGTCCTGTAGAGTTATTATTAGGTTATGGAATTCCAAGTAGTGACATTACTGGAGAGAAATGTTTTTGTTCATTGGTAACATAAATACATAAATAAGCAGAATTGTTTAACTTCAAGGTTGTGAGTGCATTTCAGAAAATATATATATATATATATATATTGTTTCCCAATACAAACAGTAAAGTAACTTCTAAGAAAAATCTGTTCACAAAACATTGTGACGTCACTCTTCTTATCTTATTATCTGACTCGTTTGTGACGTCACTCTTCTTAGCTGATAATCTGCACTCAATCGCCCCGCCTGATGGTCAACTCTACTTACAAACCAAATGTAACCTGTTTATTTCTATTATGCATTATCCAGAAACTCGTTATTAAATTACGTAACTGCCGTTTCCCATAGGCTCCATTTTTTCCAAATATTCAAAAATTTTTAAAAATATTTCCTTTTTCTCTGCAATAATAAAACAGTACTTTGTACTTAATCCCAACTAAAATATAATTAATCCTTATTGGAAGCAAAACCAGCCTATTGAGTTTATTTCATGTTTATATGATTTTCTAGTAGACTTAAGGTATGAAGATCCAAATTACTGAAAGACTTGTTATCCCGAATGCTCCAGGTCCCGAGCATTCTGGATAACAGGTCCTCTACCTGTACTTGCATAGATTTTACCAAAAAACGTGAACAAATTTGCCCAAATACACAACAATACATACGTTTGCCCATTTACTTGTAACAATTTCAAAGGCAACAACAATGCAATATTTGTGATTAATGAAAGAAATTCCAAATTGAACTTTTAGAAGAGAAAAAAAATAGAGATCAGTGAAGTCCCAGGGCTTCTATAAATATACAACAAACAGAAGCTTTAATAGAATGAAAAGCTTAAGGGCTATTAGTTATGAGACGCATTCAAGTTGAAAAGCCACTCAATAAATCTTAAACAAGTTAATAAAATTATTAAAGGAGGAACAGCAGATAAAAGGCAACATGAAAGACTATTTTATTACACAAATAGGTTTCATATGTGGGTGTGCACTCGTAAACTAGTAGGACGTACGGCAGTGAAATGCAAATGATCTCTTAATAGGTAGAGACACCGCATGCAAATAGTCTACAGGTTGATGAGCTTCTGGGCTGCACATTAAACAATTTGGCTGTAGACTTTCTGAAATTAACTTTTAGGGGGTTATTTATTCCAAAAAATTCAAGTTTTTTTTTTTTTTAAATAAAAAAATCAGAATTTTTAGTGGAAACAAAAAACCTTGAATTTTTCCAGATTTATTATACCTCGAGGATGAAAAAAAGTCCAAATCCGAAAAATCCTCCATCTCAGACCTGCCAAGGTTATATATAAGTCCATAGGAGAGGTCCCTATCCTATTTGGAAGTTTCTGCGGTTTGTGCTGGAATTAGCCCGAAAATCCGACTATTTCTGGCTTTTAAGGCAAAAATTTAAAAGAATTCTGACTTTTCAGGAAAAAAAATCCAAAAAAATCATACAAATTGAGATTTTCCCTCGTTTTTACCTGTTCCGATTAAATAGTGCTTGTTAAATAACAAATAAGGTCAAATTGTGGATTCTAGTTTGCTCAGACTTTTATTTAAATAAAATAAATCAGAAAAATCTGGATTTTGATAAACATTTAGCAGAAAATACAGCCAACGCACTGGGGACACCTGTTCTGTGACTAAGGCCATCCATAATTTATTCTTAGAGAAAATACACTAAATTTATTATCCTCGTGAATACAGACTAATTACATGTTTCACACACAGGTGTATGGACTGTGTTCCCCAGCATTTAGGCGTTGCTGAATACTTGTCTTTCTAAGCTTTCTTTCAATACAAATAAATATTAGGACAAAGGATGGGTGAAAGATAAAATATTTTGATTAATTTATTTTAAACCTCTTCCTGCCTTTTGTAATCCAAAAAAAAGAGATTAATAAAACAGATAAGGAAAATCAAAAGCCATTCAAATGTAACAAGGAAAAAAAACAAAAGCAGAAATTAATTTGCCATTAATTTACAAGGAGAGGTGTGGGACCTATAATGCACAATGCTTGGAACCCGGTGTTTTCCAGATAAGTGGTCTTTCCATAATTTGGATCTCCATACATTAACGGGGTGGTTCACTTTTAAATTAAATTTTAGTACGATGTAGAGAGGGATATTCTGAGACAATTTGTAATTGGTTTTCATTATTTATTAACTGTGGTTTAAAGTATAAAAAATAAATAATGAATACCAAAGCAAAGTTGCTTAAAATTGGCCGTGCTATAACATACTAAGGGGCAGTTTTTTTGAACTCCCATAACATTGAAATTGGAATAAAAAAAGACCAATTGAAATCTATTTTTTATCAAAAAGACAGTACATGATAAATTTCGATATTTGAATTTTCAAATGTTCTTCAAACTCTAATCGAATTTGGATTATTTCCTAGTCAAAGTACACAAAAATAGCTAGAAATTCGAATTTTTTTCATTCGAAAATTCACCTCGACCTTTGATAAATCTGCCTCTAAATGTTGCAAAATTGTAACAGTTTAGAGTCTACCCTTGAATTACTGAGCTGCCAGACTCAAACACCAGAGACACTGACATTCAACTTTAAACTTAGATTTTGGAAAAACAGTAAAAAAAATAAATAATGGAAAGTTATTTAAAAAAGTCTTTATTTCTGGGAAACAATCTGAAAACAACTGAACTGAAAAAAAGTGTTTGGAAGGTGAAAAACCTCTTTGAATATTGGGGCTTAACATTTTGGTGGAGTGTAAAAGTTTGTTTCTGTCACTCTAACACCCCACAGCAAAAACATGGGGCAAAGCAGTCGACTACATTAAGATAATTCAGCACATTCATCCAGGCATTTAATGGTTTGAATTTTGCGTATTCCTTACACAATTTTGTACAGTTAAATTCTCCTGAGCATCAGAAATAGGTAAATAACTCAGGAAGAACTACTGGAAATCTCTCTGCAGTCCCAGCATTTACTATATCGGCCCCAAAGTCTTGCGTCTAAAGTACATCCTTGTGCTACAACTGGGAAGCAGTTATGGGCGAATTTGACAGATTTCGCTTCGCCACGAAATTCATGAATTTCCCGGGAAATTCGCGCAACGGGCAAAAAAATTGTCACCGGAATCAATTCACAGGCATCAAAATTGACGCCAGTGACAATTAGTCAGTTACAATTGTTGGTGCCGGCGTTGGAATTGTCGCCACCGTCAAAAAACCTTTGCACAGATTTTGTTAATTTAATCACCGGTGGCCAAATGTGAAAATTCGCACCTGGCGAATAAATTTGGCTCTCACTAGTGGGAAGGTATGAAGATGAAGTGATGGGCGTATTTGACCCGTTTCGCCGAAATTCCCCAAACAGCAATAAAGTTGACAAACATCAATGGATTTTTTTTTCGCGGAACAATTTTTCAATCCATGCAACATTTTTTTTACTATCCATTATAGTCTATGGGCATCTTTTTCCTCAACGAAACATGGCTAAATATTTCGCTTATCCTTAGTTACTACACATTGTTGGAGGGGAAAAAAGTCTTTGCTATAATGGATAGTAAAAAAATGTTGCACAGTTGTTGTGCCGGCGAATTTTCGCAGGAGTTTCACGAATTTATTCGCCATTGGTGAAACGGAAATTCGGAGCAAATTCGCGCTAGGCTCTAATTTCCCACACTTGCCTTTTTTTATCGTGAAGCAGGAAAAAATGATTTTTTTTTTAGATTTTTTCAGATTTTCGAGATTTTTTTTTTGACTTTTCACCCGAAAACTCTCCCACTGACATATGCAACTTCGACAGGTCTGAGATGCCAGATTTTCAGATTTGGACTTTTCCATCCTCTGGGTTTAATAAATTCCGAAAAAATCGTGATTTTCTAAAAGTCTGATTTATAAAAAAATCACGAATTTTTCGTGATTTTTGAATTCGAAGTTTAGTAAATAGCCCCCCCATTGTCAAACAGCTCGAAAACTTTGAACATCATTAAGGCAAAAACATCTTCCAATTGTAAAAGGGACATCTGCCAATGGCTTTTATGTGACTTCAAAAAGTTTTTTGCAGGAGTATTTTTTAATTCAGATTTTTAGCAGCTATAGAGAATAAAAAAAACTACAAATTTCTAGTTTTGTTTTCCCTCTTAAAATGTGTTTTTCCCCGTAAAAACTCAACCAGAAAAATTTGAGATTTAATAAATAAGCTCCTTAATGTGGATTCTCAAGCAACTGAACCGAAAATAAAAAATGTTTGGAAGGCAAACATCCCCTTTAAGGTTTCCCTGCACATTTATTATGGGGGTTATTTATCAAAGTCCAAATTTATCGCCATATTTGATACAAACTCTGATCTAATTTGCTCGGGTTTTTTATACTTATTTATTATTACATTTTCCCGAAAATTTGCTTTGCAGGTAAAAAAATTAAATTTTCAAGATTTTTTGGGATTTTTTAAACCAATTTTCAAGTTTTTTTTTATATTTTTCATATAATTTTCCCGATTTTAATAAATTACGAAAAATTTGTGATTTTTTTTAAAAGTCCGATTTTATTTAAAAAAAATAACGAATTTTCTGATTTGGACTTTTCCATCCTTGGGGTTTCATAAAATTCTGAAAAATTTGTGATTTTTTAAAAGTCCGATTTCATAAAATAAACGAAATTTTTTTCCTGGTTTTTGCATTCGCCATTTAGTAAATAACCCCCTATGTGTTTAGAAGTGTTGTGGCAACACCGTTAGGGTAGTTTAAAGTATTATAAGATTTATTAGAACCCATGTTCAAAGAAATATTTCAAATTCATTTAAAAAGAAAGATCCTTCAGTATAAAACAATGAATGGCAACACATTTCAGGAATATTTTGAAAAAAATATTTAATTATATATAAAGAAGGTATTTATAAAAAGTTATTCAACTTCTATAAATATTACCTTAGATGTGTCTGTATATGCTGGCAATAATCAGTATACCTTTCTATTATTGTTATTATTAGCATTTTATTTAATGGTCTATTTGATTATATTAACAGACGATGTATTTTTATTTCTGCTAGTCATAAAATTGTTATTCTTTACAAACTTCCCCCCTCAAAGATCTCAATCTCTGCATTCATTTTTGCAGACTGATCTTGATTTGTTAATGCAAAGTTAAACTGTAATTCAATCCAAAATCATGGTTTTGATCGTCTTTACGGGACCCTTATACACAACTTTCTTAAAGTTCCAAAATTTTAGTCACTATTTACAGTTATTTATTGTTTTTTCGTTACGGTAAAGAACAAGATCTATTTTATTACTAATAGGGGTTGTAAATGCACAAAAAACAATGATGAAATTATAACAATATAAAATAAAAAGTTGAAATTAATTACTCGACTAAAGTAATTACATTTTCCTATTCATGAACTAGAAACGCCTTTGTTGACAAAATGATTGTAGCTTCCCCCTACATTTTGAACAATGAATATTGCAAAAAGCATAAACCATTCCTTGAAATAAAAGAGTTTCCATTAATACAAACTTGCGTAGTATCACCGTTTCCGTATGAATAATGAGTGGAGTAAATTTCCGTATGGATACAGAGCAAAGTAAATTTCCGTATGGATACTGCGTGGAGTAAATTTCCATATGGCTACTGAGTGGAGTCAACTTCTGTATGGATACTGAGCAGAGTCAGCTTCCCTATGGATACAGAGTGTAGTCAATTTCCATATGGCTACTGAGTGGAGTCAATTTCCATATGGATATTGAGTGGAGTCAATTTCCATATGGCTACTGAGTGGAGTCAATTTTCATATGGATATTGAGTGGAGTAAATTTCTGTATGGATACTGAGCGGAGTCAACTTCCGTATGGATACTGAGCTGAGTCAATTTCCGCATGGATACAGAGTGGAGTAAATTTCCGTATGGATACTGAGTGGAGTAAATTTCCATATGGATACTGAGTGGAGTCAACTTCTGTATGGAGACAGAGTGGAGTCAATTTCCATATGGATACTGAGTGGAGTAAATTTCCATATGGATACTGAGTGGAGTCAGCTTCTGTATGGATACAGAGTGGAGTCAATTTCCATATGGATATTGAGTGGAGTAAATTTCCGTATGGATACTGAGCGGCGTCAACTTCCGTATGGATACTGAGTGGAGTCAATTTCCGTAAGAATACTGAGCGGAGTCAATTTCTGTATGGATACTGAGAGGAGTCAATTTCTGTATGGATACTGAGCAGAGTCAATTTCTGTATGGATACTGAGCGGAGTCAACTTCTGTATGTATACTGAGCGGAGTCAATTTCTGTATGGATACTAAGCGGAGTCAATTTCCGTATGGATACTGAGTGGAGTCAATTTCCGTATGGATACTGAGTGGAGTCAATTTCCGTATGGATACTGAGTGGAGTCAATTTCCGTATGGATACTGAGCAGAGTCAATTTCTGTATGGATACTGAGCGGAGTCAATTTCTGTATGGATACTAAGCGGAGTCAATTTCCGTATGGATACTGAGTGGAGTCAATTTCCGTATGGATACTGAGTGGAGTAAATTTCCATATAGATACTGAGCGGAGTCAACTTCCGTATGGATACTGAGCGGAGTCAATTTCTGTATGGATACTGAGCGGAGTCAACTTCTGTATGGATACTGAGCGGAGTCAATTTCCGTAAGGATACTGAGTTGAGTCAATTTCCGTATGGACACTGAGTAGAGTAAATTTCCATATAGATACTGAGCGGAGTCAACTTCCGTATGGATACTAAACGGAGTCAATTTTCGTATGGATTCTGAGCGGAGTTAATTTCCGTATGGATACTGAGCAGAGTAAACTTCTATATGGATACTGAGTGGAGTCAGTGTATAGGAAGAATGCTGTTCCTCTGTAACGTGGCCGAAATCAATTTAAAGTTTTCAAATATGTCCACAATCATATACTGTGCCATTTGTGATGCCTTGTAATGATATTTTGGAGAATGCAGCAGAGATAATTATAGTGTTTGTTCTATAAACTTAATACGTACCGCTGATTTGATTTAAACGCTAAAAACAATATTTACTGTTTAAACATGTAGCAAATTCTAGGGCCGAGGAGAGCTTAAATAATCTCAGATTTATGACTCCAGTAAATTAATTCGCTATTACTTATTTTGTATTTTTAGAGGCGTTAACTGGAAAAGGTCCAACATTTCTTTCAGGTGTTTCGTTAAAAACACAACACACAATTTTAACATCCGTTTATCTGCAATTGGCAACAAAAACAGGTTCTTATACGGACCAAGCAGATTTGACATTATTCTCTATTATTTATCATCCTTGAACTCGTTTATTTTTTTTTCACAAGCTAAAAGGTCTAATTTATAGAGGCAGATGTTCCAGAAACAGTAACATTTTATCACTTTACCTTAAATAACTGTTTACTGTAGGGGAGACAAAATGAAAAGGGCTATTTTTAAAACGCGTTGTTTTTCTGGAAGCCGTCCAACTGATGATGTGCATTGAAGTAGCTTTGGGGAGCGATTAACCTCTGTGGCTTACGCTCTCAGAAATCAAATAGTGCACATCCTCAAGGAGTGATGGCACAAACCTTTCCTGTTTTTCCAGCCTTAGTTACGGTAAAAATGGCAGTGACCAGGGGCAGCTGAAAAAACACACTTGGACACACAAGATTAAGGCCTTCAGTATTCACATGGAGTAAATACATTACAAACGGGGAATTAAGTAGATTCATAGTGTAGCGCTATAGTAAACTGCTTTGGTCTAGGGCAGTTTAGCTACTTTCCTTGGTGGGCTGATACCACCGATGAGCTCTCTTTCTCAGGGGTAAGCCCTCGCAACGCGGTGGAGGCAGGGTGTAGTGTAACTGTGATGGGCACCAGTAGTTCCTTAACGGTTGAACAAAAAACTGTATTTATTGAACAATAGCACAGAGATCATTTAGCACATTGATCCACAATGGAGTATAGAACATACACAGCAGCATAAAGGAAGCATATACTCACAGCACGTATAGGCTGAATCCCCACAGGCTAGGGAATATACAGCAGAGAGTAAGTTGACAGCATGTGATGGGTATTGCCCAATTTTCAGGATATCTTCCAGTGGCAGACTAGGGGAACTCCTGACATCCCTATCTCAACACTTGGTTCACTACTCTGGGTCAGTAATACCTCTAATCCCTCTAATCTCCTCGGCGGAGCCTTGAGCTGCTCAACTAAATAACCTCTCTATCACTCCTAGAGTGATCTATAAAACGAGTATAGCTGTCTAATTACTAGGGCCAAAGCGCCTAGGGTCGACATTACCCATTCCCTTCCAGCCTGCTTGGTTGGGCTAAAGCAATGGACCCAGAGCACATGGTTCCTAAACCTTTTATACTCTGGCACAGTGCCATCTGGTGTACACTGTGTGAACTGCAGGGGTTACATAAGCACAAGGTCCCCATAAGGACCCACTGAGGTGTCTATATTACTAGGGATGTGTCTGTCTGTAATGTGTAAGGGTGTCTAAGATTTTCACATCCCTACAATGGAACTATGAGATCCCATCAGGGTTTCAGCAAGCTACATTAGAAGGAATGAACTTAACTTTATGGAGTTCCTTAATACAATGTTTGCTAAATATTGTCTATCAATTACCATTTCTATGTAACCATCACTGACACCCCTAGAAGATGCTACTGTCTACAGGGGATTTATTTATTTTTTTGTCTTGAATTAGTACTTTATACTTAAACACATGGATATATAAAATGCCTTTATTCTTAAGCAATTGAACGGAGATTCAAACCAGGTGTCTAGGGTAGAGTCCTGCATCGGGTCGGGTACCAGCGGAATACCCACAATATGATTGGGTGGATTAAACTTAATTTGCCCAGTGTGCAGCTGCCCCGTGGGTACCCGATCCTCTGCAGTGGGGGGCTACAGGTGGTCAATGCAGGGGGGAATCCAAGCATCCTAATAGTTAAAAACTTTGATTGTGACGTCACATCCGGACAATGTGATGGTACTTCCGGTTGGTGCGACGAAAACCGCTGGGATCGTGTCAGGTGGAAATTTGTGGAGTTACCGAGGCAGGTCAGGGTCAGGCTTGGGGAAAGCGGGTAGGGGTTGGGTGTGGGTTTTAAAAAACAGACCCATGCAGGTCTCTAGTCTAGGGTTGTTTCCAACTCATCAGTCAATCTCTTTAAAGCCTAAAATGAAATATGCTGTAATTTTATAAACAGGTATGGGATCTGTTATCTGGAAACTTATTAACCAGAAAGCTCTGGATTACAGAAAGGCCTTCTCCCATAGACTCCATTTTATCCAAATAACCCAAGTCATAGACTCCTTTTTATCCAAATAGTCCACATTTTTAAAAATGATTTCCTTTTTCTGTGTAATAATAAAACAGTCGCTTGTACTTGATCCCAACTAAGATATAATTAATCCTTATTTGAAGCAAAACCAAGCTATTGGGTTTATTTAATGTTTATATGATTTTATAGTAGACTTAAGGTATGAAGATCCAAATTACGGAAAGATCCGCTATCTGTAATCTGAATTACGGAAAGCCCGTCTCCCATAGACTCCATTATAATCAAATAATCTCAATGATTTCCTTTCTCTGTGTAATAATAAAACAGTAGCTTGTACTTGATCCCAACTAAGATATAATTAATCCTTATTGGAAGCAAAACCAGCCTATTGAGTTTATTTCATGTTTATATGATTTTCTAGCTGACTAGGTATGACGATTCAGGTTACGGAAAGATCAATTATCCGGAAAACTCCAGGTCCCCTAAATTTTGGATAGCAGGTCCCATTTCTGTACCAGCAGAGTATCAGTAACACGTTATACTTGTGTTGTGCTATATTTATGCCTGGGGGTCGAGTCATTCTCATAAGGACATGATGGGGGCTGATGACTGACATGACTTTGCAAAGACACAGACACAACAAATATCAAGAAAAACGTGTATCAGGGACATTCCTCAGCGACACAGGTAACACAAGCCATAGCAACAGCTTCTCAGGTAACTAGGAATTATCAGCAACAGACAACGTCAACTGTGTGATGAGCTTGGCATGTTTGGGTCACGTCTTGGGGCCTTCAGGAGACTAATTTATGTAACCATCACAACTGTCTGAGAAACAGAGAACAAGCACAAAATATCTGTCACATGGCCCAGGAAATAACTGGAACTTAAATGGTACAAAATCCTAACGTTGTGATCTTTATGAAGGAGCACAGACTATCAGGGGCAGATTTATCAAGGGTCGAATTTCGAGGGTTAATAAACCCTCAAATTCGACCCTTGGAGTAAAATCCTTCGAATTCGAATATCGAAATTCAAAGGATTTAGCGCATATGCTTCGATCGAACAAATCGAATAAAAATCGTTCGAATCAAACGATTTTAAGCGATCGTTCAAAGGATTTTTATTCGATCAAAAAAAGCTTAGAAAAGTGCTGGGGAAGGTCCCCATAGGCTAACATTGCAGCTTGGTAGGTTTAAAGTGGTGAAGTATGAAGTCGAAGTATTTTTTAAAGAGACAGTACTTTGAATGGTCGAATAGTCGAACAATTTTTACTTCAAATCATTTGATTAGATTGAATTCGATTGAATTTGACCCATTAGATGGTAGAAGTGCCCGAAATACTTCGAAATTCAAATTTTTTTTCATTCGAATTCTTCACTCGAGTTTAGTAAATCTGCCCCTCAGTGTCAGACTGGCCCACAGGGATACCAGGAAAACTCCCGGTGGGCCCAGGTGTCAGTGGCCTCTTGCTTCTAACCATTTAGCCTATTTCATGGTCATTCCCTATTTCTTTATGGGGAAAAAATGCTTAATAATGGAAGAATATAGGAAGTAGAAGTAGAAGTAAGTAATACAAGACTAAGAGAATAAAGAGTTTGAGAGAGGAGAGAAGGAATAATAGTTTGAAAAGTGATCCCACAGTCTAAGGTTTTCTGGAGGGCCCCTGGCATCTCAGTCCGACACTGTTACTATACCAAACCCCTGGTCTCATGATCAATGCTGATTATTTACAGTAGATGTTCTACAAAAACACAATGCAACTCTCCATTAATGTAACATTTCAAGTAAATGTTGTAATAACGAGATCATTCTTCATGTAATTACTAGTGATATATGGGTCAGGAAAAGCTCCACCTGCATCTGACCCTAAAGCGCAAAATGTTTTTATTGTTGAACCAGTGCCCAATCCATACCCCCAACCCGTACTCACATCATCTCACTGTGTGGTGCTCCTCTAGTTCCAAGACAGGGAATTTTCCGGAGCAGTGAAGAAGTGTCCTTCCCCAGTCTGACCCACACCCAACCCTAACCCGCAATGGTTGGACAAACTTTTCAGAGACTGTTCTCAAATCTGGCAGAAGGTCAACGACTACTTTTTGTTCATAAAACTTCTGTGCCCCTGTCCCAAATGTTCCGGTATCCTGGGGGTTTTCAAGGGAACGGAGCTTGGTGGTGCAGCCTGGTTGTCCTGTTAAGCCAATGTTGGGTACAGGCTCACCTACCAATCCGACCACTGCTGCATTTTTAAAATAAACATTTGTGAAAGACATTAATGTGGCTAAAATGGCATATTTTATATAGTGAATGATCCAGGACTTCAAACTTGTCACAGGGGGTCACCATCTTGGAAAGTGTCTGTGACACTCACATGCTCAGTGGGCTCTGATTGGCTGTTGAGAAGCTAAGCTTAGGGCTCATCACTAATTATCCAGCAGAAAATGAGCTTCCCTGGCTGTAATATAAGCTGATGCTACAGGTTTGCTGATTATTCAATTCTGATGCTAATTGCACTGGTTTCTGTGCTGCCATGTAGTAATTATGTGTATTAATTACTAATCAGCCTTATATTGTGACATTTCTATTCTATGTGTACTGTATATTGTGAGTGGGTCCCTAAGCTCAGTAAGTGACAGCAGCACAGAGCATGTGCAGTGAATCAGCAGAAAAGAAGATGGGGAGCTACTGGGGCATCTTTGGAGACACAGATCTTTACTGCTAAAGGGCTGTGGTTGCCTTGGGCTGGTACAGAAGCACAAAACATAATGTACAACATTTCTAGCTATCTCTTTAGTTAGGTTTTAGTTCTCCTTTAAAGGAACAGGGAATTGTCGTACAAGCTGATTTTGGCCTGGGAGGCACATATTTGACAAGGGACATAAGGGTTTTTTTTAAATTATTTTCTCGATTTCTATCTAACACCTCTATCAGCAAACAAAGACTGTTTCATCGTCGTCATCATCATCACATCTGCATATTAACAAATGCTTATATTGATGTTTTTATATTCTGATATGGCAGTACAGGTATATATAGCAGTGAAGGAATTAAGAGAGACCTTGCTTTGACCTCCCCATGCTCACAAGATGTTTTTTCAGCCTTGATGGTGAGAGAGGGGCACCCCTTCCTAAAGATCGTCCCCCTACTAACACTCCCACGAGCACAAGGCTGCTGAGAGTTAAGGAATCTTTTGAAGTCTTGGTTGGTTTATGTCTTGTGTCCCCTTTGTCAGGAAAAGGATGCACTTTCAGCCCCCATGTGTGTTTGGCTGATAAGCTGGAGGATTCCTGCGCTCTGGGGTCTTATCAGCTCTTCCTGCACCTCTGGGGCCTACACTCCGGCATTCCTGACACGGCTTATGGGTGGCCCAAGACCGGACCTTATGAGAGACCCCAGTCACAGAGAGCTGACGGAAATCTTTGTATAAAAACAAGTAGAAGCCTGTCACATGCAAGTCACAAAGTGCTTAGATTATATGTGAGCTATGTGTTAGAAAGAAAAAGCCCATTAACGACAATTCCGGTCGCTGCTCGAAAATATGTGCGTGTTTACCCTACGCCAACGGCATATTTATTGCTCCAGCCGGCAACACCGCCAACTGTCACACAAGTTATTTTGCTGTATAAATACAGATAATACCAACAAGAGCATTGCTACAGATACTTGGAAGTGATACACCCAGGAGATAATTAAGATTAAATGAAAAATGACATGGGGAGAACCTTGTTCCTATTTATTTTAATTTTAAGAACGTTTTTCTATGCTTTAAAGTATGTATATGTATTTATTTGTATAGCGCTCCTTGAGGGGTAAGCACTGCACAGCAAAACAATAAATTAGTAGTAACAAATAATAAGTAACAATAAGTGCAGTATTAGAAATACAATTCACATAAATATAAAATATAATTACAATACAGATTAAGTGCTCAGTGTCAAGGAGACAAAACTATGGCGGACCCTACCCCGTAGGGCTTACAGTCTAAAAGTGATCCTTTAGTTATGCTACAGTCAGTGGCGTAACTACCGGGGGAGCAGGGGGTGCAGTTGCACCAGGGCCGCTCTTCCTCAGGGCCCGCTGAGATCACGCTGCAGTGCGGTAGTCCAGCGGAAAATCGCAGCAGTAAGTAATCTGCGCATCTAGAGGGGTGGGGGAGGGGCCTGGGTGCACATCCTGTGCCCAGAACACTCTAGTTACGTTACTGGCTACAGTTGGTCAACATGACTATGCAGTGTGGGTGTTAAGCTACAGTCTTTGACTTGAAATTTTTACATTCTCCAGACTGAATTTTAAAATGCTGTCTGACGCACCGTATCCACTATTTTAGCCGAATCCTTTGTCAAAGATTCGGCTGAATACCGAAGCAAATCTGAACCCTAATTTGCATATGTAAATAATGGAAGCAAAGAGAATCACGGCGCAGCATGTGGTTACAAGTTTTTGACTTCCTTGTTTGTATGATGTGATTTTTTTCCGATTCAGTTCTGCCAGGCACCTGGATTCGGCCCAATCCTGCTGAAAAAAGGCTGAATCCTGAACGGAATCCTGGATTCAGTGCATCCCTATATATGTCATTGTTATGGCTTTAGAGCAGTGATCCCCAACAAGTAGCATCCAACCCCTTGGATGTTGCACCCAGTGGCCTCAAAGCAGCTGCTTATTTTTGAATTCCAGGCTTGGAGGCAAGTTTTATTTGCAAAAAAACTAATTATAATGCCAAGTAGAGCCTCCTGTAGGCTGCTAGTCCACATAGGGGCTACCAAATAACCAATTACAGGCCTTATTTGGCACCCAAGGGACTTTTTCATGCTTGTGTTTCTCCCCAACTCTTTTTACATTTGAATGTGGCTTACAGTTAAAAAAGGTTGGGGACCCCTACTTTAGAGGGATGGAGAAATGCGCTTGAGGCCAGCACAGACCCTTCCCCTGGCTGGTACCATAATGTGCCACTGCTCTTGCAATAAGTCTCGGTTTAATACGTCACTTATTGTTGGTTTCATGCATTCATTATCGACATGTGGTCGACTCAAGTGTCACTCTGGGTATTGGGATACTACTCAGTCCCCTTACAGCCCAGCCAGCCAAATAGAATGAAGTGCTCCCTTTAAATCATTTTTTTGCAATGAGATCTACAGTGTCACTTAATTATACTATGGTGGAAGGTGGAATTGAGTCAAGGTCTAAAGTCTCATGCGGCCCATGTGTGAAGATTTGACTGCCATGTTAGAACCAAGGAGGCGTCCTCCCTACTTCCCTCCCCTTTTCTGAGGTCTTAGCCAGGAACTACGTAAGGATTTTCTGGGTTGGAAAAGATTTGTGCCATTGGAGAACTTCACTGATCTGAAAGTTGGCCCAAAGGCTAATTTAGTGGTTGCTGGACTTCTTCGAGTCAAAAGGCAACATGGTGGTTCCGTGAGTAGCACTTCTGCTGCCTTGAAACGTGTAGAGTTCGATTCCAGCCAGGGCAAGGTGTTTGTATGGTCTCCCCAGGCCTACCACTCTCCAAATACATACAGGCAAGTTAATTGGCTCCTGATAAATTTGGGCCTGCTATTGGCCCTGCAGGGACTGATGTGACTACTGTATAAAACTCTGTAAATAGCTGCACAAATGTGTCGGCACTGTATAAATACACTTTTTTAAAAATATATTAAAGTAACCTTATGTTCTAAGTAGAAAAAAAGGATCCCGATATCTCACCCATATCCCACCCAACCTGCCACTGCTCCAGTCTCAACAGTCCGTGAACCATTGGCCTAAATTATCATAAAAGGATGTGAAGGTGATTGGACTGGGGGGTTCTAGAGCCATGCACCCCCCAAGGGCCCCCCTCCCCAGCGGCAAGGGCTTTTTTCCTGGTGTCCCACCAGCCCAGTCCGTCGCTGCTGAAACCATGTTCCTTCTCATCCACTGACCTCTATACGTGCACTCACATCACTCAAAATCAGCCGAACAGAGACCTACGCTTTAAAAAAGAGAAATGTAAGGGTTGCTACCTTTCTTCATGTGTGAGCATTGATATATATATATATTCTAGCTCTAGGAACAAAAATGACTCAAAGATGCCAAATTCCCGGCTGGAATGCCACTGCTTGCACAGTTATTTCCATGAAAGGAAGGAGGAAAGTAATGACTATCAACATGAGTGTTCTATGCAGTAAATGTATAGAAAATAAATGTGTTCAGGGATGGAATCTCTAATTCTACATAAAACTAAAAAAAACTTGGCACTTAGGTATTGCGGCCACACCAAAGAAACCCGACAGCCGTTGATATGGAATAGCAAAACGTGATGTTAAATCTCAGCAATGCACTCGGCTTCCTATTCCTCTCTTGTTTTCCTCTCCTAGGGTCAACAAGTTCTTCCTTCATCTGCTCTTACCCGCAGGAAATAACACTAGCCACAACTAGCCAGCCACAAGCCTCAAGGAAAAATAAGGAAGAAAGATACGTCGGCTATCGACTCCATTATAATCAAATAATCCACATTTTTAAAAATGATTTCCTTTTTCTGTGTAATAATAAAACAGTAGCTTGTACTTGATCCCAACTAAGATATAATTAATCCTTATTGGAAACAAAACCAGCCTATTGGGTTTATTTAATGTTTATATGATTTTCTAGTAGACTTGAGGTGTGAAGATCCAAATTATGGAAAGATCTGTTTTCCAAAATACTCCAGGTCTGGTGCATTCTGGATAACAGGTCCCATACCTGTATAAGTAAGACTGAGACACAGCACATACTCCCTCCCTAATAGAACCCAAGGCTGGAGGCTGTATTTGGCCTCAGTGTTCCAGGTCCTGTTATTAGAGAGAGGAAGCACACTATGTACTAGGAATGTAGGAAGTCATCATTATATTCTTGGAAGGAGATGAGGACTAAGCTAAGAAATTTACTTTTGTATTAGCTCCTCATCACAACCCCTTTACACACAGTACAAAAATATAATGCTCTTTAAGGTAATAATGACATAATTTAGATTTCTTTGTCTTTAAAAGGTGGTAAACCATCCAACCTGCTTCGCTCCAGATATTGCTGGGGGGGTGTTTAGGATTTGCACGACCGTCGGAGGAGTACACTTTGGAAATCTGGGCTACATGTGGTTAGGTAGTTGCCTTTATATATGACAAGGATCCCCAAACTTTTGAACCTGTGAGCAACATTCAGAAGTAAAGGAGTTGGGGAGCAACTCTAGCATGAAAATTGTTCCTGGGGTGCCAAATATGGGCTGTGATTGGCCATTTAGTAGCCCCTATGTGGATTGTCAACCTACATTGAGGCTCTGTTTGGCAGTGCACCTGGTTTTTTGCACCAAACTTGCCTCCAAGCCTGGAATTTAAAAATAAACACCTGCTTTGAGGTCACTGGGAGCAACATCCAAGGGGTTGGAGAGCAACATGTTACTCACGAGCTACTGGTTGGGGATCACTGATATATGGGATACTATACATACAAGCTATCAGGGCCGGACTGGGAGTTAAAAGCAGCCCTGGCAAAAACTGGGAAGCAGCCCACATGCATACATCTGCCTGGCAATAAACCTTATACATAAAGACTTGCACTGTATAGTGTATGGTGCACAGTGAAGTACTCCTAATCTGCTGTGCTACACACTTGTTCACTTAAGCGTATAGCAAATATGTAACTGCTGTACAGCTCTTGGCAAAAATGTGGCGATCAAAATGCTTGTCACTGCAGGTGAAGCAACTTTTTTTCACTGAGAAGTTATTTCCAAGCAATTAATGGTGTGTTCACTGTTGCAGGGCTTCTTGACAGCCCTCTGAGTATTAAAAATGCTACTTGTCCCATAGTCCTTAGACACTTGCAATAAAACTAACTCAGCTGACATTTAACAAATGTAGTGCAAGGTAAATATTATTTATTGCAGGAATTTTGTTTATTCATCAGAATAGAGAATGGATTTCTATTGGTGCTATTTCTCACAATGGCTGCCAAAGTTCACCATAAAGTAAAGGGGCACAGTGCAAATTTCTCCAAAAACTGATAGAGCTTGGGATGATCTAAAATAGAAAGGAATGATGACTGTCTCCTGCATTTTTGTAAACTATAATACCTTCACCACCTTCCTTCATACAGGGCCACATAGCCAGTAGACAACATTATTAAACTTGCAGAAGTGGCATATAAAGTGTAGTAAATAGAAGCACAATATGGCTCCACTATTTGAATAAGGACTGTGGCCCTACAGGAATTACAAATTTGCTGAAATCTTATAGCTCAACACCACAGGCTAAAGGGCTGCAAATTTGCAATATCATACAGGCTTTTAAAAACTCTCAGATATCACAGCAATTAATGTAGAAATAATCACAAGTACCATAAAATTGTAAAGAATTACACAGGCTACATCTTTTGCTAAGAGAAAATGCAGGGACATTTTTTACCTTTCCAGCTGCACATTGCTTGCTCTGTGCTGGCCCCGCCCCTTTCTCGGCCGGCTCAGGGAAACTGTTACATTGTTTCAAATAGAGCCCTACCCTGGAAGCAGCTCAGCTGAGCTGGAAACTGCTACATAAAAGCTTTGATTCCTAACTTCACCTGCCTGACCCAGCCTGAGACAAACTCGGCCTCCATGGTACGTGCAGCCAGCTTCCCACTGCTTCCCTCGCTGCCAAATTCCCATACCCCTTTAGCCTGCCTTGCTTCTTTTTAAATGGTTACATAGTGAGTATAAGGTTGGGAGGGAGGACCGTAACGATAACGGATTGGGCCAGCAAAGAATTCCTCCACCTCCAGCAGCCCCTTTACAGAACAGAGAGGACCCGTGCAGCCCATTTACCCTATAAGCAGAGAGGCCCTTCGGGCAATTTCCCGAACTCACAGATGGCCAGTCCGGGCCTGCAAGCTATTGTAAAGTATAAGGACACTTGGAAGTCATTGGAAGTCCAATGAGTTGCCAACGTCTTTCTCAATGTTTATCTAAGGGAAACTCCACTGATATAGAAGCTGAAATGTACCTTTAATTCCCCCAAAAGGGCTGAATGAAATAATAAAGACCTATCTTGTTTTCATAGCTGGACATGAGCGGGTCTATGAACAGCTGATTAGATTTGAAGGGTGACAAGCCTGTGTCATGAATCAGTCGGACGCATTGCTGCGCCCCCGAGGGAGGGTTGTCGGAGCAGCAGTTGGAATGTTGAATCACAGGCCAGGCATCGGCGTGTCTCATTTCCCCCAATGAGGTAATGGGATGGACAGTGAAATACACAGAGATATTGGCTCGATCCCTTTCCTGAAGCAGTCAGAGTCCCTATCAGCACTTGCACAAACAGGAAAGAGTCCGAGCTTCTCGGCTACTGAACATGTGCTATTTAGCTCTGTTGCCTGGTTGCACATTTAACCATTTCCACAATTATAAAAAACATTAGAACCCCCCCCACCCCCGCTTTAGTACTTCCCCAAAAGCAACACACGGTACAAGTGCCTGTGACCAAGTCAACAATAATGGGCAAAACAAAGTAAAGGAAGGCGCAGATGTTCATGACATAGAACCTTATATTTTCTTCTTCCTGCCTAATGACTTTTCCTGCAGTTACACTAATGAGTTTGAAAGAAGCACCAAGAGGCATTTTAAGAATATAAACTATCAGCCCAATTAATTCCATCCAGGATGTGGCACTTGCAACAGGATCTTGACAAACTGGCAATCTGGGCAGCTAAGTGGCAAATGAGATTCAATGTTGATAAATGTAAAGTCCTGCACCTGGGATGTAAAAATATCCACTTATACCCTTAATGGGACCGCACTAGGCAAATCCATAATGGAGACGGAGCTTGAAGTCCTTGTAGATAATAAACTTGTCTGTAGCAAGCAATGCCAGTCAGCAGCATCAAGGGCAAATAAGGTCTTGACTTGTATTAAATGGGGCAGAGAGTCACGGGAGGAGGGGGTCCCACTGTATAGAGCACTGGTAAGGCCCCATCTAGAATATGCCGTACAGTTTTGGTCTCCATCACTCAAACAGGACATTATTGTATTAGAGAGGGGACAGAGAAGGGCAACTAAGCTGGTAAAGGGAAAATCTTAGCTATGAGGAAAGACTGGCCAAATTGGGGATGTTCACGCTGGAGAAGAGGCGCTTAAAACAGAAGCAAACCCAAAAGTTAAAAAGCCCCTGCCCCCCTACTCTACATAGACCCCCTCCTCCCCCCAGCAAATGCCCATAACTTTTTACTTACTCCTTGGTGCACATTCAGGCATCAGAGTTCACAGGCGCCATCTTCAGCGGATTCAGTAATCTTCGGAATATGACCGGTGCTTCGGAAATTTTCGTGAGTTTCGGTGCATGCACAGTTGTCACAAAACAGAATATAATAACTGTATAAATGTATAAAGGGATCATATAATAATCTCTCTAATGATTTATTTACCAGTAGGTCTTTCCAGCTGACACAAGATCACCCATTCCGATTAGAAGAAAAGAGGTTCCAGCTAAATATTGGGAAGGGGTTTGTTACAGTGAGAGCTGTGAAGATGTGGAATTGTCTCCCTGAATCAGTGGTACAGGCTGATACATTAGATAGGTACAAGGAAGGGTCGGATGCTTTATTCACCAGTAGCTCCTCCCAGCAGACAGGAGGGAGCCAATGAGATTAGAGGAGGGAAAGGGGTGTTACAGGGAGAGCTGGGAAGTGAATCAGTGGTACAGGCTGATACATTACATTAGATAGGTACAAGGAAGGGTCGGATGCTTTATTCACCAGTAGCTTCTCCCAGCAGACAGGAGGGAGCCAATGAGATTTGAGGAGGGAAAGGGGTGTTACAGGGAGAGCTGGGAAGTGAATCAGTGGTACAGGCTGATACATTAGATAGGTACAAGGAAGGGTCAGATGCTTTATTCACCAGTAGCTCCTCCCAGCAGACAGGAGGGAGCCAATGAGATTAGAGGAGGGAAAGGGGTGTTACAGGGAGAGCTGGGACGTGAATCAGGGGTACAGGCTGATACATTAGATAGGTACAAGGAAGGGTCGGATGCTTTATTCACCAGTAGCTCCTCCCAGCAGACAGGAGGGAGCCAATGAGATTAGAGGAGGGAAAGGGGTGTTACAGGGAGAGCTGGGAAGTGAATCAGTGGTACAGGCTGATACATTAGATAGGTACAAGGAAGGGTCGGATACTTTATTCACCAGTAGCTCCTCCCAGCAGACAGGAGGGAGCCAATGAGATTAGAGGAGGGAAAGGGGTGTTACAGGAGAGCTGGGAAGTGAATCAGTGGTACAGGCTGATACATTAGATAGGTACAAGGAAGGGTCGGATGCTTTATTCACCAGTAGCTCCTCCCAGCAGACAGGAGGGAGCCAATGAGATTAGAGGAGGGAAAGGGGTGTTACAGGGAGAGCTGGGAAGTGAATCAGGGGTACAGGCTGATACATTAGATAGGTATAAGAAGGGGTTGGATGGTGTTTAGCAAGTGAGGGAATACAGGGATATGGGAGATAGCTCATAGTACAAGTTGATCCAGGGACTGGTCCCATTGCAAGTTTGGAGTCAGAAAGGAGTTTTTACCCCCTCTGAGGTAAATTGGAGAGGCTTCAAATGGGTTTTTTTTTGTCTGCCTCTCACTGGCAGTTAGGCAGGTTATATACAGACTTAAAATGTTGAACTTGATGGACGTGTGTTTTTTTTCAACCTAACTTAATACATTACCCCCCCCCACACACACATTTAGTCTATATATGTATATATATATATGTATATATATGTATACATATATATATATATGAGTGCCTTTAAAGGAGAAACAAAGACGCTCTTTACTTGGGAGTGACAAAAGTTAGGCTCCCCAAGTGATTTTATTGACTTACCTGAAACCCTGGGCCAATGCTCCTATCAGCAGAAAACTGCACCGGCCCAGGGTTATACCAGTGAGCACCACGGAGCGATCGGATTCTTCTTTCTTCTCACTTGTGAAGTAGCAACAAAAAGCCATGAGACAGGGGACCAGGGAATGTGCATTGAAAAATAGCACTTCCCTTATACTTAAATATAAAACTATACTTTAACGTAGCCTTTTGAGAGCTCCCCCTATTTTGTATATTGTATTATAGCCTAAAGCTGCGGCTGAGCTTCATAATAGTGGTCCTATGTTTTTAACTGCACCAAGTAACACTTTTTAACCTATTAACATTCACTACACTTATTACTACACCTAATTTAGTTTTTCCTTTACTTAATTTAGCTCACACCTATATTCTTACCTACTTACACCCATACCGACACACACATATATATATATATATACGCTTTTTAGCCTTCAGACTGAAATCAATGTTCAGCAGACTTTTACTTCTATTAATGTATTATGCAGAGTGGCACATAATCCTTTATACTATTGTAGGGACCCATAGACTAAATCTGGCCATAGATGTTGAGATTTTTAAAAGATCAGATCCTGATCGTGAGACCACGATTATCTCGGAACGATCGTACGAATTAACCATCAACTAAAAAGACCAATTTGCCAGGAAAACAAAGGGGAGCTGCCTGCTTGGCCCTGCAAACATAGATAGATTGTACTGGGACCCACAAAGATTTTTTGACCTGGCCGATCCATTTCCCGACAGATGTCGGCCGAAAAATCGCAAGATGTACGATCGTTCGAATCCCACTAACCGCACGATAATTTCAAAGGATTGGTCGGACTTCCCTAAAATCGGTCGTTCGGCAAGAAGAATCGTCGCATTTATGGGGAGCTTTAAATGTGTCTCTATGGCTTTAATTCCTTATACTTCCTGAACTCTCTTGTTACTGGGCAAAAGCTCAGTTATTGGCCAGGAGGCACTGTGACCACTTCCTGCCTCACTTTGGTACAGTGCTGGGAAAGGAGTGGCACTTCCTTTTTGCCGTCTACCTAAGGAACAGGGTGGACGTGTACTCTGGTCATAGGTCCAGTAAAGTCGGGGTACAGGGCCCTGTGAATGAGGAATTAATTAGTGGCAGGTGTAGCCCCCAGTACTAGTGCACTCTAGGTGTGTAAGTCAGGGTTGAGCTAAAAAGAGCAGCTCTGAGCTCCAACATAAGAGTGGCAGTTTGGAGGTATCTCTCCCAGGCCATATTGCCTGTAGTATAGGGATCCCAGTGGAGAGGGAATCAGGAGAGAGTGATTGCCCTGAGGTTGATCCAGAGACCACTACTGGGATATGTCGCAGAGGTGAAGTGAGATTCCCGAAGTCTGTCCCAGGGGAGTATCAGCCTGTGTTACTCTCTGTATGTGATGTGCCTGTACCACTTGTCTCTGTAATGTGAGTAATCCCTGTGGATGCTCAATAAACCCTTTTTGTTATATTATTTTCAAGAACCTCTGGCGCTCTCTGTCTTATTTTTGTGCATAGCAGCATGAGAGGTGTAGTTGCACAACACCATTACCTTCCTCTTCCCCTGGGCGAAGGCCCAGTCTGGGCGAGAGAGTCCAGTGTAACCGGTGTTCTACTGGTTCTAGTCCGGGACGGCTGTTATTGAGCCCAAAAACGCATTACACTATGATCAGAGGTAACAAGTTAGGGACCACCGTATGGGGTTTACCTTGACGTGATATGGGGGCTTATCAACTTTATGATCAGAACTTTGTAACTAAAAGCCCCTGTTTTGTAAACACATGCACTTACATTTATATTGAATTACTTATGTGACGGGACCAGGGAATGTGCATTGAAAAATAGCACTTCCCTTATACTTAAATATACTTTAACTTAGCCTTTTGAGTGCTCCCACAACCCCCCTCTTTTTGTATACGTTATTTCATTCTACTGCGCATGAGCCCCTTGAAATTTGAAGAAAGAAGAAACATCTCACTCCGTGGTGCTCGCTGGAAGAACCCCAGGCTGCTGCAGTTTACTTCTGATAGGAACACCGGCCCAGAGTTTGAGTTAAGTAAATATAATTAGTGATAGGTGAATTTCTCCCATTTAGCTTTGCCGAAAATTTCACGAAAAATCGTGAAATCTGAAAGTTCACAAAAAAATCGTGAAATTCGAACGGTTTCACGAAAAAATTGTGAAATTCTAAAGTTTTCACAAAAAAATCGAGCAATTCACACATTTTCACTAAAAAAATCAAGCAATTCGAACACGTTCACGAAAAAATCTAGCAATTCGAACGTTTTCAGTAAGAAATCGAGCAATTGCAATGTTTTCACAAAAAAATCGAGCAATTCTAATGTTTTCACAAAAAAATCGAGCAATTCGAATGTTTTCACAAAAAAATCTTGAAAATGAGCGAAAAAATTTGGCGGCGAAACATGGAAATTCGCAGCGAATTCGTGCCACGCGAACTTATTCGCCCATCACTAAATATAATCACTTGGGGTGCCTAACTTTTGGTACCCCCAATTAAATATGCCTGTCCTACTGCTTTAATTGCCATTCAACCATATACCCAATTTGCCATTGTGCCATATTCAAGCAAAAAAAAAAAAGGGAGATTTGTATTTTTTTATATGGGTGGTGGAGATGAGGTGGGGGTGAATTGTAAATGTAGTAAAAATCCATCTGCATTTATTATTTTTTATTCTTTATTTATATAGTGCTGACATTGATCTTTCCAGATATTATATATCATGAATAATGAAGCTTCCCACCAGTCAACACCTGCCGTACACAAAATCACGGCCCTTTTCATTGGGAGCCATTTAATCTGTGATTTAAGAGAAAAACAAAAAACCTAAAGCAATGCAGCCCCATAGCCTGTATAGAGAAATATCATCATGTGCTCTATGCTAAGTATTTCCCCTATACCAACCACAGTCCCTTTAATAGAAAATACCCATTCCTATGGCTAAAATACTGTTAATAAAGGGAGGGGCATACAATGCTCACATGATCAGACTCACTAGCTCGCATTACCAGACACCTAACTCAAGTGTATGTGTTACTATGCAGCGGCTGCCTCTCACTAGCACAATCACAGCACAAGTCTGACTCATGGACTCACTCATCAATATCCAGCCACCGACAGCTCCCCCCGAAATAGAAACAGCACCTGATTCCTGATCTGATTCCTAAAATGGAATATTTACGGCACAGGGATGTGGGATCACAGACTGTTGGAAGCCATTTCCATGCGCCATTGGGTCAGGATACAGGGCAAGTCCTATTTTGTGGCACAGGACTTCAAAGCTTTGCGGGCCATTTTGGGCCAACTCCAGCTCAGTATTCCACTCCAGCAGTAATATACTCATTCCTTCATTTAATATTAACCATTAACACCAGGCTCTCATGTGCCAAATGTTTAAAGGAACAGTAAAGTGCACAAATAGACAAAATAGACAGGCTGTGTAAAATAAGGGCAGTGTCGCAGATTTCTTTCACTGCACATGCTCTGTGCTGCTGTCACTTACTGAGCTTAGGGAGCCACTCACAATATACAGTACACATAGAATAGAAATGTCACAATATAAGGCTGATTAGTAATTAATACACATAATTACTACATGGCAGCACAGAAACCAGTGCAATTAGCATCAGAATTGAATAATCAGCAAACCTGTAGCATCAGCTTATATTACAGCCAGGGAAGCTCATTTTCTGCTGGATAATTAGTGACGAGCCCTAAGCTTAGCTTCTCAACAGCCAATCTGAGCCCACTGAGCATGTGAGTGTCACAGACACTTTCCAAGATGGTGACCCCCTGTGACAAGTTTGAAGTCCTGGATCATTGCTGCTATTGACAAGCTCAAACTTTAGCCTCCTGCAATAAGTTCACTATATGAAATACAACATTTTTAGCCATATTTATTTTTGGGATTTAGTTCTCCTTTAACACCCGTCTGATCGATTTCTTCCAGATTTTTTGCCAGATATCAGTTGGGTAGGCCAATTGGCCAAGTGCCCCATATAAACTGCCAAATCAGAGGCTACAAATCTGCCCACCTTTAGTTTACGTGACATATGAAAAAATACGCAAGGTGCCAATATTGTGCCCAAAAATGAGGTGCAAGGCAGAAAGGAGCCGATTATACAGACGAGGAACTTGTAAATCTTCATTTCCAGAGGAATCTGCACATTGATCTGAAAAGACCAATAAAAACATGAGAATATGTAAAGAGAATATCACGGGACTTAGAGGCAGATCATTGTTTTCTCTGGCAGAACATGCTGCCAACTAGTTCGGTGCTACCCGTGGGCTCAACTTCAAAACAATCCGGCTCACGGTTGCCAACCAGCCAGGTATAGGCTCCTCTTGATGTTTCAGGACATAAGAAGCTGCCGAACTCAGATAAAAGGGAACAGCACTTTGCAAACAATTGAACCGTTTAATTGGCTTCTGTAAGCGAATCCCTGCTGTGCTGCTGCTGTACAGGGATGGGATCCGTTATCCGGAAACCTGTTATCCAGAAATCTCCGAATTACAGGATGGCCGTCTCCCATAGACCCATAGATTTTATGCAAATAATCCAAATTTTAAAAAATGATTTCCTTTTTCTGTGTAATAATAAAACAGTCGCTTGTACTTGTTCCCAACTAAGATATAATTATATGCTTATTGGAAGCAAAACCAGCCTATTGGGTTTATTTCATGTTTATATGATTTTCTAGTAGACTTAAGGTATAAAGATCCAAATTATGGAAAGATCCATTATCCAGAAAACTCCAGGTCCCAAGCATTTTGGATAACAGGTCCCATACCTGTACAGACCTTATTCCTATCCCAGGCATGGATTGTTCAGTGAAAATGTGGTGTGATGGTATTTTGGCTTTACCCTTCTACTTACCCCACATTCCGACCTCTCTCTCTCTTTTCCTTTGCTGAAAGGGGAAGTCGTTTTTTAGGAAAGGGTTTCCCATAATTCACAGATACTGTGTGACTAATCTAAGAATGTTATTTATCAAAGTCAGAATTTATCTCAATATTTTCTGCTACAAACTCTGATCAAATCCGCTATGGTTTTTTTTACGCTTATTTATTATTACACTTTCCTGAAAATTTGCTTTGCTGGAAAAAAAAATCAGATTTTGACGATTTTTTAGGATTCTTCATTCGATTTTCACGATTCTTATTTGATTTTTCACCCAAAAACTCAGATTTTGGCTCGAAAATTCAGATTTTTGATTGAAAACTCTGAAAATTCCGGGGTATTGCACAAAACCCAGCGCACATCAAAAAATGATTGCTTCTCCCATTGATTTATATGCAACCTTGACAGGTCTGAGATGCTGGATTTTCTTTTTCAGACTTTTCCATCCTCAGGGTTTAATGAATTCCGAAAAATTTGTGATTTTTTAAAAAGTACGATTTTATGAAAAAAAAGTCCTATTTAATTAAAAAAACCTATTTTTTTCCGTGATTTTTGCATTCGGAGTTTAGTAAATAACCCCCTTAATCACTAATCTAGAAACAAACTATAGGACTGCACCCCCCACCCCATGTGGGTGCCCAGCTTTGATTTCAGTTTAAAGATTTGAGCTGAATTTTTATTAAAGGGGTTGTTCGCCTTTAATATGATGTAGAGAGTAAAATTCTGAGACAATCTGCATTTGGTTTTCATTTTTTATTATTTGAGGTTTTTGAGATATTTCGCTTTTTATTCAGCAGCTCTCCAGTTTGCAATTTCAGACATCTGGTTGCTAGGGTCCTAATTCCCCTAGCAACCATTCCCTGATTTAAATAAGAGACTGAAATATGAATAGGACAGGCCTGAATAAAAAGATATGAAATATAAAGTAGGAATGACAATCTGTAGCCTTAAAAAAATCATCTGTGTTTTTAGATGGGGTCAGTGACCCCCATCTGAAAGCTGGAAAGATTTAGATGAGGCAAATAATTCAAAAACAATAGAAAATAAATAAGGAAGACCAATTGAAAAGTTGCATAGAATTGGCCATTCTATAACACACTAAGGGGCCGATTCACCAAGGGTCGAATATCGAGGGTTAATTAACGAATATCGAAGTCGAAGGATTTTAGCGCAAATAGTTAGATCGAACGATCGATTCGAAGGATTTGAATCCAACGATCGAAGGATTATCCTTCGACCAAAAAACTTAGGAAAGCCTATGGGGACCTTCCCCATAGGCTAACATTGAGTTCGGTAGCTTTTAGATGGCGAACTAGGGGGTCGAAGTTTTTTCTTAAAGAGACAGTACTTCGACTATCGAATAGTCGAACGATTTTTAGTTCGAATCCTTCGATTCGAAGTCGTAGTCGAAGGTCGAAGTAGCCCATTCAATGATCGAAGTAGCCCAAAAAACACTTCGAAATTCGAAGTTTTTTTACTTCGAATCCTTCACTCGAGCTTCGTGAATTGGCCCCTTAAATTAACTTAAAGGTGAACCACTCCTTTAGCTGTTCCAACCTGGCCAAATACTGAGATTTGGGGTATAGATTTACAATGTATTTGCTGAAACACAGAATAAATAAATAAATACAGATAAAAAACATGTTCCTTAAAGAGATGATAATTTCATGACTTTTCAGTACGGACATAACAAACGAGCGCATGAGCTGCTTCTCCAGCCCTTATAGCAATCACTGCAGGGGAGTCAGAGATCTTGCCAAATGTTTTCCAGCAGCAGAAAAGCTCATCCATCTCTCATGATTGAGCTCAGCCTCCTCCAGCCCGGCTTTGTGCTTTCTACACTCCGACTGACAGTGATAAAGAAGCCAACGGCCCCTCACACAAACCAAAGTCACAGCCTGAAAAGTATTTAGGCCAAGTGGGTGCAAGAGCTTTATATGGAGCTTTATATGGAGGGCTGAAGATATAATAAGTCATCCATGGAGTGTCTGACACCAGCAGCCCGAGGATACTCTGCTTTAAAGGAAAATATACTCAAAGAGATGCCCCTACCATTTATTTGATCCCAAAAATATTAAAAAATGATATACAGTTGTGTTCAGAATAATAGCAGTGTGTTTATAAAATTGAATAAAGCTCAAAATCCTTATAATAGGTTTTATTTCCATCCAGGCAAATGCACTGGGAACACTGCACATTCTATTCCAGATCAAACCATGAAGAAACGTATGAAATGTGTGTTATTCCTTTACAGAAAGTGAAGAAAAGAGAATATTGGGCACAGTCCCTGCATTCTTCTCATTCACTGTATAAAGTGAAACATGTGTCAGCATTTTGCTTTGAATGAGGGAACTAATATTGAGTTGTATAACAGTGTTTGTGCTGCACATCTGTGTTGTATGGACTCCACCAACTCCCAACAACCTCTTCCACAATTCCAAATGCATTTCTTGCTTTTGCCTCACACCCCATGTCACCCCCTCACAAGTTTTCTATTGGACTGGGGGGTTGGGCCCCTCCATAAGGTCAATCTTGTTGGTGTGGAACCAAGATGTTGCTCAGTTACTGGTGAGTTTGGCTCGTTGTCTTGTTGAACCCCCATTTCAAGGACATTTCCTCTTGGACATAAGGCAACGTGAGCTCTTCAAGTATTTGGATTGAAACTGATCCATGATCCCTGGTATGAGATAAATAGTCCCAACACCAGAGTATGAGAAACACCCCCATATCATGATGCTTGTGCCCCCGGCTTCACTCTGTACTGGGGCTTCAATTCAGTGTTTGGGGGGAGTCTGACAAACTGTCTGTGGCCCCTAGACCCAAAAATAACAATCTTGATTTCATCAGTCCATAAAATGTTGCTCCATTTCTCTTTAGACCAGTCAGTGGGTTCTTTGGCAAATTGTAAGCTCTTCAGCTCGTCTTTCTTTCAACAATGGGACTTTGCGGGGGCTTCTTGCCGATAACTTGGCTTCACATAGTCACTAATTGTAACAGTATCACAGGGAACTTTACTCCTTCTTTCATCTTCCTGGAGCTGATCATTGGCTGAGTCTTTGCCATTTTGGCTGTTCTTCTGTCCATTCCAATGGTCGTTTTCTCTTTTCTTTCACATCTTTCAGGTTTTGGTGCCATATTAAAGCATTTGAGATCATTTCAGCTGAGCAGCCTCTCATTTTCTGCACTTCTTTATATGTTTTCCCCTCTCCAATCAACTTTTTAATCAAAGTCGGCTGTTCTTCTGAACAATGTGTGGAAGGAGCCATTTGAGTGAGAGTTTCAGAGAGAAATGAACTATAACCAGCGGCACAACATTTACTCCTTCTTTAAATAAGGGCCCGAATTGACTCCTGTATTTTCTAGCAGATTTAAGGTATGAAAATCAAAATTACAGAAAGATCCATTATCCACAAAACCCCCATGTCCAGAGCATTCCACATAACAGGTCCCATACCTGTATTTTAATATTTAAGATGAACAATCACTACAGCCTATTGAGCCTTAAACAGACAACCCACAGCAGCCACAAAGCAGGTTGCACTTGCTGCTCCACTGTGTGCAAGACATTAAGGGGGTTATTTATAAAAATCTGAATTTTTCTGATTATTTAATAAAAAAAAGTCTGACCATATTAGAATCCACGATTTGACCTTATCTAATATCAAAAAAGCACAATTTAATTGGATCGGGGTTAAACTCAATAAAATTGAGCAGAAACCCAAATCGTACGGGTTTTTTTTCAGATTTTTTTTCCCAAATTGCTTGATTTTTTTGAGTTTTTTCCCTAAAAGCCCAAATTTTTCGGATTTATGAATTTTCAGGCTAATTCCAGAACAGATCACAGAAAGTTCCAAATAGGACAGAGACCTCTGCCGTTGACTTAGACACAATCACGGCAGGTCTGAGATGGCGGCTTTTTGGATTCAGACTTTTTGCAGCCTTAACGTGTAATAAATCTCAAAAAATTCAAGTTTTTTTTTCCACCAAAAAATTCTGATTTTATAGTGAAGAAAACTCGAATTTTTTGAGCTTTTAGGATTCGGACTTTGATTAATAACGTCCTAAAGCTGGCCATACACAGGCTGATAAAAGTTGCTGACAGACCAAGTTGGCAACTTATTGGCTCATGTGTGGGGCCCTCTGAAGGGTTCCCCCGACTTTTAGCCAGATGTCGATTGGGCAGGGCTAAAAATCCCGTTGGACTGTATCTGTTTGTTGATGCGGTTCCACGATCCGACCACCGGCATTGCCTCCATTCTGATCCGTTCATTGGGCCCTAGGGCTTATGATCTGATTAGCCCGATATCGCTCACCTCAATGTGGGCATATCGGGAAGAGATTCGCTCATTTGGCGAAACCTGGGGCAAAAATGCACCTATGCCTTCTTTGGGCTGACAGTTTAACTGCAAATGGCAGCTGGAACACTTCTAAACTCACGCATCACAACTGGGTTTCCTAATTTTACCTTTGCCATTCAGATGGGTCCCTTACTGCTGAGAGGCGGCTGATGGGTTAACAAAGGAAGGAGCCTGTTAACAAAATAAACAGAAGTGGTTCCCAGTGAATATTTCAATAAAGCACCTTCAAAGCCGGCCGCTTGGGAACACTTTTCAAGTGGGTCCAATAAAACTCCGCCATACACACAATACAATAAAAGATGTTAGACACGGGGGGTCAGGAGGAGGTTACGTTTCCCTCATTCTGCCTTTGGGGTAAATTTCCTGCTATTTGTCCCTGTCTGACAGGCGGCCGGTGAAATTTATTGTAGGTGCTGCCATACAACACAGTATTCCAGTTACGCTGATGAACGTTAACATTTCTGCATTGTGTGCAATATATTTTCCATTTATATGTCATATTCTGCCAAGGGGAACTTGCCCCCGTTCCTTTAGCTCAGAGTCGCCTGATTGAGGTGAAGGGCCAACTGAGAACCTTCAGTAAATGTGTGGCCCCCGGCTGCACAGACTACACTGTCCCCACATCATCACATGAGAATACAGAGAATACAGCTCTGTATTGTGGAGAATTAACACTTGCCTATAAAAACTATTGATTATTGATTTATCTCAGGTAACTGCATGGAAATAAATCTGATTTCTTGTATGATCCCTTAATCGGAAACCCGTAAGCAGCAGTCCTGTCCTGCTTTATGGCAGCTGAGATTCTAGCTATCTGTATAACAGAACATTCTGTCCCAGTGGCTGCACAGATCCTATCTGATCCCCATTGTAAGCAGCAGTCCTGTCCTGCTTTATGGCAGCTGAGATTCTAGCTATCTGTATAATAGAGCATTCTGTCCCAGTGGCTGCACAGATCCTATCTGATCCCCATTGTAAGCAGCAGTCCTGTCCTGCTTTATGGCAGCTGAGATTCTAGCTATCTGTATAACAGAACATTCTGTCCCAGTGGCTGCACAGATCCTATCTGATCCCCCATTGTAAACAGCAGTCCTGTCCTGCTTTATGGCAGCTGAGTAGTGATGGGCGAATTTCCGCCGTTTCTCTTCACCAAAAAATGTGTGACTTTCCCGGGAAATTTGCGAAACGGCGAAAAATTCCCAAAACGTCGCCGGCGTCTCGTTTTTGACGAGGCAGGCTCTGTGTCCACTTCAGTGAGAAATTTGTGTTCCGCCTGGAAGCCTTTTGGTCGATACAACATCAAAAACAGCTCATCTTCTGCTAAGTGGGGTGTGGACCTTATTGTTCTGATACTGAAATAAATTAACCTGCACATCGAAATTGCTAAAATGACTTACTCAGCTCCCTAATGGACCCAATTATCTGGACTTTTTGAAGTGGTTAACAAAAAAGAAGTCTAATTATTGAGATGTCCTGTAGTATTTGCAGAACCTCTAGAGACCTTAATTAGAAGAGTTCCAGGCAAGAACAAATCACTTGTAACAAAGCAGTAGAGACCAACAGATACGAGCTCCGTAGTCTTGTGTTCCACGCAACTCAACGATGGGCCAGAAGTGCCACGGAACTGCTCATTAGTCCCGGTCTTCCATAAACCGCATCTAAATGATTATGTGTAAAACTCACACAGTCCCCACGTTGTATTATATAAAGAAAGGGGCTTGATATTTCTACCCACTTCCTTATGGCGCAGATGCCTAAGTCGCCCAACACACATATTTTTTAATTATTAAACAGATTCTGTCATGGGAAAACATGTTTTTTTCCAAAACACATCAGTTAATAGTGCTGCTCCAGCAGGATTCTGCACTGAAATCCATTTCTCAAAAGAGCAAACAGATTTTTTTACATTTCATTTTGAAATCTGACATGGGGCTAGACATATTGCCAGTTTCCCAGCTGCCCCCAGTCATGTGATTTGTGCTCTGATAAACGTCAGTCACTCTTTACTGCTGTACAGCTATGGGATCCGTGATCCGCAAACCCGTTATCCAGAAAGTTCAGAATTATGGAAGGGTTGTCTCCATTCTAACAAAATAATTAAACAGTAGCTTGTACTTAATCCCAATTTAGATATAATAAATTCATATTGGAAGCAGAACCATGTTAATGTTTAAATTATTTTCCAGTAGACTTAAGGTATGAAGATCCAAATTACAGATCCATTATCCCGAAAACCCCATGTCCCAAGCATTTTGGATAACAGGTCCCATACCTGTACTGCAAGTTGAAGTGATGTCACTCCCCTCCCCCCCCCAGCAGCCTAACAATATAATAATGGGAAGGTAACCAGATAAAAAATCCATGTCCCACTGCGACTTCACCAGTTTCATTGAGTTGGATTAACAAAATAGTCTGCCTGAAAGCAGTTCTGTTGTGAAGTGCTGGCTCTTTCTGAAATCGCTGGATGAGGCAAAATGACCTGACTAATAGTGATGGGCAAATTTATTCGACAGACGCGAATTCGCTGCAAATTCCCACGATACGCCACCAGCGAATAATTTTGCGAAACCGCCACGAAAATTCGCCAGCAAAAAACTCACTGGCGTCAAAAAAGAATGGGAATTCACGAAATTCGCCCCAAATTCACCCATCACTACTGACTACACACCAATATTACAAGTAAAAAATGTACATTTGTTGGTTCGGGAATTAAATTTTACATGATAGAGTAAATTATTTGCAGTGTCAACAGTGTAATTTAGAAATAAAAACTACATCATAAAAATCATGACAGAATCCCTTTAAGTATTTTATATACAAACATATTATTCTTACATGACTTAGCACAGACTGCAAAATAATGGTCTACACAATTGTATGAATAGTATAAGTTAAGTTTGTGTTATCTTTATAGCTGATGGGTTTCTTGACCTTGAGGTAACGCGGCAACACCAAGCAGGACTTATCTTCCATTACAGGGTCGTCAGGCCTCATTTCTAAGCAACATTCTCACAGAACTGGGTAATGTGACCTAGAAATCTCAAAACCCCAGAAGCATATATTTATAACTTATTTGAGAAATACCTGTGCTTCCCTGAATATTGTTGTTGGGTACCAAAAGTCAAATTGAAAATCACCCCTCTAACATGTCCAACCCCTGGGCTCAGCCTGGCCAACTGGAACGAGTATTTATCAGGGGAAGCTTTTGTAGACAAGTAACTTGGCTCTGAAATGAATTTAAAACACTGTGCAGTTATTTCACATGGACAGCTGAATGCTTGAACTCTAACAGGAAACCTTCATGAGGGAAGAGATTCTGGCACATGATTTTGCTTGTTATCGGGTCCAGCACTGCATTCCATTCAAAGCTGGTAACCAAGATACCCAGCACTTGTAGAAGAGAAAAAGTCACAGCAGGCTAGTGAACGGAGCTCCGAGGAGACCTTCTCTACAAGCTGACTGGCAGAAGAACAGTCTGGATGGGACCCAAGGTTGAAGGAGCCAATGCCATCAAATGAAAGATAGGAGAGGTGCCACCTCTAGCTGGGAATGAAGCAGCGGCTCAATGAGAAGTAGAGATTGGGTCATTGCCACTACTGTAATTATTTGGACTCCAGACTTGGTGTTTAAGACTGAAATCAGATCCCACTACAAGCCACCAGACCACAGACCAGGCAGTGTTTGCTTCAGTAGTCGAATCTCAATGTCTTTGTCTAGTAAAAACTGGTAAATGACTTCTGTGGAATATGATACAAAAAGCTGTGCACCTAGTGTAACTAGTGTGAGTAGCCACATTGATTAAGGTCTATGCGTCAGGTTTTCTGAGGGGTGATTCAAGCCATTTTGACACTAAAGGAACAGGATTTAAAATTCAACCTGACAAGGTGCCAGACTCCCCTCTTGAGGGACCAGATGGTCTAAGACCGAGGTGTTGACTTCATGCTTAACAAGGAGCTCTAAAAGAAGCAATACACGTTCATGAAGGTCAAAACCCCTGTAAAACACTCGCATGTCCACTAATATATCTAGGACAGTGGCTGCGACCACATTACATACATGGTACACCTCTTGCTCATCAAGCAGTGAATTGCTCTAAGGTGGTGTTCCCAACCTTAAAAATAAGCACCATCTTTGAGGCCAATGGGAGCAACATCCAAGGGGTTTGGTGAGGAACATGTTGCTCATGAGCCACTGGTTGGGGATCACTGCACTAAGGCAACCAAGGTTTCAACAGTGATGCCCTATACGCTCCCCCTGCTAACCTTCAAAGTAATGGCACAATCTTTCTCTGACATCTACTAAATAAATCGAGAAATGCTCTGGATACATAAGACAAAAACAAACCTTGTTGCCCTATGTACAACCGTCACAAGCAAAAATACCTTCTGACATTACAGTCGAGCACTTTGATTATGTGATCCTGGGTATGAAGCATAGTTGGGTACTATAAAGCCTTTGAGTATATATTATAAAGCCTTTGAGTATATATATATTTGTTGAGAATGTTGGAGAGGTTAATGATACGGAAAATTTCCCATAATGGATAAGATTAAGTCCACAAAGGAGTCATTGCAGTGCTCCATAGCCTTTCATGTTTTCCATGCTCCACTAAGAGTAAAAAGGTGTCACCAGGCTAAATGCTTTCAGGGGATTTGCGAAGCTCTCGTGAGGTTGCTATGTGGCCCATTACTTCTAACAGACAGAAATACCAAAGTGAGAAAAGCAAACTAAACACTACAAAGGTTTATGTAAAGCCTCCTTCCAAGCTAATAAAAGGCCACAGGACTGACTTGACTTGTCTCAATCCTGCGGGCAACTTGTCCAACTGGTCCTCAGGACAGACAGGCAACTGAAAACATCCCCTGACACCATATAACAGCTCATTAGAGAACATTCTAGATTGTTTCCTTGATCACCAACTGCATTTCTGCCCACAGCTCAGTTAAGGATTCAGTAGAACCAACATGTATTATTATAATACCATCCCTTATTTATATGGTGCCAAATGTGCAATTATTACTGGTCAAAGAAGTAGATTCCCTGGCACAAACTTTTTCTTTTGGCCCAAGTAATTCAAGGTTAAATCGGGTTGGGCTTGTATAACACTGGTAACACTTCCAGTAATATCACAGCAAAGAGCTACAAGCCCCCAGCAGGGCAAGAAACACAACAAAAATCCTACGGGCCCTTGAAAGCTTTGTTGACAATGGGCCCAACTGCTTTGTATTTCCGACAGAATATAAAGAATCTCACTGGAACAAGCAGTAGAAGCATCAGTATGGCACCCCATAAACTATAAAAGATTGTTTTAGCAGAGGAGCAATGAAGCTTTAAGAGCTGCCAGTGTCTTATCTGCTAGAGCCTAAAACGTTGAGTATCCAACTACAGGACTAAGGATACACGGAATCCAGGAATCGGCCAAATACAAGGCTTTTGGCAGTTGAATTCAAGAGCCTGCCCTAACTGATTTTGAACTAAAAAAACTAAAGCAAATTAGTTCAGGTCTCATGAGAAGGGTCGGGATACGGCCAATTCAAAATTAAAGGCTTGTTTGCATCCCTAGTTGAAGGAGAAGGGATGTAATTTATACCTGCCAAAAGTTAGGCACCCCAAGTGCTTGTATTTACTTACCTGACAACCAGGGGCTGGTGCTCCTATCAGCAGAAAACTGCACCGACCCGGGGTTATACCATTGAGCACCATGGAGTGATAGTCTTCTTTGCTCTTTAAAATTCCCAGGGCAGACACATGCGTAGTAGAATGGAATAGTGGCTTTTCCGTTAAAGTTAGACTTTTTGCTCTACTGTGAATGTGCAACCACGAGAAGAAAGAAGAAACCAGAATAGTATCGCTCCGTGGTGCTCACTGGAATAACCCCAGACCAGTGCCGTTTTCTGCCGATAGGAGCACCGGCCCCAGGTGTCAGGTAAGTAAATACAATCACTTGGGGGTGCTTAACTTTTGGCACCCTGGGCCCCAGCCCCAAGTGAGAAAAAGACTTTCCTTCTCCGTTAATTCACTGGTGGGGCTCTGACACAACATACTAGGATTTACTGATCAGTTTGAGAAAGCAAATTATTATTGTCTGGGCATATCAGTGTCCCATAATTGACATCATGGTGCCCAACTGTAAAAGGAAAAGTGAGCTTTGCAGCCATGTTGAGTTTGGCACATGTGTGGGAGTCTATGGTGTCTAACAGGGGCATGATGATCACTCGAAATAAATAAATGACCTTTCTCAAACATCAATTCCATCATACACATATTTTAGCAGACACAGGAATCCATTAATAAAATACTAAGCAGTCCTTGGTAAAAGACGGTCACCAATTGGACAGTGAGTTTACAGGTAGACCAGGACTCTCACTGGGGTTACATAATAGAAAAGTAACTGATCCAGCTATAAAAATTTAAAAATGTAAGAAATCCTGGAAGAAATACAGCAAAAATCAACCAAAGCTTTCCAACCTTGATTTGAACGGTTCATAAATCAAAGTCCCTAATTGGAGCTGTCAGGTTTCCCTTCGATATTGATGGATGGGAGTCAGGCCCAATCAGATCCGCTCAGCAACTCATTTTGGGAGAGTGGAAACAGTGTGGCTTTTGTGTAGCGCTGTTGTACTAAACAAACAGTCACTCGTTGGCTGGGATACGGCACAAAAATGTCTAGATACGGAATAAAAACAAACAGGGGTGTAGGTGAGAGCACAAGGTTACTCAGCACCTTAGGGTAAGAAGCGGCTCCTTATAGGTGCTCAATCACCCGTTATTTAAGTGCCGAGCACAAAAGAAAACAAGGGCACCTGCAATGGACATTTCCATAGTATCTATCAGGGTAATGCAAATGTGGCCCAGCAACTGACAAATGGATCCAATATATTCCCAAAGCCAAATCTAAATTTCTGTATAATGAAAGCAATTCTTATTCCAAATAACTTGCCAATAACCAGCAGTTTTGTTTAATAATTCCCACCCTTTTTTTAAAAAAAAATAAATGTGACTTCTAAGCAGCAGTCTTATTCTCTGCACTGCTGGTTCTGACTACAGAGGAATCAGACCCTGTGGCTGCAGGAGGTATAGGGGCTCCATGTGGCCCTAATTCATATACAATTTCAATAAATATTTGTAAAACAGGTCAATCTCTAGACATTTTTGAGGCCTAAACAATAATTTTCTGTGGGGCCCAAGTAAAATCTAGTTACCCCACTGGTTCTGACATATACGGTTGAAACAAAAAATCTGAATTAAACTCCCTGCACAATTCTGTCATTTTCCACCCACACACTTCTTTATAATATGCAAATACACAAGCAAATTGGAATATTGATGACAACTGTTACATTGTTTTATTGGTCCATGCAGTCAGAACCAGCAGTGTAGAGGCAAGGAACAGACATGTAAAGCTTATACAGGTATGGTATCCATTATCCGGAAACCCATTATCCGAATTACGGAAATGCCGTCTCCCATAGACTCCATTTTATCCAAATAATCCAAATTTTTAAAACGGATTTCATTTTTCTGTGTAATAATAAAACAGTCGCTTGTACTTGATCCCAACTAAGATATAATTAATCCTTATTGGAAGCAAAACCAGCCTATTGGGTTTATTTAATGTTTACATGATTTTCTAGTAGACTTAAGGTATGAAGATCCAAATTATAGAAAGGTCCGTTCTCCGGAAAATTCTGAGCATTCAAGTTCCCATACTTGTAGTAGTAGTAGTTATAGTAGTAATTATGGTTACATTTGCTGAGCTTAGGAAAAGCTTCGGATTTGTATTTAGTAACTGTGCAAACTCAGGGCTCGGGCCAGACATTAGGGGGCCGATTCACTAAGGGTCGAATTTCGAAGTTAAAAATACTTCGAAATTCGACCCTCGGATTGAAATCCTTCGACTTCGAATATCGAAGTCGAAGGATTTAGCGCTAATCCTGCGATCGATCGATCGAAGGATTTTCCGTTCGATCGAACGATTAAATCCTTCGAATCGAACGATTCGAAGGATTTTAATCCAACGATCGAAGGAAAATCCTTCGATCAAAAAATCACAGGCAAGCCTATGGGGACCTTCCCCATAGGCTAACATTGACTTCAGTAGCTTTTAGCTGCCGAAGTAGGGGGTCGAAGTTTTTTTTAAAGGGGAAGTACTTCGACTATCGAATGGTCGAATATTCGAACGATTTTTCGTTCGATTCGTTCGATTTCGTTCGAATTCGAACGAATTTAACCAATTCGATGGTCGAAGTACCCAAAAAATACTTCGAAATTCGAAGTATTTTTCATTCGAATCCTTCACTCGAGCTTAGTGAATCAGCCCCTAGGGGTAATTTGTATTGAATTCTCTGATTATAAACTTCACTGACTATAGAAAAAAAACAGACAGTAACGGTGGAACTAGTCAAACCTGCCAAGCCAGCATTTCTTATCCAACAGCTGCTTTTCACAGGTTAATCAAGCATATCCAACATACTAGGAGAATGAACTCGAAAAAGTCTATAACACAAACGCGTCAAACCCAATGTGGGGACGGAATCCGAGGACAGGGGGGTATTCAGTAAAAAAAAAAAATATAAAATATACCCATTTCGATTTGAAAACCAAGTAAAAGAAAACAAAAAGCAAAGTGCAGAAAACATTATTTTATTAACAGAATGTACTTTGTCTGAGGCATCCTTATGTACTAGAGAGAAAACTGTCAATCACAGTAACGTGACAAATGTCACTTATGTTCACCTCATTTTTAAACGTATACACAAAAATTCATGTTGCCGACTTCTTTTTTTTATGCTGAACAGGGAGAAAATTGGCAAAAAGCTCAGATTCTGCAAAGAGCCATTATTTAGCTTCCTGTTGATTGGTCGGCTGGAGGAAACAATTTAGTGGCTTTAAATCTCCAGCTGACACCAGAGGAACAAGTGGAGTTATCAGTTGTTATTTCAGTGCCTTATTAGTAACCTGGTGGGGCAGTCGCTGGAATAAATGGGCCACATTTCCCCAGGGTGCATAGAAGGATCAATACAAGACTCAGTGTGAATAAGAATCATATTCATTGTTGCATAAAACTCTATATATTTTATTTCAGAGTTAGTGCTACAGATCCTTGTTAGTGATGTGCGGGTCAGGTTTTTCCTGACCCGCCCAAAGCCCAAACTCCCTGCAACCCGCAGACCCGCGCGCACCTGTCTACCGGTTTTCTTTTATAGACCCACGTCAACCCACTGATGATTTCTCAAAAGGGGCGGGGCAAGCAGGTGCGCGGCTATAAAGCCGGAAGTTGGAAGCCGGCAGTTGAAGGTGGCAGTTGAAGGTGGCAGGCGGGGATAGAAGAAGAAGAGCTCAACCCCCATACGCCCACCATCCGTGAATCCGTCCCCTTCCGACCCGCCAATGACGTCACAAAAGGGGCAGGGCAAGCAGGTGCGCGGCTATAAAGCCGGAAGTTGGAAGCCGGCAGTTGAAGGTGGCCAGCGAGGAGAGAAGAAGAAGAGATCAACCCGTATATGCCCACCATCCATGAATCCATCCCCGTCCGACCCGCCAATGACATCACAAAAGGTGGCAGGGCAAGCAGGGATGCTGCTATAAAGCTGGAAGTTAGAAGCAGGCAGTTGAAGGTGGCGGGCGGGACAGCAGAAGAAGAGCTGAACCCGCCCACCATTCGCGAAGAGCAGTGCGAGGTCAGCCTGAACCCACCAATGATGTCACAAAAGAGGCAGGGGTGTGGCTAAAAAGCCGGAAGTTAGAAGCCGGCAGTTGAAGGTGGAGGGCAAGGAGAGAAGAAGTAGAGCTCAACCCTCACCCGCTAACCACCCGCAGGGACCTGTGGGTATCGGGCCGGCCCGCACATCACTAATCCGTGTTATTTTGCTTAACCGCCTGAGCTGGTTTGGTGACAAAGATATCAATACTATTTTGTAACTCTCTTGTGTTAGTGAATCCTGGCCATCGGAACAACACATAGGAAGCAAAAATATTTAAGCTCAGCCCCCACAAATACACAAAATGTAAACAATCTGAATACCCTGATCAAGTGCCCTGACCCAGCATGCACCTGACTCTAACACGCAATCCCTTAATCCACACACAACCCTAACCAACAAAATGTTGCCAATGAAGGACCCGCACCCAACCTGTGTCTTCTCATCTGTTTGTGTCACATGTTTGCTACTCCTGAGCACTTCTCTGGTCAGGGCCAAGTCTATATTTGTGATGCCGCCCCCCCCCCACTTACCTTTCTGCGCAGGAGCAGGTTCGGTGGGGGAGGGGGACCGCATTGCTTGTCCAGAGAGTGCAATTGTGCTCTCTGCACTAGAAGAGCCAATTTACAGTTTAATAACCAAATTAGTCTTTAAGAGGCGCATTTATCAATTGCAAATTCATCTATCAGTTTTTAAAAACTCACATAAATTTCAAATTCGAAAAAAAAAAATGTGAATTTTTTAAACTCGGATGAATGTAATCGACATTAAAACTCGAATCGAATCTGAAAAACTCGATTCAAGTTTTTTTCTCCAAAAGAAAATCGAATGTCAGGAAGGCTGCAAACAACTCAGAATTTACCCATGGACGTCTCCCATTGACTTAAAACAACAATTTAGGTGGCGAATAGTTGAATTTGAGTTCCTAAGGGTCACACTATGATAAATCTTGAAAATTCAATTTGAATTTCTTAAAAAAAAATCGAATTCGAATAACTCCCTAGTCGAGTTTGACTATAAAAAAACTCAACAATTTTAATTTCGAATTCAAATTTTCAATTCAACCCTTAATAAATCTGCCCCTTAAAGTTACCAGGAGCGACTTCTTGCCACCGCCTGAGGCGAGTTTCTCAACTCCCTGCCTCTGGTTCTAAAATAGGGAATCTTCGGGAGCAGTGGGGGGGTGTGCTTCCCTACTCTGACCCACCCTGACCTACAATGGTTGGACAAATCTCAACCCAAACCCGTCCAACTGGTGGTCAACCCGCAGGTCACCAAAGGTTTCAGGTCAACCCACACATCCCTATTGCCCACAGTTATTATAGGTGGAACTGCACAATGAGATGAGGAAAAGGAGTTCGTTTAAGAAACATTAAGTTCACAGAGGGTCAAAAATCACAACAACAGGTTTTAATTCTCAGACGAGAGTGCCAGTTACCCAACTGCCTGTTCAGCTGCCTCATCATGATGGGTATTTATTTACTTCACTGGAGCAGAAAACATCATCTGAACAAAGGCTGGTACTGTCCTCTCTATACACCTCTGCCCATCCACCACCCAAGGGCAGCAATGTGTACTACTCCCAGCAGGGCCCACGCAGGTGAATCCACCAGAGCAGCAGTTAAATGTAGGAATAGAGTAGTAGGCACTTTAGGAAGGTGTGTGTGGCACCGATACTGATATCCAATTGGATTCACTCAATACAACTGTCGCCCCATACTCTCTAGTAGCCAGCCTCACCTTGCTTTTTTAAGAGTATATATAGAAGAGCCGATTTCTGCTAAAAACCTACTATGCAGTTGGTCAGTTTAAAAAACCCACCAAAATACAGAAATTTGGGTACGTAGAAAAAATACAAATTTCTGGTCTTATTTCCCATCTTGACCCCAGAAAATCATCTCTTTATTCTGCAGATGGGCATCTGACCCTGCACTGACCAACTGAATCCCACGAGGATATTGTGCAGCGGGGCCAATGGTTCTGTTCAGCGTGATCTTAAAGCTCAGGTAAACCTTTAAAGTAATGTAAAATTGATGAGGGGTCTATTCTAAGCACTTCTGCAATGTACATTCATTATTTATTTTCTTTTAATTCCAAGATATTAAGGGATACATGTGCTGTTAATATGAATGAATTTTGTTACAACAGCGCCACCTGCTGGTCATTTTCCCACCAGTCTGACCACCAAGTAGTCAAGGAAGTTGTCAGGAGAAAGAAAGAGGCTGATTTTCTTCTGCTTAGGAAAGATGTGAGAACAGTTATCTGAGGTTTCTCTTTTTTTTTTAAGAGTTATGTGGTTGCTGGACCCTTCAACGCTTGGCAACCGAGTAGTAGTTTGAAGGGCAGTTTGAGTGGGGCCAAACTATAACAAATAGCAAAAGAAAATAAAAACCGAGGCTGCTTTCTAGTTAATGGGATCAGTGACCCAAGCAACCAGATTTTGTTTTACATTTACATATCAATATTTAAATCATGCGAATAGTTCATTCCATGGTGAACAGGCTAAAATATACTAACAGCGCCGTAACCCCTTCACTGCTGGTTAAATTGGCTCATACAGGAGAAATCTTCCAGCATCCGATGGGTTATCCTGCTCTTTTCCCCGGCCTGGTTGTGAGATTCAGATCCCATGGGGAAACCGCTCATGATTTATTTTCTCTTCTCCGGCTCTCGTCGCTTGCGTGAGCTAAAAGCGCAGACTTGGCTGTAATGTGTCTCCATCGGAGCGTCGGCATTATCTGCCCTAAACCGCACTGCCTCGCCGTGAAAAATGGCTCCTGATTTGCTAATTAATCAGTCAAAAGAGGAATGACACGGATCTCGGCATGAGGGACCCGGCTGTGGAGGTAACCCGGCCCTTTGATGAATGGTTTTCTAACAAATTCATATATCAACAAAACTTCGCGGTTTCTAACTCGTCTGTGGTGAAACCGCGCGGCATCTTCTTAGTGCCCTACAATTGTGCTGCCTGTGCGCTTTCCCATGCACTCTGCAATATGTGTGTATTTCAGTCTGATTTCTGCTTTTACAATGAAACTAACACAACTATATGATTCTACACCACAACACCCTGCACAGACCAAATGAATATATACATAAATTTTCAATATATAATGAATATCAGGAATATCCAGTAGGAGTCGGGCTGTCCCAGGTATTGTACCATTGCACATGGTGTTTAGCAAGTGAGGGAATACAGGGATAGGGGAGATAGCTCATAGTACAAGTTCATCCAGGGACTGGTCCCGTTGCATTTTGAGTCAGGAAGGAATTTTCCCCCTTCAAATGGGATTTTTTCGCATCCTTTGGATCAACTGGCAGTTAGGCAGGTAATAAATACAGTTAAAAGGTTGGACTCGATGGACGTGTGTCTTTTTTCAACCTAACTTACTATGTTACCACTAAGTAGTGTGTTTAGTGACGTGTGGGTCAGAAAAAACTCAAACCACATCCGACCCTAACCCGTCCCAGACACGACCCACACCTGACCTGCACCTTCTCTCTCTGAGCGCGCCTCTGGTTCCAAGACAGGGAATCTTTGGGAGCAGTGGACTTCCCCAGTCTGACCCAAACCCAACCCTAACCTGCAATGGTCGCTCAATTTTCAACCCAAACCCACCCAACTGGTGGTCAACCCATGGGTTCTGGGCCAACCAAAACATCACTAGTGCCGTTCTCTAGGTCTGTGGACTTTGAACAGCAGTATGGTATCTCCTACTCATACATATAACTGCAAATATTTAAATTTATGACACAGGATTAGCAAGGTGGTCTTGATAGAGTATAAAGTGTTTATATTTATCTTACTTTTATGAATATTTGAGGTTACATGTAGGAGATGCCATAAGGCTTCCCTTTATTGAATTTAAATGAGAGCAAGATCTACCTCCACTATGGCTCAGAATACTATTGGAGTGAGTCCTGACGTCTGTCCCAGTGATCCCTTGGCCGGATATTTATGCAGTAGAGTAAATGATCCAAAGTTTTTCTGGTTAGTGATGATAATCACTGGTAGGTACCAACTTCAAGGGCAAATAAGGTCTTGAGTTGTATTAAATGGGGCAGAGAGTCACGGGAGGAGGGGGTCCCACTGTATAGAGCACTGGTAAGGCCCCATCTAGAATATGCCGTACAGTTTTGGTCTCCATCACTCAAACAGGACATTATTGTATTAGAGAGGGGACAGAGAAGGGCAACTAAGCTGGTAAAGGGGAAATCTTAGCTATGAGGAAAGACTGGCCAAATTTGGGATGTTAAGGGGGGATATGATAACTATGTATAAATATATAAGGGGATCATATAATAATCTCTCTAATGATTTATTTACCAGTAGGTCTTTCCAGCTGACACAAGATCACCCATTCTGATTAGAAGAAAAGAGGTTCCAGCTAAATATTGGGAAGGGGTTTGTTACAGTGAGAGCTGTGAAGATGTGGAATTGTCTCCCTGAATCAGTGGTACAGGCTGATACATTAGATAGGTACAAGGAAGGGTCGGATGCTTTATTCACCAGTAGCTCCTCCCAGCAGACAGGAGGGAGCCAATGAGATTAGAGGAGGGAAAGGGGTGTTACAGGGAGAGCTGGGAAGTGAATCAGTGGTACAGGCTGATACATTAGATAGGTATAAGGAAGGGTCGGATGCTTTATTCACCAGTAGCTCCTCCCAGCAGACAGGAGGGAGCCAATGAGATTAGAGGAGGGAAAGGGGTGTTACAGGGAGAGCTGGGAAGTGAATCAGTGGTACAGGCTGATACATTAGATAGGTATAAGGAAGGGTCGGATGCTTTATTCACCAGTAGCTCCTCCCAGCAGACAGGAGGGAGCCAATGAGATTAGAGGAGGGAAAGGGGTGTTACAGGGAGAGCTGGGAAGTGAATCAGGGGTACAGGCTGATACATTAGATAGGTACAAGGAAGGGTCGGATGCTTTATTCACCAGTAGCTCCTCCCAGCAGACAGGAGGGAGCCAATGAGATTAGAGGAGGGAAAGGGGTGTTACAGGGAGAGCTGGGAAGTGAATCAGGGGTACAGGCTGATACATTAGATAGGTATAAGAAGGGGTTGGATGGTGTTTAGCAAGTGAGGGAATACAGGGATATGGGAGATAGCTCATAGTACAAGTTGATCCAGGGACTGGTCCCATTGTCATTTTGGAGTCAGGAAGGAATTTTTTCCCTCTCTGAGACAAATTGGAGATTCTTTAAATGGTTTTTTTTTGCCTCTGGATCAACTGGCAGTTAGGCAGGTTAATATAGATTTAAGGTTGAACTTGATGGACGTGTGTCTTTTTTCAACCCAACTTACTATGTTACAACCAGGATTATTATTATAAAATCATACCCCAGATCAGCCAATGACTGAAAATCCCCCAAGCTAAAGAAATCATGAATAGTGAATAGTAACTGAATACCACATTGGAGCAGTCGATGGTGCAATCTAGCGGTCACATTTGCTGCACTCAATAGGACAGTCAGATATTTTCATGGCATTATACACATGTGCTGATTTGAACTTGATCGGGCCGAGAGCTCAGGTCTTCAGTAAACACACTTAGCGGCACCGCTCCAACTTTCCCTGCTGGCACAGTTATTCGGATCAGAATCGACGGTGTTTTTCTGATAAACTCGAGCGCCGGATCAGGCCGTTCTTGGCACTCGGGGGCAGAAATCCCTGTACAACTGGGACAATCTTTCCCCTGTGATAAGGTCCCACCAGGAAGAGCAGCTGGAGAGGGGGAAGGAAACGGCACGTTATAAAGAAGTAGAAAAATATTATGAGGGGAGAAGACTTCCAGGAAGCAGGAGCAGATAGCCGGCCAGATGGAGCGCTCTGGGCATCTCGCGTCAGTATCCGAGGAAAGACAAAACTTATGATTTTGTTTTCCCAGAAAACCAATGAGATCCTTTTTTTTTCCTTCATTTTATTATTTCAAGGATTTCAAATACACGACAATATTCCGCTGGTTATATCCAAAGTCAGAACAGAAAGGGACAGACGAAATCAATTATTGTTACACAACATTAAAGGATTGTTCACCTTTGAGTTAACTGTTAGTATGACGTAGAGAGGGATATTCTGAGACCATTTCTAATTGGTTTTCATTTTTGATTATTTGTGGTTTTTCAGTTATTTAGATTTTTATTCAGCAGCTCTCCAGTTTGTAATTCCAGCAATCTGGTTGCTATGGTCCTATTACCTTAGTAACAATGCATTGGTTTGAATAAGAGACTGGAACATGAATAGGAGAGGCCTGAATAGAAAGAGGAATAATAAAAAGTAACAATAACAATACATTTGTAGCCTTACAGAGCATTTGTTTCTTAGATGGGGTCAGTGACCCCGCTTTGAAAACTGGAAAGAGTCAAAAGAAAAAGGCAAATTAATTAAAAAACGTTAAAAAATAATTAATGAAAAGTTGCTTAGAATTGGACATACTAAAAGTTAACTTGAAGGCGAAACACCCCTTTAAGACCAATGAAAATGAGGGCTAAATGGATATCGTGATGTTGCTTGTAATCAAGCAAAAAAAAAAAATAAGTTTTTGGGTGGAGTTACCCTTTAATAATTTGAATGTATCCTATGATTGGCTGTATTGTGTCCCCAGTGTAAAAAACAGTCAATCTACGGCCCTCTATGGTTGGCATAGTAAATGAGCAGAACTGGCAGCCCATCTGGCCACTCACGGGCACAGCGACTGGTTTGTTTCTATATCTGTTACAATTAGATCATTGTCTGGGATGAGCAGAACGTGATGTCTCTGCCAGTGAGCAGAGCCCAGAGGGGTCGGGATTTCCCTGCTTTATGGAAACAATCACGACTGCTGTCACTGAATGGACACCAGCCATTAATGGTTAGTGAGGGATTTGTCTCCAAGAAATGTTAAACGAAGAACAACAGGCCACTCGATTAGTGATGGGCGAATTTATTCGCCAGGCGCGAATTTGCGCGATTCGCCGCCAGTGAATAAATTCGCGAAACGCCCGCGAAATTTTTTTATTCTTCTAAAAAACGGACGCCGGCGTCAAAAACGGCCGTTTCGCAAATTTCGCGCGAAATTCACGAATTTTCACGCAAATTCGCCCATCACTACGCTCGATTGATAAAATTCAACTTTATTTCAGCAGTTTAAAGACATGAACATCCTGACGCGTTTCGTATCAGATGATATTTACTCATAGACATCCGATACAAAACGCGTCAGGATGTTCAAGTGTTTGCTAAAATAAAGTGGAATTTTATCTATCGAGTGGTGAAAAGTAGGGCTTGCCTATTATTCTTCGTTTGTAGTGATGGGCGAATAAATTAGAGTGGCACAAATTTGAGGCTAATTTCCGCGTTTCTCTGCCGGCAAATAAATATACTAAACTCCCATGAAAATTCGAGCGCGTCCAATAGTTTTGGACTCTTGCGTCAACAGACGACCACTGACTTTAATCGACTTTTCAGACGTGTGTCCAAAAATTTATGTGGGTGTCAGTTTCACAAATTTTTCTCCATTTGGCGAATTGCTCGGATAATTCGCAATTTTTTTTTGCCGATACGGGAGCAATTAGCCCATCACTATTGGTTTGTACTTAACCTCAAGCTCCAGGTTCGTGGCGATGCACCTGGGCCACTCGTTCTAAGCGGTGAGTGCGTTTTCGCTTTCATGATACTCGCAGTGTTAAAGGTCCAGTGAACCCTGGAGCCCGGGACCTGGGGTTTATACACCCGGATCAGAAAATTCCGTGGGTGAGCGGTCTTTACCTTTGATGACGCAATCGCTATTGAATTTAACAAATCTTTGATTCTGGATTAGATCACCATTTTGTGTAGCGATTTGGGTTTACGAGTATAGAGTTTGAATTAAGATAAATATATTTCTAATAAACGTTAGCCAAACACCTTCTCTTTAAGCCATTTTGACACCCTTGCCCGTAACAAGATTAGGAGCACACAGACACATACCTCCCAACATTTTGGAAGTAAAAAGAGGACAAAAAATTTTTTCCCGCATGTAGCGCAGCAATTTTTTTGACCACACCCCTTTCTGTGGCCACACCCCCTAATTACCATGTTTGTTTTACAAAATTTGGCAGGTTATGAAAGTTTGAAAATATTTCTCCTTATCTAAACTGTGTTTTTGTGTCTCAAAATTGTTACAAAGTATCTTATTTGCACCTGTTAGCTGTTCTGGGCTCTCTGCTAAAAGCCAATTAAGTGAGAAACTTTGTTTCTTTTTCTGGCTGTTCAGTGCAGAGAAAAGAGGGACTTTCCAGTACAAATGAGGGACTGCGGGTTGAGCTGTCAAAAGAGGGACTGTCCCTCCGAAAAAGGGACAGTTGGGAGGTATGCAGACATTATTGTGCACACGCAGTACGATCCATAACCCAGCGCACAACAAAAGGACATTTTGGGCACACAACCTGCAAAGCATCAAGACACCGGCCTGCACTTTATTATTAATCTTGTCCAGTCTCTATGCAGGTGATCTTACAATCTGAGGTCCAAGTGCACAAGTTCACAGTAGGAGCCACAATCTGTGCAAATGATACACTTAAATATCAGTTCACAAACTATAATCGCTTGTAGCTTATTGAGCCCCAGAAGTCCCGAGTGCTCGGAGCAAAGAGAAACGGAGAAATGTGCACGTGTCAAACAGGTTCTCCAGCTTTGCTCCACCCGCAGGGGCAGCCACATTCTAAACAAGAAGCCACCGGTGCTTTATTTTTGGCTACAAGTTTGTCTTGGCAAGTTCCACCGTGACTTCTGGGCCACACACACCTGCAGGGCGAGCCGCACAAATACACTCAGGACTGGGACCTCTAATCCTATTTGTGCATCACCAACAAGAGCCGACACGTTCCCTGCAAACTGTCACTTCCCCATCACAAAGCCCCGTGCTAAACCGTCAAGGACAGAGAAACATGCATGAGTATTTCATGGACAGGTATGGGATCCGTTATCCAGAAAGCTCCAAGTTATGGATAGGCCGTCTCCCATAGACTCCATTATAATGAAATAATCCAAATTCTTAAAAAGGATTTACTTTTTCTGTGTAATAATAAAACAGTCGCTTGTACTTGATCCCAACTAAGATATAATTAATCCTTATTGGAAGCAAAACCAGCCTATTGGCTTTTTTCATGTTTATATGATTTTCTAGTAGACATAAAGGAGAAGGAAAGGCTAAAAGTAAGTAAGCTTTATCAGAAAGGTCTATATAAATACACCAGTAACCCCTCAAAGTAATGCTGCTCTGAGTCCTCTGTCAAAAGAAACAGCACATTTCTTTCCTTCTATTGTGTACTCATGGGCTTCTGTATCAGACTTCCTGTTTTCAGCTTAATCCTCCAGGGCTAGGGCTTGAGCACGCTCAGTTTGTTCCTCTCCCCTCCCTGCTGTAATCTGAGCCCAGAGCTATGAGTGAGCAGGGAGAGACTCAAGACAGGAAGTGATGTCACATCAAGCTAATATGGCAGCTGCTATCCTAAACAAACAGTGTCTAGAGCTGTTTACTCAGGTATGGAAAAATCATTGTAACGAAGTCTCACCCTGGTGGTCTAGTGGGGGGACGGCAGGGACGCCTGCCACCCCCCTCGACGGGGACGCCTGTCACGCCGCGCCGATCCTCTTCTTGTGCCGGTTCTATCCTAGTGCGTGCGCGCATGCGCACTTCCGGATTTAAAGGCGCATGCGCGCTGACGTAATGACGTCAGCGCGCAATGGCGCCAAATTCAAAATTATTAAAGGGGCATTCCCACAGTTTGTCATTGCCCGTGATAGGATTTGTTCCTGGTGCTTTAGCTGTTGCTATTCTGCATAAATCTGATCCTGATTATCTGTTTTGACCCTTGCCTGCCTGTTTGACTATTCTGATCTCTGGAACCTGACCCTTGCCTGAAACCGACCTTCACTCTGCTTAATCCTCCTGTTTGACGTTCTGGTTTATTTAAATCAAATTGGGAGCAGAAGTAGTAAATACTATTAGTAAGCATGTTGGAGACCTCTAGTGACCAAAAAGAGGCAAAACCACAATCTCAATAATTTCTCCAAAACATGCTCTTCAATAAAAAAATATTTTATTCACATCAGCAGTTAAAAAACATGTATAGTAATCCCTCTAACGCCTAACGCGTTTCATGCTTACCCAGCACTTAGTCATAGGCAGAATCCCGTTCTGGTTCTGGTTTGACCTGTTAATTGACTCCGATTCTGCCTCAACCCATCTGATTGATTACCTGGTTTTGACCCTTTGCCTTCCTGACGATTCTGTTATCCGCCTGCCTTGATCCAGCCTGTCTGACCATCCGCTTGCCTTGTCCTTTTGTACCGTGACCTTCGGCCTAAAGACTCTGCTACCAGCCGTGCCCCTTTGCCAGCCAGAACATCTCGCCTTGTACCCCTCGTTAAGTCCAGGTGGCACCCAAGTAAGCTGAGGGCTCCTCCCGAAGCCCAACGGTGGTCACACTACTGGTGAAGCCGAGCCGAGACCAGGGTGCTTGGCATTTGTTCTGGTATCGGGTGCCGGCCGTGACAATCATTCTAAAGAATAAAAATAGCGTTCTAGCTTGTGGTTAATCTCTAGGCAATAAACTGCCTTGGTAGCTTTCCTTCTCCTTTAAGGCATAACTCCCAACTGTCCCGTTTTTAGAGGGACAGTCCTTCTTTTGACAGCTCAATCTGCAGTCCCTCCTTTGTACTGGAAAGTCCAGTTTTTCTCTGCACTGAACAGCCAGAAAAAAAAACAAAGTTTCTAACTTAATTGGCTTTTGGCAGAGAGCCCAGAATAGAAACAGCTTCAGATAAGATATTTTTGTAACAATTTTGAGATAAGCAAATAAGTAATTGTAACAATATAAGATAACAGGTCCCTTGGGAGAAGTTAGACTCACAGCTTAAAGGGCAATTCACCTTCATTAGCAGAACTGTAATAACTGGGGGGGAAAAAACACAGAAATATGTTCAAACTTTCATAGCCTGCCAAATTTTGTAAAATGAACATGGTAATTAGGGTGTGTGGCCACAAAAATGGGCGTGGCAACTTTTTTGTCCCTCTTTTTATTTCCAAAATATTGGGAGGTATGTTTAAGGTATGAAGATCCAAATCACGGAAATATCCATTATCTGGAAACCCCAGGTCCCGAGCATTCTGGATAACAGGGTGGAGAGACAAAAACAAAATCCAGCCCCAGGACTAGTAATGGGCAAATTTGGGGCGTTCACGAAACGGTGAAAAATTCACAAAACGGCGCCAGGCTGGAGTAAGTCCTTGGTCAGGTTCTGCTTCTGTTCCCCAATTAAATGGGAATACTGTGCACATGAGAAGCCATAGACTCCTTAGGTAGGGTCTAAATAAAACAACATGGCAGCTCCCGTGGTTTAAATATAAAATGCACAGAAGGAATGTGCTCAAGCCACGCCCACCGACTTTAATGTCTATTTAAAGCGGAAAAGGGAAGATAAAGAGACATCCGTATAGGGAATATTTCTGCACGATGTTTCTTATGGACGTGCAAGAGAAATGTACGGGATAATATTTGGACAAGGAAGTTTCTTCTCCCCCGAGGGACCCCCCCCACACACACCAATGGTTCAGGATGAAAGTGTTTTTGCCAAGGTGAAAAAAAAGAGGATATTTAAAAAAATACAAGAAAAGGAGGGGAAACAAAACAACTGCAGTCGCTGATGGAAGAGCGGATGGAAGAAGCGACTTTTGTGATTCAGAAAAAAACTAAAGGTCAGGGCTGAGTTGATGACGTGGGGTTGTGGGTGTTGGGGAGCACTTTGCAATGGGAACCCCCACGTTGCAGATCTGCTGTATAATACTGATATTAAGCTGCCGCTTCCCCCTTGATATGGAAATAGTTTTCACTAATATATCAAGATCTAATTAATTCAGCAGCATTAGGATGATCCCCCCCATCATGTGCCAATGGCAGGGGCTGATTATGAAGCAACACATTTATCACTTGTAATAACAGCGTCACTTTGATGTACAAGTAATCGATGTTCTACAGGAGTAATGCAACTGCCAGTCCAGCGCTGATATATATTATATATAATACTATGTGTTGTCTCTCTCCCTTACACAACCTGCACGGGTGCCATTGGGATCTGTCACTCAATAAGTCACCTGACCCAACCTGGGGGACATATAATTAAAGGAGAAGGAAAGGCTGAAAGTAAATAAGCTTTATCAGAAAGGTCTATATAAATAACCCCTCAAAGTAATGCTGTTCTGAGTCCTCTATCAAAATAAACACATAATTTTTTCCTTCTATTGTGTACTCATGGGCTTCTGTATCAGACTAACTGTTTTCAGCTTAAACCTCCAGGGCTAGGGCTTGAGCATGCTCAGTTTGTTCCTCTCCCCTCCCTGCTGTAATCTGAGCCCAGAGCTATGAGTGAGCAGGGAGAGACTCAGGCAGGAAATTATGTCAAACCAATATGGCAGATTCTATCTTAAACAAACAGTGAGAGCTTCTAGAGCTGATTACTCAGGTATGGTAAAGCATTCTGCAGAATAAATATAGTGTTATAGCTGCACTATTGTACCTAATCTATTGGCAATAAGATGCCTCTGTATCTTTCCTTCTCCTTTAACTTACCTTCCAACATGGGACCTGTGAAAACTGGACATGACATCATGGACTGGAAGTGACATCACTCTGGCATCAGATCAGCAGGGTAAGGGAAATAAACTTGCCCAAATCACAGGGGATGGATCACTCCCGCACCATAGCTGGGTAACCAGGCAAGTTATGTGCAGACTGCCCCCAAAGTCAAGAATCAGGCACTTTATGCCCAAAACCTGACACTTAGACAGTATTCTGTGAGTACCCAACCTGGTGCAACCTATTATTGGCATCCTCACACTGGTTGCAAGCCTATACTTTCTCTTAAGGTGGCCATCGACGCACAGATAATATCGCACAAAACTAATTTTTATTCTGCTATAGTTCTGTCAGGTGCTCAGAGAGGAGAATGTGACAAATAAATACTAACGATTGAAGCTGAAAGGTAATTCAGAGGGAAGAGAGAGGTGTTTGTATTTAAGGCTGATAAATCGGCATTGGCAAAAGCGAAGAGCGAGTGGACGTTTTCTCCATAAGTAACTTACCTGCAGTGCTGCCTTGTCATGTGATTACATGGGTCAGTTATATTAAAATGGGTCAGTTATATTAAAATGGGTCAGTTACATGGGCTGATAACATTATCTCCCCTCACTTAACAAGCCACTTGCCCAAGGAGTGTAAAGATTGACCGACAGTTACTAAACAGAAAGGTGTCTTTTTTCAGCCTCAGCTTCTATGTTATTATGTAGAAGACAATACTTGTTACTACTGTATGTAGAAGAGAATACCTGGGGGTGCGTTTCTTCTCCCGTTTCCCAAAGATACTGAGCAGGTGAGTGTGAGTGCGGGAGAGATGCAAATTAGGATTCGTTTTGGTATTCAGCTGAATCTTTCACAAAGGATTCAGGGATTCGGCCGAACCCCAAACAGTGAATTCGGTGCATCCCTAATATATATTTATTATACAGACATACCTACTATTGTACAGCACTGCTTTATAAATACATGTCAATATATTGAATTGCATTATTTCCTAAAAAAAAGTGTCATATTGTGGATAGGGGAACAGTCATGTAAAAGTTAGAGGGTCTCATTTGCTAAGAGCAAAAATCACTGCAGTCTCATGACAAATGAGTTTACACTGGGGATGTACCTCCTGGTACTTACACATTACAGCAGTCTGGCCTTGCTTTATGGCAACACTTGGTATCCGATCAATTGTCACAGAAGACACACACATAGTAGAATCAATTCTACATTATAACACCCGCTGCTGCCGGGGGAGATTTAGATACAAGAGCTCAGACTGAGGAGGAACATACAAGCCACTAATAATAATAATAATAATAATAATAATAATAAGTACTGGTTATCATAATATACCAATGATCAGGTCCTGGGAGATTATTATTAATACAGCTTTTCATCAGCCTCATTTATGAGAATAGTCTTTAAGTGATGTACATGAATAAGATAAAATCCCCAGCAAGGGCTGCAGTACAGTTATAGTTCAACACCTTCCATAAGATCAAACGCTGGACATTCCTGATACAAATATACACAGCGATGATCAGAAAGCTTTGTCATTAAAGGAGAGCTAAACTCTAAAAATGAATGTGGCTAAAAATGTTATATTTTATAGAGTGAACTTATTGCACGAGGCTAAAGTTTGAGCTTGTCAATAGCAGCAATGATCCAGGACTTCAAACTTGTCACAGGGGGTCACCATCTTGGAAAGTGTCTGTGACACTCACATGCTCAGTGGGCTCTGATTGGCTGTTGAGAAGCTAAGCTTAGGGCTCGTCACTAATTATCCAGCAGAAAATGAGCTTCCCTGGCTGTAATATAAGCTGATGCTACAGGTTTGCTGATTATTCAATTCTGATGCTAATTGCACTGGTTTCTGTGCTGCCATGTAGTAATTATGTGTATTAATTACTAATCAGCCTTATATTGTGACATTTCTATTCTATGTGTACTGTATATTGTGAGTGGCTCCCTAAGCTCAGTAAGTGACAGCAGCACAGAGCATGTGCAGTGAATCAGCAGAAAAGAAGATGGGGAGCTACTGGGGCATCTTTGGAGACACAGATCTTTACTGCTAAAGGGCTGTGGTTGCCTTGGGCAGGTACAGAAGCACAAAACATCATGTACAACATTACTAGCTACTTCTTTAGTTAGGCTTTAGTTCTCCTTTAAAGGAGAAGTAACCCCATCTTGAATGCAGAACCCCTTTCCCAACCACACCAGCCAGACTCCCACAACCTTAGAGCAAGAGATCTTGGGACTGGCCAAACACATTTCAACCACACGTCTGTATTTTGTGCTCAGGTACAAGGGAGCCGGGCTGTTTGGGGGACACAAGTACTTACACCGACACCCTCCTCTATACTCACACCTTGAACTTATATGTCACTTGCATAAAATTCACATAAAACTATTAGTATGAAGTCAGAAATTAAAATGTGCTGATACATGTGCGGAGCAGCTGAGAGACGGGTGCAATAGGGTGTTCCACTAACATGACAAACCCCAGGATTAAGCTGCAGGTTGTTGTAATGATATAATTACACAAATACATGTGCACAAATACGTCACACACTACTCATTTCCCTATATGACCCAGATGACCTGTAGTGTCACAGACAGTGAGAATATTTGTTCTTCTCCAGACACATGGAAAATACACAACACATACAAATTTTCCTTAAAACCCACAACCATTTATTGACACTCCACTGCCTCTCAGTTTTTCACACCCAACACTGCAGCAAGTCCTTTTTGAAAAATATCATGTTTGTATTTGTGACTGAAATAAATGCAGACTTGTGTGACTGATCCCCATTGTAAGCAGCAGTCCTGTCCTGCTTTATGGCAGCTGAGATTCTAGCTATCTGTATAACAGAACATTCTGTCCCAGTGGCTGCACAGATCCTATCTGATCCCCATTGTAAGCAGCAGTCCTGTCCTGCTTTATGGCAGCTGAGATTCTAGCTATCTGTATAACAGAACATTCTGTCCCAGTGGCTGCACAGATCCTATCTGATCCCCATTGTAAGCAGCAGTCCTGTCCTGCTTTATGGCAGCTGAGATTCTAGCTATCTGTATAACAGAACATTCTGTCCCAGTGGCTGCACAGATCCTATCTGATCCCCATTGTAAGCAGCAGTCCTGTCCTGCTTTATGGCAGCTGAGATTATAGCTATCTGTATAACAGAGCATTCTGTCCCAGGGATCAGAGTGAGTGACATAAGAAAACTTGCAATGCAAAAAAAAACTACAATAATTTTATGAAATCTGCATATGGAATAGATATCATAAAACTAACAAAATGTGGATAACTAAAAGGCCTGCACAAAAGTTGTGCTGAATTTCTTACAATGACAATAAATACAGAGGACAGGGGCTCATTTCACACATGCTCCTGCCTGCTCTGATGTCATCAGTTTGTACCCAGTGAGCTGACAATTAGAGGCCTGAAGTGACAGAGGTTCCTGGTAATCCCTGATCATGGAGACCTGGTCTCATGAAACCAGACTACCCCCCACAGCAGGCAGGCACCACCACTCTTAAGAACAGGAAGAGGAAGTGAGTCAGGTTGGAAAATGGCTGACACTCTACAACTTTTCAGAATTCCTAGAGGAAAGTGAACACATACATAAATGAAAAAAATCAGGTCTGCACTTATCATTGCTGACCGTTACAGGAGGTAGAATTATTATATAAAACAGTAACCCAATATAATTATACAATTCTAATTAAACATAAAAATAGTGAAAATCTCTTTGACTCCTCATTGTTTAGACTGATATATATATATATATATAGGCAGCAGTGCAAATACCATTTTTCTTTTTCACTCACTGCCTTGATTCAGACCTCAGTGCTTTGTGCTGTTTTGGTCTTCGTCTGAAATGGATTCTCCCACCTAGAGACTCCTGGAACTCATTCTAAAGGCCAATATGGTTGAGGTTTCAGACAACCAAGACTTAAAGGAGAAGGACAGCTACCAAGGAATTAGCCACAATAGTGCAAGCTATTACACTGCATTTATTCTGCAGAATGTTTTACCATACCTGAGTAAACAGCTCTAGAATCTCTCTCTGTTTGTTTAGGATAGCAGTTGCCATATTAGCTTGGTGTGACATCACTTCCTGCCTGCGTCTCTCCATGCTCAGTCATAGCTCTGGGCTCAGATTACAGCAGGGAGGGGAGGAGGGAGAGAGAGGAGCAAACTGAGCATGCTCAAGCCCTAGCCCTAGAGGTTTAAGCTGAAAACAGTTAGTCTGATACAGAAGCCCATGAGTACACAATAGAAGGAAAGAAATGTGCTGTTTCTTGTGACAGAGGACTCAGAGCAGCATTACTTTGAGGGTTAACTGGTGTATTTATATAGACCTTTCTGATAAAGCTTATAATGTTAGCATTTCCTTTTCCTTTAATACATAGGGACAGTCCTGAATCCCAGGTAGTTTAGGAAAAACAAGAAGTGAGCCTCAGAGGCATTGGTCTTGCTCTGTGCTGGTCAAAGCTCGTGATCTAAGGGGCAGATTTATTAAGGGTTGAATTGGTAATTTAAATTCAAATTTCCGAGTTGGATTTTTGGTCAAAACTCATAAATTCGAGTGGGGAATAATCCAAATTCGGATTTATCATACCTGGACCCTGAGAACAATTTGAATTCGACTGTTCGCCTCCTAAAACCTGCCGCGTTCATGTAGAAGTCAATGGCAGAGATCCAGTGGCCCATTTGAAGATTTTAATAGTCTTCCTGACATTTTTTTTGGAGATTGGATTTGAGTTTAGTCTTATTAGTTTGACAATATTCGTTCGAGTTTTAGATATTTGAGTTTTTTCTTAAATAAGATACTATTCGAACTTCGAGGTCATTAGAGTTCATTTAAGGTAAAAAAAAAAACTCTTAAAGGGATACTGTCATGGGAAAAAAACATTTTTTCAAAATGAATCAGTTAATAGTGCTGCTCCAGCAGAATTCTGCACTGAAATCCATTTCTCAAAAGAGAAAACAGATTTTTTTATATTTAATTTTGAAATCTGACATGGGGCTAGACATATTGTCAATTTCCCAGCTGCCCCAAGTCACGTGACTTGTGCTCTGATAAACTTCAATCACTCTTTACTGCTGTACTGCAAGTTAGAGTGATATCACCCCCTCCCTTTTCCCCCCCAGCAGCCAAGCAACAGAACAATGGGAAGGTAACCAGATAACAGCTCCCTAACACAAGATAACAGCTGCCTGGTAGATCTAAGAACAACACTCAATAGTAAAAACCCATGTCTCACTGAGACACATTCAGTTACATTGAGAAGGAAAAACAGCAGCCTGCCAGAAAGCATTTCTCTCCTAAAGTGCAGGCACAAGTCACATGACCAGGGGCAGCTGGGAAATTGACAAAATGTCTAGCCCCATGTCAGATATCAAAATTGAATATAAAAAAATCTGTTTGCTCTTTTGAGAAATGGATTTCAGTGCAGAATTCTGCTGGAGTAGCACTATTAACTGATGTGTTTTGGAAAAAAAACATGTTTTCCGATGACAGGATCCCTTTAACATTCGACCACTTGATAAATCAGTCCCTAAGCGTCCGTATTCTTATACTTTGGGAGTCAAGGAAGCAAGTGATGCAAAGTGATGTTAACTTGCATATTTGGGACATTCGACAAGAACACAAGAACAAAACAAGATCCCTTGTGCCGACTATACGAGGCTTAGGCAGATGTTAGATATGTGTGTACGAAGCACCTCCACCCAGAGATCAGCCTGGGACTTCACAGAACCGTCCTACACTCATTAACGTTCCCTCGTGTCTCAACTATGAACTTCTCACCTTCATCACAGTGAGATGATGATGATGATGATTATTAAAGGCACAGGTATAAGGAGGAGCGACCGGTTTGGTGAGAGCAGAGGATAAACCAATTATCACTGATCATTGGAGTAAAGACAACATGGAAGTGACAGTCTTACCCCACCCAATGCATCACTTGTCACCCACTCACCTCTATTTCCCAATCACAAACTCTGCAGCAGCTTCTCACCACCCGCACTGATTGAGCCAGCGATGAACTGATACAGAGGAGTCACAGTCTGGAACTTTGATGCATTATTTGTAGACAGCACATCAAAGCAAATATTCATTTGTGCCTTCAATGCGGTTTTAATAAAACAGGGATATAAATCAAATATATTGCTCTATAAAATAAAAGCAAAGTATCATGTTCAGCTTTCACTAGTGAATTAGGTTTATCTCCAGCCTTACCTTCTACACCCCTTCCCTTTAACTGTGCCCTTTATTTAATCCCCTCCATGTCATCCCCTACTATTTGCATTCCATGTTACACCCCTTTGACTTGATGATACCCCACCTTACCCCTTCATTCTTCCCTGTCACCATCAGGCCCACCTCCTCCTCACATATCATTCTACATTATCCTTCGCATTGTAAATACCTTAAAATTGTACCCTCAATAGCTCTGGAAGACACAATACTCAAGGCAGGGAAGTGGGAGAAGGTTTATGATGAGTCTAAAGAATACCTCCAAAGTCAGAACCCTTAGGAACTGTTTTTCCATAATAACTACTCTACAATATAAAATGTCATTCCTGAACCAGCAAGTGTATTTAGTTGTAATATTGGTGTGTAGGTGCATCTCAGGTCATTTTGCCTGGTCATGTGATTTCAGAAAGAGCCAGCACTTTAGGATGGAACTGCTTTCTGGCAGGCTGCTGTATTTCCTACTCAATGTAACTGAATGTGTCTCAGTGGGACCTGGATTTTACTATTGAGTGTTGTTCTTAGATCTACCAGGCAGCTGTTATCTTGTGTTAGGGAGCTGCTATCTGGTTACCTTCCCATTGTTCTTTTGTTTGGCTGCTGGGGGGAAAGGGAGGGGGTGATATCACTCCAACTTGCAGTACAGCAGTAAAGAGTGATTGAAGTTTATTAGAGCACAATTCACATGACTGGGGGCAGCTGGGAAATTGACAATATGTCTAGCCTCATGTCAGATTTAAAAATTAAATATAATAAAAATCTGTTTGCTCTTTTGAGAAATGAATTTCAGTGCAGAATTCTGCTGGAGCAGTGCAATTAGCTCTTAGTTTCAAAAAAAATTTTTTTCCCATGACTGTATCCCTTTAAGTAAAGGGAGAAAGCTAACTGATGTGTTGAGGTGGGAAAGGATTTTTTTTTTTTAACCTCTTTTAGGGCTGAGATGTTAACCCTAAGCGACCAAAGGTGCGTTATTTAAAGGGGTTGTTCACTTTTGATATAGAGGGATATTCTGAAATAATTTGCTATTTGTTTTCATTTTTTATTATTTGTGGTTTTTGAGTTATTTATCTTTTTATTCAGCAGCTCTCCAGTTTGCAGTTTCAGTCATCTGGTTGCTGGGATCCAAATTACCCTAGCAACCATGCACTGATTTGAATAAGAGACAGGAATACTAATAGGAGAGGCCTGAATAGAAAGACGAGGAATAAAAAGTAACAATAACAATACATTTGTAGCCTTACAGAGTATTAGAAAGGGGTCAGGGCCGCCCATTTGAAAGCTGAAGGAGAAGGCAAATAACTATAAATCTATATAAAATAAATAATGAAAACCAATTGAAAAGTTGCTTAGAATTGGCCAATCTATAACATAATAAAAGTTACTTTAAAGGTGAACTACCCCTTTAATGAGAAGTGCAGTGATGGGGAAATTGTCAGCAATAATGACATGGGTGTTACATCGGTGCTTCTGTCCTTAGAGAAACACCTCAGGCCAAACTTACATGGAACGTACAATTAATTATCTGCTCCTAAATAATTACACTCTGGCCATGTTTGTAACATACTCAAGGATTGTCAGACTGTGGGGCAACACCTTTAGCTCTAATGTACGGTAACTGCTTATTTACAAATGCCAGTTCACTCTGAATTAAAGGAAATAATTGCCCAGTGTTATTTCAGTTGCAGCGTGAATTTGCTCTCCATCAGGAATCACTAGCACATCAGCCGTTTCTGAACTACAACTCCCACTATACGCACCATTGCATTGACACACCGGATCCCTAGCTGTGCTCTCACCTTTGGCAAATTTCATGTAATGGGCGAGATTCTTGGAGGATTTGGACTTCTCTTCCAGGCTAAACGTCTGCCTCTCTAGGTCGGCCGGAGACTCCTCTAATGAACAATATAGACATGTTAGAAACATTCTATCCCACCACTCCCATTCTATCAGATTAGAGGTGCAACACCTTAATAGATAGAGAAGCAGGTATAGCCAACCCAATTGGTTGACAGATATTTACTATGTAGTCTATAAGGACTGTGACTATTTAAAAAATATTTGCAGAAGTGAACGTCACACAATCACAATCCTACTGCCCGCTGGGTGTGCTATGGGTGCGGGGATTGACAAGGATAAAGCACAACATACACATCTCACAATTAGCCGTGACACCAGACAAAAGGGTCTTTGCTGGATTTGGCTAACAGAGTGGGGTCCGAACCTGGCTGCCGTCAAAATTGAACAGATGAAGTGGACGACCATAAGGAACCTATTTCTTTACATATTACATCTATTACTTTTTGCTCCTGCTCTCAGCAGTGCTCACTTTGTGCATGGAAACAGCTTGGGGACCTATTGGAATAATCCGGCGGCCAATCAGAGAGTGAGAAAGTTCCCACGGTGCAGTGAGTTACATGTGAATCATGAGTGCCACCTAGTGGACAGTCGAAAGATTAACAACAACAAATGGTCTGCTCATTATTCACATTTAAAGGACAAGGAAAGTCTGAAATAGAATAAGGCTAGAGATGCTGTATTTTGTAACTCATGCGGCTGGAGTTGGAAACAGTAAAGGGGATTTAAAGGCAAAAATAAAATCCAATACAAATCTCTACACAGTCACCGACTGCTCTACAGGGAAACAAACAAAGCTGCTTGAGTTCTGTATGGCTGGGAACTAAGGCTTCCCCTGCTGTTCATAAATATGATTGTTTCCCTGCAGAGCAGTTAGGGACCATCTGACAATTCAGATGCAGTAAATGAAGGGAGAATTTCACTGCATACAGTCAGGTTTCTTATACAAACAGTACACATTTTTTAATTAAAGCATATTGGAGATAGGTTTCTTTTTCATTAAAGAAAGTAAAAAATGGGATTTTATTTTTTTGCCTTTACATGCCCTTTAAGTTCAAGAGATGGGACTGACACCTTATTACAAGTGTTAATGAATCGGACATTATTTTGGGCACCATGCAGTGTCTAACACTGCTAAAGTACATGCACATTTTTTTGTATGCAACATGATTGGATCAGCTTCATAAAGGCTCATACTCACTGGCATTTGCAATGCGGTCAGTTTATCTGCGTTCCACCAAACGGGAGTGAAATGCAACACAACCTGTTCTGTCTTCACGGCCTGTACTCACACTGGTGCATTCAAGCGCTGAAAGGATAAGTGAACCTTAAAAATAAGTGAATGTAAAATTGATGAGGGGGCTAAGCATTTCTGCAATGTACATTCATGTATTTATTCATTTATATAATTTATTTTCTTTTAATTCAGAGATAATAAGGGATACATGTACCATAAATATGAATTGTGTTACAACAGCACCACCTGCTGGTCATTATCCCACCAGTCTGACCAGCAAGTAGTCAAGAAAGTTCAAAAAGGGAAGGTTGTAGAGCCGCGCTGTTAGATAACTGGGGATTAAGCTGCACCGATAAAACTCGTGGATCCACGTACCCACGTATAGACAAATACAGAGTTCGGTGCGCTGGTACTTAGGTCTACTGCCAAATGCCTATAAAAAAGAAAGATCCCAATAGTGTATTATCCCTGTTAGAAGGGTAATATGCGCCTCAGAACTACTCACGGGTATTAGACGGGTTTATTCGCACTGCAAACTGTGGTTGCGATCGCCTCCTGATCTGAGGTGTCTCCGTAAAGGTGTACCTAACAGGAGAAATCCCGTTAGCCCAACGCGTTTCGTATCTAAAAAATACTTCCCCCTACTTCCCCCTTATTTTGCTGACCAGTTAACTCTACTCTAACCAGTACCTGCCCTTTTCTTTCGTGTTGCTTTTCTCAAGCACCTCCCCACTCTGTTTTACTCTCTGTTTGCTCCTTGATCCTCATTAAACCCTTAAAGGAAAACTATACCCCAAAATGAATATTTAAGCAACAGATAGTTTACATCATATTAAGTAGCATATTAAAGAATCTTACCAAACTGGAATATATATTTTAGTAAATATTGTCCTTTTACATCTCTTGCCTTGAACCACCATTTTGTGATGGTTTGTGTGCTGCCTCAGAGATCACCTGACCAGAAATACTGCAGCTCTAACTGTAACAGGAAGAGATCACCTGACCAGAAATACTTCAGCTCTAACTGTAACAGGAAGAGATCACCTGACCAGAAATACTGCAGTTCTAACTGTAACAGGAAGAGATCACCTGACCAGAAATACTGCAGCTCTAACTGTAACAGGAAGAGATCACCTGACCAGAAATACTGCAGCTCTAACTGTAACAGGAAGAGATCACCTGACCAGAAATACTGCAGCTCTAACTGTAACAGGAAGAGATCACCTGACCAGAAATACTGCAGCTCTAACTGTAACAGGAAGAGATCACCTGACCAGAAATACTGCAGCTCTAACTGTAACAGGAAGAGATCACCTGACCAGAAATACTGCAGCTCTAACTGTAACAGGAAGAGATCACCTGACCAGAAATACTGCAGCTCTAACTGTAACAGGAAGAGATCACCTGACCAGAAATACTGCAGCTCTAACTGTAACAGGAAGAGATCAGCTGACCAGAAATACTGCAGCTATAACTGTAACAGGAAGAAGTGTTGAAGCAGAAGACACAACTCTGTCTGTTAATTGGCTCATGTGACCGAACATGTGTGGTTTGTTTGTGTGCTCCATGAATCATACGATCCCAGGGGGCGGCCCCTTATTTTTTAAAATGGCAGTTTACCCAATGGCACATACTACTAAAAAAAGTATATTATTATGAAAATGGTTTATTTACATGAAGCAGAGTTTTACATATGAGCCGTTTCATGCAATATATTTTTATAGAGACCTACATTGTTTGAGGGGTATAGTTTTCCTTTAAAATAATTCAGGGGCCCCTGGTGATCAATAGTGGCCCCTGGTTTCCTCACAGGACCATGTTGAAGGCTGTTAAACAAGCCCAGTTTCATGTTTCTATGTGTCAGCTCTGAACGCTGGGTAACCCAGATAACAGCCATTAACTGCAGGATTAACAGCAGAAGCCATGGTAAAGTGAAGGAAGATTTAATGATTAGAATTAAAGCAAACAATCAGATACAGGCCTGAGTTGAGACAGAAGACTGAGCGGAGTCCAGTAACGGGCTGAAAAGGTCAGGGCTAGTGGAAGACTAGTAAATCTGAAAGGCAGGTCAAGGTCAGTGGCAGGCGGCAGTCAAGCAAAGTCGAGTAACAGGCAGATGGTCAATTCAGGAGATCCACAGAAGACCGGTATAATATAATATGGGAACAGGAGAGAAAGGAAGCAGGAGAGCAAGGAAGCAGGAGAGCAAGGAAGCAGGACAGCAAGGAAGCAGGACAGCAAGGAAGCAGGGGAGCAAGGAAGCAGGGGAGCAAGGAAGCAGGGGAGCAAGGAAGCAGGGGAGCAAGGAAGCAGGGGAGCAAGGAAGCAGGGGAGCAAGGAAGCAGGGGAGCAAGGAAGCAGGGGAGCAAGGAAGCAGGGGAGCAAGGAAGCAGGGGAGCAAGGAAGCAGGGGAGCAAGGAAGCAGGGGAGCAAGGAAGCTGAGGAGCAAGGAAGCAGGACAGCAAGGAAGCAGGACAGCAAGGAAGCAGGGCAGCAAGGAAGCAGGACAGCAAGGAAGCAGGACAACAAGGAAGCAGGACAACAAGGAAGCAGGACAACAAGGAAGCAGGGGAGCAAGGAAGCAGGGGAGCAAGGAAGCAGGGGAGCAAGGAAGCAGGGGAGCAAGGAAGCAGGGGAGCAAGGAAGCAGGGGAGCAAGGAAGCAGGGGAGCAAGGAAGCAGGGGAGCAAGGAAGCTGAGGAGCAAGGAAGCTGAGGAGCAAGGAAGCTGAGGAGCAAGGAAGCAGGAGAGCAAGGAAGCAGGACAGCAAGGAAGCAGGACAGCAAGGAAGCAGGGGAGCAAGGAAGCTGGGGAGCAAGGAAGCAAGACAGAAAGAAAGCAAAAGAGCAGGGGGAGCAAGGAACCAGGAAGTGATAACAGGAAACATGAATGAAAGCCTATGAGCTCAGATGATGAAGCACTGTGTGCGGCAAGTGGTCGGCTTATAAAGGCCCTTAATTGTCTAATCACCAGCACATGATGTAAACCAGGTAGGTGGAGACAGGTGTTCATGGAGTGATATCTGATACATAGTAGTACCAACCAGTCCTAACTCTAACAGCCACCAGTGACTCAGAAGAAAAGCAAAACAGCCCGACCACCAAGCAGACAAGGGTTTAAATCCCCGAGAGTCCTGACACTTTGCTCCCATGCTGAGAAAAAGGAACTCGGGGTTCCTTACAACTTTATATAAATGCGCAGATACGTGTAGTTTATCTTCTCTACACACTCCTACTCACTCATTTCAGTAATATTCAGTAATTGCCCTAAAGATCTGCAGAATGTTCCTATACTCAAGTTTCCCCTGAGAAGCGCTGTTTACAAACTGGTTTCCCTCCCCCTTTCTCATAAACCACATACTTGCCCCAGTGAAGGGGGGGGGCTGGGGCAGGTGGGGAATATTGTGAGAAACAATCCTAACTTGGGGCTGTGTTATCTGGAATACATTTCTGTGGTTTTTTTTTCAGTTATTACAGTTTTGTTAAAGAAGGTCAATTGCCCTTTAAGCTGTGAGTCTAACTTTTCCCAAGGGACCTCCTTATCTAAATTGTTACAATTACTTATTTGCTTATCTCAAAATTGTTACAAAAGTATCTTATCTGCAGCTGTGCTTGTTCTGGGCTCTCTGCCAAAAGCCAATTAAGTTAGAACCATTGTTTATTTTTCTGTATTTAGGAAAATAAGAGCATACAGGCACAAAATAGAAAGGAAAGGGGCAGACAAGGTAAGAGAGTGAGAGGGATGAAATAGGGGCACATAATAGGGGCACACAGGGTAAGAGAGAGAGGGAGGAAATAGGAGAGTGGACTGGGCCAATTAGTTTGGGGCAGGCTGGGCCGATTCAGCTTGGGAGCAGGCTTGGTTGGATTGGGGGCAGGCAAGACCTATCAAGGTTGGAGGAAAGCTGGGCCTATGAGAGTTGGGGGCAGGCTAGACCTATGGAGTTGGGGGATAGGCTGGCTTATCAGAGTTGGGGGTGGGCTGGACCTATGGATTTGGGGATGGGCTGGACTCTCAAAGTTGGGGGCAGGCCAGGCAACATCATGTGCTGAGGGAAATATTATCTGTGCTGACCTGTGGTGCGGGGCCCCCAGAGGAGCGGGGCCCTATTGGGCCCAATTGGTCCAATAGGCCTAAGGCCGGCCCTGAGGCAGAGTTTGCCACTAACCATGTTAAAATCTGCAAAAGCTCAAAATTAAAAATACACCTCCCATTGACTTATTTTGAAGAGCACCAGGTTTTAACTGCCAGATTTTTAAAAATACATTTGACATTCATAAATCTCAAAAACAAAATAATTCATAGTAAAATCCTTAAATAGCAGAAACATTTGATTTAAAATTTTAATAAATTATCACCTGGCTAATAGAGCTCGCACTCCAGTTGAGGGTCACTCACACTGAGAGGGAGCTCCTGGTTCAAGTGGCCATGTTGTGTTCTATTAGCCCATACCTTTAAGTCATGGTGACTTTAAGGGGGTTATTTTTGAAGTCCAAATGCCAAAAACTCAAAAGATTCAAGGTTTTTTTTTTTACTATAAAATTCAAATTTTTAGTGAAAATAAAAACTCTAATTTATTATACCCTGAGGATGGAAAAAGTCAGAATCTGAAAATCCAGTATCTCAGACCTGGTAAGGTTGTAAATAAGTCAATGGAAGAAGTTCAAAGACATCCTAATCTGAAGATTTTGTGGTTTTCGGGCAAAAATCCAAACCCGAGTGTTTGGGCGGAAAATTTAAAACATTTGTACCATTTAGATTTTTCAAGTTTTTTCCCGTACACAAAATTTTTGGGAAAATGTATTGATAAATAAGGGGAAATAACCAGTGAGGATTTGGTCGGAGTAGATTTCAGAAAATAATCAGATATTTACGGATTTTGATACATTTTGAAATAAACCCCTAGAACTATCAAAAAGCAGATGTTTTTTTTATACATTAAAAATGTCATTTATTTGGTCGGATCTTTTGCCGAATCCAAACATTATAGATTTAATTTGAACACATAACAGAAAGTCAGCGACACACCAATTTTATTAAAATGAACTGTTTATTTTTCTCATTTAAGTCAGCACATTATAATGTATTAAAATGGAAAGGTACAAAATCGAAATAAATAATTCTGATTCATGTATAAATCTTTTGTCGAGATGACAGGTTTTTTTTTCAGTACATGTTTCAATAAAACACTTAAAATGGCATTGAAACTATTTTAAATATGGAGAATGGAAGCAGATCTTAAAGAAAACAGATCTTTTTTTAGGCTCGTTTTGGCATGATCTTTTGACGCAAACCTGGGTTCCCCAAAACCACGTAAATGGTGGTAAAATAGAAACGTTCAACTCATTTAAAAAAAATAATCAGGCTTTGAAATAAAAAAAAAAGAAACAAATCAAAAACTTCTATATGTCCTCACATTTTTCACCTCCTGTGTACTTGCAACGTATACATTCATTTTGTCAGAGGGAAGACAGCCACTGACTTCCACTAGAAGAGGCTTCAATGTAAAGAAGCCTTTATTTCTTTCCTTATAAAATTATAAAGACAGCTGATAACTGTAAACTGGACAGAATAACTGTAGGTTTGCCCGTTGGCTGCCCATTTCTATACAGCCCATCGCAGGCCACTCTTGCAGTAAAGGAGTCAACATCAACATACATCAGAGTGCAAAAAATTAGGACATTAAATGGAATGCAGGCACAAGTTTAGATGATTGTCGCAGATATAAAGTTTGCCAGATCGTGATAATTGCCATTGATGCAGATAGGTTTTTATGACTATACTATAGACACCTGTGATGTGGTGCAATAGATCAGATGGGTTATTGTTACTGTAAACACCTGTGATGTGATGCAAGAGATGAGATGGGTTAGGGTTACTCTAAAGATCTGGGACATGGTGCAAGAGATGAGACGGGTTATGGTTGCTCTAAAGATCTGGGACATGGTGCAAGAGATGAGATTGGTTATGGTTGCTCTAAAGATCTGGGACATGGTGCAAGAGATGAGATGGGTTATGGTTACTCTAATGATCTGGCAAATGGTGCAAGAGATGAGACGGGTCATGGTTACTCTACCGATCTGGGACATGGTGCAAGAGATGAGATGAGATTGGTTATAATTATGCTAAAGATCTGGGACATGGTGCAAGAGATGAGATTGGTTATAATTATGCTAAAGATCTGGGACATGGTGCAAGAGATGAGATTGGTTATAATTATGCTAAAGATCTGGGACATGGTGCAAGAGATGAGATGGGTTATGGTTACTCTGAAGATCTGGGACATGGTGCAAGAGATGAGATGAGTTATGGTTACTCTGAAGATCTGGGACATGGTGCAAGAGATGAGATGAGTTATGGTTACTCTGAAGATCTGGGACATGGTGCAAGAGATGAGATGGGTTATGGTTGCTCTAAAGATCTGGCACATGGCACAAGAGATGAGATGGATTATGATTGCTCTAAAGATCTGGGACATGGTGCAAGAGATGAGATGGGTTATGGTTACTCTAATGATCTGGCAAATGGTGCAAGAGATGAGACGGGTCATGGTTACTCTACCGATCTGGGACATGGTGCAAGAGATGAGATTGGTTATAATTATGCTAAAGATCTGGGACATGGTGCAAGAGATGAGATGGGTTATGGTTACTCTGAAGATCTGGGACATGGTGCAAGAGATGAGATGAGTTATGGTTACTCTGAAGATCTGGGACATGGTGCAAGAGATGAGATGAGTTATGGTTACTCTGAAGATCTGGGACATGGTGCAAGAGATGAGATGGGTTATGGTTGCTCTAAAGATCTGGCACATGGCACAAGAGATGAGATGGATTATGATTGCTCTAAAGATCTGGGACATGGTGCAAGAGATGAGATGGGTTATGGTTACTCTAATGATCTGGCAAATGGTGCAAGAGATGAGACGGGTCATGGTTACTCTACCGATCTGGGACATGGTGCAAGAGATGAGATTGGTTATAATTATGCTAAAGATCTGGGACATGGTGCAAGAGATGAGATTGGTTATAATTATGCTAAAGATCTGGGACATGGTGCAAGAGATGAGATGGGTTATGGTTACTCTGAAGATCTGGGACATGGTGCAAGAGATGAGATGGGTTATGGTTGCTCTAAAGATCTGGCACATGGCACAAGAGATGAGATGGGTTATGGTTGCTCTAAAAATCTGGGACATGGTGCAAGAGATGAGATGGGTCATGGTTACTCTAACGATCTGGGACATGGTGCAAGAGATGAGATTGGTTATAATTATGCTAAAGATCTGGGACATGGTGCAAGATATGAGATTGGTTATAATTATGCTAAAGATCTGGGACATGGTGCAAGAGATGAGATTGGTTATATGCTAAAGAACTGGGACATGGTGCATGAGTTGAGATGGGTTATGGTTACTCTGAAGATCTGGGACATGGTGCATGAGATGGGTTATGGTAACTCTGAAGATCATGACACCATGATAGAATTTGAGAGAGTGTAAGGGGGTTATTTATCAAAGGTCGAATTTTAGAATAATGTGATTTTTTTAAAACTCTAATAAATTTGATTTTATTCACAATTCGAATGGTATATTATTTAAGTAAAAAACTAAAAAATAGTCCCAACCGGAAATTTCGAATCAAATTCGAACTCCGGAAAAACCCCTAGAATATGGTGCATCAAATTTTTTTGACGCAAGACATTTTTTCACTTATTGGAGTCTAAGGGTGGCATTTTCATGGTGAAACTTAATGAAAATTTTTGCTAATCACTATTAACATTTTCATATAGTTCAAGGGACCTCTGCCATTGACTTTTACATAAATTCGGCAGGTTTTAGGCAGGACTGTATTTAGGTCCGATGCTGCCCTAGGCACCGAACCTAAACACGTCCCCTACGCGATGTCACACGGACGTCGTGGAATTGAGATCACTTGACATGCGCGAATGACGTCACCACCGCCAACCAGCCCCCTAGCCCCAGCTCTTTCACCGGATTTCCTATGGAAATCCATGGTAGAGGCAGGGCAATTATAAAATAAAATACATTTATAGGCACCCGAGGCGCCCCTGGTTTTAGGTGGCAAATATTCAAATTTTTGAGGGGTCTGGCTATAATAAATATAACTTTAAAATTCAAATTTGAGTTGGTGGTTTTAAATTCCAAAAAAAAAATCTAAATTTGAATTTACCATTCAAACCTTAGTAAATTGGCCCCTAAGATTTATGTTCAATAAAACCATTAATATTGTTAGCATGAATCACTTAAGTTAAAATGATAAAAATGAAGTTGTTGGTATATAGAAGAACATACTATTTTCGGGTATGTATACGAGTGTGTGCATTTAGCATGAATTGAAGAGGTGTATACAGCACCCACAATCTCTGTACTGGAAGCTCCACAAAGATCCAAAAATACGTAGAGATCATTCGGCAACTTTATACCTGAACCAAACAACAAATTAAATGCAAATGAAGCACAGTTTTTGCTTTTAGACAAACAAACAACCACAACCTGGTTTTAAGGAACAGTATTATACACAGACACATTACCCTTGGTTTTGTGTTAAAAAAAAAAACAACAACAGCCACAACCATAATAATGTTTAGAAAATCAAACACATACAATTTAAGGGGAATCTGGTTAACAAACCAATCACTTAAAAAAAGAAACCATCCTTTTTTCACTGAGGACCTTAACAACATTTCTCAATGCACTAAGTACATTTTATCCATGCAAAATTACACAAACATTTGAAATTTTTTCACTTTTTTATTATTATTTTTCAACACCAACATTATGCATTTCTTTGTTAATTATACTGGTTAAATTGCACAGCCGACGGCTGTCAAATATCAGATACATCATATACATATTTTATACATAATTTGGACAACACAACATTACACACCTTGGAAAAAATGTTTTATTTTTGTATTTTTTTTTTCTTTTTTGCGTCCGGACTATAGGGTTGATGGAGAAGTCTGTTAAAGAGTTATTTCAAAAAACAAAAGCTACGATAAACAAGTAAAATGGCTTAAACCTCAGAAATGCTGGGAGAGGGTGTAGCATGGCGGATACAGAAGGCAGTTTCAGCAGCAAACGGATATATAAAGCCCTAAGCTCCTACTGCCATTGGAAAACAAGGTGGCCAACTTTAAGCACAATGTGCACTTGTTTTGGTATCGGCTGCTGAAAGAGCCTAAAGTATGAGCAGCAGAATAAAAGCAGCATTCACTCACTCACTCACTCCATTTCTTACGTTGGTTGAATTAATGGGAGGTGCATTTTTGCCATTCAAGCTCACATTAGCCATTGGAGGCTGCTGTATCAGCACCTAGGGATGTCCCAACCCTACCGAGTCTCCTGAAAACCCGATTCATTAACAGTTGTGGTCACAGACGTGATTCATGGGAAGTGGAAGCACCATGGATTATATCTGATCAGCTCGCTGATTCAACAAAGCCAACCCAATTGTTCCGGGTCCTGTAATAAACGGAGTAACTGGAACTGAGGATTTATGGTCAAGACACTGAGGATGTTGGATTAATTCCTTTCAGAGGCCAGAAATTTGCATTAAAAACACGAGTTCTTGTTAAAGATGAGCCTCTAATTGGTGAAATACCTACATTGTGGATTTTAAGGGGCACATTTACTTAGCTAGAGTGAAGGAATAGAAGAAAAAATCCTTCGAATTTCAAATGTTTTTTTTGGCCGCTTCGACATTCAACGATTCTAACTAAAAATCGTTTGACTATTCGACCATTCGATGGTCGAAGTACTGTCTCTTTAAAAAAACTTCGACCAAGTACTTCGCCACCTAAAATCTACCGAACATCAATGTTAGCCTATGGGGAAGGTCCCCATAGGCTTACTAACAATTTTCTGATCAAAGGAAAATCGTTCGATCGATGGATTAAAATCATTCGAATCGTTCGATTTTTCCTTAGATCGTAGGAAATGTGGTAAATCCTTCGACTTCGATATTCAAAGTCGAAGGATTTTACTTCAACGGTCGAATATCGAGGGTTAATTAACCCTCGATATTCGACCCTAATTAAATGTCCCCCTAAGTGTAGGCATTTTAGTGATTCAAACAGAGCAGAGCAGCTTTTGGATAATTCGGAGACAGCGACTTTTATTGGTTCATTGTCAAAAAGCCTTGGAATACCCCAAAGGCTCCCATTGTCATTGGTTCAAACCCAACAGTCTTTAAATAATCTAAAGGCACCCATTTTCATTGGTTCAAACCCATGTCTTTGAAGAGTCCAAATGCAATGCTTTGCACCGGCTTTAAGACAGAAGTCAATGAATACACCAAAGACTTGCTTTCTGCCACGCAACTTTGGAATAATTCAAAGGCACTCGATTTCAATGGTTTAGATCCAGTGGTGTTTAAATATTCCAAATGATCCTGTCCCGTTAAATTTCAACCCAAACAGTCTTAATGAATAATCAAACAGCATTTTTTTTGTCTAAACCCAATGGCCTCTGAAAGGTCTTTTAAAATCATTCCTGCTCAACTGGCGGCAAGAAAATAAAATCATCTTTTTACTAAATCTGTGACAAAAAGAAAAAAAATATTTGATGTATTTTTGATAAACAGATATTTACTCGTAAATGGAGCAACCCAGGAGATTTTAGCTTTGTTGACCTGAAATTTGCCGTGATTCTTCCAAAACAAGTTATTTTTGTGCACTTGGGTCAGAAGGCACAACTTTTTATTAAAATCATAAGAACAACTGCTTTTCTCTGCTTTTGAGGATAGTGGGATGAGAATTAAAAGTGCAGTAAACATTTATTTTAGCCAGAGGAAACTATACTGTCTTGTTGCCCAAAATAAGCAGCTTCGCTTTATCCTATGACTCGATTTGAATTTGGAATTAAACTGCGAAAAAACAAATGAAGAGACTGCGGTGACTGTAAATCTAGTGTATAAAAATGTTACAGTTCTTAGATATAATCAAAAATACAAAAACTTAGTTTCAACAAGTTATTGTTTAGTGCTAACCATTACAGTGCAAGGTTCTTTACAGTAAAAGTTGTGTATATGTATTACAGTAACACAGACAGCCTAAAACTATGTAGAATAGGTCCCTGATGATAAAAGTTTATTGTTTTATTTTCTGCACCAGTTTAAGAGGAACCCACGCACAATAATGGTCAATTACTTTACTTATCTACATTTTTAAATTTAAAAAAAATGAATGAGACAACAACTTTACGTTACCGCACATACACGCCTATCTTTTTTTTTATATTTAAAACGCATGTTAAATTTTACCAGTCAAATAAACTGAAAAGGCTCCCTTTTCTATACTGGGCCATTTTTAAATTGATTATATTTGTGATGGGATTCAAAGCATTTTGTCACTCTGATCGATTAAGTATTGGGCCTTATTTATTAAAATCCGAATTTTTCTGAGTATATAGAATAAAAAAAAGCCAGACTAAACTAGAATCCACGATTGGACCTTATTTATTATTAAAAAAGCATGGATTGGGTAAAAACTCTATAAAATCAAGTGAAAATCTGAACTGTGCGTTTTTTGGGGGTTTTTTCTTGAATCGCTTGATTTTTTTCAGGCTTTTTTCCTGAAAAGTCCAAATTTTTCTGATTTTTGCCCAAAAAGCCCAAAATTGTTGGATTTTCGGTCTAATTCCAGCGCAGACTACAGAAACTTCCAAATAGGATAGAGACCTACCATTGACTTATATACAACCTCGCCAGGTCTGAGATGGAGTATTTTCAGATTCACACTTTTTCCATCCTTGGGGTATAATAAATCTCCAAAATCTGAGTTTTTTTCCCCACAAAAAAAAAAAATCGGATTTTATAGTTAAAAACTAGATTTTTTAGACTTTAATAAATATCCCCTATTATGTTGCAATAGACAAGCCAGGCTTATATATGACCTGTTCTTTTATCTTATTCCTGGTCAAATGAAAGCAATGAAAAATGGTTTCAAAACATAAAAAGAAACTCCCAAGGATAAAATTATATTTTTATCATATGTGGATCTTTCATCATCGTATTATCTTTCTATTGTATTTTTATCTGAATGTGTATATATATATATATATATATATATATATATATAAATTTCAAATCTGCTTATACACACACACACACATATATATATATATATATATATATATATATATATATATATATATATATATATATATATATATATATATATATATATATATATATATATGTGTGTGTGTGTGTGTATAAGCAGATTTGAAATTTGAACTACTACCAAACAGTAAACTGAGCATTTCAATGTTTACAACACAATAATTAAAACAGCCAGTAAATATGGAAAATGCTCTTAAATGCTCTTCCTAAAATGTTAGGAAGGTTAGATATCCAACTTACTACAAATATACAGAAGCAGAGTTATTAAAAATCAAAACGTGAGAATTTTCAATTTTTTTCTAATTAAAAAACTCAAGAAATTAGTATTCTACAAAATCTGAAATTTTTGTATCGAAAACTTGAGTTTTAAAATAGCTTGAATCTTCAAAACATACCTCCCATTGAAATATATTCTATATTATATTTTATTTCTTTTTTTTATTAGAGTTTGAGTTATTGTTTTCATTTAATAATTCTTGAAAATTTAATTTTCAAAAACGTTATTAGAATCACATTTTCGAATCAATTTTTAATAAATCAGCTGCATACTTTTGGTATGAACAGAATTGGTGTGATTCATATTTTTTTCCTGCTATTTTTTGGCTGCACCTGGCATGACTAGTCACTAGAACTTTACGTGACTTGTCCAAGTAAAAACTTAACTGACACAAAGGTCCCCAACTTTCACCTAATATCCTAGAAATCATAGATTTTATACTGTGTCAACTTCTTTTACTCTTTCACATGAACACCAGGGCTTTCCGATTTCACATCTCACCACCTTTGAAACTACTGTACCAACCTTACATAGAAGATACTATTTTTCCAATATTTTCTAATATTTCCTCTTCAAAATATACTTCTCCTCATAACTGTAAAAACAACCGAATGCAGAAATCCATTTTTTCGGCTCTGCACTGGCCCATTTGTATAGTTTATGTATAGATGTTGATAACTAGTACTTGTTGTAGATGTATTAAGTATTAAAGGAAATTAAAAAAATACAATTACATGTAAAAAAATAAATTAAACATTTAAAAAAACAGAGCCAAAGGTATCCTAGAAAATGTTTAAAAGAATAACCATGCCAAGAGTGGAGAAAGTTCTAGCTTATAGAATGAAGTTCTATGTATTGTTAAGCACTAGTAATATTTTCTTGAATGGCAGGTACGTGTCACAACTTCGGCCAATACGCCAAAGTAATCTCCAAGAATGAGGGGGTGATTTACTAACAATCATATTTTAATTTTTTTCCACAAATCACAAAAAATTTGTGGTTTTCTAAAAAAAAATAATTTGATTTTAAGTAAAAAAAAAAACACACAAAAACCTGTAAGGCGAAATTTTGCCAAGGTCCTATAGAAGTCAATGGGAGATGCCCTGATTCTATTGGACATCTTTAAATCAATTCAGACTTTTAGAGGTTTTCAGATTTTTTCCTCCACTATAAATTATCAGAAAATCTTGAATTTTTGAAGAAGATTTTCAAGGCATTCTTATTTTTAAGCACATCGTCCAGTGGATTTTTTTTGTTTGTACTTTTTTTTATTCTGATTTTTGAATACATCTCCCGACATTCATAGTTTTAGAGTTTGTGAGTTTAATCGTGGTTTCCAAAACCTCTAAAACCACTACACAACCTTTAATAAGTAAGCCTCCATGTGTTATCTGCTTCCCAAGAGACACAAGTGTGAATTCAAGACCAAAATCTAGCTCAATAAAATGCTAGTACTGCACATTAAAAGTGAAAGCAAAATAACAATTTGGCCTTGAATTTGTGTATCTGTAACACACGCATTTTGTTTGGTCACCTTTATATTGTATAATTATTCAACATACTTGTCCTTACATAATGACTTTAAAATAAGCATAGAAACCACTTTTTATATACTAGTGGAAATAAAAATGACATTGTGTCACAGAAAGAGATAGCACCCATTTTACAAACCGGTGATAGAAACTGATTTAATGGATTATAGTACCAGGCTAGGTAACTTTATCAAAATCCATCAAAATTGAAAACAATTCTTCCTTCTAGATGGACTTTGTATGGCTTTAGGTTCATGAAATATTTGTGCTATTTTAGAGACTTTCTAAATAATTCATGAAGCTAGTCTACAAATAGGATTTGTAAATTGTCTTCTCATTCTAGTATATTAACAACTTTGACTTTCAACAGAAATAATCATTTTTTTAAAAAAAAAATTCAACCTTTTAAATACCCGAATTTGTTTAGCACCTGTGAACCTGTGGGCATTTTGTGCTTGCAGAGCTGACGGCCTTTATATTGGGAATAAAAAAAGTAGTGAATAAGTGAAAATACACTATAGTACACTAATACACTTAAACACCACAGTAAGGAGCATATTTAGCAAGGGTCGAAATTCGAATTGAAAAAAATTCGAAATTCAAATTCAAAAAGACCAACCGAAATTAAGTGGAAGTTTTTATTTTGTCGAATAGGTCAGTTTTCAATCGAATAGGTTCGTATTTGGCCAAAATCGAATTGAACAAATTGAAGGAATAGCACATTTGATCGAATTCGATTCAAAGTTTTTCCCAAAAAAAACCGTAGATTTTTTCAAAGTCCACCAGTTGACTCCAAATAGGTTCTAGGATGTCCCCATAGGCTAAAACAGCAATTTGGCAGGTTTTAGATGGTGAATGGTCAAGTCAAATTTTTAAAGAAAATTCACCTCAACCTTTGATAAATCTGCCCCTAAGTCTTAGCAGTTATCAAAAGAATTTCCATGGAAGAATCCATAATACAATTTCAACAAATGCACTACACTGGTGTGTTTTTTTGTTTTTATGGCATATGTAAATGTTGTGTCAACTCCAGACAGCCCAAAGTGATAGTTATAAAAACACAATAAATCGTCTTTGAAACCCCATAATAACTAAACTCCAATTTCAAACGACAACTCCGAATTGGATCAACAAATAAACATTTGAAATATTTAAAATAAATATTTGAAATAAGTTTCAACTGCAAATATACAAATAAAGTGTATACCATAGTATTAATGTGGCAAAATGTCTGAAATTCATAGGCATAAGCTAATTCTTATCATGTAAAAATGAACAAAGAAAAATTAAGATATGATGTGAGAGTTTAGCCCACAAAAAATTCTAATTTTCATACGGAATTAAAAAACACAAATGCAAAGAGCTTGGATAAAAAAGAATAGAGATAATCAGACAAAGATATTGTGTGTTTGCCTAATTTTAAAATATATCCATACATGCAAAATATTTTAAAATTCTTTTAGAGGGATTTAAAAGCTTTCTATTGAGTTTACTTTGCAAAAAAATCTAGTTTTGACCTTAAAGGTTAAAAGGTTCTAAATTATAGGGGGTTATTTACTAAGCTCCGAATACCCGAAATTTCCCGAAATCCAAAAAATTCGTGATTTTTTTTTATAAAATCTGACTTTTAAAAACCCAGAGGGCTAAAAAGCCCGAATATAAAAACACTGCATCTCAAACCTGTCTAGGTTGTATAAAAGTCAATGGGAACAGTCCCATTGATTTTTAGTTGTGTCGGGAGTTTCAGCAATTTCACAATGTTTTCGGAGCTTTCGGGTGAAAAACTCTGAAAAATTCTGAGATTTCGGGAAAATTTCACTAAAAAATTGGGAAAATCTGAGCTTTTCCTACAAAGCAAATTTTCGGGAAAATATAATAATAAATAAGCGTTAAAAACCCGATCGGGTAAGATCGGAGTTTGTAGCAGCCGATATTGAGATAAATTCGGACCTTGATAAATAACCCCCTCAGAGTGTCTTAATTTTTTATTGATTTGCTTTAATCTAGGCAGAAGACCTATTATAAAATACGATTTTGTAGACAATTTTTATTTCATTTAAATACGATTCTCACATTTCTTTTCTCACTTTTAGCACTTTGATTTATTAGGTAATAATGTTTAAAAAAGACACATATCCACCAATAATATATCTGCCTTTTTTTAAAAACAGAAAATAATTGAAACATTAGACTATATATAAGAAAAATAAAAAACTCAACTGATTTCATTAGATATGTTATGGCAAATATTTGTCAATTATTTTATCATAACATATTTTTATCATATTATTAATAATTGTAATTATTAATAATAATTAGAGTATGTTCTAAAGGTCTTCGACTGATGCAGAAGCCATTATGAATTATTGCTAGGTTTTATGAATTTGAAATAGCAGTCATTTGTTAAATTCCTAAATGCACCAAGAGTTTTTTTTAAAAAATCTAAATATTGTGAGACTAGTTGTGCTTTCTCCTTAAATAAAAAATACCTATTGAAGTTATTTTAAGCTTCAGAGTGACAAAATGCTTGAAAGATTTTGGAAGATTTAACTAACTTTTCTTCATTATTTATAGATATAATCATTTTCCAACTGTCCCTCATGGACACAAAAATAGTCAAAATACTTCACAGTAAAAAAATAGAGATGAACAGGCAAACTGTTAAATTTGCTCCTCAGAGCAAATGGCGCTATCAATGCATTCATGAAATGTACAATTATCCGATAATTTGTTGAGGAATTAAAAACTGTTGCTGTATAATTCTGTCAAAATATCACCTATGTTGGTGCAATTTTATTATTTACATAAATTATTGATATTTCTCAGTAGCTTATGTTACATCGCAACCACGACCTCTACGTTTGAAACGTCAATAAAAAAATTCTCATAGTTTTTTTTAATTTACAGTAATATTTTTTGTAAGTATTGTAGTTTATCACCATCATGTTTTTGTGCTTGACAATTGACAAAACAAATATATGGGAAGACTAAAACAACTTACCATGCCATCCACCTTACATAATTTTTTTGGGTAGGGAGATAAAAAAATAAAAATAAAATCAGGAAACAATTGATCATAGCTCCATGACTAACATTTTAAAATAATAAATAATTCTTATTTCAGCTGAGATAAATTCCATTAATTATATTACATGTTTAAAATCGTCAGTAGTCTTCATCTATAGAGAATAAAGATATCCTCAAACTTTGTTTTTATTCTAATTTTGATAACGTTGATATAATGTTCTCTAGACATTCAACTATTTTGCTTTTACTGAAGACGAAAGGACATTTTGCCTGAAGTTTTTAGGGACTTTTTTTAGTATTAAATTCGATATATGATGGGATGTGTTATCAGGAACCTCACTATCCAGAAAATCTCCAAACTACAGCACTGCCCTGTCCCACTGCTACCTGTTTAAGCAAATAATTCTTCATTTGTGTCTCATTTGTTTTTTATTTTAAATTAGTAGAGTACCAGTACCTTGTTCTTGATTCATATTGAATTTTATTATGGGGGTTATTTATCAAAGTTTGAATTTCAAATTTATGTGAATTGTTTTACTCTTATAAATTCAAATGTACTTGAATGTGAGGTTATTTATGAAAAAATTTGAACGTTTACAATTAGTGATGGGCGAATTTATTTGCCAGGCGCGATTCGCAACCGATAAAATTTACGAAAATTGGCTGGTGGCAAAAAATTTTGGGAAAAAAACGGACGCTGGCATCGAAAACGAGACGCCAGCGCTGTTTCGTGAATTTATCGGCACAAATTCGCCCATCACTATTTACAATTCGATTTAATTGGAACGACCGGAAAATTCGATTCATAATCGAATAAATCCAAATAGCATTTTCCAGATTTTGGGGAATAGTCGAATTTGAACTGTTTCCAAGGTCGAGAGGTGATAAATCTCACATTCAAATTCACATTCGAGTTGGTTGTTTAAAATTTGAATTGGTGAGTTTTGATTAAAAAAAATTCTAATTTGAACCTTAATAAATCTGCCCCTATCTGTTATATATTACTAATGTGTGAATTTTCTCCTTGCATAACTTCACCAAAGTATTTTAACAAAGCATCTTAAATTTACCAAATATTTAAAAACAGTGTGAGACAATTGTACCGAATTTTGTTATATCTGGGAAATTAGCATGCAGGATGAGACATAGATAATGATATGAAGAATGGCTGCTCTCTAAAATGGCAGTTAACCCGCTCAAACATGGAGTGATTTCTCTGGTGAAAATTCATTGTGCTCTTAGACAATTGGCAAAGATGTATTGGAGAAATTTCACCAATGCAAAGATAATCTGCACAAGCTTGTCATAATAATATTTATTAATGCCCTTTTGTCCGGGGCTACGTACAATTTTACGCTTATCAGATATTGTTAGCCATGAAGAAAAAAACGTTTAGAAAAAGAATTTTATAGAGCATGGCCAACTGTCATGACAATAGGGAAAATGAATCAGCTGTATCCTTTGTATGCCACCGTTCCAGTTCGTATTCTGTACAACATGCAGTTTATATAAGGTGAGTGTAATTTTCAGTTACAGTAATGGACTAAGTGCTGATGCAATTAATAAATTAAGAAAAAAATTATAATCCCTAAATCACAATTAGTGATGGGTGAATCTGTCACGTTTCCCCGAAAAATTCACAATGGTCTGCAAAATATTTTTTTTACACAAGACAATTTTTTCTCACTCCAAATGCCAAAAAAAATTCTCAGCGACAATTTTGTATTGGCAACTTTTTTGTCTTTGCAATTTTTTTGTCCAAAGTCAATGGGCGTCAAAATTGTTTTGTCACAGCGGATTTTTATGTGACAAAATTTTACCCTTGCCTCATCACTAGTCACAATCCCTAATAAACACTATTATTAATGAACCCAGATTATTTGACATTTAACACGTATGTACATTTCTATACAGAGTAACTTGCAAACAGAGGAGTGACTATAAAGGGCAGATTTATCAAGGGTTGAATTGAAAAATAATTCTTTTTTAAATTTGAATTTCGAGGTAATTTTAGGGGGTAATTTACTAAATTACGAATGCAGAAATCACAAAAAATCTTGATTTCTTTTTTATAAAATCGAACTTTTAAAAATTTGCAAATTTTTTGGAATTCAGTAAACCCCAAGGATGGAAAAGTCTGAATCTGAAAATCTGACATCTCAGACCTGTCAAGGTTGCGTATCAGTCAATGGGAGAAGTCCCAATGATTTTTTTGATGCGCGTTAGGTTTCGGCCAAAACCCCAAAGCTTTCGGAGTTTTCGGTGAAAACTACGAAAAAATTGATGAAAAAGTCCGAAAAAATTGTGAAAATCAGATTTTTTCCTGCAAAGAAAATTTTCTGGAAAATTTAATAAATAAAAGTAAAAAACACGAGCGGATTTGATCAGCGTTTGTAAAAGAAAATATTGAGATAAATTCGGACATTGATAAATAACCCCCTTAGTGTACTTCGATTAGGGAATAATCCAAATTCAAATTGAATTTGAAAAATTTTTGAAAAAATTTGAAAATTTGAATATCTAAATTTATCACGTACTGTCTCTTTAAAAATTCAACTTCAACTATTCGCCATCTTATCCCTGCCGAATTGCTGTTTTAAGCTATGGGAGACCTACTAGAACCAATTTGGAGTAATTTGGTGGATCCGAATTCGATTTGCACGATTGAATACAGCCTATTTACCTGAAGTTAAAAAATTAGATTTTTCCAAAAATTTTTAGTTGGTCTTTTTTAATTTGAATTTTTATTCGAATTTTTAAAATAACTCCCATCAACTCGAAATTCTACCCTTGATAAATCTACCCCTTGTAATATAGTTCACAGATCTCTAATTCTATTTATAGATTCGGAAGCAGCAATTTATACTGGAGGGGGAACTTTTTTTTTTCTCCTTTGTTTAATATTTCACCTAAAAATCTGGTGGAAGATGAGAAAAGCACCCTTTGAAAGCTGATTATTTTCTTGTTTGTTTGTTTACACTGTACAACCTCAAAGAAAAAGAAATCTCATATACACACGCATAAAAATGTCACATTTCACAGTCTCCAATTAGTCAACAACCAACATAATTATTCTGAGTATCTCATTATATACTGATATAGCATTGTTCTTTATTACAAAGCAAAAATAGATATTTTTGAATATATATATTTATATATATATTTGACTACGTATTACATCTTAAAATGTTCACACCAGATATGCACAGAAAATGTAACAAATCGAGGTAGATACTGAAGCTTGTCAATGAGTCAGCTGAATTTCTAATCGGTTTCCAAAATTCTTCCAAATTTTGAAATTCTGAAAAAGTTTCGAATTTGCGAATACACCTTCTACATAAACGCACAAGCTTTTAGATGGTGAATTAACTATTCGAGTTTTAAATTTTTACAGCAAAAATTTTAATCATGGTAAAAAGTCATATTTTAAACTATGTATGCATTACAAAAAAAAAGACAATTTACCCAATATTGTAAAATGTAAAGTCACCGTAGCCTTGTGCCTATATAGGTTCATAACATTAGGGGGTTATTTATCAAAATATGACATTTTCTCTCTATTTTCTGAAAACCCCTGCAATCAAATCTACATGGACTTCCTCCCCCCCCCCCCTATTTACCAATTCATTTTTATGAAAATGTGTTGTGCTGGAAAAGTCTTGATAAAATTGTGAAAAAATCCGAATCGTAAGTTTTTTTTGGATTTGTTGCCAAAAACTGTGACCTTTATGGATTTGACAACCCGAAACCTGCAACTTTTTCAGATTTGATGCACAAAATATTCGGATTATTGTAAAAAACGCATCGCAGATCAACTTATCTTGACTTCTACATGAACTGAGGTCTGAGTTGGAGTAATTTTTTCATCTGACTTTTAACACCATCTGGGTTTAATAAATATTGAAAAATTTCAGTTTTTTTCTTATGAAAAAAATGTGTTTCTCCCCTTTAAAAGTCCGTTTTTTTAAAAACGGATTTTAATAAATAACCCCCTTAATAACCTTATATCTTACAATTGGGGTGCATTATTTTCTTTATTATATTTTTGGCTGTATAATTACCAAAAACAAATTAAATTCCATGATAGTAGGATAGAGTAGATAGGGAATCTTGTGACTAACCACATCATGGAACCCTGGAGACATCGAATCGAAATATGATGTTTGTACCGGACTACTGTTCTTAGCTACTGTTCACCGTTAACAGCAACCTGATCTAGAATGTTCTAGAAGGTTATTCAGCCAAATTTAGTTTTTGTGTTTGTTTTATCTCAATTACGTCAAACTCGCAGACATTCCACTCCCACACACACCAATAAATAAAAAAACATCCATTTTGAGTAAAATATATTGTACTTAATACTGTAAATATATATTGTGGCTTTTATAGCATTTCTGATCATTTCCCCTTTGTTGGGACTGTATCTACTGAACCCGCAAGTTTGTACCTGGAAATTAAAGTGCAGTGTTTTCTGACTATAGCTGGCCATAGACGCAAAGATCTCATCGTACGAATCGAGGATTCGTGCGATTTTGGGAACGTGTGTGGAGAGTCCCGACATTTTTTGTCCGGCGAAGATCGGTCGTTTGGTCGATCGGACAGGTTAGAAATTTTTTGTCGGCTGCCGATAATATCTCTGCGTGTATTGACGATCGTACGATTTTCAGTGGGAGACTGTCAGTAGCTTTATCTATCGTACGATTGCTGTCAGGGGCAGAACATCGGCTGATCTGTTCTTTAACTACTTTATTTGGTCGGAATGGTAAGACTTTGATCTGAATGGTTAGTGGCAGGTCGGGAGATGGGAAAGTCCGATCGTACATTGATTCGTACGATCAGATCTTTGCGTCTTTGACCAGCTTAAGAGAGATAGAGAGAGATATTGCATAGATTTGGAGAGTGGCTTTGTATCATATTTCAAAAGTGCATTGACTGATCTGATGACAGTCTGGGTTTGTTTTCTGTAACAGAAAATGCTGCGTTTCGCCATAATAACAAATAGTTCCAGCGGGGGCCAGAAACTGTGACCGTTTGTGATCTTTTTTGTAACACTGGCTGAGTGGAGGAAAATAAAAAATGTAGAAATATAAAGAGGCTGATGTTGGACTTGATTTCTTTTTCCACTCCTGGCAGCCTAATGGGCCAAGTATGGAGCCAAAACAATGGCCATCCCATTGTAAAGCTGGTTAGAGTTTAGATATTATATGGCTGCCTTGAAAATGCTGCTGGATAAGGACTTATATTGGGTCATAGTCTTCCCAGATGGATCTACACAAGCTACCCATGTTATTAATTGTTGGCATGGGGTTCAGTCTATCAGATCAGCCCAGTTTGGGCCAACCTGATATCCTTAATATGTAGATCTACCAGTTTTGGCCAATTTACTCTTGTTATCCACTTATCTGCAAGCTGCTCTATTATAAGAAATTTGGAGCTCAGAGAGGCTTAATAGGCCCAAGACGTCTCATAGCCAAGGGTAGAAATGGCCATCTCATATATAGCTTAGATAAGCTCTTGTAACCTTACAGTAGTCATTTCCAAACTGTGGGGCTGTCCCCAAGGGGGGGGGCTGGAAGTAGTGGCTGGGGGGCTCATCCTGAAGGCTAGTTAGGATGAGAATTGTGGAGAACAGTGTTGGTCTGGCCTACTGGGATACCAGGAAAACTCCCGGTGGGCCCAGGTGTCAGTGGGCCCTCATGCTCATTTGGCCTATTTCATGGCCATTCCCTATTTCTATGAGAACAAAGAGGCTAAATAGATGGAATAACAGATTATAGTATGTAAAGAAAAGAAACTAGGAGAATGGAGTTGAGTGAGTATAAGAAAAATAATAGTACTGAAAGAAGGTCTGGTTTTCTGGAGAGACTGGTCTAGGTTTTTTTGGTGGGCCCCTGGTCTAAGGTTTTTGGGTGGGCCTCAGGTGTCCCAGTCCAATGCTCTCCTAAACACATCTAAAAACCAAGTTTAAAGGTGATTTGTGGTGATAATGTATTTACTGTCATAGATATTCTGCAACTATGGCTGAATGACTGATACACACACATTACCCTATATCTGTGCTCATTCCATGAGCTAAGAGGGGGCCTGAATAAAGGTTGGACCTTCAAGAAGGACTTCAACTAAAAAATGTCTGACAACTACTGCTTTACAGCATATGTTGTTTAATGTTAACCAACATGGAAGCCCTGAATCCAAGAGTAGACTGAATCCAAGGCTGAATCCCTTAAGTTTGCAGTTTTGCGATTCATTAATTCTTTTAATTACAATTCTAAAAATATTCTTAATAGCACATACTATTTTGAAACCATATGCATAATTTTTAATAGGTTATTAATTCCTTAATGATATATATAAAATGCATCTTAGCTACAAATATGCAGATGTCTTTCACAGGGGCCTATAGCAAGCTAAGGGTGCTGTTACTGCTATAGCTATAACTGTTACATTTTTGGCTATTTTCATCATGTAGCAACCCAGGTATGGGTTTGTCATCATCAGGCTTGAAAAATGGCCCAGTGGGGCTGAAATGTTACCTGACTTGTATTTTGGAGGGCCGCTAAATTTTCAGTTTGGGTTTGTCATCATAGTGATATTATTTTTGATGATTGGGTTCTGATCAGAGCTGGGAATATAGGGAGACAGTGGCCCTAAGCTGAGGACCACTTGGTTTCTTCAACATTGAATGGGCGGCTGTGAATATAGGTTCAGTGGCACATTCCTTGTAGAGCCTCAAAGCCTTTCCCAAGGCAAAAAGACAGACTGTGCAAAAGTGCGATAGTGATCTCCACTCCACTTGTCCAAGATTTAGGACAGTCAGGTCCATATTTATTTATACACACCAAAGGGTAGTAGTAGTTGGCTCTTATGTAACTATATAGAAAAAAATGCCTATGGATGGATGCTTGAAGCTAAATCTTGCAGCAGACCTGAGGGAAAAGTTGCATGTCCCTCTATTGTGCGATTGAGGTACTGCAAATAAGCCAAGCAGGGTGTGGAAGGGTTGTTAAGGAGGCCTAGTGTGTAGGGCAGCACCAAACTGAAACCTTTACAACATAGATAATACTGGAAAATATTGCAAAATTTCAAGCTGGATTTACTCTCTCCTTTCGAAGAGTAAATAGTTGCACAAGGAAAGTAGAAGGAGCTCATTGAATCTCAGCTCTTCTGATTTCTAAAGAAAGGAAGAACGGCTGTGGCAAATGTATTCGTTTGAGGACTGACGGGGTTAGAAATGGCTGCCTCGGCTGGAGTAACAGTAAACCAATAAGCACCAAGTGAAAAGGCACCACAAGGTTTGGAGAAAAGAGCTGCATATTGCTCTCCAATAGTACCAAGTGCTCCATGTAGCTTCAGAAGCTTTCACTGATTAGAAAATTGGCACTTGGAAGAATTTCGACACCAATTCCACCCGCCTCGGTTCAAAGGAAAGTCAGGGAGGGGTTTTTACCTGCCTTTGTATTGGACGGATGCAGAATATGCTATGGATGCCAAATTAGACCCAGTCTATGGAGATATGAAAGAACTCAACCCTAGAGTTTTATTACTAGCATGGCCCTCTTTGCTACACATTGGTATTGTCATTTCTAAACATTCAGCATATTAATTGGTTAAGTTTTAAATTCATGAATATTTTGCTTTTTAAAGTGAGAGGATATCTGACCCTTTTACCATAATATCTTAAGTACAGTATTATATGGTATAGTCCACCCCGCTTCCAAAATAGCTAACAGCCAAGTAAATAACCTGCCATGCTACATGACAACAGAATTAAAGGCTATGAAAGTTCTGTAAATGTCAGAGCTAGAGAGAGAACTGAGTGGACATACACTATATAGCATTAGCACATTACAAACTTGTAGTTGTGAACCAGTAAATCTGGTTGTACAACTGAACCATGCCCAGGTACAAGCAACTGTCAGCTGTATTATCATTCTTAGGGTAGGTGGTAGGGTGTAGACATGGGCAGCCAAAATCACTTGGTTTGCAAGTTGTTTAAATAAACTATTGCCTTCCAGACTTACCAATTTACCCCTAATATTATGGATATGTATAAGCCTATTAATAAGGCTGTATAGGTTTTAGAGGAAACTTACTTCAGCTGCCACATCTACAAGTATGAAGGTTTATGCAAATAATGTATGTATATATGTATGGAGGCCATACATCACAAACATAAAGGAAAATCGCCCCTAAATTATTCATTTACCTTAATAGCTTACTTATTCCAGTTTATCTGTGCTTCTAAATATGTTTTATTGCCCTGCTTGCAGTTGGTCTCTCTACTTCTTTCACAATATATAATTCCAAAAAGCATGCTTATCTCCAAAATATATTCTTATATCTGGCACCAACTTATGCCATCACATCCAGTTGGTGCTTTGAAATATGAATCAAAAGAAATAATATATTTTCTAGACCAAGTGGAAAAAAATGGCTTAAAACCATGGACTCCTAAGGGTTTCGGTATCATGGATGGGAACAAAGCACCATGGTTTTTTTTTTACCAATAAAGCACCTAAGAACCCTTCACTTTTGTCTGCCATATTCCCAAAGTAGAGAATGCACCCCCAACATAGGCACCTCTATGGGCTGCTAAGGCTGATAAGGCTCCAAGAGCCTTGTATATGTTTAGAAATCTTAACCATAAAATGATTTGGGTATAAACCGTAGTATTTGATGGGCACTGCTTTATTTCACTTAGAGTTGTTATAGCTATTGCCATGAGCAGGGGTCCTCCTGGTCTACATGAATACCAATTTCTTCATATGCTGAATGGCTTTTGCAAAACGTTATAAATCAAATTAGAATTACACCGAATGAAGCCTTACAAAAACTAGAACTTTAATCCATGCAACTATATCTTCAATACATTGTATGCGAGAGATAGAGATGTAGGGTTTTGGGTGGAGAATAGCTTTGCCTTAGTAGTAAATATGTATATGAATGTACTGAATGTTCTCACCAAATATGTAGCCAACTTCTCTATGTTTCCCTCTGAGAAAAGTTTGACCTCAACAATGAGCTGAAGTTCAGTACAGTAGGATGTATATGAAGATAGAGCCTACTGTAATCTCCCTTCTATCAAGGCCACACAAAAAGCAAAGTGCTTATGTACATGCCCTTCTCTAGCTTAATTAGTTGATGATCTTAATGTGTTTTCGAAGATCATAAACAATATTTGGAAGCATGGAATCACTGCCTTACACTATAAAAGTAAAGTTTTGGAGGCTTTTGGTAGGTTTCAATGTTTTGTAACATCCAAGGAATGTGTGCTTTAGACAAGAGCCTAAGTGCCTTCAGATATTTTGGTTTATATATTGCAGTATCGTGCAACAGCTCACAATAACCTGTAAATACTTTCTCTTTTTGGTCAGATAGATTTAGAGTTAAATGTGCCACGATACGTCGATGACATACCTTCTTAAAGAAACTGCTGGAATACAAAGGGGTATACATAGCTTTAAACCCATGGCTGAAAAATAAATAATCCTCAAGAATAGTAAAATATTACCAACAAAACCAATAAAAAAATAAGGTTTTAGTGATGAGCCTCTGCTTGGAATAACTCAGCACTGATTTGCACCATAGACTGTGGTCTTATTGAAGTGTAAAAGAAAAAAACAAAGCCTTTCAAATGGGCACACAGAAAAGACTTACAGTATTTACTTAAATATATACTCTATATATATTATATATATATATATATATATAACTTTCTTTGTCCAAGTAGAGCAAATGTGGGATTAAAAAGATGCCCTAAAACAAGTTATTTTTAAAGGAGCAATACTCTGGATTAGAAAATATTGTTGTGGATATTCCTGAAATATAGGTTTTTATAGCACGATTAGATTCCCACGCTAGAAGCATATGCTATACTCACATATCAGAGAAATCAAAGTACAACCATAAACAGAAAAAAAATTTAAAAAAAGGAAACAATCCATTACAATTTGACTTAAAGACACGGAAAAGTTTTTTTCAAGCTTCACACAGAAGAAAGTTATAATCTGGTAGAACTGCGCCTTTATCAGGAGTGTAGCAGCGGTTCTTGGGTTGAATAGACAGAAGAACATGATTATCGCAGTTCTAGAACGCACCATGTGATGTGAAGCGGGATTTTTGTGTGTTCATCCAATCACAATGCAAAGAAGTACAAAGCACCAGTTATTGTTGGAATTGTAGTTTTTTTCCCTTTGTTTCAGAAACTCAACGTATTCCTAAAACCGGAACGAAACAAAAGATTTAACGTAGCACTAGAAATCACTTTAAGGCTCAGATTGAACAAGAGACACGAACGGGACCCTAGCGGATTATTGTAACACACGGTGCTCTCTCCACGCAGCCTTAAAATGAAAAAGATTGAATTTGCCAGTCATCGATCAAGTATTGTGCCTTTAATTGTCATGTCTTTTTCTTTTAGCTACCTTGCTGAGTTTTATTATTACTGAATCTGGTGTAGATACCACTGTTGGTTTTGGTGTTTTTTTATGTGATCAAACTTTCGTTTCGTATTTTTTTTTTTGGGGGAAATAGAAATGTTTTTCCATGTGAAATCAGTGCAAGGAAAACGACAACTGAGCATCACAGGACCGGTATTAACTCTTCGGCTGCCGACGGGAGGCCGTCAGCGGAAGGGTTAAAGAAAACTGGACACCCCCTTCCCCTCTTCCAGATCCCCATTGAGAGAATCCACATTTATCATGTGCAACTCTACATTTCTTTCACATCATGTCCCCAAGAAATAGTCAGCCGAAAGGCTTGATCGCTTTATCGCCTGACTGATAACCACCGATTTTGCATTAGAAAGGTACAGTAGTTAATGAAACTCAGCACCAAAGGGCATAAGGCAGTTGAAGGTTAGTTTGTTCTAACAGCACCAATCCCATAAATTCTTTACACTTGGTTTATAATGTATAAAACATTGAGCGGAGGAAATCTTCTTCCACCCTAGAACTTAGTATGGATGTCTCAATACCGACTCTTGCGTCTACATCACCAAAGAAGAGTTCTTTTTTTGTTTGTTTTTTTACTTACAAAACATAGAGAATATCTTTGTGTACATACGCCCACCGGAGAGAGAGCAAGAGAGAAGCTCGGCGGAAGCTTCCGGCCATTTGTTATTTTTCATTGAGCTGTGTTTTTTGTTTTCAATTTTTTTTCGTAAACAAAAATAAGGTTCCTCTATACGTGGAATTTTAGAGAGAAGACTCGTATTGTAGTAACTCATACAGGAGAGGACCGTCTCTGTACCTAATGCCTACAGCAGAGGGGGTGATGTACTGAAGAATGTTGATAGTCCTTCTTAACCGTCTGTCTACAAAATGTGCATCCCATGCTGGATACCGTTTCCTTGGCATGTCGATCTTTATGAGCGGCCCTTCTGGATAATAAGGACGCCCTGATGGAGTAGTTGGCACCATTGGTCTCACCTGGAAAACTGGCAAGCATGTGTCTGCTGTTAGGTCATCTTCTTGCTCCGCGAATGCTCTGGTTGGCGTTGCCTCGACTCCATGATACCCCGGAGTTTGAGGTGCCATGGGTTCAACATCGGGAGGTAAAGGAATACCCCAGAGCAACTCGGCACAACAGGAGCTGGCAAATATCTTAGCACGTGGCCCAGTGGGATGCAACACACCATAATAGAGAAGCATGAATGCAACCCCAGCAGCAAAACAAAGAAAAACACAACACAGTGCTGGCACGGCAAATGAGTCAGTGTTAGGATCTCTGTAAAAATACCAAAGAAACGTCAAGGCAGCATTCTCTGTCAGGATAACAGTGTAATAAGCAAACATTCTGTATCGAGTCCGGCCTTCCTTGACGTTAAACCAGCAGAAAATGTACACAATTCCTACCACCATGTTGAAGAGGATTTCCTCCCACTTGGACATACAGAAGTCTGTCCCACCATGGATGATCCAGAAGGCCATGATGCACCAGTGGACCACCACAAAGATCCCGAAGTAGAGCTGGAAGATGGAAGCAAAGAGGGCAAAAGAAATAACTCTGGATGAGATGGTGAAAAGTCGCCAGAAGATATGGATGAGCGCCCCTCTGTAGCTCATGCTCTTCTTGTCATCCCTGGAGTCACGTAAGAGTTTGTGATAGGAGGCTAGCACCCAAACGAGGGACATTAGGGAGGCCACAGAGGAAACACCTGTCAAACAACAGTCATAAGGTGATTACATTATTTTTCTACTTTCACCAATAAAACATCACAGACTACACTTTAATGACTGAGGAACCATAATGAAACAGGCAGACATTCTACTGACTGGGGAACCATATTGATACAGGCAGATACTCTACTGACTGGGGAACCATGTTGATACAGACAGACACTCTACTGACCGGGGAACCATATTGATACAGACAGACACTCTACTGACTGGGGAACCATATTGATACAGACAGATACTCTACTGACTGGGAAACCATATTGATACAGACAGACACTCTACTGACTGGGGAACCATGTTGATACAGACAGACACTCTACTGACTGGGGAACCATATTGATACAGGCAGGCACTCTACTGACTGGGGGACCATATTGATACAGGCAATGCTGTTTCTATATGGGCTTTAGAAAATAACCCCTACTTTATCTATATAAATGGTCAGAGATATAAGGATTTTCCAATCCCCTGGCTGTGAGTGCACCCTTAGTGGTCACTTACTAAGCAACTGTGCCCTGGGGAATGCTGGTCTCTGCACCAAACACAGATGAAAAAGGGTGAGGAGTTGTCTACGTGTCTCCCACATGGAGCGAGTGCTGACTAATGCAAGCAATAAAGTTAAGGCATCATGATTTGGTCTTAGGGCTCTATTACTATTCAGTCGCTAATATTAGAGACTTGTACTATAAGCCCAGGGCCATTTCATGGCATAACCCCCTTATATGAATAGCTGTATCAGTCTAGGGCTGGTTATTTTGCACTCACTGAATGTCAATATAAGAAGGAGCTCCCAGCAGTCGGTAAAACTAGGAGTGAATAGGCAGCACTAGCATTAAGTACCACGTGAAGGTAGGAGTGTGCACTCAGAAATGAACACAGATACAAGTGAGTGAAGGTGGGAGTGAGCACTACGTGAACTTGCTCCTAACTGCAAGGGTCACTCAGCACTTACAGATGCTAAAAGGGAGCACTAAGTATGGCTTGGAATTAGCAGTGAGGACTAGTATGAATGAAATAAATAGTGAGTGCCCAGCACTGTATGAAACTCAGTGAGTGAGTGCTCAGGAAGCTGGTGAGTGATCTGCAGGGAGGTGAGGATGAATACTCAGCACATATGGAGGCTAAGAGTGGGCACTTAGCCTGAGTTTAGTGTTGGTGTAAATAACCCTTTGTTGGAATGGACCTGGAGCTGGTAGGACCTTATATAAAGGTGCAGAGTGGTAGGACCTTATATAAAGGTGGAAGTGGTGTTAGGCTAAGACCCCCCCACGCTCCACTCCCCCACACTCATTGGCTGATGGATGGAGTGAGCTTAGATTCATGTGACATGGTTACAATTCCAGCAGACTTACATGGTAGAGTGTCTGCGCGGTTCTTTTGGATCATTATGCACAGTTGTAGCACCAGTTGGGGGGCGCTCTCTAGGAAGGTCTCCAGGAGGCGCAGCATGTTGACATCTGCATATTCGTACATCATAGCCCAATAAAAACGCCGTTGGTGTTCCTTCTGCCTTTGACTCTGAATGCCCAGGTACATAGTTCGTAGGTATCTGGAGAGAGGAGAGGACATACAGGCTTTATGCACATGCCAGGCAATCACAGCACCGGAGTGCTTATTATCTGTACAAATAGACATTAAATGACTTGTTTTTTTTACCTTATGCAATTGCTAATAACATAAGGGGTTAAGTGGACACATAAAACTATTCCCCTGTACTAAGCACAATTCAGCAGGAACAGTCCCTACGTTTGATCATAGTCTGTACAGAGAGATCCCATAAAGCTATGGCAGCATAGGTATTCCCTGTACTAAGCACAATTCAGCAGGAACAGTCCCCTAAGTTTGCTCATAGTCTGTACAGAGAGATCCCATAAAGCTATGGCAGCATAAATATTCCATAATGAAGCCACAGCAGCTGTGTAACATGAACAAGGGATGGGAGAAGAGGTTATCATTGGCCTCTTCTCTGCTTGAGCCAGTAGTACAGAGATTCTGACACTAGATGGCAGTCGGAACTCACAAATTATAAGACTAAACAAATGAAATTCAATATTTCCAGCAATCTGGAGTTTTTACAAGTGCCAAAGCAGTTGCTTTCCCCTGATTGGCTAGAAGGGAAGGCCTGTTTGGTGCAGCCTATATGAAAGCAATGGACACCTCACTAAAAAACATTACAGCTTCTGTTACAGTGAAGGACTTTTGGGCTCCTTTCAGCTCCTTCACCCTAACCATCCTGGTTCCCCTACAAGTTGTACCCTGAGAAGCCACAGTGCACCACTGAAGAGCTATCCAAGCAGGAGATGTGCAGTAGGCCTGGATTTCTGGAACTGAAAAGTGAATGGAACCATATACAGAATGAACAGCGACAGGGCCTCAATACTTATGTGAAATAGAGATATACAGGTAGTGGCCTTTCTGCAGACACTGAATTACTCCCAGCACCACAAACATATTCAGCGGGTGCTGAAAATTGTACCTTAACAATATCTGAAGGGTGATAATATGAGTAAAACCGTTGTCTCACTGTGTTATTGCACTCGTGTTCTACTGCCACTGTCTCCATCTTCCCTGCTGCGTGCATCTTCCTCTATTGTCACTATTAAGTCCGACTGTTGCCATATTTCCCTGTACCCTTTAACCTACCCTACTGTCAATTCTCATCAACTGTCACCTTCTCGCCCTGTTTATATCCTGTCCTACTCTCCCCATCTTGTCTTACTGTTTTCTTCTTCCCCTACTGTAATGACCTACTGTCTCCATGTTCTTTTACTCTCTCCATCTTCCTCTACTATCTCTATAATGACCTTTGGTCTCCATCTTCTTCTACTGTCTCCATCTTGCTCTACTGTCACTATAATGATCTACGGCCTCCATCCTCCCCACTGTCTCCAGCATCCTCTACTGTCACTATAATGATCATACGGTCTCCATCTTCCGTTACCTTCTCCTTCTTCCTCTGCTGTCTTTATCTTCTACTGTCACTATAATTATCTGATGTCTCCATCTTCCTTTACTGTCTCCATCTTCTCATACAGTCAACATAATAACCTACGGTCTTCATCTTTTGTTACTGTCTCCATCTTTCCCTACTGTTTTCATCTCCCCTACTGTGACTATAATGATCTACTGGCTCCTTTTACTGTCTCCATCTTCTACTGTCACCCTAAGAAATAATTCCAAATTATTTCCTATCATGTTAGTTGAGTAAAATAAACTTTACTTGCACTATACTTATTATTTAAAGTGTGTTTCCTTCAGTCTTGGAATTACACTATCACAGGCAGGAGCCATTTTGTGGACACTGTTATTAAGATAAATTGTGTATCACCCCAAACTCTTGTGTATGCACTAGAATGGAGAACTTAATTCTCATGTGCAGTGCCCTATATGATTACATAGTGTGAGGCGGGAAGGGTGAATGTGATAATTGCAGTGACATGTAGGAAGTGGTAAATGGAAAGAGAAAGTAATTGACTGCCCCACCTCTATGCCTCATGCTCCATCTTCTTTTACTGTCAACATAATGACCTACTCTCTTCATCTTCTGTTACTGTCTCCATCTTCCTCTACTGTCTTCATCTCTCCTACTGTCACTATAATGATCTACTGTCTCCATCTTCCCCTACTGCCACCACTTTAATGACCTACTGTCTTCATCTTCTCTACTGTCACTATAATGATCTACTATCTCTGTCGTCCCCTACTGTCTCCATCCTGACTTAGTCTCACCATCTTCTTTTACTATCCCCATCTTCCCCTATTATCACTTTAATGACCTACTGTCTTCATCTTTCACTACTCTATCTTTCCCTTCTATCTTTATCTTCTCTACTGTCACTATAATGACCTACTGTCTCTTGCCCTACTCTTGCCATGTTGCCAATCTCTACCGTCTTTATGGTCGCCATCTTCATCTTGCTTTACTGTTGCATTCTTTCCCTGCTCTGCCCATCTTGCCCTACTGCCGCTGTAGGAATAAGGGTACAGCACACACAAGTAACATATTTCATTTTATGGATGTACAAATCGTGCCCCTCTCACAGTGTAACTACATTTCCCACAGGGACATTTGAGCAGCATAAACATTTTTTTGAAGCTTTACAGATTTCCCTACAATGATAAACCAGAGCCTGTGATCCGGCAGATTTGGGGTCTGTAATTGGGAGCCATTGAGACCGAGCGCTTGGCTGCACTTTAAATGTCAGGCTACAAGTGTCCTTTTGTCATTCCATCCGGCACTGCTGGAAGCTTGTTGGAAACATTATATCCTCAGCTATGTTTATTAAATGCTTAAAGTCCTTTCCAGAAGTGCCCAACGGATATGAATGAGAAGCCAAGGAATGTCTATTATATAACAAGGATCTTCAGCTGTGTTTAAGGGGATACTATCATCATCCTATAGTATAGAGAGTCTGCACAGCTTTATAGATAGGATTTATAGTAGAGGGAAGCCTCTGAAGCACAGACAACTAGACTCTTATGGCTGGAGATAAAATTAAATGTATTCCCTCAAGCTTCTTGTTATCGTGTAACACACCCGCCTGATAATTATAACACTTATATGAACATCAGACTCAGGTGTAAATAAATCACAATGGAAAATGCACTAAAAGAGCTCACACAACAAACTCACTGCATAGAAGATGCTATTAAACTGTCATTGGTGCCATATACTTCTGCTCAAGATACACAAAGAAGCACAAGTACAATGCGTTTCACCTTCGGACTGAATGTCCAAACCAAATAACAACATTGTGCAACATGAGAGTGTGTAGAGAAAACCCATAAAAACCAATAGACACATTGTAGCAAACTGATAGGAACTGCAATTTTACCCCTCACCTGTCTGAGCAGGCTCCATCTGTGGTTCCCCATTCTCTATGTACCCCTCACCTTCTCCTCTGTCTGAGCAGACTCCATCTGTGGTTCCCCATTCTCTATGTACCCCTCACCTTCTCCTCTGTCTGAGCAGACTCCATCTGTGGTTCCCCATTCTCTATGTACCCCTCACCTTCTCCTCTGTCTGGGCAGGGTCCATCTGTGATTCCTCATTCTGTATGTGCCCCTCACCTTCCCTCTGTCTGGGCAGGGTCCATCTGTGGTTCCTCATTCTGTATGTGTCCCTCACCTTCCCCTCTATATGGGCAGGGTCCATCTGTTGTTCCTCATTCTGTATGTACCCCTCACCTTCCCTCTGTCTGGGAAGGGTCCATCTGTAGTTCCTCATTCTGTATGTTCCCCTCACCTTCCCCTCTGTCTTGGCAGGGTCCATCTGTCTTTCCCTCATTCTGTATGTACCCCTCACCTTCCCCTCTGTCTGGGAAGGGTCCATCTGTAGTTCCTCATTCTGTATGTTCCCCTCACCTTCCCCTCTGTCTTGGCAGGGTCCATCTGTAGTTCCTCATTCTGTATGTACCCCTCACCTTCCCCTCTGTCTGGGAAGGGTCCATCTGTAGTTCCTCATTCTGTATGTTCCCCTCACCTTCCCCTCTGTCTTGGCAGGGTCCATCTGTCTTTCCCTCATTCTGCATGTACCCCTCACCTTCCCTCTGTCTGGGAAGGGTCCATCTGTAGTTCCTCATTCTGTATGTTCCCCTCACCTTCCCCTCTGTCTTGGCAGGGTCCATCTGTGGTTCCCTCATTCTGTATGTACCCCTCACCTTCCCTCTGTCTGGGCAGGGTCCATCTGTAGTTCCTCATTCTGTATGTACCCCTCACCTTCCCCTCTATATGGGCAGGGTCCATCTGTTTTTCCTCATTCTGTTTGTACCACTCACCTTTCCCTCTAACTGGGCAGGGTCCATATGTGGCTTTTTATTCTGTATGTACCCCTCACCTTCCCCCCTCTATGGGCAGGGTCCATCTGTTGGTCCTCATTCTGTATGTACCCCTGACCTTTCCCTCTATATGGGCAGGGTCCATCCGTTGTTCCTGATTCTCTATGTACCCCTCACCTTCCCCTATGCCTGGGCAGGGTCCATCTGTGGTAACCAGATAACAGATCCAAGATAATATCTCCCTGGTACAGGGATCTGCAACCTTGGCTCTCCAGCTGTTAAGGAATTACAAGTCCCACAATGCAATGAAGGAGTCTAATGAAGGAGTCTAAAGGCAAATGCATTGTGGGACTTGTAGTTCCTTAACAGCTGGAGAGCCAAGTTTGCAGATACCTGCCCTGGTAGATCTAAGAACAGCACTCAATCGTAAAATCCAGGTCCCACCGAGACACATTCGGTTACATTGAGTAGGAGAAACAACAGCCTGCCAGAAAGCAGTTCCATCCATCAATATTATAACTAAATACACTTGCTGGTTCAGGAATGAAATTTTATATTGTAGAGTGAATTATTTGCAGTGTGAACTGTAATTAAGAAATAAAAACTACACCATAGAAATCATGACAGACTCCCTTTTATGCCTCCAGTGATTTAGTATCTTGAGAATAAAATGAATAAGAATGAATAAAATGACTTCCTCTTGGGATCAGTTATATTTACAAAAGTTCTTTAACTAGAGAAACCCCAGTCATAAGCTGGAATGTCCAAACCGTGACTGAGCACAGATTACGCAGCGTATTAAGGAGTAAGAGAGGCAGAATTAACAGCGTCGCACCGTTCAGTGAGATTATAAAGCAGCACAGGGTGGGGGAGCAGCTTTGCTTCTGATCAACATGAACACAAGTGCACCCTGGGACTTTAAACAGACTTACCCTTTCAAATTAAACATCTGACCTCAATTCAAATGAAAGTTCCCTGAGGTTTTTAGAGGACCATCAAAAACACAATATTAAACTCTCCAGATGCTTCATATCATACAGACATATATTCCAATAGGCTGTTAGTGCAAATTGTGTGTTATTTGTAATTAACAAAATTAATTTCAGGTCATTAATCTCATCAAAAACATGTCAGAAATTGTAACAACGGGATTGGAGCACAGGTAATCTATCCATGGTACACAATATTTAGCATTGCCGTTAAAATTGTGAACCATTATTTGTGCCTCAATAAAGTCTCACTGGGACAGAATGTTCTGTTATACAGATAGCTAGAATCTCAGCTGCCATAAAGCAGGGCAGGAAGGCTGCTTACAATGGGGATCAGATAGGATCTGTGCAGCCACTGGGACAGAATGTTCTGTTATACAGATAGCTAGAATCTCAGCTGCCATAAAGCAGGACAGGACTGCTGCTTACAATGGGGATCAGATAGGATCTGTGCAGCCACTGGGACAGAATGTTCTGTTATACAGATAGATAGAATCTCAGCTGCCATAAAGCAGGACAGGACTGTTGCTTACAATGGGGATCAGATAGGATCTGTGCAGCCACTGGGACAGAATGTTCTGTTATACAGATAGCTAGAATCTCAGCCATAAAGCAGGACAGGACTGCTGCTTACAATGGGGATCAGATAGGATCTGTGCAGCCACTGGGACAGAATGTTCTGTTATACAGATAGCTAGAACCTCAGCTGCCATAAAGCAGGGCAGGACTGCTGCAATATGAGAGACATGAAGTAGAACCAATATTCCATTCTGCATGATGGTCACACAGCCCTAACCAGACACCCATGTAAAACTCCTATGGAGTATTCCGTGGGGCTGGCGGATACATTTTGGGGGTTAGAGTGCTGAGCAGAATGAAGGTTTTTAAAAGGAAAGAAGGCAAATTGTGAGCTGCATACAAGTGAATATCCAAAGGGCATAATGGGAAGCGTTTCATTGGCCGCACAGATATTCAGTATCGTGACCATTCAATGGTACCACTGTCGCCTTAAGGGTGATCCCAAATATTCACTAAATCATCCCTGTACTGCTGTGCCCCACTCACTCCCCCTCTCTGGATTTGAGCAGCGCCAGACTCGCCGTGTCCTCGTTTCACCCGCCAGCGCCAGTTTAGAATCAGTGCCAGGCTGCAGTCTGACTCCCCCCCCCCTCTCTCTCTCTGAGACCAGCCAGTCCCCAAAATGAAGTGCCTGGCAAGCGCTGTGATAGCTTCTTATTCACTGAGACACACGGAGACTGTTAAACAGGAACGGCACCACGTCACCCACTGCTGCAACACCAAAAAATATACATTTCTGAGCTGCTCTGTTTAACCCAAAAACTGCACAACGAAAGAAATAACATTCTAAGCAACTTCCCGTTGATTCCTCATTGTGACTAGTTATCAGGTTATGTGTGAATCACTTTGCTACTGAGAGCAGCATCTGCTTGTCTGTTTATATTTTCTGCACTCCTGGTTTTGACTTCTGAAACTATTTAGCAGATTAACAAATTGATTGATAAGCAAATTTGAAGAACTAACTGCAGCTGCTACACTGTTTCAAGCAGAGAACAGAAAGGATATATATATATAAGGATAAATATATATAGTTAATAGCGCGGGCATAGTAGATGGATGGTACCAGTAGGGCAAGATGGAGACAGTAGGGAAAGATGGTGACAATAGGACAAGAGGATGAAAGTAGGGCAAGAGGATGATATTAGGGAAAGATGGCGACAGAAGGGCAAGATAATGACAGTAGGGCAAGAGGATGACAGTAGGGCAAGATGGAGACAGTAGGGCAAGAGGATGATATTAGGGAAAGATGGCGACAGTAGGGCAAGATGGTGACAGTAGGGCACGGTGGTGACAGTAGGCCAAGGTGGTGACAGAAGGGCAAGATACTGACAGTAGGGCGAGAGGATCATAGTAGGGCAAGATGGAGACAGTAGGGCAAGAGGATGACAGTAGGGCAAGATGGAGACAGTAGGGCAAGATGGAGACAGTACGGCAAGATGGTAACAGTAGGGCAAGAGGATGACAGTAGGGCAAGATGGAGACAGTAGGGAAAGAGGATGGTAGTAGGGCAAGATGGTAACAGTAGGGAAAGAGGATGACAGTAGGGCAAGAGGATGACAGTAGGGCAAGATGGAGACAGTAGGGCAAGAGGATGACAGTAGGACAAGAGGATGATAGTAAGGCAAGATGGTAACAGTAGGGCAAGAGGATGACAGTAGGGCAAGAGGATAACAGTAGGGCAAGATGGAGACAGTAGGGCAAGAGGATGACAGTAGGACAAGAGGATGATAGTAAGGCAAGATGGTAACAGTAGGGCAAGAGGATGACAGTAGGGCAAGAGGATGATCGTAGGGAAAGATGGCGACAGTAGGCCAAGAGGATGACAGTAGGGCAAGATGGTGACAGTAGGGCAAGATGGTGACAGTAGGGCAAGATGGTGACAGTAGGGCAAGAGGAAGACAGTAGGGCAAGATGGTGACAGTAGGGCAAGATAATGACAGTAGGGCAAGAGAATCATAGTAGGGCAAGATGGAGACAGTAGGGCAAGAGGATGACAGTAGGGCAAGATGGAGACAGTAGGGCAAGAGGAAGACAGTAGGCCAAGGTGGTGACAGAAGGGCAAGATAATGACAGTAGGGCAAGAGGATCATAGTAGGGCAAGATGGAGACAGTAGGGCAAGAGGATGACAGTAGAGCAAGATGGTAACAGTAGGGCAAGAGGATGACAGTAGGGCAAGATGGAGATAGTAGGGAAAGAGGATGGTAGTAGGCCAAGATGGTAACAGTAGGGCAAGAGGATGACAGTAGGGCAAGATGGTGACAGTAGGGCAAGATGGTAACAATAGGGCAAGAGGAAGACAGTAGGGCAAGAGGATGATAGTAGGGCAAGATGGTAAGGAAAATAGGGTGAGATGTTGAATTAATTTATGAGAAAGTTTATCAGGCTCCACTCAATAGAGATAATGGATAAGCTCAGTGCAAGGGAAAAGGGGCCCCATACCAAGACTCGGGGCCCACAGCAAATACCCACGCTGCCCAATCCTAATAATGGTTTCTCAGTAGAACTCCCATTAGCGTCAGCAGCATGGATTAATCCAGGGACACTGAACCCTAGCAACTACTTAAGACAATAAGCTAAAGCAAAGATGTACAAGACGCAGCCTTCCCCAGTAACTGCTGACTACAACTCCCAGCATCCCCTGAGATGCTGCATGCACTGGTGCCCACAGGTTGCACATCTTAAGGATAAAGTGAATAGGACAAGCTGCTTGAATAGACACAACGGAGAGAACCTTTCAGGACTGTTATCCGTGCAGCGGGCCGTGTTATCCGTGCAGCTGGCAGCATCGGGCCCTTATATCTGGGCAGCTGAGGAATAATGAGGTGAATATGTCCGACACTGACAAGGAAACCCCCTAGACCCCCTAATGCTTCGGCACAGTTCATTCATATCTCCCCAGCTCATTTGTAATGAGCACAAAGACTCCGCTGAGCTTCTGCATTTCAGCTGCCTATGTTTGATGTGCCAGGCTGCCGCTACACGGACTAGGATTCCCTGCTCTCTGATCTGTACTTCCTCTGCCCACACTAGAAAGGGAGCCGCTCGGGAATAACAGACTTCAAAATAAAGGGTCCTTTCAATTGGTCTTCATTACTATTTACTGCAGATGAAAACGCTGTCCGGTAACTGGATATCTTAATTTGCATGGAGCTGCTGTACACATGAGCATGTGCGGCACCTTTAAAGGATAAGTAAACTTTAAAAATAAGTGAATGTAAAATTGATGAGGGGGCTATTCTAAGCACTTCTGCAATGTACATTCATTATTTATTTTCTTTTAATTCCAAGATATTAAGGGATACATGTACTGTTAATATGAATGAATTTTGTTACAACAGCGCCACCTGCTGGTCATTTTCCCACCAGTCTGACCAGCAAGTAGTCAAGGAAGTTGTCAGGAGAAAGAAAGAGGCTGATGTTCTTCTGCTTAGGAATAAAATGAGAAACCTCAGATCACTTTTCTCACATCTTTCCTAAGCAGAAGAACATAAGAGTCTTTCCTTCTCCTGACAACTTCCTTGACTACTTGCTGGTCAGACTGGTGGGAAAATGACCAGCAGGTGGCGCTGTTGTAACAAAATTCATTCATATTAAAAGTACATGTATCCCTTAATATCTTGCAATTAAAATAAATAATTAAATAATGGCTATACATTGCAGAAGTGCTTAGAATAGCCCCCTCGTCAATTTTACATTCACTGATTATAAAAGGTTTACTTATCCTTTAAGGCAATGCAACCACCGTAGCGTTGCTTTTTGAAGTTCTGGCTGAGCTTCTGGTATTTTTACTGTAGAATGTATAGGTGGATAGGATGTGATTCCCCACCCCGGCTCCTTTCATCTAATAAACACAGGGGAAAGGCATTTGTTAAATACAGATGTAGACAGTAATATATACTAGCGGCTTCTCCTTTAATCAGTTCAAGGGGGCTTTGAAGGAATTGCTCCCGAGAGACTTGGGCCAAAGAGCTGAATAATGGCTCCGCACATGGGAAGATGCAAGAGGTGGACGACAGAGGGAAGGGAGCGAATTCTACAGGTGGAGAGAAGGCCTCGCAATTGAAGCAATGTGTGTAGTGTCCATATGCTTCCCCTACATTGATGCAGGGCAGGGCTTAAAGGAAAACTTAATCCTAATAAAGAAGCTGTCTCTAAAACTCTGTATTTCATATACTGACAGTGGTGAAACTACCGGGGAAGCAGGGGGTGCGAGCGGGCCAGGGCCCACACCCCCTCAGGGCCCCCTGGCAGCCCGCGCCACTGACAAATGCGGCCGTACGGAGGGGGCGGAGACCAGCTGCGCGTCATGCACCAGGGCCCGCCCCCCTCTAGTGACTAGCAGCTCCCCATCTTGTTTGGCCATTTGTTTGTGTGTCAGTGGCACTGCACATGCTCAGTGGGCTCGTGGCTGCTGTTGGGATGCTAAACTTAGGGGTCGTGGGAAATCATCGAGCACATCTGTCATAGCGGATGATGCTACAGGGCAGATCATGATTATGACTGCAGTGATTTCTGAGCTGCCATGTAATAATTATCTGTATTAATTACTAATCAGCCTTATATTGTGACATTTCTATTCTATGTGTACTGTATATTGTGAGTTGGTCCCTAAGCTCAGTAAGTGACAGCAGCACAGAGCATGTGCAGTGAATCAGCAGAAAAGAAGATGAGGAGCTACTGGGGCATCTTTGGAGACACAATATAAGATGTTGCATTTATAGCCCAATTTTGATGAGTTATTTTTTCCTTGAACAATCATACAACCGACCTTCCTCTGTCTCTGGGTACCTGGAAACTGCACATTTACACTGTTTTAATACGAAAAAATTAAAGTGTTTTAAAGGAATGACAATTGTAGTGTTGCCCTACACTGGTAAAACGGGTGTGTTTGCTTCAGAAACACTACTATAGTTTATATAAACAAGCTGCTGTGTAGCCATGGGGGCAGCCATTCAAGCACAGGATACACAGTAGATAACAGATAAGTACTACTATAGTTTATATAAACAAGCTGCTGTAGATATGAATAAGTCTCGTCAATCATTCATAATCACTCACTATCTAGCCTAAGTGGCAGTTCAGGACTCATATGCTCAGACGTTATCGGGCTGTCATAGTACGATTCCATGAGTGTACATGTGAATAAGAATGCAGTTAATCTACTATCACTCTCATACAGGTCAGCCTCAGTGACTATGGTCATGCGCTCTGATAGTAGTATATCATAACAGAGAATTGAAGGAGTATCTACTATTATCGGAGCTGCAGAGTGACTACTGATAAGACGTGCTGACTGAATAATAGCGCCTCGAATACACCGCATGAAGTGGAATAGTTACGGTAAGACGTGTACATATTCTCCGTATGGCAGATAGCAGAGACACTGTCGTTAACCAGAACGCGGATAATTATACGCTGATCGGGCTCTGCTATTACGACAGCGTCATATTCGTAGACAATAATCCTCAGTTAGTACGATATAGTACTATCGAGTATAATAACACTAGTGTGCTAGTTTATATAAACAAGCTGCTGTGTAATTATATAAACATTTTTTGGTGTTACTGTTACTTTAACTCACTTTCCTGGAAATAAATATACACTTTCATACCAAGCAATATGGCAGCTCCCAAGAATTAGGCATAAATATCTACGAACCGTTTCTGACATGAAATATTCCTGGCCGGCAGGCAGATGGCTCCTTTATACGGGTAGGCAGGCTATTTATATTGTACTGTATCAATAAGGAGGATAAGAGGTACAGAACTGTGAGTCTATTTTGGGCTCGCTATAAAGAGATACACTAATTGGCCGCTTACAATTGCTGGGCCATCTGTGCCTCTCTCTCTGGCACTCTCCCTCCTTTAGGCTAAGCACGAGAGCCCTGTATATATATGTCTGTGTGTATATAGCGAGAGAGAGAGAATACAGTGCATGGAGAGCTCTCCTTCATGTAAAGCCCTAAGGATCATTGTTTTATGGTAAACATGGCATTGTACAGATACTCAGAACAGCGAATACTTAGTGCATTAATATGGAGTGATCTGTTATTTGGAGGCATTGAAAATTACCAAACATTTTGCACAAAGTTTTAACAAAATCCAGGCACAAATCTGGCTCCTCTTTGTAAACAAGCCGCACTCACATAGTTATTTGAAGGAATTCGAAAATATCATTCTAAGCACCTGGCTTGTTTATATACTCTGCTGCGAGCTCTGACTCCTGAAACAATTTAGCAGAGGATAAGTAAACCTTGAAAATAAGTTAACGTAAAATTGATGAGGGGGCTATTCTCAGCACTTTTGTGATGTACATTAATTGTTTATTTTAATTTTATTCCAAGATATTATGGGATACATGTGCTGTTAATATGAATGAATTTTGTTACAACAGCGCCACGTGCTGGTCATTTTCCCACCAGTCTGACCAGCAAGTAGTCAAGGAAGTTGTCAGGAGAAAGAAAGAGGCTGCTCTGATGTTCTTCTGCTTAGGAATAAAATTAGAAACCTTTCTCACATCTTTCCTAAGCAGAAGAACATCAGCCTCTTTCTTTCTCCTGACAACTTCCTTGACTACTTGCTGGTCAGACATGTATACCTTAATATCTTGCAATAAAAATAAAATAAATAATGAATGTAGATTGCAGAAGTGATTAGAATAGCCCCTTCGTCTATATTTGTCAAATTTTCACCAGATATTGGTTCGTTGATCCCAAACACAAGGCGAAAGATCAAACCAAGACGCTGAAGAGCAGAGAGTTGTTGGACAAGGTTCTAGGTCTATGATGAGCAAAGACAGATGGGCAGATAGACAGACAGGTGAGTGCATTATGCCAGCTATCCATTCATTGTATCTAATTCCAATGCATCGTTCTCCACAGTTCTGGTAATTAAGAGTAAACACCAGCAGCTCTTCTCATCTGGCACCAACAGCTGATCTCCTTTCTGCCTGGATGACCTTGTAGTTTACACCAGCTGCTTTGTAATGCAAGAGTGAAACCTAAACATTGTGTCACCCGTGTATGAGTTACAGGACACCTTTATCTCCCTCTCATTCTCACCCACAGACGAAATCACAAACCTGAAATGTATCGTTCCTCTTCCCCTACATTTAAAGTTGCTTGTATCAGTGTATTAGGGCTGAGCAAGTGGAAGCTTCGGCTATGAACTACATGAGCAATGGAAGGACAGGGGACGATTCTCCTACCATAGTCACATGCCATCGATTTTGGTCTGCTTGTTGTTACCAGAACTTTCTCATGGTGTGGCCCACCAGCCAGCAGTAGTAGTAGGTAGGGTGGGGAGTAGAAGGTACAGTAGGGCAAGATGGCAAAAGTATCTTAAAATGGAGACAGTAGGGCAAGATGGTGACAGTAACAAGTTGTTGTTGTGGAAGTTATATTGTAGATCAACAACAACTGAAAAGCAAATGGATGAACCTTCTGGTGGACCATCAATGGATGCAAGTTTTAGCTAAGAAGAGCAGATAGGAAGGACCCATGAAAATGAATTTGCACATGAAAGACTCTGGTGCCAAGTCACTAATTCTATATCACCTCTCTGTGGATTCAAAGACTAACATTGTCAAAGCAAGCATGGAGACAGTTCATCAAGGAAGACATTCAAAGATTGATGGTACCAGAATAACAAGGGTACCATGCCTGGTACCATGGTACCAGACTCTACAAATACCAAGGCAGGTGGTACTAGAATAGATAAGGGCAGACTTCATTCAAGTAGTGTGAAATTTAGACAAGTTCACTGAACAACTATAAAAACAGGGGTTAGAAAATAGAAACATTTTGGAGCCAGAAGATGGAAGTAGACTTCTCTCTTTGAACAGAATAAGCAGAGTAGATTCTAAAATAGACAAGGGTAGAGTTAAATAAGGTAGACCCTACAGATTCCAAGGTAGATGGTGCCAGAGTATACAAGCATAGAAGGTAATTGAGTAACAATGAATGGAAACTAGCTTAGAAAATGGAGGTAACACTTCTTCTCTATGGACAGTGTGTCAGGTAAAACATCTTCTCTAAGGACAGCATAAGTCAAGGTGATTCTAAGGCTAACAGTGTCACAGTAGACCAGAATAACAGAATACGCAAGGCTAGAGTTAATTGAAATCAAACCTGCATGCCAGTTTGTTCCAGAGTTATCAAGTTCATTGAGTAACAATAATAAAAGATGGTGGTAGAACTCTGAAACTTTTTGGAGCCAGAAGATATGAGGAGACTTTTTCTTCTTGGATAGAAGGTGATTCTAAGCCTAGTAGTGCCAAAGCAGATGGGACTACAGTAGAATAGAATTAATTGAAATCAACCCTGCTGGTTCAAAGGCTGATGGCACCAGAGTGGACAAGTTCATCGAATTGCAATAAATATAGGGGTGAGTATAAGTCAGGTAAAACTTCTTCTCCATGGACAGCATAAGTCAAGGTGGTTCTAAGGCTAACAGTGCCACAGCAGACCAAAATACTAGAATACACAAGGTTAGAGTTAATTGAAATCAAACCTGCAAGGCAGTTTGTTCCAGAGTAACAATAATAAAAGATGGTGGTAGAACTATGAAACTATTTGGAGTCAGAAGATATAAGTAGACGTTCTCTCTATGGATAGAGGAAGATGATTCCAAGCCCAGCAGTGCCAAAGCAGATGGAACTACAGTAGACTAGAGTTCATTGAAATCAACCCTGCTGGTTCAAAGGCTGATGGTACCAGAGTGGACAAGTTCATCGAATAGCAATAAATAAAGGGGTGAGAAGATGGAGAAAGAACTTTTTTAAGAGTTGGGATGTGAAAGTGGACTTTTAAGTTGTTACAAGTCGCACACCAGACTTCAGGATGAGCAATTCAAAGAATTGCTGAAAGTTGATCTTGGGGTCTTGGAAAAGTCTTGAAGGTCGAGGACATTAGGGGGAAAGGTAGAGAGAACATCTAATTTGCTCATTAGCTGAACACTTGATGGGCAAAATCCATAGAGAATGTCGATTTTGGGGTAGTATTTTTAGCCTCACACATACTTAATAATCTGTTGCTTTTGTACCAATCCAGAAGCTCGTTCTCAGGCGCAGGGAAACTGGGAGTTGTGGAATTAATGGCTGAATTTACTTGTGATTACTCCTCAACTCCCATCTTCCATATTTACATAAATAATGTGCTCTTCTGAGATTCCACTGCAGGCGTCGCAGCCTAATCAGCCCTGATCCCCGGAGGAAGCTCTGAATACAGGAAAGCAGAAAGAGAGGAGTAAATGGGGTCAGTACTATCATTTAGCTTAGGACCCCAGTGAAGTAAGAAGGGCCAATAAAGCTGGTGGCCCTAAATGTAGAGGAAGAATATACTGAATTCCAGAGTTCCTCTGCAGGTTGCATCAACATGCTTAGCGGCCTTGCACCCCGAGATTTTTCTGTGCATCCTAAAGTGAGCAGCCCTGTATTAACTACAATATCTATGCAAAAAATATGTTCTGTTCAAACTGTATCTCAGCACCCTAGATATTTTCTTTAGATGCAATATACACCTTGTGTTGGGCAAAAAAATTAAACTGAAAGCACTTCCATTTCACATTTGATGAACAGTCTTTGGTTCTTCAAAGCAATTCTAGAAGAAGGATAAGGCACAATTCTTATAGCTGATCAAATTACACTCCCAGTAACAACCCCCCTCCCCCATATAAGGTTTTTACTTTTCACTTTTTTTGTTGAATCTGAGCAGAGATCTATTAAATTGCCTGTGGATTTTGGGTCTTCGGAAGAGGAGATGACTTGTAACCCTCAAGATAAGGAGACAGACAGGAGATGGTGGCTACTCAGTGAGGTGGGAGTAATGGGAGCAGGCAATAATAAAACAAGCATTCATTGCCAGGTTTTATATAAGGATCCAAACAATAATGATGGGCCTATAAAGCAGCCAGCAATGTGCCACCCCGGCCATCCTCCGGTCTATATGATTAGACTTGCTCATTATTCCCAATGACTGCAAACACTGTGCATGTAATTACATTCTGATTAACATTTCTCCTGACTTGACCTTCTTGGTATATGAGTGATCAGAGGCAATTTAATAGATCTCTGCACAGATGCAGCTTGGGATGCGACATGAGATGAGAGATTTTATTTGCACATATTGCCTTCCTGGCTCTCTACTTTCCTTCCTTACTGCCATCTTTAACCCCTCTTCCAAAAGTTCTTCCTTCGCTACTTTCCTTTCTTTCTACCTGCCTTCCTCCCTACCTCCTGCCCCTCTTTCTACTTTCCTTCCTGCCTACTTTCCTTTTTTCCTGTTACCTCCAACACTTCTTTCCTCCCTTCCAACCTTCCCTCACTCTCTAATTTCCTTCTTGAGCCTCCCTCCCTAATTTCCTTCCTGACACCCTCCCTCTCTAATTTCCTTATTGACATTTGCTCTCTCTAATTTCCTTCCTGACACCCTCCCTCTCTAATTTCCTACCTGACACCCTCCCTCTCTAATTTCTTTATTGACATTTGCTCTCTCTAATTTCCTTCCTGACACCCTCCTTCTCTAATTTCCTTCCTAACACCCTCCCTCTCTAATTTCCTTCCTGACACCCTCCCTCTCTAATTTCTTTATTGACACCCTCCCTCTTTAGTTTCCTTCTTGACCCTCTCTCCCTAAATTCCTTCTTGACCCTCCTTTTCTAATTTGCTTCTTGACCCTCCCTCTCTAATTCCTTCCTGACACCCTCCCTCTATAATTTCCTTATTGATACCCGCTCTCTCTAATTTCCTTCCTGCCATTAACCCTCTCTAATTTCCATCCTCCTTTCTTCTTTACATTCTTTCCTTCCTTTCCCCATGTCTACTTTCCTTTCTTCCTACCTCCCTTCCTGACACCCCCCCCCCTCTAATATCCTTCCAGTCTCTCCAAATTTACTTTTCTTACTGCCCCTTTTCTACCCTTCTCCTGTCCTCCTTGTCCTCTATCTTTACCTTCCTTCTTGTCTCCAACCAATTCTGTCTCTCATCTTTCTTCCCTTACAAAACAATACAAAATGCACCAATATTCCAATCCTCCATGACACAGTGTAAGAAGTTGGGCATCTAACAATAAGAAGAGATAGGTGGAAGCATGCGTGACATTCTGGAAGAATAAAGTATGGGAAAGCTGCTGATCCCCCAGCTCTGACCTGCTAGTGCTGTTAGATAGTCCAGTAGGTGGTTATATTTTTCTTCTACTGTACAATCATAAATCCAAACAATCGCAACAACAATAAAAAATAACCCTTCAATCACTTTGAGAAAAAAGTTGCCACCTTGGGCTGCAAAGTGTTGGCAGTTTGGAAAGGCCACAGACCCGTGATGACCCTAAGGACTTTGCTGGATCAAAACTGCTGCTCACATCTCCTTTACTGTTGGCATAACAGACCCATGGGTAGCACTCAACATGCAGTTACCTGCAGTTGGGTGCATGCTCAACCCCTCTGTTTGCTATTAATGTCCACACCAGTTGCACATACAGTAGCTACTAATCAGCAGATCATTGTTGTTTCTAGCAACATTCAGTCTACAACTGGTTAGAACCTGAAAGCAAAGAGCTGATTGGTTCCTATGGGCAACTGTCCTTTTAAAAAAAAGAAACCTGACCCTTGAGAGTACCACCCTAACCACCTACCTCAGCCCATGTCACATGCTGGGCCAGAGACTAGAGGGATTATTGGATATTTGTGTTCTTCCCAGGAAAGCACAGGGATTATCAACGGCACAAACTCATCCTGCCGGGCACAAGGACCAGTGGAGCATTTGGCATCTGAAATAACATTTGTTCTGCTTCATTGAGGCTATTAATGTTGCAGCTGCATTTTAAATGTCAAGAAACAAATTCATCTTCACAAATGTACTCAGCGCTGAGTCTGTGATTCATTTCCATCCCCTCTGGCCGTTACTAACAGAGATGCACTGAATCCAGGTCTGGGCTTGGGATATGGACGAATTCCAGCACTTTATACCCAGCTTGGATCTGCCCGACTCCTTTAGCAGAACTAAATCAGACATTTGAGTATTCTATATTTGACTGAATACAAAGATTCAGGAATTGCTAGTTTCAAGGCCAGGTGATTCAAATGTCAAATGTGCTATTGGTCTGATAGTTGGACGTACCTGATTGGATAAAATAACAGTATGCACACTCCATTTCATCTGTTTTGGAGTACCAGGTTTGTGGGTGCGTTTATAACCACAAAGGAATTTAAATGTTCCTATTTAGTTCTTCTTTTGGCCACGGGCACACAGTAACCACTTGAGCATGGCCACCATGCAAGGCTTATATGGACAGAAAACGTGGTGCACGAGAAGTGCACTTTCAGCCTGGATCTTTAGTCAGAATTAAGAAACCAGGACTACTGAAACAAGGACAATCTAAATTTACTACACCACTTGAAGTGAGATGCCAGTGAGGACCATACACATATGAACTGTCTGATGGACGCATATGGAATGCTCCTGTTAGGAATGACTTTGGAGAAGCTCCATTTGATGAAGGACATTTTCCTACTCCTGATGTTAACTGCAATGGGCCTGAAGAAAGTGAACCTATAAGGCGTACTGAGAGAATCAGAAAACTACCTGCATGGACCAATGTGCTGTGAATAATGCATAATATTGCTTTAAGATGCATACTGTTTAATTGTTGCTATTTATTACATTTGCCCAAATGCTTTCCTACTAAAGGGGGAATATGTGGTGTTTATAGAAATGGCCTGTAGGTGTCACTGTGAACATGATTTATACTGTGTATACATAGTACTTTCTATAGTGCTTATAAACTCTGTCACTCTCCCCTCTGTCACTCTTTCCCACCATCACTCTCCCCTCTGTCACTTTCACCTGCCCTCCCCTCTGCCGCTCTCTCCTCCCTCCCCTCCATTCTGCCATTATCCCATCTCTCCCCTCTGGTATGGTGTATGGTTGCACATGGGAGGGGGACTGTGACCGCCATCAGAATCCATTGGCCCCTATTTTTTTATCAGTGCCTGCCCCTAGTGTGCTTTGATTATTCACCCACAACCTTCCTGCCCCCCCTGATTACAGTAGTTAAAAAAATGACTAACCAAATTGTGCCACGCCCTTTCCTGCCCCAACCATGCCCAAAACATGCCCACATTCTAATACATTCAGAAGGAACTTGTGGTTTTATGAATTTCACCACCCACAGGGATCACATACCCTAGTAACCAGAATTTATGATGCCAGACCAGGCGGGTACAGTTGGGTAAGAAATGGGGGTTGGACTTCAGTAGCAACACACGCGCAGCTCATAAAGCAAGAGGTAAGCGCTGAGTCAGTTCTTTGTTTTAGGCCAGGGATCCCCAACCTTTAGAACCCGTGAGCAACATTCAGAAGTAAAAGGAGTTGGGGAGCAACACTAGCATGAAAAATGTTCTTTGGGTGCCAAATAAGTGCTGTGATTGGCCTTATAGTAGCCCCTATATGGATTGTCAACCAACATTGAGGCTCTGTTTGGCAGTACAACTAGTTTTTCTACAACCAAAACTTGCCTCCAAGCCTGGAATTTGAAAATAATCACCTGCTTTGAGGACACGGAGAGCAACATTCAAGGAGTTGGAGAGCAACATGTTGCTCACGAGCTACTGGTTGGGGACCACTGTTTTAGGCTATAGCATGTGCTACCTCGGCAGTGGCATTTTTTCTGACAACTTGCACCAAATTAGGAGGGTTATGCGGCAATACTTTTAAAAAAAACTATACATATATATATCAGGTATGAAAAAACCAAATGCTACTGGTTAATTATTTTACAATAAAAGCAGAGAATGTGTATCTATAATACGGACATACAGTGCTACTAAACTCACCTTCTTCACAAGTAACACACCAATAAGGATCAATAGGTTTCATTTGTCAAATTCAGTAACTACAAAATACATGGAGTTCAGGCAGTGTTTATGAAAATATAAAATAACTACACTACAAAACGGATATTGATGTATTTTGGGAAACTTAGGCCTCTCTAATAGCATAATGGTTAGGAAGAACCTTCCCCTTGCCAATTCCTGGGCATCTGATGTCCCTTCTGTCGGAAAGACAGGGCTGCCCATAAATGGAAAAGCAAATCCAAGATTGGGGGGGAAGTTACCAGTGATAATTAACAACGTGTCAAGGAAAAGCTTCGGGGAACAAATCCAATGGAAAGAAGGATATTTAGCGGAGTACAACTGTTAATGGAAACAAATATTCCTGCCAGTAGAAGAGCAGAGAGAAATCAATTAGATCTTCCCCCGACTGTCAGCACTACAGGAATCAGTCCTGTTCCTCCGATGATTAATTTAGTTGACTTCCCGAAAGAAAAAAAAAAATAAGGTTGAAAAAACTGACCCTCAAGAAATGTTGTGTTATGGAATATCGATTAGCCGACACATTAACTCCTTCCCCTTCACTGATAGGCCAAGTCCATATGGTAATACAAGGTGAGCCAGCCTGAGCCTCGGGGTATAGGGTTAACAGGTCCGGCTCCAGCCATGGGAAGGTTATTTTCTGCACTGATTTCTCTCCTGGTGCTGACATGACATATTGATCAAAAATTCATTAGGAAATAATCCACATCCTGTGTTTGATTTTAACATCTCTCTCATAGCCATGAACTCACGTGCCTTCTATATTGACCAAATGTCTCCTGAAAAACTCCTTCAGGGTCCGACCAGAGCTGTGCAAAGAAATGGAACTCTGGTGTCTGCGCCTTTGATGATGCTAATATACAGTTAGGCCCATAAATCTTTGGACAGAGACAACTTTTTTCTAATTTTAGTTCTGTACAAAATCACAATGAATATTAAATGAAACAACTCAGATGCAGTTGAACTGCAGACTTTCAGCTTTAATTCAGTGGGTTGAACAAAAAGATTGTATAAAAATATGAGGAACTAAAGCCTTTTTTTTTAACACAATCGCGTCATTTCTGGGGCTCAAAAGTAATTGGACAATTGACTCAAAGGGGCAAATTCACTAAGATTTGCAGTTGCGCCAGGTGTAACTTCGCTGCACTTCGCCAGGCGTAGTTTCGCCAGCGCTCCACAAATTCACTAAAATCCGAAGTTGCGCTCAGGGGTAGCGTAAGATTGCGAAGTTAGCGTTGATTCGCTAAGCGAAGCGAAGTTACACTAACGATGGTTAATTTGCATACGGCGCCAAATTCAAATTTCAATGGAGGAATACGTACAATCACTACAAATGCCTGGGAAACCTTCAAAACATCAAATAAAAAATTTTATTTTGCCCTACACATGTGCCCACTGTATAGTTAAGTTGCCATGAGTTAGGAAATGTAGGGGGGAAGGAGGGGAGCCCCAAACATTTTTTTGATCTTTTTCAGCCTATCACCCATAATATAGAAAAAACGCCAGCGTTTTTTGGGACTTAGAAAAAATTTGAACTTTTTTTGAAGCAATCCCTATCTACTCTATTGCACTTCGCCTGGTCTGAGGTGGCGAAGGAAGTCTGGCGTAAAAGGTAGCGCTCAGTACACTGCGCGTGTTAGTGAATTTGCGTAGTTACGTCCGTTGCGCAAATTTGCCAGGCGTAAGGGTGCGAAGTAACACTAGCGAATTTACGCCAGCGTTCGTGAATTTGCGAAGTAACGAAAATGACCAACGCTAGCGAATTGACACTAGCGTTAGGCGCTTCGCCGCTTAGTGAATTTGACCCAAAGGCTATTTCATGGGCAGGTGGGGCAATTCCTTCGTTATGTCATTATCAATGAAGCTGATAAAAGCCCTGGAGTTGATTTGAGGGGGGGTGCTTGTATGTGGAACAGACAACATGGGGTCAAACGAGCTCTCCATGCAGGTGAAACAAGCCCTCCTTAAGCTGCAAAAACAGAAAAAAACCCATCTGAGAAATTGCTACAATATTCGGAGTGGCAAAATCTAAAGTTTGGTACATTGTGAGAAAGAAAGAAAGCACTGGCAAAAAGACCTAGATGTCCACGGAAGACAACAATGGTGGATGATCTCAGAATTATTTCCATGGTGAAGAGAAAGCCCTTCACAAGAGCCAAACAAGTGAACAACACTCTCCAGGAGGTAGAGTCTCCATATCCAAGTCTACCATAAAGAGAAGACTGTATGAAAGTAAATACAGAGGGGGCACTGCAAGGTACAAGCCACTCATAAGCATCAAGAATAGAAAGGCTACATTGGACTTTGCTAAAAAAACATCTAAAAAAGCCAGCACAGTTCTGGAAAAACATTCTTTGGACAGATGAAACCAAGATGAAGCTCTACCAGAATGATGGCAAGAAAAAAGAGTGCGTGTAACAGCTGATGATCCAAAGCATAGCACATGATGTATAAAACATTTGGGGGGCAGTGTGATGGCTTGGGGTGCATGGCTGCCAGTGGCACTGGTACACTAGTGTTTATCCATCATGTGACACAGAAGCACAAGAATGAATTGTGAGCTCTTCAGAGACACTGTCTGCTCAAATCCAGCTAAATGCACTCATATTGATTGGGAGGTGTTTCAAAATGAGCCAAAACATAGAGCCAAAGCAACCCAGGAGTTTATTAAAGCAAAGAAGTGGAATATTGTTGAATGGCCAAGTCACCTGATCTGAACCCAATTGAGCTGAATTTCACTTGTTGAAGACTAAACAGAAAGGCCACAAACAAACAACAAGTGAAAGCGGCTGCAGTAAAGTCCTGGCAGAGCATTAAACAGGAGGAAAACCAGAATCTGGTGATGTCCATGAGTTCAACACTTCAGCCTGTCATTGGCAGCAAAGGGTTTTCAACCAAGTATTAGACATGAACATTTTATTTTCAGTTTTTTAATTTGTCCAATTACTTTTCATCCCCTGAAATGAAGTGATTGTGGTAAAAAAAAAGGCTTTGGTTCCTCAAATTTTTATGCAATCTTTTTGTTCAACCCACTGAATTAAAGCTGAAAGTCTGCAGTTCAACTGCATCTGAGTTGCTTCATTTAAAATAGGGATGCACCAAATCCACTTTTTTGGATTCGGCCGAACCCCCGAATCCTTTGCAAAAGATTCGGCCGAATACCAAACCGAATCCTAATTTGCATATGCAAATTAGGAGTGGGAAGGGGGAAAAAATTGACTTCCTTGTTTTGTGACAAAAAGTCACGTGATTTCCCTCCCCGCCCGTAATTTACATATGCAAATTAGGATTCGGATTCAGTTCGGCTGGGCAGAAGGATTCGGCCGAATCCGAATCCTGCTGAAAAAGGCCGAAACCTGGCCGAATCCCGAATACGGTGCATCCCTAATTTAAAATTCATCGCGGTAATGTACAGAACCAAAATTAGAAAAAAAGTTGTCACTGTCCAAAGATTTATGGGCCTAACTGTATTATGGTCATTTATGGTCTGAGACCATCTGCTTCCTTCAGGAACTAGTATTTCCACCCTGTTCAATATGTCTGACATCTGCCTTCTTTCCAATAGAATGTATGTTATCACACCAGGGTTTAAGAACCAAGATAAGGGAGTTTCTTTTCAGGGTTGTGATCCTTTACCCTCAAGAAAACTGACTCTGAGCAGAACTAAATGCTCCTACAACAGTTGGGCTAAGGATTAGCATGATGAATCCCCCTAGCTATAAATGTACACTTCCAATCATTCACCTTGAGTGTTCTTTTTTCCTGGAATTTGATTAAAATGATTGCGTGTGGGTGGGAAAAAGTAAAGATGAAACCAGGAAAGATCCAGCAAATTGCAGTTGCTTGATATGCATGAGACCTGTATGTGTGTATGAGTTGGGAATGATTCGAGCAACAGTACAAAGCTCTTCACAATGGTATCTCAGATATACGGTGCATGGGCAGCAATGCAATCAGTTTCAATGCTCAGTGCTAGTTTTGCCCCAATTCACTCTCAGTCTACCCTGAATACAATACAAGCTAGTGCAAGATCATCAGCATGCCGGCAGCTCAACATATATAAGAAACATAAAGACCCCAGACAAAAGTGCTGGGCCTTGACTTTATCGACTTCTATTTATTGACTGACGCTAGGTGCAAACCAACAGGCACAGTGGCTTAGTCTCAGGCATAGTTGCACCTTTCTGAGGAACTGTAAGAGACCTTACTGACAGTTACACCGGCATGTGTTTCTGTGCATGAGCGGGATGATGATGCCATTATGTTAGGATGCCTTTTGTGTGATAACGCTGAGCCTTCTGATCAGTGCCGCCTTCTTCTAACCATTGCATCCTATTCCCATTCTGAACCTGTTCTGTCTGTTTTAACCTTGGATCTACCTTTCCCTCGGTACGTCCCCACCAGTCCCTCTCCATTACTCCAAGCTCGGTGATGGTGACAACTGCTTGTGGATCATTTGCTGCACTTGATCCAGTCACTTCCCTGACAGGACCTTATGTTTAGCTGATATTGTATCACTGGATTTATCAGAATCCTCTCATGATATTGGGATGTTGGTTATACGTCAGGCTTGTTTCATTGCAGAAGGTCCATATTCAAGTGACTATGAGACCATCTGCTCCTTCTTCATTCACAAAACAACATTGCTCGAAAAATATCAACATTATGTCGCGGTGCAGTCACTCGAGGGAACACAGCCGCAGATGCCACAAACACGGATCCGGCACTGAGATTCAAGGATGGAGGGGAGAGAATCCAGGGATGCTGCCTGGGCCTTGATAAAAACTGCGCGTAATTAGACTTCCAAAATGGAAAATTGCTGTATTCTTTAGGGAAATGTACAGTATGGCAAATATGAAATAATGGGACACTGAAGAGTATAGAGGCAGCAAAGACTTTGGGGTAGGTTTATCAAAGAGTGAAGTGAGAGGCGTATTTATCAACGGATGATAGTGAAAATTCACCATTTGATAAATACGCCTTTAAAATTCCATACAGAGAAAGGCGGAATTTCACTAGGACTGTGGTGACTCTTCACTGTTTGATAAATCTACTCCTATGTCTGATGTTCCCTGGTTTCTGTGCATCACTATAGACAGCTGTAGGGTATTTGTCAGACCTGACCATATGCATGTGCCCCAATATGGCCAAATATTCAGTGCTCTGGCCTATTGTTTACCCCATTCAGAGTGCAGGCTTTGTTAGGCCACATCTTCAGTGGGGGAAATTTTTTAGCTCATAGGTGCCCTTCAAAAGAAAGAAATTCCCAAGGCAAATATATTATGCTTTGCACAATTTAGAAGACTTAGGGGTTTATTTCTTAAAGTCTGAATGCCAAAACCCCTATAAAATACTATAAAATACGATTTTTTTGTGAAAAAAAAACTCAAATTGTTTTGGAATTAATATACCCCGTGGATGGAAAAAGTCAGAATCTGAAAGTCTAGCATCTCAGACCTGCCGAGGTTGTATATAAGTCAATGGTAGAAGTCCTGGGTTTTGTGCAATGATCCGAGGATTTCATGGTTTTCTGGCAAAAAATCCGATGTATTTTTGAATTTTTGAGTTTTTACCCAAGCTGGAATTTTTGGGGAAAATGTATTGATATATAAGATGAAATCACCCATGCGGATTTGGTCTGAGTATATTTCCAAAAATAATGAGATAAATTCGGATTTTGATAAATAACCCCCCTAAGTGTCATTAATGATCCAAAACGCAAATGCTAGAGCATTACGGGGCACAGAAGCACCAGGTCCAGAGTCAGGCTGGAGATCTGGTAGTTAGTGAGGGTGCAGCACTGGTGGGTGCAAGGCAGTCCTATCCTTTCTGCTTGCCAGAGGGGGGCTGGTAAGTACGGGGCTCTGTTGCAGTCTGTGTCCCCCATGTCTGAGTGATAAAGTTTGGGGAGGGGGGCTGCTATGCAGGTAGAGCTGTACTCAGAGGGTGCAGGTAGAATACAGAGACCTACAACAAAAAGGGCAACCAGTGTACAAAAAATAAACGGTGGTTTATGTCTTTGTTTTGTACTTTGTCACTGACCCCTATGCCACTACACCTGCCGGCCCCTCTGCAAATGAATTGGAGCTGTGAAATCACATTTCTTCACCATGTGAATAGAATAACAATAAGACAAATAGAAGAGAGTGCGGAACTGCACGTAATCTCCCAAGTGCCCATGTATATCCGGCCTCTCCGTCCCTGCTTCCTATTCCCTGCTTCCTATTCCCTGCTTCCTATTCCCTGCTTCCTATTCCCTGCTTCCTATTCCCTGCTCCTATTCCCTGCTCCTATTCCCTGCTTCCTATTCCCTGCTCCTATTCCCTGCTTCCTATTCCCTGCTTCTATTCCAGGCACATAGAGGGCTCCTCACCAATCTATTCATCTTAATCACAAGCCTTTCCAGCTGAGCAGGGACGCTCCTTCCATTGCCATTTCCACATTCGGTGGATTGAAAAGGCGGCTATGTCTTTATTTTGGCCCTCGCCCCCCCTACCTAATTGGCTAAGCAGAGATGCCTGGTGCACAGAGGTGGAGGCCCGGCTGCCTCCCAATAGTAAAAAAAAATAGATAAAAATCCCAATGGCACACAGGTCTAATGCAACACCTTAAGTGTTTATTGCGGAGTGCGGTGCAACGTTTCGGGGCGCACCCCTTTGTCAAGCATACGGAACATGCAAGTGATCCCTATAAACAGACAAGTAATAATTAAACAATTAAACCTCTCAAAGGTCATCAACCAACTGGTGAAGTGCAAAATTCACAAGGGAGACACCCCTCAATTAGGCGCTTAATTCAATAAAAATCCAATAAAAAAGTTTCAGTGTAAGATCCAGTTGGCGGATGACCTGTGAGATGTTTAATTGTTTAATTATTGCTTGTCTATTTATATGGATCACTTGCACGTTCCCTATGCTTGACAAAGGGGTCCGTCCCGAAACGTTGCACCGAACTTCGTAATAAACAAAGGTGTTGGTGTGGCCCCACTACTAGATCACTAGCCTCATAGCAAAAGACCCTACAGAATGTTCATTCCTGATCCACTGCATACAATGAGGTTAAAGAGCAGCTCCGGCACTCAAAATAAAGGCATTCTTCCACCAGGCGGATACAATCAAGTAGAAAAAGTTTATGTCCAGATATACAGCCTTACGCATTTCGTGTTACAAACACTTAGTCATAGGCTATCTATACAGAGCTCTACACTCAATATTTAAACAAATGTGCACCAATCAAAGAACATTTTCAATTGTCCAATAAACCAATCACATTTCTAGGCAGAAAAACCAATCGCAAATCTGTATCGATGACTAAGTGTTTGTAACACGAAATGCGTAAGGCTGTATATCTGGACATAATAAACTTTTTCTACTTGATTTTATCCATCTGGTGTAAGAATGCCTTTATTTTGAGTGCCTGCTCCACAAGTTTTTTGGTTGATCCGCTCCCTTTGCTGAGGGCTCAGGGCGGTGCACCTCAATGTGGTGCGTTATTACTCTTTTGGGACCTTTTGATCTATTCATCCTCACTAAAGAGCAGCTCCTCCAAGATCAACAGTGGTTTTAAAGCCTATTGGAAGTGTAGGATGTTTCACAACAGTACCTCGGGGGCGGGGCTGTGGCTGTAGGTACTGCAGGGGAAGATAGAGACACTTTATATTAGAGTCCAACCTGCTTCTCATCAGCTGATGTTGAAATATAACTCATCCAGTGACAGCTAATGGCTAGAGGGCTCCTGTAATCTGTATAGGAGCACAATGTACACCACCAACTACTAACCACATGCATCTATCAAGAGGGCCCTACAAATGGAAAGATAACAGTGCATTGTGGGGGAAAATGGCAATTTGCACCCATTTATGACACTTTGCACGGTTGAAAATGAGCCCTTATTCTTGAATAATGGACTTGTCTTTAGAGCACTCGGCTGGGGGTGAACTGGTAGCAGGCAGCATTCTCTCCCATCTCACTTTCTTGCTTTAAATGACTCCTCACATAGCCGAGCCCCAATAGCATGTAATAAATGTTTTATTGTGCCTCGGGATACAAAGCCTTCATCTTGCCCAAGCGCACGCAGGAAAGTGAGAGCTTGGCCAATGAAATGGCGCTCACTGACATCACAAGAGATTACGCCGGGGCTACCAGGGAAATGTAATGATCTGTAATATTACATTAAACCCTACACACGAATATCACTGTCACCCGCTCGCCATTTAACCCCTCGCTGAGAGATGCTGCCGATATGTTTTAGGAACTTTTATTATGAAACCATTATTATTTAAGCATGCTGGGGGAGGGTCTAGAAGGAGAATTAAAAAAATCAATACAGCTAGAAATGATCTATTTTTGAACTAACGGTCCTATAACAGTAATGATCATAGTTGTCCCCAGCAGTTTTCCCATTTTGGATCTTGTTGGGCGTCTTTTGTGTGTCAGTGGCTCTGCACATGCTCAGTGGGCTCTGGACTATAGCTGAGAAGCAAAACAGGGTCGTGGGAAATCACCGGGAAGAAATCAAGGTTTAGCTTCTATAAAAAGCTGATGCTACAGGGCTGATTATTCAGTTTGATGTATACTGCAGTGGTTTCTATGCTGCCATGTAATGGATGTTTCACCCCTTCCCCCACTTCTCCAACTAGGCCACCGGGTTATGACCCGGACAGCCCGGTTTTTTGAAGGGCTGTTCAGGTCAAAATGTATTCCCGGTTTCCAAATGAGGAAAACCAGGCAAGATTTCCTGGGATTGACGCGGCAATCTGCCATAAGCCGACTGCCATGTCATAGCCCCGCCCCCAACACCACAGTACCGCCTCCACAATGTTATTGCCCCGCTATGTCACTGCCCCGCCCCTGCTGCATCTAGCCCAGCCTCCCCCCTGGAGTTCATTGGGAGGAAAGGTGGCAACCCTAACTCCAACCTCTAGGCCACTCCCCATTGGAAAGTACCAGGCCACCCAATTACCCAGAATTCCCTTTCCTGAAACACTTAATTCCTCTGGCAGAGAAGAAGGTCCCCTTGTAGCCTTGTATTGAAATGAAAAACCCTACTCTATAGAAGCCACAAACAAAAACCCAGTAGCACTGGATCTAGTAAACTTGTCCGTAGCCACACGATAGGGACACATGCTCACTGGCCGTTGGGTCACTTTAAGAATGGTATCCTTGAAGCAGAACTGATGTGTGTAAAAAGGTGAAAAGTCTGCATCAGGTCTAGTCACCTATAGCAACCAATAAGACATCTGCTTTTAAACAGGCAACAAAAAAAAGTTACTTTATCATTGGTTGCTATGGGTTACAAGACCTTATGCAAACCTTGTGACTTTTTATTACACTGCAATGGAATTGCTTTGTTCAGACATTTTAATTCCCCTCTAAATAAACCCCCGCGGTATAATAATATCGGACTGTTACCGCGGATATTCAACCGACTGGTGATTGGCTGAGCTGTAACTTCCAGCTTGATTTTCATAGCCAATAGGAATTACATATAAATAGATGTGGGTCAGAAAAACCTTTTAGCGCAGTAATGGGAACGGAATAATTCATCAAAATACATGATCAAGGCTTGATCCCTTCCCATTCGTTACGGTCCTGTTTGTAGGTATTAATGCGCCAATCAATTTGCTGCCGGTTTAAAAATAAAATGTCCTGTCTGCTAAATATAACCCACTAAATGATTCATGATGTGCAAGAATAATTACATACTGTCCCCACTTGTCCTGACTCTGATATAAGGGAAGTTTCGGTGGAGTCACCTTCTGCGCCATTAGCGTGACTTGGCATCTGACGGTGCGGTTCTATACCTGGCACCAAGTACAGCAACTGCCAGTAGAAAGCTTTAAAGCGATACTGACACCTTCACACTGATGCGCATTCAGCTAAGGAATCACTTCATCAAAGTTCATCATAAATGTTGCCACTAGGTGGAGCATGAAGGAAAAAGAAATTTTAAAGAAAGAAATCCTTGAATAATGGCATTGCTGCAATGATTCCAGATATGAGTGAAACCCCAAATAATGGGTTTTTATTATGAGTAGAAAAAAATGGCAATTTTACTTTGCACATTCTGCTTGGGTTTCTAAATGACCCCTATAGATGCATACACAGGCACAGCACGATTCCTTTATTAGGCACAAGGCTGCAGGCTGAGTTATACAGGGAACTCTGAGTATCACTCATGTATTATAAGGGATAATGTACCCCCTACTGTAAATGATAAGGATATTAGAAGTCACTGAGGGGTTGTTCTGTGACCATATAAAGGCACAAGGCTGCAGGCTGAGTTATACAGGGAACTCTGAGTATCACTCATGTATTATAAGGGATAATGTACCCCCTACTGTAAATGATAAGGATATTAGAAGTCACTGAGGGGTTGTTCTGTGACCATATAAAGGCACAAGGCTGCAGGCTGAGTTATACAGGGAACTCTGAGTATCAGTTATGTATTATAAGGGATAATGTACCCCCTACTGTAAATGATAAGGATATTAGAAGTCACTGAGGGGTTGTTCTGTGACCATATAAAGGCACAAGGCTGCAGGCTGAGTTATACAGGGAACTCTGAGTATCACTTATGTATTATAAGGGATAATGTACCCCCTACTGTAAATGATAAGGATATTAGAAGTCACTGAGGGTTTGTTCTGTGACCATATAAAGGCACAAGGCTGCAGGCTGAGTTATACAGGGAACTCTGAGTATCACTCATGTATTATAAGCGATAATGTACCCCGTACTGTAAATGATAAGGATATTAGAAGTCACTGAGGGGTTGTTCTGTGACCATATAAAGGCACAAGGCTGCAGGCTGAGTTATACAGGGAACTCTGAGTATCACTCATGTATTATAAGGGATAATGTACCCCCTACTGTAAATGATAAGGATATTAGAAGTCACTGAGGGGTTGTTCTGTGACCATATAAAGGCACAAGGCTGCAGGCTGAGTTATACAGGGAACTCTGAGTATCACTCATGTATTATAAGGGATAATGTACCCCCTACTGTAAATGATAAGGATATTAGAAGTCACTGAGGAGTTGTTCTGTGACCATATAAAGGTACAAGGCTGCAGGCTGAGTTATACTGGGATCTCTGAGTATCACTCATGTATTATAAGGGATAATGTACCCCCTACTGTAAATGATAAGGATATTAGAAGTCACTGACTTGTTCTGTGACCATATAAAGACACAAGGCTGCAGGCTGAGTTATACAGGGAACTCTGAGTATCACTCATGTATTATAAGGGATAATGTACCCCCTACTGTAAATGAAAAGGACATTAAAAGTCACTGAGGGGTTGTTCTGTGACCATATAAAGGCACAAGGCTGCAGGCTGAGTTATACAGGGAACTCTGAGTATCACTCATGTATTATAAGGGATAATGTACCCCCTACTGTAAATGATAAGGATATTAGAAGTCACTGAGGGGTTGTTCTGTGACCATATAAAGGTACAAGGCTGCAGGCTGAGTTATACTGGGATCTCTGAGTATCACTCATGTATTATAAGGGATAATGTACCCCCTACTGTAAATGATAAGGATATTAGAAGTCACTGAGGGGTTGTTCTGTGACCATATAAAGGCACAAGGCTGCAGGCTGAGTTATACAGGGAACTCTGAGTATCACTCATGTATTATAAGGGATAATGTACCCCCTACTGTAAATGATAAGGATATTAGAAGTCACTGAGGGGTCTGTGACCATATAAAGACACAAGGCTGCAGGCTGAGTTATACAGGGAACTCTGAGTATCACTCATGTATTATAAGGGATAATGTACCCCCTACTGTAAATGATAAGGATATTAGAAGTCACTGAGGGGTTGTTCTGTGACCATATAAAGGCACAAGGCTGCAGGCTGAGTTATACAGGGAACTCTGAGTATCACTCATGTATTATAAGGGATAATGTACCCCCTACTGTAAATGATAAGGATATTAGAAGTCACTGAGGGGTCTGTGACCATATAAAGACACAAGGCTGCAGGCTGAGTTATACAGGGAACTCTGAGTATCACTCATGTATTATAAGGGATAATGTACCCCTACTGTAAATGATAAGGATATTAGAAGTCACTGAGGGGTTGTTCTGTGACCATATAAAGGCACAAGGCTGCAGGCTGAGTTATACAGGGAACTCTGAGTATCAGTTATGTATTATAAGGGATAATGTACCCCCTACTGTAAATGATAAGGATATTAGAAGTCACTGAGGGGTCTGTGACCATATAAAGACACAAGGCTGCAGGCTGAGTTATACAGGGAACTCTGAGTATCACTTATGTATTATAAGGGATAATGTACCCCCTACTGTAAATGATAAGGATATTAGAAGTCACTGAGGGTTTGTTCTGTGACCATATAAAGGCACAAGGCTGCAGGCTGAGTTATACAGGGAACTCTGAGTATCACTCATGTATTATAAGCGATAATGTACCCCGTACTGTAAATGATAAGGATATTAGAAGTCACTGAGGGGTTGTTCTGTGACCATATAAAGGCACAAGGCTGCAGGCTGAGTTATACAGGGAACTCTGAGTATCACTCATGTATTATAAGGGATAATGTACCCCCTACTGTAAATGATAAGGATATTAGAAGTCACTGAGGGGTTGTTCTGTGACCATATAAAGGCACAAGGCTGCAGGCTGAGTTATACAGGGAACTCTGAGTATCACTCATGTATTATAAGGGATAATGTACCCCCTACTGTAAATGATAAGGATATTAGAAGTCACTGAGGGGTTGTTCTGTGACCATATAAAGGTACAAGGCTGCAGGCTGAGTTATACTGGGATCTCTGAGTATCACTCATGTATTATAAGGGATAATGTACCCCCTACTGTAAATGATAAGGATATTAGAAGTCACTGACTTGTTCTGTGACCATATAAAGGCACAAGGCTGCAGGCTGAGTTATACAGGGAACTCTGAGTATCACTCATGTATTATAAGGGATAATGTACCCCCTACTGTAAATGATAAGGATATTAGAAGTCACTGACTTGTTCTGTGACCATATAAAGGCACAAGGCTGCAGGCTGAGTTATACAGGGAACTCTGAGTATCACTCATGTATTATAAGGGATAATGTACCCCCTACTGTAAATGATAAGGATATTAGAAGTCACTGAGGGGTTGTTCTGTGACCATATAAAGACACAATGCTATAGGCTGAGTTATACAGCTACAGCACCTGAGGAAGGGGTTGGTCCCCAAAAGCTTGTGCTTCAACTTCTGCAATAAAATTAGATAAAGGCATTTGCAGGAATAAGTTGGTGTGTTTCTTCCCTACACATAACCTGGAATATACAGCTCAGTGGACATTGGAGGTGACTTTTTAATATCCTCATATTTTACATATTTTAATTAAGCACCAATTATACACCTCTAAGTATGTTTCTAAAGATATATTTTATGTAATAATCACAGTTCTTGTGTAAAATATATATATATATACACACACACACACACACACACACACACAGGTATGAGAACTATTATGCAAAATGCTTGGGACCTGTGGTTTTCCAGATAAGGGGTCTTTCCATAATTTGGATCTCCGTTCCTTAAGTCTGCTAAAAAAATAATTTAAACATTAATTAAACCCAACAGGCTGGTTTTGCTTCCAATAAGGATTAATTATATCTTAGTTGGGATCAAGTACAAGCTACTGTTTTTTTATTATTACACAGAAAAGGGGAAATCGTTCAGAAAAAAAATGTAAATTATTTGCTTAAATTTGAATTTATGTTGAATCAACCTTCCCTTAATTTGGAGCCTTCTGGATAGCAGGTTTCCGGATAACAGATACCTGTATAATACACATGAATAGCCTGCAAATGATCTTTAGAAACGGTGCTTAGTGATTCTATTTGTTCATGGAACTCCTTGGTGACTTATATTTTACAACAGGGGGTACTTTATTCACTTTACAAATCTGACCTCAATTCCGTGAATTCAGTGGAGGTTCGGATCAGAGAATCAGTTACAGAACGATTTTTTAAACAAAATGTTCTATGTAATGTAATTCAGATCTGAGGGGGACAAGCCGGCGCTTTGTAACTACAACTTTTTGTCACCGACACCTTATTCTGAAGTGTTTTACACAGTTTTGTGTTGATACAATTCTCAGCCAGTAGAGATGAAAGGGCCAAAACAACGTCTGATTCCTGTACATCAATGGAAGTCGGTGCAGGGTCTTCTAAAGCACACGCCATATGCTGCACTCCCAAAATCAAAGTCACGTTCCTTAAATCATTTAACAGCTGAAAACGCGAGGAGACCGAGGCTTCAATGAGCCGTCTGAACTGGCGCTTGGTCTTCTGGGAAACGTAGCTTCTGCCTCGCAGCGAAGTACAGCGCTTCAGCTAAGTGCTCTTTTACATACAATAAAGTCATCTGGGGGGAAACACATAATGGGTTAAACCAGGTGGGTATTTGGCGAGATTTTTTTTTAGAACGAGGAATTGAAATAAACAGGCAAGTAAGGTGCTGCGTCAAGTGCTGAGGATTGTAAGAAGTGAATCTGTTATGTTTTGGGTAGCCGAGGATGAATAGAATATAACAGTGCTTTATTAGCAGGCTCATGCAGCCATTACACAACAGTAAGCAACTCAAATATCACAAGCTGTATAGTAAGTATGCACAGTATATGGCCACCTTTACACGGGCAGATAAAGCTGCTGATATCGGTCGTTTGGACCAATTTGACAGCTTATCTGCCCGTGTATGGGGGCTTTCGATGGGTCTTCCCGATCGATATCTGGTCACGATATAGATCAGGAAGGTTTGATTTTTAACCAACCGACCCGTCGGAGCCCCTTGGCGTAACGTAGTTCGATCATTCAGCCATACAGCCGAACGTTCGAATTACCCCCGATATAGCCATGCCATTAGTGGCATATCGGGGAAAGATCCGCTCGTTTGCAGATGTCGCCAAACGAGCGAATCTTTGAGTCTATGGCCAGCTTAAGTCTTGAGCACAGTAAAATCTACAGGCCATTTGTATAAACACCACAGTATATAGGCTCCTGATGAAGTCAGAAGGAGAAAAACATTGCAGTCTGATGGCTAAATCCGAAGAACATAATATCTGATGAAAGAGAGGAACAGAACCTCACGCAACACAGAAGGAAGATAAACCTCATGGATAACCTCTTATCTGGTCCACTGTGGGTTAAGACAAGAGAACAGGGCAAACTTTAGTGGTGATGGTGTCATCTAGCTGTTGCTGAACTATAACCTTCAGCAACATCTGCTGTGGGTGTGACTTAGTATTGGTTCAACAACAACTGTTCCATCAGTTTCATCTTGCTCAACTGTTTCCATCTTGCTTTCATCTTTCTCTACAGCCCCCTCCCTCTCCACTATTTCCATCTTGCTCTACTGTTTCCACCATGCATTCATCTCTCCATCTTCCTCTATTGTCTCCATCTTGCTCTACTGTTTCCACTTTGCTTTCATCTCTCCATCTTTGTCTCCATCTTGCCTTAATGTAGCCATCTACCTCTACTATGTTCCTCTTGCCCTACTGTCTCCATTTTGTGTTAGTCTGGCCCTACTCTCATCATCTTCTTCTACTGTCTCCATTTCACCCTAGTTCCTATCTTCCTCTCCCTTCTCCATCTTACCCCACTGTCCCTATTCTGCTCTACTGTCTCCATCTTTCTTTAGTGTTGCCATTTTATTTTCTCGTTTTACTCTAATTTAGATTTCAGGGTATGTACTATCCTGTGCAAAAAGGTCCAAACCATATATGAAGTATAAACCCGAGAGCATGCACAGTATCTCACAAATAACATTTATTAGTGCAATTCAACCATAACCAGTTAATTACAAAATTCATCAAAAACATTTTATTTAAAACACACCACAAAGCAGTGTCAACCCCCCCATCTGCCTCCCTCATGTCAGCCACTACCTCCTGACGCGTTTCGCTCTATTGGGTGCTTCATCCTCTGAGGCAGATGGGGGGGCTGACACTGCTTTGTGGTGTGTTTTAAATAAAATGTTTTTGATGAATTTTGTAATTAACTGTGGTTATGGTTGAATTGCACTAATAAATGTTATTTGTGAGATACTGTGCATGCTCTCGGGTTTATACTTCATTTCTAGTTTTACTCTCCCCATACTCGCCAAGACCTTGTGACTGGTGGGACAGGCCGAAGGTAAAAGGGGCTTTATGCTAATCAGTTCCAGTATATGTTTTTGGGAAATGTCCTATCCCCAAAGTTTTGGTAGGTTTTAAAATGATGTCTCTGTGGGGCTGTGTGCGGTGTAACTGCAAGTCCTGTCACTCAGAAAGAAATAAGGTTGTCACCAGATTAAAATCCATTAAGAGGCCAACAAGGCCAGTTTTTTTAGTATTTTCCCAAATCCATAGTGGAGAATGGAAAGGCTTGAAAATCCCATGCCGGCTTTTAGTCACTAGGGACCAATCAGTAGAGATGTCGCGAACTGTTCGCCGGCGAACTTGTTCGCGCGAACATCGGGTGTTCGCGCTCGCCGGAAGTTCGCGAACGTCGCGCGACGTTCGCCATTTTGGGTTCGCCATTGTTGGCGCTTTTTTTTGCCCTCTCACCCCAGACCAGCAGGTACATGGCAGCCAATCAGGAAGCTCTCCCCTGGACCACTCCCCTTCCCTATAAAAACCGAAGCCCTGCAGCGTTTTTTCACTCTGCCTGTGTGTGCTGAAGAGATAGTGTAGGGAGAGAGCTGCTGCCTGTTAGTGATTTCAGGGACAGTTGAAAGTTTGCTGGCTAGTAATCGTTTTGATACTGCTCTGTTATTGGAGGGACAGAAGTCTGCAGGGGTTTGAGGGACATTTAAGCTTAGGTAGCTTTGCTGGCTAGTAATCTACCTTCTACTGCAGTGCTCTGTATGTAGCTGCAGTGGGCAGCTGTCCTGCTTCTGATCTCATCTGCTGACTGCTGCAATAACAGTAGTCCTTGTAAGGACTGCTTTTATTTATTTTTTTGTTGTTTTACTACTACTACTACTACTACTACTATAAGAGCCCAGTGCTATTAGTCTAGCAGTGTTGGGGAGTGGGACTGGTGTGCTAATCTGCTGCTCCTAGTAGTTCAGCAGCACCAACTTTAATTTTTTTTTTTTAATATTCATTTTTTTTTTATTTTACTTTTTTTTATTTTACTACCGCTGTAGTAGTGTATAAGTTGACCTTTTAGGCATTATTTGCCCTGTAGGCATTATTTGCACACTGTTTTCTTCAACCCGCCATCGAGCTGTGTGACCTTGTTCACATTCTGTCTAAATATCCATAATATTACCGTCTCCAGAAAAAACACCGGAGTCACTTTTTTCAAGCAGCCATAATATATTTTACGTAATCCGTATCCACCGCTGTAGTAGTGTATACGTTGGCCTTGTAGGCATTATTTGCACACTGTTTTCTTCAACCCGCCATCGAGCTGTGTGACCTTGTTCACATTCTGTCTAAATATCCATAATATTACCGTCTCCAGAAAAAACACCGGAGTCACTTTTTTCAAGCAGCCATAATATATTTTACGTAATCCGTATCCACCGCTGTAGTAGTGTATACGTTGGCCTTGTAGGCATTATTTGCACACTGTTTTCTTCAACCCGCCATCGAGCTGTGTGACCTTGTTCACATTCTGTCTAAATATCCATAATATTACCGTCTCCAGAAAAAACACCGGAGTCACTTTTTTCAAGCAGCATTCATATATTTTACGTAATCCGTATCCACCGCTGTAGTAGTGTATACGTTGGCCTTGTAGGCATTATTTGCACACTGTTTTCTTCAACCCGCCATCGAGCTGTGTGACCTTGTTCACATTCTGTCTAAATATCCATAATATTACCGTCTCCAGAAAAAACACCGGAGTCACTTTTTTCAAGCAGCATTCATATATTTTACGTAATCCGTATCCACCGCTGTAGTAGTGTATACGTTGGCCTTGTAGGCATTATTTGCACACTGTTTTCTTCAACCCGCCATCGAGCTGTGTGACCTTGTTCACATTCTGTCTAAATATCCATAATATTACCGTCTCCAGAAAAAACACCGGAGTCACTTTTTTCAAGCAGCATTCATATATTTTACGTAATCCGTATCCACCGCTGTAGTAGTGTATACGTTGGCCTTGTAGGCATTATTTGCACACTGTTTTCTTCAACCCGCCATCGAGCTGTGTGACCTTGTTCACATTCTGTCTAAATATCCATAATATTACCGTCTCCAGAAAAAACACCGGAGTCACTTTTTTCAAGCAGCATTCATATATTTTACGTAATCCGTATCCACCGCTGTAGTAGTGTATACGTTGGCCTTGTAGGCATTATTTGCACACTGTTTTCTTCAACCCGCCATCGAGCTGTGTGACCTTGTTCACATTCTGTCTAAATATCCATAATATTACCGTCTCCAGAAAAAACACCGGAGTCACTTTTTTCAAGCAGCATTCATATATTTTACGTAATCCGTATCCACCGCTGTAGTAGTGTATACGTTGACCTTGTAGGCATTATTTGCACACTGTTTTCTTCAACCCGCCATCGAGCTGTGTGAGCTTGTTCACATTTTGTCTAAATATTGATAATATTATCGTCTCTAGAAAAACCACTTGAGTTACTTTTTTTCAAGCAGCATTCATATATTTTACGTAATCCGTATCCACCGCTGTAGTAGTGTATACGTTGGCCTTGTAGGCATTATTTGCACACTGTTTTCTTCAACCCGCCATCGAGCTGTGTGACCTTGTTCACATTCTGTCTAAATATCCATAATATTACCGTCTCCAGAAAAAACACCGGAGTCACTTTTTTCAAGCAGCATTCATATATTTTACGTAATCCGTATCCACCGCTGTAGTAGTGTATACGTTGACCTTGTAGGCATTATTTGCACACTGTTTTCTTCAACCCGCCATCGAGCTGTGTGAGCTTGTTCACATTTTGTCTAAATATTGATAATATTATCGTCTCTAGAAAAACCACTTGAGTTACTTTTTTTCAAGCAGCATTCATATATTTTACGTAATCCGTATCCACCGCTGTAGTAGTGTATACGTTGGCCTTGTAGGCATTATTTGCACACTGTTTTCTTCAACCCGCCATCGAGCTGTGTGAGCTTGTTCACATTTTGTCTAAATATTGATAATATTATCGTCTCTAGAAAAACCACTTGAGTTACTTTTTTTCAAGCAGCATTCATATATTTTACGTAATCCGTATCCACCGCTGTAGTAGTGTATACGTTGACCTTGTAGGCATTATTTGCACACTGTTTTCTTCAACCCGCCATCGAGCTGTGTGAGCTTGTTCACATTTTGTCTAAATATTGATAATATTATCGTCTCTAGAAAAACCACTTGAGTTACTTTTTTTCAAGCAGCATTCATATATTTTACGTAATCCGTATCCACCGCTGTAGTAGTGTATACGTTGACCTTGTAGGCATTATTTGCACACTGTTTTCTGGGCAAACAATGCCTACAAGGTCAACGTATGGCAGTTGTTTAAAGAGAACAGTAGATTACTAGCCAGCAAAGCTACCTAAGCTAAAATGTCCCTCAAATCCCTGCAGACTTCTGTCCCTCCAATACAGAGCAGTATCAAGCAGATTACTAGCCAGCAAGCTTACTATCATCTGTCCCTGAAATCACTAACAGCTCTCCCCCTACACTATCTCTTCCAAGCACACACAGGCAGATTTTTCAGATACATTTTTGCCCTTGATCCCCCTCTGGCATGCCACTGTCCAGGTCGTTGCACCCTTTAAACAACTTTAAAATCATTTTTCTGGCCAGAAATGTCTTTTCTAGATGTTAAAGTTCGCCTTCCCATTGAAGTCTATGGGGTTCGCGAACCGTTCGCGAACCGCTCGCATTTTTGCGCAAGTTCGCGAATATGTTCGCGAACTTTTTTTCCGACGTTCGCTACATCCCTACCAATCAGTTGATCCGGGAGACTTGGAACAAAGATGTCTGCTCAAGTAAATGTCAAGCACCTGAATCAATAGAGGGTCATAATAATAAATACAGAAAGCAGACAAACCATTTAACACAAAATGCTATTATTTACTAATTTCCCCAAGTTAATACCCTAATTAACAATCGCTAGTAACCTCTCCCACAGGCCTGTGTGAAAGAATATGAGATCCTGATGTGAACCCAAGTTAAAGTGCGAGGGGGGAGCAGTACGAAGGTGCAGCTCATTGAGAGAGAGGAAGTCTTATCTATTATTCATGGACGTGAATGGGTTTCTGTGGTAAGGGACTGTTTCCTGTCTCAATTTTTTCCAAAAACAGGAAAAAACAAAAGATTAAAGGACCAGTAACACCAAATACATTTTTTTATACTTAAACCCACCGCCCAAAAGATATAATGATAGGTAAGGCTTACTTACCCTTGAATTTTTTCAAAACTTGAGCTTGAATTTGACCTGCAAAGTACCCCATAGGAGATAGACAACGGCAGCTTGAAGTGTCAGCCTGGGGTGTCCACGACCCACTGAGACTGCCTCCTGAGGGCCCCCACCCCAGCTGTAAGTGCCTAGTTACCCATTACTCCCCCCCCCACTCGCCTTGCATGTACCTAACTGGCTGCTTTCTCCTTGCTAGAAACATAAATATAAGCTGCAGACACTAAAAACATACCTCCCAACACTTTGGAAATCATTTTGGCCACGCCCATTTTTGTGGCCACACCCCCTAATTACCATGTTCATTTTACAAAATTTGGCAGGTTTTGAAAGTTTGAACATATGTCTGTGTTTTTTTTTCAGTTAATACAGTTTTGCTAATAAAGGTGAATTGCCTTTTAAAGGAGAAGGAAAGGCTAAAAGTAAGTAAGCTTTATCAGAAAGGTCTATATAAATACACCAGTAACCCCTCAAAGTAATGCTGCTCTGAGTCCTCTGTCAAAAGAAACAGCACATTTCTTTCCTTCTATTGTGTACTCATGGGCTTCTGTATCAGACTAACTGTTTTCAGCTTAAACCTCCAGGGCTAGGGCTTGAGCATGCTCAGTTTGCTTCTCTCCCTCCCCTCCCTGATGTAATCTGAGCCCAGAGCTATGAGTAAGCAGGGAAAGACTCAGGCAGGAAGTGATGTCACTTGAAGCTAATACGGCAGCTGCTATCATAAACAAACAGCTTCTAGAGCTGTAAATATAACTTTATAAATATAGCATTCTAGCTTGCACTATTGTGGCTAATCTATTGGCAATAAAATGCCTCTGTAGCTTTCCTTCTCCTTAGTGATTTCGCTGCGAATTTCCACGCTTCCACATCTCCTGCAAAAATTCGTCTGCATCAAAAATTTTTAGACACACATGCAATAAGACACTTGCTTTAAAATCGTTGCGTGTCAACACTTTTCGAACGCCCATTGACTAACGCCAGCGTCAAAATTGACGCAAGTGACTTTTCAGACACGCCCTTTCGGGAGAAGTTCGCCCATTGCTATGTCTCCTTTAAAGGCATCCACTATGCAGAAGATTAGCAAAGGTGCCTACAACTCCCTTCCCGCTGAATCCAGTCTTCGTTTTTACACCCATTTATTTCTAGCTGCTCTCTATACACAATCCCATGTGCCATTGTGCAGCGTCTTCCTCTCAAAGCTGTAAATCTGTCCTGCTCTAAAGCCACTTGTAATTGTGCAGCTCTGGAGTAGGAAGTGGAGACTTCAGCGCTCGTAGAAAACAAGGCTTAAATCACGGCAGGAGGCGAGTGAAGTCAATAAAATAGTCCTTTGTCGCGCTGAGCTTTACGGCCCTGTATTTGCTTCCAAAAGAGGAAACGTAACGGGCGCGTTCGGGTTTCTCTTGCACAATCGCCTGTATGTAAAGAAGCCAGAGACTCTGCTCGTGGCACTTACCTAGAACTGTTTTTTATGCTTTCGAAATATGAAAATTGCTGCGTCAGTAATGATCTTTCCCAGAAAGCAATTAGTGATAAAAATAACGTGTGGGGGGAGCGGCTGCCGGGAGGGGGGGGGGGTGTTTGCGCACAACTAAGCGATAGAACAGCTGATAAATATCAAGTGAAAGTAAAATCTCGCTTTGAAGAATTGGATTTTATACCCTTATTATCACTGGAAAGCGCATTGTGGAATTGATGTACAGTTATGGCATCCGTTATCCAGAAAGCTTTGAATGACAGGAAGGCTGTCTCCCATATACTCCTTTAAATCAGCAGAAAGATCCCTTTACTGGTCCCAAACATTTTTAACAATAGGTCCCGTAACCATTTGTACATTTTATCACACAGGAGCGAGAGACCTAAGACTATCTGGTGCCCCAGGAACTCATTCAGATCCCCACCAAACTTATTTATCATGAGTGATACTACTTGTGTCTTTATATGATCACAGAACAACCCCTCAGTGACTTCTAATATCCTTATCATTTACAGTAGGGGGTACATTATCCCTTATAAAACATGAGTGATACTCAGAGTTCCCTGTATAACTCAGCCTGCAGCCTTGTGCCTTTATATGGTCACAGAACAACCCCTCAGTGACTTCTAATATCCTTATCATTTACAGTAGGGGGTACATTATCCCTTATAATACATGAGTGATACTCAGAGTTCCCTGTATAACTCAGCCTGCAGCCTTGTACCTTTATATGGTCACAGAACAACCCCTCAGTGACTTCTAATATCCTTATCATTTACAGTAGGGGGTACATTATCCCTTATAATACATGAGTGATACTCAGAGTTCCCTGTATAACTCAGCCTGCAGCCTTGTGTCTTTATATGGTCACAGAACAACCCCTCAGTGACTTCTAATATCCTTATCATTTACAGTAGGGGGTACATTATCCCTTATAATACATGAGTGATAATTAGAGTTCCCTGTATAACTCAGCCTGCAGCCTTGTGCCTTTATATGGTCACAGAACAACCCCTCAGTGACTTCTAATATCCTTATCATTTACAGCAGGGGGTACATTATCCCTTATAATACATGAGTGATACTCAGAGTTCCCTGTATAACTCAGCCTGCAGCCTTGTGCCTTTATATGGTCACAGAACAACCCCTCAGTGACTTCTAATATCCTTATCATTTACAGTAGGGGGTACATTATCCCTTATATGTGTCTTTATATGGTCCAAAATGGTTGAATATTCCCTGACCATGAGTTTCATTTCCACACCTCATGATGAGATTCTGCAGCAAAGACAAAGGAAATTGGTTGCAGCCCTAGGCAGTAAGTACATCAATTTAAAGGCATACAAGGCCATTTTGACTGCAACACATTTGTTATAACAATTCACAGCAAGAAACAGCATATCAGTAACATGCATTAGGTAGTTCTCTTACCGAACCAGCAGAATTCGGTAGCAGGAAGTATCTAAATTCAATAAAACCCTTTTTCCATTTCATTAAATTTTAATCAAGCAGTAACAGGGATATGTCTAATTACTGGGGATATGGTATATAACACACAGATAAGCACAGATACAGATTCCTTACAAATAACTAAAAAATGTAAAAATGGGTTTTTGTACTAATAATTCATTTTTTTTACTTACACAACAATAAACAAACGTTTGCAAATGATTCTACTTTTCATTTTTGCTCATAAAACAAATTGCTACAAAAGAATACGCTGTATATATCAAACACAAGTTTGTATTTCGCATAAATTTTGCATAAAAAAAATAGAAATACAAACGTTGACATTTCTGCTCACAAGCTTTTTACTATTTAATCTACTGAAATTATAACATCCCTTTCTCTGAGATCACAAAGGTTAATTCAGTATTGATTCAACTAATAAAGGCTATTTTTTTTATAAAATCTGACTTTAAAAAAAAATCACAAATTTTTCAGGATTTATTAAACCCTGAGGATGGAAAAGTCCGAATGAGAAAATCCGGGATCTCAGACCTGTCGAGGTTGCATATAAGTCAATGGGAGAAGTCCCAATGATTTTTTGATGTGCAATACCCCAAAGTTTTCGGACAAAAAAACATAAGAAATCTGAGTTTTTGGGAGCAAAATCAAAAAAATTTTGAAAATCTGATTTTTTTTCCCGCAAAGCAAATTTTTGGGAAAATTTAATAATAAATAAGCCTAAAAAAACAGAGCAGATTTGAGTGGAGTTTGTAGCAGAAAATATTGAGATAAATTTGGACTTTGATAAATAAGCCCCTTAGTATGTTACAATGCTACAATGGCTAATTCTAAACAACTTTTCAATTGGCCTTCATTTTTTTCTTTTTTATAATTTTTATTTGCCTTCTTCCTCTGATTTCGGCTTTCAAATGGGGGGTCACTGACCCCATCTAAGAGATGAATACTCTATAAGGCTATTGTTATTGCTACTTTGTATGACTTGTCTTTCTATTCAGGCCTCTCTTATTCATATTCCAGTCTCTTATTCAAATCAATGCATGATTGCTAGGGGAATTTGGAACGTAGCAACCAGATGACTGAAATTACAAACTGGAGAGCTGCTGAATAAAAAGCTAAATAACTCAAAAACCACAAATAATGAAAACCAATTGCAAATTTTCTCAGAATATCCCTCTCTACATCATATCCCTCTCTACATCATACTAACAGTTAGGGGCAGATTTATTAAGGGTCGAATTTCGAAGTGGAAAATACTTCGAAATTCGACCATCAAATAGAATCCTCTGACATTCGAATTCGAAGTCGGAGGATTTTATTCATTGTACAATGAATTGAACGTTCAATGATTTGAACGATTTTCCTTTGATTATAAAAAACTTAGAAAATTGCTCTTGAAGGTCCCCATAGGCTAACATAGCACTTTGGCAGGTTTAAGTTGGCGAAGTATTGAAGTCGAAGTTTTTTTAAAGAGACAGTACTTCGATTATCGAATGGTCAAATATTATATAAAACTGTGGTCCAAGCACAGCATATGAAACAGCATTATTCTAACTATTACCCTTTAATTTATATAACATTTATATAACATGCCTGTTTTACGAGAAACTGAGAGTTTCCCGCTGCAAAAAAAGAGCAAACGCATTAAAAGACACAGCTGAGAGGAACAAGAATGTTCATATGCATTGGGTTCTTATGTTGCAGCTTCACCAACGTTCTAATTAGTTGCCATGGCGCCCATTTCCCTCTGTTACGAAACAATACGAGATGTGAAAATGAGATATATTTGCTGGAATGAAATGCAGCGCTTGCCGGTCGTGTCTCACAGATTCATATCAACAGCGTAGCCTGGACCATAGCAGTGGCGTAACTAGATGCTACGGGACAAATTCAATTAAGGGCCCCAAAATATTAGTAAGTTGGCCTACCCTACCAAGATATATTAAAATTCCTCCTTAATTAAGGTCTCACTGGGGCCCCTTCACTCCGGGGGCCTCCCTACAAATGCAGTGTCTGCTTCCTCTGTAGTTAGGCCCCTGGTCCATAGAATGGCAGCCATTTTGTTTGTAGAGAATGCTTCCATAATGCACTGCAAGAGGACTGTAAGTATTCTTATTTGAAAGATGAAATAATAATATGTGCCACAGTTTCCCTTATTCTGTCAGGAACTCCCTGGTTTTGAACCTGGACTTGTGTTTTTTGCTGCCATTTAAATCTATCTGCAAAGGTCTGTGCACTTGTTTATTAAACATCTTGAAGTTATTCAGCGCATATTCTGAGGAATTTGTGCCGTCTTTTAGTCTGCTCTGAGGGATGTATCGCCACACAAACAGGCACCTCATGTAAACTACTCTTGTGTCACGTGGTGTATCTGTTATATTGAGGGAAAAGCCCGCCGGAATATGAGGAACGTCTTGTTACAGCCCCTCCCACTTACCCATCATCCTGTGTGTTATGTGTCACGTGGTATATCTGTTATATTGAGGGAAAAGCCCGCCGGAATATGAGGAACGTCTTGTTACAGCCCCTCCCACTTACCCATCATCCTGTGTGTTATGTGTCACATGGTGTAACTGTACCAGTCAGGGCAAAGCCCACATATCTGATTTTGACCCAGAGAGCCCAGTTTTATGAAGGGCTGTTCGGGTCAAAATTTGCTGCCGGTTTTCCAAATTAGGAAAACCTGGAATTGACGTGAAGATCAGCCAATCGATTATAGCCACATCATAGCCCCGCCGTCACAGTCCCCTCCCCTGACATCATGGCCCCGCTATATCACTGTCCCGCCTCCCATTGCGTCACATCCCTGCCTCTCCCCAGAGTTTGTTGGGGGGAAAGGTGGGAATCCCACCACCTGGATATGAGGAACGTCTTGTTACAGCCCCTCCCATATACCCATATATTCTGAGGAATTTGTGCCATCTTTTAGTCTGGTCTGAGGGATGTATCGCCACACAAACAGGCACCTCATGTAAACTACTCTTGTGTCACGTGGTATATCTGTTATATTGAGGGAAAAGCCCGCCGGAATATGAGGAATGTCTTTTTACAGCCCCTCCCACTTACCCATCATCCTGTGTGTGTGTGAAACATGGTATATCTGTAATAGTGAGGGCAAAACGCACATGGATATGAGGAATGTACCTTATAAACATCTCGTTATCGTCTCCTCCCACACACTCATTACTCTATAAATGAACGAGTGAAGGCACGGGCATTATCCAGCTGATTATTTGTGTTTCCAGCAGTTGGGAAGGTGCCAGAGTTGCGCTACAGAAATCTCTCTGTGCCGCGGGAAGAACAGATAATACAAACACTGGATAAGAGCACTTGATTGCTGAGATTAGTCAGACGACTTCCATTGACCCTTCCCTCCTCTCTGCCAGCTGTATCACTAGCCACGCGCTCTCTAAATATAATATTTTGCTGTTTGTGTTGCTCTTTTGCCTGCAACTGCCGCCGCACTGTTTCCATGGGAACTCTACTTTATTACAACCTGTGGTGGTTTAATAGCCACGGGCCTGACAGCCTCTAAGGGCTCAGTATAAAAAGACTGATGGTGTTTGCGCTTCCCCTGCTGTTCATAACGGGGCCACATGGATGCGTGGGGCCCTTGGTCTCTGCTGGGGTTCCAAACACTGGACAGAAATGGGGAAGGGGACCCCCAAGAGTTGAAAGCCATTAGGAGACTGTAAAAAAAGGAGATGTCTGGCTCATTATTGATCTTCAATAGAAATAGCCTTCATTGATAAAAAGCACAGAGTTACTGTCAGACATGGGCAGCCTGCCGACTCTCCTAATTCATTCATAGAGAGAAGCGAGAGAGATCGGGCACAGCGCCAGGTTATAGTAGTGCGTTTGGCCATTAAACGGTTATTCTATGCCAAGCAGATACTGTTCTATGGCAAAGCCGAGCAAACTGACAGCCGTTATCATATTATCTTATAACAAATACACTGCAGTCATCAATTCAGTGCTACATAGGGGACATACAAGGTGAACGGGCTGAAAGAATCTTCAGCTTTTTATTCTTCTGCAGGGTGTATGTGTGATCAATGTCTATAAAAAGTCATAAAACAGAAGGAAAGGCATTGGCCGGTACTAAGTACCATTCCGCAGGAACAGACCCCTAAGTTTGCTCATAGTCTGTACAGAGGGATCCCATAAAAATATGGCAGCATAGGTATTCCCCTGTACTAAGCACAATTCAGCAGGAACAGTCCCTAAGTTTGCTCATAGTCTGTACAAAGAGATCCCATAAAACTATGGCAGAATAGGTATTCCCTGTACTAAGCACAATTCAGCAGGAACAGTCCCCTAAGTTTGCTCATAGTCTGTACAGAGAGATCCCATAAAACTATGGCAGCATAGGTATTCCCCTGTACTAAGCACAATTCAGCAGGAACAGCCCCCTAAGTTTGCTCATAGTCTGTACAGAGAGATCCCATAAAACTATGGCAGAATAGGTATTCCCTGTACTAAGCACAATTCAGCAGGAACAGTACCCTAAGTTTGCTCATAGTCTGTACAGAGGGATCCCATAAAACTATGGCAGCATAGGTATCCCCTGTACTAAGCACAATTCAGCAGGAACAGTCCCTAAGTTTGCTCATAGTCTGTACAGAGAGATCCCATAAAACTATGGCAGAATAGGTATTCCCTGTACTAAGCATAATTCAGCAGGAACAGTCCCTAAATTTGCTCATAGTCTGTACAGAGAGATCCCATAAAACTATGGCAGCATAGGTATTCCCTGTACTAAGCATAATTCAGCAGGAACAGTCCCTAAATTTGCTCATAGTCTGTACAGAGAGATCCCATAAAACTATGGCAGCATAGTTATTCCCCTGTACTAAGCACAATTCAGCAGGAACAGTCCCTAAGTTTGCTCATAGTCTGTACAGAGAGATGCCATAAAAACTATGGCACCATTGGTATTCCCTTTTATTAAAACATACTAAACAATCAGGAACAGGAGCAGAATCAGGAACATGATTACTAGATCAGAAACAAAACCACTAGAGGCTTTGAGTCAGCGGAAAGGGCAAAAATACCACACAGAGGAGTCTGGGATGCAGGCTTAAATAGCCCTTAAACGAGCAATTCTCCACAGCTGGATAGAGGGTGTGGATTCCTGGAAGGAAGAGGCAGTGTCACAGAAGATATTACATTTCAAACTGTCTACACACTGTCTCCTGCGGCTCAAGCAGGAGGAGCAGTGCCTGGAATGCAATAGGTCCCTGGTTCAAAACCAGGGAGTTCCTAACAATGATATTCTGTAACAATTTGCAGTTAGTTTTAATTTCTTATTATTTGTGGTTTTTGAGTTATTTAGCTTTTTATTCGGCAGCTCTCCAGTTTGCAGTTTCAGCCATCTCGTTGCTATGGTCCAAATTCCCCAACAACCATGCATTGATTTGAATAAGAGACTTGAATATGAATAGAAGAGGCCTGAATAGAAAGAGGAATAATAAAAAGTAGCAAAAACAATGCATTTGTATCTTAACAGAACATTTTTTTTAGATGGGGTCAGTGACCCCCATTGGAAAGCTGGAAAAAGTCAGAAGAAGGAGGGCAATAATTAAAGAACTGTAAAAAATTAATAATGAAGACCAACTGAAAAGTTGCTTACAATGGTCCATTCTATAACAAACTACACATTGATTTAAAGGTTAACCACTCCTTTAAATACAATTTTGCAGATGGTAAGAGATGTGAACTCATATTTATCTCTCTATCTGAAAATAAACCCTTCTTATTCCTCATAGCCCAGTCATTCCCTTCCTGCCCTGAGACCCTGCGTCCATGAGATAATAAAAACTTCCTGCATCCCAGGAGGGAATCAATAATAGATTTTTTCCCTAACATGTCCCACTCAGAAGATAAACAGACTCCAGGGGAGATGCACATATTTTACTCATTGCCAGACAGAAAAATCCCATAAAGAATTCATGAGCAACTGATACCGAATCCCACGGAGACATGAAGGGCAGCAGTGACTCGCTTCCTTTACAGTCAAGTCAATCTACTGGCTAAGATTTATGTTACATATATACAGGAATGGGATCTGTTATCCAGAAACCCGTTATCCAGAAAGTTCAGAATTAGGAAAGGCCGGCTCCCACAGACTCCATAATAATCAAATAATCCAAATTTCCCAAAATCATTTGCCTTGTCGAATAACCTACTATTATTATGACTGGCCACACCTCAGTGCCCTATTGCTGCCAATCCCTATTTCTGTAGGGAAATGAGAGAGAGCAGACAGTAACCCTTCCAACACTTTCCTCTTGTCTCTATATATTAGGTACCTATCTAGTGTTACCAATCCCTATTTCTGTAGGGAAATGAGAGAGAGCAGACAGTAACCCTTCCAACACTCTCCTCTTGTCTCTATATATTAGGTACCTATCTAGTGTTACCAATCCCTATTTCTGTAGGGAAATGAGAGAGAGCAGACAGTAACCCTTCCAACACTCTCCTCTTGTCTCTATATATTAGGTACCTATCTAGTGTTACCAATCCCTATTTCTGTAGGGAAATGAGAGAGAGCAGACAGTAACCCTTCCAACACTTTCCTCTTGTCTCTATATATTAGGTACCTATCTAGTGTTACCAATCCCTATTTCTGTAGGGAAATGAGAGAGAGCAGACAGTAACCCTTCCAACACTCTCCTCTTGTCTCTATATATTAGGTACCTATCTAGTGCTACCAATCCCTATTTCTGTAGGGAAATGAGAGAGAGCAGACAGTAACCCTTCCAACACTTTCCTCTTGTCTCTATATATTAGGTACCTATCTAGTGCTACCAATCCCTATTTCTGTAGGGAAATGAGAGAGAGCAGACAGTAACCCTTCCAACACTTTCCTCTTGTCTCTATATATTAGGTACCTATCTAGTGTTACCAATCCCTATTTCTGTAGGGAAATGAGAGAGCGCAGACAGTAACCCTTCCAACACATTCCTCTTGTCTCTGTCCCTATATATTAAGCAATGGCACCAGTTAACTCGGCCAATCCCAATTTCTGGAGAACAAATGAAAGCATAGGGTAACTCACGGCTGGGTAATGACATATCCAATTAATCAGCAGGATTCATTTGATTAAAACCCATATCACTTTGAAAATGAAAGTTGAAAATGGAATGAGTATATTTTTCTTTTTCACCGGTCAAGAAAAGATAAGGATTCTGGGAACAATCCTTTCTGTATCCATGGAAACATTGCTGTAGGGACTGCTGATAAAACAAGCACTTTGTTTTAACCCCTGCTTCATTGCAAATGCTGATATTTAAAGGTATAGAGGCAGAGGTGCCTTCCTGCTGAAAAATCAAGGTACCAAAGCAAAAGAATAAATAGATAGACACAGAAAATGAAGCGCGACATGGCGAAAGCCACCCTGCAATAAGTATGAGCATCCCGTGTTGGGTGCCAATGTGCCTTTATTCCAGTTCTTGAATGGTTCCGAATCCAATGCAGATGATGGGAGAAGAGATGCCCGTGTGCCTTAATTCCAGTTCTTGGCTCTTGAATGGTTCCAGATCCAATGCAGAGGATAGGAGAAGAGATGCCTGTGTGCCTTGATTCCACTTCTTGGCTCTTTAATGGTTCAATATCCAATGCAGAAGATAGGAGAATAGATGCTTGTGTGCCTTAATTCCAGTTCTTGGCTCTTGAATGGTTCCAGATCCAATGCAGAGGATGGGAGAAGAGATGCCCGTGTGCCTTAATTCCAGTTCTTGGCTCTTGAATGGTTCCAGATCCAATGCAGAGGATGGGAGAAGAGATTCTTGTGTGCCTTAATTCCAGTTCTTGGCTCTTGAATGGTTCAAGATCCAATGCAGAGGATAGGAGAAGAGATGCTTGTTTGCCTTAATTCCAGTTCTTGGCTCTTGAATGGTTCAAGATCCAATGCAGAGGATGGGAGAAGAGATGCCCGTGTGCCTTAATTCCAGTTCTTGGCTCTTGAATGGTTCTGGATCCAATGCAGAGGATGGGAGAAGAGATGCCCATGTGCCTTAATTCCAGTTCTTGGCTCTTGAATGGTTCCGGATCCAATGCAGAGGATAGGAGAAGAGATGCCGTGTGCCTTAATTCCAGTTCTTGGCTGTTGAATGGTTCCGGATCCAATGCAGAGGATGGGAGAAGAGATGCCCGTGTGGCTTAATTCCAGTTCTTGGCTCTTGAATGGTTCCGGATCCAATGCAGAGGATGGGAGAAGAGATGCCCGTGTGCCTTAATTCCAGTTCTTGGCTTTTGAATGGTTTCGGATCCAATGCAGAGGATGGGAGAAAAGATGCCCGGGTGCCTTAATTCCAGTTCTTGGCTTTTGAATGGTTCCGGATCCAATGCAGAGGATGGGAGAAGAGATGCTCGGGTGCCTTAATTCCAGTTCTCAGCTCTTGAATGGTTCAAGATCCAATGCAGAGGATGGGAGAAAAGATGCCCGGGTGCCATAATTCCAGTTCTTCGATCTTGACAGTATTAATGAAAGGAGGAGAGTGTATTTAAGCAGATTCTCCCTCCTAGCAAAATCTTCTTTGTAACAGGGCAATGTGGCAATAGTAACAGTCTCTACCAGCGTTGCCGGGGGCTGTTTACGAACAACTGCACCAACTAAAGGAACCGCTTACCTACTGACTGAGAGTAATGGTAATTAGTTATTAATTAGTTAATAATACTCTTCCTGCCAAATCTCAGCTTTGTGTTACCTAGAATGAAGATGTCGCACTAACAACCCTCTTCTGTACATTTTGCAGAAACCCACAATTTATAGGAAAGAGGACGCACTACAAGGAGGCAGCTGCACGCCCATCTGTTAAACTGTCACACAACACACAATTACCCCACTGTTTGCAAATACAGGCGACACTGGTGTAAACAATGGTGGGTTTAATGAGGCAAATAGTGGGTGTCAGGCAGAAGTCTCGAAGTGTCTTCCTTTGGAAACAAAAACATAAATAAAAAAAAAATCCATAGAAAACAATTCAAGGTTAGTCCATTTAACATTAGAATTTATGAAGCTAAGATAATTTCAGGCGTTTGTGTTTATTTAATGGTCTGCACTTGGAGTGACTGTCCTGTACTTGTGATTGGCTGTTGCGTATACAGTATAAAGGCATCGCTAACTGCAGATTAATAATAGAATGATATAGTTCATAAGCAGCTTGTTCTCTTGGCCGTACCTGGGGCAATCCTCTGGGGCAATCAGCTGGGGTCTCTGTGCTTGTAGCTCTGATCCCAGGGGGATGGAATTCTGCCTGTTGTTCTCATAGCAAGTCAACATATGAATGGTCCAGGTTAATCTTTACTTGGTGCTCCCCAACACTGACGCCGACTCCTTCTGGCACCTGTTCAGCCAATGCTCTGGACAAGCCCACTCTCCACAATGAGGAGGATCCAAGAGAAATGTTTTGACCACATCCCCACTAAATATACTCTTTATGGGGTCATATGGTCCTGTCTGCCTCATAGGGCATTTGACCTAGAGTTATCTTCTTTCAAATAGTCTTCCATTAACCCGAACATGAAAGGGGAAGTGACGTCGTTGGGGCGGTGACGCAATGAAGGTGGAGAAGATGGGGGCCGGCAGTGGGTGGGCCTTTTGGACTGGAAAGAGTTGGTTGAAACAGGAAGGCACATTACTTCTCTGTATAGTTGTATTAATACATTGGGATCTGTAATATCTATTCCCTCCACCTTTCTACACTCTGGCCCACACTCAAGCCTGTTGTATTTTCATATCACTTTATAAAGGCGAGATATCTGCCTTCCTGTGGATCGAGTCCAATGCTTCATCGGCTATATTTACTCTGTGATCTCAGCCTACATACAGCCAGACATCGGGTGCAGAGGTTGGTTCAAGGTCAAGTCACCCAAAGTGCTGGCGTACATCACTGCTACCGTAATGAAAATCATTTAAACCAGTTATTGCTCTAATATTGCTCCTTGTGCACACAGATAATTATGTCCGGAACAGCATAAATAAGACTTGCCCAATCCCCTGACTATTCCATTGGAGAGCATTAGAATTGTCATAAACTAACAGAGAATGGGGCTATGGCTTTTTTGTATTTCAGATACCATTGTGTCATAGTAGGTCCTTTTGCAGGTGCAACGGCCCAACGAATGTACAGGTATATTCTTGTTGAAGGGCTTTCCCTTGTTTCTATAATGGTACATCAAACTCTTCCTGGTGATTGTGCTTTCGCTATAGAAGTTGTTTTATTGTTGTCATCTTCTCCCCAATCCCCACGTCCTACTGCCCAGGTAATAAAGTACCTATGGTATGGTTGAGGGTGCACCGAATCCTGTCTGGCCAAACTGAATGCTTAATATGAAGCAATTCTAAACAGAGAATCAAGGTGCCAATTTTTTGCTGATCAAGTGACGTATTTGATGGTGGATTTTAATATGCAAATTACATTTCAGATTTGGTTTGGAATTTAGCCAAATGTTTCTTTAGAGGATTTGGTACAGACCAAAATCCAAAAATAATTTAGAATTTCTAATGTGGTTGAGCTGGTAGGGGTGAGGTCTAGGAGCAAAACTTGTTTCTTTAAAAAGCTTATTAATAGTAAAGTTTCACAAACTGTCCGGACGCTGCATTTACCGTTATCTACCCACAGGCTCCTCCAGCGGCACACTCACACAGAGTGGATTTAATATTCATAGCATATCCTCAGGGCGAGATATTCATAAGTTCTAATTGCGCTAGCCTGATACAAATTCCATTGATAATATTCCTATTCAAGCCATTAAATAAACATATCTAACCGCTTCATTATTAAAAAGTATTCCGCGGCTAGTGAAGGTAGAGTCCTCTATCGAGTCAGGTACCCGTGGAATAGCAACAAAGTGGTCGGGATTTGGGCAAAAAGTCCCCGATTCCTTGGCCGTGCAGGCAGTCCACGGGTAAACTGGCTGGGTACCTAACAAAGGTGCAGGCTTGGTCCCTCCCATTCACCCTTGTGGTTCATCCAGTTCGGCATTGGAATATTGTCACTTCTGGTCAAATGTGACATCACTCCTGGTTTTGCGTGTCCCCCAGGTTGGAAGGTCAGTAGGCCTACTGCCGGTTGGGTTGGGTAGTGGGAACATGCATGCATTTCGAAAAATGGACCCTGGCAGGACTCTAAGTGAAGGGCATGTTGGGATGTCATATTGTCTATTGAGAAACTGAACATAGCAGAGAAGGAGCATTGACTTGGCTCTTTCTGTGTGATCTCTGCACTGATGGGGGCACAAGTTACTTAGTGTCAAATTTTTTCCTTTTTGGATAACATTTATGAAATTTCTAGCAGTTACATTATAGTATACGTGATACAAAGGAGACACTGCTGGACATATACTTATGTCTCTCTGGGCTCCAGTGTTCATTCCTAGATACATGTATAGTGACTGCATTGCCTGTCCTAGCAATCAGGGGATTCACCATAGGAAGCTAATGATCCATTAGAATAGGACTCTCATTAACACGTCACTTTGGGGAACCTGCAGGGCCGGGTGGGTTGAAACAGCCAGCATGACATTTCCAGCTCCAATTTATGATGAAATTCTACAAAACCACAGGTAAAATATTCTACTCTTGCCATTCCAGCGAGTTCGAAATTCTTTCATATCTCTTATCTCAGAGAAATGTTTCAGGCTATTTTTAGGGGCTGATGAAAGAGCATCAAGAAGAAAGAATCTCAATTGTTCTGTTGTGTCAAACAATATCATGTCCTGATAGCGGAGGAATATTCTGCTGTTGGTTGGGAGGCCTCAGGTTATCCGCAGTTTATTGGCTTTACAGTGTTCGTGGCGTTGGGACAAGAAACTGCCTGCAAGCTCTGCACTTGTACGTACTGCTAGCTTTCTAATAACCTAACCTAAAGTGCAGTTATATAGCAATAACGAAACAATAAAGGCTTGTTTTGATGTTGGTACAAATTGTCTGTGACACATAGAGATATTTCTGTGTGAAAGAGATGTGAAATACTGTAACTCTTGATAGTGAGACTAACTGCAACACTTGTCTCCAACTGATTTGATTACCAAATGTTGTACCAAACCATGTTGACGTTAAAACAGTGGTTATTAGATTTTTGTTGGTTCAAGCTTCCTCTTTAAGGTCCAATGTTTGTTCAGGGCCCCTTATAAGTTTATAGTCAATGGAAGTAATTATTTTCTCCACAAATCTCATTATAAGGGCAAATAAGCATTCTCCCAAAACTTAAATGGTCTTAATGCTGGCTCCTCAAATTCAAGGATCTGGACTACCCTGAGAGCCCATCACTTCTATTCTCTATACACCATGATACACTGCCTACAAGCAATGAGAATCCCCCTGTCCACCATACTTATGGATCACTCTACTTTCTTTTCAAATAATCAATTTCAATGGTTGACCAAAGTGCCAACATTTCAAGGCAGTGGTTCCCCAACCTGTGAGGCTAGCCAACCTTAGGGTAGTCCAGATCCTTGAATTTAAGGAGCCAAGACCATTTAAGTTTTGGGAGAATGCTTATTTGCCCTTACAATATGATTTGTGAAGAAAACCAGTATTTCCATTGATCCATAACAAATATTAGACCTTAAAGGGGAAGCTTGAACCAAAAAAGTCTAATAACCAGTGTTTTAAGGTCAACATAGTTTGGCACAACATTTGGTAATCAAATCAGTTAGAGATCCAGTAGTTTGATGATTTGGCCACACAGGCCAAGTTTTAAGATCAGCCAACTGAGCGATGAGATATTTGTACACATGCTGATTCCATTGATCCCTACTTTTGTGGGTCAACTGATCATACATAGACCCTCAGTGTGGTTCAGTACCAATGATCAACCTCTTTATAAAAACTATATATAACAGTCCAGTCATGTGCAGCCGTTGGCCAGCTCAACGTTTCCAAAATGAGATCAGCCCACCTTTAACCTTATCACACTTTCTGGAATAAATTCAGACTTGATTTTGTCCCTATACAATACCTCCATTTTGGGCTTCCAACAGCCCTGGTTCAGTAGAGAATTTAATCACCCAACTGCATATTTAAGCCTCACATTAAGACAGAACTTTTGTTCAACGACCTAAATTTGAAAGTGCAAAGAATAGCAATCAAGTTGTGAATGCTGACACTGTGATCACGATTAATTATATGGATTAATTAAACTTGTCAGAGTCAGAGTGTGTTCAGTTAATTAGGAGATTCTGAGCAAGCTTTTCCAAAAAATGGTTGACTAGTCATAGGGCTCTTCACAATTTATCTATCTCTCTAAAGCTACGCTTTTATAATATGATCAGCCTTGCCAGTTTGCAGTACCTTGACACTTACAAAGGTGGCACAATAGTGAAAGCTCTTTATGAGAGCCAGGTCCTCCAAACCTACAAATATATTTAGGATCTTCCTACAAATATCCTTAGGTTCTTCTAGGACTGGATCATGGTACAGTTGTTTGGGATTGTCTAGGACTGGATCATGGCACAGTTGTGTATGATATTCTAGGACTAGATCATGGCACAGTTGTGCAGGACTATCTAGGACTGGATCATGGTACAGTTGTGTAGGGCTGTCTAGAACTGGATCATGGTACAGTTGTGTAGGGCTGTCTAAGACTGGATCATGGCATAGTTGTGTAGGACTGTCTAAGACTGGATCATGGCACAGTTGTGTAGGACTGTCTAGGACTGGATCATGGCACAGTTGTGTATACACAATAAGGTATAAAGAGTAATAAAGAGTCTGGCTGCTACAGTCAAGAAGACCAGTTGGGAGAAGTGTATGAACCATGCCAATGTGCGAGACGTGTTATATCTAAAGTAGCTTTAGTTCATGTGGATCATTTTCATTGTCTAGGACCTTCTTCTCAGCCACATTATATACTGCATGTGTGTGTGTATATATATATATATATATATATATATATATATATATATATATATATATATATATATATATATATAGTCAAATACAAGAGTCCTCTGCACTCAACCCATTATCAATATATTTAAGACAGCGACATTTTGTGCTACTGCTACTGAAAAATGCCTTACCCTTTAAACAAAACAGGGATTGTTTGTCCATATATTGCAATATATTTAAGCTGAACAACTACGTCAAAGTCATCCCATATCTGGCCAGTCCTACGCTCAATTTTATCTGATTCATTAAGAATTCTATTGCTTCATTATACATTTTACAAAGGGACTAAGTTTTACCTGCAACTTACTTGCTGCTTTCAAAGTAAAACTCCCAAACTTGGCTGCCCTTTTATTAGACACCAGTGGGATCACCTGACTATAGCTGGGAAGGGTGTGTGAGACATGTTATATCTAACGAAGCTTTGGTTCATGTGGATCATTTTCATTGTCTAGGACCTTCTTCTCAGCCACATTATATACTGCATGTGTCTGTATATATATATCTATCTATATCTATATATATCTATAGATATATAGATATATATATATATATATATATATATATATATATATATATATATATATATATATATCAAGGTATTAATGTTATTTTACCTTATCTTGCTGCCCATAAAACCAACTGGACCCTATACGTCATGCTATATCATGCGTGATAGTTAGTACAGCTTGTGCATAGGGTTATGGTACATTGGGTTCAAACCAGGCAGAAAATGCCTCCTTCCCTGTATTTCTGGCCCTTTATATAAATACCAGACGAGGCCAGTGCTTAGACCCAATCTTTTTACTTTTCTCTTTCTATCTGTGTGACTATGGGACTGGCGCTGATGCATTGCATTATAGTCACAGAGGCAACAGGTTCAAGACAACAATTTCTATAAAAAAAGAAGAAATGATCATCAGTGAAAAGAATGCGCTTATGAAAGAAAGCTAGGAGAATAGCTGCTGGAATGAAGGGAAAATTACATGTTAGTGGTGGGAAAAAAGAACATTTAGGTCTCATCAGCAAGAAGGTGAAGTTAGAATGTTAAGTAGTCAGTGCTAATGCAATCTCATGGGACATGTGTTCTCTCCAGCTCTGCAACATGCGGGTTTCAATTAGGGATGCGCTGAATCCAGGATTCGGTTCGGGATTCAGCCTTTTTCAGCAGGATTCGGATTCGCCCGAATCCTTCTGCCTGTCCGAACCTAATCCTAATTTGCATATGCAAATTAGGGGCAGGGAGAGAAAAAAAGAAGTAAAAATTGTTTCCCCTTTCAACCCCTAATTTGCATATTCAAATTAGTATTTGGTACGGTATTCGGCCGAATCATTCCTGAAGGATTTGGAGGTTCGGCCGAATCCAAAAAAATGGAATTGGTGCAACCCTAGTTTCAATGCACGAAATGTGTATCGAACCAACTTGGAAATGTTTTATTTTAAATATCAAACTGCAAATCTCTCAAGAAACAGGCCAGTTTTTACCCAATCACACAAAAAATACGCCACTGGGACTATCCTGCTTAAATAATGTTTAATGATTGGGGGATTAAAAGGGTTGTTCACCTTATAATTAACTTTAAGTATGATGTGGTGAGTGATATCCTGAGACAATTTGCAATTGGTTTTCATTTTTTATTATTTGTGGTTTTTGAGTTATTTAGCTTTTTATTCAGCAGCTCTCCAGTTTGTCATTTCAGCCATCTGGTAAATTCCCCTAGCAACCATTCACTGATTGGAGTAAGAGACTGGAATATGAATAGGAGAGGCCTGAATAGAAAGATGAGGAATAAAAATTAAAAATAACAATACATTTGTAGCCTTACAGAGCATTTGTTTTTTAGATGGGTCAGTGACTCCCATTTGAAAGCTGGAAAGAGTCAGAAGAAAAAGGCACAAAATTTAAAACTGAGATTAGGCACAGCCCTTTTTACCTTGCATAGAAATCCCTTTTATTTTTGGATATCACTGGTTCTTTAACGCTTTCATCCTGGATCATCCCCTGTGTCAGGTTTATTTACCCTTTAAATGAGCTGCTTCCCCCCCCCAACTCCCTGCTTCTATACCTTTCACTGTTTTGCCAGCAATATCATATGTTATGAGAAAACACTGAATTCTTTTTGTTCTCCTCATTCATGCCATTGGATGTGCCATCTGGAAGTCCGTCTGCTTATTGGCAAATACGTGCCGTGTCGCTTGCCACCATTTACATGGGGCTTTTTCTTCCCTTCCATCTGTTGTGAGGAAAAGCGAGAAACGCAGCTAAAGCAGGTGTTTAGAAAGAGTTAATGGCTTCAAGGGGGCAACATTTACGGAGATGGCGTCTAGAGATCAGTGTTGGGTTACTTGCACGTTCAAATGGGGGTCACTGACCCCAGAAACCCAATTTTTTTTTCTTTTTTATTCAATCCCTCTCCTATAAATACTCCAGTCTCTCATTCAAACCACTGCCTGGTTAAGTGGTGTAACTACAGATGAAGAGACCCTGTGGTTTCAGGGGGCACAGGGTAGAGTCCTGCAGCAAGTCCTGTACTAGGGTTGCCACCTTTTATAAAAAATTTTACCGGCTGCCGGGGGCAGGGCCTCAAAGGGGCGGGACGTGACGTCAAAAGGGGCGGGACGTGATGTCAAAAGGGGCCACGCCACGGACGCTAGAAGAGGCAAAAAAAAAGGTACGTTTACAGGGGATAGGGGCGGGGCCAAGGGGGTCTTTTTAAGGGTATTACAAATTTACCGGCAGTTACATTGCCGGTAAATTTGTAATACCGGCCCCAGCCTTGGCAGGTATTTTACCGGCTAGGCCGGTAAAATACCGGCCGGGTGGCAACCCTATCCGGTACCCGCGAGTACCCACTGGTTACCCTCAAAAAAGCGGGTAAGCTGCGGAATGAGGGTAGGATTTTCAGGTGCAGGTATAGATGCAAGTCTGCGGGTGTGCAAGTTGCGGGTCTCGTCTAAATTTCTTATTTTATATTATCTATATTTTAGTCCTTTTACAAAACTTGTTTCTGCCCCGCCCACTTTTCATGATGTCACTTTCAGTTTGCAGCAACATCACTTCCTGTTGGATGGTGGTCAGCAGGTTGCGGATAAGGCAGTTGCGAGTCCGGTAGCGGATCAAAGTGGGTAAATATGCAGGTTGTGGTCACGGCCTGCGGGTTGCGGGTTTGGGTCTTAGAAATTGGTTCCGTCCAGGACTCTAGTACAGGGGACAGATAGGGTTGCTACCTGGCCGGTATTTTACTGGCCTGGCCGGTAAAAACGTCGGTTGATCCCAAAGTTCTTAATAGGGATAAAAGATAAATATATAGGAAGGCCGGTATTTTTTTCCAGAAAAGGTGGCAACCCTAGGGACAGAGGGGTCTGTTCCTCTTTAATCTCAGAAAGCCCCTCCCCCAGCCACTATTTTTCCTTACCCGGTGCTTGCAGGGGGAGAGTGGTGGATGCAAAGTGGCGTGTGGGTGAAGGGAGCGCATGGGAAGGAGCCACTGTCACTGGACCCCTCCTAATTTTTTATTAATTTTTTTTGCTGGATGCCCAGCACAGCATTGTTACACAACTGTCCTGGTTGCTATGGTAAACAAGACCCTGGCAACAGCTGGAGCTCCTACATGGAGAGCTGCTGACAACAAGCTAAACAGAAAAAACACAAAAAATCAAAACCAATTGCCAATTGTCTCCAATTATCACGGTTTATGTCATTAAAAAAAATGTAAAGGTGAAAATTTAAAGGTGAAAGGTCAAAGAGCGAGGGTTTGAGGCTCCCATTGAAGCAGAGATGACCATAGCAGCCTTGCACGGCTACAGGATTTGTTTTATACTGGCACAATGAGTAAGGTTGAAAAAGTCCATCAAGTTCAACCCTTGTGTCCACTCCTGCCTGCTGAATTATTCAACGTTTTCTATTACGTTAACATACAGGAAAAGACTATTATCAGGCTGAAGGAGCTATTGATAAGAGGGAACTACTATGGGCACCAAAGCCCATCCCTGCACTTGCGCCTGATGCGCCATTCTAAAGGCAAATGATACCCATACCTCTAGACTCATAACAGCCGGTGTACTCACACACAAACCCAGGACACGCTTGCATGCTAGCTCACATCAGCCAATCAACGGAGGAGTGTCTCTTATACCCACACTTCCTTCCTGTTGCATTTCGTACCTTCATTTCATTTGCTCGTTGCTGTCAGGTGACCAGAGAGTGACACTCAAAAGGTGACAGAATGGCGGCTGAGCGTATATAATTTAACACAGATATAGTTATGGTCATGTGTTGATTAATCGGAAAACATTCTGTGACAGGGCACTTAGTAAGATATTAGCGATAAGTAGTTCAGGTTTCTATCAGAACACACAGATCCCTTTCAGCATCAGCCGGCAGTAGCCCAGTTACGGTTCTGTGATGCCCCATCAGGCTGATTGCTAATGATGGGAGTTATAATGAACACAAACGGCAGAGATAAAAGTAGAGCGCTGATAACCGCACTATGAAAAAACGCCGCTCCTCCTGAGACAGAGGAAATGTCACACGACTGCTGTACGACTTGAATCCTCCAGCCATTCCCACAGCTTGCTCCGCCTGACCTCCCTGCAACTCAACTTCTCTCCTCCAGCACAAGGAGAAGCCTCGCCGCAGTCAAGCACCTCATAATAGTCTGTGATTCGCCCGTTACTCGGATCATGGGGCCACGCACACATCACGGCTCTCCGCTCCTATTTAAGGGCTTCATTTTCTCCTCTTTTCTTGAACAGGTCAGAATACTGGTAATTAGATATTGAAAAGACTCAACCCAGCGCCATTGGTAAAAGGAGTTATATCTAATGATGGGCAAATATGACCCGTTTCGCTTCACCAAAAATTCACAAAATATGAGAAAATTCACCGAAATGAACTGAAGTCTATGGACGACATTTTTTTTTGACTGTGACAAAATTTTGACGCGCAGCAAATTTTTTCACCCATTACAGTCTATGAGCATCAAGTTGGCAAAAAATTTCGCTCATAACTAGTTACATCTTTTTGGTGCATTTACTGGGCTGTAGGGATGCACCGAATCCAGGATTCGGTTCGGGATTCACCCCTTTTTCAGCAGGATTCGGCAAAAAAACATACAAGGAAGTAAAAAAATTTTCCCCGTCCCACCCATAATTCAGATATACAAATTAGGATTTGGTTCGGTATTCGGCCAAATGTTTCGGGAAGGATTCGTGGGTTCAGCCAAATCCAAAATAGTGGATTCGGTGCATCCCTTCTGGGCTGTGAACCCCAATTGGACTTGGTTCAGAGACTATAACTGGGGCGCACTTGAAAGCACCACAGTTTAATACAGAGTTCATCTCTAAATGAGTTTCCTCTGCCCTTTCTAATACTGTCCTACTGCCCATCCTACCTTATTTATTGCTTATTGTCCCACCCACTGCCCCTATCAAAATCCAAATTCAGATTCAGGCAAAGTCACCGTTGCTTTCTCTATGATCACTTTTGAGTTTTCTTCTAGAGTAACCCAGTTGGCTAAAGTTCATCGAGAGGTAGACGGTGGACCAAGATGGAGACACCAGAGCAAAATGGTGAGCTGCCAAGTGGATGATGGATGTAATTAAAGAACAATTTAAAGGGCACCTGCCACCTTAAATAACCTGAAAAATACAATTAAGCCAGCACTCACCAGGAACTCCAATTCCCCATTAGTAATCCAGGTCGTGCTTGGGGAAAGCAGGTGCGGGTTTTTAAACACAGGCCCGTGCAGGTCACTGCACCTGTCACCCTAAAATAGTTTCCCTCACCAGAGATGCGGGCTAATAGTGCCCACACTCCAGTTGGAGGAAACAAAAAAAAAATGCCCCGCTAACTGTAGGTCGCCCACACAGGGAGGGAGCTCCTGGTTCGAGCAGCGGGCATGCACTTAATGAGCTTCTGACATAGGCACCTCTCAATCTTGTTCTGCTATTGACAAGCCGAAACTTTAGGCTGGTGCAATAAGTTCTGCAAGTAAAATATGAAAAGCAGGAAGTAGTGTTCTGGCTATTATGTTACACATCCAGTCACTCCAACCTTTATACATTACATATTTGCCTAAATAATTATATTAGATACATTTTTCATTTTGCACAGCCTATTTATTTACCCAGTTTTTACTTTTACGCCAAACAATTCCTTTGATTGAGTTTTGCCTGTGAGTGTGGGGTGGCGGGACACTACGTTTTTTTTCCCATTTCTTCCCGGTTCCCCAGTCTAACACTAACTGTCCATCCATTCAACCCGTGGGCTGATCAGTCAGAAAGCCTAGGAGATGGGCCCATGAATGGCCGCTTTCAGCAAAGGGACAACAACAACCATCAGTATAATAACATTTAAAGATGAGGGCTGCCCCTGCGAGTTGATGGGATAAGAAAACTATATCCCAATATATACAAACAATGTTAAATGTGGGGAATCAGTGGCTTTTAAGAAACATAACATGCAAATACAGTGCTTAATAAAAGGCTCATTAAACCTTACGATGCCAATAAATGTTCTTATTCCAACTCCCCGGATCCCTGTGAATCTACGTGTTACATCCTGAAACGATCTTCTCAGTAACACTCCTTGCTGGTTTCAGGCTGCAAATAAATGCGGCGTCTGATTATTCACACTGAGTATCAGCAGGATAAACACAGGAGTGCTACTTACTCTGAAACCGCCCAAAAATATAACAGGAGGCGCTTCTTGCTTAAGAAGAAGGCTATTGTGGGCGAGCGGGGGGTTAATGATCCGTCTCCACAATGAAGTTGTTGAGCGAGAGAATGAAATCCGTTAAATATGCAGAGAGATGAACGGTGAAAAGCAAAATAAGTGGCTGGTGACAATATGCATGCCTCTTGAAGAAAAAAAAGGGAAGGGGCATTAAAAACAATGTACACCAAGGAAAAAAGCATCAAAGGCATACAACACTAGCAATCTTAAAACAATATATATATATATATATATATATATATATATATATATATATATATATATATATATATATATATAATACGCAAAAGCCATGAATATCCTGTAAATGATTTCCTTATAAACGGTGAGTAGTGATGTCATCAGTTATAAATGGTGAGTAGTGATGTCATTTTTGTCACCTAAAACTTGTGTATTATTACACATTATATATTCACTATATATACTAGGGATGCACTATTTTGGATTCGGCAAAAGATTTGGCCGAATACTGAATCAGAATTTGCATATGCAAATTAGGGGTGGGAAGGGGAAAACATTCTACTTACTTGTTTTGTGACAAAGTCACGTGATTTCCCTCCCTGACCCTAATTTGCATATGCAAATTTTGAAGGATTAATACATATTCATACAATAATATGATGTATTATATCTATAAGTTTATACAACAAGTCATTAGACGTTCATAGTGACAGAATATATTGCAACTTCATTACAATTACAGCCACTTATTCAAAGTCGTAGTTCAGACCCTGAAAATGTTAACTTGCCTCAACCCTAGCCTACTGTAACCAACCAACCAGGCCCACCATACCACAATAACCTATATAACTTTTGGCTGTCAACAAAGGGGGTTGGGATAGATCTGAGGGACTGGTATAGGGGAGAATCAGTATCAGTCACCCATCTGGGGATCCTGTTGGAGAAGTGAAGGTTTCAGCCCACTAATTAATTAGTTCCTACCACTGAAGTGCACGCTACAAGCCTACAATTCTACTGGGCTGGTTTAGATCCGGCAGAGCATTATATTGAAGCAACTGGATTTAGAGTGGGGCAACGAGAGTATTATCCTGGTGCCTCAAATATTTAAGGGGCCTGAAGACTCAGTCAGGAATAGTGGACCAAGGAGGAAGCACAGACCAACAGAGTTCGAGGTATCCAAGGGGTAAAGAGAAAAGCCAAGTCAAGTCCAGGCAAATAGGTCAGTTCAGGCAGCAAGGGTTCAATACACGATAAACAAGCAAGGGTCAAGATCAGGATCAATAGAAATTCACAATAGCGCACCCAGGAGACACAAGGTGAAACCTATAATAGGGCAATGACTGCAGTGTCCAGGCATCTTAAATAGGCCTCCTTTGGCACCAAAAATGTACGCGATGTCACCAAGTTGTTGGTGTTCTGACGCTGACGTTCCTTCTGACGCTGGCGACAACATGCTGGGTTTCTTTGGAAGTTGACGACGGAACAGACCGCATGAGATCCCTGGGCGCCGCCATCTTGAAAAAGAATCAGAGACGGAGGACGCTGGACCGGAGCGGAGGAAGGTATTCCTTACAAAATCATCCTCTTGTACTGTACATACAATAAAAGCATAATTGCTGCAGGTAGGACATCCATGATTTTGTTATTTCACCCCCAAATGAGTCCTGGCTTTCTTGCATTGCCAGAGAATTCTCCTCTAAAAGATCTCTCCAGACCAAGAGCTGCACCAATCCCAACAGAAGGATTTCTCCTTGGCTCCACTGTGAGGGCTCCATTTGTGTTCCAGACACTTCATGGACAGGCACCTACCTAGTAATGTCATTATGGAGATTGGGCAGAGCAATCAATGATAATCACAATATATTTTACTCTCTGTAGCATATTAATACATCATATCATTGACAGCCTGAAGAGCCCAGTGCTTGGAAAGATCCCTATTTCTAATTATCCATTCTATGGAGGAGTTGCAGAAAAATAAAATATGTTGCTGCAAAATCATACCAAGCCTGGCATCAGATCCATGTTTAAAATGTGTAAGGTAAACATGGGCACATTCATATGACTACACGCCAGGCTCCCAGCACAGGAATAATATTCAGCTGCCGACCCACAGAGCTTACGTCAGACCTGCCAAATCAGAACACGCAGCACTCACAGCTCTGACACATTACATGCAAAGGGCACCTGATGATGACTGGGCTGCACATCAATACAGGGCAGTTTTGATTGCACGGGGTCAATGCATTCTCATTTTCAGGCCTGTGAGATCTTCAGTGTGGCCCTGGGGGGAGGCTACAGCACGTGCAGCCTGGGGGTTGCTAAATGAGCCTCAATGAGTTGTACATGTAGAGCAGCTGAAGAGTCTTACAATCCAACGGGAACTCAAAGCACATTTTTCTATTGGAAATGTCATGGTAAATGATATTATACTGCAGGAAGCCACAGGCAAACTGGCTCTAAGCCAAAAAGCATGTAATGTGATATATATATATTGAGTCCATTCTAAGCCTGTGTTACCCTCTCTAAGGGAAATACAATGTGACACATTCAACTGAAACCTTGGGTTAGACGTCAGGGCCCGAGGCATGTAGTTGCCTACTCAATAAAACAACTCTGTTCCCTACTGTGTCCAAAGGAGAAGTGATCAGCCAATATAGATAAGGCCCCCTGCTGCTGTAAGGCTCTTCCATTGAACTGGAATACGTCCATGAGACTCTTGTACGCACCTGAGCCTGGAGCAGTGGCTGTTGCCCCTAGGAGATTCTTGTTGGGTAGAAAGGCAGTTTGCAGGTGCCTAAGCCCCAGCCTGGAGTAGTGGCTGGTGCCCCAAGGAGATTCCTGTTGAGGAAGAAAGGCAGTTTGCAGGTGCCTGAGCCTGAAGTAATGGCTTGTCCCCCAAGGGGATTCCTGTTGGGGTAGAAAGGCAGTTTGCAAGTGCCTGAGCCTGGAGCAATGACTGGTGCCCCTAGGAGATTCCCGTTTCGGTAAAAAGGCAGTTTGCAAGTGCCTGAGCCTGGAGAAGGGGCTAGTGCCCCTAGGAGATTCCCGTTGGGGTAAAAAGGCAGTTTGCAAGTGCCTGAGCCTGGAGAAGTGGCTAGTGCCCCTAGGAGATTCCCGTTGGGGTAAAAAGGCAGTTTGCAGGTGCCTGAGACTGAAGTGGTGGCTAGTGCAGAGGAGCACAGAGGAAGGTACTTCTCAGACACCCTAGGAGGTAGTTTGGGAAGACACTGTTGGTGCAGAGGACACATGGCTAATAAAGAGGGACCAAGGGCACTAGAGTGTAACTCAGCAGCACAGACACACATGGGACTCCATATACAGCAGCAGATTGGCACACAGTTGGTCTGGCATTGGCACAAGCAGCAGCGGATGCTGATAGATAATGAATGTAAATGGATCAGAAGAAATCCCATTGCAACTAACAGACTGCAAGTAAGGAGCACTGGCAGAATAGGTGCAAATCATCCAGTGGGGTAAAGAGGGATCCCAGTTCTAGAAAGGAACCCTGTGAAACACCAGAGATGGGGTAAAGTAGCACTTTGATACCACAAATGATATATTATATTGTGCAATAATTAGATACAAATTGTATTTATACTAAAGATGTAAAGCTGTGGATCCCCCTGCACCTTCAACTAAGATGGATTCAATGAACTCAATGGATGTCCTGTTTTACCCTGGGCTCCCTCTTCTTTAACTACACTACTAGGGAATCTAAACCCAGTCAATTTTCCACTGGATGGTTTCTTAAAGGACAAGGAAAGGCTAAAAGTAAGTAAGCCTTATCATAAAGGTCTATATAAATACACCAGTAACCCCTCAAAGTAATGCTGCTCTGAGTCCTCTGTCAAAAGAAACAGCACATTTCTTTCCTTCTATTGTGTACTCATGGGCTTCTGTATCAGACTTCCTGTTTTCAGCTTAAACCTCCAGGGCTAGGGCTTGAGCATGCTCAGTTTGCTCCTCCCCTCCCTCCTCCTCTCCCTGCTGTAATCTGAGCCCAGAGCTGAGTGAGTAGGGAGAGACTCAGGCAGGAAGTGATGTCACACCAAGCTAATATGACAGCTGCTATACTTAACAGACAGAGAGAGCTTCTAGAGCTGTTTACTCAGGTATGGTAAAGCATTCTGCAGAATAAATATATTGTGGCTAATCTATTAGCAATAAACTGCTTTGGTAGCTTTCCTCATCCTTCAATGCACAATCACTAACCCTACCCAACATTGGACTGCTGTTCTGTTGACCCATCAGGAAAGTGGACCTCAAGGCCCGTCCCCCTGAACATTGCCCTTCAAGGCGGCTTCTGCTTGTCACCAGTCCCATGCCAGGGACTGGTGACATGGACAGACTGTAGGACTAGTCTGAGGGGTCAGGGCACAACAGGACTGGAGACTAGTGATGTGCGAGCCAGCCCGATACCCGCGGTTTTACCCGTGGGTCGGGCAGGTTCGGCCGAACTTGCATGCTCCTTTCCGGGTCGCGGGCAGGTGCGGGTTGAGCTCTTCTGATTGCTCTCCCTGCCTGTGACCTTCCAAATGCCGGCTTCTGACTTCCGGGTTGAGCTTTTATAGACACGCGCCTCTCGCCCCGCCCCGCCCCTTTTGTGACATCATGGGCAGGTCAGCGCGGGTCCATAAAAAGAACCCGGAAGTTGGGCGCGGGTGGTGAGAGTGTGGGTGCGGGATGGGAAAAGCCCGACCCGCACATCACTAATGGAGACCACTGGGATTATTCCCGATATCCAAGTGCGCCAGTTTGACCGTGAACCGTATTCACTTTCCAGCGAGCGTCTACTGTCTTGAGAGTGTGCAGTGACTTGTGCTACACCAACATCTGAAATTAGTGTGCAGATCATCTCTGGCTAGTTGAAGTTGTTCAACTATAACTCCAAACCCTCCTCAGGTGCATTTGCCACATCCTTATTTTATGGGGAAGAAAATGCATAAGAATGTAGTAAATAAGCCCCAATGTGAAACGACAGTATAAAAGGGCTTCTGACAGCAGTGGTTCTCCCTAAGGCGCCAGAGTAAGTACCAGCAGAACAGGTTTGTACTTCTCTGACTCTGTCCCCAGCTACAGACAAGAGTAGTAATAGCAGCGAGTCTCTTCCTGGCAGGGGAGACATCAGAGAGACTTTAGGAAAATAACATATTTATAGGGGACATAATGTAAGATCCTGTTTGCTCCAGCCTGACAAACCCGGGGGACACCAGCAGCAATGCCCAGGGGACTCCAAGCTGTATTACTGCATTAATGAGCAAAGTGCTGTCCCAGATACTGCTGGAGCCTGGAAACTTACTGCATTTAATAACTCCCTGAGAACTGCACCGCGGTGACTGAAGCTTGAGATACGGGAGATAACAGGTTAACAATCCCCCCCCCATTCCATTATACGTTCCAGGGTCTAAATGCAGAGACACAAGCGAAGATTCAGGGAGATTTCTTCGGGCGACTAATCTCCCCGAACTGCCTTCCCGCCGGCGGGATAGCACTCGATTTCTTTTTCCAAAGTCGCCCGAAGTTGCCTCACGAGGAAACTTCGGAAAACAAAGCAATCCGAGTTCCAGCCCGCCGGCGATTTAGATTCTAGATGGCGGGGAGATTAGTTGCCCAAAGAAAAGACGATTTGTTGCCGGGTGACTAAATCTCCCCAAATCTTCGCGTGTGTCTCTGCCCTTAAGCTGAGCACATGTTAAGATGTACTTAAAGGAGAACTTAGCCCAAAATCGTAATTTTGCATAACAATATTATAAATAATTCTAAATAACTTTCCTATATATATTAATTACACACTTTCAATGGTTTTACAGTTACAGGTATGGGACCTTTACAGATGTTGTTCACCTTTAAATTAACTGTTAATATGATGTAGAAAGTGATATTCTAAGACAATTTGCAATTGGTTTTCCTTTTTTATTAATTGTGGCTTTTGAGTTATTTAGCTTTTTATTCAGCAGCTCTCCAGTTTGTAATTTCAGCCATCTGGTTGCTAGGCTTCAAATTCCCCTAGCAACCATTCACTGATTTGAATAAGGGACTGGAATATGAAGGAGAGGCCTGATTAGAAAGATGAGAAATAAAAAGTAGCAATTACAATAAATGTGTAGCCTTACAGAGCATTTGTTTTTTAGATGGGGTCAGTGACCCCCCATTTGAAAGCTTGAAAGAGTCATAAGAAGAAGGCAAATAATTCAAAAACTATAAAAAAATAAATAATGAAGATCAATAGAAAAGTTGCTTAGAATTAGCCATTCTATTACATACTAGGGGGCAAATTTACCTAGGGTCGAATATCGAAGGTTAATTAACCCTCGATATTCGACTGCCGAATTGAAATCCTTCGACTTCGAATATCGAAGTCGAAGGATTTAGCGCAATTCGTTCGATCGAACGATTCCAAGGATTTTAATCCATCGATCGAAGGATTATCCTTCGATCAGAAAATTGTTGGGAAGCCTATGGGGACCTTCAGCGGTAGGTTTGAGGTGGTGAACTAGGGGGTTGAAGTTTTTTTTAAAGAGATAGTACTTCGACTATCGAATGGTCGAATAGTCGAATGATTTTTAGTTCGAATCGTTCGATTCGAAGGTCGAAGTAGCCCAAAAAAACATTTGAAATTCGAACTATTTTTCCTCTATTCCTTCACTCGAACTAAGTAAATGGGCCCCTTAAAGTTAACCACCCCTTTAAATGGAGCAATGACATTCCTCCTTTCCTATGCCCCTCCCCTAGCCGCCTCCTACAGAAATGCGCACCGTTTTATATGTATGAGCACTCGTGCTTATGTTCATTGGGCCATTTGAGTGGTGATTTTCAGGTACTTTTCTGATGCATTAAAAATTTGTCAGGCTAGATTCTCAAAATTTGCCAAAATAAAATGTCAAAATTAAATATTTTTTTATCCGAAATTTTGATATAAAAATCAGGCCCATACTGTAATAAGTAATATTGCTGTAAATAGTGTAACGCGGGCGCAGTAAACGATTTGCACAAATGTCTGCTCCCCCCTCCGTATCTGAACACTGTCAAGTGAATAATTTCCATATAAATTAAAAGGCGGTGGTGCAAGCCGGGATCCAAGGCAGAGTCACACATATCTCGTGCTGGACTCACTCCCCTGACTTTTATTTTAAAGTGACAAATGGCCTATCACCAGTACAGTTCGCGGGGTCTGAGAATAGGAAAAAAATGACATTAACAAGCGATTTGCAGCCCTCCTGCTGTTGTTCAACTAAAGCCACTTGCATCCCACCCACAGATGGTGCTCATCATCTACTTCGGAATAATTATCCATGTTTTCACCCCCAAACCACCAACTGCAACTTGCTTAAAGGAAATCTATACCCCTCAAACAATGTAGGCCTCTATAAAAAGATATTGCATAAAACAGTTCATAAAAAACTCTACTTCGTGTAAATAAACCATTTTCATAATAATATACTTTTTTAGTACTATGTGCCATTGGGTAATCATAAAGAGAAAACTGCCATTTTAAAAAATAAGGGCCGCCCCCTGGGATTGTACAATTCACGGTGCACACAAACAAACCAGACATGTTAGGTCACATGAGCCAATTAACAGACAGAGTTGTGTCTTTTGCTTCCTCACTTCTTCCTGTTACAGTTGGAGCTGCAGTATTTCTGGTCAGGTGATCTCTTCCTGTTACAGTCAGAGCTGCAGTATTTTTGGTCAGGTGATCTCTTCCTGTTACAGTCAGAGCTGCAGTATTTCTGGTCAGGTGATCTCTTCCTGTTACAGTCAGAGCTGCAGTATTTCTGGTCAGGTGATTTCTTGCTGTTACAGTCAGAGCTGCAGTATTTCTGGTCAGGTGATCTCTTCCTGTTACAGTTAGAGCTGCAGTATTTCTGGTCAGGTGATCTCTTCCTGTTACAGTCAGAGCTGCAGTATTTCTGGTCAGGTGATCTCTTGCTGTTACAGTCAGAGCTGCAGTATTTCTGGTCAGGTGATCTCTTCCTGTTACAGTTGCAGTATTTCTGGTCAGGTGATCTCTTCCTGTTACAGTTGCAGTATTTCTGGTCAGGTGATCTCTTCCTGTTACAGTTGCAGTATTTCTGGTCAGGTGATCTCTTCCTGTTACAGTTGCAGTATTTCTGGTCAGGTGATCTCTTCCTGTTACAGTTAGAGCTGCAGTATTTCTGGTCAGGTGATCTCTTCCTGTTACAGTTAGAGCTGCAGTATTTCTGGTCAGGTGATCTCTTCCAGTTACAGTTAGAGCTGCAGTATTTCTGGTCAGGTGATCTCTTCCTGTTACAGTTAGAGCTGCAGAGTTTCTGGTCAGGTGATCTTTGCGCAGCACACAGACCATCATGAAATGGTGGTTCAAGGCTAGAGATGTTAAAGGGCAATATTTACTTAAATATATATACCAGTTTGGTAAGATTCTTTAATTTGTCACTTAATATGATGTAAACTGTTTCTTAAATATTTATTTTGGGGGGTAAAGTTTTCCTTTAAAAAAAAATCATAAGACGCTAAATGGCAGTATCCATATCATAGCGAGTGTCATGTGGGCGGAGCATTGGTACAATGGCTGCACTGACATTAGACACAAGGAAACATGAGTTTTGTACCCTGGTCCTATTCTCAGCTGGTGTCTCAAGGTGTCAGCATTCAGGGTATTGTCTCTTTGAAGTAAGAATTTTTAAAATGGTTGTTCACCTTTAAATTACAATTTAGTATATTATAGAAAATCCTATTCCTAGCAACTTTGCAATTCGTCTTCATTATTCATTTTTTTAATATGTTTTTAAACGAGTTCCCTTCGTCTTCTGCCTCTTTTAAGTTTTTTTTCAATGGGGGTCAGTGACCCCAGCAGCCAAAAACTATTCCTCTGAGAGGCTACAATTTTATTGTATTTCATTACTTATCTTCCTAATCAGTCCCTCTTCTATTTATATTCCAGTTTCTCATTCAAACCACTGCCTAGTTGCTGGAGTAAATAAATAAAGTAATAAAAAAATGAAGATCAATTGAAATTCAGAATATCAATATCTGCCGCATACTAAAAGTTAATTGAAAGGTGAACTACCCCTTTAAAGAGTATTTCCCTTAATACCCCAGTAAGGGTAATATAACATTCTGGCAGAAAAAGAGTCTGAAAAGCTTGATAGACTTTACAGCACTGATGTGCTTAGACAAGCCTTTGAGCTACTATTATGGAGTGTTTGTTATTTTAAAGAAACCCCATTATCCTGTCTGGACAGGCTTAATAAACTGTAGTTGGAAGCCAAAAATAGCACCATTAAATCTTATGGGGTAATCTTTAGACTTATATATATTATAAAATCCCCGCAAAGCTGCCTCATTGCGGTGACGAGTTTCATCTTTCCTCATGTCCAACTCCAACCTTTAGCCCTGCTTCTACAATGCCGTGTATTTTTGACAGGCAATAATTGGCGACGTGAGAGCCCTTGTCTCATCGGCAGAACGCAAATAATCTCATCAGCCGACAGTTTGACAGATCCACAAAGAGAGATGAGCAAGATCTCAGTTTTTACACATTGATAATGATTTGGCTGAGCAACCTTTTCTGCTACTTTCCCCACGAGAGAAAGGTAAATGGGTAAATTTATCAGGAGCAAAAAGTCACCGGGAGGAGAGCAACAGAAATACAGAAATGATTGATACCAAATAAAACAATTATGTTGAAATTTACTACTCTAACTGTTTAATCTGCATTCATATTTATTGTAAGCATTGGAGTTATACAAAGCATGGCCCTATACAGAACTGTTCAGATGGGACTGTGGGATAGCAGGTATAGTAGGGAGAGATGGTGTCTATAGTAACAGTGTATAATAGTCTCTGGGAAGATAGTGTGGCTGTGGGATAGCAGGTATAGTAGGGAGAGATGGTGCCTATAGTAACAGTGGGATAATAGTCTCTGGGAAGGGAGTGTGACTGTGGGATAGCAGGTATAGTAGGGAGAGATGGTGCCTATAGTAACAGTGGATAATAGTCTCTGGGAAGGGAGTGTGACTGTGGGATAGCAGGTATAGTAGGGAGATATGGTGTCTATAGTAACAGTGGATAATAGTCTCTGGGAAGGGAGTGTGACTGTGGGATAGCAGGTATAGTAGGGAGAGATGGTGCCTATAGTAACAGTGGGATAATAGTCTCTGGGAAGGGAGTGTGACTGTGGGATAGCAGGTATAGTAGGGAGAGATGGTGCCTATAGTAACAGTGGATAATAGTCTCTGGGAAGGGAGTGTGGCTGTGGGATAGCAGGTATAGTAGGGAGAGATGGTGCCTATAGTAACAGTGGGATAATAGTCTCTGGGAAGGGAGTGTGACTGTGGGATAGCAGGTATAGTAGGGAGAGATGGTGTCTATAGTAACAGTGGGATAATAGTCTCTGGGAAGGGAGTGTGACTGTGGGATAGCAGGTATAGTAGGGAGAGATGGTGCCTATAGTAACAGTGGATAATAGTCTCTAGGAAGGGAGAGTGACTGTGGGATAGCAGGTATAGTAGGGACAGATGGTGCCTATAGTAACAGTGGATAATAGTCTCTGGGAAGCGAGTGTGACTGTGGGATAGCAGGTATAGTAGGGAGAGATGGTGTCTATAGTAACAGTGGATAATAGTCTCTGGGAAGGGAGTGTGACTGTGGGATAGCAGGCATAGTAGGGAGAGATGGTGTCTATAGTAACAGTGGGATAATAGTCTCTGGGAAGGGAGTGTGACTGTGGGATAGCAGGTATAGTAGGGACAGATGGTGCCTATAGTAACAGTGGATAATAGTCTCTGGGAAGGGAGTGTGACTGTGGGATAGCAGGTATAGTAGGGAGAGATGGTGTCTATAGTAACAGTGGATAATAGTCTCTGGGAAGGGAGTGTGACTGTGGGATAGCATGTATAGTAGGGAGAGATGGTACCTATAGTAACAGTGGATAATAGTCTCTGGGAAGGGAGTGTGACTGTGGGATAGCAGGTATAGTAGGGAGAGATGGTGCCTATAGTAACAGTGGATAATAGTCTCTGGGAAGGGAGTGTGACTGTGGGATAGCAGGTATAGTAGGGAGAGATGGTGTCTATAGTAACAGTGGATAATAGTCTCTGGGAAGGGAGTGTGACTGTGGGATAGCAGGTATAGTAGGGAGAGATGTGTCTATAGTAACAGTGGATAATAGTCTCTGGGAAGGGAGTGTGACTGTGGGATAGCAGGTATAGTAGGGAGAGATGGTGCCTATAGTAGCAGTGGGATAATAGTCTCTGGGAAGGGAGTGTGACTGTGGGATAGCAGGTATAGTAGGGAGAGATGGTGCCTATAGTAACAGTGGATAATAGTCTCTGGGAAGGGAGTGTGACTGTGGGATAGCAGGTATATTAGGGAGAGATGGTGTCTATAGTAACAATGGGATAAGTGTCTCTGGGAAGGGATAGCAGGTATAGTAGGGTATCTCTAGAGTAGACAGTTTATTTTCCATTAGACCCTAGTACCATTATAGACCACCCTGGCCATACAGTATAGCTGTTGTAGGCACAAAGCTCCTGAACACTCAGTGGAAGATGGACAATGTAACATCACAGAACTAAATCGTAAAAAAAAGCAATCGTAATTATTTTAAAGTTTGCTGTTCTTGGTGCTACTTCTATTAGCGAGCGCAAGAAAAAACAGCTTGCTATGCAGGTTTACAGAAGAGTATAATGAAAGATGCTATTTATAGGCCTCCGTCGGGCTGTCACATTCACTTGGAGTGAGACTGAATAGGGAACTGAAGAGAGAAGACACAATCATTTATTTAAGAGAAAATGCACTTTCATTAAACAGTATGAATGCTCTTTTCCTGAGAAAGCCGAGAAACTCTGTTGATAAGAAGAAGAAATACCCTTATTTAGAATTTAGCCTATTTCAGTTTTAGGTTACTGTACGTCTTCCTCCAGCTACTGAAGGTCATTTATGCCTTCTGTTGCATTTGTAACAACTCCCTGGCTATCCCCACATCCCTTCTGCTCAGACAAACCTGGGTGGGCCTTTTAGGTTTCAATAGTTTAGCATCATATCAGCTCTTAACAATAAATAATTCAAACAGTCTCAGCCTTGCGATTAGTGGCCAGTAAGCTTGACATTAGTAGTGGGAGGGTTTTTGAGGTCAATGAAATATAATACTTTCTTCAATACACTGTTCAAATTTGCTAAGAAGTCCTGGTAGTCACCATGTCCACAAGGTGTGAATAGTGAAACAACCCTCATAATTACAAAAGTCTGTTTTTATCATCACAGCAGAATATCACACCTACTACTGGATAGGGTATAACAATAATAATGTGACGTAATTCCCTATGTACACCTGAAAAAGGGGTCATCTGATTGAGGATGTTTTTTATTGTACTGCATAAGTTATTTAAGGTTTGATAAAATATCACATAGCAATGATATTTTCTAATAGTAAGAACAAACACGGTTTTCTGCAAGACTTATTGATGTAATTTTCAGCAGTGGTGTTGTAGTAGATTTGGTCTACTGAGATTCTGTTTAGGTTTCTAATACAGCATCACCATAAAAAGAGCTGAGGTTGGTTGGTCTGGTAAAGCTCCATCCAGAACAGTGATCCATCTAGAACAGTGATCCCCAACCAGTGGCTTGTGAATAGGGATGCACCGAATCCAGGATTCGGTTCAGGGTTCGGCCAGGATTTGGCCTTTTTCAGCAGGATTCGGATTCAGACGAATCCTTCTGCCCGTCCGAACAGAATCTGAATCCTAATTTGCATATGCATATTAGGGTTCGGATTCCGTTCAGTATTCGGCCGAATCTTTCACGAAGGATTCGGGGGTTCGGCCGAATCCAAAAAAGTGGATTCGGTGCATCCCTACTTGTGAACAACATGTTGGTCACCATTTGCCATTGTGATTGGATAAGTGGACGAGTTTATATGCCGAGGACTTCCCACACCAGTCAGTTGCCCGTCCGAACAGAATCTGAATCCTAATTTGCATATGCATATTTGGGTTCGGATTCCGTTCGGTATTCGGCCGAATCTTTCACGAAGGATTCGGGGGTTCGGCCGAATCCAAAAAAGTGGATTCGGTGCATCCCTACTTGTGAACAACATGTTGGTCACCATTTGCCATTGTGATTGGATAAGTGGACGAGTTTATATGCCGAGGACTTCCCACACCAGTCAGTTGTACTGAAGAAGCTGGATGAGTAGTGAAATGTCTTTAATGATTACTCAGCAAGTCCAGCTGTTTTAGAATTACTTATACTAGATAAACCCTTTGATCCTGCTCACGGTGGTCTCTGAGTCTTGAGTTTCTGGTTTGGAGGCAAGTTTTGGTTGCATAAAAACAGGTGTACTGGCTCATTTTTGAGGAAAGGATGGTCAAGTTGGTCTAGAGAAGAGGCTGTTAATGGGAAATATGATCAGTATATAAAAGTACATTATATAAGGGGACTGTACAATAAACCCTCCAATGCCCTCACCAGTAGATCTTTCCAGAGGACAAAAAGAAAGAAGGTTTCATTAAGCATTTTTCATACAGTCACAACTACAAAGTCATGGAATCTTTGCCCTAAAGTGTTTGTACTGGCAGATCAACAATGGTTGATGAACTTTTAGCCAGTAAAAAAACACACAAATGATATTAACTTACTAGAATCTTGCCTAAGAGGCTGGTCCAATTGGCCCTTTTGGAGCTAGGAAGCATTTGTTTCCCACTCTGGGAAGTTAGATACAATTTACTTGGACAAAGGCTGAGAGTGATATATGCACTCTTTAATGCAAACTTTAAAGGAGAAGGAAAGCTACCGAAGCAGTTTATTGCCAATAGATTAGCCACAATAGTGCAAGCTAGAACACTATATGTATTCTATAGAATGCTTTCCATACATGAGTAAACAGCTCTAGAAGCTTTCTCTGTTTGTTTAGAATAGCAGCTGCCATATTTGCTTGGTGTGACATCACTTCCTGCCCGAGTCTCTCTCTGCTCACTCATAGCTCTGAGCTCAGATTACAGCAGGGAGGGGAGGGAGAGAGGAACAAACTGAGCATGCTCAAGCCCTAGCCCAGGAGGTTTAAGCTGAAAACAGGAAGTCTGATACAGAAGCCCATGTTTACACAATAGAAGGAAAGAAATGCTGTGTTTCTTTTGACAGAGGACTCAGAGCAGCATTACTTTGAGGGTTTACTCTGTGTATTTATATAGACCTTTCTGATAAAGCTTACTTACTTTTAGCCTTTCCTTTTCTTTTAAGGGCCTAATTTCTCAACATTCAAATATGACATTTCCCCGCTTTTTTTTTTGCTCTAAAACTCAATTTCAAAAACTCAAATGTTCAATACTTACTAAGTTAAAACCTCGAAAAACTCATATGTAAAACATTAACATCTTAAAGCTTATGAGTTCGTGTAGCAGTCAAAGAGAGTCATCCTAGGCAAAATTTCAGCAAATTTTTTTTTTTTTCAATTTGAAGTTTTGAATTTTTTTTGACCCATTGAAAATTCTGAGCTGAATACTATTCAATGCATTCAATTTTTTTTTTCAGTTTTATTCTATCGAATTTTTTCAAGAGTTTTGTGATAATTTTGAGTTTATTCGGATTAGGAAAAGTTCAAAAACTTTAATTCTGATTTAAAAAAAGCCTCCCAGTAACATAACATTACTTCTACAGTCATAAATTCCCTTTGTGCTACTGTGCTTAGGCAAGTAGCCTAAAGTAGCACTCGGGATATCGAGTAATGTTTCTTTTCCTGTTAGATGTGAGTACATTATTACATCTTATCAGGGCAACCTGAGTATTATTTCTTCTGCTCCCAGCAACTAGCAAAGTTGGCAAGTGTCAAAACCAACAAATAAATTCTCATTAAGTTACTTGCCTTCAATATATCCAGTACACAAGATGATTCATAAATGATAGCCTACAGCAGTGATCCCCAATCCTGCGTGGAACCAATTTCTGAGACCCGGACCCAAACCCGCAGCCCGAACCTCAACCCGCATATTCACCCACTTAGATCCGCTACCCGACCCAGACCCGTAACTACCTTATCCGCAAACCAGACCCGCAATCTGCCGACTACCATCAAACCGGAAGTGACATCATCAAAAGTGCCCAATAGCCGAGAGTGACAGAAGCGCGCTGCTGGGAGAGAGCTGCAGCCTACAGATTACTATATCCGCCCTCATGTTCTTCTATACAAATAGCTAGAATGCTAATAATGGAAGGATGTGGATTAAAATATATTTATTGTATTAATTTTTCCATTACAATATTTAATAATAAACATTGTCATCAGGTGCCTGTATAAAAGACCTCATTAGGGTAGTGCGACGGAATATCCAAATGTTACAGTGAATTCCATTAGGCCTCACCTGTAATTGTCAGCTAATGTTGTGCTATAAAGGTTTTTTTTTAGTTTTATGTCCCCAAGTAGAACGTTTACACAATTAGGGAAGAATCACCCCTTGGTGTCATAACAAGTCTTTACTAATGTGTTTGTCATTACCTAGCTAGCTAAAGCACAATATAGCACTTTATGTGTTAATAGCCAACCCTTAATTCCCCTTAAGTGTCTAGTTTAAAAAAATATCACAAAAGTAAAAATATTTACAAGTATATAATCATAGTATTAGTTATAGAACTTATTTCTGCCATGCCAATGCAAAAACATTTGGATCAAGTCAACCTATTGATGTCTTGTTTGGGTTTTTTTTGGTCATTGGATTTCCTGGCCTCTGTTTAGGTCTGCTTGATCTGTAGAATATACGGTAGTCTATGTTTGTTTTCCTTCTGGATCCAGGTAAATGACCCCTTTTATGAGACAACACTAGGTAATGGTTATTTCCAGTGGAAACAGCAGATACAACGTATAAGCATAGAGTGTTTGATCTTATATCAATGGCTATGGAACAATGAACTGATACAAGGAACACAATGGGAATCAAGGTTAGGCTCTACAATTCTGTTGAAGCCCAATGGCTTTTATACATTAAGTCACTTTGACTGGTATTCTCAGGATGAAAAAACTATGAACAGGGCGATTCCATTATGGAGAGTTGGCTAATCATAATTCCCAGGCAAATCTGAATGAAAACAGTACAGCTTGCAACATGCTGGGGGATGAGGCTCTGTAAATGCTCCTCTTATCATCAGCAATGTTCCATAATCTTATTTGTATAGAACGGTTATCTCAATATGATATAGGTTCTTCATTCAATTAAAAGTATGTCTACTTCTGAAAAGGAACAGAAGATAATGCACAGCAATTGTGTATAGAACGAGGAGATTAGTATGAAATGCTGGTAACCCACTAATGAAGTTCCTGATAGGTCAACTCCAGGCCTCGGGAGCTGTTGGAAACAGATTGCTTCTGTGTAGATTTTAGCCTTGTATTCAACCAACGATTGGACATCGCAATCTTCAGACCTGCCACTAACCATTCAGATTAAATAAAGTGGTAAAAGAACAAATCAGAGGATGTTCTGGCCATGCAATCGTATGAAAGTTATGCCCGACAAATAGTAGTGACACCCATTTATATCGTACACGCAGAGAAACGATCTTTAGCCTACCGAAATCTAACCTGTCCGATCGACTAAACGACCGTTTGCCATGGTATCAAAAATGTCGGCCGATCCACACAAGGTCGAAAAATGTATGAATGTTAACATTATCTTTGCTTCTATTGTCAGCTTTGGGCATCCACTTGTTGAGAAGGTTCTAGAACTATTACATTCTATTGGGTTCTCCAGAGAATTTAGGGATATGTAAACAGTTTTGAAGATACCTTTTTATCACTTTCCCTCAACAAATTAGTGCTCTTTCCAAGTGCATCCTGATTGCACAATTCTTATTTTGACACAACCCTCTCACTAGCCTATTCAATCTTCTATCTAAAGGTGGGCATACATGGGAAGATTTTAGCTGCCGATTCAGGTCCTTTAGACCAATTTGACTGATATCTGACCAAAAATCAGGCAGCTATCTATCACGCAGGTTTGATTTTCCCTCTAATCGAGAACCACATAGACTAGTTGATGCAGTCCTCATCCCATCGGCATCTATTTCCATTGTTGTAATCGATCGTTTGGCCCTATGGCCCGGCTTTTGGTGGGCATACTGTATCTAGGGAAAGATCAGTTTGTTTGACGACCTTGCAAAATAAGCGGATCATAGTGAATGGCCAGCTCAACTTCAACACTTGCCTTATCACTAATTTACCCTCCTGGTGTCTGGTTTCAACAAGTGGCACCTTTCACTATGTCTTTACAGTTGTTCTGGTGGTCATTAAGGAACCATGTGCTGCAATGTTCTCACAAAGAATCTGGTGACCCATATTGCCCTAGAACAAATCAGCCAAGCTGAAAACTGGGATACTGAACCTTTCCTGAATCCTTAAACAGTAGTGCAAATAAGACCAATCCTGTAAAATATTCACACACCCAATTAAAAAGTATTGTATTTACAAGAGGAGAACCCCATTGAACTCTGGAACCCGACGTTAGGGTAAACAGCTTCAACCCGACACCAGAAAAAGCTGTTGGCATAGTTGAACATTTTCTCTTTTTGCATTTGTAGTGAAAAGTAAAAAAACACACTACTGTGGAGCCAAGATAAAAATAGGAATATGTCACATTAATAAATATGCATTTTCCACATCAACAAGCAAATTCCAGGTTTAATACAGCAGACAAAAAATGCAATGCTGTTCTTTGTCCCATAATGGAAGCCCCTACCGATCTTGTTCCTTTTAGCTAATCTCTCATATATTTTTCGCTTTGCTTCTGAATTCTCTAAGGGCCCCTACTTGCTATAGAGCTATATCAATGTCTCTTAGGCAGTTTTACAAGAGAAGTGATCCACATACATATTCATATGATAACCATGAAATACCTACTTTGGATACAGGTTGAAATCGGTTACAACTCAGTGATAATTATGTGGATACTCCTTTCCAAAGTATAAACAGTTGACTTCAACCTATAAAATGTTCTGCTGACAAACAGGCCTCCAGCTAAAAATTATAGTGGGCCTTTTATCCAGTATAATAAAAAAAAAAACACATCAAATCTCGGCAGCCTTAACTGACCATAGGATATTATGACCTATTAGACAAAGAATACTACTAAAGTTAAAGGTAAAACTCATGAAGTAACAATCTATGGGGGAGAAACATGCATCCATTTACAAATTTTCAAGTGAGTCCTTTAGGAGTTATGCTCTACTTTGGCCAGCAGTCAAAGGAATATGACAAGAATACAGCCAAATGATCATTATGCATGCCACAATAAAATCCGTCATGATTGCCTGTTCAACATACACGTACCAAAAACCTTACCAACCCTTAAATCTTACAAGAACAACATCTTGACATGTATGGCTGCCTTAACCTTTAAGCCATGAATGAAAACTATTTACATTATTGTCAAGTTGGCCCAGTGCTACTCTTTGTACCGGAGACTCAGGTTTTAATTGTAATAAAAATCATAGTTTGGCCTTTTTTTGTGTAAAAGTCCAGGAGATGAACCTTTATAAGATTAATCGGGTCTAGACTGTGGTTGCACTTCAGCATATGTGGCTCAAACCTCAAAAATAGAGCTTACTCCCCTATTTCTTTTGCAATTTGCCAAGTTAAACCTGGACCTGAAAGGGCTGAGGCTAGGGGTCATCTAAATTGTCAATAGTTGTTTTAATCCACTTAATTCATTTTGGCATTAAGAGAGTAGAAAAAAAGAGATAACTCCTCCTCTTCCTGAAGAAGGAATCAATGTAAGATATCACTCTCTCCACCCTAGGTTGAATTCCCAGAAGAATTCACAGGAGGTTCAGAGCAAAGCTAGATTATCTTCTTGGAACATTTCAAAAAGTGCTTTGAAGAGGAGGAACAGGAGACTGATGCCTTTAGAAAATGGCAGCTGTTGATCAGCACCGTAAACTGTGATGTCCAAGCTCCCTCCTTGAGTCCAAGCACGCCAAAATGGTTTGGAGGTAAATTTAAGAAAGACTTTGCAGTTAGAAAAACATACTATTTGTGGAACAGATCATAAACTAAATGGCACAATAAAACCCAGGCAGACAGTCCCAATAGGTGGTTTATCTCTGCAGTAAATTTGGCCACAATTTGCCTCTCCATATAGGGGTGGTTTCTAAAAATTAACTGACTGCCCTACTCCTTCAGGGAGTTCCTTTTCTTATTGAGAAGAAAAATCTGAAATTGAACAGATGGGTTGTCTTGGCAAACAGATCATTAGTTACATTCTCCCAGAGAAGGCGGCTCTGCTCTCAACTGTTCCTTAGAATTAGCAGGCAGGAACATTTTAAATACTGTCGATTAAAATGGATTGATGCATTTATATATTCTACCATTATATATAGAGAGGGAAAAGTCTGCTTATACTCAGTTTGGAACTTTTAAGTAGTTCCCTTGAGCACTAAAATAGTCAGCTGAAATAATTTAGAGAAAACAGAAAGCAAGACAAGGAGCTCTCAATATTTAAACCAGTTACAGTGGAAGGGAAAAAATGATGTCAATGCCAAAGCCTGGCCAATGGGATTCTATGCCTGGCCCAATACACTATATGATATTGCTCAGGAATAACATTATTGTGGGCTCATGCATGTGTAAACGGGCTGATGTTTCAGTCGAGAGTGGCCAAATCTGCATCAGATATCTTTACATCACTCAAAGTTGGATAATCATGGTACTTAAAGGGATCCTGTCATCGCAAAACATGTTTTTTTTTAAAAACAGATCAGTTAATAGTGCTACTCCAGCAGAATTCTGCACTGAAATCCATTTCTCAAAAGAGCAAACAGATTTTTTTATATTAAATTTTGAAATCTGACATGGGGCTAGACATTTTGTCAATTTCCCACCTGCCCCTGGTCATGTGACTTGTGCCTGCACTTTAGGAGAGAAATGCTTTCTGGCAGGCTGCTGTTTTTCCTTCTCAATGTAACTGAATGTGTCTCAGTGGGACATGGGTTTTTACTATTGAGTGTTGTTCTTAGATCTACCAGGCAGCTGTTATATTGTGTTAGGGAGCTGCTATCTGGTTACGTTCCCATTGTTCTTTTGTTTAGCTACTGGGAGGGGGAAGGGAGGGGGTGATATTACTCCAACTTGCAGTACAGCAGTAAAGTGTGATTGAAGTTTATCAGAGCACAAGTCACATGACCAGGGGCAGCTGGGAAATTGACAATATGTCTAGCCCCATGTCAGATTTCAAAACTGAATATAAAAAAATCTGTTTGCTCTTTCGAGAAATGGATTTCAGGGCAGAATTCTGCTGGAGCAGCACTATTAACTGATTAATTTTGAAAAAAAAAATGTTTTTCCCGCGACAGTATCCCTTTAAGTACTTACTAGAAACCGGCATAAATTATGAGAGATTTATTTCAGCAACAACATTAACATTGCAGTTTGACCATTCCTTTATTGGATGAGAGCAGGGGGAAGGTGGAAGCCACTCATACTCTTAGTTCTTACAGGAGCTACATTCCACCATAATTGGCTGCGCTAGAACGTTGCAGAAAATAGTTAGGGGATGCCTTCTGCTGATCATGTAGAAGGTAGCATATCTGCTCTACCTGCAGTAAGACCCTAGGAAGGTGAAGAGTGGTCTTGGACAATATATTTTTTAAACTCTGTAGCATACAGTGGAAACTTTCAGTTATCTACTATTCAACCTGTGCCTTTTCTCCTTTTTGTAACTGAATGGCTGCCCCAATGGCTGCGCAGAAGCTAGTTTATATAAGTTATTTATATCGTTTCTAGTTGTATCAGTGCAGGGCAACAGTACATTGTATTTTAATTACTTTAAAGCATTTTCATTTCTAGGTGTTACTGTTCCTTTAAGAGTCTACTGTTAAGGCTTGCTTGGTTTTTTTATGTTATTTTAATATGAATTATCATAAAAAAAAAAAATTTGTGATGAGTGGGATTTTTTTCGCAGTTCAGAAAATGCTGAATAAAACAATATTCCAGATGGGTAAGTGCGGTTTGATCAGAATATTCTGTGTGTTTCTATCAGGCATTTCCATATTTAATTTCATAATGAAAAGACCTTTCCCCTTTATCTTGGAAACAGAATATCGAAGCCGATTGTGTTCTCGATGTAGAACAAAAACGCGACTCTGCTTCGTGCCCCACACAGCAAAGCATCACAATCTCATAAATTCACTGCTGGGACTGGGACTGAATAATAATAAAAAAAACGACTTTCACTCTGACGCACTGGAGGAAATAAAATACAGATATATATCTCAGATATTTCATTACAGACAACAACAAGCAAATATGTCCCGTCTATTTCCCAGAAAGAGTGGGAAGTTGTTGAGTTTGTTCTGCTCTGGGGATCACTAGTAGCCATTTACTTAGGAGAAGATTTGTACAAAAATATTGTCTCTGTGCTGCCAGTCGGAGGCAACTAGCAGTCTGCACCCTTTCTACTAGGGTCGCCAACTTTATTGTTTTGGGAAAAAGAGCAGTGGCTGGCTCGGGTGATGCCAAGGGCGAGGCAGTGATGTCGAAGGCAGGACAGTGATGTCAGGGGTGGAACGGATGACGTAGGGCGGCCGAATCCCCGAATCCTTGGGCAAAGATTCGACCGAATACCAAACCAACCCCTAATTTGCATATGCAAATTACTGCAAATTAGGGTCAGGAAAGGAAAAAGTGGAAAAAATTCTTCTTTTGTGATGAAAATTCACTTGATTCCCCTACCTGCCCCTAATTTACATATTCAGATTCGGTTTGTAGGGGGTGGTTCGAATCCCCGAATCCTTGTTGAAAGATTCGGTCGAATACCAAACCGAATCTGAATCCTAATTTGCATATGCAAATTAGGGGCAGGAAAGGAAAAAAATCTTTTGTGATGAAAAGCCACGTGATTTCTCTACCCGCCCCTAATTTACATATGCAAATTTGGATTCGGTTCGGTTCATAGGGGGTGGGGCGGCCGAATCCCCGGTCAAAGATTCGACCAAATATCGAACCAAACCCTAATTTGCATATGCAAATTACTGCAAATTAGGGACAGGAAAGGAAAAAGTGGAAAAGATTCTTCTTTTGTGACGAAAATTCACTTGATTCCCCTACCTGCCCCTAATTTACATATTCAAATTAGGATTCGGATTTGGTTCATATGGGGTGGGGCGGCCGAATCCCCGAATCCTTGTTGAAAGATTCGGTCGAATACCAAACAGAATATGAATCCTAATTTGCATATGCAAATTAGGGGCAGGAAAGGAAAAAAATCTTTTGTGATGAAAAGTCACGTGATTTCTCTACCCGCCCCTAATTTACATATGCAAATTTGGATTCGGTTCAGTTCATAGGGGGTGGGGCGGCTGAATCCCCGAATCCTTGGTCAAAGATTCGACCACATATCGAATCGAATCCTAATTTGCATATGCAAATTACTGCAAATTAGGGGCAGGAAATGAAAAAGTGGAAAAGATTCTTCTTTTGTGATGAAAATTCACTTGATTCCTCTACCTGCTCCTAATTTACATATTCAAATTAGGATTCGGATTCGGTTCGTAGGGGGTGGGGCGGCCGAATCCCCGAATCCTTGGTCAAAGATTCGACCAAATATTGAACCGAAGCCTAATTTGCATATGCAAATTACTGCAAATTAGGGGCAGGAAAGGAAAAAGTGGAAAAGATTATTCTTTTGTGACGAAAATTCACTTGATTTCCCTACCTGCCCCTAATTTACATATTCAAATTAGGATTCGGATTCGGTTTGTAGGGGGTGGGGCGGCCGAATCCCCGAATCCTTGTTGAAAGATTCGGTCGAATACCAAACCGAATCTGAATCCTAATTTGCATATGCAAATTAGGGGCAGGAAAGGAAAAAAATCTTTTGTGATGAAAAGCCACGTGATTTCTCTACCCGCCCCTAATTTACATATGCAAATTTGGATTCGGTTCGGTTCATAGGGGGTGGGGCGGCCGAATCCCTGGTCAAAGATTTGACCAAATATCGAACCAAACCCTAATTTGCATATGCAAATTACTGCAAATTAGGGGCAGGAAAGGAAAAAGTGGAAAAGATTCTTCTTTTGTGACGAAAATTCACTTGATTCCCCTACCTGCCCCTAATTTACATATTCAAATTAGGATTCGGATTTGGTTCATAGGGGGTGGGGCGGCCGAATCCCCGAATCCTTGTTGAAAGATTCGGTCGAATACCAAACAGAATATGAATCCTAATTTGCATATGCAAATTAGGGGCAGGAAAGGAAAAAATCTTTTGTGATGAAAAGTCACGTGATTTCTCTACCCGCCCTTAATTTACATATGCAAATTTGGATTCGGATTCGGTTCGTAGGGGGTGGGGCGGCCGAATCCCCGAATCCTTGGTCAAAGATTCGACCAAATATTGAACCGAATCCTAATTTGCATATGCAAATTACTGCAAATTAGGGGCAGGAAAGGAAAAAAGTGGAAAAGATTTTTCTTTTGTGACGAAAATTCATTTGATTTCCCTACCTGCCCCTAATTTACATATTCAAATTAGGATTCGGATTCGGTTCGTAGGGGGTGGGGCGGCCGAATCCCCGAATCCTTGTTGAAAGATTTGGTCGAATACCAAACAGAATATGAATCCTAATTTGCATATGCAAATTAGGGGCAGGAAAGGAAAAAAATCTTTTGTGATGAAAAGTCACGTGATTTCTCTACCCGCCCCTAATTTACATATGCAAATTTGGATTCGGTTCGGTTCATAGGGGGTGGGGCGGCCGAATCCCCGAATCCTTGGTCAAAGATTCGACCAAATATCAAACCGAATCCTAATTTGCATATGCAAATTACTGCAAATTAGTGTCAGGAAAGGAAAAAGTGGAAAAGATTCTTCTTTTGTGATGAAAATTCACTTGATTCCCCTACCTGGCCCTAATTTACATATTCAAATTAGGATTCGGATTCGGTTCGTAGGGGGTGGGGCGGCCGAATCCCCGAATCCTTGTTGAAAGATTCGGTCGAATACCAAACCGAATCTGAATCCTAATTTGCATATGCAAATTAGGGGCAGGAAAGGAAAAAAAATATTTTGTGATGAAAAGCCACGTGATTTCTCTACCCGCCCCTAATTTACATATGGAAATTAGGATTCGGATTCGGTTCATCCAGGCCCAAGGATTCGGCCGAATCCTGCTGAAGAAAGGCCGAAACCGAATCCACTATTTTGGATTCGGCCGAACCCCTGAATCCTTCAAGAAAGATTTGGCAGACTACCGAACAGAATCCTAATTTGCATATGCAAATTAGGGGAGGGAAGGGAAAAACATTTTTTACTTAATTGTTTTGTGACAAAGTCATGTGATTTCCTTCCCTGCTCCTAATTTGCATATGCAAATTAGGATTCGGATTTGGTTCGGCCGGGCAGACGGATTCGGCCGAATTCGAATCCTGCTGAAAAAGGTAGAATCCTGCCCAAATTTCGAACTGAATCCTGGATTTGGTGCATTCCTAGATTTATCACAACTCGAACATGGAAACAGTTCTAATTAGAATATTCACCACTGAAAACCTGCCAAGTTCATTTAAAAGTCAATGGCAGAAGATGTTAATTGCCTTTCTGACATTCAAGTTTTTTTCAGAGGAAAAATTAGATTCGAGTTTGTTTGTATTCGATAAGAATACGAAACAAATCTTCAGGTTGTTCCCATTCAATCAAATTTTAGACATTAACATTTTTTTCATAAATAACCTTCCATTCAGATTGTGAGTACATTCTAATTAATTAGAGTAAAAAAAACACATTCTCGTCAATTCGAAATTTCGACCTTTGATAAATAACCCCCTATATATCCTGGAACAAAAATATGCATTCAATTTTAAAACTTGTGATCCTGATAAAGAACATGATTGTGGATTTTTAAAACTATTTAACAAATATGTATAAAATTGGCCCCTCGATGTTAAAACGAAAATAAAAACATGACAACAAATGATTATAAAATGGATTTTATTTTAAAACAATAACCAAATTAAAGGAGATGAATACACATGAAAATATATTTATTTAAAAAAAAAACATTCTGACTTTATGCAAAAAAAAAAAATTGTTAAGGATATTTATATTACAGAAAGGGGTGAGTTTATAGTTATCTGAAATAGAAAACTATGTGTAAAATATATGATGACGAGACAGAAATGTTTCCTTCAAAATTTTATTTAAACTAAATCAGAAAGGACGAATGAAAGTTACTGGAATTAAAAGTAACTATTATTTTTTTTTATTTTTTATTTTTTTTATAGTTTTTGTATTATTTGCCGTCTTCTTCTTAACAGCTTTCAAATGGGTGTCACTGACCCCATCTAAAACTAGGGATGCGCCAAATCCACTATTTTGGATTCAGCCGAACCACCGAATCCTTCGCGAAAGATTCAGCCGAATACCGAACTGAATCCGAATCAAGGGGAAAACATTTTTTACTTCCTTGATTGTGACAAAAAGTCACGCAATTTCCCTCCCCTCCCCCTAATTTGCATATGCAAATTCGGTTCGGCCGGGCAGAAGGATTCGGCCGAATCCTGCTGAAAAAGGCCTAATCCTGGCCGAATCCAGAACTGAATCCTGGATTCGGTGCATCCCTATCTAAAACACAGTGCTCTGTAAGGCTACACATTGATTGTTATTGCCACTTTTTAGTAACATGTCCAGATTGATGCCTGGACCTCTCCCATTGACTTATACGTGGACTCGGCAGGTTTTAGGTGGCGAATAGTCGAATTCGAATTTTAAAATGGCCATCGTTGAATAAATCTTGAAATTCGAATTTAAATTGAATCGAGTTTGGATAATTCACAATTCAAATTTGAAAGTTTTGACCATGAATAAAATTCCAAAATTAGATTTTTCCAATTTGACCCTTAATTAATCTGCCCCTAAAAGGGGTGGTTCACCTTTGAGGAAACTTTTATTATGTTATAGACCGGCCAATTCTAAGCAACTTTTCAATTGGTTTTCATTATTAATTTTTTATAGTTTTGTTGTTTGCCTTTTTCTTCTGACTCTTTGCAGTTTTCAAATGGGCGACATCTAAAAAACAAATGCTCTGTAAGGCTACACATTTATAGTTATTGTTACTTTTTATTCCTCCTCTTTCTATTCAGGCCTCTCCTATTTATATTCCAGTCTCTTATTCAAATCAATGCATGGTTGCTAGGGGAATCTGGACCCTAGTTACCAGATTGCTTAAAATGCAAATTAAAGAGCTGCTGAATAAAAAGTTAAATAACTAAAAAAACACAAATAATTAAAAAAGAAAACCAACTACATCATACTAACAGTTATCTCAAAGGTGAACAACCCCTTTAACGGAGAAACAAACCCTAAAAAAAAAAAACCCTACCCTACATAGACCCCCCTCCCTCCTCCTCCCCCCCTGCCTAGCTGCTACCCTGCCTAACTCTTTACTTTTCCCTCGGTGCAGATTCTGTCCAACGGGTGCCATCTTGAGCCGCTTCGGTAATCTTCGGAATGAGACCAGCGTTTCTGCAATTTTCGCGAGTTTCGTTATATGAGATGTTGTCACAAAACAGTAAATTGCTCCAACTGCGCATGCGTCAGTCTCATTCCAAAGATCACCGAAGCGGCTCAAGATGGCACCCATGAACTCCGCTGGGGTTCTAACAGGGAGGGGGGTCTATGTAGAGTAGGTTTTTTTTAATTTATTGCTTGTTTCTCCTTTAAAGTATGAAGACCCAAATTACCCGTTATCTGGAAACCCCCAGGTCCCAAGCATTCTGGAAAAGAGGTCCCATACTTGTATGAGATTTTCAGTGAAACTGGCTGGCACCTGCCCATGCCATGTCCCGTATAAAGGTTTTGTTACACTGTGAGACACTGTTAAAGGAGAAGGAAAGTTAGCAAAGCAGTTTACTGTCAATAGATTAGCCACAATAGTACAAGCTGTAACACTATATTTATTCTATAAAATGCTTTACCATGCCTTAGTAAAAAGCTCTAGAAGCTCTGTTTGTTTAGGATAGCAGCTGCCATATTAGCGTGTGACATCACTTCCTGTCTGAGTCTCTCCCTGCTCACTCATATCTCTGGGCTCAGATTACAGCAGGGAGGGGAGGAGGAAGGGAGAGAGGATCAAACTGAGCATGCTCAAGCCCTAGCCCTGGAGGTTTAAGCTGAAAACAGTTAGTCTGATACAGAAGCCCATGAGTACACAATAGAAGGAAAGAAATGTGCTGTTTCTTTTGACAGAGGACTCAGAGCAGCATTACTTTGAGGGGTTACTGGTGTATTTATATAGACCTTTCTGATAAAGTTTACTTACTTTTAGCCTTTCCTTCTCCTTTAATTCACAGCCACAGACCAGGGTAACGTCTCGGTGTCTGTCTCTGGTGGGATATCGGAACGACTCTTTCCCTCATTGCTAAAGTCGTTCCTAGTTTGTCAGTCGGCAGATGGTGAGTGAGTGAGTGGGAATGAGTGGAGGTCGGTGCCAGGCAGCTGCACAAAGCAAACAATATCACCCTCAGCTAATCACACCCAGTGCCACCAAAAGCACCAGCTGCACTTAAATACTGTTTTCTAACTTTTGGAGGAAAACAAACATTTTTTTTTTTTTATTGAAAAACAAACAAACAAACGGTTCAAACGACATCAGTGATTGGTATTTTGTGCCGCAACGTCTTAATCTCCGTAAAAACAGCAGAGGAGACGGCAGAGGGCTGGATCTGTTAAGCAGATATTTGCCCAATATCTTCTCTCACCCCTCCAATATCCACAGACCTGCCAACAGCACCAGATACAAATACTAGGCTTGGGCTAATTTGACCAGTTTCGTTACTCCAAAAATGGGCGTCAATTTTTTTTTGATGCGCTGATTATTTTTGACACGCGTCTTTTTTTTTTTTTTTGTGGCGCGCACTGCTATGGGCGTCATTTCTGCACTGAAACAAGGCTAAAAAATCGCCCATCCCTAATAAATACTATATTATAGCTCCTTTCCCTTATTCACATTTCTACATCTCACAAAAAGGTTATTGCAATTTAATGGTCAGCGGTAATTGAACTGTATCTGACTCTTGAAACAATGTAGCAGAGGGTCTATTAATCAGCAGTTTCAGCAATCTGGTTGCTAGGGTCCAAATTCCCCTAGCAACCATGCACTGATTTGAATAATTGACTGGAATATGAATAGGAGAGGCCTGAATAGAAAGATGAGGAATAAAAAGTAGCAATAACAATACATTTGTAGCCTTACAGGGAATTTGTTTTTTAGATGAGATCATTGATGGCTATTTGAAAACTGGAAAGAGTCCGAAGAAAAAGGCAAATAACTATAAAACTATAAAAAATAAATAATGAAGACCAATTGAAAAGTTGCTTAGAATTGGCCACTCTATATCGCACTAAAGGTTACCTGAAAGATGAACCACTCCTTTAAATGGGTGGTTCACCTTCCAAATTCTTTTTTTTTTTCAGTTCAATTGGTTCTAGTTCAACAGAAATAATTTTTTACCATTTTTCCAAAATCTAAGTTTGAAGTTGAATATTCCTGTCTCTGGTGTTTGAGTCTGACAGCTCAGTAATCCAGGTGCAGATTCTGTTTGCAACATTGAGTTGATCCATTTCTCAGCAGCATCTCTGGAGTATTAGCAACTATTGTATCAATTCTAACAGTTGCCTGTAATGAAACCCAGGGATTCTGCTCAGCAGGGACAAACACAAGAAATGGATCGGTTTAAAACAGGTTACAGGGTTGGCTACTTTAAAAAAATGAAACTTTAAACTTCAATATTAAAAAAAAACAGTCATCCATAGAAAATAGAAAGTAATTGGAAAAAAGTCTTTATTTCTGGTGAACAATCTCAAACCAAGGGGGTTATTTACTAAACTCTGAATGCAAAAATCACGATATTTTTATTAATAAAATCGGACTTTTGAAAAGATCACAAATTTTTCAGAATGTATTAAACCCGGAGGATGGAAAGGTCAGAATCTGAAAATCCAGCATCAAGTCAATGGGAGAAGTCCCAATGATAGAGAGAGACAGATAGATAGATGATAGATAGATATATGATAGATATATGACAGACAGACAGACAGACAGACAGACAGACAGACAGACAGACAGATTAAAGACAGACAGACAGACAGATAGAGACCGAGAGAGAGAGAGATATAGAGAGCGACCAATAGAGGAGACAGATAGATAGATAGATAGAGAGCGAGATGATAGACAGACAGACAGATAGATAAATAGAGACCGATGAGAGAGAGGGAGAGAGAGATATATAGAGAGCAACCGATAGAGAGAGATAGATAGATAGAGACCGATAGAGAGAGACAGATAGATAGATGATAGATAGATGATAGATAGATAGAGAGAGAGAGAGAGAGAGAGAGAGAGAGAGAGAGAGAGAGAGAGAGATACATAGATAGAGCGAGATGATAGACAGACAGACAGATAGATAAATAGAGACCGATGAGAGAGAGAGAGAGAGAGAGAGAGAGAAAGAGAGAGAGAGAGAGAGAGAGAGAGAGAGAGAGAGAGAGATAGAGAGATTAAAGACAGACAGACAGACAGATAGAGACCGAGAGATATAGCGAGCGACCAATAGAGGAGACAGATAGATAGATAGAGAGCGAGATGATAGACAGACAGACAGATAGATAAATAGAGACCGATGAGAGAGGGGGAGAGAGAGATATATAGAGAGCAGACAAGGCAACTTCGGGCGACTAAGGAAAAACGTATCACCGTGTGTGCTTTAGTTTAGGAGACTTTTCATTATAGCCTATGGGAAGACACGCTGAGGCAGTTTGGGGAGATTGCCGCTCAGAAGACGAGGCGATTAGTCGCCAGGCGACAAAATCTCCCCGAATCTCCTCGTGTGAACTAACCCTTAGGGGAAATTCACCTTCATTAGCAAAACTGTAATACTGAAGAAAAAAAAACACAGAAATATGTTCAAACTTATATAACCTGCAAAATTTTGTAAAATGAATATGTTAATTAGGGGGTGGTCTACACGCGGCGACTTTTTTGTCCCTCTTTTTATTGCCAAAATGTTGGGAGGTATGTTAAACTGTGAATGCCAAAAACCCCAAAACGTAGTGTTTTTTTAGTATAAAATCCGAATGTTTAGTGGAAAAAAAACACAAATTGTTTGGTATTTATTATACCCGAGGATGGAAAAAGTCAGAATCTGAAAATCATGGGAGAAGTTCCAAAGTTTATTGATCTGCACTGGGTTTCGGGCAATAATTTGAAGATTTCTGAGTTTTCGGATGGAAAAAATGAAAAATTCGTACTTTTCGTATTTTTCAAGGGTTTTTCCCCATAAAAAACTACATTTTCATAAGTGTATTAATAAATAAGGAGAAAAAAAAAACGACCGAATCCAAAAGATTGCGTGACTTTTCACACAAACAAGGATGTAAACATTTTTTTAGCCACGGACTCTCTTTACCCCTCATTTCCGTGTGCAAATTAGGGTTCAGATAGGGTTCAGTATTCGGCTGAATCATAAAATATTGGATTCGGTCCATCCCGAAGTTAAAATCAAAACCTTGTTTATCTGCTGAAGACCCAGGCAAACATTTTATTTTAAATAGAAAGGAACTGCCAGAGGTATTCTTAGATTCCACAATCCAATATTGATAAATAAAGGATAAATTATGTGGAAAAAAAAGAGACCAAAACAAGAAAAAGAAATCAATTTAATTTATATGTGGAATCCATTGTGACTTGTGAAAAGGAATACTCCTTAGTGTCATACCTAAATCAATTATTACAATTCATTAAAAAAATTCATAAATACAGGTATGGGACCTGTTATCCAGAATGCTCGGGACCTGGGGCTTTCTGGATAACGGATCTTTCTGTAATTTGGATCTCCATACATTCGGGCAGATTTATCAAGGGTCAAATTTCAAAGTAATGGGAGTTTTTCTGAACTTCCATAACTTCAAAATTCAAAGAAAAAAAGACCAACCGAAAATTCTTTAACAAAAAAAATAGAAGTTTTTTTCTGTGGGTGAATAGGCTGTATTGAAATCTTTCGAATCTAAGTTTTACCGCATTTGAATAGAAGGATTTTCCCCAAAAAACTTTTTCAAAATACACCATAGGCTAAAACAGTAATTCGGCAGGTTTTAGATGGTGAATGGTCGAAGTACATGATAAATTCCGATATTCGAATAGTCAAATATTTTTCAAATTCGAATTGAATTTTGGCCGACTCGATAATCGAAGTACACAAAAATAGTAATTTTTTTTTACTTCGAATTTTCAATTTGACCCTTGATAAATCTGTCCATAAGTCTACTAGAAAATCATATAAACATTAAATAAACCCAACAGGCTGGTTTTGCTTCCAATAAGGATTAATTATATCTTAGTTGGGATCAAGTATAAACTACTGTTTTATTATTACACAGAAAAAGGAAATCATTTTTAAAAATTTGGATTATTTGGATAAAATGGAGTCTATGGGAGACGGCCTTTCTGTAATTCAGAGTTTCTGGATAACAGATCCCTGTATAAAGTCCTTATAGTGAACAAAGTGACAAATATCTCACAAGCGGTTCTCCGCCCACTGATGCCAAAAATCATACTAAAATAAAACGTAGCATTTAATGGCTCTATTAAAATGATACCATGAAGGAAAAATGAATTAAGTTGAAAACAATTAAACAAATGGATGTGTATCGATCTGGTATTTAATTATTTGGGATACTCGGTATGTTAAAACAGTGGTCCCACCTAGATCTTACACCAGACCTCTATATACCTATCGCCTTTAGTAGGAGTTTATGAGGGGAACACGGGTAAGGAGCTGTTGTGTTACAAAAACAATATTGTGATTATGGGTAATTACAGTATAATACACAAAAGCCATGAATATCTTGTAAATTATATCCTTATAAACGGTGAGTAGTGATGTCATCAGTTATAAACAGTGAGTAGTGATGTCATTTCGGTCACAGGACTCACTAAAATTTGTGTATTATAATTAATAAAGTACCCCCAGTTGTAAAATATGTGGATATTATAAGTTACCTCGGAGTTCCATGACCTGTATAAAAACACTCGGCCTTCGGCCTCGTGTTTTTATATGGTCATGAAACTCCTCGGTAACTTATAATATCCTTATATTTTACAAGAGGGGGTACTTTATTCACTATATATACTAGAGTATAAGCCGAGTTTTTCAGCCCCCAAAATATGCTGAAAAACTCTACCTTGGCTTATACTCGGGTCAAGCGCATAAACGGTCGCCGGCGTCCAAGAATAGTCACCAAGAATATTCGCCGGCGTCCAACAATGGTCGCCGGCATCCAAAAACGAGACGCCGGCACCTCCAATGGGAGCAGGAACCCTCAATTTTTTGATTGAAACTTACCAGAAGCTGCTGCATTTCTCACCCTAGGCTTATACTCGAGTCAATAAGCTTTCCCAGTTTTTGGAGGTAAAATGAGGTACCTCGGCTTATACTCGGGACGGCTTGTACTCGAGTATATACGGTAATAATGATTGCAATAGACTGACACTTCCATTTGTCAATAATCCAAGTGAGACACGATGAGGCAAGTTTGGTGTGGTCCCTAGCTCTATGTCTCTCAGAGGCACCTACAAGGGTCGTGGTCTAATCCCCATCACTTGGAACTTTTGGCACCACCAAACTATTGTAGCCTGTGATACATTCTTCCCACCACGCATCCAGTAAACCAACCCAACTCCTGTTCAATCCCAAATTATGTTTGACCAGCACATGTTATAAAAGGGATTGTCCGCTCAATATGCATGTACTGGGAAACATATAAAACTATTTTATTTCTATGTGCATTGCCATGTTGAAAAGTTCCCATAATGAACAGATTCCCGTGATCTTCTAGATCATAATTGTAACGTACGGTTTAATCGGCCTCAGAGAGACTCCAACACAAAGCCGTTGTGTGTTCTCGCAGGGGTAGTAGCGCTGTTGATGCACAGAGGATGAGCACTGCAATAGTCACAGCTTAGCCACACACTGTAACAAGTTGCCACGAGCCGCATGGACAAACTGTGACTCAAGCGTTGCTGCAGGGACCAGCCAGACACAATCATTTATCAATATTTTTCTAGCAATAGGGGGCGTCCATCTTGTGCACCAAAGCAGAGAGAGTTTGTATGTTAATCTCACACACAATCCAAGTAGATGGGTAAAGAAACCAATCAGCGCAGGTGTACTGCTGCAAGGTGCTTTTATTGAATACACGACATGTTTCGAGCTTAAAAGCTCTTTATCAAGTGTGAAAAAATGCTCTGTGGTACATCATTAAATACAATTATAAAACTCCACCCCACACATACATTGGACAAACCAGCTACTGCTGGGAGGGTTTTACAGCCTAGCCAGTCGACAAAACTCCAGTCCATGTTCTCGTTAACACATCAAAGTCCATATCAAAGTTTAATTGAATCCTTCCACATTATACACCAAGGTGAATTGTGCACGGGTGTTTTCCCTTTAAAATCAAGTAACAAAAGTTAAAAACAATTAAAAATATTAAACACATGAACCTCAGCACTACCATAAAATGGTCTGCTCAAGAGTTAATTGCCCGAAACTACGTAACTGATTACTTTCCCTAAAGAGAGACTTTTAGTATCAAAATTGCTACATATGTTTCAAACCTACTGCTACAGTAATCTATAACAAAATATCTTGCTGCCAAAGCATCTTACCTAACTGTAGAATTCAGTTCATATTCAGGTAGCACTATCTGTCAAAAAAAGAAGATTTATTAAATTCACCCTACTATAGAAAACAGGCTATACTCCATTTGTCATTCAGACCTAATGGATCCAGCGCACACAGTTTCTTTATCCATATGGCTTCTCTTTGTAAAAGTAATTTTTTAATGTCTCCCCCCCTCCGTGGTCTCTGAATCACATCTAACACCAACCACTTCAGTTGTGACATACTATGTCTATTTTGATTAAAATGTCGAGACACAGGGGTGTCCGTGTATGTATTTGCCTTAAAGTTTTTTATATTCCCTCTATGTTCTTTTATTCTTTCTTTAATTGCTCTGCATGTCTGCCCAACATAGACTTTGCCACATGGGCATTTCAACATGTACACAACACATTCTGTGTTACACGTGGCAAAATGTTGTAACTTAATATTAAAGCCTTTAGTTGGATGTTGTACTACTCCCCCTTTAATAATCGAATGGCAACAGATGCAATTTAAACAAGGGAAAGTCCCTATATTTGGAGAACTCTTGAAAATCCTATCCATCCTTTTTACCTCCTTTGGTTCTGCGGGGCATAATATGTCTTTTAAAGTAGACCCTCTTTTGTAACTAAACAGTGGTGGTTCCGAACATTTTTTACCCAAATTTTTGTCATTCAGAAGTATTGGCCAAAACCTGTTGATAATACGTTCAATTGCCCTACTTTGTTTGGCATACTTACTTACAAAGGGGATCCTTGGCTGGGTACTTATCCCTTTTTCCTGTGGCCTCTGTGCAAGTAAAACTTCCCTAGATACTTTGCTCACCTCATTAGCTGTATCTACCAGGGATTTTTCTTTATATCCTTTGGCTTTAAATCTGTCCACTAGGGTCCCTGCTGCTTCCCAATAACTTTCCTCACTTGAAGCAATCCTTCTAGCCCTTTGAAATTGACCTTTCGGAATCCCAGTGATACATCTTGGGTAATGGAAGCTGGTAGCTTTTAATAGATTATTTTTGTCCGTAGGTTTCCTATACAGATCTGTAGTCAATGCACCATCCTCTATCCCTATTTTTACGTCAAGAAAATTTATGCTGGTATTTGAGGTCTCTACCTTGGCTTATACTCGGGTCAAGCGCATAAACGGTCGCCGGCGTCCAAGAATAGTCTCCAAGAATATTCGCCGGCGTCCAACAATGGTCGCCGGCATCCAAAAACGAGACGCCGGCACCTCCAATGGGAGCAGGAACCCTCAATTTTTTGATTGAAACTTACCAGAAGCTGCTGCATTTCTCACCCTAGGCTTATACTCGAGTCAATAAGCTTTCCCAGTTTTTGGAGGTAAAATGAGGTACCTCGGCTTATACTCGGGACGGCTTGTACTCGAGTATATACGGTAATAATGATTGCAATAGACTGACACTTCCATTTGTCAATAATCCAAGTGAGACACGATGAGGCAAGTTTGGTGTGGTCCCTAGCTCTATGTCTCTCAGAGGCACCTACAAGGGTCGTGGTCTAATCCCCATCACTTGGAACTTTTGGCACCACCAAACTATTGTAGCCTGTGATACATTCTTCCCACCACGCATCCAGTAAACCAACCCAACTCCTGTTCAATCCCAAATTATGTTTGACCAGCACATGTTATAAAAGGGATTGTCTGCTCAATATGCATGTACTGGGAAACATATAAAACTATTTTATTTCTATGTGCATTGCCATGTTGAAAAGTTCCCATAATGAACAGATTCCCGTGATCTTCTAGATCATAATTGTAACGTACGGTTTAATCGGCCTCAGAGAGACTCCAACACAAAGCCGTTGTGTGTTCTCGCAGGGGTAGTAGCGCTGTTGATGCACAGAGGATGAGCACTGCAATAGTCACAGCTTAGCCACACACTGTAACAAGTTGCCACGAGCCGCATGGACAAACTGTGACTCAAGCGTTGCTGCAGGGACCAGCCAGACACAATCATTTATCAATATTTTTCTAGCAATAGGGGGCGTCCATCTTGTGCACCAAAGCAGAGAGAGTTTGTATGTTAATCTCACACACAACAGAGGTTAAAGAGAGCGTAGGTGTGAATTTTTTCTGCTGCACATATGCAAAACATTCTTATTTATTGGAGACAATTTCCATGCTGGGAAGGCAGAGCAATGATGTCAGACTGGGATGGAGGATCCTAACCTAGACATGCATAAGTCCTGCATCGGGTCCTTTACCCGCGGAATACCCGCATGGTTTTGGGCAGAAATGTATTTTTAATTGTGCGGGTAGTCTGTGGGTAACCCGTCTGGGTCCCCGACTATGTTTCAGGACTGATCCCTCCGACCCTCTCCTGAGTTTTTGTTAAAATTTCTTTCCTTACCTAGCGGAATAGGGTCCTGTTGATGTCATGTCTGGTTAAAAGTGATGTCACTTCCGGTTTTTGTGGGCGTCTGGTTGGGGGGTAAGCAAGCGGTTTGCCGGTTGGGTAGTGGGTCTGGGTGGTGGGGCATAATGGGTGGCGGGTGCGGGTCGGCTTGCAGGTCTGTGGGTCCGGGTCAGGCACGGGTCTTCCCGATTGGACACGTGCAGGACTCTAACATGCATGCCAAATACATACAAAAAATGTATTCACGGTACAGGTATGGGCTACGTTATCCAGAAACCCATTATCCAGAAAGCTTTGCGTTAGGGAAAAGCTATCTCCCATAGACTCCATTAAAATCAAATAATCCAAAGTTTTAAAAACCATTTCCTTTTTCTGTGTAATAATAAAACAGTCGCTTGTACTTGATCCCAACTAAGATATAATTAATCCTTATTGGAAGCAAAACCAGCCTATTGAGTTTATTTAATGTTTATATGATTTTCTAGGAGATTTAAGGTATGAAGATCTGAACTATGGAAAGATCCGTTTTCTGGAAAAAACCGAACATTCTGGATAACAGGTCCCATACCTGTAATTATAAGTCGTTAAAACTAGGGATGCACTGAATCTACTATTTTGGATTCGGCTGAATCCCCAAGTCCTTGGTGAAAGATTTGGCTGAATACTGAACCGAATCCTATGCGAATGCAAATTAGGTGGAAAAAAAATCTTTAGTGATGAAAAGTCACGTGATTTCCCTACCCACCCCTAATTTAGATATGTAAATTAGGATTCGGTTCAGCCAGGCACAAGGATTTGGCCGAATCCTAGCCAAATCCCGAACCGAATCCTGGATTCGGTGCATCCCTAGTTAAAACAGCATGTGTTGCTCCCAATTCAATCTCACAACTTAACCCACTTCTTCTGCATGAAATCAATGTTTACAGGCACATTTAGGGGCAGATTTATCAAGGGTCGATTTTCGAGATCATGAGCATTATTTGAAACTACCATGAACTCGAAATTCCAACAATCAAAAACTATTTAAAAAATCAAATTTTGAATAGGATTGGCCCAAAAACTCGTATCGAATTTGCTTCAAGTTTTTCAAATTCGATTCGAGTTTTTTCAACGCAAAAAAATTAAATGTCAGGAAGGCTGCAAACAACTCCAAATCGCAGGACATCTTCCATAGGCTAAAACAGAAATTTGGCAGGTTTAAGTTGGCGAATAGTCGAATCCGGCCAGTATATGATAAATCTCGAAAATCGAATATTTTAAAAAACTCGAATCAAATTTCAACAATTCTCTAGTCTAATTTTACAGTCGAATTTTTACTTCGACCCTTGATAAATCTGCCCAATAGTGTAAGGTCTGTGGGAGACACATGGAACGGTTTTGCCTAAACGCACCATATGCGAAACGTTTAAGCGCCTAATCCAATTCAGCAGCAGTTGAGAAGCAGTCAGGCTTGGAGAGAAGAGACAACTGTATCTGATACAGACATGAGCACAGACAATACAGTTTTACAAGTGCTACAGCAATCACATGACCCTCCGGTGTTTCAAAGCAGGAACAATAAAGTACAGGGGTGGGACCTTTTATCCAGAATGTACAGGACCTGGCGTTCTCTAGTCTACTAGAAAATCATATAAACATTAAGGGGCAGAATTACGAATGAAAAAAAAAATCGAATTTCAAAGTATTTTTTTGGGTACTTCGACCATCGAATTGGTCAAATTCGATCGAATCGAATGATTTGAACGATTCGAAATAAAAATCGTTCGTCCATTCGATAATCAAAGTACTTTCTCTTTAAAAAATAGTTCAACTTCATACTTCGCCATTTTAAACCTACTGAGCTGTAATGTTAGCCTATGGGGACCTTCCCCAGCATTTTTCTAACCTTTTTATTGATCGAATAAAAATCCGAACGATCGCTTAAAATCGTTCGATCTTTATTCGATCGTTCGATTGAAGAATTTGCGCTAAATCCTTCGAATTCGATAAGGATTTAACTTCGAGGGTCAAATTCGACCCTTGATAAATCTGCCCCTAAATAAACCCAATAGGCTGGTTTTGCTTCCAATAAGGATTAATTATATCTTAGTTGGGATCAAATACAAAATACTGTTTTATTATTACAGAGAAAAAGGAAATAAATTTTAAAAATGTGGGTTATTTCATTACAATAGAGTCTATGCCATTCCATAATTTGGAGCTTTCTGGATAACGGGTTTCCGAATAACGGCTCTCATACCTGTAATTAATAGGGCTATAAAAAGAAGAGAATACTGTGGTTTACTCAATTACAGTTTCAGGAGTAAAGCTGAAATGATATATGTATATACAAAAAGGAATGTATACTTTGCTGTGATTGGCATATTTCGGCTAAAGATGCTCCTATGATTAGTGACAAGGATCAATAAACATACTAACCTAGATATTTAGGGCTGAAAAGTGTCAGCTGGGAAGAAGCGTCATTCCAAGCAGGTATGGAACTGTATCCTTGCACTCGGTCAAGACTACAGCAAGAGCTACAGTGGGTTTTAACTTAGTTGCCCCGTACGCTGCTTTAAAGGAGAAGGAAAGCTATTGCCAATAGATTAGACACAATAGTGCAAGCTATAAGATTATATTTATTCTGCAGAATGCTTTACCATATCTGAGTAACAGCTCTATAAGCTCTCTCTGTTTGTTTAGGATAGCAGCTGCCATATTAGCTTGGTGTGACTCCTGCCTGAGTCTCTCCCTGCTTGTTTATAGGTCTGAGCTCAGATTACAGCAGGGAGGGGAGGAGGGAGGGAGAGAGAGAGGAGCAAACTGAGCATGCTCAAGCCCTAGCCCTGGAGGTTTAAGCTGAAAACAGTTAGTCTGATACAGAAGCCCATGAGTACACAATAGAAGGAAAGAAATCTTTTGACAGAGGACTCAGAGCAGCATTACTTTGAGGGTTTATTGATGTATGTATATAGACCTTTCTGACAAAGCTTACTTTTAGCATTTCCTTCTCCTTTAACCACCCCCCCCTCTCCACCCGCCACCCCCCAAGTGCACAAACTTCGTCAGAATACTAAAAGCAATTTTGCACCCACTCAAGAGTAGTGGCACAGAGCCTATACCCCCCACAGATTTGGTTGGCCTATAAATCGCAGCATTACACTGATAGCTGAAGGTTGTTGGCAGTGCTGGGAGTTGCAGTACAACTACATCTGATAAGTCAATGGTTTCCCTGTTCTACTGATTACAGATTACCCCAATGTGGTTTGTGTGTGTTCATATAATTAGTGGTGAAGCACTTAAAACCTCCCTAAAAGCGTTATATAGTGAATAAAGTTCCCCCTTTTGTACAATATAAGGATATTATAAGTCACAGAGGAGTTCCATGACCATATAAAAGCACGAGGCCGAAGGCCGAACGTAGAACGCAACAAGGGGTACTTTATTTATTATAATACACAAGTTTTAGTGAGTCATGTGACAAAAACGACATCACTACTCACCGTTTATAACTGATGACATCACTAGTCACCGTTTATAAGGATATCATTTACAAGATATTCATGTTTTTTGTGTATTGTAACGACATAACTTCAAACACCAAATGCAGGGATTTTAATAAAACTGACTTCAAGAGGCCCATTTACTAAGTGTAGAATATCGAGGGTTAATGAACCCTCGATATTCGACCATCAAAGTAAAATCCATCGACTTCAAATATCGAAGTCGAAGGATTTACCGCAAATACTTTGATCGAACGATCACAGGAAAAATCATTCGATCGAACGATTAAATCCTTTGAATCGAACGATTCGAAGGATTTTAATCCATCGATCAAACGATTTTCCTTCGATCAGAAACGGCTTAGAAAGCTTATGGGGAATGTCCCCATAGGCTAACATTGGTGCTCGGTAGGTTTTAAGTGGCGAAGTAGGTAGTCGAAGTTTTTTTTAAAGAGACAGTACTTCGACTATTGAATGGTCGAATAATCTAACGATTTTTAGTTCGAATCGTTTGATTCAAAGTCGTAGTCGAAGTAGCCCATTCGACGGTCGAAGTATCCCAAAAAAACTTTAAAATTCGACGTTTTTTACGTCAAATCCTTCACTCGAGCTTAGTAAATGTGCCCCCAAATGTTGATTACTATAAGTACAGACTCAGACCTGGAACTTGTGGAAAAAATGTCACAGATATAAAGCAAGACAAGGCCCACTGACGGCAGGTTTCAAAGTCGGTTGTAGGACACACTAACAAGTGCAAGGGATGAAATATTGTCACTAACAGCATTCCACCGTCCAATCAGGTTTAAAGGGGAAATATTGCGATAATGAAAATTTAATATAAGCTTTATCATACTGAAATAAGAAGTTTTCTAAATATAATCATTTAAATATTCTGTACCGTTTCTAAAATATAATGTATATATACACATTCACTATACCTCTCTCAGCATCTATGTACTGTATATCTATGTATATCTATGTATATATACTTCACTATACCTCTCTCAGCATCTGTTTCTCTTCATTCTGTCTTCATGCAGCAGTTGGGTGTCAGATATTCATTGACAGTTAGATCCAATATATCTTATAGGGGGGCTCCTTTTGTCTATAAGATGTATTAGAGCTCACTCTATTAAACTCACCAGACATCATGTCTCTCTACATGCAGGATTTGTGCAAAAGGCAGTTATTTTGTTAGATTTTGTTTGTACTGGAATCAGTTATTTGAGTGAGCCCTAACACATCTGCTAGGAAAGGAGCCCCCCTATAAGATATATTGGATCTAACTGTCAGTGAATATCCGACACCCAACTGCTGCATGAAGAGAGAATGAAGAGAAACAGATGCTGAGAGAGGGATAGTGAACATAAACTTGATTACTTCAGAAACAGTACAGAATTTTTAATTGATTGTATTTAGAAAGTTTCTTATTTCAGTATGACAAAGCTAATATTACATTTTCATTTTTGGGATAGTTCCCCTTTAAGGAAAAAAAAAAAAGCTGCACCTTTATCAAAGCCGAGACATCTCTTTCACAGTGTGAATAATCCTGTGTTCACCCCGCTTGCTGCTCAGGAGAGACGAGTCTGCAAAGCATCATAATGATTTTAGGGACGCTGATCACATATGCTGCCTCCCGTCATGGTGATGTTTCCATATAACATAGGGATCTTTGGCAGAAATAGTTAAAGGATCACAGAGGTCAACCATAAACAGAGATTGAAGGCAAGCACTTTGAATCGAGGCACATAAGCTTGCTATTAAAGGTGTTAATAAAGCATTACAGTTTAATAGTCAGGGGTAAAAGCTTTCCCGTGTGAGTAATGGAATGATCTATCCAGCAGCAGCAGCAGAAGACTATTAGGCAGCAGCAGCCTCTGCAGAGAGAATTGTCCTAAAGCCTCACTCACTGCAGTTCAGCACCATCGGCTGGCGGACAGCACCCAACACTCACAGGCACATTATACACACATATATATACACACATACACACTCTATAGCTCTGCACCAAACAGACAGACGGACACATTCAATTGAATCATTTTCCAAGTGAAAACTGTCACATAAGAAACCGCAGAGAATCTAATGACTACACAAGAGATCAATTTAGATTTCCGTTCCAGCCCTCCTCCTACGCTCGGGGTGTGTAGATGGTAGTGGCCTGAAATCTGCAGTGAGCAATCCCACCTCCGCCGGCAGTGGGAAGGTTATGGAGCAGGGCCCACCTTCGTGCAGACAGCTGGGGGCTCGTTTATGGGATGCAGGGCTAGTAAAAGTACATGAGACAGACAGGTGTATGTATCAGTGACTGATCCTCAGCATTAGGAGACGGGGGTGGGATTTATAACATCACAGAGATGGAAGCTGTCTTTCTGATGCAGCGTACTCTGCACTCCCCAAAATGAGTGGAGGGAGGGATGATGTATCCTTGTATGACCTATCAATTATGTAAGATCAACGGTTGGCCCTCAATGAACTGCTAGAGGGCCCCAAAATGTAGGCTGGGACTTGCAATGGAACAACACCATGAGAGCCTCCAGCTGGCCAAGCTTCATGCCCGTAACATTATTATTGGCACATACCAACCCGTCTGTATCCTTTTGTGACCTACCAAACAGGGATGTCCAGACAGCAACATTGTAGCTGCATCTACAGTCAACTCCACAACAGCTGAATGCTGGGAGTTCAACAGCAACTGAAAGGGCCAGTGGCCAGGCATTCCTTGCCCTTTATCCTTTACATCAAGTAATCTGTGCAGCCCAATGTATGGCTGGTACAAGCACCCGGTTCCAATGAGTGCCCTTTGACAACAGCTGGAGGGCCACAGGCCGGGCTTCAAGTGCACATGACTATATATGTCCATTCCATGGCCTCCTAGTTTAGCAAGTTCAACCTCTAGCCCCCTCCAGCGGTTGTTGGCTACAAGCCCCATGTCCAACTGCAATTTTCAGCAAAACATTGGGCTTGAAGCTGATAAAGGAGCCACAAGCGGAACATGCCAAACAGCTACTTCATGTGAACCCTTTACCTCCACACTTGCCCCCTTATACACTTGCCCCCTCACCTCCACGCTTGCCCCTTTACCTCCACACTTGCCCCCTTACACTTGCCCCTTTACCTCCACACTTGCCCCCTTACCTCCACACTTGGCCCATCTGCAGGAGGTGTATGACAGACTGCCAGAGCCAGACTGAGATCCTGCAGAAGCTGTGTGCGGTGTAGGAAGGGAGATGGCGCTGGTAGTGGTGGTGAATGGTTCCCATCATGGGGGGTCCCCTGCTGCTCAGCCCTTGCACAGCCCCCAGCCCACCCCCGGTATAATCCTGGGCGAACCACCTGAAGCTGAGGATCTGCACCAGCACCGAGGGCACCAGCACGAGGCCCAGGGTCAGGCTGGAGCACAGGTAGTCCCTGTTCTTGTAGTAGTCCGCTGCTAGCCACAGGTCGGTGCCCACGTCCCAGAAGAAGAGCAGGAGGGCCAACACTATCCACAGACAGTCCAGCCAGGCCCGCTCCCCCTTGCCCCCTGCATGGCCCCCCAGCATGCCCGAGCCCTTGCCCAGGAGAGAGCGCAGACAGGCGCTCCGGCAGCCCCAGTAGCAGGAGGACGTGTTGCAGCAGTGACAGATGTGGAATGAGCTGCTCTCCCCGGGCTCCCCGTCCTCCTCTCGGCCCCCCCTTTCTCCAGCCGCAGCGGCGGCCACAGCCTCGTCCAGGTTATGCAGCTGGGCGAAACCGGAGCCGACCCCTAGCATGCCGTCCGACTTGGCCGCCATCTTCCTCCTCCACCACCTCCACCTCCTTCCACACTCTCTCTTCTTCTCTCTCTCAAGCAAAACGGGGGAAACCCTCCGCTTCCGGGTAAGTGACGTCACCTCCGCCCGCCCCGCCTTTACACCTCATTGTGGCTGGTCACCCACAACCCCCTGGGGAGTTCAAAATGGCCTCCTTAGCCATTTGGTGGGAAGTGTGTGGAGAGCACTAACTGGCCCCTATTGCTTTCTATGAAGCCCAGGAGTCATGTCTGGCCACTTCTTTCCCTTCCTGGTGGTCAAATTATAGTTCCTGGACTCCTGGCTGCACAGGGGCTTCCTCTAGGCAAGTAAAGCCGTTCAATACATGGATATAAATCAGAACAAAATGGCAGCTCAGCAGGGGCTACACTGATAGAACTTGCCTTCTTGGCAACTGCCTCATACCATCAGAAAGAATCCCAAGGCACACAGGATAATTGCAAGCAAGCTGCCTTGCGTGTTTATTGCGAAGTGCAATGTTTCGGGGTCACGCCCCTTTCTCAAGCATCTGTTTGGACTGTTTGTGAGGCAACCGATCCTCTACCTTCGTGCACCAGGTGTCGCTACTTTAATTTACTAAGGGTGTGCGAGAGCCATTGTTGAACTGCAACTGCCTCATGCCCCATTTAGGGGCACATTTACTAAGCTCAAGTGAAGGATTAGAATAAAAAATACTTCGAATTTCGAAGTTTTTTTTGGCTACTTCGACCATCGAATTGGCTACTTCGACTTGAACGATTCAAACTAAAAATCCTTCTACTATTCGACCATTCGATGGTCGAAGTACTGTCTCTTTAAAAAAAACTTCGACCACCTACTTCGCCAACTAAAACCTACCGAGGTACAATGTTAGCCTATGGGGAAGGCCCCCATAGGCTTTCCTAGCAATTTGGGATCGAAGGAAAATTGTTCGATCGATGAATTAAAATCCTTCGAATCGTTTGGTTTGAAGGATTTAATTGTTCAGTCGAACGGTTTTTCATTTGATCGAACGAATTGCGGTAAATCCTTCAACTTCGATATTCGACTCATAGTAAAAGTGTCCAAACCAGAGATCCAGCTGCAACCTGGCAACTGACTTACCCTCCCCTGTCTGACTGGTACTTAACTTTCTCTGGTGTCTGATTGGTAACATAGTAACATAGTAAGTTGGGTTGAAAAAAGACACACCTCCATTAAGTTCAACCTTTTAGTTTTTTTTTATCTGCCTAACTGCCAGTTGATCCAGAGGAAGGCAAAAAAAACCCTTCTGAACCTTTTCCAATTTGCCTCAGAGGGGGGAAAATTCCTTCCTGACTCCAAAATGTCAATGGGACCAGTCCCTGGATCAACTTGTACTATGAGCTATCTCCCATATCCCTGTATTCCCTCACTTGCTAAACACCATCCAACCCCTTCTTATACCTATCTAATGTATCAGCCTGTACCCCTGATTCACTTCCCAGCTCTCCCTGTAACACCCCTTTCCCTCCTCTAATCTCATTGGCTCCCTCCTGTCTGCTGGGAGGAGCTACTGGTGAATAAAGCATCCGACCCTTCCTTGTACCTATCTAATGTATCAGCCTGTACCACTGATTCACTTTCCAGCTCTCCCTGTAACACCCCTTTCCCTCCTCTAATCTCATTGGCTCCCTCTTGTCTGCTGGGAGGAGCTACTGGTGAATAAAGCATCCGACCCTTCCTTGTACCTATCTAATGTATCAGCCTGTACCACTGATTCACTTCCCAGCTCTCCCTGTAACACCCCTTTCCCTCCTCTAATCTCATTGGCTCCCTCCTGTCTGCTGGGAGGAGCTACTAGTGAATAAAGCATCAGACCCTTCCTTGTACCTATCTAATGTATCAGCCTGTACCACTGATTCACTTCCCAGCTCTCACTGTAACACCCCTTTCCCTCCTCTAATCTCATTGGCTCCCTCCTGTCTGCTGGGAGGAGCTACTGGTGAATAAAGCATCCGACCCTTCCTTATACTTATCTAATGTATCAGCCTGTACCACTGATTCAGGGAGACAATTCCACATCTTCACAGCTCTCACTGTAACAAACCCCTTCCCAATATTTAGCCGGAACCTCTTTTCTTCTAATCGGAATGGGTGACCTTGTGTCAGCTGGAAAGACCTACTGGTAAATAAATCATTAGAGAGATTATTATATGATCCCCTTATATAGTTATACATAGTTATCATATCTCCCCTTAAGCGCCTCTTCTCCAGCGTGAACATCCCCAATTTGGCCAGTCTTTCCTCATAGCTAAGATTTTCCCTTTACCAGCTTAGTTGCCCTTCTCTGTACCCTCTCTAATACAATAATGTCCTGTTTGAGTGATGGAGACCAAAACTGTACGAGATATTCTAGATGGGGCCTTACAAGTACTTACCTTCCCCATCATTTTGACTGGTATTTACCTTCCCCTTCTGTCTGAACGATACTTACCTTTGCTGTCTAACTGGTACTGACTCACCTTTCCCTGCTGTCTAATTGGTACTAACTCTTCTTCCCCTGCTATGTGATTGGTGCTTGCCCTCCCCTCCTGTTTGATTGGTACTTACCTTTGCTGTCTAACTGGTACTGACTCACCTTTCTCTGGTGCCTGAGTGGTACTTACCCTCCCCTTCTGTCAGAGTGGTACTTACCCTCCTCTCCTGTTCGACTGGTACTTAGCTTTGCTGTCTGACTAGTACTGACTCACCTTTCTCTGCTCTCTGACTGGTACTTACCTTTCTTTGATGTCTGACTGGTTTTGACTCAACTTTCTCTCTTTTCTATCTGGCATTCCAAACGTCTTTATGAATATGTTTTCACAGAAAATTATTTCACATTAGTTGAGAAATGTGATAAAATTCTGTTTTAAAAAAAAAAAGCCCAATGGCTACTTTTACTATTATTTTGTACAATAATTACAATAGCTGACAAGTTGGTACTATGTTGTTTGTTTTTGCTGTTACAGGGAACCTCACATGCCAAGGATCACTTACTGTTCTTACATTCTAGGTCTACATTCTGAGCGGGATAAGGATAGCGCAGCAACTGCTGTGGGGACCAACAGGTAGAGGGAGGCAATGTGGCACTGACTACTTAGCAGTTTCTATACTGTATATATTTATGAAAAATACCCCAAAGTTTAGGAAAACCCTAAAATAATTTTGTTCTGGGGCCCAGTAACTTCTAGTTATATCACTGAATGATGGGTTATCCTGAAGGCTGAATCGAGCTGGAGTGACTGCCCTTTCTACCCCTGGAAATATAACAGGGTTACAAAGGGTCCCTATATATCCTTTTTATGAACTCAGGGGGCCCAGTCTGAAGGTCAGTTAGGGGGAGATTTGGGGTGAGTGTTTATTTGTACCCTGGGTACCCCTGGAACTATAGCAGGGTGACACCCCAATGTTTCTATATATCTGTAACCTTGTTATGAGCTAAGGGGACCCAGTCTGAAGGTCAGTTAGGGGGAGATTTGGGGTGAGTGTTTATTTGTACCCTGGGAACCCCTGGAACTATAGCAGGGTGACACCCCAATGTTTCTATATATCTGTAACCTTGTTATGAGCTAAGGGGGCCCAGTCTGAAGGACAGTTAGGGGGAGATTAGGGGTGAGTGCTTATTTGTGTCCTGGGTACCCCTGGAACTATAGCAGGGTGACACCCCAATGTTTCTATATATCTGTAACCTTGTTATGAGCTAAGGGGGCCCAGTCTGAAGACCAGTTAGGGGGAGATTTGGGGTGAGTGTTTATTTGTACCCTGGGTACCCCTGGAACTATAGCAGGGTGACTGTTACCCCAATGTTTCTATATATCTGTAACCTTGTTATAAGCTAAGGGGGCCCAGTGTGAAGGTCAGTTAGGGGGAGATTTGGGGTGAGTGCTTATTTGTACCCTGGGTACCCCTGGAACTATAGCAGTATGACTGTTACCCCAATGTTTCTATATATCTGTAACCTTGGTATGAGCTAAGAGGGGCCAGTCTGAAGGTCAGTTAGGGGGAGATTTGGGGTGAGTGCTTATTTGTACCCTGGGTACCCCTGGAACTATAGCAGGGTGACACCCCAATGTTTCTATATATCTGTAACCTTGTTATGAGCTAAGGGGGCCCAGTCTGAAGGTCAGTTAGGGGGAGATTTGGGGTGAGTGCTTATTTGTACCCTGGGTACCCCTGGAACTATAGCAGGGTGACACCCCAATGTTTCTATATATCTGTAACCTTGTTATGAGCTAAGGGGGCCCAGTCTGATGGTCAGTTAGGGGGAGATTTGGGGTGAGTGCTTATTTGTGCCCTAAGTACACCCAGAACTATAGCAGGGTTCTGGTTACCCCAATGTTTCTATATATCTGTAACCTTGCTAGGAGCTAAAGGGGTCCAGTCTCAAGGTCAGTTAGGATGATAAATAGAAAGATACAGTATATAGATATAGGACCTGTTATACATAATGCTTGGGACCTGAAGTTTTCCAGATAATGAATGTTTCTGTAATTTAGATCTTCATACCTTAAGTCTACTAGAAAATCATGTAAACATTAAATAAACCCAATAGGCTGGTTTTGCCTCCAATAAGGATTAATTACATCTTAGTTGGGATTAAGTACAAGATACTGTTTTATTATTACAGAGAAAACGCAAATCATTTTTCAAAATTCAGATTATTTGTATAAAATGGAGTGTATGGGAGATGACCTTTCCATTATTCTGAGCTTTGTGGTTAAAGAGTTTCCAGATAACAAATCCAATACCTGTACTCTAGTTCCCCCTTTATTTTAGCAGAATAATGTACATGACTGTGCCCAAAATGATCTCTTTGTGGAAGGTAGCTGAGCTGGTGCTTCTGAGCCACCAACAAGTAGGGGAGGTATAAGGAGTAAATTCATTCAAGCTCATTAAATGTGAGAAATTCTATTAAATCTGTTAATTCCCCTGTCACATTTCCATCACCTTTCTCCCCACTGTGTGAGCTATACATAGCCAGCTTTTGATATGTGTCCTGCTCATTAGACCATACAGAGTGCAAGGAGCTTACTCCTCGGGGTAGTTCTGGGTTAGTAAAGTGATTTTATACTTTTTTTTAATAATTTATACAATTTTCTTTAGAGAAAAGAGCCAAGATAACCTTCAAAGGCATTTCTAAAAATCACAGTCCTCATCTATCATCATCTATCGACCACACCCAGGTATCTGATTGGGCTAGTGGTGGGTTGCATATTTTTTACCTAGACCTTAAAGGGATTCTGTCATGATTTTTATGGTGTAGTTTTTATTTACTAAATGACACTGTTTACACTGCAAATAATTCACTCTACAATATAAAATGTCATTCCTGAACCAACAAGTGTATTTAGTTATAATATTGGTGTGTAGGTGCATCTCAGGTCATTTTGCCTGGTCATCTGCTTTCAGAAAGAGCCAGCACTTTACAATGGAACTGCTTTCTGGCAGGCTGTTGTTTCTCCTACTCAATGTAACAGAAGGAGTCGCAGTGGGACCTGGATTTTACTATTGAGAGCAGTTCTTAGATCTACAAACCAGCTGTTATCTTGTATTGCTTTCTGGCAGGCTGTTGTTTCTCCTACTCCATGTAACTGAATGTGTCTCAGTGGGACCTGGATTTTACTATTGAGTGTTGTTCTTAGATCTACCAGGCAGCTGGTATCTTGTATTAGGGAGCTGCTATCTGGTTACCTGCCCATTGTTCTGTTGTTTGGCTGCTGGGGGGAAAGAGAGGGGTGATATCACTGCAACTTGCAGTACAGCAGTAAACAGTGACTGAAATTTATCAGAGCACAAGTCACACGACTGGGGGCATCTGGGAAACTGACAATATGTCTAGCCCCATGTCAGATTTCAAAATTAAATGTAAAAAAATCTGTTTGCTCTTTTGAGAAATGGATTTCAGTGCAGAATTCGGCTGAAGCAGCACTATTAACTGATGTGTTTTGGAAAAAATGTTTTTTTCACATGACCTTTAATTTAATTTTTTTTTCCCTTTCATTTTTCTGCTAGTTCTGGCTCTAACCAGGCAAGACTGGCTTCAAGTACTCTTTTTGCTGGTTCTGCCTTTATTTGCCTAGTTATGTTTTAGTTTCAAGGTTTCCTCCCTTGGTGCCCTCAGTCCCATACTCTGTACCACTTGCTGTTGGGGTGCAATGCGAATATCAAGAGCAGACAGATTTGGGGAGCTGAATGTGATAAGGGACAGAGACAGTTCTAGAAGGCAGCGCAGAGTCTCCCGCTGTGTTTCTAACCATTTCATCCCACTGTAATGATCTGTCTCAGGCACATGCAGGGAATCTATGTACTTATAATGAGTGCAGCACTCTGTATAATGATGTGAAGCATTCAGTGAAGATGTATGCATTGAACAATGGATAGTGTACTCTAATAACGAGCATCCAGTTTAATGAGGCAGGACAGGGATTTATATCAACAAATAAGGAGAGGGTGGGAGGGTTTGAAGACTGTCAACCATGTGCCTGTGTGGGAGCTAATATAGATTGCTGTTTGTTATGAGTACTGTACATCTTAAAGGACTATTATCCCATTGTTACTATAGGCACCATCTCTCCCTACTATATCTGCTATCCCACAGTCACACTCCCTTCCCAGAGACTATTATCCACTGTTACTATAGACACCATCTCTCCTTACTATACCTGCTATCCCACAGTCACACTCCCTTCCCAGAGACTATTATCCACTGTTACTATAGACACCATCTCTCCCTACTATATCTGCTATCTCACAGTCACACTCCCTTCCCAGAGACTATTATACACTGTTACTATAGACACCATCTCTCCCTACTATACCTGCTATCCCACAGTCACACTCCCTTCCCAGAGACTATTATCCACTGTTACTATAGACACCATCTCTCCCTACTATACCTGCTATCCCACAGTCACACTCCCTTCCCAGAGACTATTATCCACTGTTACTATAGGCACCATCTCTCCCTACTATACCTGCTATCCCACAGTCACACTCCCTTCCCAGAGATTATTATCCACTGTTACTATAGGCACCATCTCTCCCTACTATACCTGTTATCCCACAGTCACACTCCCTTCCCAGAGACTATTATCCACTGTTACTATAGACACCATCTCTCCCTACTATACCTGCTATTCCACAATCACACTCCCTTCCCAGAGACTGTTATCCCACTGTTACTATAGGCACCATCTCTCCCTACTATACCTGCTATCCCACAGTCACACTCCCTTCCCAGAGACTATTATCCACTTTTACTATAGGCACCATCTCTCCCTACTATACCTGCTATCCCACAGTCACACTCCCTTCCCAGAGACTATTATCCACTGTTACTATACACACCATCTCTCCCTACTATACCTGTTATCCCACAGTCACACTCCCTTCCCAGAGACTATTATCCACTGTTACTATAGACACCATCTCTCCCTACTATACCTGCTATCCCACAGTCACACTCCCTTCCCATAGACTATTATCCACTGTTACTATAGGCACCATCTCTCCCTACTATACCTGCTATCCCACAGTCACACTCCCTTCCCAGAGACTATTATCCACTTTTACTATAGACACCATCTCTCCCTACTATACCTGCTATCCCACAGTCACACTCCCTTCCCAGAGACTATTATCCAACTGTTACTATAGGCACCATCTCTCCCTACTATACCTGCTATCCCACAGTCACACTCCCTTCCCAGAGACTATTATCCCACTGTTTCTATAGACACCATCTCTCCCTACTATACCTGCTATCCCACAGTCACACTCCCTTCCCAGAGAATATTATCCACTGTTACTATAGACACCATCTCTCCCTACTATACCTGCTATCCCACAGTCACACTCCCTTCCCAGAGACTATTATCCCACTGTTACTATAGGCACTATCTCTCCCTACTATACCTGCTATCCCACAGTCACACTCCCTTCCCAGAGATTATTATCCACTGTTACTATAGGCACCATCTCTCCCTACTATACCTGTTATCCCACAGTCACACTCCCTTCCCAGAGACTATTATCCACTGTTACTATAGACACCATCTCTCCCTACTATACCTGCTATCCCACAATCACACTCCCTTCCCAGAGACTGTTATCCCACTGTTACTATAGGCACCATCTCTCCCTACTATACCTGCTATCCCACAGTCACACTCCCTTCCCAGAGACTATTATCCACTTTTACTATAGGCACCATCTCTCCCTACTATACCTGCTATCCCACAGTCACACTCCCTTCCCAGAGACTATTATCCACTGTTACTATACGCACCATCTCTCCCTACTATACCTGTTATCCCACAGTCACACTCCCTTCCCAGAGACTATTATCCACTGTTACTATAGACACCATCTCTCCCTACTATACCTGCTATCCCACAGTCACACTCCCTTCCCATAGACTATTATCCACTGTTACTATAAGCACCATCTCTCCCTACTATACCTGCTATCCCACAGTCACACTCCCTTCCCAGAGACTATTATCCACTTTTACTATAGACACCATCTCTCCCTACTATACCTGCTATCCCACAGTCACACTCCCTTCCCAGAGACTATTATCCAACTGTTACTGTAGGCACCATCTCTCCCTACTATACCTGCTATCCCACAGTCACACTCCCTTCCCAGAGACTATTGTCCCACTGTTACTATAGACACCATCTCTCCCTACTATACCTGCTATCCCACAGTCACACTCCCTTCCCAGAGACTATTATCCACTGTTACTATAGACACCATCTCTCCCTACTATACCTGCTATCCCACAGTCACACTCCCTTCCCAGAGACTATTATCCCACTGTTACTATAGGCACTATCTCTCCCTACTATACCTGCTATCCCACAGTCACACTCCCTTCCGAGAGACTATTATCCACTGTTACTATAGGCACCATCTCTCCCTACTATACCTGCTATCCCACAGTCACACTCCCTTCCCAGAGACTATTATCCACTTTTACTATAGGCACCATCTCTCCCTACTATACCTGCTATCCCACAGTCACACTCCCTTCCCAGAGACTATTATCCACTGTTACTATACGCACCATCTCTCCCTACTATACCTGTTATCCCACAGTCACACTCCCTTCCCAGAGACTATTATCCACTGTTACTATAGACACCATCTCTCCCTACTATACCTGCTATCCCACAGTCACACTCCCTTCCCATAGACTATTATCCACTGTTACTATAAGCACCATCTCTCCCTACTATACCTGCTATCCCACAGTCACACTCCCTTCCCAGAGACTATTATCCACTTTTACTATAGACACCATCTCTCCCTACTATACCTGCTATCCCACAGTCACACTCCCTTCCCAGAGACTATTATCCAACTGTTACTGTAGGCACCATCTCTCCCTACTATACCTGCTATCCCACAGTCACACTCCCTTCCCAGAGACTATTGTCCCACTGTTACTATAGACACCATCTCTCCCTACTATACCTGCTATCCCACAGTCACACTCCCTTCCCAGAGACTATTATCCACTGTTACTATAGACACCATCTCTCCCTACTATACCTGCTATCCCACAGTCACACTCCCTTCCCAGAGACTATTATCCCACTGTTACTATAGGCACTATCTCTCCCTACTATACCTGCTATCCCACAGTCACACTCCCTTCCGAGAGACTATTATCCACTGTTACTATAGGCACCATCTCTCCCTACTATACCTGCTATCCCACAGTCACACTCCCTTCCCAGAGATTATTATCCACTGTTACTATAGGCACCATCTCTCCCTACTATACCTTTTATCCCACAGTCACACTCCCTTCCCAGAGACTATTATCCACTGTTACTATAGACACCATCTCTCCCTACTATACCTGCTATCCCACAATCACACTCCCTTCCCAGAGACTGTTATCCCACTGTTACTATAGGCACCATCTCTCCCTACTATACCTGATATCCCATAGTCACACTCCCTTCCCAGAGACTATTATCCACTTTTACTATAGGCACCATCTCTCCCTACTATACCTGCTATCCCACAGTCACACTCCCTTCCCAGAGACTATTATCCACTGTTACTATACGCACCATCTCTCCCTACTATACCTGTTATCCCACAGTCACACTCCCTTCCCAGAGACTATTATCCACTGTTACTATAGACACCATCTCTCCCTACTATACCTGCTATCCTACAGTCACACTCCCTTCCCATAGACTATTATCCACTGTTACTATAGGCACCATCTCTCCCTACTATACCTGCTATCCCACAGTCACACTTCCTTCCCAGAGACTATTATCCACTTTTACTATAGACACCATCTCTCCCTACTATACCTGCTATCCCACAGTCACACTCCCTTCCCAGAGACTATTATCCACTGTTACTATATGCACCATCTCTCCCTACTATACCTGCTATCCCACAGTCACACTCCCTTCCCATAGACTATTATCCACTGTTACTATAGGCACCATCTCTCCCTACTATACCTGCTATCCCACAGTCACACTCCCTTCCCAGAGACTATTATCCACTTTTACTATAGACACCATCTCTCCCTACTATACCTGCTATCCCACAGTCACACTCCCTTCCCAGAGACTATTATCCAACTGTTACTATAGGCACCATCTCTCCCTACTATACCTGCTATCCCACAGTCACACTCCCTTCCCAGAGACTATTATCCCACTGTTACTATAGACACCATCTCTCCCTACTATACCTGCTATCCCACAGTCACACTCCCTTCCCAGAGACTATTATCCACTGTTACTATAGACACCATCTCTCCCTACTATACCTGCTATCCCACAGTCACACTCCCTTCCCAGAGACTATTATCCACTGTTACTATAGACACCATCTCTCCCTACTATACCTGCTATCCCACAGTCACACTCCCTTCCCAGAGACTATTATCCCACTGTTACTATAGGCACTATCTCTCCCTACTATACCTGCTATCCCACAGTCACACTCCCTTCCCAGAGACTATTATCCACTGTTACTATAGGCACCATCTCTCCCTACTATACCTGCTATCCCACAGTCACACTCCCTTCCCAGAGATTATTATGCACTGTTATTATAGGCACCATCTCTCCCTACTATACCTGTTATCCCACAGTCACACTCCCTTCCCAGAGACTATTATCCACTGTTACTATAGACACCATCTCTCCCTACTATACCTGCTATCCCACAATCACACTCCCTTCCCAGAGACTATTATCCCACTGTTACTATAGGCACCATCTCTCCCTACTATACCTGCTATCCCACAGTCACACTCCCTTCCCAGAGACTATTATCCACTGTTACTATAGACACCATCTCTCCCTACTATACCTGCTATCCCACAATCACACTCCCTTCCCAGAGACTATTATCCCACTGTTACTATAGGCACCATCTCTCCCTACTATACCTGCTATCCCACAGTCACACTCCCTTCCCAGAGACTATTATCCCACTGTTACTATAGGCACCATCTCTCCCTACTATACCTGCTATCCCCCAGTCACACTCCCTTCCCAGAGACTATTATCCCACTGTTACTATAGGCACCATCTCTCCCTACTATACCTGCTTTCCCACAGTCACACTCCCTTCCCAGAGATTATTATCCACTGTTACTATAGGCACCATCTCTCCCTACTATACCTGCTATCCCACAGTCACACTCCCTTCCCAGAGACTATTATCCCACTGTTACTATAGACACCATCTCTCCCTACTATACCTGCTATCCCACAGTCACACTCCCTTCCCAGAGACTATTATCCACTGTTACTATAGGCACCATCTCTCCCTACTATACCTGCTATCCCACAGTCACACTCCCTTCCCAGAGACTATTATCCACTGTTTCTATAGGCACCATCTCTCCCTACTATACCTGCTATCCCACAGTCACACTCCCTTCCCAGAGACTATTATCCACTGTTACTATAGGCACCATCTCTCCCTACTATACCTGCTATCCCACAGTCACACTCCCTTCCCAGAGACTATTATCCCACTGTTACTATAGGCACCATCTCTCTCTACTATACCTGCTATCCCACAGTCACACTCCCTTCCCAGAGACTATTATCCCACTGTTACTACAGACACCATCTCTCCCTACTATACCTGCTATCCCACAGTCACACTCCCTTCCCAGAGACTATTATCCACTGTTACTATAGACACCATCTCTCCCTACTATACCTGCTATCCCACAGTCACACTCCCTTCCCAGAGACTATTATCCACTGTTACTATAGACACCATCTCTCCCTACTATACCTGCTATCCCACAGTCACACTCCCTTCCCAGAGAATATTATCCCACTGTTACTATAGACACCATCTCTCCCTACTATACCTGCTATCCCACAGTCACACTCCCTTCCCAGAGACTATTATCCACTGTTACTATAGGCACCATCTCTCCCTACTATACCTGCTATCCCACAGTCACACTCCCTTCCCAGAGACTATTATCCACTGTTACTATAGGCACCATCTCTCCCTACTATACCTGTTATCCCACAGTCACACTCCCTTCCCAGAGACTATTATCCACTGTTACTATAGGCACCATCTCTCCCTACTATACCTGCTATCCCACAGTCACACTCCCTTCCCAGAGACTATTATCCACTGTTACTATAGGCACCATCTCTCCCTACTTTACCTGCTATCCCACAGTCACACTCCCTTCCCAGAGACTATTATCCACTGTTACTATAGGCACCATCTCTCCTTACTATACCTGCTATCCCACAGTCACACTCCCTTCCCAGAGACTATTATCCACTGTTACTATACGCACCATCTCTCCCTACTATACCTGTTATCCCACAGTCACACTCCCTTCCCAGAGAATATTATCCCACTGTTACTATAGACACCATCTCTCCCTACTATACCTGCTATCCCACAGTCACACTCCCTTCCCAGAGAACATTATCCCACTGTTACTATAGACACCATCTCTCCCTACTATACCTGCTATCCCACAGTCACACTCCCTTCCCAGAGACTATTATCCACTGTTACTATAGGCACCATCTCTCCCTACTATACCTGCTATCCCACAGTCACACTCCCTTCCCAGAGACTATTATCCACTGTTACTATAGACACCATCTCTCCCTACTATACCTGCTATCCCACAATCACACTCCCTTCCCAGAGAATATTATCCCACTGTTACTATAGACACCATCTCTCCCTACTATACCTGCTATCCCACAGCCACACTCCCTTCCCAGAGACTATTATCCACTGTTACTATAGGCACCATCTCTCCCTACTATACCTGCTATCCCACAGTCACACTCCCTTCCCAGAGACTATTATCCACTGTTACTATAGGCACCATCTCTCCCTACTATACCTGCTATCCCACAGTCACACTCCCTTCCCAGAGACTATTATCCACTGTTACTATAGGCACCATCTCTCCCTACTATACCTGCTATCCCACAGTCACACTCCCTTCCCAGAGACTATTATCCACTGTTACTATAGGCACCATCTCTCCCTACTATACCTGCTATCCCACAGTCACACTCCCTTCCCAGAGACTATTATCCCACTGTTACTATAGGCACCATCTCTCCCTACTATACCTGTTATCTCACAGTCACACTCCCTTCCCAGAGACTATTATCCACTGTTACTATAGACACCATCTCTCCCTACTATACCTGCTATCCCACAGTCACACTCCCTTCCCAGAGACTATTATCCCACTGTTACTATAGACACCATCTCTCCCTACTATACCTGCTATCCCACAGTCACACTCCCTTCCCAGAGACTATTATCCACTGTTACTATAGGTACCATCTCTCCCTACTATACCTGCTATCCCACAGTCACACTCCCTTCCCAGAGACTATTATCCCACTGTTACTATAGACACATCTCTCCCTACTATACCTACTATCCCACAGTCACACTCCCTTCCCAGAGGCTATTATCCCCACTGCTACTAAGGGCACCAACCACCCATTCATAGTACAACTCTAAATCAAATTACATTTATCACTTAGAGACATATATTGATTTTTGTGTTTTCTTAAAAATATATCCTATGGTAAAGTTGGAGGCATCGTCGCAAGCACAAGTTCCTCCGAATGTCACCCTTCTGCTGCACACAGTGTACAACACTTCGTCCTTTTGGTCACGACTGGGGTGGGGGGAAGCACTAGTGGCCACATTGCTGGCAGGGAACGGACCCAGTGGCGGAACTACCGGGCATTGCACCCGGGCTCGCACCTGCCGGTGCAAACCTGCTACAAAAACCATATCTGGAGGGGGGACCAGCTGCCCTAGCCCCCCAGCGTATAGTTACATTACTGAGCGGACCAAATTCACTAAAGGGCGAATTGTCACCAGCAAACACTTCGCCACATATCACGCCATTTCACCAGGCGAAAATTCTTTACCACTACGATAATGCACTAAAGTGCGAAGTTGCATTCCAGGGTGCTGAATGCTGGTAATGGTAACACAAAAAAATGTTATAGTTAGGACTTTTTCAGGCAATCCCACTTAAAAAAGTCGTCAGCGTTTTTACGACTTTAATGCATTTCCGACATGCAGGATATGATGTAACTGACATTAGACTGATGAAGATGTAGCTTCATTTTAGCAGTTCACCTGGTCTGAGCTTTACTGAATTTGCAGAGTAACAACCGTTCGATCGAAAAGTCGCCTGGTGATAGGGTGTGAATGAATACTATCGACAGTCCCATTCGCTAGTGAATTGTCACCTACACCTGTTAGTAAATTGGCAACGTCCCTGCAGATGGGATTTCTGGCCAAATGTCGCTGGTGTCAGTCACTTCTCCCTTTAGTGAATCTGCCCCTGGGGTCCACCAGGTTTTTTCCCAGTGTCCTAACAGCCGAATTGAACCCTCAATATTTCTTCCAATTTGTATTTATACATAATGAGTAGAAAGAGCCATATTGCTTTCCAAAGCTCAGTCTTTCTTTAGACTTCTATTTAATTTTAGTAACCAATAACATGATGAATTGTAGTAACAGGGAAAAAAGTGATACAGAAATGTGGAAATACACATTTAGCAAGTTTTGTGGGTATTTCTATATGGAATTGCCACTGTGCCATCCTGCTGTGAGTTCTGTGGGTCACACATACAACACATTTGTGGATGTGTATCACGGCTTGTACAAAGGAGGTGTAAAGGAAATAACTGGTGGCCTGGAGGGCAAGCGATTACGCCCCCTTAGCTCCCGGCAGGGTCGTCCGCCACTTCCTCTTCTGCGTGCCAAGTCTTCTGAGGAAACCGCTTCCGGGTTTTTACGAGTCGTGGCGCGTGATGCATCACATATAGGCATGAAATTAAAATATTTAAAGAACCGGTCTCCATTATGTCATTGCCCAACGTACGTCTATTTTGATAGTTCCTGGCTTCTATTTCAAGTTTGCTTATCCGTGTTTGACGTTGCCTCTTCCTGATTTTTGTCCAGATTGCTGCCTGTCCTGATTTGTACCTGCTTCCTTGTATTACGACTTGGCCTGTGACCTTGATTACACTCCTGTCTCTCGGCTTTGTACCGAGTAGTCTTATTTGGTATTCTGACCCGGCCTGTGACTCCACTATGCTCTTGTCTCACGATAGTGTACTGCACTGCCCAGACTGGTATTGACTCGGTCTGCCATTGACCACGCTCCTATTCTCGGTTCCAGTTGTACGTACGGTTCCCTTGCTCACCCAGAACTCTCTCCCTTGTTCTCCCACATTAAGACCTGGCAGCAGGACCGCCATCAGAAATCGCAGGGCCCCATACAACAAAATTTCCTGGGCCCCCTGGGCTGCACCCACCGCAAGCCCCACCTACAGGTCTGCCATCCCCACCCCACAGGTCAGCCCCCCACCACACAGTAAAAAAACAAAAAAAATATTGGTGGCTAGGGTTCCCACATGTTAATAAAAAATAATAAGATATTGGTGGTCAGGGCCCCCCATAAAAAACATTTGTGGCCAGGACCCCCTTATCAAAAAATATTGGTGGCTAGGACCCCACATGAGAAAAAAAATTTAGTGGCCAGGGCCTCCCCACACACATTATGAGAAAACTGGTGGCCAGGGCCTCTTAAACCTCCATGCCTTCCCGAAGTCAGCAGCTCTCAGAAAGATGGGGGGCACGGCTAATCAAGTAAGTGTGGCATGGCCGGGCCCCCCTTACCCTCGGGGCCCCCTACAACTCTCCCCCCTGTCCCCCCCTGATGGCTGCCCTGCCTGGCAGCATCTGAGTAGCAGAGTGTAAGGGCCCGTAGGCACAGCTGTGCGGACCAAGGAGGAGGCAGTTCAAGCAAACAAAGTTCAAGGTACAAGAGGGTTCGGCAATAGAATGGTCAAAGTCCAGGCAAAGGGGTCAATCCGGGCAGAATAGGGTCAAAATGGTTAATCAGGCAACGGTCGGTACATAGGAATCAATATATCAATACAATAGTCACACCCAGGAATGCACAAAGCGAAACCTATACTTGGGCAATGTTGCAGTGTTCAAGCTCCTTTAAATAGGCCTGTTTTGGCGCCAAAAGTTGACGCTGGCGTTCCGACGCCGGTGCCCGTTCTGACACCAGCGTCCATTCCGACGCTGTCGACCAATCGGCAGGCGAGAAGATGCTGGCGTCACAGCGCTGCGACCAGCAGGATCCACATGGAAGAACAGGACGCAGCCATCTTGGACGCCATCCTGGACGGAGCATGGCGGTGAGTATCGGTTTCCTATACACAGAGGGCTCCACCCCAAGCCAAAGGCGGTTGCTACAGGCAGAAAAGCGGGCTTAGACCGGAACCTTGGAGTTAGTTCTGGGTTTGGAATTCCAAACGTCACAGGAGGTATCTGAGGACCTCAGAAATAGAGTTGTTGATGCCCATAAAGACTATGGGGGGGAATTCACAAACGTGTTGGAAATGAAAAAATGTCTTTTATATGTCGTAGAAAGTGTCATAGTAACACCCAACAAATTCACAGAGCATTTACCTGCCAATTTTTTGCAACGTGTACAACACTTTTGAAATAGTGTCGTTAAAAGTGGACGTGGTTTTTTCAACGCCACTTTTCCCGACATTTTTATGAATTACTTGTAAACTCATTTGTTTTGCTGACAATTTTTCTGGCACATTAGGCTCTCCAAAATGAAAACAACAACGTGCTGGTGCACTCAAAATCCCAATACTCAATGCTTGGGTGTTGGTTAAAATACGGATAAATATCAAAAACAACAACAAAACCGCACTCTCAGGTCTTCTTATAGTGAAAAAAATTATTTGTTCAACGTTTCGGGCCTGAGGACGGCTTAAGTTGCAAGCCAAAATGTCGAAATAAACAAATTAGTTTTTTTCACTATAAGAAGACCTGAGAGTGCGGTTTTGTTGTTTTTTATATATATATATATATATATATATATATATATATATATATATATATATATATATATATATATATATATATATATATATCTCGTATAAGAGTGAACAGAGCCTGGGTGCATGTAGCCTGATACAATAAATAGGCTCGCACTCACAGGTCTTATGAAAAAAAAAAACTGTTTATTTAGCAAAATACGACTAATGTTTCGGCTACCACTCTATATCCCCTGTACTAAGCACAATTCAGCAGGAACAGTCCCTAAGTTTGCTCATAGTCTGTACAGAGAGATCCCATAAAACTATGGCAGCATAGGTATTCCTCTGTACTAAGCACAATTCAGCAGGAACAGTCCCCTAAGTTTGCTCATAGTCTGTACAGAGAGATCCCATAAAACTATGGCAGCATAGGTATTCCCTGTACTAAGCACAATTCAGCAGGAACAGTCCCTATGTTTGCTCATAGTCTGTACAGAGAGATCCCATAAAACTATAGCAGCATAGGTATTCCCTGTACTAAGCACAATTCAGCAGGAACAGCCTGTACAGTGAGATATCATAAAACTATAAGTATTACTCTGTAACCAGCACAATTCAGCTGGAACATGTAAGATCATTGTGTCCTTTTAATGAAAGGCTTTTCCTTTTGACCCTGAGCCAGATCTTCTTATCCTTCCATTGCCATGTTGCACTCAGAGAGAGATAAGAAAGGTTTCATTTCCCATGTCAGAGTGAGACAGAGGTGAGAGGGAAGCACTCTATCCTGGTGCAATCAATCAGAAAGTCTGCAGTTGATCAATCGGTTGCCATTTAGCAGGGAATTGATTCCTCTTCCTTCATCATCTCGTGGTGTAATTCACTGGATATTTCTGGTTACAAAGTATCATTCACAATACTGGGCAGACTACAGGGTGTAATGCCGGAAGGCTAGAGAATTCCAAAATCATTAACACATATCACAAAAACAATCATGCCCTCCAGCTCCTGTACAGCAACAAGTCCCAGCATCCTTTAGCTTAAGCACCTTTTCCATAAATGCAAAAAAAAATAATATCTTTTTATAATTCTTTGCGGCTGCTAAAAAAATGTTGTTAAACAAGCCCAAAGTACAAGACGCATGGCTGAAGTCTCAATCACAGAACTGCTGGCTGGAGAGGCCTGGGTTTAATGTAATTAATAACAAAACAGATATAGGTGCGGTTAAATAGTGCTCATCAACTAGGTTCTATTGTAAAAAGGGTTAATAATTAAATGACAGTATACCTTTAACGGAAGGCGACCCAATTATTTCATCAGTCCGTGTCAGTTTCACTACCTGCAGCTTAAAGGGATACTGTCATGGGAAAAAAATCTTTTTTCAAAAGGCACCAGTTAATAGTGCTGCTCCAGCAGAATTCTGCACTGAAATCCATTTCTCAAAAGAGCAAACAGATTTTTTTATATTCAATTTTGAAATCTGACATGGGGCTAGACATTTTGTCAATTTCCCAGCTGCCCCAAGTCATGTGACTTGTGCTCTGATAAACTTCAATCACTCTTTACTAGGGATGCACCGAATCCGAACCCTAATTTGCATATACAAATTAGGGGTGGGAAGGGGAAAACAATATTTACTTCCTTGTTTTGTGACAAAAAGTCACGCAATTTCCCTCCCTGCCCCTAATTTGCATATGCAAATTAGGATTCGTATTCGGTTCGGCCAGGTAGAAGGATTCGGCCGAATCCGAATCTGCTGAAAAAGGCCGAATCCTGGATTCGGTGCATCCCTACTCTTTACTGCTGTACTGCATGTTGGAGTGATATCACCCCCCTCCCTTTTCCCCCAGCAGCAAAACAAAAGAACAATGGGAAGGTAACTAGATAACAGCTCCCTAACACAAGATAACAGCTGCCTGGTAGATCTAAGAACAACACTCAATAGTAAAAACCCATGTCTCACTGAGACACATTAAGTTACATTGAGTAGGAGAAACAGCAGCCAGAAAGCATTTCTCTCCTAAAGTGCAGGCACAAGTCACATGACCAGGGGCAGCTGGGAAATTGAAAAAAATGTCAGATTTCAAAATTGAATATAAAAAAAATCTGTTTGCTCTTTTGAGAAATGGATTTCAGTGCAGAAGTCTGCTGGAGTAGCACTATTAACTGATTCATTTTGAAAAAAAACAAACATTTTTCCCATGACAGTATCCCTTTAAGGAATGTGTCGGAGCCAAAGGGAAGCACACTGACATTTTCATCTCTTTATTCTTCTATAAAGGCCTCTCCCAACTCAGTTGGCTTCTGTTACATTGTTTCAAGAAAGAACCAGAGTACAGAAATGGCTGCACAGACACTGCTTTCAATTGTGCTTACATTCAAACATAGCTTTAAAGCCATTCACATTTTTATTAAATATATATTGAAAAGTTGCTTAGAATCACATTTTCTTCCAGTAGGTAAAATTGTATTTTTCATTTTTCTTACCCTTAATCGAATGGATTGCAGGAGGCATTCTAGAATCCCTGGTAATGGATATCAAGCAAGGAAAACTGATAAATGAGCAGTTATAATCCTACAACATATACACTTCCATTATAATATCATTTAAAGGGATCCTGTCATGATTTGTATGATGTAGTTTTTATATCTAAATGACACTGTTTACACTGCAAATAATTCCTCTCTACAATATAAAATGTCATTCCTGAACCAGCAAGTGTATTTAGTTGTAATATTGGTGTGTAGGTGCATCTCAGGTCATTTTGCCTGGTCATGTGATTTCAGAAAGAGCCAGCACTTTAGGATGGAACTGCTTTCTGGTAGGCTGTTGTTTCTCCTTCTCAATGTAACTGAATGTGTCTCAGTGGGACCTGGATTTTACTATTGAGTGTTGTTCTTAGATCTACCAGGCAGCTGTTATCTTGTGTTAGGGAGCTGTTATCTGGTTACCTTCCCATTGTTCTGTTGTTTGGCTGCTGGGGGGGGGCAGTGATATCACTCCAACTTGCAGTAAAGAGTGATTGAAGTTTATCAGAGCACAAGTCACATGACTTGGGGCAGCTGGGAAATTGACAATATGTCTAGCCCCATGTCAGATTTCAAAATTAAATTTAAAAAAATCTGTTTGCTCTTTTGAGAAATGGATTTCAGTGCAGAATTCTGCTGGAGCAGCACTATTAACTGATGTGTATTGAGAAAAAAAAAATTCAGTTTAAGGAGCCCGGTTTCCTATTAGACCATTAAAATTCCTAATCACAGAGCGGCTTCTATGCCAAGAGTTTCCAGAGGATTTATAAATACAGCCTGAGATAAGCAGGAAGTGGAAAGGGAATATTAATTATTTTTTCTCCCAAACTTCACCCAAAGAATGGAGCTTATTTTGCTGATTTCCAAGCGTTGGAAGTTAATTAGTTTTGTATTGTTCCTTAAAAGAGAAAGAAAGGAGCGACTATACCAAGAATCTTCTCTTTAAAGTCCTGCTAAGAATCTGTCTTTTCTGCCGAGCATTAAACAGACTTTGTTGTGTAAGCAAAAAATGGACCAGAAAATCCAAAAACACATCAGAATATTAATTTATATTGGCACGCCAATCATTTCTATTCTGCATGAAGTCCGGTTTTATTATTGATATCAGTCCTGCTGTGGTCTGCTCTGTTTATTTGTTGTTTAAAGGGCCAATAAATAAAGTCCTTTCCTAATGGACTGCCATGGGCACCTATTATGATCTAATCATTAATATTAGTGTCTAATGAGATCAGCTCATTATGCCCCACTTGATTGGAGCAGTGCTGTGATCGTAAACAAGACCTAACGTTTCAAGATGCAGAACCAGCAGTGCCGAAAAGGAGTAAACGCTGTATTTCAATAGCAACAACACTACAAATAACTTTACCAGCACTGAAATACGTAATAACTGTATGTTGGGAAATTGGTGACACTTATATTTTTTCTTTTCAGTGGAGAAAATGAAAAAATATGTAACTATTGTAGTACAGTTTCCAGCGAGACTGGGAGCTCTGCTGCCCTCCGAGAAGAGAACAGTAGATATATCGTAGGGTCTACTTTTCCTTTATAGAAGTACTACGGGAAAATAATGCGAGCAGGCAGAGTGGGTTTAACAAGGACAGTTTTACCTCCATCGTTTTTATCTCTTAATCTTTCATCCCAGTGGAGTACCAGGGAATGGAGTATAATAAGGAGGTCACTGTATAGTCGGCAGCTACTGGGTCTATTCAATGCATGAGAGGCGCAGGCAGGGCTCTGAGGCTTCTCAACTAAACAAAGTGCTCAGATCCGAGTGGGAATATTTATGTATGGGAAATCCCTGCAAATTATTCTCTAATAATAGCTAATAATGTGTGTGCTCCGCTCTGGGACTGGAGTAGTTTCCACAGGGGGAGATCAATCGGTATTAGCATAGATGCCCTCTATATAAGTAAGTACATATCACGTAAATAGGACATTGCTAATTATAGTGACAGTAGGTGCAGTTGAAAAAAGACACAAGGTGATTATGTTCAGGTGTTTTTGTGTTTGGAGCCCCTAGCTCATACATAGGTTACAGATACTGGGGTAACAGTCATCCTGATATAGTACCCAGGGCACAAATAAACACTCACCCCAAATCTCCCCTTAACTGACCTTCAGACTGGGCCCCCTTAGCTGATAACAAGGTTACAGATATATAGAAACATTGGGGTGTCACCCTGCTATAGTTCCAGGGGTACCCAGGGCACAAATAAGCACATAACCCAAATCTCCCCCTAACTGACCTTCAGACTGGGTCCCCTTAGCTCATAAGAAGGTTACAGATATATAGAAATATTGGGGTGTCACTCTGCTATAGTTCCAGGGGTACCCAGGGTACAAATAAGCACTCACCCCAAATCTCCCCTTAACTGACCTTCAGACTGGGCCCCCTTAGCTCATAACAAGGTTACAGATATATAGAAACATTGGGGTGTCACCCTGCTATAGTTCCAGGGGTACCCAGGGCACAAATAAGCACTCACCCCAAATCTCCCCCTAACTGACCTTCAGACTGGGCCCCTTAGCTCATAACAAGGTTACAGATATATAGAAACATTGGGGTAACAGTCACCCTGCTATAGTTCCAGGGGTACCCAGGACACAAGCACTCACCCCAAATCTCCCCCTAACTGACCTTCAGACTGGGCCCCCTTAGCTCATAACAAGGTTACAGATATATAGAAACATTGGGGTAACAGTCACCCTGCTATAGTTCCAGGGGTACCCAGGGTACAAATAAACACTCACCCCAAATCTCCCCCTAACTGACCTTCAGACTGGGCCCCTTAGCTCATAACAAGGTTACAGATATATAGAAACATTGGGGTAACAGTCACCCTGCTATAGTTCCAGGGGTACCCAGGGTACAATTAAGCACTCACCCCAAATCTCCCCCTAACTGACCTTCAGACTGGGCCCCTTAGCTCATAACAAGGTTACAGATATATAGAAACATTGGGGTGTCACCCTGCTATAGTTTCAGGGGTACCCAGGGTACAAATAAGCACTCACCCCAAATCTCCCCCTAACTGACCTTCAGACTGGGCCCCTTAGCTCATAACAAGGTTACAGATATATAGAAACATTGGGGTAACAGACACCCTGCTATAGTTCCAGGGGTACCCAGGGCACAAATAAGCACTCACCCCAAATCTCACCCTAACTGACCTTCAGGATGAATCCCCTTAGCTCATAACAAGGTTACAGATATATAGAAACATTGGGGTAACAGTCACCCTGCTATAGTTCCAGGGGTACCCAGGGCACAAATAAACACTCACCCCAAATCTCCCCCTAACTGACCTTCAGACTGGGCCCCCTTAGCTCATAACAAGGTTACAGATATATAGAAACATTGGGGTGTCACCCTGCTATAGTTCCAGGGGTACCCAGGGTACAAATAAACACTCACCCAAAATCTCCCCCTAACTGACCTTCAGGCTGGGCCCCCTTAGCTCATAACAAGGTTACAGATATACAGAAACATTGGGGTAACAGTCACCAGTTCTAGAGGTACCCAAAGCAAAAATAAGCAGTCAATAGGCTGGCCACTATAACTCATAACAGCACATATGGCTACTTACAGGGACTGGGATGGGTATTATTAAGCCAATAATCATGCTATTTCCAGCCATAGAAATTACCGTACATCAATGTTACCAGGGCTCTCCACCAGGCCCGGACTGGCAATCTGTGGGTTCTGGCAAATGCCAGAGGGGCTGCTATAAGGTCCCATAGAAAGTCAGTATTTAGTGGGCTGGTGGGGGCTGTTTGGGCCTCCATGTGGGCTGATTGGGCCTCTGTGTACCTGAAATGCCTTGGCCTATTTGGACCTGCTCTCCACCAAACAATTTGCTCTGAAGGGCTGCATTCCCCAGGGCTCACTTAATATACCCCTGTGGCAAAGGGTTATTGGTGTTGGACAATAATTGAAGAATAAAATATAGCTACAAGGAATACCTTCTATAAACTACTTGTTACAGGCCCCTCCCACTTACCTATCATTTGATGTGTCATGTGATATAAGTGAATCAGTGAAGGCAAAATACACCTAGATATGAGGAATCCCACAATATTTCTTTTGTGGGTGTTATTTACCACTTTCCAAATCTTGCCACCTGCTGTGAATTATGGGTAGTCACGTCCTACCCGTCTGTTTACCTCTCCTGTGGACTTCTATGCTTTATTCTTATCTTATGACTCAGTACATTCTTTTTCCCATCATACAATAATTAGATTCAGCGCTGATAGGCGTGCAACATATTTACGGACATATGTATTTAGTCTTCCCTGTGAACTAATTTGTTGAGATATTTTGCTCCTCGGAGTACAAGCGAGGGAGCTCATTAAACGCCGATCTGAATGGCAGGCCGCTGATGGGGCGCGTTTACTCGGATCTGTAAGAAATTCCAAGGAAATCCTGGCAGTTTACTGGATTCGGCTTCATTTGAATGCAGGGGATTATGCACAGGGAGCTGGCACGCTCTCCAGACAAATAACCAAGGCTATTTATTTAGAGCCCCGCTGATTAAACTTCACATTTATCAATGAAACAATAGGAGAAATGAATACTAATGTCGTCTCAATGGCGTGCAATCTTTCCATTTGGCAAATACGATCAGATGTAGAATGCACAAGCTGGGATACATTTAACTCTTGCACTCACCCCATGATCGTTGGAATGGAATAGTTAGGGAGGTGCTGGACTGGCTGGAGGGTGTGGGAGTTGTAGTACAACAACAGCTTAAGGGCAGCAAGATGTAATTTCCCCACCATGCCTCAGATGGAGAACCGAGACCTCCTGCATTTTCAGGCCCTTCTCTTTCCATTCTATAGGTCTCCTTAAAGGGATACTGTCATGTTTACTAAAAACATAATTTTTTTTCCAAAAATGCATCAGTTAATAGTGCTGCTCCAGCTGACTTCTGCGCTGAAATCCGTTTTTCAAAAGAACAAATTTTTTTTCAATTTCATTTTTAAATCTGACATGGGGCTAGACATATTGTCAGTTTTCCAGGTGCCCCCAGTCATGTGACTTGTGCTCTGATAAACTTCAGTCACAGTTTACTGCTGCAATGAAAGCTGGGGTGATATCACCCCCAGCAACCCATCAGCAGAACAATGGGAAGGTGACCAGATAACAGCACCTGGTAGATCTAAGAACAGCACTCAATAGTAAAATCCAGGTCCCACTGCGACACATTCAGTTACATTGAGTAGGAGAAACAACAGCCTGCCAGAAAGCAGTTCCATCCTAAAGTGCTGGCTCTTTCTGAAATCACATGACCAGGCAAAATGAGCTGAGATGCACCTACACACCAATATTACAACTAAATACACTTGCTGGTTCAGGAATGACATTTTATATTGTACAGTGAATTATTTGCAGTGTAAACAGTGTAATTTAGAAATAAAAACTTCACCATAAAAATCATGACATAATCCCTTTTATCCAGATGTCAGTACCTGTGTGTGAGATGGGGGAACAATCTATTTTCCAGCAGTATGCATGTTATTATGATTTTTTAAGGTTGGATGGCCTTTAAAGGGCACCTGTTGGGTAAAAATGTTATCCCCAATCAAAGGTGCAGGCTAAAAAAGCCTTCATTCCGTTTGGGGATAACAGTAGCTTTTTATTTTTTAAAAATGCACCCCGCCAGCGAAACCAGAATACAGGCTCTATGCACCTTTGGGGGTAAATTTACTAAGTGGCGAAATTCGCCAGCGACGTCTTCACAGCCATTGCAACACTTTGCCAGCCGAAAATTTGCTCAGACAACGCTAATTTACTAAAATGCAAAGTTGCATCCAGGGCGTCGAACGCTGGCAAATTTTGGCTAGCGTTACTTCAGCAATGCAAGCAAATAAAATCGAAGATGTGCTAGCATTCAATTCTGCCTAGCGCAACTTCGTTAGAGGTCTTTGCTCAGGCTAATTTGCATAAGATGGGAAATTTAAAGTTGAATGGACGTACAGTATATGTTGCAGCAAATACATTACATTACACAAGTCCAGGGAACCTTAATAAAGACAATAGAGTTGTTATATTGCCCTACACATGAGCCCACTGTATCGTTTATGTTCCATATGTTAGAAAAAATTTTAAAGACTTTTGCAGGCAGTCACACTGAAAAAAGGAAAAGAAGCCAGCGTTTTTTGGACTTTTTCCACTAAAAAATTGTGGAAGACTGAGGAAGATCTATGCACTCCAATGCACTTCCCTGGTCTGAGCTGGCGAAGGCAAGTCTGGCGAAAGAAGTAACATCTTAGTGAAATTGCGGAGTAACGTCCATTCGCCAGAGCGAAACTTCACCTGGCGATAGAGTGTAAATCACCGCTAGCATCTATCTCTTTAAAAATGTATGTATTGAAGGGCTTGTTAGGCTTTTCCAGTCCCAAAGAAGATGAAGGAAGCCTTAGAACTGTGGTCCCTATAAGGCAGATGTAGAGACATCACCTGGGCTGAAGCATGGCCAACTAATGATTCTAAGTCAGCAAACAGGGTGGTGCAGGTTTATCTTGGCCATGGACTCCTGAAAAATGGGGGTACATTGACCTGTTTGGCTTATGTAGAGTTAGGTTAGTTCTGTAAGAGCTTGGCCTAAGATTAAGAGACAAACAAGGGCTAGTTAATAAGCAATATAGGCATACAAATAACTTACATGTGACTGGTCCGCATCTACCCTCGTGGTGGCCCTCCGTCAGCCATACTCCGCTACAGACACAGTAACAACATCCAAAGTAGCAGTAGATAAACGGGAGCCGTAATAACCATGGGTAGTTTTAGAATAAAAAAAAAGTCTTTATTTCCAAGCATCTTTTAACTAAACCATGACGTGTCTAGTCACCTATACACTTCATGGTTTAGTTAAAGAGCTCCAGGAGCATTAATAAATTCGAATTTCAGCTCATTTTTGTGTACTTCGACTAGAGAATAGTCCAAATTCGATTTGAAAAAAATGTAATAATTCAACGTACCTATTCGGCCAAAAAAGCTTTGACTTAATTTCGGTTGGTCTTTTTGAATTAGAATTTCGAAGTTTTTCAGATTTGAAATTCCACCCTTGATAAATATGCCCCTTGTTTCATGTGCTGCAGATGTAATTGACTTCAAAAAGCACAATGCTCCTATCAGACAAAAACTGGAAAGGAGATAACCCTGAAGGTACAGTGGCCCAATAACCTGGATACCAGTATAAATCAGTCTGCCCTCTAGTGCTAGTTTAGGGTAAAGGCATTTTTTTCTCACAGTTGCTATTTCTTGTTTAAATGATATTAAAATAACAAGGCATGTCACCTTCATGGTTTTTATTCACAGAATATTTGCTCCAATAAAACTCTCAAATAAACTGTGCTTAGAATGGCAAAGCCTCTAGAATGTGACGGATATCATTAAGGTTCAGCCGGCTCTGAATTGCACAAATGGACACAAAGGAACCTTGGAGTTCCCAGAAGAAAATCAGTCAGAATGTAATAGTCTCAGAGTGTTAGATAGAGTTACCATAGCTCCCAACATTTTGGAAATAAAAAGAGGGAAAAAAATTAGCGTGCGAAGCGCAGGAATTTTTTTTTGATCACGCCCATTTTTGTGGCCACACCCCCTTATTACCATGTTCATTTTACAAATTTTGGCAGGTTATGAAAGTTTGCACATATATCTGTATTTTCTTTTCAGTTATTACATTTTTGCTAATGAAGATGAATTGCCCTTTAAAAGATCAATCGCGCAGTGCTCGATTTCTCCTACTTGCCTTCTATAGGAGACAGCCAAGGAGGAGAAATCAAGCGCCGCACAATGGATCGTTGCCCTGTCGCCGTTTCTGAAGAGGAGCGCATGCAGAGAATCGGTAAGACATTTCTTAATAAAAGCTTTGCGAATTTAAAGTTAAAACTGTCTTGGTGGGTTTTTTATGTTACTGGTCCTTTAAGCTGTAAGTCTAACTTCTCCCAAGAGAGCTGTTATCTTATTTTGTTACAATTAATTATTTGCTTATCTCAAAATTGTTACAAAAGTATCTTATTTGTACCTGGAGGCTGTTCTGGGATCTCTGCCAAAAGCCCATTAAGTTAGAAACTTTGTTTCTTTTTCTGCCTGTTCAGTGCAGAGAAGAACGAGACAGTTTGGGGGTATGGGTTACCACCTGGCTGGTGAAAATGAAGCTTGATGCCAATGTCACTAGCAAAAAACATAAAAATATAGGAAGACTGTTATGTTTTTCTAAAAAAGGGGGCAGCCCTAATGGTGGAAGACTATTGGCTTCTTCCTTGTCAAAAGACATCAATGTAATCATATAAAGACATATATAATATTTAAAGGAGAAGTAAACCCCCTGGGCGCAAAATCCCTTCCCCCTCCCCTGTGTTAGCCCCCCTCCCTCCTCCTCCCTGGCCTACCTGTCCCTGTACCTAACTTGTTACTCACCTCTCTGCACAGGTTCTGTCCACGGAGCTCACAGGCGCCATCTTCTCCCAAGCGGTCTTCTTCATGGATTAATCGGCATCTTTTGGCGCATGCGCAGTAGGAGCATTTACCGGTACGGATCTACTGCGCATGCGACGAATGTCACGAAGTGAAATCGGAAAACTTTGTGACTTTTGGCGCATGCGCAGTAGATCCGTACTGGTAAATGCTCCTACTGCGCATGCGCCAGAAGATGCCGATTAATCCAGGAAGAAGATCGCTTGGGAGAAGATGGCGCCTGTGAGCTCCGTGGACAGAACCTGTGCAGAGAGGTGAGTAACAAGTTAGGTGCATTTGCCCAGGGGGACAGGTAGGCCAGGGTGGAGGAGGGAGGGGGGCAACACAGGGGAGGGGGAAGGGATTTTGCGCCCAGGGGGTTTATTTCTCCTTTAAATATTATATATGTCTTTATATGATTACATTGATGTCTTTTTTTGTGCCCAGGGAATTTCCTTCTCCTTTAACAGGAGAAATGTATCCTCCTCAAAGAGCAACAACCTACCCTATAGGGGTGGAAGGAGAACCATCCTAAGGGCAATAGTAAGTTCAAAAACTTCATGTTGCCCAAGTCAGTGCATGGTCACTTGAATGCAAACTTGATGACTCTGGGTGAGCAGTCGAGTCTAGTGCTGTTGTTAAGTGAAAGCCACTTAAGCAGGGTTGGACTGGGCCGGCGCGATAAAAACCTGGTGGGCCCTGGCTCTTTTGGGCCTCGCCGGCCCAGTCCTGCTCCCTGTACTTCCTCCTTACATCCCGGACCCCGGCAAAAGGAATGGGTGCACGTGGAAGGTGGTTTCCTGGCAGATTGGACGGCATGGTGTGCCCTCATTGTTTGATATCACAGATGGAATCAGTGGAAAATATATATCAGACTACAGTATATTTCTTTAATGGGCCCTCCCTTAATCCCCTAGTGCAGTGATCCCCAACCAGTGGATCGCGGGCAACATGTCCAACCCCTTGGATGTTGCTCCCAGTGGCCCTAAAGCAGGTGCTTATTTTTGAATTCCTGACTTGGAGGCAAGTTTTGGTTTCATTAAAACCAGATGTACTTTCAAACAGAACCTCCTGTAGCTGCCACTCCACATAGGGGCTACCAATAGCCAATCACAGCCCATATTTGGCACCCCCAGGAACTTTTTTTCATGTTTGTGTTTTTACATTTGAATGTTACAATACTCTTGGGTAAAAAATAATGCGGGGGCCCTAGTGAATACTGCCAAATGGTCCCTCCCCAGGATGGGAGAGGTAAGAGCTCTGTCACTGTTCTGTTAAAGAAAAAAGTATTATAATCTGTTCTAGAAGTTAATTTCTCCTCTGCTACACGTTGTATATGCTCTGCTGTAGTTACTGTGTGTTGTGCAGCAACTTTACTGAGTTTGCACAGCAGATTAGCTGACGTTTACAGTGAAGCCCCTGCAGAGCACATGGTGCATTCCAAGATGGCTGCTGTATGAGAAATGTGCACAGTATGTATTAATGTATTTTGCCTTATACTGTATACTCCTTAAAGTAGAATTCGAAATGTGGGGAAAGAAACCCATACCCCCCACCCCAGGTAGACCCCCTCCCTCCTCCCCGCTGGCTAAGTACCCCATACTCATACCCATACTCCTTACTTAGCCCTCAGCGGAGTTGCACACATCCATCTTCCACGTCCTCTGTAAGTGCCTAAAATGTTGGGGCACCTTTAAGTGGGTGCAATTATGTCTGAATAATGTGCATTGTGGGCTATAATATCCCTGCTACTAGAGCCACATTGGCATCAGTCACGGGTAAATAACAGGGGCCCGAGCAGCGCTGATTATGGTAATAATGTTACACTAGATCGCCAGATGCAATGTTGTTTCCTGCCAGACTAATCATTTCCTACTACTAAATAAATGGAGTTCTGAGAATAATATTCAGACGGCGATCATTGCTATTCCCTTCAGTTTGTCCTTGTGTGAGACTGTCATTTTATAAAGTGCTGTACATTCTCCTGGCAATTTGCATCCCGGGCCCAGCATTATAATCCAGGCAGAGCTTTGACGCAACAGTCAGCAATCTATCGAATTTATTCCAGCAATTTTTTAATATTTGTATAAAGTGTTTGCTCTATTGCAATGTAACTGGCAGGGCCTGAGAGAGAGAGAAGGGGCCCTGGGAATGTAGGATAGCTTGGGGCCCGACCTGATGGCAGAAATACATATATATCACTCTTTGTGGGTGCAGGGTCCAAAGATTTAATATAGAGATTTGCTTGTAAGGATCCGCACACCAAAATTTTCATCAAACAAAAGTGTTTTATTCAGTACATAGATCCTTTTTTTTTTTTTTTTTTCATCAAACAAAAGTGTTTTATTTAGTACATAGATCCGACGTTTCGGCCCACATTAGGGCCTTTTTCAAGGATAATGCATGTACAACAAAATGGTGCTTATATACCACTCCCCCATTTGAATATGGCGCCAAAGATGACGTCATGTCCTGAATAAAACACTTTTGTTTGATGAAAATTTTGGTGTGCGGATCCTTACAAGCAAATCTATATATATATATAAAAACATACCTCTCAACTGTCCCGTTTTTCACGGGACAGTCACGATTTTGACGGCTCAAACCGCAGTCCGGGGTTTATTACTGAAATGTCCCGACTTTCTCTTTGATCTCCTGCACTGAACAGCCAGTAAAAGATACAAAGTTTCTAATGTAATTGGCTTTTGGCAGAGAACCCAGAATAGATACTTTTGTAACAGGTCTCTTGGGAGAACTTAGGGGCCCATTTACTTTGCTCGAGTGAAGGAATAGAATAAAAAAAACTTTGAATTTCGAATGATTTTTTTGGCTACTTCGACCATCGAATTGGCTACTCCGACCTTCGACTACGACTTCGAATCGAACGATTCGAACTAAAAATTGTTCGAATATTCGACAATTCGATAGTGGAAGTACTGTCTCTTTAAAAAAAAACTTCGACCCCCTACTTCGCCACCTAAAACCTAACGAGGTGCAATGTTAGCCTATGGGGAAGGTCCCCATAGGCTTTCTAACAATTTTTTTGGTCGAAGAAAAATCGTTTAATCGATGGATTAAAATCCTTTGAATCGAACGATTCGAAGGATTTAATCATTCGATCAAACGATTTTTCGTTCGATCAAACTATTTGCGGTAAATCCTTCGACTTCGATATTCAAAGTCGAAGGATTAATTAACCCTCGATATTCGACCATATGTAAATCTGCCCCTTAGACTCACAGCTTAAAGGGCATTTCACCATCATTAGCAAAACTGTAATAACACATAAAAACCACAGAAATGTGTTCAAACTTTTATAACCTGACACATTTTGTAAAATAGACATGGTAATTAGGGGGTGGCCACAAAATGGGTGTGGTCAAAAAAATCCACATCGCTTTGCGCGGCAAATATTTTTGTCCCTCTTTCTATTTCCAAAATGTTGGGTGGTATGTATTCAGTGTAGGATTCCTGGAGAATCTGTAGCATCATCTTATATTAGAGGGGAAGTTCATTTTCTGCTGGATAATTAGTGACGAGCCCTAAGCTTAGCTTCTCAACAGCCAATCAGAGCCCACTGAGCATGTGAGTGTCACAGACACTTTCCAAGATGGTGACCCCCTGTGACAAGTTTGAAGTCCTGGATCATTGCTGCTATTGACAAGCTCAAACTTTAGCCTCGTGCAATAAATTCAGAATATAAAATACAGCATTTTTAACCATATTCATTTTGAGGTTTAGTTCTCCTTTAAGAGTAAATCGATTTCACCAGATTACAGAGGATTATGATCATGCAGAAATACTGGACAAGAAGGGCAATATCTGATTTCATTGTTATTTAGTATTATGTGTCACTTATTTTAATGGGGCTTTTTAAAAAAATAATGCAGATTGGAATAGTGCCTTTAAAAGAGACATATTGCGTGAACAACAATAATGTGCCAGTGCATTATATGCTCTAAAATATAGAAGGAACGTGCTTGAAAAAGTCATAGGCAGAGGGTGATTGTTGTGCTTGGGGAGGCTACTTAACCCATTGAGTACAATGGAGTAGCATGGACATGGAGTAGATTAAATTTCCCCTTTAACGTCTATTTTTCCAAGAAAACACCCACTAAATGCCGGATTGTAAGAGGGGCCCTGCAAGAACCAGGACATTTAAGGGCAAATTTATTAAGGTTCGAATGGTAAATTCTATTTTTTTTATTTTCGTGTCAAAACTCACAAATTCAAATTTAAAAGCACCAACTCGAATGGAAATTCGAATGTGAGATTTATCACAACTCGACCATGGAAACAGTTCTAATTTGAATATTTGTCACCTAAAACCTGCCGAGTTAATTTACAAGTCAATGACAGAGGTCCATTGAGCCATCTAGAATATGTTACTTGCCTTCCTGAGTTTTTTTTTTTTTTTTGAGGAAAACTCGATTAGAATTTTTGGGCCGGGACTATTCGATCGAAAATTAGTTTTTTCAAAAAATAACATCCCATTCAAGTTGTGAGTACATTCAAATTTATTAGAGTGAAATAAAAATTCACATAAATTTGAAATTAGACCTTTGATAAATAACCCCCTAAATAAGTGATTTGTGACTGTGGGATAGACGGGGAATCGGGAGGCTGATAGCATGCTGGTTAATTGTCTGAAGTGTTGGACTGGCCCTGCGGGACACTGGGAAAAAACCCGGTAGGCCCCGACCCTCATGGGCCCCCGCAGGACCAGACCCCCTCTCCGGAATTCAGTTTTTCCGGTATAATTGTTTTTTGGGGCAGCGCCGGAGGGGGCACTGGACAGCAGTCCCGGTGGGCCCCTGGCCCCACAGTCCGACCCTGGTTGTCTGCCTACATATTATATCTGATGGAACTAGGGTTGCCACCTGGCTGGTATTTTACAGGCCTGGCCATTAAAAATGATGCTTGATGCCAATGTTATTTTATAGGAAAAAATGGCAAGAATATAGGAAGGCCGGTATTTTTTTCCAGAAAAGTTGGCAACCCTAGATGGGACTGTTCTGTTTTCTTGCTCAACCCTAACTGCAGGTAGGGTTGCCACCTTTTCTGGAAAAAAATACCGGCCTTCCTATATATTTATCTTTTTTCCCTATTAATAACATTGGGATCAACAATCATTTTCTCCGGCCAGGCCGGTAAAATACTGGCCAAGTGGCAACCCTAACTGCAGGGATGACGGCCCTCTTACAGCATTACATACCCCATGGGTTGGACTGGGGCCCGGGGCCCACCTGGGGTTGCCAGCTTTTCTGGAAGAAAATACCAGCCTACTTATATATTTTTTTTCCCCCTATTAATAGCATTGGGATCAACCATCATTTATATCGGCCAGGCTGGTAAAATAGCCACCAGGTGGCAACCCTAGGCCCACCGCGGCTGCTGTCCAGGCAGACCGCCACGACTGTGCTGCCGTGCTCAGGTGCACACTCTGTTTTTCGGCCGGCCACACTGACAAACTCAGGCGCACTGTGTTTTTTTCGTGCGGTAGAAGCAGGAGCTGTAAATCTAGGCCGGCGATAGGGTTGCCACCGTTGTAAAAAAAAATTACCGGCCAGCGGGGGGTGGTAACTTAAAGTGCAGGCTGTGCCGTAAAAAGGGGCAGAGCTGTGCCACATAAGGGGCGGGGCTACATCTCGCTAGGCAAGATGAGGAAGAAAAGGTAAGTTTCCACCCGAGGGCAAGGCCTTTTCTTAAGGGTATTACAAATTACCGGCAGCTACATTGTAATTGTAATTTGTAATACGGACAACCCTAGCTGGCGAGGCTTGATGCCAATGTTATTTATAGGGGAAAACCATAGAAATATAGGAATGCCGGTATTTTTGGCCAGAAAAAGAGCCAACTCTACTTGGGGGGCCTACTGGGTTTTTTCCTGTTGTCCCGTCTGCCCAGTCCGACCCTGTATACCGCTATGGAAAAAGAAGCCTTATCGATGTCCAGCAGAATCTATGCATTAAGCTACTTTTCTTGCCAGGTCAGGACTGTCTAAGACTCCAAATAAGCCCAGACATTTCCAGTACAGAGGCCCTAAGAGCCTCCTCCAGTGCAATTAAGAGTGTCTGTGGCTCTTACAACTGCCCCTCTGCTACAAACTGCCAGTATGGGCTGCTTCCAACCTAAAACTCAGCTCAATGCAGGAGAAAAGCCTGGGCAGGGACTGGAGATTTGGAGGGGAAATGGTTTCTGTGAGACTTTTAGACACAGCTTAAAGGGATCCACAACTACTGATTTCAATGTGTTTTAATATAAACGTTAACTGTAGACATGAGTCTAAAAAGTGGGATGTTATTAGCTTCCTTGGGAAGCAGAGCGGGGACACATTATCTGTGACACTTGGCGAAGGAATTGCGCCTCTTCCGCCTTGGCGCAGTAAACTTCCGGCTCGGTGGCGGCGCATGCGCGTTGGGAGGAAGCTGGAACTGACTGGGTGACAGGAATGAGCCTGCGGGAATCCGGTCTGTGAGTTGTTGACGGCGCCGCTTTCTGGATGGAGTTCGCCGAGCTGATTAAAACTCCCCGGGTGGATAATGTGGTTCTGCACCGGCCTTTCCACTCCCCGGTGTGGGGCACCCTCTGTCTGACCGGCCACCACCTCATCCTCAGCTCCCGGCAGGACAACAGCGAGGAACTCTGGCTCCTACACTCCAACATCGACTCCATAGACAAACGGTCTGTATTATCTCTACTCACCCTCCTCTGTCTGTTTTATACACTCCCTCCTTCTCTGTTCTACTCTCCCTCCTACTGATTCTACTGGGAACTGTCACTCATGTATTATAAGGGATAATGTACCCCCTACTGTAAATGATAAGGATATTAGAAGTCACTGAGGGGTTGTTCTATGACCATATAAAGGCACAAGGCTGCAGGCTCAGTTATACAGGGAACTCTGAGTATCACTCATGTATTATAAGGGATAATGTACCCCCTACTGTAAATGATAAGGATATTAGAAGTCACTGAGGGGTTGTTCTGTGACCATATAAAGGCACAAGGCTGCAGGCTGAGTTATACAGCCAACTCTGAGTATCTCTCATGTATTATAAGGGATAATGTACCCCCTACTGTAAATGATAAGGATATTAGAAGTCACTGAGGGGTTCTGTGACCATATAAAGGCACAAGGCTGCAGGCTGAGTTATACAGGGAACTCTGAGTATCACTCATGTATTATAAGGGATAATGAACCCCCTACTGTAAATGATAAGGATATTAGAAGTCACTGAGGGGTTGTTTTGTGACCATATAAAGACACAAGGCTGCAGGCTGAGTTATACAGGGAACTCTGAGTATCACTCATGTATTATAAGGGATAATGTACCCCCTACTGTAAATGATAAGGATATTAGAAGTCACTGAGGGGTTGTTTTGTGACCATATAAAGACACAAGGCTGCAGACTGAGTTATACATTGAACTCTGAGTATCTCTCATGTATTATAAGGGATAATGTACCCCCTACTGTAAATGATAAGGATATTAGAAGTCACTGAGGGGTTGTTCTATGACCATATAAAGACACAAGGCTGCAGGCTGAGTTATACAGGGAACTCTGAGTATCACTCATGTGTTATAAGGGATAATGTACCCCCTACTGTAAATGATAAGGATATTAGAAGTCACTGAGGGGTTGTTCTATGACCATATAAAGACACAAGGCTGCAGGCTGAGTTATACAGGGAACTCTGAGTATCACTCATGTATTATAAGGGATAATGTACCCCCTACTGTAAATGATAAGGATATTAGAAGTCACTGAGGGGTTCTGTGACCATATAAAGGCACAAGGCTGCAGGCTGAGTTATACAGGGAACTCTGAGTATCACTCATGTATTATAAGGGATAATGAACCCCCTACTGTAAATGATAAGGATATTAGAAGGGTTGATTTAAATAGGGAACTCTGAGTATCACTCATGTCACTGAGGGGTTATTTTATCCAGAAAGCTTTGAATTATATTACAGGTCCTAAGCATTCTGTATAAAGGTACAGGTATGGGACCTGTTATCCAGAATGCTCGGGACCTGGGGTTTTCCAGATAACAGATCTTTCTGCTATTTGGATCTTCATATCTTAAATCTACTAGAAAATCATGTAAACATTAAATAAACCCAATAGGCTGGTTTTGCTTCCAATAAGGATTAATTATATCTTAGTTGGGATCAAGTACAAGCAACTGTTTTATTATTACACAAGAAAGGAAATTATTTTTATAAATTTGGATTATTTGATTATAATGGAGTCTATGGGAGATGGCCTATACATAATTCGGACATTTCTGGATAACCGGTTTCTGGATAACGGGTCTCATACCTGTATTAGAGGTCACAGGAGTTCCGTGGCCATTTAAAGCCAGGGCAGATATTTGTATTGACCTCTCAGTATGTATTGCAGGTTTGTTGGCACATCTGGAACCATCACCATTAAATGTAAGGACCTGCGGATAATACAGCTGGAAATCGGTGGGATGGAGGAATGCCTGAACATTGCCAGCTCCATTGAGGTAAGAAAGGGAATTTAGTGTTATTTTTAGGATCCAGCTGAATGCAAATTTCACCCTTGGGTTAACTGTTAGTATAATGCAATCGGTTTTTGTTTTTTATTATTTGCGGTTATTTGTGAGCTGCAAAGTAGTGTTCTGGCTATTATGTTACACATCCAGTCACTCCAGCCTTTATACATTACATTTTTGCCTAACTAACTATATAAGATACATTTTTTATTTTGCACAGTCTGTCTATTTACCCAGTTTTTATTTTTACACTGAACTGTTCCTTTAAGTATTTCCTCCCCATAATGCCTTGTTTATGCTGGACTGTGCAGGCCCTATCTACACTGGATTCCATCACTCTGATGTACCCCTTCTTCTACCGGCCCATGTTTGATGTAACGGAGGATGGATGGAGCTTGTTCTCCCCTGAACAAGAATTTGAGCAACTCATATTAGAGGTAAGTGGGCATCACAACCAGGGCCACCATCAGTGCTGAACTTTTCGAAAGAGCCAGGCCCCCCTTGACAGCACCGAAGCCATGCCGCCTCCTTCCAAAGTCCTGAACAGCTGCAATGCGGAAGTGCTGAAAAAGCCGAAGTCCTGAAGCAATGAAAAGATCGACATCACGAAAAAAGACTAAATTGAAGTGGCGAAAAGCCCTGAAGTCATGAAAACAGACTAAATTGAAGTCCTGAAGCGACGAAAAGACCCCAAGTCACGAAAGGATGAGGAGTTGAAGATTTTGTTGTACGGGGCCCCGTGATTTCTAACGGTGGCCCTGATCACATCATTATCATCATCACTAAGGTTTCCAGTGTAGTGCAATGACATCTCTCATCCCTCCTGAGGTTGGTGAAAATCCTTTTGTGCCTGTGCTTTATTTAGTGTTTGTTCTCCAAATAAAATGGGATGCCTTGCTCGCACAATTAGATTGTAAGCTCTGATATACTGGCCTGATTGTGAAGTAACACTTGTTTAGACTCGAATTCTGTATTTGTTATACTTATATTGCAATAATGCTGCATTCCTTGGCGGTGCCATGTCAATGGAGAGTTTATCAATCCCATGCCACACACCCTATTCGGGAATACTGAGCCATGCTTGCTGACAGTTGGCCGGGTTTTATCATAACTGTCATCTTGTGACTGAGGGGATATCTTACAGTGACACACAGCGAGGAAGGAAGTGAGCAGGCAAGACTGATGTGCTTATATACTAATGACTGACTTTTTGCAATACAAATTACCTTTCCCTGTGCTCCATGCGTCCTCTTTCTATTATACAGATATCTGTTTTGGGGTCAAATGTAGTGGTGTACGGGGCGAGAAATTCTTGACCCGCACCCGACCCTAACCCACCCCCGCCAAACCCACAACTGGCCCAGCCTGCCGTTCCCCCTCTATTTGTAGAGCCACAGACCCACCCACGACCCAAAGATTTTGTGCAGGAGCCGGCCTGAACCTGGGTAAACCCGTTGGTTTCAGGCGTGCCCACACATCACTAGTCACATGCTCACCATCGCTTGTTTAAAGGATCAGTAAACCTGAAAAATAAGTGAATGTAAAATTGATATGGGGCTATTCTAAGCACTTCTGCCATGTAGATTCATTATTTATTTTCTTTTAATTCCAAGATATTAAGGGATACATGTACTGTTAATATGAATGAATTTTGTTACAACAGCGCCACCTGCTGGTCATTTTCCCACCAGTCTGACCAGCAAGTAGTCAAGGAAGTTGTCAGGAGAAAGAAAGAGGCTGATGTTCTTCTGCTTAGGAAAGATGTGAGAAAGGTTTCTAATTTTATTCCTAAGCAGAAGAACATCAGCCTCTTTCTTTCTCCTGACAACTTCCTTGACTACTTGCTGGTAATACTTGCTATTTTACATTTACTTATTTTTAAGGTTTACTTATCCCTTAACTAGGATAGTGTGTTTGGATTCGTCAAGTAGTAAACACGTGCGCTTGCAATGCAGCACAGAATGTCCAGCATGCTATGGAGGAGGCTGGACAAACAAGCAGTGTGTGTGTGTGTGTGTGTGTGTGTGTGTGTGTGTGTGTGTGTGTGTGTGTGTGTGTGTGTGTGTGTGTGTGTGTGTGTGTGTGTGTGTGTGTGTGTGTGTGTGTGTGTGTGTGTGTGTGTGTGTGGCATCCGCTAATAGTGCTGCTCCAGCAGAATTTTGCACTGAAATCAAACGAGCAAACAGATTTTTATATTTAATTTTAAAATCTGACATGGAGCTAGACATATTGTCAGTTTCCCAGCTGCCCCCAGTCATGTGACCTATGCTCTGATAAACTTCAGTCACTCTTCACTGCTGTACTGCAAGTTGGAGTGATATCACCCCCCTCCCTCTCCCCCCCCCCAGCAGCCAAACAACAGAACAATGGGAAGGTAACCAGATAGCAGCTCCCTAACACAAGATAACAGCTGCCTGGTGGATCTAAGAACAGCACTCAATAGTAAAATCCAGGTCCCACTGAGACACATTCAGTTACATTGAGTAGGAGAAACAACAGCCTGCCTTTATTTGAGGCCATGGGAGGAGGTCTGTTTGTTTTCCTGTGTTTTTAGATAACACATAACTTCCTTTGTTAATATCCGGAAATAAGGGGGATTCCTGATTCTTGCTGATTAATGACAAAAACAGCATTGTTTTGTATCTTCCTGAGTTAAACAAGAAGGAAAGCTACTGAAGCAGTTTATTGCCAACAGATTAGCCACAAGAGTACAAGCTATAACACTATATTTATTCTGCAGAATACTTTACCATACCTGAGTAAACAGCTCTAGACCCTGTCTCTGTTTAGGATAGCAGCTGCCATATTAGCTTGGTGTGACATCACTTCCTGCCTGAGTCTCTTCTTGGATATAAAGGAATTCACCGGCACACAAGATGTGCTTTATCAGGGAAAGCCCTTGCCCCCCCCCCCCCCCGAAACGTTGCACATTGCATTAATAAAAGTGCAAGGGCTTGCCCTGATAAAGCACATCTTGTGTGCCGTTGAATTCCTTTATATCCTGAAAGTAAGGTGGCCGATTCCGCTATCACTGAGCACCAAGAGAAGAACTCAGGGTATATAACGTGTGGTTATCTCTAAGTTTGTCTAAGAGTCTCTCCCTGCTCACTCATAGCTCTGGGCTCAGATTACAGCAGGGAGGGGAGAAGTAGAGAGGAGCAAACTGAGCATGCTCAAGCCCTAGCCCTGGATGTTTAAGCTGAAAACAGGAAGTCTGATACAGAAGCCCATGAGTACACAATAGAAGGAAAGAAATGTGCTGTTTCTTTTGACAGAGGACTCAGAGCAGCATTACTTTGAGGGTTTACTGGTGTATTTATATAGACCTTTCTGATAAAGCTTACTTAGTCTTAGCCTTTCCTTCTCCTTTAAACAAGAATTAAAGCCTTAAAATGGATCTATGGTTTGAAATGCTGTATCTTATATTGTGAACCAAAGGTTTAGCAGTGTCAGGAGCGCGGCGGAGCGCTCCTGCTCCCAACCGCAGCTAATCCAAGATGGCAGCGCCCGCGGTCGCCGCGTGGTTTCGGGTGCCGCACGTTGACGTCAGCGTGCAAACGTGTGACGTCTCAATGCTGTGTTTTGGCGCCAAATTCAAGGTAAAACGACGTCCAGGATGCCGGTGCCAATGCCCGACTATAGGACTTGTTTTGTGGATTACTGGGTGCTTTAATTCGCGTGTTGTTGATTCCTGGACGTCTGACCCTGCCTGAACCTTGACCTTGCTACTAATCTGCCTGCCTTGTGATCTCTGCCTGGATATTGACTACGCTTTGTTCTTGAACCCTTGTCTGTACCGTGAACTTGGACTTTTGCCTGGGGCATCCTCCTTGGTCCGGACTTTTCCCTGCTGGGAGCCGATAGGCCCCCGTAATAAGCAGCCCTATAACAATAATAATCCAGGCCTTCAAATTATCCCCAGTAGTTTCCCATCTTGGATCTTGTTAGGCCTCTTTTGTGTTTTCAGTGGCACTGCACATGCTCAGTGGGCTCTGGGCTGCTGTTCTAAGAATCTAAGCTTAGGGGTCATGTGGAAAGCATCATCAAAACAGCAGGACGGGAGGTGAAAGCTATGATGTAGTGTGTCACTTTAGTCACTCTAGTCACTCCTGAGTTTTGTCATGGCAACTAAAGTCTAAAATTGAGTAAGGCTAGAAATGCTGTATTTTGTATACTAAACATAAACATGAACTTACTGCACAAGAAGCCTAATCAAACAAATGATTTATGCTTTTAAAGTTGGCGCAGGGGGATGTCATCTTGTAACTTTGTTATACATCTTTGCAAGACCAAGACTACGCACATGCTCAGTGTGGTCTGGACTTCAGTTGGGAGGTTAAGCTTAGGGATCGTCATAAATGATCAAAACCGCACAAGTCAAATAATATCTGCCAGAAGCCGATACAGCAAGACTGATTAATAATCAGAATATACAGACTGCACTGGGTCTGTGGATTCAAATCTACACAGTTGTTACAGGGAAACAAACAAAGCTTGAGTTCTTTGAAGTAAGGTGGAGGGCTCCTCCCTGTCATTTGAAAGTATAATCATTTCCCTGCAGAGCAGTTAGGGACCGTTTGAAGTTTCCTAACTACAGCTGTCAGAGCAAGTAAATGAAGGGAGAATTTCACTGCATACAGCCAGGTTTCTTATAAAAACGGTACACATTTTTTAATTAAGGTATATTGGAGATGATAGGTTTCTTTTTCATTAAAGAAAGTAAAAATGGGATTTTATTTTTTTGCCTTTACATCCCCTTTAACCCGCTTGACCTTCATGGGTTTCTTTCTCTCTTTCAGACAGACGACTGGAGGCTGAGCTCAGTGAATGGGGATTACTCGGTGTGCTTGTCTTACCCTCAGCTCGTCACAGTGCCCAAATCTATAGATGACGACTCACTTCGAAAAGTCGCTGCGTTCCGGCATGCTGGCCGGTTTCCCATGCTTAGCTACTACCACAAGAAAAATGGCATGGTAAGCTCACTAACCCTACATGGTTTCGCAGGGAGGCTACTCACACTGGCCACTTTGTAGAGCCACTGAATGGTAAGGAAACTACTGAAACCAGTTCAAGTCTCTATGAAAAGTAGGGATGCACCCAATCCAGGATTCGTTAGCTTCTCAACAGCCAATCAGAGCCCACTGAGCATGTGAGTGTCACAGACACTTTCCAAGATGGTGACCCCCTGTGACAAGTTTGAAGTCCTGGATCATTGCTGCTATTGACAAGCTCAAACTTTAGCCTCGTGCAATAAGTTCACTATATAAAATAGGACCTTTTTAGCCACATTCATGTTTAGGGTTTAGTTCTCCTTTAACCATAGTTTCTATTGCTGTTGTATATTGCTGCTCATCATAACCAGTCACTACGGGAATCCTGTGGTTTACAGTAAAGTAAGTGGCTCTTATTTTCTCTATGCGGCAGTGTCCTTTGTCTGTATATCTATCACCTGAGTGATTAGTGAGGCAAATTATGTCGATCTCAGAGGGGCCATTAACCTCTTTCTATCTCCTTTGCTGCTTGGGTGATAAATAGCGGCAGTCGTGTGGGTGCCACCCATTCAGAGCAGTGTTTATCATAATGAATGTCTCCTTAGGACTGATCCAGCTGCACATCTGCTCAAACCCAGAATCCCGGACGCCCTTGCAGTAAAGTGTAATAGTAGGGTCTGGTTTGATACTGAAACACAGATGTACATGTGCTTATTTTCATTTATATGAATTACACATTCAAGGGCAGATTTATTAAGGGTCGAATTGAAAATTCGAATTTTTTTTATGGTCAAAACTCTCCTTCGAATTGTGAATTATCCAAACTCAATTCGAGTTTTAATTTACATTCAGATTTCGAGATTTAGCATACAATGGCCCTTTAAAAATTCGACGATTCGCCACCTAAAAACTGCCGAGTTAACGTATAAGTCAATGGGAGAGCTCCAGGAGGAAAAACTCAAATCGAGTTGAGTTGAATTCGGTTCGGGTTTTCGAGTCTGTAAAATTCGTGAGAGTTTTAGATATCACATTTTTTTTATCAAATAACAGAATTACGAGTATATTTGAATTTAAAGGAGTTTTTCACCCTTAAATTAAGTTTTAGTATTATTTAGAGAGGGATATTCTGAGACTTTTTGCTAGGGATGCACCGAACCCACTATTTTGGATTCGGGCGAACCCCCGAATCCTTCGCAAAAGATTCAGCTGACTACCGATCCAAATCCGAATCCTAATTTGTGTATGCAAATTAGGGGTGGGAAGGTTAAAACATTTTTACTTCCTTGTTTTGTGACAAAGTCACGTAATTTCCCTCCCCGCCCCTAATTTGCATATGCAAATTAGGATTCAGGTTCGGCCGGACAGAAGGATTCGGTCAAATCCGAATCCTGCTGAAAAAGGCCGAATCCTGGTCGAATCCCAAACCGAATCCTGGATTCGGTGCATCGCTACTTTTTGCAATTGCCACCTAAAACCTGCCGAGTTAACGTATTAGTCAATGGGAGAGCTCCAGGGACCAATTTGGACTTTACTAGCCCTCCTGATATTTGAGTTTTTTCGGAGGAAAAACTCAAATCGAGTTTAGTCGAATTAGATTCGAGTTTTCGAGTCTGTAAAATTTGTGAGAGTTTTATATATTAAATTTTTCATCAAATAACCCCAACAATCGAATTACGACTATATTTGAATATAAAGGGGTTGTTTAAGTTTTAGTATGATGTAGAGAGCGATATTCTGAGACTTTTTGCAATTGCCACCTAAAACCTGCAGAGTTAACGTATAAGTCAATGGGAGAGCTCCAGGGACCAATTTGGACATGTTATTAGCCTTCCAGATATTCAAGTTTTTTTGTTCGGAGGAAAAACTCAAATCGAGTTTAGTCGAATTCTATTTGAGTTTTTCGAGTCTGTAAAATTTGTGCGATATTCAATTTTTTCAATCCAATAACTCCAATAATCGAATTACGAGTATATTGAAATTTAAAGGGGTTGCTCATCTTTAAATGAAGTTTTAGTATGCTGTGGAGAGGGATATTCTGAAACTTTTTGCAATCCGTTTTCATTATTTATTATTTGTGGTTTTTGAGTTATTTAGCTTTTTATTCAGCAGCTCTCCAGTTTGCAGTTTCAGCCATCTGGTTGCTAGGCTTCAAATTCACCTAGCAACCATGCATTGATTTGAATTAGAGACTGGAATATGAATAGGAGAGGTCTGAATAGAAAGATCAGTAATATAAAGTAGCAGTGACAATACATGTGTAGCCTTACAGAGCATTTGCTTTTTAGATGGGGTCAGTGACCCCATTTGGAAGCTGGAAAACATCAGAAGTAAAAGGCATATAATTAAAAAAAACATAAAAAAGAAACAATGAAGACCAATGTTAAAGTTGCTTAGAATACACCATTCTAGAACATACCAAGGGGTTTATTTATTAAATTCCGAATTTATCTCAATATTTTGTGCTACAAACTCCAATCAAATCCGCTCCAGTTTTTTACGCTTATTTATTATTACTTTTACTATTATTACTACAACATCGAGGTTAAATTAATTTCCAAAAAAATTGTGCTTTTTTTAAAAGTCTGATTTTATATAAAAAAAAAAATCACACAGTTTTCGTGATTTTTGCATTTGGAAATCTGAAATTTCTGCTTGTAGTTGGTGGCCAGTGACCTTAGCAGGCAAATGGCACATACCTGAGACTTTTCTAATAATGTCCTTTTGGTACAGGTGATGATGCGCAGCAGCCAGCCGCTAACTGGCACCAACGGAAAGCGCTGCAAGGAAGACGAGAAGCTTATTAATGCCACACTGAAGCATGGGAAACGTGGATACATTATAGACACCCGCGCTCTGAATGTAGCTCAGCAGTCCAGGGCACGGGGAGGGGGATTCGAACAGGAAGCCCATTATCCACAATGGAGGCGGATACACAAGTCTATTGAGAGGTAACCGTCTGCAGTGACTACAGTGTCTACCACTTTAAAGGAGAAGGAAAGCTACCGAAGCAGTTTATTGCCAATAGATTAGCCACAATAGTACAAGCTATAACACTATATTTATTCTGCAGAATGCTTTACCATACCTGAGTAAACAGCTCTAGAAACTGTTTGTTTAGAATAGCAGCTGCCATATTAGCTTGGTGTGACATCACTTCCTGCCTGAGTCTCCCTGTTCACTCATCGCTCTGGGCTCAGATTACAGCAGAGAGGGGAGGAGGGAGGGAGAGAGAGAGAGGAGCAAACTGAGCATGCTCAAGCCCAAGCCCTGGAGATTTAAACTGAAAACAGGAAATCTGATACAGAAGCCCTTGAAAAAAGGAAAGAAATGCTGTGTTTCTTTTGACAGAGGACTCGGAGCACTTTGACTTTAAGGTAAAGTCCTGCAGCGGGTCGGGTACCCGTGGGTGGGGTTGCCACTTGGCCGATATTTTACTGGCCTGGCTGGCAAAAATTATGCTTGATGCCAATGTTATTAATAGGGAAAAACGGCAAGAATATAGGAAGGCCAGTATTTTTTTCCAGAAAAGGTGGCAACCCTACCCGCGGGTTATCCGCAAAAAGAACGGGCACCCTGACAGGAGGGACAGGCATAGTCGACATAGCGACTGAGCTTCCCTTTCCATACCTGGATATTTGTGTGTGCGTTGCTGGCGAGTCCAGGAGGAGCCGTGGGGAGAGAGCAGACCAGGCTTGTAACAACGAGCAGAGGCAGTTGCTATGCGGCGGACGGTCCAATCACAAGAACAGGTCGCGGTCTACCAGGAACATTAACGGGATCTACTAGTAGACCGCGATCAACGTCCTGGGCACCCCTGATATAAGAACCGCACTCAATAGTAAAATCCAGGTCCCACTGAGACACATTCAGTTACATTGAGTAGGAGAAACAACAGCCTGCCAGAAAGCAGTTCCATCCTAAAGTGCTGGCTCTTTCTGAAATCACATGACCAGGCAAAATGACCTGAGATGCACCAACACACCAATATTACAAATAAATACACTTGTTGGTTCAGGAATGACATTTTATATTGTAGAGTGAATTATTTGCAGTGTAATTTAGAAATAACAACTACATCTTAAAGATCATGTCAGCATCCCTTTAACTCCAAACCTTTATTGTCCTTTATAGGTTCAACATTTTGCAAGAGAGTCTGATTAAGCTGGTCGAGGCCTGTAATGACCAGTCCCACAACATGGATCGCTGGCTGAGCAAACTGGAGGCTTCTAACTGGTTAACTCACATCAAAGAAATTTTAACCACCGCCTGCCTTGCTGCCCAGTGCATTGATAGGTAAGTTCCTAAGTACAGCGTGATGGTTTAAACAAGTTGACGGCATAAAGATGGCCGCATACAGGATAGCTTTCTAAATATCCAATCTTTTAGCTATTTGTACAGATTTCCATTTCGGAATACTGGAAATACTGACATGCAGAGTCGGTAGTCACGGGGCTTCAGAACATTTATTATGTGTTTCAGTATAGCTCAGTCTCCCTGTGCCTTGGACTCAAATCATAAGTTTTGTGTGACTTTATGGGATCAGCGCTGCAGGTTGTTAGTAACTATGTACAAATAAGAATTCATGCCCAATTCACCCACCTTTGTTTCTGTCTGTGGCAGAGAAGGAGCATCTGTGTTGGTTCACGGTTCAGAGGGGATGGACTCCACCCTACAAGTCACCTCTCTGGCTCAAATCATCTTGGACCCAAGGTGCAGAACAATCCGTGGTTTTGAGTCTCTGATTGAGAGAGAGTGGCTCCAGGTGAGCAGCCATTATATTCTGGGCATTTGTACGACATAAGCAGCTGCCACATTAGCTTGTTGTGACGTCACTTCCTGCCTGAGTCTCTCCCTGCTCACTCATAGCTCTGGGCTCAGATTACAGCAGGAAGGGAGAGGGGAACAAACTGAGCATGCTCAAGCCCTTGCCCTGGAGGTTTAAGCTGAAAACAGTTAGTCTGATACAGAAGCCCATGAGTACACAATAGAAGGAAAGAAATGTGCTGTTTCTTTTGACAGAGGACTCAGAGCAGCATTACTTCGAGGGTTTACTGGGTTTATATAGATCTTTCTGATAAAGCTTACTTAGTTTTAACCTTTCCTTCTCCTTTAATTCTTCATGAGTGATTTGTCCAAATACAGAACTGAACGGAAAGAAGGGTTTACAAAAAATGAACTTTCTTGTTTGTGTGTTGAATATTGACATGGGTTTTAGCATTTGCTTCATCCAGGCACTTGGATTTGGCCAGATCCGAATCCTGCTGAAAAAGGCCAAATCCGGGCTGCATTCCCAAAATGAATCCTGGATTTGTTGCATCCCTAATAAAAACTAGAGATATTGGGACCTATTTATTATGCTGTGAAAAACTGCAGTGTCTTGTCTGTACAGTCTGTTATTTAGTATGTTTTGTTTTCGGCAACTATTGCGAAAATGAAAATGTAATATTAGCTTCAGCAAAACGAAATAAGAAACTTTCTAAATACAATCACTTAAAAATGTTTCTGAAATAATCAAGTTTATGTTCACTATCCCTCTCTCAGCATCTGTTTCTCTTCATTGTCTCTTCATGCAGCAGTTGGGTGTCAGATATTCACAGTTACATCCAATATATCTTATAGGGGGGGCTCCTTTTGCCTAGAAGATGTATTAGAGCTCACTCTATTAAACTCACCAGACATCATGTCTCTCTACATGCAGTTATTTTGTTAGATTTTGTTTGTACTGGAATCAGTTATTTGAGTGAGCTCTAATACATCTGCGAGAAATGGAACCCCCCTATAAGATATATTGGATATAACTGTCAATGAATATCTAACACCCAACTTAAACAGGTGCTGAGAGAGGGATAGTGAAGATAAACTTGATTATTTCAGAAACAATGCAGAATTTTTAATTGAATGTATTTAGAAAGTTTCTTATTTCAGTAGGCCAAAGCTCATATTAAATTTTTATTTTCGAGATAGTTCTCCTTTAATAAACTGACTGCTTTCCCCACAGACCGACAAGCCAAACCCTTTTGTTTTGCAGCCAACCATTAGGGTCGTGTGCCAGTCACTGGCACTGCCTCTGTCCCCATTGAGTAGATGAAGTTCAGTGCTTCTTTGTGGGGCAACAGACAGAATCCACTGAACCTCTGTTTGTTCTTTAGAAGTAGCCTGTGACCCTGATATTCCATGTGTTTCCCACAGGGTGGGCACCCATTCCAGCAGCGTTGCGCACAGTCTGCCTACTCCAACAGCAAACCGAAGTGGGAGTCTCCGACCTTCCTGCTCTTCCTGGACTGCGTGTGGCAGATCCTGCGTCAGTTCCCCTGCTCTTTCCAGTTCAATGAACGCCTTCTCCTCACCCTCTATGAACATTCCTATGCCTCTCAGTTTGGCACCTTCCTGGGTAACAACGACTATGAAAGGTGAGAGTCTTTTTCACCTGTCGGCTAAATAAATTGTTATAGAATTAAAGGATTAGTGAACCTTTAAAATAAGTGAATGTAAAAATGATGAGGGGCTTTTCTAAGCACTTCTGCAATGTACATTCATTATTTATTTGTTTTTAATTGCAAGATATTAAGGGATACATGTACTGTTAATATGAATGAATTTTGTTACAACAGCGCCACCTGCTGGTCATTTTCCCACCAGTCTGACCAGCAAGTAGTCAAGGAAGTTGTCAGGAGAAAGAAAGAGGCTGATGTTCTTCTGCTTAGGAATAAAATTGGAAACCTTTTTATACATATTTCCTAAGCAGAAGAACATCAGCCTCTTTCTTTCTCCTGACAACTTCCTTGACTACTTGCTGGTCAGACTGGTGGGAAACTGACCAGCAGGTGGCGCTGTTGTAACAAAATTCATTCATATTAACAGTACATGTATCCCTTAAAGGAGAAGGAAAGGAACAAAACAATACCTATCTCCTTGTGTTGTACTACTTAAGACCTCCTGAAACACTAGGTTAAAAAAGCGCTTATGTCATTCAGATCTCCTAAAATACATGTTCGCATCATTTTTAAATTCAGGCAGGCGCTATGTTAGTTATGTAGCGATGGCTTCCTTCACCTCTTTTTTCTTATTGCGCATGCGACAAAAAAACAGTTGACCCGGAGCGCGTCAGTAGTGAAATAGTCATAGATATTGGCCGCACCTTAGCCTGCTCTGTATGGAGTTACTGTCCCCTTGCTGCGCACCGCAAGCGCTTCATGCAGACTGCTATCCCCACTGAAATTTAAAAGTGATTCCCTTGCGTCTCCTACACATAAAAAAGCTCCTCTTCTGATTGGGTGGGGGCGTGGGCATAAGGGTCAACGATAACGCGCTCCTAGCCATCATCATTGGCAGTAAGGCTGCGCCCAGAGTACAAGCGCACTTCAAGTAACTTCTGCCTAATGCGCATCATGGCTGCCTCTGTAAGTTCTATGTGCCACAGCCTTTACTTAAAAGGCTATCTATGTTTTGACTTTCCTTCTCCTTTATTATCTTGGAATTAAAAGAAAATAAAAAATGAATGTACATTGCAGAAGTGCTTAGAATAGCCCATCAATAGCTCATCAATTTTACACTCACTTATTTTTAAGGTTTACTTATCCTTTATGTCTTACATTCTTTTTTTGGTTGATTTGTATCTATGTATTTATTTTCAAGGAATAAATTGAAGCTCTCCCAGAAAACTCTTTCCCTCTGGTCATGGGTGAACCAACCCTCTGAGATCAACAAACTCCTCAATCCTCTTTATGAAGCAAATGGGCTGGTGATCTGGCCGTCGGTAGCACCTCAGAGCCTGCAGCTGTGGGAAGGTAATTATTGTTGGCCTTACAGACTGTTGTCATTACAGTTTTGCTTTAAAGGGGATGTTCACCTTTGCACTAACTTTCAGTATGACAGAGCAGGGATCCCCAACCTTTTGGGGAGCAACACTAGCATGAAAAATGTTTTTATGTGGATTATCAACCTACACTGAGACTCTGTTTGGTTGTACATCTGGTTTTTATACAACCAAAACTTGCCTCCAAGTCTGGAATTCAAAAATAATCTCCTACTTTGAGGCCACTGGGAGCAACAGCCAAATGGTTGAGGAGTAATATGTAGCTCACAATCTACTAGTTGGGGATCACTGCCATAGAGTGTGATATTCTGAGACAATTTATTTTCAATTGGTTTTAATTTTTTATTATTTGTGGTTTTTGAATTATTTAGCTTTTTATTCAGCAGCTCTTCAATTTGTATTTTAAGCAGTCTGGTTGCTAGGGTCCAAACTACCCCAGCAACCATGCATTAATTTGAATAAGAGACTGGAATATGAATAGGAGATGGTCAGAATAGAAAGATGAGTAATAAAAAGTAGCAATAACAATACATTTGTAGCCTTACAGAGCATTTGTTTTTTAGATGGGGTCAGCGATGCCCATTTGAAAGCTGCAAAGAGTCAGAAGAAAAAGGCAAATAACTATAAAACTGAATCCAGGATTCGGCCTTTTTCAGCAGGATTAGAATTCGGCCAAATCCTTGTGCCTAGCCAAACTGAATCTGAATCCTAATTTGCATATGTAAATTAGAGGCGGGTATGAAAACCACATGACTTTTCAACACAAAAGAAGAATTTTTTCCACTTTTTCTTTTCCTGCCCCTAATTTGCACATCTAAATTAGGATTCGGTTCGGTATTTGGCCGGACCTTTCACCAAGGACTCTGGGGTTCGGCCGAATCCCAAACAGTGGATTCAGTGCATCCCTCTATAAAACTATAAAAAAAAATAAAAAAAATAATGAAAACCAACTGATACGTTGCTTAGAATTGGACATTCTATAACATGCTGAAAGTTAACGTAAAGGTGAACCCTTTAAAGGAGTTTTGAACCCAAACCTTTTCCTGAAATGTCATTGTAAGCAACTTACCAATACACATTCATTACCTGTTATCAGTTGCTTGTAAATCTAACACCTATTGATCGGTAGCAGTATCCGTTCATTTCGGTTCTCCGTACTATTGGTTCTGACTGTCGCTACAATGTAGCAGAAGCCTGCTGATTGATAGATCTTTCATGCTGGTATTGTGGGGGGAATCAAGTTAAATTGAGCTGGTGGAGAGATGGATTCTGACCCCTTTGTTCATTCCCACCCACTAATATTTCTGCTTCTTCCTCTTCTGTATCAGGTGTTTTCCTGCGTTGGAACAGATCATCTAAGTACCTAGAAGAAGCCTATGAAGAGACGGCTCACATTATTGAGTACAACAAAGAGCTGCAAGTCAAAGTAAATGCGCTCCGAAGGCAACTGGCTGAACTGGAGACAGAAGATGGGATTCTGGAGACTCCCTAAGGGGAATGCTGGGAAATGACCTGGCTTTATTCAGGGGCACAGTAATGCTTATGTGACTCCACATTACCAGTAACCAACAGACCCCAAACATCCTTATCCTTTCCAAACCTCTTTATCACCTTAAAGGGGTTGTTCACCTTTAAATTAACTGTTAGTATGAAGTAGAGAGAGATATTCTGAGACAATTTGCAATTGGTTTTCGTTTTTTATTATTTGTGGATTTTGAGTTATTTAGCTTTTTATTCAGCAGCTCTCCAGTTTGCAGTTTCAGCAATCTAGTTGCTAGGGTCCAAATTACCTTAGCAACCATACTGATTTGAATAAGAGACTGGAATATGAATAGGAGAGGCCTGAATAGAAAGATGAATAATAAAAAGTAGCAGTAACAATACATTTGTAGCCTTACAGAGCATTTGTTTTTAGAAACAGGCTGGAAAGAATCCGAAGAGGAGGCAAATAATTCAAAAACTATGAAAAATAAATAATGAAGACCAATTTAAAAGTTGCTTTGAATTGTCCATTCTATAACGTACTAAAAGTTAACTTGAAGGTGAACCACCCCTTTTAAGGGGAACAATTACGAAAATGAAAATTTAATATGAGCTCCATCATACTGAAATTTCTAAATCCAATCAATTAAATATTCCGTATTGTTTCTGAAATAATAAATTTTATCTTCACTTTTCCTCTCTCAGCATCTGTTTCTCTTCATTCTGTCTTCATGCAGCTGTTGGGTGTCAGATATTCACTGACAGTTAGATCCAATATATCTAATAGGGGGGCTCCTTTTGCCTAGAAGATGTATTAGAGCTCACTCTATTAAACTCACCAGACATCATGTCTCTCTACATGCAGAATTTGTGCAAAAGGCAGTTATTTTGTTAGATTTTGTTTGTACTGGAATCAGTTATTTGAGTGAGCTCTAATACATCTGCTAGGAAAGGAGCCCCCCTATAAGATATATTGGATCTAACTGTCAATGAATATCTGACACCCAACTGCTGCATGAAGACAGAATGAAGAGAAACAGATGCTGAGAGAGGAATAGTGAACATAAACTTGATTATTTCAGAAACAGTACAGAATATTTAATTGTATTTAGAAAGTTTCTTATTTCATATATTACATTTTCATTTTTGGGATGGTTCCCCTTAAAGGAAAAAAAGCTGCTCCTTTCTCAAAGCCGAGACATCTCTTTCACAGCACCCCGCTTGCTGCTCAGGAGAGAGGAGTCTGCAAAGCATCATAATGATTTTAGGGACGCTGATCACATATACTGCCTCCCGTCATGGTGATGTTTCGATATAACATAGGGTCAACCATAAACAGAGATTGAAGGCAAAGCAATTTGAATGTAGGCCGACTGTGTTGTGACCAGAAGTCTCAGTGGAAACATTTGGAAAGAATTGTGCTGAGTTGGGCTTTGCCCGTATCGGCTAATACAAAGGATCTTTAAAGGGATACTGTCATGGGAAAAAATTTTTTTTTCAAAATGAATCGGTTAATAGTGCTGCTCCAGCAGAATTCTGCACTGAAATCCATTTCTCAAAAGAGCAAACAGGTTTTTTTATATTCAATTTTGAAATCTGACATGGGGCCAGACATATTGTCAGTTTCCCAGCTGCCCCAAGTCATGTGACTTCTGCTCTGATAAACTTCAGTCACTCTTTACTGCTGTACTGCAAGTTGGAGTGATACCTCCCCCTCCTTTTCCCCCCCAGCAGCCAAACAACAGAACAATGGGAAGGTAACCAGATAGCAGCTCCCTAACACAAGATAACAGCTGCCTGGTAGATCTAAGAACAACACTCAATAGTAAAATCCAGGTCCCACTGAGACACATTCACTTACATTGAGAATGAAAAACAGCAGCCTGCCAGAAAGCATTTCTCTCCTAAAGTGCAGGCACAAGTCACATGACCAGGGGCAGCTGGGAAACTGACAAAATGTCTAGCCCCATGTCAGATTTCAAAATGTAATATAAAAAAACCTGTTTGCTCTTTTGAGAAATGGATTTCAGTGCAGAATTCTGCTGGATCAGCACTATTAACTGATTCATTTTGAAAAAAAATGTTTTCCCATGACAGTATCCCTTTAAGCTTTACTGTGCACACCCCACCTTACCATACACAATGCAATCCAAAGCCTACAGGGAAGAGACAGATGTTTACACTATATGTAACATAGTAAGTCAGGTTGAAAAAAGACACACGTCCATCAAGTTTAACCTTTTAACTCTATTTTAACCTGCCTAACTGCCAGTTGATCCAAAGGAAGGCGAAACCCCCCATGTGATGCATGCACTACATACTCCTTTGTATCATCAGTGTGTTCCCGTTAGATACCTGTGCAGCAAAAACCAATAGTATAAATAAGAAATTCCTTTGTACATAAGCCCCAAAAGCTTACGTTTTGTCTGTTCGCTAGGTGTTTGATTATTTAGGTCTGGTTTGTCTGGTGCAGTGATTGTCAGCCTGTGGCTCCCTAGCTGTTTCTAAACTACAACTCTCCATAGAGGAGCAACAGAAGAGCTCTAGGGGACAGTTTATAAAAGTGGCAGTCCAGAATAAGCCCTAAAGGAAAAAAAAGATGGAGAAATCCTTAAACGTTCTCCCCTAGTTACATTTTCTTGCAGTTAAATAGGACGCATTTTAGGACATCATCAGGAGAATACAAGCTCCTGTGTGCGCTCTCCTAACAAAGAATTTCTCTTATACTCACTGATCCCAAGAGGCTGCAGTCACACCTCCGTGCTGCCCACATATTAGTGATGTGCGGGCCGACTCCTACACAAAATCTTCGGTGTGGGTCAAGCTCTTCTGCTCTGCCCACACACAACCTACTACTGTCGGCTTCTGACGCCGGAATTTATAGACTTCTGCCTGCCCCGTTCCTTTTGTGAGATCACTATGGGTCCGGCGCTGGTCTATAAAAAGAGGGCAGGAGCGGTTTAGGGTTGGGTGCGGGTTGAGAAATTCTTGACCCACACATCACTACCACATATGCTGTTGTGATCTCCCCCGTGGCTCATTCCTCAGCCCTCCCTCTTCGGTCCTCAGCCCTCAGTACAAACGCTCTCCATCCTCAGCCCTCAGTACAAACGCTCTCCATCCTCAGCCCTCAGTACAAACGCTCTCCATCCTCAGCCCTCAGTACAAACGCTCTCCATCCTCAGCCCTCAGTACAAACGCTCTCCATCCTCAGCCCTCAGTACAAACGCTCTCCATCCTCAGCCCTCCCTCCTCAGTACAAACACTCTCCCTCCTCAGCCCTCAGTACAAACACTCTCCCTCCTCAGCCCTCAGTACAAACGCTCTCCATCCTCAGCCCTCCCTCCTCAGTACAAACACTCTCCATCCTCAGCCCTCAGTACAATCGCTCTCTATCCTCAGTACAAACACTCTCCATCCTCAGCCCTCGGTACAAACGCTCTCCATCCTCAGTAGAAATGCTCTCCATCCTCAGCCCTCAGTACAAACGCTCTCTATCCTCAGCCCTCAGTACAAAGCGCGCTCCATCGTCTGTACAAACGCCCTCCCTCCTCAGCCCACAGTACAAACGCTCTCCATCCTCGGCCCTCAGTACAAACGCTCTCCATCCTCAGCCCTCCCTCCTCAGTACAAACTCTCTCCATCCTCAGTACAAACACTCTCCATCGTCAGTACAAACACTCTCAGCCCTCAGTACAAATGCTCTCCATCCTCGGCCCTCCCTCCTCAGTACAAACACATCCTCAGCACTCAGTACAAATGCTCTCCATCCTCAGTACAAACACTCTCCATCGTCAGTACAAACACTCTCCACCCTCAGCCCTCGGTACAAATGCTCTCCATCCTCGGCCCTCCCTCCTCAGTACAAACACATCCTCAGCACTCAGTACAAATGCTCTCCATCCTCAGTACAAACACTCTCCATCGTCAGTACAAACACTCTCCACCCTCAGCCCTCAGTACAAATGCTCTCCATCCTCGGCCCTCCCTCCTCAGTACAAACACATCCTCAGCACTCAGTACAAATGCTCTCCATCCTCAGTACAAACACTCTCCATCGTCAGTACAAACACTCTCCACCCTCAGCCCTCAGTACAAATGCTCTCCATCCTCAGCCATCCCGCCTCAGACCTCCACTCCTAAGCCAGTCTGAGGAGGGAGGGTTGATGTCTGAGGAGGGTGGACTGAGGATGGAGAGCGTTTGTACTGAGGGCTGAGGATGTGTTTGTACTGAGGCGGGAGGGCTGAGGATGGAGAGCATTTGTACTAAGGGGTGAGGAGAGAAGGCTGACGGCTGAGGAGGAAGAGCTGAAGGCTGATTAGGGAGGACCCAGGACGGAGATGAGACTGCAGCCTTTCAGGATGGGTTTAGAGAAAATGCGATGCTGCATCCCTCTGCTTTAGGAGATCTCATGCAGGAGAGTGATTTCCCCTAAAGATGTCCTAAAATGTTTTCTGTATGTCTTGTCTCTTGGTGGATTGTCCACCAGATGGCGATGTTACATAATGAACACTTGATTCTGTCTCCTGCAGCGCTTACTCCTCAATCCCCCCCTCCCTCTCTCTCACTCCTACAGGTTATCCATTTGCAAATTTTGCACAACACCCAGGTTATCCCGTCACCCGCACTCCGTCGTACCTGTGTTTGTCTCTTTCTGTAAATCTGATTGGTTATTAGATTATTTGGAAATACCTTAGGACAGGGGATGGCGCATATCTGCATAAAATTGTGGTGGACTACAGCTCCCCATGGACTGCTGAGCATGCTGGGAACTGTGGTTCGACAGCAGAAGCCATGTGCGCATCCCTATCCATGTATCAAAGGGAAAAACGAATGTGATTGTGACTATTTGTACAGTAATGAACCCGACTTCACTTCATTCCTATTATTGATTGTTACTAATTATTTATTGTCAATAAGAGCAGGTACAGATTCTGTTCCGGTTTTTTAGGGTAATGGCATGGGGGAAATGTGGAGATGAATTCATAATCCTCTTCCTTGGCCCCCAGTCTTACTGTTGCTTTTACGTGTCATAAAAGCTGGGCCCTGACCTGTAACGGTTCTGCGTGTCCGATCAAGTGAGAACGTTTGTGCCTCTTGTACAATAAATTTCAAATGTCTCAGCTTGCGGCATCTCTCATTTGTGTTGTACACCAACCTCCATCGTTGCAGGTCTTTCTGAACACAATTGTTTCTGCCCTACTTTAGTTCATCTTCAGTTCTCACTTAAAGCAGCAATTTAAAGGATAAGTAAACCTTCAAAATAAGTGAATATAGAACTGATGAGGGGGCTATTCTAAGCACTTCTGCAATGTACATTCATTATTTATTTTCTTTTAATTCCAAGATATTAAGGGATACATGTACTGTTAATATGAATGAATTTTGTTACAACAGCGCCACCTGCTGGTCAGTTTCCCACCAGTCTGACCAGCAAGTAGTCAAGGAAGTTGTCAGGAGAAAGAAAGAGGCTGATGTTCTTCTGCTTAGGAATAAAATGAGAAACCTCAGATAACTTTTCTAACATCTTTCTTAAGCAGAAGAACCTCAGCCTCTTTCTTTCTCCTGACAACTTCAGTTTTGGGGCACATCTGTTGGCAGCGAATATGCCCTGTTCTTGGGGGGTTCGTTGGGGCTGCAGTGGACTATGGGATATGCCTTTACAGCAAGGTTTGGGAATGACTGCTCATTTGGAGGAATTATAGGGGTCACTGGGCTATGGGATGCTCACAGGGGGGTATTGAGATCAGTGAGTACGTAGTGGCCTATCCTATATAATATAATAAAGTCCAAGTGTCTCTGCGTCCAGTCCCTGTGTCCGTGGAAATGAGCTACTGCGCATGTGCCCCACGGGTCTGAAGTCTCGCGAGAGCTTGCTGCAGCCCAGCCGGCGCCGCCATCTTTATTTTACTGACGCGGGTCACGCTACTTGTGGCTCGAGGTGAGGCGAGATGTTGTCTTTGTGCTGGATGGAGGGGAGAAGATAGTAGGGAGTAGAAAGCAGGTAACGGGGATGTGAAGTGTTAAGGGCTATGCTGCTAACCCCCCTGGCCACCAATGTTAACCCCCCCCTGGTCACCAATGTTAACCCCCCTGGCCACCAATGTTAACACCCCCATGGCCACCAATGTTAACCCCCCCTGGCCACCAATGTTAACCCCCCTGGCCCACCAATGTTAACACCCCCCTGGCCACCAATGTTAACCCCCCCTGGCCACCAATGTTAACACCCCCCTGGCCACCAATGTTAACCCCCCTGGCCACCAATGTTAACCCCCCCTGGCCACAATGTTAACCCCCCCCTGGCCACCAATGTTAACCCCCATGTTAACACCCCCTGGGCACCAGCATTAACCCCCTGGCCACCAGTGCTACAAAGGGGGCCCTGCCTACTAATGTTACCCATTCTGAAATGTTGGGAGGTATGTGACGACATATGTTCTAGCGCCAGTAATTTAACGGGCTTAATGTCTAGTATTATATACTTTGCCCATCTCCAGTAATGTGGTGGAGGGTTAACATTGCGCCAGTAGTTCTGGGGCCACAATGATGCCCAGTTCCACTAACATAAACAGCCCATATGTCTGTAACTCAAAAGCACAACACAGGGAGTTCCTGCCCCAGTGAAACCCACACACAATCAGATCCACTTACATACAGCATGGATTAGGCAGTCTATATTCCATATAGTATGTATTAGACAGTCCATATTCCATACAGTATGTACCAGGCAGTCTATATTCCATACAGTATGTAGCAGGCAGTCTATATTACATACAGTATGTACCAGGCAGTCTATATTACATACAGTATGTAGCAGGCAGTCTATATTACATACAGTATGTACCAGGCAGTCTATATTACATACAGTATGTAGCAGGCAGTCTATATTACATACAGTATGTGACAGTCTATATTCCATACAGTATGTAGCAGACAGTCTATATTTAGATTCATCACAAGCCCTCACTGCTATAGTTGGGTCAGGAGCCAATTCGTGGGACCCAGAGAGCTCAGCTGAGCGGTGTCTGACTCATGTTGTTAGCCATCAGTATAGTAAAGGGTAACTAAAGTTATACAATGTGCAAAATGTGACGAATGTGACTTCAATGCGTTTTGTGATTTTTTTTTGCTGTTTCTCACATTTTTTGGGAGTTTTGCAAATTTATTGTGAAACGAGACAAATTGCACATGTGCAGCAGCTCAGGGGAGGGAGGGGAGGGGGGAGAGAGGGCAGCAAACACGGACTAGGGGGAGGCAGAAGACAGTTTAACAGGTACCTGCCCAGCGCCCCCATATCATTGCGACCCCCTATCATTGGGCCTATCATTTTTTATTCAGCAGCTCTCCAGTTTGCAGTTTCAGCAGTCTGGTTGCTAGGGTTCAAATTCCCCTAGCAACCATACATTGATTTGAATCAGAGACTGGAATATGAATAGGAGAGGCCTGAATAGAAAGAGGAGTAATAAAAAGTAACAACAACAATACATTTGTAGCCTTACAGAGCATTTGTTTTTAGATGGGGTCAGTGACCCCCATTTGAAAATTGGAAAGAGTTAGAAGAAAAAGGCATTTAATTTAAAAACTATAAAATAAATATAACGACCAATTGAAAGGTTACTTAGTATTGGCCATTCTATAATAAAGTAAAGTTGAACCAGCCCTTTAATCCCATACGTGCGCCGAGCAATCACACTCCAGTTGCGCACACACAGACGTTTGTCCTGCACGTGACACCGTTACCGCTGCTAAGCGAGCGCTGTTACTAGTCTCTACACCCATTGGCTGAGATAGACACACCACTACAGGCGCAATTGGTCTAGACCAGCCTTCTCTGTTTCTATTGGTCTAGACGGACACACCCACGACGCACCCTGCAGCGAATGCCGCAGCCGCGTTATAGAATTCTTCCCAGCCGCATTCTGAGCGGACGTCATCAGCGGGGCGTGGCTCCCCTTTCTAGATGTCACAATGGAGCGGACACTCCCACCCTGCGCTCGTCCAATCGGGTGCTGGCTGCTGTGAGAAGCCGGCCGGTATTTAGCGCACGGGGGTCGCGATCAGACGCAGAGCTGATGCAATTCTGCAACTTGTCAGAGGGTCAGCGCTTTGTCCTGCTGAAGAGCAGAATCTCTCACTCACTGTCTCCCATTCACCGGTAAGTGATTGTGTTAGGGCTGAATCTCTGGCTCTGATGTGGGGATGTTACTGACACTGAGGGATATAATAGGGACCCTGGGAGTCTGTGCAGTTAGTCACATGTTAGTCACGTGTGTCTGGGCCCTAACTCTCCCAGGGGCCCCATTATTAGAGATGACTAATAATAAACACTGCTCCCTCTGCTGCAGATCACTCATGGGGCACATTTATCAAAGGTCGAGATGAATTTTTGAATTTCGAGCTATTTTTTGTACTTCGACTAGGGAATAGTCCAAATCGAATTCGATTATGAAAAAAATTAGAAAATTTGAACATCGAAATTTATCATGTACTGTCTCTTTAAAAATACGACTTCGACCATTCGCCATCTAAAACCTGCCGAATTGCTGTTTCAGCCTATGGGGGACCTCCTAGAACCTATTTGGAGTCAATTGGTGGACTTTGAAAAATCTTTTCAATTTTTTTTGGCAAAAACCTAGATTTGAATTGGACTATATATGGACTTAGTCAATCGAAAACGAACCTATTCGGCCAAAAAAAACTTTGACTTAATTTCGGTTGGTCTTTTTGAATTCGAATTTTTTCAAATTCGAAATTCGACCCTCGATAAATCTGCCCCTGAGTGATGTCACACACACACACACAGGCCAATCTGCAGCTCTTTGTTCTAGCTGAGCTGCAACTCCCAGCACCCTGTACTCAGCCCAAGGCCGGATGTGGCATTCTGGGAGTTGCAATTATAAAGGGCCACAGGTTGGACATCCCTGGGTGTGTCGCTATATACAGAGTTGGTAGGGGCTGACCACAGGGGGTTGTCGTACCCAGAGGTGTAACTATAGAGAAATCAGACCAGGCGGCTGCAGGGAGTTCAGGAAGTATAGGGGCCCCACGAGGCCCTAATTCTCATAAACTTCAATAAACATTGGTAAAACAGATCAACCTCTAGACATTTTGGGGGTCTTAAAAATAATTTGATGTGGGGAACTGTAATATCCAGTTATACCACTGGTAGTACCCCCTGGTATAAGGTGTGTCAGCATCTGCCTTGTCTGTAACCTTAAAGGATAAGAAAACCTTAAAAATAAATGAATGTAAAATTGTTGAGGGGGCTATTCTAAGCACTTCTGCAATGAACACTCATTATTTATTTTCTCTTAATTCCAAGATATTAAGGGATACATGTACTGTTAATATGAATGAATTTTGTTACAACAGCGCCACCTGCTGGTCATTTTCCCACCAGTCTGACCAGCAAGTAGTCAAGGAAGTTGTCAGGAGAAAGAAAGAGGCTGATGTTCTTCTGCTTAGGAAAGATGTGAGAAAGGTTTCTAATTGTTTTCCTAAGCAGCAAAACATCAAAGCAGCCTCTATTTTAAAGGTTTACTTAACCTTTAACTTTATGAAAACCCTGCACTTCCCTGTATAACCACCTTCCTCCCCTTTCCCACCTCTCTTTCTCTCTCCCAAATGTCATCCACGCTCCTCTCCTAATGCCCTCACACCCCTCCTGCCTCTTATGAACAAGGTAACCTGCCTCCTCTTGGCTGTTTCACCCTGTGAGATCATTGCGCCGACTGTAGTTCCGGTCATTGTTACGAGGGAGCCAGTAGATGAGGCTGATAAAAGACACATCACCGTGACATTCAGTTTTGTGCTCAGACAATTCCTACGTGACTGCCAGCAGATATCATCAGAGTTCAAAGGGGGCACAGGGTAAGACTTGGATATCGAAACCACTTTGTTTGCCCCAAGGCACCCCTATGATTTAGGGTCATTGGGGCTAATATTGCTGTCTGGTTCGGATACCTGTTGCTGTTTTACAGAGAAAACTTGGTGACTTGGGCACCTTGTCTTGGGTGACAGTCCTGTAAAGCAGGAGATTCTCAGAAGGCATTGTGGGAAATGGAGTGACAGTCCTGTAAAGCAGGAGACTCTCAGAAGGCATTGTGGGAAATGGAGTCTGGACTGGAGCCGAGCAAACTACTGCTACATGTAGTCAGAACCTGCAGTGCAGGGAGTAGCAAAGCACTTTCAGTAACCTCTACACTTACAACAATCACTGTAATGAAAGTATATTCGAAAGCTGCTTTTATTAAGCAGTATGGTAAAGTTGGGTTTATTTCCCCTTTAAAGGCAGCAGCTTGGCCAGGAATAAGCGCGTCGTCACTCTCTAATCCAGTCTCTACCTACTCCGCAGTTTTGCTCAATGAGGTCCCTGCCCTGTTTTGTTTAAGGTTAATCCGGTGCGTCTGACCCCAACAGGCTTCTGTGACCTCTAATGACCTTGGGCTAGTGTGCCCCCCAAGTAGCCAGTCACTAACATTGGTACAACCTGATAAGTGTCAATATTTATTTGTATTTGGTCTGTCGGCTTCTGTTCCGTGAAGTGAATTTCAGGTTCAGACTGGTCTGTACTTGTACCTTGTCATTCCAGGAATGTCCTAATTCTCTGCACATGGGGGGGGTATGAGATTTCACCTTGTGTCCCTCCTCCAGATGAGCCCGGCACCTCCCCTTTTTGCTCTTGCTGAGGATTGTGGGACCCCAGTGCTAATACCCTGCTGGTACGAATATAAAACATGATCGTTGGATATATACATATATGTGTATATGTTTATGTGCTGTAGCCCAGCCAGCAGTATGGCAGCTCCCACTCATATATATATATATAATAAAAAGGGAAGGTACCAGTTTGTCTCATTGCATAATGCTCTTTCCCAACACTGCCATTTAGCCAATCAGCACCCACTCAGGGGTGGGGGGCACCCTGGGCATGTTTTAGGGTAGGGTAATGCCTGGCATTTTTTTGTTATATATTCTCAGTAGGGATGCACCAAATCCAGGATTCGGTTCGGGATTCAGCCAGGAGTAGGATTCGGATTTGGCCGAATCCTTCTGCCCAGTCGAACCGAATCGGAATCCTAATTTGAATATTCATATGCAAATTAGGGGCGGGAAGGGAAATTGCGTACATTTTTTTTGTAACAAAACAAGGAAATAAAAAATGTTTCCCCTTTCCACCCCTAATTTGCATATGAATATGCAAATTAGGAGTCGGATTTGGTTTGGTATTCGCCCGAATCTTTCACAAAGGATTCAGGGTTCGGCCGAATCCATAATAGTGGATTGAGTGCATCGCTAATTTTCAGTATATAAATCCGTTAAACCTCCTGCTGCAGTGAAAGGCTCAGGATATGAGTGGCGCCCCTTATACCTGCTGGATCCAGTATGTCCTCATGGGATAAGGAGCCTATAAAAGCAATATAATGGCCAGTAAATAAGACAGACCAGCTCTGAAAGCTCAATATACCACATAGTACATTCTGGCTATGCAGCCAAACTACAGCTCCCAGCATCCTCTGCAGCAGCCACAGTTCCATCAGATTTAGACTGATGTCAGCATAAACCCTTTAAAGGAGAACTTAACCCTATAAATGAATATGGTTTAAAATGGCATATTTTATATAGTGAACTTATTGCATGAGGCTAAAGTTTGAGCTTGTCAATAGCAGCAATGATCCAGGACTTCAAACTTGTCACAGGGGGTCACCATCTTGGAAAGTGTCTGTGACACTCACATGCTCAGTGGGCTCTGATTGGCTGTTGAGAAGCTAAGCTTAGGGCTCGTCACTAATTATCCAGCAGAAAATGAGCTTCCCTGGCTGTAATATAAGCTGATGCTACAGGTTTGCTGATTATTCAATTCTGATGCTAATTGCACTGGTTTCTGTGCTGCCATGTAGTAATTATGTGTATTAATTACTAATCAGCCTTATATTGTGACATTTCTATTCTATGTGTACTGTATATTGTGAGTGGCTCCCTAAGCTCAGTAAGTGACAGCAGCACAGAGCATGTGCAGTGAATCAGCAGAAAAGAAGATGGGGAGCTACTGGGGCATCTTTGGAGACACAGATCTTTACTGCTAAAGGGCTGTGGTTGCCTTGGGCTGGTACAGAAGCACAAAACATAATGAACAACTACTTTTTTTAGTTTACATTTCCTTGTCCTTTAAGTATATCCTCTAGAAAGCCCCACACAATTCAATAAAGAATAGATTTACTGCCCATTACTATGCTTTTATAGGCAATGACCAAAAGGGTATCTATCTATCTATCTATCTATCTATCTATCTAACCAGTATACAGCCCCTATGTTTAAGTGCTGGGTAAGCATGAAATGCGTTAGGCTGTCTATATGGGGTCAATATAGATTTTAATGTATTTGTGCAAGAGCTGTATATTGGTATAAACCCCTTAAGTGCCAATATTATCCATGATCTAGTAGGATTTTTATTGGGGGAATAAATTTCCTGGTACACAAGTGACTGTGTCCATTCCTGTCTGGCAATATCTTATACGGCTGTGTTTCCAGATGGACCCGTGGGGTCAGAGCAACAGTCCTGTGAGACACACAGCAGAACCTGTTAAAGTAGATCTGCAAAATAAATGCATGGAATTGAATCAAAGAGTGGTGCTGGGACGTGTCGCTTTAACTCCTTCCAATGAAGGGAGGACCATGTGGCAGTTAGAGGGGTGACAGTTTTGTGCAAAGAGTCTGCCAGTTGCAGGGCTGAATTGTGCTGCCAGATCTCGGTCTCAGCTGCTCGTCCTATTGGCTGAGCTTGAGAATGAAATGTGAGTGCGGGGCCCCTCCTTCCTGGTGACGTAGGGGCCAACTCCCATGCGGCTCGTGCTGTGTGATTGGCGTATTCTGGAGGCTGTGCCCTATAAAAGGCTGAGCGCACGTTGGGTTTGCAGATCCACAGAAACGTGAGGAGCAAGGCACCGGCAAGCAGAGGGGAACCTTTATTTTTATCCTAAGGTAGGTTCTAGTCCCCCCCCTAAACATATCTGGTACAGTCCATCGTCTCCTATAATGCAGAAGCCAATCTAATCCCTAGAGAACAACTGTATAAACATCTGCATTAAAGCTGCTCCACTTGGGACCCCTCTTGTTCTGGGCTCTGCACCCCCTGTACAGCTGTACCCGAGGGGCAGAAACTCTATTAATTGTGCGACAGAGGGATTTATAGTAATAGTGAGACTGTGTAACTGCAGGATAATGTGATTGTAACGCAAACTGAATCTGAGACAAATGGGAGAGACTACAAATGGGGGTTTCACCTTCCTCTGGATCAACTGACAGTTAGGCAGGTTATATATAGACTTAAGGTTGAACTTGATGGACGAGAGTCTTTTTTCAACCTAAAGGTGGTCATGACCAGATAAAGCTGCCGATATCAGTCGTTTGGACCAATTTGACATCTTATCTGCCCGTGTATGGGGGCTTCCGACGGGTCTTCCCAATCTATAGTGGCATTTCCGGGAAAGATCCGCTCGTTTGGCGAATCCGCTCGTTTGGCGAGGTCTATGGCTAGCTTAACTTACTATACTACTGTTACTATATTACTATGTTAGTATGTTACTATATTACTGTGTTACTATGGGATTAGGGGGAAGGACACTGTTATACTGAGCGTATGAGAAACACAAGGAAACTGCTGTTAAATTGTCGCTAATCCTCTGCCTCTTGGCACCGCTGCTGTGTGTGTGTGTGTGTGTGTAGCTCTTGTGTATCTGTGTTTGTGTGTATAGCTCTGTATGTGTGTGTGTGTGTGTGTAGCTCTATGTGTGTCTGTGTAGCTGTGTGTGTGTAGCTCTTGTGTATGTGTATATAGCTCTGTATGTGTGTCTGTGTAGCTCTATGTGTATCTGTGTGTGTGTGTCTGTGTAGCTGTCTGTGTAGCTCTATGTGTAGCTGTGTGTGTGTGTGTAGCTCTGCTGTAATGGGATCAGGTCAGCTCAGGACACACTTTTCCTTTATTTCCCGCTAATGTTGATATTCCAGACATGGAGGGGAGAAATGAATTGGAAGGAACACAGGGTGCCGGGAGTGAGCCGGAGCTAATGGTGCAGGGAGTCAGTGTGGGCAGGATTTTATCATTTCAGTTATTAGTAAAAAAAAATAAAATTATATTAAATGGAAGGTATTCTGGTTATTCCAGGTAATGACGGGGGTCGGCTGAATGATTGGAATGTTAATGTTATGGCTTGTGAATTACCAGGTGGATTATTATTATTATGATTATTATTATGATTATTATTAGGCTTCCCACCCTCCTGGCACATGTGCCTGATACCCCAATGTCTCTCCCCTCATTACTGATGATTAGCTGCCCCCCCCCCCCCCCGGGGCTCATGGGAGGGGTCACTGGGAGGAACTGAAAGAGGATTTAGAGTTATTTTAGCTGTGGGGTCGGTGCTTATTCAGGAGTACGTGACTCACTACAGACCCTCCATGAGAGCCCGGCCTTCCTTCTGCCACGCTGGCAACCTGTGGCCTTAACCTTTTCTCTGCCAGAGCTTTGCCCTCTCCCACTGGGGAAAGCAGATGTTTAACCCTGCGGTGTACAGTCCATATAAGGAGAAAGGCTTAGAACCAGCCGCCTGGGTACAGTTCATTGTGGAAATAGTTTGTACCTGGGCTGAATGTGCCAATGAATGTGTCTGACACACCAATTCAGTAATTATGGCATTGTTTCAGTTACCCACCCACTTAGAATGTAAGCTCTAGGGTCAAGAAACTGTACCTTTCTCAGCTGGTACAGTATCAGGGGTCAGAGTTGCTGCTCACAAGACTTTCATTCAAATACACAGGCTGATAGAAACGAATCATCTTCTTCCCTTCCAGAGTTCCAGCCTGAAGATGCCTGTAGTGCGGACATTAACGAGAGTGGCCAATCAGATAACTCGTAGTCCTGTATGTGGCTGTCAGATCTCCGTTATGCCTATCAGGTGCATCGGCTTTTCTCCCCGCCAAGTGCCATCGGACGCCAGTTTCCACTCCGTGTCCTTCTCTGAGACAGACCACCCTCGCGTGCTGATCACAGGTGGGCTCGCAGCTCTATCCACCTTCTCTCACATCCTCGCTTTAGTGATGTTTTGTGCAGGGCAAAGTGTCTCTGCTTAAAGAAATACTGTCATGGGAAGAAAAAAATAAAATTTTCAAAACACATCAGTTAATAGCGCTGCTCCAGCAGAATTCTGCACTGAAATCCGTTGCTCAAAAGAGCAAACAGATTTTTTTTATATTTAATTTTGAAATCTGACATGGAGCTAGACGTATTGTCAGTTTCCCAGCTGCCCCCAGTCATGTGACTCCAATAACTTCAGTCACTCTTTACTGCTGTACTGCAAGTTGGAGTTATATCACCCCCTCCCTTTCCCCCCCAGCAGCCTAATAACAGAACAATGGGAAGGTAACCAGATAGCAGCTCCCTAACACAAGATAACAGCTGCCTGGTAGATCTAAGAACAACACTCAATAGTAAAATCCAGGTCCCACTGAGACACATTCAGTTACATTGAGTAGGAGAAACAACAGCCTGCCAGAAAGCAGTTCCATCCTAAAGTGCTGGCTCTTTCTGAAAGCACATGACCAGGCAAAATGAGCTGAGATGCACCTACACACCAATATTACAACTAAATACACTCGCTGGTTCAGGAATGACATTTTATATTGTACAGTGAGTTATTTGGAGTGTAAACAGTGTCATTTAGAAATAAAAACTATACCCCAGAATGCTCTGGACCTGGGGTTTTCCAGATACAAATCTTTCCGTAATTTGGATCTTCATACCTTAAGTCTACTAGAAAATCATGTAAACATTAAATAAACCCAATAGGCTGGTTTTGCTTCCAATAAGGATTAATTATATCTTAGTTGGGATCAAGTACAAGCGACTGTTTTATTATTACACAGAAAAAGGAAATCATTTTTTATAATTTCGATTATTTGGATAAAATGGAGTCTATGGAGAAAGCCTTTCCGTAATTCGGAGCTTTCTGGATAACGGATCCCATACCTGTATATAGTTTATGGATGTGCCCTGGGGGTCATTAGAGGGCTTGAACTTGATGGAGTCTGGTCTTATTTCAAAGCAACGATGTTGTGAATTCTAAATGTAGATGTTTTATTGCAGGAGGACTGGGCCAGCTGGGCGTGGGACTTGCCAAACTGCTGAGGTATGCTGAGTGCGGGGAAAATATAAATAGAATTTCTGATGACTATTTATTTATAGCCTGATGTACTGATGCTGTGGCTTCTAATGGGGACTTGTTTGCAAATAAAATCATATTCTCTCTTTTATGAGGAGGAGGAGGAGAGGGGAAGCTGCTGTTGACTAGTGAAAGCTAATTGCTGATTGGTTGCTTAGGAATAAGGGACTTGGCAAACATATATAATTAATTGGCAAATGTTTGTCCCTTCCATTAACTCACAGCGGCCACCAAGCTCCTTTATTATATTGATCCAACTCCATTAGCCCAGTGACACTGCTGACCCGTCGCTATGGGATACAGGATGCAGCCATAAAATATATGAAGTTCTATGGAAAAGTAGATCTGTTTTATAAGGGAATAATATACAGTATGACTATATTACTGAAACTGGTTCTACTTTCCCTTTACCACTGGTCGTATTGGCACATTTCAACTTTTCTTTCCCCCCTCTCCTTACAGAAAACGCTATGGAAAGAACAACGTGATTCTGTCTGACATACGTAAACCTCCAGACAGCGTCTTTTACAGCGGTAAGAACTCAGATTGGTACCATGTGTTGTTGGGAGAACCTGCAGTGAATTGTGACTTTTAGTTTGGCAATGGTACCAGGAGGGTTGGCTCAGGGCGGCAGAGGGAGAGCAACTGCCAGCTACAGTTTAAAGGTATAGGAATCGCAACTTATTCCAGCAGCACAAGCATTGCAGGTTGTGTTTGTCTGACTTTTGTGGTTGTCTTCAATCTGATGTGCAGGACACAATATATTGGTCACTCACTAAGTGGTACAGGTGCACCAAACCCATGGTTTAGGGAATGGATAAACCGATAGAAGACCGAAGGGGGCATCCAAGCACTCCACAATGGGATCCCATCACTAAGTGCCCTGGGAGGGCACGAAACGCGTAGGGTCAATGGAGATACAGATAATTTATTGATGAATGCACAATTAACATGATATTTTTTTACATTATTTTTGGTGGCACTTGTGGAGTTTTTCCTGAGTGCTTGGATGCCCCCTTTGGACTTCTATTGGTTTATTTTTTTGAATGGAACAGCCTCAAGCAGAGCTTTTGTTTACCCAAACAATCTGCTCGGAGACAGTTCCACTAGACTTGCTGTTGGTTTATAAAAGAGACAAAATGTATTGCCAAGGTGCTTAGATAGGGAAAGCGACCTGAATGTATCCTTGATGATGATGATGGTGGCAGTAGAAATTTATATTAAAGCTTGTCCTTCGGTCAGCATAACACTGATGGGCCACATATCTCACATTTAGTACTTTATATAAATAAAGGATTCTGAAAAATGTCTTAGCTCCATTACAACTAAAGACAGTGCTCCAACAGACTAGCCTTTAAAAAGGCTTAAGCCTAGGTCTATGCAAGATAAGGATATGCCTTGTTCCTGACCAGCTGTAATGTTCCTCACTATGATCTCAGGGCCATTTATCTACTCTGATATACTGGACTACAAGAATCTACGTGAGATCGTTGTGAACAATCGGATTACGTGGCTCATTCACTACAGTGCTTTGCTCAGCGCAGTCGGAGAGGCAAACGTTCCTTTGGCCAGAGCGGTCAATATCACCGGTGAGCCGTCTACACAACAAACACGTTGATTGATGTCCATGGTTGGATCAAGTCATTCAATCCTGTTCTGATATAAACTACTATTCCATTCTGCAGGGCTACACAATATCCTGGATATTGCCGCTGAACACGGGCTGCGTCTGTTTGTGCCCAGTACAATCGGGGCCTTCGGTCCTACCTCGCCCAGAAACCCAACTCCAGATCTGTGTGTGCAGAGACCAAGGACAATCTATGGTGTTTCCAAAGTCCATGCAGAGCTTATGGGAGAGGTACAATTGCTTTATAGCTTGTGTTTTATCTTTTTATTCTTCTATATTGGTACCAATGATACAAAAAAGAATCAAACAAAATGATTTGGTTACCTGGTTCATGCAAGGTGTAGGCTGAGCATGGAAAGAGTTCTTGGCCTGAAGATCAGCTGTGACTGGTTGGCTAATTGTCTATTTACATTATTATATTTTTTAATAAGAGTTTGCCAATACAGATTACAGTATCAGGTGATGTATACAGTCTTCTACCATGTAGATCTCACAGTGGGTTTCTTTCTCTTCTGTTTGTACAGTATTACCACTACAGATACGGCCTGGACTTCCGATGCCTCCGTTATCCTGGAATCATTTCTGCTGATTCCCAACCTGGGGGAGGAACTACAGGTAATAATCTTATAGACAATGTATTGGACACCCCCCAGTGAGATTTATTAATATCCTTATGGCCAGAGTTGGTGCTCCTCTTCCATAAAAATCAATGATCCAGGTACTTTCTTCTAGAGTTCCACACCACCAAGTTTGATCTTTTTTTCTCCAAGTATCCCCTGTGCCAATAAAAGCATGCACAGTTACCTTGCCAAAAGTACTATACTGCCCATGATGTCAACGCAATTGTGCTGTAGTTCTAGGGGTTACAATAGCCGCAAATAAACACTCACCCCATTTATAATTGTCCTTCACATTGGCTCTCTACAATGCTATAGGCTTTCACTGACCTTCAGGCATTTCAGTCTTTTAATAATGGGCATCATCTTGATAATGTTGGCCATAATCTTCCTTAATGCACATCATCATGTTCTTCTGGCTTTATATCCACCCTATGTTCTTATGTTCTCCTAACAGACTATGCCGTCCAGATTTTCCACGATGCTATCAAGACTGGAAGGTTCACATGCAACCTGAAACCAGACACTCGTTTGCCCATGATGTATATTGATGATTGTCTTAAGGCTACCCTAGAAGTAATGGAGGCACCTGCCTCTTCACTTACTATGAGGACTTACAACATCAATGCCATGAGTTTCACACCTGAAGAGCTAGCAGAAGAAGTTCAGAAGCACATGCCAGAGCTTGAAGTGAATTATGATGTGGATGCCGTCCGGCAAGCCATTGGTGAGCAACTATTGATATTTTTGAACATGTTGCAGATCTTCAGTTTAACATTTATAAAAGTGTTAGGTGAATGCAACTGTTGTAATCATTGTATGGATGGACCCTCTACTTCTAAAGGCTAGAAGAAACATGAGTAGTAAAGACCTTAAAATGTTCTCAAGCTAGTGCAAGTACCCAGTTAGATCACTAGAATCTTCATCAGGCTGGTGCAAGTACCCAGTTAGATCACTAGAACCTTCATCAGGTTGGTGCAAGTACCAAGTTAGATCACTACAATCTTCATCAGGATTGTGCAAGTACCTGGTTAGATCACTAGAAACTTCATCAGGCTGGTGCAAGTACCAAGTTAGATCACTAGAACCTTCATCGGGTTGGTGCAAGTACCAAGTTAGATCACTAGAACCTTCATCGGGTTGGTGCAAATACCCAGTTAGATCACTAGAATCTTCATCAGGCTGGTGCAAGTACCAGTTAGATCACTAGAACCTTCTTCAGGTTGGTGCAAATTCCCAGTTCGATCACTAGAATCTTCATCAGGCTGGTGCAAGTACAAAATTAGATCACTACAATCTTCATCAGGCTGGTGCAAATACCCAGTTAGATCACTAGAATCTTAATCAGGCTGGTGCAAGTACCAAGTTAGATCACTAGAACCTTCATCAGGTTGGTGCAAATACCCAGTTAGATCATTAGAACCTTCATCAGGTTGGTGCAAGTACCCAGGCAAAACATTAGCATGTTCATGGGGCTAAATGGTACCCAATTGGAGCATTTGAATGTTGTTGTTGGCTAGACTAATGCAAAGGCTACTTGAGTGGTCAAGATGTTTCATGGAACTTCCTTAATAAAAACAACAAATTCTGATTGAATTGTAGCAGTAGCTATTTCAGTGATCTCCTGAGTCCAATCCTAACGTTCGCTCATCTTGTTGTTCTAGCTGACAGTTGGCCGATGAATTTTGATGACAGCAATGCTCGCAAGGACTGGGGGTGGAAGCACGATTTCGATATGGCCGAGCTGGTAACTACCATGCTCAATTACTTGAACTCTGGGAGACTGGCATTCCAGGCAAACTGAGCCTGATGTCCAACAAAATCCAGTCGGTGGGCAAGAGCTTTCTGGGACAACTGCACGTGCCAATGTACAATCTATGGAACTAAAACCATACTGTAACCTGAAGGAAACCATAGATCATATTCTACACTACTTGAAAGTTTTTCTTTAATGTAAAGGGAGAGAATATGGAGGTGATCATGGTCTTATTGATTTGCATTGTCTTAATTTAAAATTCTGAAATTATTTTAGACATACATGTATATACATTTCTATCGTTTTTTTTCCCCACTGTCCAATCAGTTTGTGGCAGCGCTCGGGATAAGAATTTACTGTATATATCTATGTTGCCTGGAGTTTGGCATGTAAATATCGCATGGGGTTTTTGCAAACAGAACAGGAATTATTCTAGGACAAATGTATATAAATGTGATGTTTATTGGGGAACTTAACAATGCCTAATGTTCTAACTGGTACGTGGTGAGGGTGTGGACTAGAACCCACCTGTAGCCAATCAGATCAATTCATAAATCCACAGACCTTATTGCAATGGAGCAAAAACACAGATTTTATATAAAATGATATTCCCAAGAGGTGGGTTATGGCTGACTTGTCCTTTCAAGAGTCCTATGTATATATATATCTAAATATTATACGGGTATGGGATCTGTTATCCAGAAAGCGGAAAGGCCATCTCCCATAAACTCCATTAAAAACAAATAATCTTTTTAGATTTTTCTTTACAGTAGCTTGTACTTGATCCCAACTAAGATATAATTATCCTTATTGGAAGCAAAACCAGCCTATTGGGTTTCTTTAATGTTTATATGATTTTCTAGTAGACTTAAGGTATGAAGATCCAAATTACAGAAAGATCCATTATCTGGAAAACCCCAGCATTCTGCATAACAGGTCCCATACCTGTATCTTGTTCTTCTTGTTAAAAAATGATTTCCTTTTTCTGTGTAATAATAAAACAGTAGCTTGTACTTGATCCCAACTAAGATATAATTTAATCCTTATTGGAGGCAAAACCAGCCTATTGGGTTTATTTAGGGGGTTATTTATTAAAGTCCGAATGCAAAAAACTCAAATCTTTTTTTCACTATAAAATCCTAATTTTTAGTTGGGGAAAAAAAACCCTAAAATTTTTTGGGATTTATTGAAGCCCAATGCTGAAAAAAGTCCAAATTCGAAAATCGGGCATTTCAGACCTGCCGGGTTGTATAAGTCAATTGGTTAGGTTCCTATTCTATTAGAAAGTTTCTGAAGTTTGCATTGGAATTATTAAAAAAAAATCCAACTTTTGCTGGATTTTCAGGCAAAAATTAAAAAAAAAATCAGACTTTTCTGTAAAATCCTGAAAAAGACCGAGCAATTTGGGAAGAAAATCAGAAAAAATCTTACAATTCAAATTTTCACTCGATTTTATAGTTTTTCCCAGATCCGATGAAATAATACTTTTTTTATTAATAAAAAGGGTCAAATCGTGGATACTAGTTTGCTGCTTTTTTTTAAAAATAATCAGAAATATTCACATTTTGATAAATAATCCCCCCCAATGTTTATGTGATTTTCTAGTAGACTGAAGATTCAAATTATGGAAAGATCCGTTATCCAGACAACCCCAGGTTACGAGCATTCTGGATAACAGGTCCCATACCTGTATTTATTATAGGGTTAAAAAATTATTTATGGTGGTTTTTTTTTTTAAAGCTTTTATTGGAAATTTGTTATTACCTTAGCCTTCTGGATGACCATCATAGGGCAATTAGGGTTTTATGGGCAATTGGCATTTCATGGAACACGTCTTGTAGTCCTTAGAGTTAAATCAAATTTTAGCATTTAAAATTTTAAAATAAACCACTTTAAAAAAAATAATTAAATTTAAAAAAAATTAAAAAATTAAAAATAAAATGCAAATTGGTAGATACTCTTAGTCTCAGATGTAGGTGCTGTACATAAGGCAAGCGTAGATATATTATTTATATATAAAAAAAATTTGTGCAATAGAAAAATAACACTTAGGTCAAGATAAATATTTAATGCTTTTTTTTCAAGCTTAATAGCTATGGTATTAACTCGTCTGTTATTTAATGGAAATCACAACCAAAAAATAAACATGTGAAATGGGTATTTCATTACAGATTGTGAGTTCTATCGCTTGGTTGGGTTGGAAAGTAAAACAATTGTACTGATCTGAGGCCCTTAGAATATAAAAAATTAAATTGGGGGTAATGCTGCCTCCTCTGCAAGTGCTGTATATCATGTTTTATTAAAGGGGTGGTTCACATTTAAGTAATTTTTATGTTATAGAACATCTAATTCTAAGCAACTTTTCATTTGGTCTTTATTATTTATTTTTAATATTTTTTTTAAAAAAAATGTTTCCCTTTTTTTCTTCTGAGTCTTTCTAGCTTTCAAATGGGGGTCGCTGACCCCATCTAAAGACAAATGCTCTGTAAGGCTACAAATGTTTTGCCATTGCTGCTTTATATTACTCATCTTTCTATTCAGACTCTCGCCTATTCATATTCCAGTCTCTTATTCAAATCAATGCATGGTTACTAGGGTGATTTGGACTCTAGCAACCAGACGGCTGAAATTACAAACTGGAGAGTTGCAAAATAACTAAAATAATAAAAAATAAAAACCAATTGCAAATTGTCTCAGAATATCATTCTCTACATTACACTAAAAATTTATTTAAAGGTGAACAGCCCCTTTAAGGTTGCTGTAACCTCAAAATAATGGAAAATATCTATTATATTCTGGACCCTGTAGTAATACAGAAAATGTTCATATGAGATGGGAGTAGAACTCATTTTACTCAGGAGAAAACATGGCTGAACTACCAACAAGTTGGCAGGAAGAACAGATAGAGAGGCAGATGCTTGGGAAACAATTATCAGCAGAACAGTTGTAACATGTAACAGCGCCATCTGCTGGTCTTACATTGACAGTCAATACATAACAATCTCTTTGCCTAATGAGGCCCCAGTGTTACGTTCATGGAGATTTCAGCTCAAGGCTTCAGTCTCCTGATTTAATTGGAATTATACACTGAGCTTTCCCCTGGTAAAAATTAAGCTAGATCCCAATCTTGTAAATAGGGGAAATGCATAAAAATATAGGACACCCGGTATTTTTTTCAAGAAAAGGTGGCAATCCTTAGTGGGTCAGTGGAGCTCTTGACCAGTCTGGTGGTGCCCTTAAACATCTAGAGAACATGTCGTGGGCCTCCAGTTGTCTAGCCCTGCATTAGGTTTAAGGAAGGGATGGATACCGTTTATAGAAACGAGTCAAACTGGAGTCTATTGCACGTTGCTGTTATGCTGAAATACAATGACCCTCCCCGTCTCATGTTGCCACATACCTGCAAATTGACGGGTCACTCTGAGACGGCACAAATGCTCATTGCAAAATGGATTGCTTGGATACCGTCGCAATAGGTGATTCAAGTTAGCCGCCCCTTTTTCTTTAACCTTTCCGTGGCTGGGTTTTAGAAATATTTTATATACAAATATAAAACCATGTTTTAAGTAATGCATCAGTTAATAGTGCTGCTCCAGCAGAATTCTGCACTGAAATCCGTTTCTCAAAAGAGCAAAATAATTTTTTTGTATTTACTTTTGAAATCTGACATGGGGCTAGACATATTGTCAGTTTCCCAGCTGCCCCCAGTCATGTGAGTCTGATAAACTTCAGTCACTCTTTACTGCTGTACTGCAAGTTGGAGTGATATCACCCTCCTCCCTCCCCCCCCCAGCAGCCAAACAAAAGAACAATGGGAAGGTAACCAGATAACAGCTCCCTAACACAAGATAACAGCTGCCTGGTAGATCTAAGAACAACACTCAATAGTAAAATCCAGGTCCCACTGAGACACATTCAGTTACATTGAGTAGGAGAAACAACAGCCTGCCAGAAAGCAGTTCCATCCTAAAGTGCTGGCTCTTTCTGAAAGCACATGACCAGGCAAAATGACCTGAGATGCACCTACACACCAATATTACAACTAAATACACTTGCTGGTTCAGGAATGACATTTTATATTGTAGAGAGAATTATTTGCAGTGTAAACAGTGTCATTTAGACACTGAAACGACATCATAAAAATCATGACGGAATCCCTTTAAGGGGCAGATTTATCAAGGGTCGAACTTCAAAGTGGAAAATAATTAGAAAGTCGACCTTCGAATTGGATTACTTCGACTTCGAATGTCGAAGTCGAATTTGTCACTTTACGGTCGAAATCAAATCGTTCGGTCGTACGATGAAATCCTTCGAAACGAATGATTCGAACGATTTCATTGATCGAACAAACGATTTTACTTCGACTTCTAAAAACTTAGCCAAATGTTGGCTATAGGTTCTAGGAGGTCCCCATAGGCTAACATAGAAATTTGGCAGGTTTAAGATGGCAAAGTGTCGTAGTCAAAGTTTTTTAAAGAGACAGTACTTCGATTATTGAATGGTCGAATATTCAAAGTATTTTCAATTTGAATCGAAGTCGAATTTAGGCCTATTCTATGGTCGAAATACCCAAAAAATAGTTCGAAATTCGAAGTTTTTAACTTCGAAAATTCACTTCGACCCTTAGTAAATCTGCCCCTAAGTGTCAGCTTGTAAAGAAACATGGGACAACATGTCAGCAGTAGCTGTGAAATGACAAGAATTCAATATAGTACAGAAACATCCCCATCTGGAGAGGGACAGAGGAACATAAATCCCACTTGAGCGTGGGGAGGTGTAAATTGGACATTGGTCCTAATGGGCCACTAGTATTAAATTTGATTCCACAGAAATATGATGGTTAAATAACTATGAAATAGCAAGCAAGGGTTAAAGCAGGGAGCAAATACAGGGTTAACAGAAAGCTGAGGGGATGAGGGAGCAGGTAATCAGTATTCCCCACCTTTCTCACGATCAGTGAATGGGTCTCTGCAGTACAAAAGCTGTAGGAATAGCTGAGACACGTTCTGCACACAATGACCCTGTCTAATGAGCAAGATTCAACAATTCCTTTCTTTAGCACCACTTCCAAAAGCTGCTCCAGATGAACAAAGCCTGAGAGGGCCCACAAAGCATTAGGAGATCAGAATTGCGAGCAAGAGGATTCCACGTTGGCCCAAAGACAACCCAACGCACAAAAACTGTTCAGGAACAAATGTATTTTAGTTAATAATGTGGTTATCAGCTCAACAGTTGAAAGGTTCCTTCTAGTGATCTTCTTAAAGATCTTTTTTCAGCCACTTTGACAATAAGTAGGTTTTGGCCACAGATGTAGATTCATTTTTGATAAGATTTACTTGGGACTCTTTGGTTAAAACTTCCTCCAAGAATCAAGAGAAGGTGGTGATAAGTGGGAGATATTTTCTGAAAGAACCTCAACATCTAAAAAAACTGCCTTTTTAGAAGTATTGGACTTCAGTAGTCATCATGTTCCTTTCCTCACTGTTAAGGCTAAATGCATGTAAACTTTACCAAACATCTACATAAACTCCATCTGCATCTCATTCCCACTGAAAACAAAGCATTAGGCAAAGGCTGAGACCCTTCCAGGACTAGTGAGGTGTTGACAACAGGGAGACATTCTAGAGATGGTTATTTCTGTAACCTCTGAATGTGGAAAAAGTCCAGGGTCACACACACTCCTTGTGCAGAATTCCAGACAAAGTGCAGTTTACAGGTTACAAGGACCCCAGTCTCAAGGTCATGATATGGAGATTACAGAGTAGCTAATCATGTACAAGGACATCCCCCTATTGGGGGCATTGGCTGGATATTGCCTGCTGGGAGAGTCTTCCCTTGGAACAGCTGCATTGTGAAGATAATCACAAAATGTCAAGGGCAAGTCATGGGCCCACCACCTTATCTCCTGTTTGCTAGGCCATTGGTCACATTTTGATACACAAGGAACATTGTACTGCAAAAATAGTGCATGGCAATGTAAAGGCAAATGAAAAAATATCTTATTTTATTTATAGAATATTATTTATAAAGCAGAAACAGATTACACTGCTCTGGAAAATCATTGACTTGGTTCCCTCATTACAGAGGCAATGCTCATGTATCTATCGCAGTGGTTCCCAAACACAATAACAATTAGTGAATATGTATTTTCTACCCTATATTTTTCTTGGAACCATGACTGAATGAGTGGTACCCTGATAGTGTCCTATACCTGTACTCATCATGATAAGGGGACCGTATCCAAATGTTGGAGCTTAAAGGGGTGCCCTGATCAAAGGGTTGGCGTTCAAAGGTGGACTTCTAGGGGAGCCCTGACCAAAGGTTGGACCTTTAAGGAAAGTCCCAACCAAAGACTGGCCCTTTAAGGGGAGCCCTGGCCAAAGGTTGGACCTTAAAGGAAAGTTCTAACCAAAGACTGGACCTTCAAAGGGAGCCCGGGCAAAGGTTGGACCTTAAAGGAAAGTCCTAACCAAAGACTGGACCTTCAAAGGGAGCTCTGGACAAAGGTTGGACCTTTAAGGAATGTCCTAACCAAAGACTGGACCTTTAAGGGGAACCCTGGACAAAGGTTGGACCTTTAAGGAAAGTCCTAAGCAAAGACTGGACCTTCAAGGGGAGTCCCACCCAAAGGTTGGACCTTTAAGGAAAGTCCTAACCAAAGACTGGACCTTCAAGGGGAGCCCTGGACAAAGGTTGGACCTTCATGGTGAATCCTAACTAAAGATTGGACCATCAAGGGGAGTCCCAACCAAAGGTTGGGCCATTAAAGGGGGTTTGATGTGAAAAGTGTGACAGCCATTGAAAAAAAGGTAATCAGAACAGTTACATAGTATCTCAGCAATTATATTGACAAAAGGGCATATGTCAAGCCTTTTAAAGCTGGCCATACACGGAGTTATAAAATATTCCAACTTCAGAAATGAATGGGCAGCTTATTGGCATGGCCTTATTGGGCAGGTTTGAAAATTTCTTTGGTCAGTTAAAACATTGGTGTGTTGATGGGGTCTTCACCAAACAGGTCTCCATAGGCCTGCAGAATGATCCCAATTATTGGTCTGAGGGGCAACAATCTGATATGCCCAAATTGGCTTATCCATGGGTGGCCAAAAGGTCTGCTCATTGGGTGATTTTACCAAACAAAGAGATCTTTAAATGCCTGGCCAGCTTCTATCGTCTAGATGAGCACCATGTACTCAAGGCGATGATTAACTTATAATGTATGATGATCAGCTGTGGGAAAGCCACTAGGTCTCCACTATGATACCAAGAGTAAACAGATCACAGACGCCTCCAACGATTCCCCATTGATAAATACAGTGCATATTATTTCTATTGCATAGTTTTACTGTTACACATATGTACTGTACGTATATATTATCCATATTTCCTTGCCAAAGGTGTGACAGCTTTTACTAGAAGTGACTCTTTCCAATGACCCTGTTCCTATTGTGAAACTTGTTGTGAAAGATTCCAAATTGAGTTATTGCAATTATTTCAGGACAATTATTTGCTGGGGGGTGGAAATTAGTTGATACCCTAAAAAACCCATGCAGGTTACTACTGAGTTAAACACATTGTTTGCACCTATGAAGTTTCTTGTTGACCTCTGGACAAAACATTTAATACTTTGTGGAAATCAATATTTGCCACTAGATTTTAACCTTGTGCAATTTGTTTGTAGATCCGGGGCAGCTATTGTAATTATAGAGCAAACTCCGTGAAGCAAGACAGAAGCCAAAGAAGGGTGTTGTCTGCACTGTAGCATTTCCATTGGTTGAATGTTGCAGGGCTCGTGTGTTTCCTCTTGTTTCATTGGGAAATTTGCCCAGTCCTGACTGCCCACACTTGATTGCAAGAGAGGAGCTGCTGAACCTACAATGGGGATGTGTTATATCCTGATGTGCATGGGCCTCACTCGCACCCGTAGACTCACAAAGAAGGTTAAAGTGGTGGAAAGGACTTAGAAGGGTTCCCTGGCCTTTCCCATGGAAGCAGGGTCTGATAACTGATATTTATCTAAAGGTACTGTCAACCCCCATGTAATCAAGAAATAAAGTCTTACAGGTTCTTACTGGGTCCTCTCTGTCTTGGGGTTGTGGGGGGTCTGCTTCCATGTAGTTATGCCTCTGTTACATCTTTGATAATTCTGCCCATCCCTGGAAAAGCTGGAAACTCCCATCGGATGAGAAGAACATTGAGCCGGGTGATGTCTTCTTCTTCTGATAGGTCGGCACAAGCCCCCGTGTAATATGGTTGCTGGTACTAGGGCTGGACCATCTTATCAGCCTGATTTAGACCATCACTCGGGTGGCAACACACGGATTTGGATCTCAGCTCAGGTATGGGACCTATTATCCAGAGTGCTCAGGTCCTGGGGCTTTCCAGATAACAGATCTTTCCATAATTTGGATCTTCATACCTTAAGTCTACTAGAAAATCAATAAATAAACCCAAAAAGCTGGTTCTGCTTCCAATAAAAATTAATTATATCTTAGTTGGGGTCAAGTACAAGCTACTGTTTTATTATTAAGGAGTAAAAATAAAAATTTGGATTATTTGGATAAAATGGAGTCTATGGGAGACAGCCTTTCCATAATTTGGATAATGTATCCCATACCTGTATATTTACTGTATATAAAGCCCAACAACAATACAACCCTTTATTTGTCTTCCTGCCAAATCCAATGACTGAGCAATATCTGAGCCATAGGGTGTCAGCTCCTTTGTCCCTGCTGTTTAGTTTAGCTGGGCGTCTCCTGTGTGACTGGGCACTACCAGGGCAATGCACTAAAGTAACTTTAACTGGAAAACCATAACCACCTCTTGCACAACAACTAATGTAGCGTCAGAATTACCGAGAAGCTACGGCCCCTGCTTCTTTCTCCGTCCAGCTTATCTGTAGGGTCTCTCACACCCAACTACCCCTTCCTGACATGGCAACTTTCCAATAAACACTTTTTAAAACTATTTTAAACAATTCCTATACACACCAAAAGAAAAGGGGTAGTTGGGGTGCATCTGCCGTCAGACCATTTATCTCAGGTTACACATGTCCCACTATTGCACATTTGTTTTTCTTGTTATGTCATTATAATTCAGAAAACCCACCCAATTCTCTCTGGGTGGCCCTTGTGCTGTAGCCCTGAGCCTGTAGCTTGGGAAGAAATTTAATCTTCACTCAAAAAGAGGATGAGTTGGACTGGACCTCCAACATTTAGTATCAGTTTAAAATGGCAAATGTATAAGAACACGGTAAACTAAAGGCCTGACGCGTTTCGTGCATCATATTTTTAAGCATAAAAACAAGTTGTAAAGGGACCCACCAGGAAGCTCCTCCCATTCCTGGGCCAACCATCTCTTCTGTGTCTACTCTATATCCCTCACCCATGTATAATTAAGCATGTTCACTATGTAAACTTACAGGGTCGGCTGGGCTGTCCAGGCCCATCGGTTCTGCGACTGAAGGACCCTCCTACCGGCACCCGGTGTAAAACCTAGCCTTCCCCATTTGCCGCTACCATGTTCAGTTGGGGAGGAGGCTACATTCTGGGTGGTGATCATGTTGGGTCGCTAGGGCCTATGAAGGCTGGAACCCACCTGGATTTTTCCCAGTGTACCAGCAGCCCAGTCCGACACTGCGTATGTTAAATCCAATAATTGATTGGCAAATTTAATTAATCAGTACCATTATTTATTAGTACAATTAATAATCAATAGTAATTAATGGTACAATTAGTACAACTGTACATCGAAATCCATTCCAGAAAAACACTTCCTAGTCGGGTACAAATTCTGTTTCTAAACTGTGTGTATCCTCTATGCAGATACTAAGGGGCAGATTTATTAAGGGTCGAATTAAAAATTAGAATTTTCGATTTTTTTTTTTTTATGGTGAAAACTGTCAAATTCGACTAGGGAATTATCCAAACTTGATTTGAGCTCAGTGACCAATGTGGAGATGTTTGTAGCCTTCCTGACATTCGAGTTTTATTCGGAGAAAAAACTCGAATCGAGTTTGGTCGAATTAGATTCGAATTAGAGTTTTTGGGTCAGTAAAATAGATATTTGATTTTTTTATTGATTAACACCCCAGTCAAATTTTAAGTATATTCAATTTAAGTTATTTTAAAAAATATTGTACCCTTGACAAATGTGCCTCCCTGTATCAACCTGCCGATGTTGATCTTGTATATGACTGTGCCGCTACCTTTGCTTTGCAGGAGGGAGATGTTTGTCCAACTCACAGCCAAGTGCATCAGAGATAGTAAAGGCCACATGAGCCTCAGTCTCTCTCCCCCGTGTGTCATCTCGGCATGGATATTTAATTATCATTTATTAACCCAGTGATGGGAAACAGTCGTGGGATTGATGTAGGAAGGGAGCCATCGTTCCAGGTTGCTCTAGGGACTACTATAACTAGAACACATTGCCCTACATATATATATATATCTCTTTAGTTCATCTTTAGTTCTCCTTTCAAGCAGCAATTTAACTCCTAAAGCAGAGTAAGTTATACAGTTGTGTTCAGAATAATAACAGTGTGTGTAAAAAAGTGAATAAAACTCAGCATTTTGCTTTCCATTGAATGAGGGAACTAATATTGAGTTGTATAACAGTGTTTGTGCTGCACATCTGTGTTGTATGGACTCCACCAACTCCCAACAACCTCTTCCACAATTCCAAAGCATTTCTTGCTTTTATCTCACACCCCATGTCACCCCCTCACAAGTTTTCTATTGGATTGGGGGGTTGGGCCCCTCCATAAGGTCAATCTTGTTGGTGTGGAGCCAAGATGTTGCTCAGTTACTGGTGAGTTTGGCTCGTTGTCTTGTTGAACCCCCATTTCAAGGACATTTCCTCTTGGGCATATGGCAACATGAGCTCTTCAAGTATTTGGAATTGGATTGAAACTGATCCATGATCCCTGGTATGAGATAAATAGTCCCAACACCAGAGTATGAGAAACACCCCCATATCATGATGCTTGTGCCCCCGGCTTCACTCTGTACTGGGGCTTCAATTCAGTGTTTGGGGGGAGTCTGACAAACTGTCTGTGGCCCCTAGACCCAAAAAGAAGAATCTTGATTTCATCAGTCCCCAAACTATTGCTCCATTTCTCTTTAGACCAGTCAATGGGTTCTTTGGCAAATTGTAAGCTCTTCAGCACGTCTTTCTTTCAACAATGGGACTTTGCAGGGGCTTCTTGCCGATAACTTGGCTTCACATAGTCACTAATTGTAACCGTATCACAGGGAACTTTACTCCTTCTTTCATCTTCCTGGAGCTGATCATTGGCTGAGTCTTTGCCATTTTGGCTGTTCTTCTGTCCATTCCAATGGTCGTTTTCTCTTTTCTTCCACGTCTTTCAGGTTTTGGTGCCATTTTAAAGCATTTGAGATCATTTCAGCTGAGCAGCCTCTCATTTTCTGCACTTCTTTATATGTTTTCCCCTCTCTAATCAACTGTTTAATCAAAGTCGGCTGTTCTTCTGAACAATGTGTGGAAGGAGCCATTTGAGTGGGAATTTGCTCCTTCCTTAAATAAATAAGGGCCCAAACTGACTCCTGTTTTGTCACAGAATGAATGAACTCATTAATTGAACCCCACACTGATATTATAAGGAACAAGTTATTATTATTATTAGGAACAAGCCTCAATAAATGATTTAGTGACACAGAATCAGCAGGACACGACTGTTGGGTTTCTATTACTCTACGAAACCTACTTGTAAATTATTTGCCATGTAGAAATATAATTTTTAGCAAAACCAGTGATTGATCAGGTTAGTGATGTTGCGCTACTAATATTCCCCATAGGACCCTGTGAGAATGACGCACTTTCTCCCTGGGTTATGGGATGTATTGGCTTCTCCAATGAACTGGAAAAAGTCTAATTTGAAGCTTCAGCGCCCGCACCCTGCGATCAATGGGAATGGGCTGAAGGTGATGTGACTCCACCACTGAAGGGATGAAATGGAACTGTGGGAAAATCTGCGGGAATAGAAAGGAGAAATGATCTTTATCAGAAAGCTACAACATGTTCCGTGGCGCAGTACAAGAGCAGGGGGGTGTATACAGGACATGAAGTGAAGGACATGGCACTGCACAAAGTGGGCTCCAGGTTTGATCTGATTTAAGCCTCAATGCTGCAGATATTGATATTCCGAAACAATTTGCAATTGGTCTTCATTTTTTACTTTTTGTGGATTTTCAGCTATTTTTTTGCTCAGCATCTCTCCAGTTTGGTATTCCAGCGGCTATCTGGTTGCTAGGGTCTTGTTTACCCTAGCAACCAAGCAGTGGTTGGAACGAGAGGCTGGAATATGAATAGACGAGGGACTGGATAGGAAGATAAGTAATGAAAAGTATCAATAAAATTGTAGCCTCGCAGAGCAATAGGTTTTGGCTTGCGGGGTCAGAGACCCCCATTGGAAAACTTGAAAGAGGCAGAAGAGCAAGGGAAATACTTTAAAAACTATTAAAAATAAGAAAGACCAATTGCAAAGTTGCTAGGAAAAGGATATTCTATAATATACTTAGGATTCACTATTTTTGGATCCTTTGTGAAAGATTCAACCAAATACGAACCGAATCCAAATCCTAATGTGCATATGCTAATTAGGGATGGGAAGGTGAAAAAATGTTTTACTTCCTTGTTTTGTGATAAAAAGTCACGTCATTTCCATCCCCGGATTCTGATTTGGTTCAACCGGGCAGAAGTATTTGGCCGAATCCTGCTGAAAAAGGCCAAATACTGGCCGAATCCTGAACTGAATCCTGGATTCTGTGCATCCCTATAATATACTAAAAATGTATTTAAAGGTGAACCCCCCCTTGAAATAACCCAGGTCCTTAAGGATATATATATTTATAGTGTATATAGAGAGAGAGTATATGTTCAGGGAGAAGGATGAGGCATCGCTGATCATTAAAGTGATTGATGGGAGTTGCAGTTGAGTTACTGGTGCTGAAAGCTCTAGATCAGGAGGGAGACAAGTGATTAAATGACACTTACAGGGTCCAGTGAATTCTAATCTCCCTTTATTACAGGCCACAAGAGCTCAGGGTCACCACTAATTATCCGGCCAGAATCAATCAGATCACACGGGCCTAGGAAAACTAGCACAGCAGCATGACACTGAATTACTGGACTACAACTCCCACAATCCATTAGAGGCCTGGGGGAAACCTTCCTACGCTCAGCTCTGGTGTGGGACCCAATTTGGACCATTCTGATACATCTCTTATTATTATAACGACTGCTAATTACCCAGTGTTTCCCCAGCAGCCCATAGAGAATAATGGCACCACATACACCCACCATTTATTCCCACTGTGCCTATATCTACTCAATATCCCTACTATGCAAAATTCTTCACTGCCTCTTTTGATTGGTCACATTGCAATGACATCACGCCATCTGCCCTCGGCTGCTAGGCCACACCTTCTTTCTTAGGTTTTAGTGGTTGCATTATAACACAATAGGAGGGCTATGGAAATGCTAAGAAAGTCTGCGTCCCTCCAGCCCGATAGACTATGGCAGGTTACAGGATCCTAAACTGTTATGTGAGTGGGTAACACCTACACTGAAACTGGTGATGGTTTGGCCCCTGCACTTAATAAATGACTCCTTTACTTGTCCCATTCTGTTCTCTGCACTGCTGGACCTGACTGCATACACCATTGCAACAATGAAGCAGAAGTTCTTTCCTTTCCAGACAGGATTATAATTTGTCCTGTTTCGCTTCGCCGAAACATTTGCAAATTTCCCACGAAATTCATGAAAGTGCCGATAATTCCAACGCCTGCAACAATATTGCGCGCATTAAAGTCAATGGACGTCCGTTAATTGTCACCGGCGTCAGAATTGTCGCCAACGTCAAAATTCGCTTTTGTTCGTCTCGTTCAAAAAAAAGCTTTGACGCCGGCTAATTTTTGCTGCAATTTGAGAATTTATTCACCGGCGGCAAAACGCAGAAATTTGCCACGAATTTGCGCCTGCCGAATAAATTCACGCCATCTCACTAATTGCAACTCCAAAACACTGCATGCTTGTTCAAGGCATTATGGGAAATCTACTGTTTAAATAGTGCATGTAGTCAGGACCAGCAGTGCAGAGAATATAAACAGACAGACAGACACTGCTTTCAATCTCAGCTATATTTTCACGTAACTATAAAGTGAAATATATGGATATCGGGAAGTTGTATAGAATTTCCCTTCATTAGGCTTCATTGTTCTGGATTAATTTGACTTTTAAGGCCTTGAAGTCTTTCCAGAGAGACTCTGTCATTGATTTGCTATTTCTGCTGTTTTGTTCTTCAGGGAGAGGTTTGTGGCAGCTGATTGGCTAATGCTGGCACCCCATGCCCACCCCAAGCAGGAATAATCACTGTATCAACATGTTTTCCCAGAATGTGATATCAGTGGGGGGGGGGGTAAGATTTGGGCATTGGGCAGGGTTGGCAGAGCTGCTGTTTGTCCAGTTAATCTCCAAACCCTGTTCAACCTCACTATTAACTCTTTCATTCCCATTCCATGATTTACTGAGGATGAAGTTAGAAAACCTCAGCCCCCCCCCCCCCATACCTCCCAGTTCTACATTTCTCTCTTCCAGTTCATTGAGCTCCTTCTTATTTTGGAAAACCCTGATATTTTTTTGGGCGGGGTGCAGCAATTCATGGCTATAAGCCTGCTTTACCCAAAACCCAGACATTAATATAGTGAGAAGACCCTTTGTAATCCCCCCTTGCCCTTCCCCACACCTCCCATCTCTGACTATAGAATTCAAATAGGAGCCTAATGGAATAATTCTTCTTCTACAGCGCACAGACGGTTAAGTGGTGCTCTGATGGACACTTAGTAGATGACAGTTGCTATAATATAATGTAAGTGGCCTTTTTATAATGTCATTGAAACCATTGATGTTTAGCCACATACTGCCCAACCTATCAACCAGTTCTGCACCTTCTACCCAATAGGAATGAAGCTGCGCAACTGTCAGTAACAACTGTCAACAACCTTTAGCTTCAGGAAGTTGTAGTTCAAAACAGCTGGAGGGCTGCAAGTTAGGACCCACCCATGGGGCTGTGTCAGGACAAATACCCTAACCCTTACTGTCTGACCCTCAAACACCTCCTGTTCCCCATCATCCTCTGCTCTATAGGTCCCATTTGGCAGGGTACAATATAACAAAAAGCTCAATACCACCACCTGCTGGAATTGCGAGGAACTGTTTTTATTTATTTATTTTGAATAGACTTTTTAGTAGAGACGCACCAAATCCACTATTTTGGATTCGGCCAAACCCCAGAATCCTTTGTGAAAAATTCAGCCGAATACCGAACTGAATCCGAACCCTAATTTGCATATGCAAATCAGTGAGGGAGAGGGAAAAAGAGAGCCAGACATAAAGCCGCGCACCAAAAGTCACATGATTTTAATGATTCGGATTTGGTTAGACAGGGCAGAAGGATTCGTCCGAATCCGAATCCTGCTGAAAATGGCCAAATACTGAACTGAATCCTGGATTCGGTGTGTCCCTACTTTTAAGTAACTTCTCACCCACTGAAAATGTTATTTTGTACGGTGGTGACTATATGCGAGGCCTGAGTGTAGCCAATGGCAGGATTGCCCCCTCTGGGGTCGTTCACTCATTATTAAAGTACAATAAAAGCCCCCTGGGGGCAGAAGCTGAGAAGTAAACGAGGGAAAGGTTGAGCTCCCATGAACGAACAACGGCTACTGTCAGCCCCCTGGCTACGGCATTCTTATGGGAATGACAAATCCTGTGCCAGTCCAACCGTTACCATGTCAACAAGGCAAAAAATGTGACCCTGGTGCCTGTGCCCTTTACTTACCCTGGTGCCAGGGGCATCACCGGCCTATGAAATATCTCATTCATTAAATTGCCATTTCTTGGAACTGATTCAGTATCTCCCTGGTCTGTTGGCAGTAGGGGTGCAAGTTATTACCTTTGTATGTAAATCGGCCCCATAGACTCACATAGAGCTAAACAGCGCCCCCCAGTGGTTATATTGTCATGAAGCTGCTGCATAAAGACCTCCATGAGTCGGGACTCGATTTCCAGGTTTGGGTTGATCATTTGCATTAGGAAGTGATTTTGGGCAGGCGTGTGTGTGTGTGGGGGGTGAGGGGCTGGGCATAATGAATCCTGTCATGTCACTTTGGGAATAAGCAGAATAACCTCACCAGTCTGACTGAATGAATTTTGTTACAACAGCGCCACCTGCTGGTCATTTTCCCACCAGTCTGACCAACAAGTAGTCAAGGAAGTTGTCAGGAGAAAGAAAGAGGCTGCTCTGATGTTCTTCTGCTTAGGAAAAAATGAGAAACCTTTTCTCACATCTTTCCTAAGCAGAAGAAAATCAGAGCAGCCTCTTTCTTTCTCCTGACAACTTCCTTGACTACTTGCTGGTCAGACTGGTGGGAAACTGACCAGCAGGTGGCGCTGTTGTAACAAAATTCATTCATATTAACAGTACATGTATCCCTTAATATCTTGGAATTAAATAAATAATGAATGTACATTGCAGAAGTGCTTAGAATAGACCCCTCATCAGTTTTACATTCACTTATTTTTAATGATTACTTATCTTTTAAAAGGATACTGTCATGGGATTTTTTTTTCTTCAAAACACATCAGTTAATAGTGCTGCTCCAGCAGAATTCTGCCCTGAAATCCATTTCTTGAAAGAGCAAACAGATTTTTTTATGTTTAATTTTAAAATCTGACATGGGGCTAGACATATTGTCAGTTTCCCAGCTGCCCCCAGTCATGTGACTTGTGCTCTGATAAACTTCAGTCACTCTTTACTGCTGTACTGCAAGTTGGAGTGATATCACCCCCCTCCCTTTCCCCCCCCAGCAGCCTAACAACAGAACAATGGGAAGGTAACCAGATAGCAGCTCCCTAACACAAGATAACAGCTGCCTGGTAGATCTAAGAACAACACTCAATAGTAAAATCCAGGTCCCACTGAGACACATTCAGTTACATTGAGTAGGAGAAACAACAGCCTGCCAGAAAGCAGTTCCATCCTAAAGTGCTGGCTCTTTCTGAAATCACATGACCAGGCAAAATGAGCTGAGATGCACCTACACAAAGATATTACAACTAAATACACTTGCTGGTTCAGGAATGAAATTTTATATTGTAGAGTCAATTATTTGCAGTGTAAACAGTGTCATTTAGAAATAAAATCACATCATAAAAATTGTGACAGAATCCCTTTAAAAGTGAACTACCCCTTTAAGATGTTAGCGTTTTTTTGGTAACAATAGCACCACCTGCTGCTCAGTTAGACCAACTGTCTAGAGGCAGGAGAAAATTAAAGGGGAGGTTCACCTTCAGGGTAACTTTTAGTATGTTATAGAATGTCCAATTCTAAACAACTTTTCAATTGGTCTTCATTATTTATTTTTTACAGTTTATGAAAAATTTTCCTTCTTCTCCTGACTCTTCCTAGCTTTCAAATGGGGGTCACTGACCCCATCTAAAAACAAATGCTCTGTAAGGCTACATAGTAATTATTATTGCTACTTTTTGTTCCTCATCTTTCTGTTCTGACCCTCCCCTATTAATATTCCATATTCTCATTTAAATCAATGCATAGTCGCTAGGGTAATTTGGGCCCTAGCAACCAGATGGCTGAAATTGCAAACTGGAGAGCTGCTAAATAAATAACTCAAAAACAATAAATAATAAAAAATGAAAACCAATTGCAAATTGTCTCAGAATATCCCTCTCTACATCCTACTAACAGTTAACTCAAAGGTGAACAACGGGGATTATTTTAGATTTTTCCTGCGGGTGGAAAGTCAGAATGACCAGCAGGTGGCAGTATTGTTACATTATCATTTATCGATATAGCGCCAGCGCTTTACGTTATATTCACCTGAATTCGTATAAACTACAAAACTGCTTAGAAAAAGTTCTTTGAATCATTTTATATGGTCCCGCGTGAAATTTCTTTTGGAAAACAGATCCTCCCGAGGACTCGGCTCTTTTATTCTCATAAACATTTTTGTTGCCATCTGGTGGCTGATTCCTGTAGTGCGGGTCCTCGGGTCTCTAGCAGGGGCTGGCATAGCAACTAGGGATGCACCGAATCCAGGATTCGGCCTTTTTCAGCAGGATTTGGATTCGGCCGAATCCTTCTGCCCAGCCGAACCGAATCTTAATTTGCATATGCAAATTAGGGGTAGGGAGGTAAATCACATGCAGAAAATGGATTCAGAGCATTGCATTAACTCCAGACATACCAACAAAAATCACTGCAAAAAATGGATTCAGAGCATTGCATTAACCCCAGAGATACCAAAGAGATCTGTAATAAAATTACCTGGTGGTCTAGTGGTGCGGCGGCGTGGACGGCCGCCACGCCGACGCGCTCCTGTTCCGGCCTCCGGCGCTGGTTCTGGTGGTTCTGAATCTTGGTTCTGGTGGTTCCTGAAGCCTTGTGCTGTCTGTTCCTGTGAAACTTGGTTTTGATCCCTGCCTGTTCCTAACTATTCTGATATCCGAATCCTGACCTTTGCCTGCATCTCGACTACTCTTTCTGCCTGACCCCATCTGTTTGATTACCTGGTTTGACCCTTGCCTGCCTGACGATTCTTGATATCTGCCTGCCTCGACCCAGCCTGTCTGACGATTCTCTTGCCTGCTCCATTTGTACCGTGACCTTCGGCCCAAAAGACTATCTACCTGCCGTGCCCCTCTGCTAGCCAGAACATCTCACCTTGTACCCCTCGTTAAGTCCAGGTGGCACCCAAGTAAGCTGAGGGCTCCTCCTGAAGCCCAACGGTGGTCACACTACTGGTGAAGCCGAGCCGAGACCAGGTTACTTGGCACCTGTTCTGGTATTGGGTGCCGGCCGTGACAAGATCACTGCAGAAAATAGATTCAGAGCATTGGATTCAACTCAGACAAACGAATGAGGTCACTGCAGAAAATGGATTCAGAGCATTGCATTAACCCCAGACATACCAAAAAGATCACTGCAGAAAATGGATTCAGAGCATTGCATTAACCCCAAACATACCAAAAAGATCACTGCAGAAAATGGATTCAGAGCATTGTATTACCTCCAGACATACTAAAAAGACTACTGCAATAAATGGATTCAGAGCATTGCATTAACCCCAGACATACCAAAAAGATCACTGCAGAAAATGGATTCAGAGCATTGCATTAACCTCAGACAAAAGAATGAGGTTAATGCAGAAAATGGATTCAGAGCATTGCATTAACTCCAGACATACCCAAAAAATCACTGCAAAAAAATGGTTTCAGAGCATTGCATTAACCTAAGACAAACGAATGAGGTCAGTGCAGAAAATTGATTCAGAGCATTGCATTAACTGCAGACATACCAAAAAGATCACTGCAGAAAATGGATTCAGAGCATTGCATTAACCCCAGACATACCAAAAAGATCACTGCAAAAAATTGATTCAGAGCATTGGATTAATCCCAGACATACCAAAAAGATCACTGCAGAAAATGGATTCAGAGCATTGGATTTTCTTTTTTTTTTTTTAACTTTCTCTTTATTGATTTTTCACATTATCATGTACAATAAAGCTTTGGAGTTTCAAATTTTCTTTTACATAAAGCATTGGTTTTTCACATTGCCGTTTACCATATAATCAACAGTATACATCCAATAAACCTGTGTCACTTCACATAATTGGTACGATCTTAAGGCACATATCTTAACCAGGAAAAGACAAAAACATACTCATGTAATAGACCCAAAGCTATGGGTAGATCATTCACGCCCCAGAATAGGAAGCACAGAGCATTGGATCAACCCCAGACATACTAATAGAATCACTGCAGCAGAATGGATTCAGAGCATTGGATTAACCCCAGACATACTAATAGAATCACTGCAGCAGAATGAATGCAGAGAAATGCAGTAACCTCAGACACCCTGCCTGGGATTCAGCCCACTATATAGTGACCGTCTATAGCATCTTACAGCAGCCCTTCGGCATTTTCCAAAATCCACATATTGCCAGTCTGTACCCTACTAAGATAATTGGAGAAAAAAGGATAATGAACTTTGCATTAACACAAGACTTACCTGTAAGAGTAATGACCACTGTCTAACCCAGGCATGCCAATAAAATCACTGCAGCAGTGGGATTCAGAGCACTTACTTAATGCCAGGCATGCCAATAGGATCACTGCAGAAAATGGAATCACAGCACTGCATTAAGCCCAGAAACACCAGCAAGATCACTGCAGAAAATGGATAATGCTCATTGATTAACCTCAGATATACCAGCAAGATCACTGCAGAAAATGGATAATGCTCATTGATTAACCTCAGGTATTCCTGTAAGATCACTGAAGATGGTGGGTAAGTGCAGGAGAGAGTGTATCAGAGATTGGGTGGAGAAGGCGAGAGGGTATGGGGTCAAGGGAGCAGGTGGTGGGTTTTGAGCTGGCTAGAAGTTTGCTGACTTCATCTAGAGTTGCAGGGGTGAAGGAGTGCAAAGTAGATGTGAGTGGACTGCACGTTGGTCTGAGATTCTTGTTGGACGGTATGCTCAGCCTAATGAGATCGATTTTTTCATCAATCTCATTTTTAGTGCATCACTAATTCCAACCCATTTTCCATAGCCAGTTATGCAGGTTGCTTTTTGGGGCTGGTTTAAAGTAGGGTAGAAAAGCAATTTGCCGAGGGACCCAGTATCATTATAAAGGATCATTGCATTAACCCCAGAGATACCAAAAATGGATAATGCTCATTGATTAACCTCAGGTATTCCTGTAAGATCACTGAAGAAAATGGATTCAGAGCATGGCATTAACCACATACATGCCAGTAAGATGACTGCAGCAAGTTCATTAAATCTTGGGGCCCCTCATGCAACTAAATTAATGGGACTTTTACCATTTGTGACCACAGTGGTGCAGTGCTATAACTATAACTCCCACCTTCTTGTAATCACCCTTTCTCCCCCAAAGACCAAAGCTTTTAAAGCTTTTATTAAACCATTGCAATTTCTTTTCTGTTTTTCCTTCTCTATCCTCTTGTCCTTCCTCTATTGGACATACAGTAATGTCTGAGATCCGGCTCTGGCAGATGTTCCCAAAATCAGTTTATTGCTTCTTATTGTCCCCTGCTGGCTCTGCACCAAGGGAAAAAAATCATTTGACTGCGCTAAGTACAAAAGCCCCAATTGAGTGACTGCCTTTATTATAGCAAGTGCCACACAGACCAACAGAGAGAGATGAGTTCAACAGAAACTGTTATTAAAGGGATCCTGTCATTGGAAAACATGTTTTTTTCAAAACGGATCAGTTAATAGTGCTGCTCCAGCAGAATTCTGCACTGAAATCCATTTGTCAAGAGCAAACAGACTTTTTTTATTCAATTTTGAAATCTGACATGGGGCTAGACATTTTGTCAATTTCCCAGCTGCCCCTGGTCATGTGACTTGTGCCTGCACTTTACGAGAGAAATGCTTTCTGGCAGGCTGCTGTTTTTCCTTCTCAATGTAACTGAATGTATCAGAGCACAAGTCACATGACTTGGGGCAGCTGGGAAATTGACAATATGTCTAGCCCCATGTCAGATTTCAAAATTGAATACAAAAAAACCTGTTTGCTCTTTTGAGAAATGGATTCAGTGCAGAATTCTGCTGGAGTAGCACTATTAACTGATTCATTTTGAAAAAAAATGTTTTTCCCATGACAGTATCCCTTTAACTTATAACATCAATAAGATGGTATTTTTTGCTCAGAATGTTACTTTCTCAGGTAATTTCTTATCATCATGTGACCATCACTTCCTTCCAGGAGGAAGCACAGCAGTTCTGTCATGCTTTATGGCTAGAGTCTAAATGTAGAACCAGAATCAGTTCAATATCTGTCCATCCAGTTCAGCGGTTCTACAATATATCGGTAATGAAGCATATGTATCATTACATTATTATTATTATTATTACATTAATATGTAAGGGACAATTTTATTTTGTTGCAGCGAATTTTCGTGGGCGGCAAAACGCAGAAATTCGCTGTGAATCCATGCCTGGCGAATTTATTAGCCCATCACTACTTCCAACCCATTTTCAGTAGCCAGTTGTGCAGGTTGCTTTTCGGGGCTGGTTTAAAGTAGGGTAGAAAAGAAATTTGCAGAGGGATCCAGTATCATTACAAAGGATCTTTGATATTGTGTTATAATAGCTGACGACTACAACTCCCAGCGTCCCACTTAAAAATCCAGCACAAGGCTGTTCAACCATTTTGGACCCCCATTATTGGTTTACATCGCCCCCCGATGAGATCCTAAGCTTCATGCTTTGCTGTAGACCCCATCTCTTTTTTTCCAGGCCAATAAATCTGAAATATTCCAACGGTCAGTTTTCTATTAGTATCGTATACTAAAAATAAAAATAACTTTAATGCTATTTATCCAGATTATCTCCTGCAATGGCCCCAAGTGATTAACCAAAGCCAAACCACAGTGCCCTGCCCCCTGCTGGCACGTTACCTTCTCCAGGAGATGAGATAATTGTTCTTAAAGGGATCCTGTCATCGGAAAACACGTTTTTTTCAAAACACATCAGTTAATAGTGCTACTCCAGCAGAATTCTGCACTGAAATCCATTTCTCAAAAGAGCAAACAGATTTTTTTATATTCAATTTTAAAATCTGACATGGGGCTAGACATATTGTCAGTTTCCCAGCTGCCCTCAGTCATGTGACTTGTGCCTGCACTTTAGGAGAGAAATGCTTTCTGGCAGGCTGCTGTTTTTCCTTCTCAATGTAACTGAATGTGTGAGACATGGGTTTTTACTATTGAGTGTTGTTCTTAGATCTACCATGTAATTCTCCTACCGCACACCTGTAGTTCACCACTCCTGCAAGCTGGTGGTGCGTTCCTTCCGTTGACCCGGCCGGGTCCCTTAGCAACCAATGTGTAAAAAAAAAAACGGATCCGCACACACACCGATTAGTGCAGTCGGGGATTATCCCCTTTTATTCAGCCACCAAACACCAAACATGTTTGGTGGCTGAATAAAAGGGGATAATCCCCGACTGCACTAATCGGTGTGTGTGCGGATCCGTTTTTTTTTTTTTTTTTTTTTACACTTCCAGGCAGCTGTTATCTTGTGTTAGGGAGCTGCTATCTGGTTACCTTCCCATTGTTCTTTTGTTTGGCTGCTGGGGGGGAAGGGAGGGGGTGATATCACTCCAACTTGCAGTACAGCAGTAAAGAGTGATTGAAGTTTATCAGAGCACAAGTCACATGACTTGGGGCAGCTGGGAAATTGACAATATGTCTAGCCCCATGTCAGATTTCAAAATTGAATACAAAAAAATCTGTTTGCTCTTTTGAGAAATGGATTTCCGTGCAGAATTCTGCTGGAACAGCACTATTAACTGATTTATTTTGAAAAATTTTGTTTTTCCCATGACAGTTTCCCTTTAATAATTGAGATTGAGAATTATTAAGAATAATTGAGACGAGATAATTGTTTTCCCTTTGGAAAGAGAATAACTTCCTGGTGCATGTGTGCTATGGATAAGCAAGCACGGGATTCTGGGAGAACACTCATTTGATCAGCATTATCACATGGGGTAGGGACGAGAGCTCAGGCAGCACAGAAATATACCAGTTATCCAGTATAAGGGTCATTAATGAACGCAGTGCAGGGAACCCTGGAATTAACGCTGATTCTGCAGGGTCAATGGGGATGGCACTTGTTATTGAAAGTTCAGTAACAGAAGCAACAACACAATCCCCATTGTGCGCACGTTACTTTATTGTATATACAAAGGCCCACATGATACACAATCCTCCCATAATCCAAACAGTCTACAAAATAAAAAGGCACCAAAACAGGGTTTTTCAAAAAGTCACTTCCTACTCTGCGTGTCTGCAAACCCCCCCCCCCAAATCCGCTAACAAATAACCTTTGTTATAAAACAATTGTATAAAAGTAAATAAGACAAAAAAGCTTAAAACATCCCCAGCAGATCTCATGTATAGAAAAAGAAGAAAAAAAGAAAGGCAATAACTGGCATTTGTAACAGCTGAAAGAAACATTAAAGGATAAGTAGACCTTAAAAATAAGGGAATATAAAATTGATGAGGGGTCTATTCTAAGCACTTCTGCAATGTACATTCATTATTTATTTTCTTTTGATTGCAAGATATTAAGGGATACATGTACTGTTAATATGAATGAATTTTGTTACAACAGCGCCACCTGCTGGTCAGTTTCCCACCAGTCTGACCAGCAAGTAGTCAAGGAAGTTGTCAGGAGAAAGAAAGAGGCTGATGTTCTTCTGCTTAGGAAAGATGTATAAAAAGGTTTCTAATTTTATTCCTAAACAGAAGAAAATCAGAGCAGCCTCTTTCTTTCTCCTTGACTACTTGGTGGTCAGAAAATGGTGGCGCTGTTGTAACAAAATTCATTCATATTAACAGTACATGTATCCCTTAATATCTTGGAATTTAAAGAAAATAAATAATGAATGTACATTACAGCAGTGTTTAGAGTAGCCCCCCCCTCAATTTTACATTCAGTTATTCTTAAGGTTTACTTATCCTTTAAGGGGAGAACCAGAGTCGGGCCGAGCCCACATTTCTGACCCACGAGATACAAGGTTTTAAACTTTTCTCAATGGACTCCACTACAAGGATTTGAGGGGCCACTGATGAAGTGTAAGAGTACTAAGAGGTGCAACGGTGCACCCAACTTCTTATTTAGGGATAACTTCTCACAGGGTGCCTTGGTGCAGTTTTTGGGATGAGAGAGAGTGGGAGAGAGAGGCATAGGCCACACCTTGAGGACATGAGATGCCCTTGAATTAACAAAGACCCAAGAATCTCCACCCAAGAAATGAAGTGATCAACCAAAATGTAAGACCCCCCACCCTCTAATCTAATGGTTGGATAGGAAAATCCCTTTAGCTGGGTTTTCTGTGTCTCTTGAATGTAACTGCTGATAATGGCACAAATAATGAACAAAACCCAAAGCACAGGCACAACAGCATGTTACTAACTGCCCCCTAACTGTCATGTGTATGTGTCCTAATGACAGTTTTTAGTTGATTTGATTCTATAGAAATGAACGCTCTCCGTTGGACCTAATGAGCCAGTGACCCATCATTACAGTCATTATGTAGAAGGAGGCACTTCCTCATGTTCTTCTGTTATGTCCTAATGTCTCTGCAGAGGGGTCTCTGGCTCAGGCCCAACTTCTGGGCAATGTTTTTAGATATCCTGGGATTGTGTCCCGGCCTGACCCCTACCTGTTACATTCTACTGGATCCATGGACATTGGACTTGGTTTGGAGGACACTCCCATGGTCGGGAAACACTTTGTTTAAATATTATTGTTTGGAAATAGCCAAGAAACATTCATGATCGGTGATTTCCCTTTAAATCAGCAGCAATATGGCAGCTCACAGTTAAAGGGGAACATCCCTCTTTTATTTATTTTTTTTGTTTTTTTTACCAAATGAAGGAAAATAATCCTAAGCAACTTTCCAGTATGGTTTCAAAGATTTCTGTAAATGTAATTGCCATTGAAAAAATGTCTGTCTGTCTTTTTTTTTTTATTTAGCGGCTCTCCAGTTTTGTCCAAATTCCCCTAGCAACCATGCACTGATTTGAATAAGAGACTGGAATATGAATAGGAGAGGCCTGAATAGAAAGATCAGGAATAACGTTTTAATAACAATACATTTGTAGCCTTAGAGAGTGCATTCAATTTTCAGGTGGGGTCAGTGACCCCTGTTTGAAAGCTGGAAAGAGTCAGAAGAAGAAGAAGGCAAATAATTCTAAAACTATATAAAATAAATAATGAAGACCAATTGAACAGTTGGCAAGATTTGGCCATTTTATAACATACTAAAAGTTAACTCAAAGGTGAAACACCCCTTTAACCTTATATTTATAGGGACTTTCAGTGTAATTTAATTGATCGTAATTGCTTTTTATTGGTCAGTACTCAGTACTGTAGACGGCAAGGCTAGAAGGAATTGGTAGGCAAAGGAGGGAGGAAGCAGCAGCCAATCAGAGCATTACAACAGCCACATTTCACATATTAGCTGAGCCAATCACAAACTCTACCTGCGACACAACATGTGAAAGCTCCTCTATAGGCGGATGGGTCCAACTGGTTCCTTTAAAGTCCTACCATTAGGTTTGGTGGGTTGGGGCCCTATTGGTCCCCATTGCAGTGCCCTTATCTGTAATCTGCTGTCGCTTTAATAATGAACTGATCTGAGCAGTTTCTATAACTTGTCCTGACTGGGGCTCAGTTCTATGATATAACCTGGTACAGGCATTTGGGTCGTGTCTATAACTGGTTCTGAAATAAGGCAACAACAACAGGCAATATCCTAATAAAGGTCCATTTAGAAAATTGTTGCGGTTTTGTGCTCTTTGATGCAGGCGATGCTGCTGGGCGGGGGGTCTAACACAGGGAGAACCTCCTAGAGTTGATGTTCATTTTGGTGACCCCAATAAGTTTTAGGGGGGTGGAGAGGCTGAAAGGAGACATGAGGGGGAAATCACACAGCAGGTCGGACAGCTCGTCCCTCTCCTCCATTTCGTAGGTTGCGTCGTTCAGCATGCGCCGGTGCAGGTGACACGTCTGCTCGATCTTCAGTTTGTTGATGTCGCTGCGCAGTCGCATGAGTTGCCTCGCCAGTTGCTGGTCCTGTAGCCGCATCTCTGTCTGAAAGAGACACACGTAAAGCAACAGTCAGTGATATTCTCTGGGTACAGGGGAGCGGCACGGCTATCGTTTATATAGTAGAACCCCCATTTTATGTTTTTCAGGGGACCAGGAAAAAATTACGGGAAAATGTAAAATCAGGGAAATGCGTTAAAGTTAATAACAAGGGTTAAACATTGCAGAGTTAATGTTACACTACGGGGGGCATGTGCGTCTCTGTCGGTCACATACACAACCTAAAGCAATAAGTGATTGGTGCAGGACTGTATAAAGCAATAAGTGATTGGTGCAGGACTGTATAAAGCAATAAGTGATTGGTGCAGGACTGTATAAAGCAATAAGTGATTGGCGCAGGACTGTATAAAGCAATAAGTGATTGGCGCAGGACTGTATAAAGCAATAAGTGATTGGCGCAGGACTGTATAAAGCAATAAGTGATTGGCGCAGGACTGTATAAAGCAATAAGTGATTGGCGCAGGACTGTATAAAGCAATAAGTGATCAGTGCAGGACTGTATAAAGCAATAAGTGATTGGTGCAGGACTGTATAAAGCAATAAGTGATTGGCGCAGGACTGTATAAAGCAATAAGTGATTGGTGCAGGACTGTATAAAGCAATAAGTGATTGGCGCAGGACTGTATAAAGCAATAAGTGATTGGCGCAGGACTGTATAAAGCAATAAGTGATTGGCGCAGGACTGTATAAAGCAATAAGTGATTGGCGCAGGACTGTATAAAGCAATAAGTGATTGGCGCAGGACTGTATAAAGCAATAAGTGATTGGCGCAGGACTGTATAAAGCAATAAGTGATTGGTGCAGGACTGTATAAAGCAATAAGTGATTGGCGCAGGACTGTATAAAGCAATAAGTGATTGGTGCAGGACTGTATAAAGCAATAAGTGATTGGTGCAGGACTGTATAAAGCAATAAGTGATTGGCGCAGGACTGTATAAAGCAATAAGTGATTGGTGCAGGACTGTATAAAGCAATAAGTGATTGGTGCAGGACTGTATAAAGCAATAAGTGATTGGTGCAGGACTGTATAAAGCAATAAGTGATTGGTGCAGGACTGTATAAAGCAATAAGTGATTGGTGCAGGACTGTATAAAGCAATAAGTGATTGGTGCAGGACTGTATAAAGCAATAAGTGATTGGTGCAGGACTGTATAAAGCAATAAGTGATTGGGCGCAGGACTGTATAAGCAATAAGTGATTGGCGCAGGACTGTATAAAGCAATAAGTGATTGGCGCAGGACTGTATAAAGCAATAAGTGATTGGCGCAGGACTGTATAAAGCAATAAGTGATTGGCGCAGGACTGTATAAAGCAATAAGTGATTGGCGCAGGACTGTATAAAGCAATAAGTGATTGGCGCAGGACTGTATAAAGCAATAAGTGATTGGCGCAGGACTGTATAAAGCAATAAGTGATTGGTGCAGGACTGTATAAAGCAATAAGTGATTGGTGCAGGAACTGTATAAAGCAATAAGTGATTGGCGCAGGACTGTATAAAGCAATAAGTGATTGGCGCAGGACTGTATAAAGCAATAAGTGATTGGTGCAGGACTGTATAAAGCAATAAGTGATTGGTGCAGGACTGTATAAAGCAATAAGTGATTGGTGCAGGACTGTATAAAGCAATAAGTGATTGGTGCAGGACTGTATAAAGCAATAAGTGATTGGTGCAGGACTGTATAAAGCAATAAGTGATTGGCGCAGGACTGTATAAAGCAATAAGTGATTGGCGCAGGACTGTATAAAGCAATAAGTGATTGGTGCAGGACTGTATAAAGCAATAAGTGATTGGTGCAGGACTGTATAAAGCAATAAGTGATTGGTGCAGGACTGTATAAAGCAATAAGTGATTGGCGCAGGACTGTATAAAGCAATAAGTGATTGGCGCAGGACTGTATAAAGCAATAAGTGATTGGTGCAGGACTGTATAAAGCAATAAGTGATTGGTGCAGGACTGTATAAAGCAATAAGTGATTGGTGCAGGACTGTATAAAGCAATAAGTGATTGGTGCAGGACTGTATAAAGCAATAAGTGATTGGTGCAGGACTGTATAAAGCAATAAGTGATTGGCGCAGGACTGTATAAAGCAATAAGTGATTGGCGCAGGACTGTAATAAAGCAATAAGTGATTGGCGCAGGACTGTATAAAGCAATAAGTGATTGGCGTCAGGACTGTATAAAGCAATAAGTGATTGGTGCAGGACTGTATAAAGCAATAAGTGATTGGTGCAGGACTGTATAAAGCAATAAGTGATTGGTCGCAGGACTGTATAAAGCAATAAGTGATTGGTGCAGGACTGTATAAAGCAATAAGTGATTGGCGCAGGACTGTATAAAGCAATAGTGATTGGCGCAGGACTGTTAAATATCTAAAGCAATAAGTTGATTGGCGCAGGACTGTATAAAGCAATAAGTGATTGGTGCAGGACTGTATAAAGCAATAAGTGATTGGCGCAGGACTGTATAAGCAATAAGTGATTGGTGCAGGACTGTATAAGCAATAAGTGATTGGTGCAGGACTGTATAAAGCAATAAGTGATTGGTGCAGGACTGTATAAAGCAATAAGTGATTGGTGCAGGACTGTATAAAGCAATAAGTGATTGGTGCAGGACTGTATAAAGCAATAAGTGATTGGTGCAGGACTGTATAAAGCAATAAGTGATTGGCGCAGGACTGTATAAAGCAATAAGTGATTGGCGCAGGACTGTATAAAGCAATAAGTGATTGGTGCAGGACTGTATAAAGCAATAAGTGATTGGCGCAGGACTGTATAAAGCAATAAGTGATTGGCGCAGGACTGTATAAAGCAATAAGTGATTGGCGCAGGACTGTATAAAGCAATAAGTGATTGGCGCAGGACTGTATAAAGCAATAAGTGATTGGCAGGACTGTATAAAGCAATAAGTGATTGGCGCAGGACTGTATAAAGCAATAAGTGATTGGCGCAGGACTGTATAAAGCAATAAGTGATTGGCGCAGGACTGTATAAAGCAATAAGTGATTGGCGCAGGACTGTATAAAGCAATAAGTGATTGGCGCAGAGACTGTATAAAGCAATAAGTGATTGGTGCAGGACTGTATAAAGCAATAAGTGATTGGGCAGGACTGTATAAAGCAATAAGTGATTGGTGCAGGACTGTATAAAGCAATAAGTGATTGGCGCAGGACTGTATAAAGCAATAAGTGATTGGCGGCAGGACTGTATAAAGCAATAAGTGATTGGTGCAGGACTGTATAAGCAATAAGTGATTGGCGCAGGACTGTAATAAAGCAATAAGTGATTGGTGCAGGACTGTATAAAGCAATAAGTGATTGGTGCAGGACTGTATAAAGCAATAAGTGATTGGCGCAGGACTGTATAAAGCAATAAGTGATTGGTGCAGGACTGTATAAAGCAATAAGTGATTGGTGCAGGACTGTATAAAGCAATAAGTGATTGGTGCAGGACTGTATAAAGCAATAAGTGATTGTGCAGGACTGTATAAAGCAATAAGTGATTGGCGCAGGACTGTATAAAGCAATAAGTGATTGGCGTAGGACTGTATAAAGCAATAAGTGATTGGTGCAGGACTGTATAAAGCAATAAGTGATTGGTGCAGGACTGTATAAAGCAATAAGTGATTGGGCAGGACTGTATAAAGCAATAAGTGATTGGCGCAGGACTGTATAAAGCAATAAGTGATTGGCGCAGGACTGTATAAAGCAATAAGTGATTGCAGGACTGTATAAAGCAATAAGTGATTGGTGCAGGACTGTATAAAGCAATAAGTGATTGGTGCAGGACTGTATAAAGCAATAAGTGATTGGTGCAGGACTGTATAAAGCAATAAGTGATTGGTGCAGGACTGTATAAAGCAATAAGTGATTGGTGCAGGACTGTATTAAAGCAATAAGTGATTGGCGGCAGGACTGTATAAAGCAATAAGTGATTGGCGCAGGACTGTATAAAGCAATAAGTGATTGGCGTAGGACTGTATAAAGCAATAAGTGATTGGTGCAGGACTGTATAAGCAATAAGTGATTGGCTCAGGACTGTATAAAGCAATAAGTGATTGGTGCAGGACTGTATAAAGCAATAAGTGATTGGTGCAGGACTGTATAAAGCAATAAGTGATTGGTGGCAGGACTGTATAAAGCAATAAGTGATTGGTGCAGGACTGTATAAAGCAATAAGTGATTGGCGTCAGGACTGTATAAAGCAATAAGTGATTGGCGCAGGACTGTATAAAGCAATAAGGTGATTGGCGCAGGACTGTATAAAGCAATAAGTGATTGGTGCAGGACTGTATAAAGCAATAAGTGATTGGTGCAGGACTGTATAAAGCAATAAGTGATTGGTGCAGGACTGTATAAAGCAATAAGTGATTGGTGCAGGACTGTATAAAGCAATAAGTGATTGGCGCAGGACTGTATAAAGCAATAAGTGATTGGCGCAGGACTGTATAAAGCAATAAGTGATTGGCGTAGGACTGTATAAAGCAATAAGTGATTGGTGCAGGACTGTATAAAGCAATAAGTGATTGGCTCAGGACTGTATAAAGCAATAAGTGATTGGTGCAGGACTGTATAAAGCAATAAGTGATTGGTGCAGGACTGTATAAAGCAATAAGTGATTGGTGCAGGACTGTATAAAGCAATAAGTGATTGGTGCAGGACTGTATAAAGCAATAAGTGATTGGCGCAGGACTGTATAAAGCAATAAGTGATTGGCGCAGGACTGTATAAAGCAATAAGTGATTGGCGTAGGACTGTATAAAGCAATAAGTGATTGGTGCAGGACTGTATAAAGCAATAAGTGATTGGTGCAGGACTGTATAAAGCAATAAGTGATTGGCGCAGGACTGTATAAAGCAATAAGTGATTGGCGTAGGACTGTATAAAGCAATAAGTGATTGGCGCAGGACTGTATAAAGCAATAAGTGATTGGTGCAGGACTGTATAAAGCAATAAGTGATTGGCGCAGGACTGTATGAAGCAATAAGTGATTGGTGCAGGACTGTATAAAGCAATAAGTGATTGGTGCAGGACTGTATAAAGCAATAAGTGATTGGTGCAGGACTGTATAAGGGGGCAGACTCATTGCAATTGACCATTTAAAGGCAGAACCAATGCAACATATACATCTGGTTAGTATTTTACCCTCTCAAATGCGGAAAACTTAAAATCAGGGGACTTAAAATTGAGTTTTTATTGTATATCATTTGCTGGAAAATAAAAAGGAATTTTAGCTCCTTAATGAAGGTCACATACCTAAGCTTTCCCAAACCTGCCCCAATTATGGCCAAACTTTACCCCCAACCCAACAAACCCCACCCACTTCCCAAGCCCCACCCCTTTCATAACCTGCAAACTGCTCTTTTCCAATTCCAGGGCCTCCCTTTGCCATAGGGCCCCTGACTCCAGTGCCCCCTTTATGCCCATCATGGTATAATGAGTGTCTGTATAAGGTACAGTAAAACACAGAATCCATAGTCTGAAAAAAAACAGGGGTCCCTAGCCCCTGTGGGACCCACTGACCCAGACCCGCCCGAACGCATAAAGAAATGATGCTCATAAAGCAGGTAGAGATGCGGGATTTGTGGCTGGGGGTCCCTGATGTAGCAGCCCCAGTGGGCCCAGACCCCCTCAGTCCAACCCTGTCCGTAATAGTTGGGGGTCATACCCTAGAGTGGGCCAAATCAATGGAAGGGAGGCAATCTTGTATTTGGGTACTGCAGGAACAGTGTATTTGTTGAGTTGGAGATTTTTGGGGTCCAAAAAGTAGGAACCTCTGCTTTGTTAGAGACTTCCACTGTGGTCTGGACACGGGCAGGCCCATTTATCAAAGTCCAAATTTATCTCAATATTTTCTGAAAACAGGTTTTTTTCTCTGTATTTATCAATACACTTTCCCGAAAGTTTTGTTTGCGGGAAAAAGCCATAAAAAATCGTGAAAAAAAAACAAATCGTACAACTTGTATGGATTTTCCACCCGAAAACTCCAACAAAAAAACCCAACAAAATCTTTGGATTATTGCACGAAACCCAGTGCAGATGGGGAGGCTTATCAAAGTCTGAATTTATTTCAATATTTTCTGAAAACAACTCTGACCAAATCTGAAAAAAGCGTGGAAAAATATATTTTTTTCGGATTTTCCACCTGGAACCCAGCGAAAATATCTCCGGGACTTCTCCCATTTACTTATATGCAACATCGGCACGTCTGAGATGCCGGATTTTCGGATTCGGACTTTTTCTATCCTCAGAGTATAATAGATCCCGAAAAATTTGTTTTTTTTCTTACTAAAAATTCAGATTTTATACTAAAGAAAGACAATTTTTTTCAGGCATTCAGAGTTTAGTAAATAACTAGTGAACTTGAAGATAAACGGTTGCTAGAGTAATTGTTTGCTCAATTTTTCTTTGGTTTTAGTAAATAACCCCCCTATTATCAGTTTTGTAACCACATTTAACAAATGATTTTATTTCAAGCCTCTTCATTGTGGCCATTGCAGTTCTGGAGTATCCGCAATAGCAACATCTAGTCCCAAGTTTATATTGATTGTCTTGCAGCCCGTGCCCCTCATCAGTTGGATCCTTGTAGGGGGGGGTAGCCCCAAAATTAGTATATTTCAGTATTTTCATTATATGCAAAGCACTGGGGTAACACACAGATCTCACTCATAAAACTATTGATCCCTGTTTCTAAAACCGCCAGATTGAGCTCTGATTCTCCCAGAGGGGTTGGAGGCTAGAGCTGCGGCAGCAAAGAAAGATTCCTTTTATTTCTGGAATAAATCTCAAATGACTTTATTTTCATTCACAAAGGAGAAGTGACATTTAATTCCTTTGTTCTAGGCCTGAAATGCCCCCCCCCTGCTCTGCCAGCCCTCGGCACCGTCACACAGACGCCCGAATCAGATGGGGGAGTTGCAGAGACATTAGAGAGAATGGCAGGGGCAGGAATAGGGTTGCCATCTAGCCGGTATTTTAAATTTTTTAAAATGATGGTTGATCCCAATGTTATTAATAGGGAATAAAGATAAATATATAGGAAGGTCAGTGATCCCAATGTTATTAATAGGGAATAAAGATAAATATATAGGAAGGTCAGTGATCCCAATGTTATTAATAGGGAATAAAGATAAATATATAGGAAGGTCAGTGATCCCAAGGTCATATGTCTCCTTTGCATTAGCTACATTACCCCCTCTCCATCATGGTCACCCCCATTTCTGCTTTCTGCATTTCTTTCCCCAAGCGGCTCCAAAATTCGCTTATCTTGAACAGTATGAATTGTACAGAAAGTTCTCCGTCTCCTCCCCTACAGCACAATAATGCCGTGTATTTATGTACAATTACTATGTAGCAACATTGGGTAAATGTATTCCTGAGAGTTATAATTAGGATAATGAATGGCGGCACCCCAAGCCAACTATATAGCCATTATAATAAACACTGTCAGTCTCCAGCTGAGAAGGAATAAGATAATTAGATTTTAATGCCAAATTCCTTGGAGAGACCCAGATTTTAGAAAATTCGACCGCAATTGTACAAATAAATTGGAATCTTGTGTTTATGGGATTATGAGCCGCCTGTCAGACAAACCATCAGCCTAAAATCATGTTTGTAATGGAAATGCAGCTTCTACCTTTCTCGTGTAGGTTGACGCTTGGGGCTCAGTCTGATGGACAGTTATGGTGAGAATTGGCCTATATCTGTACTTGGAGGGTGGATTTTCAAGAGAGGCCACATCCAAAGTTTGGACCTTCAAGGTGGGTTCTCTCAAAAGGCTGGTCATTCAAGGGTGGGCCCTGTTCCAACACTGGACCTTCAAGGGTGGGCCCTGTACAAAGCCTGGACTTTCAAGGACAGGCCCTGCCCAAAGACTAGACCTTCCAGGGTGGGCACTATCCAAAGCATGGGCCTTCAAGGTTGGGTCCTGTCCAAAGGCTGGACCTTCAAAGCTGATCCTGTCCAAAGGTTGGACCTTCAAGGTTGGGATGTGTCTAAAGGTTGACCTTCAAAGGTGGCCCCTGTCCAAAGTCTGGAATTTCAAGTTTGGGCCCTGTCCAAAGACTGAACCTTCAAGGGAGGGGCCTATCCATGTCAGGCTTAAAATGAAAATGCAATGGAACCAGACAGGGTGGGAGATGGGAGGTTTATCTGTTTTCTGTAAGAGCTCATGTATCTTCTCCTGAGGGGCAGTTGCTGTATGTGCTGTATGTGCCCACCTGCAGGTGTGTTGCCTGGGGCAAGACAGAAGTCAAGGAAGGTATCAATGCTCTACAGCACGTCAGTATTTTAGGAGTCACAAAGGAACCGGATCCAGGCCCCTCAGGGTTTTGGAAAGAAATCTAATAAGCCAACTTGCTATATGTATATTTACTGAAGATTAGATAGACCAAAGTACATTTGTTTTATCACAGAATAAGTATGTCAGTTGCACAGCATGTATCATACAGATGCACTTACCAATACTGACTTTTATAGTCGGAACATTATTTTATATGTGTATTCGTGAACTGTTATGGAAGAAATCTCCTCATTCCATAAGACCGATTGTATTAGAACCTTGCCAAATAAAGCAGTTATGTCACCAGAGAGATCTTTAAAACACACCTTATGAAATTCCTGCTTTGTACTGAATCCCAACCAGAGGCAAATAAGAGGCGGGTGGGTGTTATTCTGTCCTTCCTTAAGCAGATAGAATCCCCTCCTGTTTCCTAAGACATTTGAGAGACTGAGTGGGTGGCAGCCTTGCTCAAGGCTAAAGAGTAGGTACCACAATCTCCTGCTTAATTAAAGGTGGCCATAGATGTAGAGATCCGCTTGTTTGCAGCGCCGGATTTCTTTTCCAGCCACCCCTTGGCCGCGCGGTCTGACCAGGCGGCCGCGCGGTCCTAGCGCCCTCCTTCCCAGCGCGCCGGCGAAAAACCGCTGGTGTAGTTGAATCGGGACGCGAACATCCCCATAATGTGGCTGGGCGGCATGCCGCCCCTATTTTTTGCCGCCCTAGGCCCGGGCCTATCCGGCCTTGCCGCAAATCCGGGCCTGCTTGTTTGGCGATCTCTCCCCGATATGACCACATTGAAGTGAGCGATAACGGGGGCGGTCGGATTGCAGGACTGCATAGATGCGGCCGCGATCCGACAGGATTTTTTAACCTGCCCGAGATATCGATCAGGGAAGCCCGTCGGATGGCCCCACACATGGGCCAATATGCTGCCGACTCGGTTTGTCGGCAGATTTTATTGGCCCGTATATGGGGGCCTTAAGAGTGAAACTTCTTTCTAAAACAGTGAAGGTTCTTAAATTTATATGCATGATTTGGGAATGGGGGTAAGATGAGTTACTTACCAGTTCCTTCCGTAGCCAGTTTAGAGCTTCATCAATATTATCAAACCCATTTATTTTCCTGGAACCAATATCAGTCTCCTTTGGAACACTTGAGTCCAGCTGGACCCGTTCTATGTTCTGAGTAAAAGGTTCCTCTCCATCTCTTGGCTGCTGGTTCACCTGTGGTGGTTCTTCTGGTGGTGGCTTTGGGCTTTTCCATGTTTGGTCTTCAAGCTTTGCTCTCCATTCTATATAAGAAGGTCTCCTAGTCTCCAATCTCAGCTTCTCTGTTAGGGCCTTTAGGCTTTTAAGGTGGTCATCATGAGGAGGCGGCACTAAAGTGGTATCAGTTTCATTGTCAACATCCTCAATTTGTATATTTGGTAAGGACATGTTGCTGGTTGGGAGCTCGGCACCAGGGAATGATAAAATACAAGTGCTTTAGTTCATTTTGCACCCCTCGTTCCTCTCCTTTTCATGAAACGGCCTCCAGTTAACCTAAAATTTACTTGCGTTGACTCATCTGTTTGATTGCAGAGTGCGGCATATCTAAAATAACAAAGTGTTGTATAACTTCATTAAATCATGATTAGGCTGATGGATAAAATTACAGAAGTAAAAAAAAAATTAAGTTATCATTTAAATGAATCTGGGATGAGGCATTTCTTCCTTTCAGTGTGGATTAAGTGATTGGGGAGAGTGAAAGGCATCAGCGAGTGTGTGATTGCTCAGTGTTAGATATTCCATGAGACGGAGAAGAATAATGAGTTTGCATTGGTATGTGCGGCACATGTCTGGATATAGTCGTGTTCAGAAATAACACAGGCCGATTGTTAATGACAAAGTTGCTTTAAATCTTTTGATTTGGCTTCTGTGCAATTAAATAGAGAGGTTAAGTCACTAGGAGGTTTATCAGTCTCAACAGGCCTAGAACATGGCATGGCCAAACATCTTAATTCATATTATTATATAGGATATCGCTGAAGCTTATATTATCAGATGCCTTAAAATTTGATCTTCCCAGAACACATAGAGAAACCCATTAGGACCTGTTTGCTGTCGATCCACAACCTGATGTTACAAGTTTTATCTGGAGCTACATTGCTTGTAATGGTCTCTGGAGGTATTACTCAGTTCAATATGCAGCATCAATATCATATATAACACACAAGATCTACTGGCGTTTATTACTGGGAATATAGACTATTTCTTTCATAGTTGTAACTGCAGGACTGTAGCAGTGGGACTGTGGGTTAGCAGGTATAGGGAAAGTCTCTTTCAATTCCATATAAATGTAGGGACCCATAGGGTTAATTCCTTACAGTCGAAACCACATGTCTGGAAATCCCCTGGATTTGAGCTACAGGGTCTACCTAAAGCCTTGGCAGGGGCAGAAGCCCTTGTGCCTGTGCAGCATGGCAGATACCGGAGGGTGTCACTAGATGTCGCTGCTGCACCACTTTTCTATAAATAGGAGATGCCATGTGCTCATGATTGGATTTGCTGATTTTACTTCACTGAGGACAGAGTGGGAGTAAGAATCTGGCCGCCAAGATTTAGGGGCAGGAGGCCTCAGCCTGGGAGCTGGACCAGGAGGGTCTAAAGCTCCTGATTTCCAAATCTGGATTTCTGAGTGCTTGCGCTATGGAGAGTATTGGGAGCTGTAGTTCTGCAGAGGAGGAATTCTGCGTGCTCGCGCTATATAGTTACATAGTTACATAGTTAAATTGGGTTGAAAAAAGACAAAGTCCATCAAGTTCAACCCCTCCAAATGAAAACCCAGCATCCATACACACACCCCTCCCTACTTTTAATTAAATTCTATATACCCATATCTATACTAACTATAGAGCTTAGTATCACAATAGCCTTTGATATTATGTCTGTCCAAAAAATCATCCAAGCCATTCTTAGGCATTAACTGAATCAGCCATCACAACATCATCCGGCAGTGCATTCCCCAACCTCACTGTCCTGACTGTGATGAACCCCCTACTCTGTTCCTTTAAATGAAACTTCTTTTCCTCTAGTCTGAAGGGGGGGCCTCTGGTACGTGATTCTCTTTATGTGTAAAAAGGTCCCCTGCTATTTGTCTATAATGTCCTCTAATGTACTTGTAAAGTCTAATCATGTCCCCTCGCAAGCGCCTTTTTTCCAGAGAAAACAACCCCAACCTTGTCAGTCTCCCCTCATAATTTAACCCTTCCCTCCCTCTAACCAATTTAGTTGCACGTCTCTGCACTCTCTCCAGCTCATTTATATCCCTCTTAAGGACTGGAGTCCAAAACTGCCCCCATACTCCAGATGAGGCCTCACCAGGGACCTATAAAGAGACAGAATTATGTTTCATCCCTTAAGTTAAAGGATAAGTAAACCTTAAAAATAAGTGAATGTAAAATTGATGAGGGGGCTATTCTAAGCACTTCTGCAATGTACATTCATTATTTATTTTCTTTTAATTCCAAGATATTAAGCGATACATGTGCTGTTAATATGAATGAATTTTGTTACAACAGCGCCACCTGCTGGTCATTTTCCCACCAGTCTGACCAGCAAGTAGTCAAGGAAGTTGTCAGGAGAAAGAAAGAGGCTGTTCTGATGTTCTTCTGCTTAGGAAAACAATTAGAAACCTTTAGATAACTGTTCTCACATCTTTCCTAAGCAGAAGAAGTGCTTAGAATAGCCCCCTCATCAGTTTTACGTTCACTTATTTTAAAGGTTTACTTATCCTTTAATGACCTTTTTTTTATGCAAGACAGAACTTTATTTGCTTTAGCAGCCACAGAATGACACTGCCCAGAATTAGACAACGTGTTATCTACAAAAACCCCAAGATCCTTCTCATTTAAGGAAACTCCCAACACACTGCCATTTAGTGTATAACTTGAATTTATATTATTTTTGCCAAAGTGCATAACCTGCATTTATCAACATTGAACCTCATTTTCCAGTTTGCTGCCCAGTTTCCCAACTTAGACAAATCACTGTGCAAAGTGACAGCATCCTGCATGGAACCTATAGTTCTGCACAATTTAGTATCATCTGCAAAAATAGAAACAGTACTTTCAATGCCCACCTCCAGGTCATTAATAAACAAGTTGAAAAGCAAGGGACCTAGTATAGAGCCCTGCGGTACTCCACTAACAACAATGGTCCAATTAGAAAATGTTCCATTTACCACCACTCTTTGTAGTCTATCTTTAAGCCAGTTCTCTATCCAGGTACAAATACTATGTTCCAGGCCAACATTCCTTAATTTAACCAGTAACCTTTTGTGTGGCACTGTATCAAATGCTTTAGCAAAGTCTATGTAAATCACATCCACTGCCATCCCAGAATCAAGGTCTCTACTTACCTTCTCATAAAAAGAAATTAAGTTAGTCTGGCAAGATCTATTATGCATAAAACCATGCTGGAACAAACTCATAGTATTATGATTTGCTATGAAGTCCAGTATCTTATCCTTTATTAACCCTTCAAAAAGCTTTCCTACCACTGACGTCAGACTAACTGGCCTATAGTTTTGAGGCTGAGAACGGGATCCTTTTTTGAATAGAGGCACCACATTAGCAATTCGCCAGTCTCTCAGCACTATGCCAGATCTCAATGAATCCTGAAAAATTAAGTAGAGGTTTGGCAATCACAGAGCTAAGCTCGCTAAGTACCCTGGGATGAATACCACCTGGCCCCGGACCTTTGTTAATCTTAACATGTTTTATAGACAGCGTTGGGAGCTGGTTGTGAGGAGTAAAGGGGGTTTATCGTGACCATGCTATGGACAGTGCTGGAAGCAATACCCTGAAGGTTTAAAGCAAGGTGTGTGCTCTGCAAGGAGAGCCTGGAGTTTCTAAGGACTTCATCACTATGGATGCCTGTTCCAGCTCTGGAGGAACCTACCCATCTGAGTGACTCCCTCGGGTGAGTTGTGCCTGAGGGAGGGTAGAAAAAGAATAAGGATTCAGCGTATCTCCTGTTTGTGAGACAGGCTACTTGTGTGCCTGCCACGTGGGAGCCAATATCTTGTCCAGTGGGAAAGGTATTTGGGGCAGGTAGCGCTACCTGGGGACAATTGTGCTCTTTTGGAGAAAAGGGATTAAGACTATTTATTTGCCAAAGGAGTTGCGGGACTTTGTCTGCTACGGAGGGCCAGGACTGGACTTGCATACATTCCCAGGGTAGTGGGTCAATAAATATGTAAATGTATTTTACTTTGCCTTTCTCTAACATAAAGTTATTTGTTATACAGTACTTTGTGTGTTGACTGTTTTTCCTAATGGGGCCACCTGCAGGTGTATTCCCAGATCCCATTAGGTGGAGGCACTGCCATGAGAAGAATTCCCAGTACCCTTTCACTTAGCAAAGGGGACTCAGGACCTGCATTGGTAAGAAAAAATTGATGTATAACCTTTGGCACAGGGGGGTGGCCAAAAAGGGGTTACATAAGAAAGTGGAATAAATGTCTGTTCCTAAGTAGAGGATACAAGTCATAGAGAGAGATCAATATTAGAGATGCGAGGAAGGAATTCTGCTGGATTGTAAATCACTTTTGTTATGAAGAGAACTTAAATTATTTTCCAGTGGAAACAAACAAGTGTCCATCACTCACACCTCCTCATTCAACTCCCAGACACAGTCACTTCCTCATTTTGCTGTTTATCACAAGTTCCAATAAACATGATATATGGCCCCGGAGCTTGGGCCCCTGCTCATCAGTTGAGCAACAAAGACAGATATAGCTGCAGGTTAATGAACAGAGAGGGAAAGACTGGCTGGTTACTGGTTACGTAATTCGGAGCCATATCTAAGGACCACTCTACCTGGTTACATTATTTGCATTTATCTAATTGAAGAGTAGAATTTAAAACGATTCTCCTTGCACTGAGCACTTGCATCCGGGGTCTTACTGTGCTTTGCGCCTTGTGCTGGATTTAAAATTGGGTTTGGGGTGCAGAGAGCAGCGCTGATGGGTGTAAGGAATCCAGGTCAGGGCAGAAGTTAGAGAAGACGGGGTCAGGGGTAATGCTTTAACTAAACCAGGGGTGTTTAAACTGTGTGCTGTCATACCTTGGGCTGTTGTGTGTCAGTTACAGTTAGATATAAACACATGTTGCAGATGTAAGTGTATATGACTGATGCATCACATTTCCTTTTGCAATTTAACCTGTATTTACACCTTTGATGCTAGGGGCCAAAGAAAGATGCCCTTTGTTCTTTAACCGTAAAGAAGAAGGAAAGGCTAAAAGTAAGTAAGCTTTATCGTATAGGTCTATATAAATACACCAGTAAACCCTAAAAGAAATTCTGCTCCGAGTCCTCTGTCAAAAGAAACAGCACATTTCTTTCCTTCTATTGTGTACTCATGGGCTTCTGTATCAGACTTCCTGTTTTCAGCTTAAACCTCCAGGGCTAGGGCTTGAGCATGCTCAGTTTGCTTCTCTCTCCCTCTCCCCCTCCCTCCTCCCAGCCCTGCTGTAATCTGAGCCCATAGCTATGAGTGAGCAGGGAGAGACTCAGGCAGGAAGTGATGTCACACCAAGCCAATATGGCAGCTGCTATCCTAAACAAACAGAGAGTTTCTAGAGCTGTTTACTCAGGTATGGGAAAACATTCTACAGAATAAATATAGTGTTACAACTTGCCCTTTTGTGGCTAAGCTATTTGCAATAAACTGCCTCTGTAGATTTCCTTCTCCTTTAAGGCCAATGGTACTTGTAGAAAATGTGTCACTGTTTTGTCGGGCAGGTAACACAGTTCTACTAATTACCCAGGGTGACAAACCCCACGGAATTGCCCCATTGCCCTAAATCTACCCGAATTCTGTGAAACCCAGAAGGAGCCTGAAACCTTGGGCTACAGGGTAATCCCCTTATGGTACAAAGTGGCAGCAGCTATGAGTAGGCAGAGGCGAGAACCACAAGGTTATATTGTTCTCATATATTGATTCTTACAATTTGTCCTGTACTTAAAGTTCAGTAAGTGGATCAGTTTACAGAAACACAATGGGACACTTAGCAATGAGGACACCGGCTTGTGTTTTCTGTTTGGGAACAAGAGGACGTCATTGTGCTTTTCAGTACTGTATGTCCCCAAGGTCAGGTGAAGGCGGCTCCTCTGTCTGCAGCCTGGGAAAACCCTTGGAACATAGACAGGTGCACAGTAATACAGGTATGGGATCTGTTATCTGGAAACCTGTTATCCAGAAAGCTCCAAATTACGGACAGGCCGTCTCCCATAAAGTCAATTTTATCCAAAGATTCAATTTCCTTAAAAAGATTTCCTTTTTCTCTGTAATAATAAAACAGTCGCTTGTACTTGATCCCAAATAAGATATACTGTAATTAATCTTTAATGGAGGCAAATCCAGCCTATTTAGTTTATTTAATGTTTATATGATGTTTTTAGCAGACTTAAAGGATAAGTAAACTAGGGATGCACTGAATTCACTATCCTTCACAATAGATTTGGCCAAATCCCGAACTGAATCCTAATTTGCATATGCAAATTAGGGATGGGAAGGGTAAAACAGGTTAAAAGGGCAGAATCCTGGCTAAATCCCAAACCGAATCCTGGATTCGGTACATCCCTAAAGTAAACTTTAAAAATAAGTGAATGTAAAATTGATGAGGGGCTATTCTAAGCACTTCTGCAATGTACATTCATTATTTATTTTCTTTTAATTCCAAGATATTAAGGGATACACGTACTGTTAATATGAATGAATTTTGTTCAATGACCAGCAGGTGGCCCTGTTGTAACAAAATTCATTCATATTACCAGTACACATATCCCTTAATATCTTGGAATTAAAAGAAAATAAAACAATGAATGTACATTGCAGAAGTGCTTAGAATAGCCCCCTCATTAATTTTACATTCACTTATTTTTAAGGTTTACTTCTACTACTACCTTTAAGGCAGGGGTCCCCAACCATTTTTTACCCGTAAGCCACATGTAATGTGAGAAAAGTCAAAGAGCAACACAAGCATGAAAAAAGTACCTGGAGATGCCAAATAAGGGCTATAATTGGCTATTTACTAGCCCCTATATGGACTGGCAGCCAAAAGGAGGCTCTACATTGCAGTACACTTAGTTTTTATGCAATTAAAACTTGCCTCCAAGTCTGGAATCCAAAAATGAGCACCTGCTTTGAGGCCACTGGGAGCAACGTACAAGGGGTTGGTGAGCAACATGTTACTCAAGAGCCACTGGTTGGGGATCACTGCGCTAAGGTATGAAGATCCAAATTATGGAAAGATCCGTTATCAGGAAAACCCCAGGTCCCGAGCATTCTGGATAACAGGTCCCATACATGTAGAAGAAAAACAGAAAGGGTATAGGCTCACCCACTTGGGCCCAGTGGCATGTCTATATTAGGGTGACAGCCTGACCCCAGTTCATATGCCCAGTTGCATTGTCAGGCCAATCAGAACGAAGTGTTGATTCCAACAGAGTAAATAGCACTGGTGCCATTAATGCTAATCATGGCTAAATATGTAATAAAAGACCTTCCTATTGTGGCATCATTATTAATATCCATATTGTCCAAATTGACATCTGAGAACACAATCTCAGTTTATCACGGGAGCAGATAAATAAATTATTAGGCAAACAGGCAATATTGATTTTGGAGAAAGCATTAACTGCATTAAGTTTGGCTGTGGGAGAAGAAGAAGCAAATTCTTTCTAATAATGAAAGTATCACAAAATATTTTACATTGCCACAGGTTTTCTTGGCAGGAACGCTCGGCTCCTCACACGTCTAAATCAATGTTTATTTTTAGAATGGATTTTCTTACCAAGCCCCAACCTTCATTCAGAAAGCAACCGGATTCCTGTGATCGGCAACATTTATCCAAATCCCAATGAGACTTAAAACACCCAAATGTATCTGTGTTATTTCTACTGGGTCTATGGGGTGGACATTTAATTTATTACATAGATCAGTCGCCATGTAATACCATGGTTTCTTAAAGGGATACTGTCATGGGAAAAAACATTTTTTTCAAAATGAATCAGTTAATAGTGCTGCTCCAGTAGAATTCTGCACTGAAATCCATTTCTCAAAAGAGCAAACAGATTTTTTTATATTCAATTTTGAAATCTGACATGGGGCTAGACATATTGTCAATTTCCCAGCTGCCCCAAGTCATGTGACTTGTGATCTGATAAACTTCAATCACTCTTTACTGCTTTACTGCAAGTTGGAGTGATATCACTCCCTCCCTTCCCCCCCCATTAGCCAAACAACAGAACAATGGGAAGGTAACCAGATAACAGCTCCCTAACACAAGATAACAGCTGCCTGGTAGAGCTAAGAACAGCACTCAATAGTAAAAACCCATGTCCCACTGAGACACATTCAGTTACATTGAGAAGGAAAAACAGCAGCCTGCCAGAAAGCATTTCTCTTCTAAAGTGCAGGCACAAGTCACATGTCCAGGGGCAGCTGGGAAATTGACAAAATGTCTAGCCCCATGTCAGATTTCAAAATTGAATATAAAAAAATCTGTTTGCTCTTTTGAGAAATGGATTTCAGTGCAGAATTCTGCTGGAGCAGCACTATTAACTGATTCATTTTGAAAAAATTTTTTTTCCCATGACAGTATCCCTTTAAGTAAACAGAGAGTATGGTTCACACATATTCTAACAGCAGCAAGATCTCTGCTAGCAGCAAACTGGAAAAAACACAACTTCCAGGTCGACAAACATTAATCACTAAGGTGAATTGGATCAGGGCGATGGAATCAATCTCCTGGACAGAGATTATGAGGGGGAGTTGGAGTGGTACCCATGGACCCGGCACCTGGAAAGCCTTCAACAGCAACGTTAGGTACCTTATGCAGAAGCCGTATGGATCCAAGCTTCTCAGTTGGTGTTTACTAATGATGGGCGAATAAATTTGCGGCGAAAAAAATTTGGACACGCGCCGGAAAAGGTGCTCGCGTCAAAACCATCGCACGTCAACACTATTCAGACGCCCATTGACTTTAATGCCTGCATCAAAATTGCAGAGCGTCAAAGTTGACGTGAATTGATGTGGGCGTCGAAATTCAAGTTCCGCAAATCTTTTGCCATTTTGGGAAATTCGCTAATTTTTCTACGAAGCGAAACGGGAGAAATTCACTTATCACTTGTGTTTACAGAAAGCTGAATAACAATTCTTTACCATTCATTTCATCTTCTCCTTTCTAACTCTTATCTTCCCTCTCCCCCTTTTCTTCCCCTCCCCATTCCGCTCAACCTCCTCATAGGCCTCACCCCCTCTTTTTTTCCTTGTATGTCCCCCCACTGTTACATAAAGGCACAGCTGATGGAAGATTAAACACAACTCCAACGGAAGCAGCCGGACTACAATAACTAAACTTTATGCTGTTCCAAGTGAATATATTCAATGGTGATAAAATGAAATTCTTTCAATGTTAACTCATGCTTGAACTTTTGCTGTGTCAAAGAAAATTAATACAATTTCAAAATTGTGGATCCAGTGACACAAGTGAGTCGGCAGAACCTTCACAAAAGCATCGGCACAAACCCCCAACTCTAACAAGTGCCTGGGGTTTCCTGGGAACTAAAGCCTTGCAAACCGGTACTGAAGGTCAGCAACACAATGGCTAACAAAAGCATGTAGAATTGCACTATATATATATCAGAGCCCATTCTTGGGAGAGTTGGGTCTGCTAATAATTGGACTTATTATTCTGTCTTCCCAGGGCTAATCTCTAAACCAGCAGTTCATACTCCTGCTCTTTAATGTCTGACTATTAACATTTAAATAGCGGGGGGGAGGGAGCACCCTTCTGCAAAATCAGCCATTCTAACTGTCAGTTCCTGACTGTCCTGCTTGTATGGCAGTCAGGAACTGTATGGGGGTGAATAATGTAGAGTTAGGGAGGCTCAGAATCCCAAAAAAAAGATCATTTCTAATTTTAACTTCTCCAATGGAAACTAGTCTATTTGTAACCACCTCTGCCCAGTGCCACAGTCAGGGAAACACCACTTCTGGGCAGAGGAGAGAAGTATTTGGACCTACAGTATATATAATATTTACCCAGAGAGATATTGTCTTAATCCCATGCACAGGCGGAAAGTTCTTGCAACTGGGACCTAGTCATCAAGGCTATATAAATGCTATTGATAAAGAGGGTTTACTTTCCCTTTATTCTCATTTTGGTAGAGCTGCTCTCCAGTTTGCAATTTCAGCAGCTGTTCTCCAGGCCATAGCAACCAAAGCAGTGGTTTGAATGAGAGAATGGGATAAGAATAGGAGAAGGAATTTATAGAAAGATAAGGAATGAAAAAGCAATAATAATAGAATTGCAGCCTCAAAGAACGGTCACTTTTGACTGCCGGGGTCAGTGACCCCCCCCCCCTATACCCCCCCCCCTATTTGAAAACTGCAAGGAGGCAGAAAAACAAAGCATATTATTAAAACACTTTAAAGAATAAATAATGAAGACCAATTGCAAAGTTGCTAGGAATAGGACACCCTATAACATACTAAAAGTAAATTTAAAAGTGAACCATCCCTTTAAAGCTGTGCTAAAAACACATGGTGCCTGCACCCATTTTTTTTTTTGCACTTTGGTTCTTTTTAAAGAATAAGCCCTATAATGGGAGAGAATGAGATTTTGCTACACAACAGGATTAGTTATCCAGGGTCCTTTCAGTTGGAGGCCGAGCTGTGAGCAATTAGTAAGACATAACTGGGAAGGGGGAATCATTAAACAGTTCCTGTTAGTTTGTATGTTGCCTCTCGGCTGGGAAGGAAAAAGGAGGGGGGTTGTTTACTTTTAAATTAAAATAAAATCAGTATGATGTAGAGAGTGATATCCTGAGACAATTTGACTCTGGTTATAATTTTTTATTATTTGTAGTTTGGAGTTATTTAGCTTTTTATTCAGCAGCTCTCCAGTTTGCAATTTCAGCCGTCTGATTGCTAGGGTCCAAATTCCCCTAGCAACCATGCAGTGATTTGAATAAGAGACTGGAATATGAATAGGTGAGGCCTGAATAGAAATATGAGGAATAAAATGTAGAAATAACAATAAATCAGTGACTCCATCTGAAAGCTGTCAGACAAAGACAGTAAATAATTAAAAAAATAATTTAAAAAAAGGCAAAAAATGAAGGCCAATTGAAAAGTTGCTGAGAATTAACAACTGTATAATATACTAAAAACTAACTGAAAGGTGACCCACCCCTTTAAGTATGGGAGAAAAGGGTAATGCCCAATACAGACAGGGAAAGTTGTGAAAGCAAACCTCCAAACATTTTGGAAATAAAAAGAGAGACAAAAAAGTTGACACACATAGCGCAACAAAATATTTTTGGCCATGCCCATGTTGTGGCCACACCCCCTAATTACCATGTTCATGTTACAAAATTTGGCAGGCTATGAAAGTTTGAACCTATTTTTATCAGTTATTAAAGTTTTGATAATGAAGTTGAATTGCCCTTTAAGCTGTGAATCTAACTTCTCCCAAGGGATCTGTTATCTTATATTGTTACAATAACTTATTTGCTTATCTCAAAATTGTTACAAAAGTATCGTATCTGCAGCTGTGGCTGTTCTGGGCTCTCTGCCAAAAGCCAATTAAGTTAGAAACATTGTTTCTTTTTCTGGCTGTTCAGTGCAGAGAAAGTGACTTTCCAGTGCAAACTAGGGACTGCGGGTTCAGCTGTCAAAAGAGGGACTGTCCCTCTAAAAATGGGACAGTTGGGAGGTATGAAAGTGGGCCCTGTAGAGGTTTCCAGCTGTAGTACAGAATACAGAGGTCAAAGTCTTTTGTTTCCAGGCCTGATGAGACATGGATAAAGGTTGGGACCAAAGCAAAACAATCTAATCTGTAGGAACCCTGCTTGGGGGTCCAGAGAGCTTAATTGGGGATTCCCAGTTTTGAGAAACACAATATCTCATTCCACATTCTACCCTTTCCCATTTTCACTGTGCTAAAATGCCAAGATCATTATTACGTGCTCAGCATGAAGCAAGGTAATGTAAATCTGGCTGATTCCACTGCTATCCTTAGGATGGACCATACCAAATGAACACTAATGTAGTCAGAATGGACCATACCAAATAAAAACCATTACAGTCAGCCTGGACCATACCAATGAAATGGCAGTACAGTTAGGCTATGCCATGCCAAAATAACATAAATAACAAAATACATTCAGGATGGACTATCCCAAATGACCACTGATATTGTCAGGTGGACCATACCAAACAAATAGCACTATAACTGGGCTGTGCCATGCCAGGTGAACACTGATATGGACAGGATGGACCATACCAAAGTAATAGCAGTATTGTTAGACTGGGCCATACCAAATTAAAAAGAATGTTAATGTGTCATACGTTCATGTGAGCTGTTAAAACCACTTACTGAGTTTTGGTACCAGAATGTATTTTTTTCAGGTATATTATTAGTCCAATGCAAAGGAACAAAGGGTGTTCCCATTAAAGGCATTATGTGGTACTCACGGAAGGTTTGTTTGTAGAGTGTCATGATTAGAATTCATACTTTCCTTTTGTATTAACAGCAAAACCCTTAAAGGGCAACTGTCATCACAATAAAAACTCCACTCCTCTGCAGTATATGTTTCACAAATAAAGCTTCAAATATAGTTTTTTTAAAAAAAAAATGGAAGGGGTCTATTTATTAGTTAGAGAAGCTGCATTTCTGCATTTCATAACCCCCAATCTATATTGCTCTTCTGTCCTCAGAAAAACAAGACTTTTAATCACATTTTGTTCTAACACAAAATATAAAACACCCCCAAAAGACCTGTAGCAAGCTGTACTACAATGCCATTTTCTGCTCCATGTGCAAAAAGTTCCTTTGTAAGGAAGACTTCTCCTTTAAGAAGAATCCATGGCGACGATGGGGTAAATGCTTGAGGCTGTTTGAGGACACTTCTCCTAAATCTCTGTTTTATTAAAGGAGAAGTAGATTATCAACATGCTCTGAATTTTAAGCAGTGATACAGTGAGGATGCTGGCAGTTCAGAGATGGCAGTTGTAGAGTTGTACACCCTAAATTTAAGGATAAATATATCCATGGCTCATAACAGAATGAAATACTGTATATGATGGTCTGGGTGACAAAACATTATGTTCTCTACCCTGAAACTGTCTGGGGTTGTCGAATTCAGGCAGATTAAGATGTGACAGATAGGTCAGTAGGGACAAATATAGGTGGTGAAGAACCTCTGACTGCACAAAGGCACCTCAAGTTCACAATAACAGGAGGAGAATTTGCATTTATAGAAGAGATCTCTGTATCAACCCAAATTATGGGCAATCGAAATTGAGATCTGGTAGAGTAGGACAAGATAAGCCCATAGGCATTGAACCACCTTGGACCATGGAAGGAACGTGGGATTTAGAGCTCCTCAAAGGTCCCTGAGGTCCAATCATTGGCCCAAGGGCTATCACTGAGATTGCACTCACCCGTTGAGAGGTAAAAACGGGCAAAGGTCCACAAAGCAGGATTGCAAAGTGATATATATGCCAACAAACATGTTCAGCAATGAAAGATGAGATAAGCCCAAACTGGCCAAGTTGAGTTAAGGTGGCCATAGATGCAAAGATCCGCTCGTTTGGCAACATCGCCAAACGAGCAGATCTTTCCCCGATATTTCATTAACGAGCATGGCTATATCGGGGGTAATCTGATTGTTCGGCTGTATGGCCGAACGATCCGATTACGATGTTCCATGGGCTCTGGCGGGATCGGTCTGGTCAAAATCAAACCTGACCGATTGACCAATCTCCGCTGGATGAAAGATGTCGGCACACACCACACACGATCCGAAAAACATACAAATCGAGAATCTGTGTGTCTATGTGTCTATGGCCACCTTTACCTACTGATTGTCATCTTTCCTAAGCAGAAGAACATCAGCCTCTTTCTTTCTCCTGACAACTTCCTTGACTACTTGCTGGTCAGACTGGTGGGAAAATGACCAGCAGGTGGCGCTGTTGTAACAAAATTCATTCATATTAACAGTCCATGTATCCCTTAATATCTTGCAATTAAAAGAAAATAAACAATGAATGTACATGGCAGAAGTGCTTAGAATAGCTCCCTCATCAATTTTACATTCACTTATTTTTAAGGTTTACTTATGCTTCAAAAAGAAACTCCACCCAAAACAGTTTTTTGCACAATGAAAGAAAATATAACTCTTAAGAACTCTTCATGTGAAAATGTTTCAGCGGTTTCAATTTAAAGTAATTTTTACATAAAACTGAAATTAAAAGCAGTGTTTATCCATCTCATTCTGTTCCCTGGTTCTGACTCTTGAAGCAATGTAGCAGCAGTCAGTGTACCCCAGCATATTGCATTTCTCTGATTATATTGTTCTACTGTCCGGGGAGTCTTGTCCCAGAGAACGGGAAGCAGAATATGACAGTATATGAGGGCTGAAAACCCACTGAGATAAAAAGAAGTAAAGAGAGAGGAAGAAATGAGCGGCTCACCTCTCCAGTGATACCTCCGAGCCGATTCATAGACAAGACACAGTCTGCTGCTGCTTTTATGCCTCCGGCACATCCTCCCATTCATCCACTCCCACTCTTAAGCAAATAAGCCCAGTTCAATGCCTTTCTGAAGCTGTGAATGACTTGCACAAAGCTGAATGGGAAACATAAAGGAACCTAGTGGTCCTCACAAAGAGGAGCAGAAATAAAGGAAGAGTTCTATAGCACCCAGGAGAGATGCACCCCCCACCCAAAGGCTTGTCTGGTTCCTGTCAATGCATCATGTCTCTCTCTTATTCCTTCTCTTTCATTTCTGTTCTACTCCCCTTTCTTTAATCCCCTACTACCATAAAAGTGCCAGCGGAGCCCCTGATTATTTGTATAGTTGCAGTTGCACTGGGTTCCTCTCATGGTGCCCCCCAATCTGGCTGCAGTTATAGGAAGGAAGGGAGGTATGGTTTTATCACTGACCCAAATAGCTCAATACATTTTAGGTAAGGGCAGATGTTCCAAAATTGTGGGGTTGCCTCAACTAGAGGGGAGCAGACGACTTGTCCAAAAGGTAATTAGAGTGAAACTTTGGACAAATGCCAATATGACCTTATACTGGAGAGAATACTGACCCCAACATTTCTATATATCTGTAACATTATTATGAGCTAAGGGGGTCCAACCTGGAGGCCAGTTAGGGGCAGATTTGGGGTGAGTGCTTATTTGTACCCTGGGTACCCCTGGAACTATAGCAGGGTGACTGTTACCCCAATGTTTCTATATATCTGTAACCTTGTTATGAGCTAAGGGGGCCGAGTCTGAAGGTCAGTTAGGGGGTGAGATTTGGGGTGAGTGCTTATTTGTGCCCTGGGTACCCCTGGAACTATAGCAGGGTGACTGTTACCCCAATGTTTCTATATATCTGTAACGTTGTTATGAGCTAAGGGGGCCCAGCCTGAAGGTCAGTTAGGGGGAGATTTGGGGTGAGTGTTTATTTGTACCCTGTGTACCCCTGAAACTATAGCAGGGTGACACCCCAATGTTTCTATATATCTGTAACCTTGTTATGAGCTAAGGGGGCCCAGTCTGAAGGTCAGTTAGGGGGAGATTTGGGGTGAGTGCTTATTTGTGCCCTGGGTACCCCTGGAATTATAGCAGGATAACTGTTACCCCAATGTTTCCATATATCTGTAACCTTGTTATGAGCTAAGGGGGCCCAGTCTGAAGGTCAGTTAGGGGGAGATTTGGGGTGAGTGCTTATTTGTGTCCTGGGTACCCCTGGAACTAAAGCAGGGTGACACCCCAATGTTTCTATATATCTGTAACTTTGTTATGAGCTAAGGGGGCCCAGTCTAAAGATCAGTTAGGGGGAGATTTGGGGTGAGTGTTTTTTTTTGTGCCCTGGGTACCCCTGGAACTATAGCAGGGTGACTATTGCAGAACGTGATTGTATCTGGAGTTGCCTGTGTATTAGCACTTTGCCAAGAGTGAACGGGTCTTTGCCAATAACACTCCTGTGGTTAAATGATATTATCTCATTGGCAGTTGTTATTTTACCTGGCGCCCCACTGTGCAGGAATCCTAAACTATAAACTGCAGAAATACGGAAAAAAACTATCAAAACAAGTGATACAAGAACAGTACATGACTATGGGTCATTTTTCTGTGTCTCACCATATCACATCTCACAATTTCTAGCCCAGAATGGAAGTTGTTAGATGGGGTCAGTGACCCCCTCTTGAAAGCTGGAAAGAGTCAGAAGAAGAAGGCAAATAATTAAAAAAACATAAAAAAAAGAAAAAATGAAGGCCATTTGAAAAGTTGCTTAGAATTAGCCATTCTATAACATACTAATAATTAACTGAAAGGTGTACTTACCCTTTAAGTTAATTATTAAACTGCAACAAGTCAATACAAATGTTATTCCTTGTTTTATATCAGAGCATCAATATAAGGGACTAATCTGCACATATTTGTTATGGACGGGGACTGGCAGAGCTCATGTACCTGATGGCAATTGGCACAACACCAGCATCAATTCAATAAATAGAAATATATATATATCCAATGAGTCTGACTTGAAGGATTAAGCTCTACAGGGATAATGTAATAACAGATGCAGTCAATGCTACCTGCTCATTGGTTGCTATAGGTTACTAGGTTGTTTCTATCCGTTGCCTTTTTCTAATAGATCATAAGCTCTTTGGGCCGGAAACCTCATCCCAACTGTGTATTGAATACTGAAGCATAGATGTGTTTATTTCCACTGTCTCATCCGTATTATTTGCACCCCTGTTTGTGTTCATTTCTTGTCAAGCTGTGTGCTGCTATAGACACATACAAACTAAAGGGCAGAGGAAAGTCACACTCTCCTTTAAGGAATGTATTTACCCCTCAGAGGAGAATAGACATCTGATTGTTCTCACTGGATCATTTACAGGCTAAATAGCAATTAAAGGACTAAATGAGATAGTGACTAATGGATGTGTCTCCTTTACAAACAGTATCCATGTTATATTGTGTTTGTAACTTAAGTCCAATTGTTCATCATTATTAACATCCTTAAGGGCTCTAACCAGACTTGTTATCTTTTGTAGAAACTGAAACTAAAATATAATTCCTTATTAATTGCCATCTTTAACACTCCCCACCTCCTCTGTGACTGGGGTTGTTATTGCCGATGGCTTATTTTTTAAAAAGTATCCTCCTTCCCCGAGACTCTGTTACTATAGGCACCATCTCTCCCTACTATACCTGCTATCTAACAGTCACACTCCGTTCCCAGAGAATATTATCCACTGTTACTATAGACACCATCTCTCCCTACTATACCTGCTATCCCACAGTCACACTCCCTTCCCAGAGACTATTATCCACTGTTACTATAGGCACCATCTCTCCCTACTATACCTGCTATCCCACAGTCACACTCCCTTCCCAGAGACTATTATCCACTGTTACTATAGACACCATCTCTCCCTACTATACCTGCTATCCCACAGTCACACTCCCTTCCCAGAGACTATTATCCACTCTTACTATAGACACCGTCTCTTCCTACTATACCTGCTATCCCACAGTCACACTCCCTTCCAGAGGACTATTATCCACTGTTACTATAGGCACCATCTCTCCCTACTATACCTGCTATCCCACAGTCACACTCCCTTCCCAGAGACTATTATCCACTGTTACTATAGACACCATCTCTCCCTACTATACCTGCTATCCCACAGTCACACTCCCTTCCCAGAGACTATTATCCACTGTTACTATAGGCACCATCTCTCCCCTACTATACCTGCTATCCCACAGTCACACTCCCTTCCCAGAGACTATTATCCACTGTTACTATAGACACCATCTCTCCCTACTATACCTGCTATCCCACAGTCACACTCCCTTCCCAGAGACTATTATCCACTCTTACTATAGACACCGTCTCTTCCTACTATACCTGCTATCCCACAGTCACACTCCCTTCCCAGAGACTATTATCCACTGTTACTATAGGCACCATCTCTCCCTACTATACCTGCTATCCCACAGTCACACTCCCTTCCCAGAGACTATTATCCACTGTTACTATAGACACCATCTCTCCCTACTATAACCTGCTATCCCACAGTCACACTCCCTTCCCAGAGACTATTATCCACTGTTACTATAGGCACCATCTCTCCCTACTATACCTGCTATCCCACAGTCACACTCCCTTCCCAGAGACTATTATCCACTGTTACTATAGACACCATCTCTCCCTACTATACCTGCTATCCCACAGTCACACTCCCTTCCCAGAGACTATTATCCACTCTTACTATAGACACCGTCTCTTCCTACTATACCTGCTATCCCACAGTCACACTCCCTTCCCAGAGACTATTATCCACTGTTACTATAGGCACCATCTCTCCCTACTATACCTGCTATCCCACAGTCACACTCCCTTCCCAGAGACTATTATCCCACTGTTACTATAGGCACCATCTCTCCCTACTATACCTGCTATCCCACAGTCACATTCCCTTCCCAGAGGCTATTATCCCACTGTTACTATAGGCACCATCTCTCCCTACTATACCTGCTATCCCACAGTCACACTCCCTTCCCAGAGACTATTATCCCACTGTTACTATAGGCACCATCTCTCCCTACTATACCTGCTATCCCACAGTCACATTCCCTTCCCAGAGGCTATTATCCACTGTTACTATAGGCACTATCTCTCCCTACTATACCTGCTATCCCACAGTCACACTCCCTTCCCAGAGACTATTATCCCACTGTTACTATAGGCACCATCTCTCCCTACTATACCTGCTATCCCACAGTCACACTCCCTTCCCAGAGACTATTATCCACTGTTACTATAGACACCATCTCTCCCTACTATACCTGCTATCCCACAGTCACACTCCCTTCCCAGAGACTATTATCCCACTGTTACTATAGGCACCATCTCTCCCTACTATACCTGCTATCCCACAGTCACACTCCCTTCCCAGAGACTATTATCCACTGTTACTATAGGCACCATCTCTCCCTACTATACCTGCTATCCCACAGTCACACTCCCTTCCCAGAGACTATTATCCACTGTTAGTTTAGACACCATCTCTCCCTACTATACCTGCTATCCCACAGTCACACTCCCTTCCCAGAGACTATTATCCCACTGTTACTATAGACACCGTCTCTTCCTACTATACCTGCTATCCCACAGTCACACTCCCTTCCCAGAGACTATTATCCACTGTTACTATAGACACCATCTCTCCCTACTATACCTGCTATCCTACAGTCACACTCCCTTCCCAGAGACTATTATCCACTGTTACTATAGGCACCATCTCTCCCTACTATACCTGCTATCCCACAGTCACACTCCCTTCCCAGAGACTATTATCCCACTGTTACTATAGGCACCATCTCTCCCTACTATACCTGCTATCCCACAGTCACACTCCCTTCCCAAAGACTATTATCCACTGTTACTATAGGCACCATCTCTCCCTACTATACCTGCTATCCCACAGTCACACTCCCTTCCCAAAGACTATTATCCACTGTTACTATAGGCACCATCTCTCCCTACTATACCTGCTATCCCACAGTCACACTCCCTTCCCAGAGACTATTATCCACTGTTACTATAGGCACCATCTCTCCCTACTATACCTGCTATCCCACAGTCACACTCCCTTCCCAGAGACTATTATCCACTGTTACTATAGGCATCATCTCTCCCTACTGTACCTGCTATCCCACAGTCACACTCCCTTCCCTGAGACTATTATCCACTGTTACTATAGGCACCATCTCTCCCTACTATACCTGCTATCCCACAGTCACACTCCCTTCCCAGAGACTATTATCCCACTGTTACTATAGACACCATCTCTCCCTACTATACCTGCTATCTCACAGTCACACTCCCTTCCCTGAGACTATTATCCACTGTTACTATAGGCACCATCTCTCCCTACTATACCTGCTATCCCACAGTCACACTCCCTTCCCAGAGACTATTATCCCACTGTTACTATAGACACCATCTCTCCCTACTATACCTGCTATCCCACAGTCACACTCCCTTCCCTGAGACTATTATCCCACTGTTACTATAGGGCACCATCTCTCCCTTCTATACCTGCTATCCCACAGTCACACTCCCTTCCCTGAGACTATTATCCACTGTTACTATAGGCACCATCTCTCCCTACTATACCTGCTATCCCACAGTCACACTCCATTCCCAAAGACTATTATCCACTGTTACTATAGGCACCATCTCTCCCTACTATACCTGCTGTCCCACAGTCACACTCCCTTCCCAGAGACTATTATCCACTGTTACTATAGGCACCATCTCTCCCTACTATACCTGCTGTCCCACAGTCACACTCCCTTCCCAGAGACTATAATCCCACTGTTACTATAGGCACCATCTCTCCCTACTCTACCTGCTATCCCACAGTCACACTCCCTTCCCAGAGACTATTATCCACTGTTACTATAGGCACCATCTCTCCCTACTATACCTGCTATCCCACAGTCACACTCCCTTCCCAGAGAATATTATCCCACTGTTACTATAGACACCATCTCTCCCTACTATACCTGTTATCCCACAGTCACACTCCCTTCCCAGAGACTATTATCCCACTGTTACTATAGGCACCATCTCTCCCTACTATACCTGCTATCCCACAGTCACACTCCCTTCCCAGAGACTATTATCCACTGTTACTATAGGCACTATCTCTCCCTACTATACCTGCTATCCCACAGTCACACTCCCTTCCCAGAGACTATTATCCCACTGTTACTATAGGCACCATCTCTCCCTACTATACCTGCTATCCCACAGTCACACTCCCTTCCCAGAGACTATTATCCACTGTTACTATAGACACCATCTCTCCCTACTATACCTGCTATCCCACAGTCACACTCCCTTCCCAGAGACTATTATCCCACTGTTACTATAGGCACCATCTCTCCCTACTATACCTGCTATCCCACAGTCACACTCCCTTCCCAGAGACTATTATCCACTGTTACTATAGGCACCATCTCTCCCTACTATACCTGCTATCCCACAGTCACACTCCCTTCCCAGAGACTATTATCCACTGTTAGTTTAGACACCATCTCTCCCTACTATACCTGCTATCCCACAGTCACACTCCCTTCCCAGAGACTTTTATCCCACTGTTACTATAGGCACCATCTCTCCCTACTATACCTGCTACCCCACAGTCACACTCCCTTCCCAGAGACTATTATCCACTGTTACTATAGGCACCATCTCTCCCTACTATACCTGCTATCCCACAGTCACACTCCCTTACCAGAGACTATTATCCCACCGTTACTATAGACACCATCTCTCCCTACTATACCTGCTATCCCACAGTCACACTCCCTTCCCAGAGACTATTATCCACTGTTACTATAGACACCATCTCTCCCTACTATACCTGCTATCCTACAGTCACACTCCCTTCCCAGAGACTATTATCCACTGTTACTATAGGCACCATCTCTCCCTACTATACCTGCTATCCCACAGTCACACTCCCTTCCCAGAGAATATTATCCCACTGTTACTATAGACACCATCTCTCCCTACTATACCTGTTATCCCACAGTCACACTCCCTTCCCAGAGACTATTATCCACTGTTACTATAGGCACCATCTCTCCCTACTATACCTGCTATCCCACAGTCACATTCCCTTCCCAGAGGCTATTATCCACTGTTACTATAGGTACTATCTCTCCCTACTATACCTGCTATCCCACAGTCACACTCCCTTCCCAGAGACTATTATCCCACTGTTACTATAGGCACCATCTCCATCTACTATACCTGCTATCCCACAGTCACACTCCCTTCCCAGAGACTATTATCCACTGTTACTATAGACACCATCTCTCCCTACTATACCTGCTATCCCACAGTCACACTCCCTTCCCAGAGACTATTATCCCACTGTTACTATAGGCACCATCTCTCCCTACTATACCTGCTATCCCACAGTCACACTCCCTTCCCAGAGACTATTATCCACTGTTACTATAGGCACCATCTCTCCCTACTATACCTGCTATCCCACAGTCACACTCCCTTCCCAGAGACTATTATCCACTGTTAGTTTAGACGCCATCTCTCCCTACTATACCTGCTATCCCACAGTCACACTCCCTTCCCAGAGACTTTTATCCCACTGTTACTATAGACACCATCTCTCCCTACTATACCTGCTACCCCACAGTCACACTCCCTTCCCAGAGACTATTATCCACTGTTACTATAGGCACCATCTCTCCCTACTATACCTGCTATCCCACAGTCACACTCCCTTCCCAGAGACTATTATCCACTGTTACTATAGGCACCATCTCTCCCTACTATACCTGCTATCCCACAGTCACACTCCCTTACCAGAGACTATTATCCCACCGTTACTATAGACACCATCTCTCCCTACTATACCTGCTATCCCACAGTCACACTCCCTTCCCAGAGACTATTATCCACTGTTACTATAGACACCATCTCTCCCTACTATACCTGCTATCCTACAGTCACACTCCCTTCCCAGAGACTATTATCCACTGTTACTATAGGCACCATCTCTCCCTACTATACCTGCTGTCCCACAGTCACACTCCCTTCCCAGAGAATATTATCCCACTGTTACTATAGACACCATCTCTCCCTACTATACCTGCTATCCCACAGTCACACTCCCTTCCCAGAGACTATTATCCCACTGTTACTATAGACACCATCTCTCCCTACTATACCTGCTATCCCACAGTCACACTCCCTTCCCAGAGACTATTATCCACTGTTACTATAGACACCATCTCTCCCTACTATACCTGCTATCCCACAGTCACACTCCCTTCCCAGAGACTATTATCCACTGTTACTATAGGCACCATCTCTCCCTACTATACCTGCTATCCCACAGTCACACTCCCTTCCCAGAGACTATTATCCACTGTTACTATAGGCACCATCTCTCCCTACTATACCTGCTATCCCACAGTCACACTCCCTTCCCAGAGACTATTATCCCACTGTTACTATAGACACATCTCTCCCTACTATACCAGCTATCCCACAGTCTCACTCCCTTCCCAGAGACTATTATCCCACTGTTACTATAGGCACCATCTCTCCCTACTATACCTGTTATCCCACAGTCACACTCCCTTCCCAGAGACTATTATCCACTGTTACTATAGGCACCATCTCTCCCTACTATACCTGCTATCCCACAGCCACACCCCCTTCCCAGAGGCCATTTTCTAATCACTACTGCTACTGTGAGGAGGTGTTTGGAGAGCTCTGTGGAGTTGTGGCTTTTTCCTAGGCCCGGCTGGGTCTGGGGGTTAGTATTGTAGACACTTCTGCTTTGTTTTTATTGCCTTTCCCCACTCCATGGGGAAGAAGGAGACTATGCCTGCAAGTTATTCAGTGAAGACCCGTTTAGGCAGTAGCAGGAGGGCTACTGATCCTAATATAGAGGTGACCGTGGAACGCACAACAAAGGGCAAGGTTTCCTGCTCCATTAAAGGAAAGAAAAAGAAAAGAAAAAGCTGTCCGAGAAGCGGCATGGAGAGTGACTCTGACTCTGCAGAACTGAAGGCTGGTGTTGGAGTGACTGCAGGGAGCTGCGGAGCTACAACAGAGGCAAGCCAGGAGGAGAGAGTGGAGTCTGATGGCTGCAAGATGGCTGCTGACAGTGAGGAGCCTAGGAGTAGTGTGGCCCTGGAGGTTGCAGAAAGTGCTCTGACCAACCAGGAGATGGCTACAGACAACATGGAGCCTGAGTGCAGTGTGGCCCTGGAGGTTGCAGAAAGTGCTCTGGGTGACCTGGAAATGGCGGCTGCCAGTGAGGAACATGGAAACCGTGAGGCCCTGGACACTGAGCAGGTAATGACTGTGACCCCCATGGGGAAAGCAGAAGTGAGTGAAGGGAATTTTCCCAAAGTGACTGAGACTGTGATACAGTGTGACACTATTATTAAAGCATTGGAGGACCTGAGGAGTTTGGAAGATAAACAAAACTGTTTAAACAGAGACATTGATAATCTCATAGATGAACTGCAGTCGCTGAAAGGAGAGAGGAGAAACCAGGTTTTACGGGAGTTGACTTTCCTTGATAAGGATTTGAAGGAGACCGAGACTTACATTAAAGACATTCTGAATGTTATTGAGCCATGGAAGGAGCTTTATGGAAACCTGCAGAGGTTTAAGGAGATGCAGGAAGGCAAAGTGACTGCTGAGACTCTGCTTAAAGTTACTGAACTGCTTAATGAAACAGAGGGTTCAAAAACTGTTGCTGAATGTAGCAGTGCTACAGACATTACACAATATAATAGTGTTGAAAATAATCCTGATAACCATACTGATAACCATACTGATAATGATAACCATACTGATAACCATACTGATAATGATAACCATACTGATAGTGTGTGCAGCTGCTGTGAGTGCTGGGGGCAGTGAGGTGCAGGTGAATGCAATTAATGCAATTAATACAATGCATGTGAGTGATGAGGCTGCTTTGGCTGAAGGGGGAGTGAGTGCAATGAATGCTGTGAGTGCTGGGGGCAGTGTGGAGCAAGTTGCAGAGAGAGGTGCAGCTGAGGTGCATGTGGTTGATGCAATGCAAGTGAGTGGGGGAGGGCAGGGAAAAAATGGTGTTTATTCTGCTGGGGAGAGCAATGTGCAAGGTGGGAGTGAGAGGGCTGCTGGAGGTAATGTTTGGGAAGGGAGGAGGTTCTTCGCACGTGAGAGGGAAGATGACTCTGATGATCAGATTGATAAGAGAATAAATGTAGTTAAAATTAAGTGGGAGAATGAGAGAGAGGATTTCCCGGGGCGCAGGTTTGTTGCCAGAAACATAATTAAACAGTTGTTGGATTTCACCCCACAAGATATTTATGCTCTAACAAGTGTCACAGATATTGAATTTGACGTCAGTTTTAAATTATCCCAAGGGTTGGAGGAATTCTGGAGGAGGTATCATCTGAAGAAAGAGGCCAAGGAGTGGGAGGGGTTTAGGGTAATACCTGTCTCCAAACCTGAAACTAAAGTAGTGACTATAATGATGAAGAATGAGACGGTACATGAGCAGGACGTCCTCATATGGCTCAGGCGCCAGTGCACTGTCTTATCCCCCCTGGTGCGACTGTTTGATGAGGAGGGTTTCTGGACGGGGGGATATAAAGTCCAAGTTAAACTGCATGTAGAGAAAAATGTTCAGAGTCATCTCACAAATTCGTTTTTCATTGGGAAAACAAGGGGTGTCTGCTTCTATGTGGGTCAGCCCAGACTATGCTATAAATGTGGGTCCAACAGGCATTATGCCATGAAATGTAATGTACAGAAATGTGCTTTGTGTGGGGAGACTGGGCACCCGAGCAAAGAATGTGTCCAGGCAATAAAGTGTAACCTGTGCATGAAGTCAGGCCATGCTTATAGATCATGCCCCGAAGCCTGGCGCAACATTCAGCGAGCTTGTCCCAATTTGGCACAGGAGATGAGCACCCCAATGCCAGGGGAGAACCTGCCACAGACTGGGACAAGGAGGGAGGAGAGGGCAGAAGGGGTAAGAGAAACAGCTAGAGGGCCCCAAACAGAGGTGAGAGGGAAGGAGGCAGAGAAAGATGGAAGGAAGAGTGACACAGGGAAGAGTGAAAAGACAAAGGTACTGATGTCCCATGGAGAAGGGGAGACGAAGGGATGAGTGGAAAGTGGTGGGCAGCAAATCAAAGAAGAAAGTTAAAGAGAATAAGTGTCCTGGTGTAATTCCCATTGAAACTGAAAATAGGTTTGTTTTGCCAGGGGGGAAATCATGGGGGGAATTGGCAGAGGAAGAAGAGGCGAGAATAGAGGAAACACCTGAGAAAAGGAAAAGTCTCCCTTCCGTTATTTCCAGTAGGAAAAAGAGTAAGAGGGAAGAGATTTCTGAATCCCAGGAGGCAGATTGGGAGTCCCTTGAGGAGGAGGAGGAGGAAGAGGAGGAAGGAGGGATTGTGAGCCATGAGACGGGTATAAGGATTCAGGTGAAAAGATCAGGAGGCAAAAGTTCTGACAAGTATTTAAATAAGAAACATAAAGATGGCTCCTGATATGCATTATATGAACATAACCAGAATGTTAAATCTTGTTTATGGGCTGATGGCGGAAACATGATGCTTTGTAGGAATGTTTATTTTCCTTTTTGATGTATTATTGATTTATTGCTTACTTCTGATCTGATTGAAATGTAATTGTATTTCTTTTGTAATTGTTTAATATTTTAATAAAATTCTCTCCCTACTATACCTGCTATCCCACAGTCACACTCCCTTCCCAGAGACTATTATCCCACTGTTACTATAGGCACCATCTCTCCCTACTATACCTGCTATCCCACAGTCACACTCCCTTCTCAAAGACTATTATCCACTGTTACTATAGGCACCATCTCTCCCTACTATACCTGCTATCCCACAGTCACACTCCCTTCCCAAAGACTATTATCCACTGTTACTATAGGCACCATCTCTCCCTACTATACCTGCTATCCCACAGTCACACTCCCTTCCCAGAGACTATTATCCACTGTTACTATAGGCACCATCTCTCCCTACTATACCTGCTATCCCACAGTCACACTCCCTTCCCAGAGACAATTATCCACTGTTACTATAGGCACCATCTCTCCCTACTATACCTGCTATCCCACAGTCACACTCCCTTCCCAGAGACTATTATCCACTGTTACTATAGGCACCATCTCTCCCTACTATACCTGCTATCCCACAGTCACACTCCCTTCCCAGAGACTATTATCCCACTGTTACTATAGGCACCATCTCTCCCTACTATACCTTATGGGCAGAGACATGCGGTCAGATTTGGGGAGATTAGTCGCTCAGCGACAAATCTCCTCTTTTTCGGGGCGACTGCCTTACCCTGCCTTCCTGCTATCTAGAATGAAAGCCGCACTTTGTTTTCAGAAGTCGCCCGAAGTTGCCTCACAATGAAACCTCGGGCGACTTCGGAGAACGAATCGCCCCTAGTGCCATCCCGCCGGTGATTTTCCTTCTAGCCAGAGGGAAGGCAGTTCGGGGAGATTAGTCGCCCCGAACAAGAGGAGATTTGTCACTGGGTGACTAATCTCCCCATTTTAGCCTTCAGTGTAAATGTGTTTCCATTCTAATAGGAACTGCAGTGGAGAAACAAAAGAGGAATGAGACCCTGTGGCTTTGGAGGGGGGCACCAAGTGGGATTGTGTTGGGGGGCCACAGGATCAAGGCCAAGTACTCCTTGTCTAGTAAGAATTTTGAGATTAAGTAAATACAGCGCATTACACAGACTCACATCCCTCCCTGCCCTGGGGTTGGTGCCATCAATAAACAATGAACCTGTGTGAGTGTGAGAAGAAAGAGGAGCAAACCAACACAGGCAACAGGGGAGCATACAAACTGCAGTCCATTTAGATTGTCCTGGAATCAAACCAAGGCAGCAATACTAACCACACACACACATGTACATATAATATATTTATATACTGTATATATATATATATATGTGTAAAGCTTTTATATGAATAGATGGGTTTATTGTGGCAATCACATGACCTCCCATGACTTTTTTTTCCCATTGCGCCGCAATTGTACTTGTTTACAGGACTCCCAGGGGCCCCTGGTGAATTGTGGGATAGTAAATGGGATCTGCTGGAGGGCCGCTAATTTAGTATGGGGCCTTGTGATTACTGACTACTATAATTCTGATAAACTCACAAGCCACATAATCCCTATGGAATATTACGACATGAATATTTAATTTCAGGGGACACGTGCAGATCCCTCCCTTATCAGCCACACAAGATCCCCAGTTGGAATCTCTATTCCTCAGAATCAGGAATGTGCAACTGTTGCTCAACTACAATACCCAGCATCCCCCTCCTAAGAGCTGGGGGGACAGTTGGGAGGCTGCAGGTTGGCCACGCCGGTTACGAATCAGGACAGAGTGGCCGCCGCAGGGCTATAACATGGATATCACATGGAAATAACACGGATATAACATGGATATCACATGGAAATAACACGGATATAACATGGATATAACATGGATATAACATGGATATAATGTTATCACATGTTGGGCTCAGGTGGGACATAGAGAGAATTATGCAGATGTGCTGATGTACCTCTACTGCCATTATTCTGCAAATATAAAATCCAGACTACATAATTTATATATATATATATATATATATCCAGTGCATGGGTCCCCTTTATAAAATGCCAAGGCCTGTGCATGATGAGGGCACAATGAAGCAGAATCACTTCGGCCCCATGTTACTCACCTATTGTGCCGGCCATGGAGGCATCAGGGTTGTCATTACACGGGGCACATCCAGTTGCTTCACCCTCTTCTCCCTCCTGTAGGTTTTCTATTCACAAGATGCTGCAGGTCCCTCCCAGGCTCCAGGTTATTATAACTGTCCAGATCTGAATTCTCTCCCTCTGCTCCGGGCTTCTCTGTCTCTTCCCAGAATTTGCTTTCCCCCCTTATTCCTTATGTGATGACTTTTTTTGTTGTTGCGTCAGGAGAGTTGCCAGGAAACAGCAGAGCAATTCCATTCCAGCTTCTTCTTTTCTCTCCCCATCTCCCCTATTCATTCAGCCTCTGCTATGGGCACAGCATTGCCCCTCATCTGCACTCGCCAACAGCCCCTGGGTCCTACAGCCGCCTCTTTCTCTCTGTCATAGACACAATGTGCTCTACACTGCATAGCACTTCTGTTTCTACTACTGACAAATGCAACTTATTGTCAGTATATTGATAGGTATATATACATATTATAAGGCTAGTTAGGGGGAGATTTGGGTGAGGGTTTATTTGTGCCCTGGGTACCCCTGGAACTATAGCAGGGTGACACCCCAATGTTTCTATATATCTGTAACCTTGTTATGAGCTAAGGGGGCCCAGTCTGAAGGCCAGTTAGGGAGAGATTTGGGGTGAGTGTTTATTTGTGCCCTGGGTACCCCTGGAACTATAGCAGGGTGACACCCCAATGTTTCTATATATCTGTAACCTTGTTATGAGCTAAGGGGGCCCAGTCTGAAGGTCAGTTAGGGGGAGATTTGGGGTGAGTGCTTATTTGTACCCTGGGTACCCCTGGAACTATAGCAGGGTGACACCCCAATGTTTCTATATATCTGTAACCTTGTTATGAGCTAAGGGGGCCCAGTCTGAAGGCCAGTTAGGGAGAGATTTGGGGTGAGTGTTTATTTGTGCCCTGGGTACCCCTGGAACTATAGCAGGGTGACACCCCAATGTTTCTATATATCTGTAACCTTGTTATGAGCTAAGGGGGCCCAGTCTGAAGGTCAGTTAGGGGGAGATTTGGGGTGAGTGCTTATTTGTACCCTGGGTACCCCTGGAACTATAGCAGGGTGATTGTTACCCCAATGTTTCTATATATCTGTAACCTTGTTATGAGCTAAGGGGGCCCAGTCTGAAGGTCAGTTAGGGGGAGATTTGGGGTGAGTGCCTATTTGTACCCTGGGTACCCCTGGAACTATAACAGGATGACACCCCAATGTTTCTATATATCTGTAACCTTGTTAAGAGCTAAGGGGGCCCAGTCTGAAGGTCAGTTAGGAGGAGATTTGGGGTGAGTGCTTATTTGTGTCCTGGGTACCCCTGGAACTATAGCAGGGTGACACCCCAATGTTTCTATATATCTGTAACCTTGTTATGAGCTAAGGGGTCCCAGTCTGAAGGTCAGTTAGAGGGAGATTTGGGGTGAGTGCTTATTTGTGCCCTGGGTACCCCTGGAACTATAGCAGGGTCACACCCCAATGTTTCTATATATCTGTAACCTTGTTATGAGCTAAGGGGGCCCAGTCTGAAGGTCAGTTAGGGGGAGATTTGGGGTGAGTGTTTATTTGTACCCTGGGTACCCCTGGAACTATAGCAGGGTGACTGTTACCCCAATATTTCTATATATCGGTAACCTTGTTATGAGCTAAGGGGGCCCAGTCTGAAGGTCAATTAGGGGGAGATTTGGGGTGAGTGCTTATTTGTACCCTGGGTACCCCTGGAACTATAGCAGGTTTTCACCCCAATGTTTCTATATATCTGTAACCTTTTTATGAGCTAAGGGGGCCCAGCCTGAAGGCCAGTTAGGGGGAGATTTATCATATCATTCAGATGTTTTAGGGTTAAGCTCCCCCCCTTTGCAGTACAACACTAGTTGGCAATATAAATATTAAAGGGGTAGTTTACCTTTAAATCAACTTTTTGTATGATTCAGACAATATTTTGAAAAAAAAAATTCAATTGGCCTTTATTTTTATTTTATTTTCTGTCACTTTAGAATGATTTGGCTTTTTGTTCACAGCTCTCCAGTTTGGAATTTCAGTAGCGATCTGGTTTCCAGGCTTAGTAATGAAAGGGAACAACAACAATAAAATTGTCGGCTCACACAGCAACATTTTCTTAGCTGCCAGGGTCTATGATCCAAATTTGAAAGCTCGGAAGGAAGGCAAATATTTAAAAAAAGCATAAAAAATGAAGACCAAGTGAAAACCTGCTAAGAGTAGGACATTCTAACTTAATAAACTAACTGTACTAATTAAAATCTGTTATAGAGGTTTTTTTACCATGCAGGGGACGTATTTACCATACTTTGTCAAGTGACTTAAATCCTCATTTACAATTACAAACACAAGTGCTGAAATGGATGCAATGTCCCAATATTCAAAGTTATTCTATTATTCTGCCCTCCCTGACTTCTCAGGAAGTGGAACAGACATTATCATAAGGCCCCTCTGGGCAATATATTTATTCCAATAATGAATATAATAAGCTCTGTGTTTATGTGTATTGCGTGTGATAATCATGGGGTTTTATTCCTGAGCAGAGAGCACATGGGAAGACATGAACTTGCTGTTATGGCCTTAGGTAGATCCTGAATGCAGAGATCTGGTTGCTAGGGTCTGAATTCCCATAGCAATCATGCATTGATTTCAATAAGAGACTGGAATATGAATAGGAGATGCCTGATTAGAAAGAGGGGTATAAAAATTAGCAATAACAATACATTTGTAGCCTTACAGAACATTTGTTTTTTTAGATGGGGTCCTTGACCCCCATTTGGAAGTTGGAAAGAGTCAGAAGAAGAAGAAGGCAAATGTTTCAAAAACTGTAAAAAAAAAATGAAGTCCAATTGAAAAGGCTTAGAAAATACTAAAAGTTAACTTAAAGCTGAACAACCCCTTTAAGGAGATTCAAGTGAGGTGACTGCACAAAATGGGGACCCACAGTGGTATGTAAGAAGAGTGGGATAGAAGGGCAAGATGGGGCAGTAAGGCAAAATTAGTGTCACCAGGACAAAACCAATTACCCCTGGATCAAGTGATAGTACATAGTATTAATAAGGGGGTGCATATATCGCTAGTTTACATTGAATTGAGAGCTGCCCTACTGTTTGCCTTAGAAGGGGGGAGGGGGTTCAGGATGGAGCAGCTTCCAAAAGCCTGGCCCAGCTGCTAAAATCAGAGTCTCTGCTAACTTGTCCTAAACACAGTCACATGACCCTTTAATTGCTTTAAGAACTCCTATCACTCAGCACCCACCCCAAACCATGTGCAAGCATTTCCTATTCCATACACAGAGTTTTGGAGAGTTGGTGCTGGTATGGATCTGAATATGTTTTATCCAAGTCCAGCCATAACAGGAAAATTCACCAATGAGAATGCTCAAAACCAGCTCTGTGTCTTGTTGCTATCTTACATACATTTGGCTCATTATATGACACTGGGATAAGACATGGGGATGAAGGACACACTTGTCAGGTGCTGGGAAACTGTGCACTGTGAAGGGGTGATTCACCATTACGTTAATTGTGAGTGTGTTACAAAATAGCTCATTCTAAGCAATTTTTCAATTGGTCTTCACTTGCTCTTTTTTTATAGTTTATAAATTACTTGCCTTCTTTTTCTGACTCTTTCCAGCTTTCAAATGAGGGGTCACTGACCCATACCTTCCAACTGTCCCATTTTGTGCGGGACAGTCCTGATTTTGACAGCTCGACCTGCAGTCCCGAATTGTTACTGAAATGTCCTGACTTTCTCTTTGATCTCCTGCACTGAACAGCAAGAAAAAGACACTAAGTTTCTAAAACTTAACTGGCTTTTGGAAGAGAGCCCAGAATATGTGGCAGGTGAATTTAATAATTTTGTAACAATTTAACATAAGCAAAGAAACTATTGTTACAATTTAAGATAAGCAAATATATAATTGTAATAATTTAAGATAAGCAAATAAACAATTGTTACAATGTAAGATAAGCAAAGAAACAATTTAAAATAAGCGAAGAAACAATTGTTACAATGTAAGATAAGCAAAGAAACAATTTAAAATAAGCGAAGAAACAATTGTTACAATTTAAGATAAGCAAAGAAACAATTGTAACAATGTAAGATAAGCAAAGAAACAATTGTAACCATTTAAGATAAGCAAAGAAACAATTGTAACAATGTAAGATAAGCAAAGAAACAATTGTAACAATGTAAGATAAGCAAAGAAACAATTGTAACAATGTAAGATAAGCAAAGAAACAATTGTAACCATTTAAGATAAGCAGGTCTCTTGAGGAAACTGTGACTCAAACTTTCATAACAGAGGAAAAAAAAACCACACACGCCTATGACTACAAAACGCATCAGGATGTTTGTTTTTACCCATGGAATAAAGATCTAAATTTTACGAACCTGGTGTGTCGCAGGAGTGCGTGCCTTTCCACACATCAAACTTTCATAACCTGCCAAATTTTGTAAAATGAGCATGGTAATTAGGGGGTGTGGCCACAAAATGGGCATGATCAAAAATATTCCACTTCGCTCTGCACAGCAATTATTATTGTCCCTCTTTCTATTTCCAAAATGTTGGGAGGTTTGCCGACCCCATCTAAACACAAATGCCCTGTAAGGCTACAGATTTATTCTTATTGCTACTTTTTATTCCTCATCTTTCTATTCAGGCCTCTCCTATACATATTCCTGTCTCTTATTTAAATCAATGCATGGTTGATAGGGGAATTTGGACCTTAGCAACTAGATTTCTGAAACTACAAACTGGAGAGCTGCTGAATAATAATCTAAATAACTCAAAAACCACAAGTAATTAAAAAAGAAAACCAAATGCAAATTGTCTCAGGATATCACCCTTTAAATCAAACTCAAAGAGAATTTAAAGGTGAACAACCCCTTTAATACATCCAACTCCAGTTGCAGGAACAAAGAACACAGTTGCCGACTTGAGCTGAGATTCCTATTGGTGGATCACTTTACATATTAATAAAGCTGCTGGACCTGGAGAGCTGGGGAAATCGTATATTGAGCAATATGGCTTTAAAAATACAAATTCAGTCCCATAGCAACCATAGTAACTCTGATTGGTCAGCTGCAGTGTAAAATGAAAAAAGCAATATTCCGATTGGTTGCTATGAGTTGCCAGTCTGGAGAAGGACTTTCACCTGTTTTGTATGTGTATCCCAATTATCATACAAGCTAGAAAGCTTAAAACACAGTAATCCTGAGCCACAACCCACAGTAACCAGTGTATAAATAGCAGTAATTTCCCCTGGCTCTGATAGAGACTCTTCCCACTGATGAACCCTCATGATAAGGTTCCTCCATTGGTTTCATGACAAAAGTGATATTATCTGTTACATGGAAATTTTCTTAATTTCAGAACTCCCTTTTAACTTGGTTATCAGCTGCAGTGATCACTTATCAGCCCCAAGAACTGTACCTCATCCCATCATGAAAAATCGCCACTTTCAGAAAAAAAGTCCTGTGGCCCTTTAAGAAAAACTGGAAATAGGGAAAGAAATAAAAAGGGAAATATTTAGCTATAAATAATGCAGGAACTGGGCTCAATCCTTAAATCCCAGGCATCCCCAGTGCTCCCTGTTACTGCTTATACAGCACTTAAAGAGCCGGCACGTATTTCATAGGCAATTAGTGTGTATAACGATGCATCAGAGAGGGGCCACTGGAGCCTGTGGGATGGGAACTGCAGCACGGTGCACTAACTGCTTATTTATCATAAGAAATATTTCTGTAGACACCAACTTGACATATATATATATATATCTGCTTCTCTGCACTGCTGGTGCTGACTCCTGAAACAATATAGCTAAAGCCAACTGAGTAAAAGAACTGGAACAGAAGTAACTAAGGGCTCTTACTGACGAGCGGTTGTAGCTGCGCTCCCCTGCGTTCCGTTTTTCTGCGTTCAGTCGCAGGGGAGCGCAGGAATAAACGCATTACGTTTTTTCCAATGGGGCTGTACTCACACAGGCGCGTGTAGGCGCCGAACGCAGGAAAAATGCAGCATGTTGCGTCTCAACCTGCGTTCAGCGCCTACACACGACTGTGTGAGTACAGCCCCATTGGAAAAAACGTAATGCGTCTATTCCTGCGCTCCCCTGCGGCTGAAAGCTGAAAAACGGAACGCAGGGGAGCGCAGCTTCAACCGCTCGTCAGTAAGAGCCCTTATACTATGCTGTATTAAGAGTCAGAACCAGAACCGGAATTGCAATTACAGTTACACATAACCACTGAACACATGTAATGAATGGATTTTGGGTAATTGGTGAGAGTTCCCCTTTAAGCAGAGTTATAAACCGGGGACTGGTGCTGCCAGAAAATGTTTTTAATGAGCTGGACAAACAGATCTAACCTTTTATTGTCCATAAAATATTTTCACTTTTAGGTGTTACCTGCCCTTTAACCTCTTAAAGTGACAGTAACACTTAAAAGCTCCCTTTGTATTTAATAAGTACACATTTCTATCTTGGGTTAGTAGCAACTTGTATAACACTGATCTGCACTGTATAGGTGTGGGGCGGAGACCTTTAAATATTATTTTCGGGCAATTAGTCACAGCCTTTACATTGTTGCCCTAAGAGCTTATACGTTTTTGCCTCAGGGACCTGATTAGCTATTTCATAAAGGAATTATTTTAAGAAAAAGATAAAGCATGATACTGTCCCTATTTGTTATTTATATGGCTGGTCTGTTAATATTTCCCGTCCCCATGCCCCACTCTGTGTTTAGCTTTCTCACTTGGTACAAATGGCTCAGGGATTTATTCCACTTTGTACTTGGTGACAGATTCTAGGAAATAATTTGAGCTGGGAATATTTTTACATACATTTTTCAGTACCTTTAGGTTTTTTTTTGGAGTGTAAAATGTTTTGTGTTTGTAATTCTTCCTCTCCATCAGGTTTCCAAGAGCTCCACCTATTGGGCAGATACAGGTACTGCCTTGGGAAAAGATTTCAGAGCCGGGAATGAATTTAGTGTTGGTAATTCATGTTAATAACAGAATATCAGAAGTGTATGGGACATGTTGCTGGGTACAACCAGGGAGTTCCCACGCCTTAGATTGGCATTCTCATCTTCATCAGAGAAAGATAATAATGATTCGGATTTGTCGTTAGGCCTAAAATTACTTCCCTGTCTGTAAAACCACCCAGACTCATATCCACAAACCACTAATGAGCATAGACTGGCCGCTCATCTTGAGTCTTTTCCCCATACATGAACTGATCAGATAAAGGGGGAGTCCACACAGGAGCCCATCAAGAATTCTAAAAACCTTCTAAGAATTAGGGGGACAGTCACACGACTTAATGAAACATTTGCATTCTACGTTCATTTAAGGTTGGAATGGGGCTTCCGTGGCTGGGACTTCAAGGGCCCTCTTGATGAAGTCTCAAGGGCCCCTGTACTGGCATCAGCATCCCTCCCCCGGCCCTCGTCTGTGTATCTGCCCCGCACTCTTTTACCTTCCTCCTCCTTAAAGGGATTCTGTCATGATTTTTATGATGTAGATTTTATTTCTAAATGACACTGTTTACACTGCAAATAATTCACTCTACAATATAAAATGTCATTCCTGAACCAGCAAGTGTATTTAGTTGTAATATTGGTGTGTAGGTGCATCTCAGGTCAGTTTGCCTGGTCATGTGCTTTCAGAAAGAGCCAGCACTTTAGGATGGAACTGCTTTCTGACAGGCTGTTGTTTCTCCTACTCAACGTAACTGAATGTGTCTCAGTGGGACCTGGATTTTACTATTGAGTGCTGTTCTTAGATCTACCAGGCAGCTGTTATCTGGTTACCTTCCCATTGTTCTGCTGATCGGCTGCTAGGAGGGGATGATATCACTCCAACTTGCAGTAATAATCAGTTTACTCTTTAGAACACAGATTTCAGTGCAGAAGTCAGCTGGAACAGTACTATTAACTGATGTATTTTGATAAAAATCATGTTTTCCCATGACAGTCTCCCTTTAACATAACACTTGATGGTCCAGGCAGGTACTGAGCCTGGATCTTGGGCGAGGAGTGGGGCCTATGAAGGCCGTGGCCATCCAGGTTTTTTCCTGGGGTCCCACTGGCCCAGTCTGATCCTGTATGTGCGGAAATGTTTGAACATGTCAAGAAATCTATAAATCTATAGATCTATAAATCCCTTTGTGTGTATTTTCCAACAGTCAGACAGACAGTTATATGCAGAGAATATGAACCGAATCCTAGATTTGGTGTATCCCTGCTGAATATTAGGGTACAAAGGAAGAACTGATTTCATTTATATCCTGGATTTTATACAGAGTCAGACTGGGGGCCCAGGGCCCATCCCCAAACCCCCTCTGCAGCCCCCCCCCCACATGTACCTTTGTTTGATGGGGCCTACAAGGGGTATGTGCTGGCCCAGTCCAATCTTGTGTTTATATGGTACAGAGCAGCCTCTCCGTCTCCTCCCCACTGCACTCCAGCATTGACCTTCTTACCTACTTCTCCTGCAGTTTTCCTTTCCAAAACTCACATGTTCAGGAATTTGGACCCCACGAGGTGTCACTTAGGAAACAAGTTGTGAGAATAAAGACCAGATGCGAACTGGGCCTCTTGCCACTCCGTACTTTGCTCATCTGAATGAAGTATCCAACGAAATGGCCAGCGCCACACAGATAAAAAAAGTTTGGGTTAAATTGCCCTTTAAACCCTTAATAGAGGCCAGGGAGGGGTTGTAATGTTAGAATTTCAATTATGTTAAGGCTTTAAAGGGCAACTTAACCCAAACTTTTTAAGACACACAGACATTTGATTTGTTACAAAGGGTGATTTGATTTTTTTTATAACATACTACACTTTATATTTTGTTGTTTACTCCCCCGCTAGTCGTGCAGCGCTGGACATTTTGTTGGACATTTGAAGAAATTGTATCTGGACCAACAGGAGGAGAAAGACTGAAAGTTTAGCAATCTAATAATTTTCTGTTTGTCACCTGAATGAATCTCAAGGTATGGGGGACACTTACATTCTACATTGAGTGAAATACTAATACAGGCAGCATTACATTCATGGTGCATTCGCAGGTCTCTGCACAAGGCCTGGGGATATTTGCGCAATGAAATGTGCAGTGAACAAAATACAAAGATTGCAGCACTTTTCCCGCTGCGTGGGGCATTGTACATGGGCCCTATAATGCCGGAATAAAACAAACTGATTCTGCTTTGCCTTTCTTCACTTCCATGCAGTGGCACAAGAGGGCAGGCTTTTCTCATTTAGGATTTCTGAGCAGAAGAGCTGACTTGGGGTTCCACTAGGAGGAGAATAATAAATGAGAAATAGAGAAACCATTAAGTCTGGGAAGAGGAAGCTGGAGAATCTGGTGACGTCTTTGGCTAAAGCAAGTTTAGAGGTCTCTGTACATGACAGACCCCCGGATCAGGGGCCGACCAAACATGATTCATTATAGAGGAAGTTTAGAGAGGAAGAGATGGGCGCTAATAGCTCTTCATGGAAGGAGATTTCAGGGAATTCTTAGGCTGTAAGACTTTGTACCGACAAATGACTGATTTCAGGGAGAGCTGCTAGAATCCCATAATTATAAAAATAACCCAATGAAATTCCAATGAAATCTGTCCATGGGAGGGACAGACGGACTATCCCTGTTTGATAGCGCTGGGGTCGTTAATGGGTGGTTTGGGGTGTCATCCTAGAAGGGTCCGGAATATACTGTATATTTATGATCCTCTAAATAATAAAACAAGGACTCATTTATGACATCACAACTGCACAACAATGAATATGATTGATGTAAAGGAGAAGGAAAGGCTAAAAGTAAGTAAGCTTTATCAGAAAGGTCTATATAAATACATCAGTAACCCCTCAAAGTAATGCTGCTCTGAGTCCTCTGTCAAAAGAAACAGCACATTTCTTTCCTTCTATTGTGTACTCATGGGCTTCTGTATCAGACTTCCTGTTTTCAGCTTAATCCTCCAGGGCTAGGGCTTGAGCATGCTCAGTTTGTTCCTCTCCTCCCTCCCTGCTGTAATCTGAGCCCAGAGCTATGAGTGAGCAGGAAACAACTCAGACAGGAAGTAATGTCACACCAAGCTAATATGGCAGCTGCTATGCTAAATAAACAGAGAGAGCTTCTAGAGTTTACGCAGGTATGGTAAAGTATTCTGCCGAATACATATAGTGTTATAGTTTGCAGTATTGTGGCTAATCTATTGGCAATAAACTGCTTTGGTAGCTTTCCTTCTTCTTTAAGGCACTTGTGCCCCAAGCCACTCCTTGCACTACTGCACTGCAATGCTCTGCACTGGTGCCTCCTACCAAGAATCCCATGCAAGTGTGCCTATTGCTGCAGAATTGCAACTAAATTATAAAACACAAATGTCATTTTGATTCCATGCACCAGAAACAATGACATTCTGGTTCAGAAAATTTTTGCCACAGTTCCACCAGGTGCAGCTCTCCCTTGGGGTCACAATGAAGCTGGGATTCCTGGTAGAAATGTTGCATTCTGGGTAATAAACATTGCAAAATTGCCCTTTGCAAACTGCACTTGTGGCTGTATATCATTATTTTATTGTTTTATGTCTTCATCTAATATCATACTATGAGTCATGCCAACAAACTCACCCTTTGTATAATCCTCCTATAGGCTTATATACACACACTTAGATTTTAGGTTTGAGTTGATTGTAAGCTCTATGGGGAAGGAACGATCTTCCTCTTGTAGGTCTTATACACACACACTAAGATCGGTTTAAGTTGATTGTAAGCTCTATGGGGCAGGAACCGCCTTCCTCTTGTAGGTCTTATACACACACATTTAGATCGGTTTAAGTTGAATATTAGCTCTATGGGGCAGGGACGGTCTTTCTCTTGTAGGTCTTATACACACAAACTTAGATAGGTTTAAGTTGATTGTAAGCTCTATGGGGCAGGAACGGTCTTCCTCTTGTAGGTCTTATACACACACTTAGATCGGTTTAAGTTGATTGTTAGCTCTATGGGGCAGGGACGGTCTTTCTCTTGTAGGTCTTATACACACACTTAGATCGGTTTAAGTTGATTGTTAGCTCTATGGGGCAGGGACGGTCTTTCTCTTGTAGGTCTTATACACACACACACACACACACTTAGATCAGTTTAAGTTGATTGTAAGCTCTATGGGGCAGGAAATGTCTTCCTCTTGTAGGTTTTATATATGTGAGGAAATATATACCAACCCACACAACTTATCAGAAACACTCAAAATTAATGAATGTAAAATGACTTATTTGTAATTACTTTACATTTATTTACTTTAATTTAATTTTAATTTAAAGAAAGAATGAAGCTGTTCTGATGTTCTTCTGCTTAGGAATAAAATTAGAAACCTTTCTCAAATCTTTTCTAAGCAGAAGAACATCAACCTCTTTCTTTCTCCTGACAACTTCCTTGACTACTTACTGGTCAGACTGGTGGGAAAATGACCAGCAGGTGGCGCTGTTGTAACAAAATTCATTCATATTAACAGTACATGTATCCCTTAATATCTTGCAATTAAAAGAAAATAAATAATGAATGTACATTACAGAAGTGATTAGAATAGCAACTTCATCCATTTTACATTCACTTATTTTTAATTAATTTAATTAACTTATCCTTTAATGAAATTCAGAGATTTTGCTCAGCAGGCACAAAGATAAGAAATGTATCAACTAAATATATCGATTTAGAACAGTTAAGCTGGCCATAGATGCAAAGATCCGATCGTACGATGATTTGTACGATCGGACTTCCCCATCTTCCCGACCTGCCACTAACCATTCAGATCAAAGTCTTACCATTCCGACCATATAAAGTAGTAAAAGAACAGATCAGCCGATGTTCTGCCCCGACAAAAGCTGGTGACAATCTCCCTCTGAAAATCGTATGATCGACAATACACGCAGAGATACAGTATTACCCGCAGCCGACAGAAATCGGGACTCTCCACACACGGTCCCAAAATCGTACGAATCCTCGATTCGCATGATCTGATCTTTGTGTCTATGGCCAGCTTTAGAGAGTTGGTGACCCCCTCCCAGAGCTGATTTAGAAGGAGAAAAATTTAACTTTACACTTCAATATTAGAAAAACGGTCACAAATAAAAAATAGAAAGTCATTGGAAAAAGTCTTTATCCTGTAGATACATTTATCACACACACATACACGGAAGGAAAATATCCCAACATGGCAGCTCCCATCCCACCTCTATTTGGAGCCTCATCATTACAGGATGGGTTTGTCTCTGATATATGTTGGTGCAAAAGAAGGAGCACTATGGTTCAATAGTGAAATTCCTGTGCAGCTTCCGATTATAGTAACACTTTAACCCTGCTGCCCGAAAACCATATTTAGCCCTCGTGGGGCGGAATTTGTATCCTGCACCTGCTATGAGACCTCAAAGCTCCTGGCTGTACCAGCCAAACTGGCCTCATTAGTGGATTTGCCATTGATTTTTGTGCTCGCTATCTGTGCTGCTTAATAGATATGTTACATAAAGGTTATCGTAATGACAATAGACTGACTATACTGATACTTCTCTATCCTCATTATTATTATCGACCGGCTGAAGGGTGGCCAATCCCAGAGGGTGAATCGAGCACCCTGCCCGCTTGTAAGAGGATTGCAGCATTTGAGTGTTATACCCATAGCATTTGGAGGGGGTCTGTGTACAAACTGCAGCACAACAAGCATTGTGTAAGCCCTGACAGCAGCAATATCACAAAAGTGCACCAGGAGATTGTCTGGTTCCTGGGCAATTTAAAGGGAACAAATTCATAGCAAGCTGAAGATAAAATGTATTACATTAAGCAGTGCACTTTCTACCTGTAGCATATTCTATGGTATAAATTCTGTGTGTTCATATCACAGCCCAGTCTCTCCGCTGCTCTAAAATGGCTGCAATGGTAGGGAGGGCATGGGGCGGGGCTACAGGCAGGTGGGCGGTTACAGAAGTTTGTCACTGTGAGTGAGAGCTACATTGTATATGAAATGGAAGATACTTGGAACATTAGCTGCTAGGGGAGTTGTTAGTCTGCGACTGGATCCATATGCAGAGGGTTTAAGGGAGGGCGAACTTGATTGGCTTATGGGGTTTTTTCAATATTTTTGCAATGATGTAATAATACTTGAGGAGGGGCCAAGTCAACAGCTTTACCTCTCTCAATTGAATGTGCGAGCAGGCAGGCCCAGACTGGCAATCTGTGGGTTCTGTCAAATGCCAGAGGGGCTGCTGTAAGATGCCATAGACACACATAGTGGGCTGGTGGAGGCTGTTTGGGCCTATGTGTGGCCTGTTGAGCCTCTCGGTACCTGAAAGACCAGGGCCTATTCCAGACCTGCGAGCAGGTAGTCTTAAGGGCTCTCTTGAGGTTGAAGACAGAGTATTAACAATGGTTGCTTGTAAAGGCGGCCATACCCTGGCCAATCTCATGTGCTCTCAGAATTTATAGTTCCCATTGTTCATGACCTGGAAGGAAGTGAACTTCCTCTTCACTTCCTCATCTATTGATAGGAACTGGCCAACATGGTACATGGTGCAGATGACCCATCCCTGAACTGACGATATCCATAGTATATGGATATGGGTCTGTTAATAGGAAAATAATTCTTAGGAAAGACACAAGGTTTCCCTCAGGAAAAGGTGAGATGGGTTGTTCTTGGATTATTCTTGGGCTGTTAGGGAAGTACAGAAACATATAACCCAGAAGACTTACCGGGGGGCGTAACTACAGAGGAAGCAGACCATGCGACTGCAAGGGGGCCCAAGCGGTATAGGGGCCCCATGAACCCTAATTAATGTAGAATTTCAACAAATATTGGTAAAAAAGTTCAAATTCTAGACATTTCGGAGGGCAAAAAAATAATTTGCTATGGGGCCCAGTAATATCTAGTTACGCCACTGAGACTTACCATAGATCAGTGATCCCCCAACCAGTGGCTCATAAGTAACATGTTGCTCTCCAACCCCTTGGATGTTGCTCCCAGTGGCCTCAAAGCAGGTGCTTATTTTTTAATTCCAGGTTTGGAGGCAAGTTTTGGTTGTATAAAAACCAGGAGTACTGCCAAGTAGCGCCTCCTGTAGGCTGCCAGTCCACATAGAGGCTACCAAATAGCCAATCACGGCCTTTATTGGTACCCCAGCTTTTTTCATGCTTGTGTTGCTCCCCAACTTCTTTTCACATTTGAATGTGGCTCATGGGTAAAAATGGTTGGGGGACACCTGCCATAGAACATGCCATAGAATGCAATAGGGGCGGTATCGGGTTCCCATAAACATGCAGAATAATAGCTTTGTTGGGCAGCAGGCATGATGGACTAAGAGGCTCTTATCTTTGGTTATACACTAGCTTTTTGTATTTCTGTTAATCACCCAACTCATATCACTTTGCTTTCTCTAGAATTTCTCTCACCTGTGTTCTTGCTAATGCAGCAGACTCTTTATAGAATTCTTCAACGTTCCGTACAGAATCATTATTGGCTCAATAAGGTAACACCTACTATACTCATTCTTCTAGCAAAGTTTGTTCTAAAGAGAAAATGTGTAACATACCAGTAAGTACCAGGCCCTTTGGTTACATCAACTCAGCTTGGCTGTAAATACTCCCCATGCTTCAAAGAGGCAAAATGTGATGGTTTTGTTTATAAAACCAGGATTGGTACAGATTAATGGGCAAAAGAAACCCACAAAAAACTGAAAATCCAAAATGACATCCTATGAGAAACAAGCCTATAAATAAGATAAATAGAAGGGATAGACACTGGGAGAGGAAATGCCAGGGAGAGACACCAGGCTATGAAGTGAGTTGGAACTTCAACAGTTTGAATTTTATGAGGGAATGAAAACTGCCCAAATGGTCCAGTAATTGTTGATGAATGGCACTCAGAGGGGAACAAAACCAGTGAAGAATACGGAGAGTGTGGGCACAGGACTCGAGTAAGAAAAAAAGATGAGCATTTATAGTCGGATCTTTCTCAGGGACTTAGACGAGTGATCCCCAACCAGTGACTCATGAGCAACTTGTTACTCACCAACCCTTGGATTTTGCTCCCAGTGGCCTCAAAACAGGGGCTTTTTTTGAATTCCAGGCTTGGAGGCAAGTGTTGGTTGTATAAAAAACAGTTGTACTGCCAAACAGAACCTCCTGTAGGTTGCTAGTCCACATAGGGACCACCTATATGGACTCGCAAAAAAGATTGACGAGTTAGAGAATGGTCAACCCAAATGGGATGACAACTATGAAACATGGGACTGGATCCAGCAGGAGGGCTGGATCATTATCTCCTAGTTGTTTATCAGGGAGCAGGGGATGGGCAACCCGAATAATAGAATGGAATGGTTGAACCACAGGACTCGGGTCAGGGAAGAAGTCAGATCATAAGGTAAGTTTGAACATTATCAGTCTGATAAAGTATTTCTCAAAGAGTCATTGTAGGGACAGCCCAAATTAGAGGTAATTAGTGAAACAAAGAACCCAATAGAAAGCCCTGTGTCTATCTAATGCTTTTCCCCCAACTGGGTTCCATCTTTCTGTGGCTACTGGCCAGTATTGTTTGCCCGAGAAAGAGGAAACTATTAGTGCTTACTCTTACTTTATGCTTAGAGAAAGCCATGTTCATATTATGGTTTTGAGCATGCATGGGTGCTTGCAGCCATTAAATTACCAGGCATTAAATTACCAGGCCCTATTTAAGGTGACCCTCATTAGAATTAATGGGAAGCTATAATCAAGTGTACAAAACACAAGGGTGACAAAATCATTGAGGTTGCCCAATGTGCCATTGGCCTAATGCAGTAAGCTAAATATTATCATGGCGGGTTCTATACAGCATCAATAGCAGCATAAACTTCTAACAGCTATCTAGTTCTTTCATCAAAATGAGCTTTATTGTTTGGAAAATATGTATATTATCAGTACCTAGCCCCTTAATAGCAAACACAGCTCGGATGTAAGGTCTTCCCATGATAAGACGAGGCAGTGGATTCCAGTCTTTGTTCTTAAAGGGAAAATGCTGAACGGATAAGCGGCTGGATAACAGGAACAGAAACCCACAAAGCAATCAATGTGCTTCTGCCTGAATGGAGAAATGCAAGCTCTGTTTGGTCAGGGGAGTAGAAACCTTTACTTCGACTGTTAGCACAAATATAAACTCACACATACAATAACTATATGCACTTTTCTTGATCAGATATTTTATAAAAAAAGAACCTTTATCCTACATGAGAGAAAGCGATAAGTATTCTGTAGGACCTGCGTAGAAACCCATGCTTACCATTGTGATAAAAGGTAACCTTGCAAGTCATGCTGCAGAGCAGTGGTAGCCCCAGTTGAAGGGCCAACCTTTGGCCTAGGCTCCCCTTGAAGATCCAACCTTTGGTAAAGGCCGGCCTTAGCTCATGCAATAAGTACAAATTTACACCTGTAAGAAAATATAGGTGTAACGATCATCATTATAAGAATATTTAAGGCTGCAAATACATACAGTATTCTTCCCAATCCTCACCCTAACTGTCCTTCAGGCTGTGTTTTAGGTGCATCTAGGAGAGCAACTGGCCATTCTGCCCAATTATTACCTTAACTGTCCTTCAGAGTAAACCCCCTTTCTACAGCTCAAACCACTGTTCAAAGCCCCCATGGAGGCAGCCCCTCAGTTTGACTGTTTTAGAGGTATTAGTACAGGACCCTGTGTCGTAGAGTAATACAGTTATATAGCTATCCACTTAATGGTGACCAGATAACTCTATGTTATATTTTATAGAGCTTTTATCTGTTGTCTATAACCACCACAGTCACACTCCCTTCTCAGAGACTATTATCCACTGTTACTATAGGCACCATCTCTCCCTACTATACCTGCTATCCCACAGTCACACTCCCTTCCCAGAGACTATTATCCACTGTTACTATAGGCACCATCTCTCCCTACTATACCTGCTATCCCACAGTCACACTCCCTTCCCAGAGACTATTATCCACTGTTACTATAGACACATCTCTCCCTACTATACCTGCTATCCCACAGTCACACTCCCTTCCCAGAGACTATTATCCCACTGCTACTACAGACACCATCTCTCCCTACTATACCTGCTATCCCACAGTCACACTCCCTTCCCAGAGACTATTATCCACTGTTACTATAGACACCATCTCTCTCTACTATACCTGCTATCCCACAGTCACACTCCCTTCCCAGAGACTATTATCCACTGTTACTATAGGCACCATCTCTCCCTACTATACCTGCTATCCCACAGAGTCACACTCCCTTCCCAGAGAACTATTATCCCACTGCTACTACAGACACCATCTCTCCCTACTATACCTGCTATCCCACAGTCACACTCCCTTCCCAGAGACTATTATCCACTGTTACTATAGGCACCATCTCTCTCTACTATACCTGCTATCCCACAGTCACACTCCCTTCCCAGAGACTATTAATCCACTGTTACTATAGACACCATCTCTCCCTACTATACCTGCTATCTCACAGTCACACTCCCTTCCCAGAGACTATTATCCACTGTTACTATATACACCATCTCTCCCTACTATTACCTGCTATCCCACAGTCACACTCCCTTCCCAGAGACTATTATCCACTGTTACTATAGGGCACCATCTCTCCCTACTATACCTGTTATCCCACAATCACACTCCCTTTCCCGAGACTATTATCCACTGTTACTATAGACACCATCTCTCCCTACTATACCTGCTATCCCACAGTCACACTCCCTTCCCAGAGGACTATTATCCACTGTTACTATAGACACCATCTCTCCCTACTATACCTGCTATCCCACAGTCACACTCCCTTCCCAGAGACTATTATCCACTGTTACTATAGGCACCATCTCTCCCTACTATACCTGCTATCCCACAGTCACACTCCCTTCCCAGAGACTATTATCCCACTGTTACTATAGGCACCATCTCTCCCTACTATACCTGCTATCCCACAGTCACACTCCCTTCCCAGAGACTATTATCCACTGTTACTATAGGCACCATCTCTCCCTACTATACCTGCTATACCACAGTCACACTCCCTTCCCAGAGACTATTATCCCACTGTTACTATAGACACCATCTCTCCCTACTATACCTGCTATCCCACAGTCACACTCCCTTCCCAGAGACTATTATCCCACTGTTACTATAGGCACCATCTCTCCCTACTATACCTGCTATCCCACAGTCACACTCCCTTCCCAGAGACTATTATCCACTGTTACTATAGGCACCATCTCTCCCTACTATACCTGCTATCCCACAGTCACACTCCCTTCCCAGAGACTATTATCCACTGTTACTATAGACACCATCTCTCCCTACTATACCTGCTATACCACAGTCACACTCCCTTCCCAGAGACTATTATCCACTGTTACTATAGGCACCATCTCTCCCTACTATACCTGCTATCCCACAGTCACACTCCCTTCCCAGAGACTATTATCCCACTGTTACTATAGGCACCATCTCTCCCTACTATACCTGCTATCCCACAGTCACACTCCCTTCCCAGAGACTATTATCCACTGTTACTATAGGCACCATCTCTCCCTACTATACCTGCTATCCCACAGTCACACTCCCTTCCCAGAGACTATTATCCACTGTTACTATAGACACCATCTCTCCCTACTATACCTGCTATACCACAGTCACACTCCCTTCCCAGAGACTATTATCCCACTGTTACTATAGACACCATCTCTCCCTACTATACCTGCTATCCCACAGTCACACTCCCTTCCCAGAGACTATTATCCCACTGTTACTATAGGCACCATCTCTCCCTACTATACCTGCTATCCCACAGTCACACTCCCTTCCCAGAGACTATTATCCCACTGTTACTATAGACACCATCTCTCCCTACTATACCTGCTATCCCACAGTCACACTCCCTTCCCAGAGACTATTATCCACTGTTACTATAGGGCACCATCTCTCCCTACTATACCTGCTATCCCACAATCACACTCCCTTTCCCGAGACTATTATCCACTGTTACTATAGACACCATCTCTCCCTACTATACCTGCTATCTCACAGTCACACTCCCTTCCCAGAGACTATTATCCACTGTTACTATATACACCATCTCTCCCTACTATACCTGCTATCCCACAGTCACACTCCCTTCCCAGAGACTATTATCCACTGTTACTATAGGGCACCATCTCTCCCTACTATACCTGCTATCCCACAATCACACTCCCTTTCCCGAGACTATTATCCACTGTTACTATAGACACCATCTCTCCCTACTATACCTGCTATCCCACAGTCACACTCCCTTCCCAGAGACTATTATCCACTGTTACTATAGACACCATCTCTCCCTACTATACCTGCTATCCCACAGTCACACTCCCTTCCCAGAGACTATTATCCACTGTTACTATAGGCACCATCTCTCCCTACTATACCTGCTATCCCACAGTCACACTCCCTTCCCAGAGACTATTATCCCACTGTTACTATAGGCACCATCTCTCCCTACTATACCTGCTATCCCACAGTCACACTCCCTTCCCAGAGACTATTATCCACTGTTACTATAGGCACCATCTCTCCCTACTATACCTGCTATACCACAGTCACACTCCCTTCCCAGAGACTATTATCCCACTGTTACTATAGACACCATCTCTCCCTACTATACCTGCTATACCACAGTCACACTCCCTTCCCAGAGACTATTATCCCACTGTTACTATAGGCACCATCTCTCCCTACTATACCTGCTATCCCACAGTCACACTCCCTTCCCAGAGACTATTATCCACTGTTACTATAGGCACCATCTCTCCCTACTATACCTGCTATCCCACAGTCACACTCCCTTCCCAGAGACTATTATCCACTGTTACTATAGACACCATCTCTCCCTACTATACCTGCTATACCACAGTCACACTCCCTTCCCAGAGACTATTATCCACTGTTACTATAGGCACCATCTCTCCCTACTATACCTGCTATCCCACAGTCACACTCCCTTCCCAGAGACTATTATCCCACTGTTACTATAGGCACCATCTCTCCCTACTATACCTGCTATCCCACAGTCACACTCCCTTCCCAGAGACTATTATCCACTGTTACTATAGGCACCATCTCTCCCTACTATACCTGCTATCCCACAGTCACACTCCCTTCCCAGAGACTATTATCCACTGTTACTATAGACACCATCTCTCCCTACTATACCTGCTATACCACAGTCACACTCCCTTCCCAGAGACTATTATCCCACTGTTACTATAGACACCATCTCTCCCTACTATACCTGCTATCCCACAGTCACACTCCCTTCCCAGAGACTATTATCCCACTGTTACTATAGGCACCATCTCTCCCTACTATACCTGCTATCCCACAGTCACACTCCCTTCCCAGAGACTATTATCCCACTGTTACTATAGACACCATCTCTCCCTACTATACCTGCTATCCCACAGTCACACTCCCTTCCCAGAGACTATTATCCCACTGTTACTATAGACACCATCTCTCCCTACTATACCTGCTATCCCACAGTCACACTCCCTTCCCAGAGACTATTATCCCACTGTTACTATAGTCACCATCTCTCCCTACTATACCTGCTATCCCACAGTCACACTCCCTTCCCAGAGACTATTATCCACTGTTACTATAGGCACCATCTCTCTCTACTATACCTGCTATCCCACAGTCACACTCCCTTCCCAGAGACTATTATCCACTGTTTACTATAGACACCATCTCTCCCTACTATACCTGCTATCCCACAGTCACACTCCCTTCCCAGAGACTATTATCCACTGTTACTATAGACACCATCTCTCGCTACTATACCTGCTATCCCACAGTCACACTCCCTTCCCAGAGACTATTATCCCACTGTTACTATAGGCACCATCTCTCCCTACTATACCTGCTATCCCACAGTCACACTCCCTTCCCAGAGACTATTATCCCACTGTTACTATAGACACCATCTCTCCCTACTATACCTGCTATCCCACAGTCACACTCCCTTCCCAGAGACTATTATCCCACTGTTACTATAGACACCATCTCTCCCTACTATACCTGCTATCCCACAGTCACACTCCCTTCCCAGAGACTATTATCCCACTGTTACTATAGACACCATCTCTCCCTACTATACCTGCTATCCCACAGTCACACTCCCTTCCCAGAGACTATTATCCACTGTTACTATAGACACCATCTCTCCCTACTATACCTGCTATCCCACAGTCACACTCCCTTCCCAGAGACTATTATCCCACTGTTACTATAGACACCATCTCTCCCTACTATACCTGCTATCCCACAGTCACACTCCCTTCCCAGAGACTATTATCCCACTGTTACTATAGGCACCATCTCTCCCTACTATACCTGCTATCCCACAGTCACACTCCCTTCCCAGAGACTATTATCCCACTGTTACTATAGACACCATCTCTCCCTACTATACCTGCTATCCCACAGTCACACTCCCTTCCCAGAGACTATTATCCCACTGTTACTATAGACACCATCTCTCCCTACTATACCTGCTATCCCACAGTCACACTCCCTTCCCAGAGACTATTATCCCACTGTTACTATAGACACCATCTCTCCCTACTATACCTGCTATCCCACAGTCACACTCCCTTCCCAGAGACTATTATCCACTGTTACTATAGACACCATCTCTCCCTACTATACCTGCTATCCCACAGTCACACTCCCTTCCCAGAGACTATTATCCACTGTTACTATAGACACCATCTCTCCCTACTATACCTGCTATCCCACAGTCACACTCCCTTCCCAGAGACTATTATCCACTGTTACTATAGGTACCATCTCTCCCTACTATACCTGCTATCCCACAGTTACACTCCCTTCCCAGAGACTATTATCCACTGTTACTATAGGTACCATCTCTCCCTACTATACCTGCTATCCCACAGTCACACTCCCTTCCCAGAGACTATTATCCACTGTTACTATAGACACCATCTCTCCCTACTATACCTGCTATCCCACAGTCACACTCCCCTCCCAGAGACTATTATCCCACTGTTACTATAGACACCATCTCTCCCTACTATACCTGCTATCCCACAGTCACACTCCAAGCAGATTCCCCTGTGGATACGGGTGCTCCTGTCATGAGGTGAGAGAACGTTGCTTCAGGTATCAGTGCCTCTTGGGAATTGAAGCGCACTCCACTGCTATGGCAAAGGGAAGCTGGATTTAAACTCTGCGGCTAGATAATATAAAAGACAGACAAATAGTGACTGAGGGTTTCTGGTAAATATAGAGGGCAGCAAAGGCTTAAAACAGGACTGTCCAAGCCTCATGTCAGGTAGTGGCAGTTTTTGGGAGTCATTTTAACAGGAAAACAAATAGAAGAGAAAAAGAAAGAGGGTAAGTGGTAGATTGAAAAATAAATGAAAACTACAAGAGAGAGCTAAGGTGACATAATAAAACAATAGGTCTTTCTAAGGTTTAGCAAGGGTAAGACAACTTTGATTATTACTGCATAAAGTCAGCGATTTCTGGCAGAACACCCATTGCTACTGACATGTAATACGGTATAATCCCATGTTTCACAAAACGTGATTTTTAAGGTGAGAATGTCAGTTGGCACACTGTTGCACTCAGCAAATTAAAATCATTTTAAGTCACGGAAAAACCCAGACAAATCCCTGTCACATGGAATAATAGAGTTCACATTGAAATTTCTGACTAATAAATCATCTTGAAAGGTTCCCACATTTCACATATGAAGCCTGGGAGGACATTCTAATGTAAAGCCTCTGACATATCCCAGTTAGGTATCACTAGTGCAGTTTATTCGGCAGATGTATATGAAATATAGTAACAATGTTTCACGCAGAGACACAAGAGAATAGAAAATAAAATGCTGTCAGAGCCATTAATCACTGCCTGTCTCTTGCCTGGAGTCTTTGCAATGTAAACAGGCCAAATGGGATGTAATTGCAATTAAGTATGGAATACACATTATAAAATGTGTAAATGGCAAAGGAAAGTCATTTATACTTGCCAAAAGTTAGGCACTCCCAAGGCAGGGGCGATCCTACCCAATTTTCCGGCCGAGGCGGCCTTCGTTTTTGCCGCCCCCCACGGCACTCACCTTCAGCGCCAGATGGGGGTCGGCAGGGGGTCCAAGTCGCTAGTGCAGAGAGCACAATTGCGCTCTCTGCACTAGAAGAGCCGAATTTCCGGGTTTAAAACTCTTAGTTACCAGGAGCGCCATTTTTGCCGCCCCTGGCAACCAGGGGTGGCTGCTGCCTGAGGCGAGTGCCTGGCAGTGACCAGGGCCCCCGTCCCGACCTATAAATGCCGCATGCACATGAGGAAAATTCTGCATCGAGCGCATGCACGGAAAAAGACCCACGCATGCACAGAAAACAGCTGGGCAGCCGGGAAAGCAGGTCTGGGCCGGCCGGGCCGATGAGAGCGGGGCCCACTGGGTATTTTTACAGTTACCCGTCAGCCCAGTCTGACCCTGGGGCTCAATGATCTGGAGGTTGTGAGACCTCATTATTTAATTGGGCAGGTTGGGCAGCACTGGTATAATGTGATACTCTTTCCAGGTTGCTCTACTATCTCCGTATTATTCCAGTGTTGCCAACTGCTTTGTGCATCTGTGGGGTATGCAGGGGGGTCAGGACACTGACCTCTATCTACATCCCATGAGAGATCCAGTTCAGTTTTCAACATGGTGAAGGCAAAGAGCTTTATTATCCTATTACTGAGAGAAGTCATCGGGGGGCTATAGGTGTTACAGCTGCACCCATGGTCCCATAATTACTGGGGCCCTGAAAATGAATGTATTGTTCAGTATGTTATGGAGGTACAGAAGAAAAAGTGGTGCCCTGACTAAACACAGGTAGATTTCCCCTTTAATAAAATATAAACAATGATGCCCAAATTCTTATACTGACATTCAGCAAAAATATTGACTGCTGGGAGTTATAGGGGCAAATTCACTAACCTGCGAAAATTCGCTCATGTCGCAACACTTCGCCAGGCGTAGATTCGCCAGGACAACGCTAATTCACTAAAATCCGAAGTTGCGTCCAGGGCACCGAAGTCTGGCAAAATTTTGCTAGCGTTGGCTAATTTGCATACGGCTGGAAGTTAAAGTTGAATGGACGTATATGTTGCAGCAAATACATTACATTACACAAGTCCAGGAAACCTTAATAAAATAAAATAAAGTTGTTATATTGCCCTACACATGTGCCCAGTGTATAGTTTATGTGCCATATGTTAGGAAATGTAGGGGGAAACCTGGGTACCAAAATTTTTTTACAGACTTTTGCAGCCTATCACCCTGAAAAAGTAGAAGATGCCAGCGTTTTTTGGGACTTCAACTAAAAATTGAAGAAGCCCTATACATTCCATTGCACTTCACCTGGTCTGAGCTGGCGTAGGCATTGAGTAAAAGGCGCATGTTAGTGAATTTGCGAAGTAACGCTCTTTCGCCAGAGTAAGAGTGCGAATTAGCGCTAGAGTCTATCTCCTTACGCCTGCGCCCATTAGTAAATCGGCGAAGTCACGAAATGAAGTCACGCTGGCACCTAGACGTAGACCTTAAGTGAATTACCCCCTAAAGTTTACAAAATCCTAATATTCGGCTGATTGGCCTGATTCTGAATGGATGACTATGAGAACAGGCACAGCAATTCTATGCACCATGGGACTTTGTACAAGACTTTATCCTTTTCTCATAAACCTTTAGAACATCTCATCTACTCCACCTTCAAATGGGGGTCTCTGATTCAGATTACAAAGCAATAATGAAGCTATGATCAGTGAAACTTATTATTCATTGGTGATAGGCAGGACCGAGTCAAGCCGACCTGGCACTCTAGTTGCCCTAGGCAGGTGCCTCTTCTGTCCTCCCCTAATTCTGGCCCTGGTGATAGGGTAGTTCCCTTCATTTGTGCTATGTTATACTCTACTCATCCTCGGCTACCAAAACATAACATATTGGTGACGAGGATGGGATAGAGTATAACAGTGCTTTATTAGCAGGCTCATGCAGCCATTACACAACAGGAAGCAACTCTAACACCACAATTTGCAGCTTGAATCACTTAAAACTCATCAAGATATACTGTATGATTCCAACACATCCTGAATAGCCAAATGCAAGCGCCTAAATAAAAGAAACCGAATATCTCGGGATTGAGATTCTCAGCCATTTAAAATACTTTTGTCAATGTTTTATTTTTTAAAGGAAATGTAGAAAACTTGCACTTATGCAATTAACATGTATATAAGTATGGGATCTGTTATCTGGAAACCTGTTATCACAAAAGCTCCAAATTACGGGAAGGCCGTCTCCCATAAACTCCATTTTAATCAAATCATTCAAATTTTTAAAAGTAGTTTTTTTATCTCTGTAGTAGTAAAACAGTATGTTGTACAGGTATGGGATCTGTTATCCGAAAACCCGTTAATCAGAAAGTTTAGAATTACGGAAAGGCCATCTCCCATAGACTCAATTTTATCCAAATAATCCAAAACATTTTTTAATTATTTCCTTTTTCTCTGTAATAATAAAACAGTAGCTTTTACTTGATCCCAACTAAGATATAATTAATCCTTATTGGAAGCAAAACCAGCCTATTGGGTTTATTTAATATTTACATGATTTTCTAGTAGACGTATCAAGATCCAAATTACAGAAAGATCTATTATCAAGAAAAACCCAGGTCCCGAGCATTCTGGATAACAGGTCCCATACCTGTACTTGATCCTAACTATGATATAATTGATCCTTATTTAAGGTAAAATCATTGTATTGGGTTTAATTGATATTTAAATGATTTTATACAGGGGCGTAAACCTCAGGTCCTGAGCATTCTGTATTACAGGTCCCATACCAGTACTAGTTTTCCAAAACTTTTTTTTTTTATTATCAATCAATATTGACAAGACATTACAATTTTTCTTTATAAAATGCGTGTGTTCTCCTACACAGAGGAGAATTATTACATTACATGAAAACATATTACAGAAAGCTACAATGCCACATTGACATGTAAATAAACATAATGAAATAGTCATATCAATAACAACAATAACAAAATGCAGTGTCAAGTATTACTTTGTATTCGTCTCCGTATATATTACGCCATGTAATAATAAGTGTCTCCTTATATACAACATTGCGTCCCAGGGTTCCATCCATGTTATAATTAAGGGCTCTCCCGTCTGACACAAGTAACAGCTACATCAATCACTGACTGGTATATCTAATCCAAGGGGTCCAGATTTTCATATAAATATTGTATTTGTCTGAAATAATACTTAATAACCGTTCATTAACCATAATCCAGTTCATTTTAGCACGGAACAGAGATAGGGGAAGTGAACGTTTTTTCCATGAAGAAGCTATAGTTTGCTTTGCTGCAATGAAAATAAACTGAATAAATTTACGTAGATACTTATCAGACACTGGGAGTGATTTATTAAGAAGAACCTGGATGGGATCTTTCCGAAGTCTAATCCCCGTGATTAAGTCAATTAAAGTAAATACTCTGGACCAGAGTCTAGCAGCTTCCCTGCATTCCCACCAGGTGTGTAACATTGTCCCCCTATTCCCACAATTTCTGAAGCAGAGAGGGCTACAGTTTGGGTAATATGTATTCAATTTGGCAGGGACCAAATACCATCTACTCACTACTTTATATAAAGTTTCCTGTGCCAAAATTTTAACAGAACTCTTAGCAGTATTTATCCAGATTTGTTGCCAGTCTTCCTCGTTTATGATGGTATTGAAGTCTTTTTCCCACTGCTTGGTATAAGAAGGAGGGGAAGAGTTAGACAGTTTTACTATCTCCTTATACAAAAGTGAAATCACTCCATTACTACATGGAAACTTCAAACATATATGTTCCCAAGGGGTTAAAGTCCCTATATTGGTAGAGTTGCAAAGCACATCCTTAAGGTAATGATAAATTTGCATATATCGAAAATATTCATTTTCCGGGATGTTACTCTGTTCTTTAAGTGAGTCCCATTTTTTAATACCTTGGAGTCCTATAAACTGGTGTATAAAGCTCAAGTTATGATCCCGCCACCAATCAAAGTCACAGCGTTGTAAGCCCGGGGGGAAAGCAGGGTTGCCACATAAGGGCATTGCAGGAAAATAGGAGGAACTCAAAGCTATTTTTTTCCGAACCTGGTCCCAAACTGCTAATGCTATTTTCACAATTGGGGTAGTAGACAAAGGCCTTTCTTGCTTAGAAAGCCACGGTAAAACGGCAGGAGTCAATGGTTTAATACGGTCTGCTTCAATTTGTACCCATAATGGAGGCATGGGGCGGTAGAAATGAATTATAGGCATAATCTGGGCTGCTTGATAATAAAATATTACATTAGGAACACTAAGGCCTCCCTTCCCTTTTACATTTGAAACCGTCTTATGGGCCAACCTAGCCTTCTTATTGCCCATATAAATTTCATAATTTTTTTTTGCACTATTATTAAATGTTGCGTTGGAATCTCCACCGGTAACACACGAAAATAATATAAAATTTTGGGGAGAAGATCCATTTTAACCGCGTTTATTCTGCCGAACCAGGATAATCGCAATTTGGACCATTTGGTAAGAGTCGAATCAATTTCTTTCCAAAGTTGGGGATAGTTTACTCGGTATAACCCTTCTAGTTTGGTTGTGATATTCACCCCTAAATAATGTAGATAGTTATCATTCCATTGCAGGTCAAAATTAAGTTGTAATAATTTTTTATGTTGTGGGGAGATTCCTAACGATAGGGCTTCAGTTTTTGTCGGGTTCACTTTTAAACCGGAAAGGTCACCAAATTTGTCAAGTATATTAAACAGGTGGGGCAAGGAAGACAACGGTTTAGTGACAATTGCCAGCATATCATCTGCGAACAACATCTGTTTATGCTCTTGAGGACCTATGGAAATTCCCGAAATATTAGAGTCCTGTCGTATCAATGCCGCTAGGGGTTCTATTGCTAATATAAACAGCAAGGGCGAGAGGGGGCACCCCTGTCTAGTCCCCCTATGTAATGTAATATTATTGGAAGCAAAGGGACCCCATTTAAAGAAAGCTCGGGGAACGTTGTACAGTGCTTGGATAACAGATATGAATTTTTCACCAAAATTACACTTCTGCAATATATAATATAAATAGTCCCACGTAACAGTATCAAAGGCTTTATGAATGTCTAGACAATATCAAGGCTGGATTGTTGGTAGTATTGAGAAGGTAAATCAATTGTAATAGTCTCCTAATGTTTTCACCACCTTCTCTATGTGGAATAAATCCCACTTGGTCCGGATGGATTAATGTAGCCAGAAAAGAATTGAGTCGAGTAGCTAAAATTTTCCCTAGGATTTTAACATCATTATTCAAAACAGAAATGGGACGGTAGGTTCCACACTCTAACGAATCTTTATTAGGCTTGGGTATCAATGCCACTTGAGCCAGAATTGAGTCAGAGTGCATCTTACCTCCTTGCATGATTTTATTAAACATAGCAGTAAGATAAGGAGACAATTGCATAACAAACGTTTTATAATAAGCCATCGAATAACCATCCGGACCAGGGGATTTCCAGTACTAGTTTTCAATATATTAAAGGGATACTGTCATGGGAAAAAATGTTTTTTTCAAAAGCATCAGTTAATAGTGCTGCTCCAATAGAATTCTGCACTGAAATCCATTTTTCAAAAGAGCAAACAGATTTTTTTATATTCAATTTTGAAATCTGATATGGGGCTAGACATATTGACAGTTTCCCAGCTGCCCCAAGTCATGTGACTTGTGCTCTGATAAACTTCAGTCACTCTTTACTGCTGTACTGGAAGCTGGAGTGATATCACCCCCTCCCTTTCCTCCCCAGCAGCCTAATAACAGAACAAAGGGAACTTAACCAGATAGCAGCTCCCTAATACAAGATAACAGCTGCCTGGTAGATCTAAGAACAACACTCGATAGTTAAATCCAAGTCCCATTGAAACACATTCAGTTACATTGAGTATGAGAAAGAACAGCCTGCCAGAAAGTAGTCCCATCCTAAAGTGCTGGCATAAGTCACATAACTGGAGCAGCTTGGAAACTGACAATATGTTTAGCCCCATGTCAGATTTCAAAATTCAATATAAAAAATCTGTTTGCTCTTTTGAGAAATGGATTTCAGTGCAGAATTCTGCTGGAGCAGCACTATTAACTGATGTGTTTTGAAAAAAACATGTTTTCCGATGACAGGATCCCTTTAAAAATGATTAAAGTGCTCATATAATGAGTTTGAAGCAACCCTGGCAGAAGGGTTGGGTGGCACATGGGTGTCCCTGGGGTGCTCCATTAAGAATGCACAAGATGTAAATGGCAGGCACCCAAAGGGCCGGTGATTCTATCTGACAGGGTGCAGTAATCATGAGTAAAAGGCTACACTTACCTCTTAGTGCATGGGATGTCCTAAGCTATGGGTTGTATAGTTTTAAAATGGTTTGTACAGTCTTAAAAAGTTATACTTTTACCATTTGTTTAATTAATGAGGAACAATGGGAAATAAATAATGATGATGTTTCTTTAAATGGTTTTCCTGTGTTTTAATAGTTGTGTGTAAGTAAAGCTCATGCTATTGAATGTCTGTATACGAGGATCTGCCCATAGGTATCTGTATGAGGATTAGCCTGTGTCTATGGAAAAGCTCAGAGAAATGTCATGTTTCTAATCCGCCCACCCTTTGGCACCGGCACAAGGAAAACAAGGGCACAAACCTGTACAGTTTTATTAGGGATTACAAGGAACATCAGAAGGAATGTGAACTGCTATTATAAGGTCAATACCAGAAGAAATCTGGTAATGGGAAAGATCACTTGTAAATAAAAGTAACTCAATATGATTTGGAACATGGAATTTGCAACAATTTGCACTTTGCATTCTGTCCCAGTTAGTGATTAGGGTTGCCACCTTTCCTGGAAAAAAATACCGGCCTTCCTATATATTTATAATTTTTCCCTATTAATAACATTGGGATCACTGACCTTCCTATATATTTATCTTTATTCCCTATTAATAACATTGGGATCACTGACCTTCCTATATATTTATCTTTATTCCCTATTAATAACATTGGGATCACTGACCTTCCTATATATTTATCTTTATTCCCTATTAATAACATTGGGATCACTGACCTTCCTATATATTTATCTTTATTCCCTATTAATAACATTGGGATCACTGACCTTCCTATATATTTATCTTTATTCCCTATTGATAACATTGGGATCACTGACCTTCCTATATATTTATCTTTATTCCCTATTAATAACATTGGGATCACTGACCTTCCTATATATTTATCTTTATTCCCTATTAATAACATTGGGATCACTGACCTTCCTATATATTTATCTTTATTCCCTATTAATAACATTGGGATCACTGACCTTCCTATATATTTATCTTTATTCCCTATTGATAACATTGGGATCACTGACCTTCCTATATATTTATCTTTATTCCCTATTAATAACATTGGGATCACTGACCTTCCTATATATTTATCTTATTCCCTATTAATAACATTGGGATCACTGACCTTCCTATATATTTATCTTTATTCCCTATTAATAACATTGGGATCACTGACCTTCCTATATATTTATCTTTATTCCCTATTAATAATGTTGGGATCATATCACTGACCTTCCTATATATTTATCTTTATTCCCTATTAATAACATTGGGATCACTGGCCTTCCTATATATTTATCTTTATTCCCTATTAATAACATTGGGATCACTGACCTTCCTATATATTTATCTTTATTCCCTATTAATAACATTGGGATCACTGACCTTCCTATATATTTATCTTTATTCCCTATTAATAACATTGGATCACTGGCCTTCCTATATATTTATCTTTATTCCCTATTAATAACATTGGGATCACTGACCTTCCTATATATTTATCTTTATTCCCTATTAATAACATTGGGATCACTGACCTTCCTATATATTTATCTTTATTCCCTATTAATAACATTGGGATCACTGACCTTCCTATATATTTATCTTTATTCCCTATTAATAACATTGGGATCACTGACCTTCCTATATATTTATCTTTATTCCCTATTAATAACATTGGGATCACTGACCTTCCTATATATTTATCTTTATTCCCTATTAATAACATTGGGATCACTGACCTTCCTATATATTTATCTTTATTCCCTATTAATAACATTGGGATCATATCACTGACCTTCCTATATATTTAAAATTTTTCCCTATTAATAACATTGGGATCAACCATCATTTTTACCGGCCAGGTCGGTAAAATACCGGCCAGGTGGCCACCCTATTAGTGATGTGTGAGCCGGCCTGAAACCCACGGGTCAGGTGGGTTCAGGACGGCTCCTGCACAAAATCTAGATGAAAATATATCTGTTGGACAAATTAGAAACCCCCAATCAGATGAGGGCCACATTACTTGATGGCTCTGCCTAGGTCCATATTATGATCAAATGAGCACTGGCCTGAGGTCAGATAATCAGTCCAACCACAAATCAGGCAGAGACCCCACCAAAGAAACGGATGTTTACATGTATGGTTGTCTTTCCAAAGAGCACAGGGACTAGGGGAAGGCAGAAGAGGCACATGATGCAGCAATGGGGTAGGAGCTTGGCACGCAACTCTTCTAGGAGCCCTGGAGGGGTGTGACATCTAGAGGGTGCTATCAGCTTGTATTGGGGGTCCTCCCAACTTGGCCCGGCACTGACAGTACCTGCTATCCTTTCCTACTTCATTGAATAAAGTTCGGATTAGTTAACTGGAGGTGCTTCAGTGATTTTCCATAGGTGGATTATTGCACATTTTCTGCTTGCAGAATTCCAGTTTATCTAGTAGCCACGGCAATGAGAGGAATACATAAGATAAAGGTTGCCCTCCCTTTAAATGGCAAAACATACACAGTCATTTATAACAATAAATAAACTGAAGAATTTTTATTGTGTGATTTTTTTGTATCCAAAACCTGATACTTTAGACCCGAGAGTGCACTTGTCATTAAGTACTTTATTAATATTGCCCTTGAACTGCTGCAAGTTGCTATTCTTAACTCAAGCCATAAATTCAGTTATTGTTATCTGAGAAGGATAAACACAAAATGAGTAGGACTTGCCTCATCGTGGACTTTCTCTCCTGCTTACATGTATAGAACTATAAAAGGGCAGACCCAGCGGCTGCTGTGGGGGCAGGATTATTGGGGGGCTGATGGGTTTCTGACTGATCGCCCAGTATCAGTGCCCAGTCTCTTATATATGAATAGACAGAATTCCGATTTAACAATGCTCAGCAAGTCATGTTATTTATTAAAGTCTGTTTGCCAAAAAACTCGATTTTTTTTTACTATAAAATCCGATTTTTTAGTTGAAAAAATGTATTAAACCCCAAGGGTGTTAAAAGTCCGAAGATAAAAGTACCCCGAATCAGACCTGCCGCGTTTATGTAGAAGTCATTGGGAGAAGTCCCGAAGATATCCTGATCTACGCTGGGTTTCGTGCAATAATCCGAAGATTTCTTGGTTTTCAGGCAAAAATTCAAAAACATTTAAATTTTTCACGATTTATTCAAGTTTTTTCTCACACAGGAAATTTTCGGGAAAAATGTATTGATAAATAAGGGGGGAAAACCCGTTTATATTTTCGGATTTTGATGAGTAACCCCCATAATGTTGGCCAGATAATGTTGGTAGGACTCTAAAAGGCAAGTTAAAGTAGAAGGAAAGGTGTTTTTACTTGGGGGTGCCAAAATGTAAGCACACCCAAGGGATTGTATCTACTTATCTGACACCCCAGGCCGGTGCTCCTATCAGTAGAAAACTGCACCGCCCTGGGGTACTTCCAGCGAGGACCACGGAGCGATCGCCTTCCGACTTTTTTCAAATTTCCCAGGGGCAGACACATGCGCAGTAGAATAAAATAGAGACTTTTTCGTTATAGTTCAGCTTTACGCTCTAATTTACTAGAAGCCGGAAGTTGATCACTCTGTGGTGCTCTCTGGAATAACCCCAGGCTGGTGCAGTTTTCTGCTGATAGGAGCACCGGTCCGGGTGTCAGATAAGTAAAAACAATAACTTGGGGGTGCCTAACTTTTGGCACCCCCAAGTAGACAGTGCCTTTCCTTCTCCTTTAAGGTTAGCCAGTCTAAGAGATAATGGCAGCTGCAGGAAAGCCGTAAGTGTAAGCTGAATACATAACAATTTATAACAGCATTTGCTAGACTTTACCTCTTTAAGCCCCATTGGGAGGCCTTTTATTAGGCCCTACATAGCTCATTTCAAGCTTGCAGATATTGCAGATATTGGAATATATAGTGTAAATCAATTTGCCTAGTTCTGTGAATAACTAGGATAGTAAATACGTTATTAATCCATATGAAGTTGGGCTTTCAGGTGTCTCTAGAAGAGCAAATCTTCCTGTAACTGACACTCAGGCTGAGTGCCGCCACCACCTCTAGTGATCCAGGCACCCACACAAGGGCTGTCCCACTGTTGCAAGGGGTGATTCTGCTTTAAATTACATTTTATTATGTTATAGAATGTCTCCTTTATTTATATTTTTTACAGTTTTTTTTTTGCTTTCTTGCCTTCCTCTTCTACATATTTCTGGCTTTAAAATGGGGAGTCACTGACCCCAGTTACAAGCAATTGATCTGTAAGCTTGGAATTTGATTGTTATTATTCATTTTTATTTCTTCTTTCCATTGAGGCCCTTTCCTATTCATATTCCTGTCTCTCATTCAAACCACTGCCTGGTTGCTAAGGTAAACAAAACACTAGCAACCAGATAACTGCTAAATCACTGCCTCTGAATAAAGCTCCAGGATACCCCTGCATCAGTAGGTGCAGCAGAGATCAATTCGAAATGGTAGGCAGGAATGACTGAATGATGCCAAGCACAAATATAGAGAAGCGGGCGGATGCAAATACCTTAAATGAAGGTGGTTTTACGCGCAGCTCACTTTAGGCAAAAGCACAAGTTCCATAACTTATCCTTTATTTCTTTAAATAACGAATTACTGTACTTCATCAACATCCCATGGCCTTATCACTGCTATAAAGGCTATCTAACCAGCTGTGCCTTTTTCAGGAGGATTCAGATTCAGCCAAATCCTTGTGCATGGGCGAACTGAATCCTAATCTGAATTTGCATATGTAAATTAGGGGAGGGAAGGGACATCACGTGACTTTTTGTCACAAACAAGGAAGTAAAAAAATTTTTTCCCACCTTTTCCTTTTCTGCCCCTAATTTGCATATGCATATTAGGATTCGAAGGATTCAGGGATTCGGCCGATTCATCCCTAGTAATAATAAAACAGTAGCTTGTACTTGTTCCCAACTAAGATATAATTAATCTTTATTGGAAGCAAAACCAGTCTATTGGGTTTATTTAATGTTTACATGACAAATTACAGAAAGATCTGTTATCCAGAAAACTCCAGGTCCCGAACATTCTGGATAACAAGTCCCATCCCTACTTATTAACTGAACTGTGAACTGTTGTATCACACACATGGGGGCTGATTCACTATGGGTCGAATATTGAGGGTTAATTAACCCTCGATATCCAACTAGGAATTAAAATCCTTCGAATATCGAAGTAGAAGGATTTAGCGCAGATAGTTCGATCGATTCGAAGGATTTTAATCCAACGATCGAAGGAATATCCTTCGATCAAAAAAAGTTAGCCAAGCCTATGGGGACCTTCCGCATAGGCTAACATTGACTTTGGTAGCTTTTAGATGACGAACTAGGGGGTCGAAGTTTTTTTTAAAGAGACAGTACTTTGACTATCGAATGGTCAAATAGTCGAACGATTTTTACTTCGAATCCTTTGATTCGAAGTCGTAGTCGAAGGTCGAAGTAGCCCATTCGATGGTCGAAGTAGCCCAAAAAAAACTTCGAAATTCGACGTTTTTTACCTTCGAATCCTTCACTCGAAGTTAGTGAATCGGCCCCCTAATGATAATATTGGTGAATAGAATATTATAAAAAGAGATTACTGAGCTACTAGGATAATCTCAGTTTCCGGAAACACTCAATACCATATCCACTGTGTTTATTAGTGTCACTTGTTCATCATGTTTAGCCATTACTTGCACTCGAGGGCTCAGTGACAGTCACAGGGAGCACCACCAAATGCAAAAAGAGCTGCAATACAGGATCTGCGGGTACCAAGAAGCGAGGCCTTTATCCAAGCTTCTGGGGTGCATTTACTTACTCACGGGGTCAGCAGATCCAGTAGAATAGAAGGTCTCATTTGTATTTAAAAACAAGTCATTTACCCCAAGGTGAAGGACAAAGGGCACAGTGGGTAAAGCTATTGCAGTAGGGCCCCGTAACTCCTTTATACATCATAGTATTCCAAGAGACTATTATTATTATTATATCTCATCCCTTATATTCTGCTGGGTCGCCCCAATAATGACACAACTAGGGGAGTTGTCCTAGCTGTCCAGGTCACTGTACCCTAGGGAAAGCTACATTTGTGCTGATTAGAGACTGTCAGGAGTGCTCCTCTTCATTAACAAGATGGCAGCGCCCAGGTCTGTGAAAATAAAAGGACTCCCAGGACACCGGTTCAATACCTGATTTTAGGTCACAATTACTGGTCTCCCTGGGTGTTCTGAAATTCATTTCTAATTAATTACTGAACTCTTGACCCCTATGAGTAAGTGCCCCAACAGGCACAAACGCGTCAGGTCTTCATCTGTATGACCTGATAAATGGTTTGAACTTTTAACCATATTTTTGTTATTGTTTTTTGGAGAAAATCTCACAATTTTTTCTTTGTTGCTCTTGACCCCTTTCCTTGTTCCTGACAATGATCCTGAGATGCCTTTGAACGTCTGCCTGAATCCTGACTTCACTTTCTCTTGAACTCTTCCTCCTTGGTCTGGACTCCTCCGTCATCCGAACCGCAATGCCCTGACAAAATAATCGGGCCATGGACCCATCTGAGTTAACAGTCAGTGTTTTATGTTTTAGCAATTTCGTGTTCAGACGAGCCAGTAAGCAGAATAGTTCTGTTGTCTCTCTTTTGTGAAACACAGAGAAAACAACATTGGCTGTGTTGTCCTTAATCCTAGAGAAGTCAAGGCCTCTCAGCTGGTAGTGTCTGACGCAGGTTGTCCCCCTCCTTAAATTCCTGGCGGTTGGGGGCAGAACATTGTCCTGTGGGAGAAGCTGAAATGAAGCCCAGTTATTCTACAAGTAACCAGTCACCTTGAGAACATTGGATGAATTACTGAAGCTGCCAAATTGCTTGGTGCCGTTAGAGAAGGGAAGGCAGCACAAGAGAACATACTGAGGTTAAAAGTGCAGCACTTTTAGGGTGAGGTTGTACATGAGGTGCATAGCACAGTGCTGGGATGTACATGAGGAATCTGTTATGTTTTGGGTAGCCGAGGATGAGTAGAGTATAACAGTGCTTTATTAGCAGAGTCATGCAGCCATTACACAAAAGTAATTTTCACTTTCACTTTTAAGCTACCAGGAAGTATGCATGGTATAAGTATGCGCACAGTGACATCTACAGGCCATTTGTATAAACACCACATATTCCCCCTATAGTAGGAAAGCATTTGGGCAAATGTAACAATGCATCTTAAAGCAATAATATACATTATTCACATCACATAGTCCTGGGTCCATGCAGGTAGTTTTCTGAATCTCTCAGTACTACTTATAGGTTTACTTTCTTCAGGCCTATTGCAGTTGACATCAGGAGTAGGAAAATGTCCTTCATCAAATGGAGCTTCTCCAAAGTCATATCTAACGGGAGCAAGACGACTTGCATTCCATATGCTTCCATCGGACAGTTCATATGTGTATGGTCCTCGCTGGCGCCTCAGTTCAAGTGGTGTAGTAAATTTAGATTGTCCTTATTTCAGTATTCCTGGTTTCTTAATTCTGACTAAAGATCCAGGCTGAAAGTGTACTTCTCTTGCACCACGTTCTGTCCATATAAGCCTTGCGTTTGGCTTGTTGACGTTTCACAATGTCAGCAGTAGATGATTTTGTAGGCACAGTATTTTGTGAAAGTTTGATGTCTGCAACATGTAACTTAGTGCGCATCTGTCTGCCATGTAATAATTCAGCTGGAGCTGATTGGGTTGTTGCATGGGGCGTTGCTCTGTAGTTATGTAGGAACTCTGTTGTAAATACTTTCCAAGATTTCCCAGTAAGATTTGCTGTCTGTAGTGCTTCTTTCAGACTTCTGTTGAAACGCTCGATTTCTCCATTTGCTTGTGGGTAATACACTGTAGATTTCCTATGCACAATATTCCTCTCTCTCAGAAAGAATTCAAACTCATATGAGACAAACTGTGATCTGATATTAACTCCTTTGGATTACCTTCTCTGCTGAAGACTGAAGACAGAAATGTTATTACTGTAGCTGATGTTATATGAGAAACAAATGCAATTTCAGGCCATTTACTGTAATAGTCTATCAAGGTTATAGGAAATCTACAATCTATAGGAACATCTGTAAAAGGACTGACAATATCAATAGCAAGTTTTTCCCATTCTGAATCAGGGAATGGTACTGGCTGTGTATGTGTGATAGCTGTTTTGTCATGATTCTGACAAGTAACACAAGAATGAATGGCAGTTACCACATCAGCATCCATTGCTGGCCACCAGTATAGTTCTTGTAGTCTTTGTTTTGTACGTACAATTCCTTGATGACTCTCATGTGCAAGTTGTGCAAGTTGTTTCTCGCAAGGTCTCTGGTACCAGTAAACGATGAGCTCCACAGACAACATAGCCATCTTCTAAGGACAGTTCAAGTCTAATCCTGTAGTAAGGTTGAAGATCAGGACTGAGTTTCTTCTCAGTATTTGGCCATTTGCTTTGTAAGATGTCCCTTAGTTTTACTTGAATTGGACATGTGAGGCAAGCTTGCTTAAAATCAGCAGCTGTAAATGTAGATGATAGTAAATCAGTCAATGCTACAACTTCTATGTCCTCATCAGAAGCTGCAGGTAAAGGGAAACGTGACAAACAATCAGCAGTAACATTTTTCAAACCACCTGCCCTCCCCTGAGCATGTATAAATGAAACTTACTGTCTGTAAAAAAATGGAAAAAAAAGGACCGCTCCAACTCACCGCTCTTCCTCTTGGCCAGGTGCTCTGTCAACAGTGTCCCCACTGTAAATGAAACTTACCTTCAACGCGTCAAGGGAGGGAGATCAGCGAGCGGCCTGGGGGAGTAATGATGGGGATTGGTTCTGGGCCCAGTTGGACCCTGTGCCAATTTTCTGCACTTAGCACCATACCCTGCTTGTAGTAAATTACATCTCTCTCACATGACACCACTATACCCAGGGCCACTACTGTCATGAGGCAAGGTGGGACACTTACCTGTTGTGCCTGTGTGCAGCCCATTACCAGGGCCAGCAAGAATCAAAGTTTCAGCAATTGCTCTTTATTCACTAGCAATGTGGCCCCCTTACTCCAGGGTCGAACTAGGCCGTTGGGACACCCCTAATGGGCCCAGACCTGCTCCCCCGATGGGCCACGCTGCTGTGCTTGCACATGCGTGTGGCAAGTCAGTGTTTGCACATGCACAAGGCAGGGGGAGGGGGAGTGGGAGCGCGGTCGGGAAAGTGAAGAGGGGGCCATGTGACTGCCAGGAGGGCCCTTCGGGTTGCTGCCCCAGTGGGCCCCAATGCTCCAGTCCGACTCTGCCTTACTACATCAGGATGCAGAAAAGATAACATGGCAGGTGGGGTGAGTGAGGAGGTATCTGCAAGATCAGCACAGGTGGTAGGGGTGTGGAATCACCCATGATCAGGGGCGGGCCAAGCCCTAGGCAACCTCAATCCTCTCGTGCGCAGTGACATCGCATGCTGGGGGGTCTCATTCAAAAGGTACCTGCCCAGCACCCCCCACCCTTTGTTGCGCTCTAGGCAGGTGCATCTTCTGCCTACCCCTAGTTCTGGTCCTGTCACTGATTATACCTTTCTATACCCAAACAAACTATCCCACAATTACAGCCCCTTCCATGTCTTGCTTTATAGACACACTAGGGGTCAGTTCTAATCTCACGTATTTCTGCGGAAATCTGCTGCTTGATACATCAAGAGACACAACACAGCCCAGTGGTATAAATATAGAGAAAGCAGATCCTGCAGGGGGCCCAGTCTGTGGGGTCTGCTTCCTCTATAGCTAATAAAAAAGCCCTCCTCCCCAGCTCCTCTCTTACCTGCCGCGAGAAAGGGGTGCACAAGTCGGGTGGAAGTGGGTGGAGTCTGGGCAGGGAGTGGGCGGGATGGAGGTGGGACGTTGGCAGAGGTGGATGGGAAGTGGGCGGAAAGATGGGAATGGGAGTGTGCTGGGCCCCTCTGAAATCTTTTTGAAAGGGGGGCCCAGGGCATTCTAGTTATGCCACTGGCACAGCCCCATCCTTAAATCCTCACTGCTCTCCAAAACAGAGCTCTGAGACCTGCAGCAATACCATGTAGTCTGCAAAGTGCAAACAAATATCAGATTGAAGCCTTTCTTTACCCTTTCTCATGTGTGTTAAATGACTGCTACTGTCACGGTCACAGTCCTGCTTCCCTAACACCATGTTACATTACTATATTTATAATATTATGTATTATTATTATATATTATACTATATTTATAATTTATTGCTGCTAAAGCCCCTAAGGGCCCAGTGAAGTTACATTATCCTCTCTCTCTCTGCACATAACTGCTGCTTTCCAGAACCCTGATAGAGAAGCACCCCCTCCTCCACCCACCCATAGGCACCCTTGTTTCTGAGGTCAGTTAATGTACTCTGGGGGAGGCAGAGTATGAAATGTGAAGTTTTTCCCAATTCCACAGATGGCTGCATCCCATGACCTTCACAAGGAAGGAGAACAGTCCCTGGAAAAGAAAGAAAATAGAAATAAAAGAATAAATTTGTTCCGTGCGCAAATAAAAAAATTTGTGAAGGTCAGAGGAAGGAATATTACAGTCGCTAATTGGGCAGATGACTTTTTTTTGCGATCAGCATAAAATAGTTTCAGGTGGAAAATTAAATAGTCATGGCAACGACGCTTTTATTAGACCGATAATTATTAAATTTACATTTAAGTTCAGGGGCAGACACACAGATTGTGCAGCTGGGAATACATTTCCCCCTTTCATCCAACATTGTAACACAGCCTCTAGGCACAAGTGCATGCACTGTGTTACACTAACCTACCTACTATGACAGCATGGTTTTATATTTAATAGATCTTGCCAGACTAATTGCCTTTTATGTGGAGATGAGCAGGAACCTGATTCTGGGATGGCAGTGGATGTGATCTACTTAGACTTTGCTAAAGCATTTGATACAGTGCCACATAGAAGGTTAATGGAACATTTGGCCTGGAACATAGTACAGGTATGGGACCTGTTATCCAAAATGCTCGGGACCTGGGGGTTTCCAGATAACAGATCTTTCCATAATTTGGATCTTCATACCTCTTCATACTGTTTCTATTTTTGCAGATGATACTAAATTGTGCAGAACTATAGGTTCCATGCAGGATGCTGCCACTTTGCACAGTGATTTGTCTAAACTGGAAAACTGGGCAGCAAACTGGAAAATGAGGTTCAATGTTGATAAATGCAGGTTATGCACTTTGGCAAAAATAATATAAATGCAAGTTATACACTAAATGTCAGTGTGTTGGGAGTTTCCTTAACTGAGAAGGATCTTGGGGTTTTTGTAGATAACAAGTTGTCTAATTCTGGGCAGTGTCATTCTGTGGCTACTAAAGCAAATAAAGTTCTTGTATAAAAAAGGGCATTAACTCAAGGGATGAAAACATAATTATGTCTCTTTATAGGTCCCTGGTGAGGCCTCATCTGGAGTATGGGGGCAGTTTTGGACTCCAGTCCTTAAGAGGGATATAAATGAGCTGGAGAGAGTGCAGAGACTAAGTGCAACTAAACTGGTTAGAGGGAGGGAAGAGTTAAATTATGAGGGGAGACTGACCAGTTTTAGTTGTTTTCTCTGGAAAAAAGGCACTTGTGAGGGGACATGATTACACTTTACAAGTACATTAGAGGACATTATAGACAAATAGCAGGGGACCTTTTTACCCATAAAGAGAATCACGTACCAGAGGCCTCCCCTTCAGACTAGAGGAAAAGAAGTTTCATTTAAAGGAACAGAGTAGGGGGTTCATCACAGTGAGGACAGTGAGGTTGGGGAATGCACTGCCGGGTGATGATTCAGTTAATGACTATAAGAGGGACTTGGATGATTTCTTGGACAGACATAATATCAAAGGCTATTGTGATACTAAACTCTATAGTTAGTATAGATATTGGTTTATATAATATTTATGTGAGTGTATGGAGGGGTCGGTGTCAGTGTATATATGTATGGGCGCGGGGTTTCATTTGGAAGTGGACTTTGGTCTTTTTTTCAGCCCAACTAACTAACGACATAACACACAACAAGGACAATGACACAGGCTTTTTATAGAAAATCAGAAGGCAAAATGCCAAGAATCGTCTCAAAACATCATTTTATGTTAGAAATAAGTGGAACCACTAATTCTCACAAATGCACAAGTCTTGAGTTTGCACCTCAGTTCCTGTTATTATGTTTATCACAGTAAACATCACTTTTTGAAAACATATCCATGACCTGCATGAGAAATTAATTATTAATGGTATACAATATCATTTCGTTTCGCTTATCTGTGAATCAATATATGACTTGGACTGGATCAGAGTTTAGAGATTACAGAACCATAGGAAGAGGCAATGACAGTGATTAATGAGATCATGCCATAATACGTCCCTTTCTGGACACAGCAATAAATTGGGCTGGAGCAGCAGTTTGAGTTCCACATGGAAATGTGAGATAGAGGATATGATCACTGTGATCTGACATTAGGGAATGAGCAGACTTTGTATGGGCTGGTTACTCATTTCCAGAATTGTCTTTTTAATGGGACTGGCCTACCTAAATAGGAAAATAATTCTTCTCCACCAGTTTCAGACTGGCCCACAGGGATACCAGGGAAAACTCATGGTAGATGCTTCAAATCATTTGGTCTATTTCATGGAATAATAGATTATAGTATAGTGAGTGAGGAGAGGAAAAAACATAGTAGTGAGGTCTGAGACCCTAATCTAAGGGTTTTTGGTGGGCCCTTGATCTAAGGTTTTTTGGTGGAGCCCCTGATCTAAGGCTTTTTTGGTGGAGCCCCTGATCTAAGGTTTTTTGGTGGAGCCCCTGATGTAAGGTTTTTTGTTGGGGCCCCTGATCTAAGTTTTTTTGGTGGAGCCCCTGATCTAAGATTTTTTTGGTGGGCCCCTAATCTAAGGTTTTTTTGGCATGCCCCTAATCTAAGGTTTTTTGGTGGAGCCCCTGATCTAAGGTTTTTTGGTGGTGCCCCTTATCTAAGGTTTTTTTGGTGGGGCCCCTGATCTAAGGTTTTTTGGTGGGCCCCTGATCTAAGGTTTTTTCGGTGGGGCCCTGATCTAAGGTTTTTTGGTGGGGCCCTGATCTAAGGTTTTTTGGTGGGGCCCTGATCTAAGGATTTCTTTGCTATGCCCCTTATATAAGGTTTTTAGGTGAAGCCCCTGATCTAGGGTTATTTGGTGGAGCCCCTGATCTAAGGTTTTTTGGTGGAGCCCCTGATCTAAGGTTTTTCGGTGGGCCCCTGATCTAAGGTTTGTATGGTGGGGCCCCCGATCTACGTTTTTTTGGTGGAGCCCCTGATCTAAGGTTTTTTGGTGGGCGCCTGATGTCCCAGTGTGACTCTCCACTAGGCTGATAAACATGTCCAGTGATAGTCTCAATTAGATTAGAGGGATTAAAAACAGACAAATAAAAATGTGCATTTTTATAGGCAAAGCAAAGGAACTGACTGTTTCCAGATTCACACTGTTGAGCTCCACGTTATATTTTAGATAAAGGACATTCATGTTGCGGTATCAAATATTCTGTTATTTCCATTACAAATACTGGAATGATAAAAGGCAGGTACAAACAGATCATTCTCCTACTGTTCTGTTGCTTTCCCAGACCCATAATTAAAGCCCTGACTCTGGAGCAATGCTGACTCCCAAGCGAGAGGTTATAACGTCAGACTAATAAAACAATAGGTGAGACTGGTTTGGGGCCATAGGATGAAGCTGATGTACAATCCACTGTACCCTTTCAGCCAGTGACATATGTTGTGTGTAATGTCCCTAAAACACAAATAGAAACTTCGTTGGTAAGATCACGTTATCTCTTTGTACAATGTAAATTGTGCTATAATTAGTCTGTTCTTATTATAGACATTTATAGAGTGACCTGGTAAGAATCAAACTAAGGAGCCCAGTGGGACAAGCCACGCAAATCACTTAGTTACTAGGCCTATGCAGGGAAACTGTCACTTAATTACCCGGCCTATGCAGGGAAACTGTCAGTTACCAGGCCTATGCAGGGAAACTGTCACTTATTTACCAGGCCTATGCAGGGAAACTGTCACTTAGTTACCAGGCCTATGCAGGGAAACTGTCACTTAATTACCCGGCCCATGCAGGGAAACTGTCACTTAGTTACCCGGCCTATGCAGGGAAACTGTCAGTTACCAGGCCTATGCAGGGAAACTGTCACTTAGTTACCAGGCCTATGCAGGGAAACTGCCACTTAGTTACCAGGCCTATGCAGGGAAACTGTCAGTTACCAGGCCTATGCAGGGAAACTGTCACTTAATTACCCGGCCCATGCAGGGAAACTGTCACTTAGTTACCAGGCCTATGCAGGGAAACTGTCACTTAGTTACCAGGCCCATGCAGGGAAACATATCAGCTGCCAGTTCTGCTGTTTTTGGAGCATTGGGACTGTGTTTGAGTTAAAAACAGTCCCTCATTTCCCAAACAATATCTGACATCAGATAGATAATGGTCACATGAGGCAGAAAATCCATTCTGATCATCAGGGACCAAATACTCTCTGCTAGATCTGCTCGATTTAGCCCAAAACCAAGCAAAGTTCCAACCATTTGGCCAGTTGACCTAACAAGCTGCTATTAACTTTATTGGCAGCTTAAAGGACACCTGTTGGCTAAATATACTAATTTTATCCCCAGCCAAAGTTGCAGGCTACTAGAGGCCGCACTCCAGTTGGGGGTAACAGTAGTCATGCGCACGTGCTTAATGAACAAGTTGCGGCATTTGTACATACGTGTGCCCCGACATGGGAGCTCCCTCCCGGTGCAGGTGGCCTAGTGCTGGCGAGGGCAATTAAAAAAAACAGTCACCCCCAAATGGAGTGCAGGCTGTATTAGTCCGCACTTTTGTTTGGGGATAATATATTTAGCCAACAGGTATCTTTAAAGAGATATTGACCCATTTAAGTTTTTTAAATGAACATACAGGTATGGGATCCTTTCGCGGGAAACCCATTATCCAGAAAGCTCCGAATTACAGGAAGGCCATCCCCCATAGACTCCATTTTATCCAAATAAGCCAAATTTTAAGAAATGATTTCCCTTTTCTGTGTAATAATAAAACAGTCGCTTGTACTTGATCCCAACTAAGATATAATTAATCCTTATTGGAAGCAAAACCAGCCTATTGGGTTTATTTACTGTAAAAATTATTTTTTACTAGACTTAGGGGCAGATTTATCAAGGGTCAAATTTAGAGTTCATGGGAGTTTATAAAAACTCCTATAAACTCCCATGAACTTGAAATTTCGAGTTAAAAACGACCAATCAAAATTTTTCCAAAAATTAATTTTTTGCAATTCGGGTGAATGGCATTGACCCTCGAATCAAATCAAATTCAATTCGAGTTATTTCTCAGGAAAAAAACGGAGTTTCAGGAAGGCTGCAAACAACTCCAAATTGATTCCAGGACGTCCCCCATAGGCTAAAACAGTAATTTGGCAGGTGGCGAATAGTCAAATTCTTAAAGGGCCAATACATGATAAATTAAAAAATTTGAATTCAAATTTTTTTTAAAAGTCAAATTGAATTTTAAATATTCCCTAGTCAAATTTCACTAAAAAAAATTCTTCCAAAAGCTCTCCTTGCATTTAGTCTGGGCTCCCCACGCCAAGACTCTGGGCATCTCTGTGTAGCCATTAGTGATTTGGTGATTGAAAAAGGGACACACTTCAGTGTCTTCTCCTCTTTGGGTCAGGGCACACGGTCAGATTCGGGGAGATTATTCACCTGGCGACAAATATCCTCTTCTTCGGGGCGACTAATCTCCTCGAACTGCCTCCCTTGCCTTCCCGCCTGCTAAAATGTAAATTGCCAGCGGGATGGCACTCGGGGAAAACTTCTGGCGACTTCGGAAAATGAATCGCTCCAAGTGCCATCCCGCCGGTGATTTACATTTTAGTGGGTGGGAAGGCAGGGGAGCCAGTTCGGGGAGATTAATCGCCCCATAAGAAAAGGTAACTGATCTTCCCGAATCTGCCAGTGTGCCCTGACATTTAGAAGATTGTGTTTGAAGGGGGGGGAAAGACTGTCCCTAGAAGGTGATTCCTGTGGTTTGGATGCAGTTGCTGATCTAGGAATATTGTTGTCCATTTCTGGCAAACAGTAACCTCATGAATGCCCAATTTATAGGGAATTATAGGATCTCCCATCTCTTGATTTAACTTGTGTTTTTCCACCAATATGTAGGAGTGTGAGGTCAATATACAACTGTATTTTGTTGAGAGACCTGAGATATGTGCTCTACTAGGATTGAGGTTACTGGATTCCTGGTTTCTCTCCGATCATTTGAGTTTTTTCTCTCTCGCTCTTCCCTTTTTTGAGATATTGCAGTAAATCATTTGAGCTCTGTCCCACTGAAGATATCTCCTCCTGGAGTTCATCCAGGGACCATTCAATGTTCTATTTGATTGTTTTAGTCAATTTATCATACAGCAGGCCCAACGGCTTTGTGCAATCTTCTGTAACTGCCATCTGGATTTCATTTGTTTTGCTTACCCCAAGATCTTTAGTGGAGTCTCCTGCCATGTTTATGTGCTTAGCAATCTTCATTTGCTTTGCCAGTGTTGATCTGATGTATACAGAGGTATTAGTATCTTCTGTACCACCTTGGATTTCTTCCTCAATCAAGTACAGCTGTCAAAAATTGTAACATTATGGCATTTGGATCTACAGTATGGGGCAGATTTACCAAAGGTCAAGGTGAATTTTCGAATGAAAAAATTTTGAATTTCGAGCCATTTTTTGTGTACGTCGACTACGGAATAGTCCAAATTCGATTCGAATTTGAAAAGAATTCAAAAATGACAATATCGAAATTTATCATTTGCTGTCTCTTTAAAAATTCAACTTCGACCATTCGCCATCTAAAACCTGCCGAATTTCTGTTTTAGCCTATGGGGGACCTCTTAAAACCCATATGGAGTCAATTAGTGGACTTTGAAAAATCAAAGTTTTTTTGGGGAAAAAGTTCGAACCGATTTCGATCTCATGTGCTATTCCTTCAGAATTCAATTGAAAACAGACCTATTTGACCAAAAAAAAAAACTTCGGTTGGTCTTTTTGAATTCGAATTCGAAGTTTTTTCAATTCGAAGTCTAGGTTTTTTTTGGTGAAATAGGTCCGCTTTCGATCGAATAGGTCTGTAGTCAGCCGAATTCAAATCGTTCGAATCAAAGGAATAGCGCATTCGGTTCGAAGTTTTTCCCAAAAAAAACACTTTGATTTTTCAAAGTCCACCAATTCACTCCTAATGAGTTCTAGGAGGTCTCCCATAGGCTAAAACAGCAATTCGGCAGGTTTAGATGGCGAATGGTCGAAGTCGCATTTATGATAAATTTAGATATTTGAATTTTTAAATTTTTTTCAAATTCGAATTGAATTTGGACTATTCCCTAGTCGAAGTACACAAAAATTGCTCAAGTTCAAATTTTTTTCATTCAAAAATTCACTTTGATATATCTCCCCCTTAGTGTTGGTTTTTGCTTATGTTTAGTGATGGGCGAATAAATTCGCCAGGCGCAAATTCGTGGTGAATTTCCACGTTTCATAGTCAAAATATTTTGGATGTGCATCGTTTGCGTCAAAACCATTGTGCATCAACATTATTCGGACATCCATTGACTTTAATGCCAGCATCAAAATTGACGCAAGGGTCAAAATTCGAGTTTCGCTAATTTTTTGCCGTTTCGTGAAATTTGTGGGGAATTTGTGAATTTTTTGCTGAAGCAAAACGGGACAAATTCGCTCATCACTACTTATGTTTCCAGGAGTCTCCAAGATGTCATTGAGCAGCAGAGCAGTTGTACAATGCTTTCTGTAGACTAGCAGGCCATTAGTTTAGGGGGGCTGGGAGATTTAATAGTGTGTGTTCATCCTCCTTGACTATTTTAGCATGATGTTTATAGAGACGAATTAGAGAGAGAATGAGATTCAATTCAATTCAAACGAAATTAAAAAGTGCCATTTTTTTGAACAACCCTAGACCTCCACCTGCTCCATTTGTCATATTTGTCTTGATATTTTCCCAGTGCTCTTATATTTGGAACTAACCCTGCCCTGACTTCACTTACTGGAGAAATGACTTTATGGGGCAGATTTAGCAAGGGTCGAATCTCAAGGTGATGGGAGTTTCTTTAAACTCCCATCAACCCAAAATTAGAATAAAAAAAGACCAACCAAAACTTATTAAAAAAAAAAAATCTAATTTTTTAACATCGAGTGAATAGGCTATATTCGATGATTTGAATCTAATTTGGATCGCATTCGATCGAATTCGATTCAAAGTATTTTTTTATATGACGCCAAATAGGTTCCAGGAGGCCCCCCCATAGGCTAAAACAGCAATTCGCCGGGTTTAGATGGCGAATACTCAAAGCCGAATTTTTGAAGAGAGAGTACATGCTAAATTTTGATATTTGGATTTTCAAATTGAATTTGGACTATTCCCTAGTCAAAAAAATTAGCTCAAAACTGGAATTGAAAAATTTCAATTTTCAATTCGACCCTTGATAAATCTGCCCCTAAGTGTCCCCCTATTTGCTATTAGTGATGGGCGAAATTTATTCGCCAGGCGCGAATTCGCAGTGAATTTGCGCGATTCGCCGCCAGCAAATAAATTCTCGAAACCCCCGTGAAAATTTGCGGCAAAAATTTGCCGGCGTCAAAAACGAGACACCGGCGCCGTTTCGCAAATTTTTCACCGTTTCGCAAATTTTTCAGCGAAGCGAAACGGTGCAAATTCGCCCATCACTATTGCCTATTTCTTTAGGCTAAGGGCGCACCCCAAAAGAATACATATTCTCACCAAAATCCTGATCCCATGCCTGACAGCTCCTACAAATTCAGGGAGCAGAAGTCAATGGAATGATGCGTTTCCTCTGGTGTATTTGTTCTAGTTAACACTGTGCTATTAGCCTCGTTCACAAGTAGAGCCAGCGGCATAACTAGATATTACTGGACCCCAAAGCAAATTATTTTTCAGGGCCCCCAAATTGTCTAGAGGTTGACCTGTTTTACCAATATTTATTGAAATTGTACATGAGTTGGGGTCTCATAGGGCCCCTATACCTCCTGGTCCCCCTGCAGCCGCAGGGTCTGCTTCCTCTGTAGTTACACCTCTGTGTAGAGCAAACAGGGGCCTCTGGGAGAAGCCTAGGATTGATAAAAACATTTCCTTTTTTAAAAAGTTTTTTTTAACATAAAAATAGAAAATGAATGTGAAATTGTTATTTCTTCATTTTTGTCAGTTATGAAGAAAAATGTAACAAACAGATAAAAACATTATTTTTATTTTTTTTTGCCTGATTATCCACCTGACTAAATAATCTGGAAAACCTAAATGCCCCTAAATATCAGTTTGCACCTGCCAGGAATATGAAGCCTATGCATCCATTGTGATGCTGGAAATGCAACATAGAGTAATAATATGCTGTAACGTGAGATCCCCTGCAAAATAAATGTGCTGTGAGCCTAACGCTATTTATTAATAAACTTCATCAATTTTCCAGCGTTTTGATAAGAGCGACGTTTCCTACAGTTTCTCTGTTGGCTCAATACTGAGCAGTCATGGAGTTGATAGGCTTAGCGAAAACCACAAATTTCAAAGCACATTGTGCTGATTTAACGTTTCATAAAACCCACAAATATATATGAAAATATACAAAGGTGAACTAAGTTCTCACTCATTTTAACTCAAGTGACCTTATCAGTTGGGAAACGGGTATTTCCAAGTCTTTAAATTCACAAAGGATTTAAACTAGATTTGGCAGGTGTTTTAGGCAGAGTTTTTGTATGTATTCTTATATGTTTAATGTATATATATCAATGCTATAGAATATGTTGGTGTATTATAAATACAAGATAATCATTATAACTAGGCCCATCCCGGGACCTGTAAGCTGCAGACTTGGACTAATAGACCTCACCATGACTTTAGAGTTACTCTGGGTGCAATTTTAAAATAATAGAGATAAATCCATGGCTTTAGTTTAACTACAATGGAATAGCATTGTAAATATTTCTACAAAATCAGTGACCCTTGAAAACGTATCAAATTTTGCAGAGAAGAATTGATCAAATTGCATTGAAAAAACCTTAAAGGGATTGTTCATCTCTAAATGAACTGTTAGTATGACGTAGAGAGTGATATTCTGAGACAATTTGCAATTGGGTTTCATGTTTTATTATTTGTGGTTTTTGAGTTTTTTAGCTTTTTATTCAGTTTGCAATTTCAGTCATTTGGTTGCTAGGGCCCAGATTACCCTAACAACCATGCATTCATTTGAATAAGAGACTGGAATATGATTAGGAGAGGACTGAATAGAAAGATGAGAAATAAAAAGTAGCAATAACAATAGTGACGGGCGAATCTGTGTCATTTTAATTAGCGAAAAGGCGAAAAATTCACAAACGCATTGAAGTCAATGGTCAGCAAAATCATTTTGTTGCACGTCAATTTTGATGCAAGCAATATTTTTTATACGCGTAACTATTTGGTCCAAATGCAATAAAGTTGATGGACGTATGAAAAAACGCACATCAATTTTTAAGCACATGACTATTTTGACATGTGTCTTTTTTTTTTTTGATGCAGCGGTTTTTTCACCGGTGAATGGTCAAAGTTTCGCAAGTTAATTTGCTTGTGGCGAAACACGGAAATTCGTTGCAAATTCCTGTCTGAATTTGTGTGAATTTATTTGCCCATCACTATTTGTTGCCTTACAGGGCATCTGTTTTTATATTGGGTCAGTGACCCCCATTTGAAAGCTGGAAATAGTCAGGAGTAAAAGGCAAATAATTCAAAAACTATACAAAAGAAAAAATGAAGGCCAATTGAAAAGTTGCTTAGAATTAGCCATTCTATAACATACTGAAAGTTAACATAAAGGTGAACCACCCCTTTAAGCAACTTCCTGGCAGATTAAATCTGACCTTCAGTCACCAGATACAAAGTTTTAAATTGTACCAACTGCTGCCAAAGAGTTTTACAGTGGGAGACCCAGGAAGACTTTAGTAAGAAAGTCCAATTTGAGTTCGCCAAGACGCACTGGAACAAGCCAAAATCCTTCTGTTTCGCATACAAATAAAGTCTTCAAAGAAAAGAACACCAAACCTTTGGTCAAACATGTCACTAATGTTTTGGGGTCCCTGGAACTGGTGCCTTGGGCCTGTACAGGAGGTTACCAAAGCATTTTGGAGCACATTACAGAACACAATGTCAGAAATTGTAGATCATGGGTCTTCCAGCAGTATGATGACCCAAAGCACGCCAAAAGGAAGAAGGTTAAAGAGAATAACCCCAGACTGTTCTGGAGAGGCAACGAGTCAAGTATATAGGAGAACTGGAGGAGTTTGCAAAAGAAAATTATGGATTTAGGCACTGACCTTTACTTCTCCTCCATACTACCAAATATTATGTCTACGGAGCAGGGCTGGAACTAGGGGGGAGGCAGAAGAGGCACGTGCCTAAAGCTCATGGATAGGGGGGTGCTGGGCAGGTACCTATCAAACTGTCTTCTGCCTACCCCTAGTCTGTTTTCACTGCCCTCCCTTGGTTGCTCTCCCTCCCTCATCTCCTCTATCCTTTGCCCGTCCCTTGCCTACAGTGCACACGTACGGGGAGGAGAGTGTGGTGGCCGACCAGGCCTCCTAGGGTGCCAGGTTGGTTTGGCCCAGCTCTGCTAGGGGGTCAGTCATATCAGAAAGATGAAGCTACTTGTATGCATGGGTAGAAAGGAGACCACTTAGTCCTTGCAAGATATACAAGTGAGCCTCTATTGTATTAGAGAGGGTACAGAGAAGGGCAACTAAGCTGGTAAAGGGAAAATCTTAGCTATGAGGAAAGACTGGCCAAATTGGGGATGTTCACGCTGGAGAAGAGGCGCTTAAGGGGAGATATGATAACTATGTATAAATATATAAGGGGATCATATAATAATCTCTCTAATGATTTATTTACCAGTAGGTCTTTCCAGCTGACACAAGGTCACCCATTCCGATTAGAAGAAAAGAGGTTCCGTCTAAATATTGGGAAGGGGTTTGTTACAGTGAGAGCTGTGAAGATGTGGAATTGTCTCCCTGAATCAGTGGTACAGGCTGATACATTAGATAGGTACAAGGAAGGGTTGGATGGTGTTTAGTGTGGTGTTTATACAAATGGCCTGTAGATGTCACTGTGCTCAAGACTTATACTGTGCATACTTTCTATACAGCTTGTGGTGCTAGAGTTGCTTACTGTTGTGTAATGGCTGCATGAGCCTGCTAATAAAGCACTGTTTTACTCTACTCATCCTCGGCTACCAAAACATAACATTTAGCAAGTGAGGGAATACAGGGATATGGAAGATAGCTCATAGTACAAGTTGATCCATTGTCCATTACCCAGAACAACGATCACGTGAAAGCAGCTCTCGCTTTCAAAATTACGGCTGTAAAACATTCCACAATGAGAAAGAACGAATGAAAGAATGGGGAATAATCAGCCCAATGACAATGTCAGACATGTTAGATACAAAGCCAAAATATGTAGCAGATCCCCGGGGGCATTAAATATGGAAAATTCAATAGCCTATCAATCTGCAGCAATCACATCCAGAAGCCTATGAATAGAGTTCTCTGTCTTATTTCAGGATATGTGTCATGAGCTTGAGAGAATGGATCCCAGACATGTTGTGCCTCTGTTCTCTGTCATTAGGAGCTTGCCTTTAACCTTAATATTACAGTAATACAGCATCATTAATAATTGTTTCCCAGTATAAAAACTGAGCACTACCATGTGTGTATTTTGACCATTTGTGGATAAGCATTTCTGGATTGTCAGACAGTCCCCTTGCAGCAGTTGGATACTGAGAAATATTGGTGGAATATATATATATATATATATATATATATATATATATATATATATATATATATATATATATATATATATATATATATATATATATATATATATATATATATATAAAGAATCCGCACTCTCCTTGTTGTTTCAAAGTGTAACAGCTTTTATTTCTTACATCACAATCCGACGTTTCGGTCTCTCCTGGGGACCTTTCTCAAGGATATATATATATACTGTATATATATATATATATAGGAATGTAAGAGATCGCACTCGCAGGTCTTAGAAGAAATCGATGGACAATCGCTATATACAGTATATATATATATAAAGATAACAAAATTAGTTGACTTCTAGTTACAGATATTGGATTGTAAGTAAATATAAACCATTAAGAATAACAATAGTAAGAGTAGGTGGTGGAGGATGGAATAATGCAGATTATCCAATAAGGCATTCCCAGTTCTCCTGATTATTTAAATCTCACTCTGCTCTAGGGTTGTACCTGTCTGGGATTTGTCCCGGACAGCCCGGTTTTCAGAAGGGCTTCAAATAAGGAAAACCGGGCAGGATCTCCCTTGATTGACATGTCAAAGCCCCACCCACAATGTCACTAGCCCACCCCCTGCAGGTATCATGGGCCACAGAAAGAAGGCAACTCTAACTTGCCCCCAAACCTAGAATTTAAAAATAAGCACCTGTTTTGAGGCCACTCGGATCATTGTCTTAAAGGAGGAAAAGCCCATTTACCTGGGCACCCCCAAGTGATTGTATTTACTAACCTGAATCCCAGGGCCGGTGCTCCTATCGGCAGAAAACACAGATCCAGGGGTTCTTCCAGTGAGAAACTTGTGGCCAAGGGGTGTATAGCAGGTAAATTGGAATGCCATCCCCAATAACTCTAATTATCTGATTATCTAAATTTAACTGAAATGTTCATTGCTGATGTCCATATTCAATGTTCTGCAGTCCATCGAGATCATTAAATAACTTCTAATCCTCTGGGGATTTTTTTCAAGCATAAATATCAGTCATAAACTACAACTTCCAGATCGTATGAGCACTGGTCCACAGGTTCCATGTCTACTGTTTTCAAATCCATTACAAAGCTTGTAATCTTACTTAATCTCTAATCATTTTGTGCTTTGTCTAGATAGACTAAATGACCAATCGCCATGGTACAAAAAATGTCAGGATGATCCCCACATGCTTCGAAAATCGCATGAACCTTTGATTCATAGAACTTTATCCGTCTGTACAGCGAGAGATACCATATATCACGGAGGTACAGGTATTCCCTTTCACTAAACACAATTGAGTAGGAACAGCCCTCTAAGTTGGCATACAACTTGTACAGAGGGAGAATGATGCCATATATGACAGAGGTACATTCCCCTTGTAAGAATACCTGGTGGTCTAGTAGGACGACGGGGACGCCCGACATCTTCTTCTTTATCTCGCCAATCCCGATGTGTTGCTTCCGGGTTCGCACGGCGATCGGAAGTTTTCGGCTTTCTTTCTGACGTCATCGCAGTTGCTGCAAAAAATTTCAAATCTTTAAAGGCACATCTTTCTTTTTCACGTTGCCCAACGTAAATGTCAATTCCATAGTTCCTGGGTGTGTTTTCCAAGTCTGATATTCGTTTTATGACCCTTGCCTGTCCTTGCCAATCTGCTGTCTGTACTGACCACTGCCTGTTTTGACAGCTCTTTAGATCCTGATTTTGGTACAACGTTACTGTTTGGTGTTGACCCTGGCCTGTGACTTTGACTTCGCTTCTGCTTTCTGATTCGGTACCGCTTTGCCTGTTAGGTGTTGACCCCGGACTGTGACCAGATGTGGTCACAGTCCAGAGTCAACACCAAACGGGCAAACCAAACATATGAAAGGCATGGGGGAGCAAGCAGCGTAGATGTATGCTGCTTGCTCCCCAATGCCTTTCATATGTTTGGTTCCCTAGCCTGCCCAGAACTCTCTCCTCTGTCCTCTCACACTAAGTCCTGGTGGCATCTGAGTAGCGGAGGGCTCCACCTGAAGCTAAGGGTGACTGCTCTAGGCAGAAGAGTGAGCCGAGACCCGGTAATTGGAGTTAGTTCTGGGTTTGGGATTCCATAAGTTACACCCCTGCACTAAACTCTGCTGGAAAATTTAGGCTATAGAGGCTTTTTAAGCTCTGAGTTAACTGACTTACAAATATGCATGGCATATAATTATCAATATAATTGCAGTTTCATTGCAAAAATATTGAGCTGAAATAAACTCAGGTTTATAAATACTAAGTGGTACTAGACTGTATAATGCAGTTCAAAGGGAAACAAGAGTTTGTAATCTACCTCCATGATAATACAAAGCATTTCAAGTTGTTACATCACAGAAGAGCCAAAATGATGAATGGCGGAGCAGAGATAACACTCGGCATGTTTAGAAACACTTGCTTCAGAACGATCCATAATGGAAGTCCCAGTCTTTATCGCATTCCAGGAGCAGAGCTAAAAAAGTTCACAAGTCTACATACCAAACATCATGGAAGACTGTACTGTACAATGAGTTCCGTTATACAGTGTTTAAGATTAGCTATAAAAATGCTGTGTTTGTGTGGGTGCAAAGTCCTATAGCAATGATTCTTGTGTAGATGGGTGGTCATTCTCTGAGCTCTACACCAGCTTGGGACCTCCATCAAAAACACATTTGGAATGCGTTCATGGTCCACATGAAACTTTAGAAAATGTCACATTTGAAGACATTCCAGTCACTGTTTAAGTAGGATAAGTAGGATATTAAAGTACCCCCATGACTATTTTCATTATACATAGGGTACTCCAGATTAATGTAATTAAATGCAATTGTTGAGTTTCCAAATTGAGGAGTTTGCACCCTCTGTGGATCCTGGAGCTGTGGAAAGGGGTGGCTCACCATGGATGGCAGTTAGGGTAAGATTTAGGCAGAGTTCATGTTTCCTCTTGTATATACACATGAAATCTGAGCTTGAAGGCAGATACTGTGAGGTTTGGGTGAAAACATATTTGTTTTCCTCGATAAATGCCTCTTCTCGTGCTGGAGAAGAAGTGCTTAAGGGGTGATATGATGACTATGTATAAATATATAAGGGGATCATATAATAATCTCTCTAATGATTTATTTACCAGTAGGTATTTCCAGCTGACACAAGGTCACCCATTCTGATTACAAGAAAAGAGGTTCCAGCTAAATATTGGGAAGGGGTTTGTTACAGTGAGAGCTGTGAAGATGTGGAATTGTCTCCCTGAATCAGTGGTACAGGCTGATACATTAGATAGGTACAAGGAAGGGTCGGATGCTTTATTCACCAGTAGCTCCTCCCAGCAGACAGGAGGGAGCCAATGAGATTAGAGGAGGGAAAGGGGTGTTACAGGGAGAGCTGGGAAGTGAATCAGTGGTACAGGCTGATACATTAGATAGGTACAAGGAAGGGTCGGATGCTTTATTCACCAGTAGCTCCTCCCAGCAGACAGGAGGGAGCCAATGAGATTAGAGGAGGGAAAGGGGTGTTACAGGGAGAGCTGGGAAGTGAATCAGTGGTACAGGCTGATACATTAGATAGGTACAAGGAAGGGTCGGATGCTTTATTCACCAGTAGCTCCTCCCAGCAGACAGGAGGGAGCCAATGAGATTAGAGGAGGGAAAGGGGTGTTACAGGGAGAGCTGGGAAGTGAATCAGTGGTACAGGCTGATACATTAGATAGGTACAAGGAAGGGTCGGATGCTTTATTCACCAGTAGCTCCTCCCAGCAGACAGGAGGGAGCCAATGAGATTAGAGGAGGGAAAGGGGTGTTACAGGGAGAGCTGGGAAGTGAATCAGTGGTACAGGCTGATACATTAGATAGGTATAAGAAGGGGTTGGATGGTGTTTAGCAAGTGAGGGAATACAGGGTTATGGAAGATAACTCATAGTACAAGTTGATCCAGGTACTGGTCCCATTGCCTTTTTGGAGTCAGGAAAATTGGAGAGGCTTCAATCGGGTTTTTTTTTTTGCCTTCCTCTGGATCAACTGGCAGTTAGGCAGGTTAAAAAAAGTTAAAAGGTTGAACTTGATGGGCGTGTGTCTTTTTTCAACCTAACTTACTATGTAACTATGTATCTGTAATCTTATTATGAAAAGAGTCCCTGATTCAAAGCTGGACCTCCAAGGGGGGCTTGAACTGAACAAGCCAATTAATCACTGCCTTAAAGGAGAACTAAAGCTTAACAAAAGAAGTAGGCTGGAAATGTTGTACATTATATTTCTGTACCAGCCCAAGGCAACCACAGCCCTAAACTCCCTCATCTACTGATGCATCATAAACTGGCCAACATTGTGCATTGGCAGGTGTTAAAGCTGTCCTATTACTAAACCGAACATTGTCCATAGTATTTGGGATTGGAGGGCCACCATACTCATATTTATATTGTTGGTATGTGTATGGTCAGCTTTAGTCATAAGAAATCAGTGGATTTCCTTTCAATAAATAAAGCACAAGACTTAAATATAAATTCAGCCTTATCACAGCTGTCAACTATCCCAAAAAGTGGTCCTTCCGTTCATTGGATGATAAATAACTAAGGGAAAATAATTAATCATGAAGGAATGTTCAGCGGGTCACAGTTCCAATAAAGGAAGAGATGAAAAGGCTACTTGAACTTGTCATGTTGTTGTCTTTGTAGATCCATTTTCTCTAAATCAACTCAGAGAGGCTTAAGTAAAGGCCACGTTGGAAGGGCTTGGAACATTTTTCAACCTCACTGACTCAACGTAAACCTTTTCTTCAAAGTAAAAGATAAAGTTATAGGAATAAAATTGAATCATGGAAAAAAGATACCGAATTTGTCTGGGTATTAATTACCAAACAATTACTAGAACAGGTACAATGGAATCGTTCTTATTTTTGCCTTTCCCTAGTTTCTTCTCAGTTTTCCTGAAATATTTATCCCTCTCTATCTAAAGCAGTGCCCCTCCCTGTAGTTTACATCAAGGTTACAGATAAAGCAGGTGGTGGTGGGGGACTGCTCTGTAGTTGGAATATGACCAACAACTAAGTTCCCTGTTTTCTAAAACCTAATGGGTGAGCTTCCGAATCTAAGGAATACTTTCAAAATTAGCGGCAATACTGGGTAGCCTTCCCAGGATACGTTTTGCTTTGCATTCAAATATGCAGAGGGTCTTCTTACTTGAAATAAAAGTCACATTGCACCCCAAACTCAATTTTAAAGTATAAAGTATAAACTGAAAACTGAACTTTATTTTTTAATTTTTTAAAAAGATACCGTTGCCTAGGATTTAGAAATAAAATTGAGAAATAAAACGATAATCTGTCATTAGTCCACAAACCATAGATGTGCTGCATAACCAAAAAGTACAAAAAAAGTCCGAAACGTGCCAGGGGGTGTACCCAGTCCCTTATATATACTATATATATATTCGATAATTTTAATTCATTTGAAAAAAAAGTGAAGTTTTATATTTTTCTGGATGTGCAGCACATTCTGTGGTTTGTACACTGCCACGTAAGTTCCCTCATTCTCTAGTTCTCTTTGGGCTGGAACAATAAGTAAGTTCACTGATACATTTAATAGAGTCTGACTGAAGGAAGAGGTAGACTTGGGGTATTGACTGTGAGTTTGACTTCAGATTAGGGTAAAATAGTGATCATTTCATAGAAACTAAATTACAGGAGAACGGAGTCTGTGGTATTGACACTTGTGGGTTATTTATTAAAGTCTGAATGCTAAAAACTCCAAAAATTCAAGTTATAAAATCAGAATTTTTAGCGGAAAAAAAATCTAAAATTCGGATTTTGATAAATAACCCACTTGGACTCAATTTTTGCAGCCATGTTTTTATCCTTTCTTCTTATTTGAAATGCTATTCTTGTGGATTTTCTTGGAACCGTGAACAACTGAATATCCCCTCAGAGAACCCATGTCAGTGTAAAGGTGGCCATATCCGGGCCGATAAAAGCTGCCGACAGTACAGCTTTCCTGGTTTGGAAAGGCAAATGTGATCAAGATGAATATACTTCCCAGATTACTGTACATAATGCAAGTTTTGCCATGCCGGATTCCAAATACATTTTATGTGGAAATACAGAAAATAATCACGAAATTTCTGGGGGGAAAAGGATCCAGCAGAATATCGAGAAACACCTTGACAAGACCAAAAGTGAAAGGTGGACTAAGCCTCCCAGATCTCAGAATTTATTCTCAAACTATTACAATGACCAGGATACTAGATTGGCAACATCATAGAGATAATAAAGACTGGGTACAGATTAAACAATCCTCTGCTAAAACTATACTGGCATCGCTTCCATGGATACCTGAATTAAATTGTGAAACATATGACAAGTATCCATTAATAACCAGGAATACCCTAAGACATTGGGATCAAATAATAAGACAAATAAAAATAGCTGGCACTGGTGAGGGTGTAGAATCACTCTGGGTAGAGATTTCGACTGGGCAAAAGGTAACAAAAAGAATTATCATTGGTGTATGCTATAAACCACCTGGTATAAGTGTCGAGTATGAAGCCCAGTTACTCTTGCAGATACAAGCGGCTTCACAGCTGGGTCAAGTTGTTGCTATGGGTGACTTCAATTATCCAGACATTGACTGGGGTAATGGGGTTGCTAAGACAGAAAAAGCTAGTAGGTTTGTAAATATGCTGAATGACAACTTTTTATTCCAGCTCGTTCAAGAACCTACTAGGAATAACTCTCTTTTGGACCTTGTAATAACTAACAATACTGAACTCATCTCTAACATTTGTGTGGGTGAGGGGCATTTAGGGAATAGTGATCATAACATGGTCTCCTTTGAGATTCTGTTGCAGAAGCAATTCTATAAGGGAGTAACTAAAACACTAAATTTCAGACGTGCAAACTTTGACAGTATAAGGGCATCTCTGCAACATATTAAGTGGGAAATGCTTTTCACAGGGTTAAACACAGAACAAAAATGGGAAGTCTTTAAAATGCTGCTTAATAAATATACTTGTCAGTATATTCCACTTGTAAGCAAGGAACGTTGTTGCAAAGCAAAACCTTTTTGGTTCAATAGAAGCGTTGGTGTTGAGGTGGGTAAGAAAAGACGTGCTTTTAAGGCTTTCAAGTTAGCTGGTACAGCCGAAACATTTATAAGGTACAAGGAGGCCAATAAATCATGCAAAGAAGCTATAAGGCAAACTAAAATTGCTATAGAAAAGGATATTGCAGCAAGCAGTAAAAAAATCCAAAATTATTTTTTAAATATGTCAATAGTAAAAAAATGAAGCAGGAAGGGGTGGGACCCTTACTATCAGAGGGGGGTCAGCTGGTTGATGAAAACAAAATAAAAGCGCAGATTCTGAACTCGTATTTTTCATCTGTCTACACAAATGAGGAATCAGTAAGTGAAGGTTTCCTTCTTAACAGTCCCAATTCTAGTAATACAACTAATGATGCATGGTTCACACATGAAGAAATTCAAAAGAGACTTGAACATGTTAAGATTAACAAAGGTCCAGGGCCAGATGGTATTCATCCCAGGGTAATTAGCAAGCTTAGCTCTGTGATTGCCAAACCTCTTTACTTCATTTTTCAGGATTCATTGAGATCTGGCATTGTGCCGAGAGACTGGCGAATTGCTAATGTGGTGCCTCTATTCAAAAAAGGATCCCGTTCTCAGCCTCAAAACTATAGGCCAGTTAGTCTGACGTCAGTATTAGGAAAGCTTTTCGAAGGGTTAATAAAGGATAAGATACTGGACTTCATAGAAAATCATAATACTATGAGTTTGTGCCAGCATGGTTTTATGCGTAATAGATCTTGCCAGACTAACTTAATTTCTTTTTACGAGAATGTAAGTAGAGACCTCAATTCTGGGATGGCAGTGGATGTGATTTACTTAGACTTTGCTAAAGCATTTGATACAGTGCCACACAAAAGGTTACTGGTTAAATTAAGGAATGTTGGCCTGGAACATAGTATTTGTACCTGGATAGAGAACTGGCTAAAAGATAGACTACAAAGAGTGGTGGTAAATGGAACATTTTCTAATTGGACCAGTGTTGTTAGTGGAGTACCGCAGGGCTCTGTACTAGGTCCCTTGCTTTTCAACTTGTTTATTAATGACCTGGAGGTGGCCATTGAAAGTACTGTTTCTATTTTTGCAGATGAGACTAAATTGTGCAGAACTATAGGTTCCATGCAGGATGCTGCCACTTTGCACAGTGATTTGTCTAAACTGGAAAACTGGGCAGCAAACTGGAAAATGAGGTTCAATGTTGATAAATGCAGGTTATGCACTTTGGCAAAAATAATATAAATGCAAGTTATACACTAAATGGCAATGTGTTGGGAGTTTCCTTAAATGAGAAGGATCTTGGGGTCTTTGTAGATAACACGTTGTCTAATTCTGGGCAGTGTCATTCTGTGGCTACTAAAGCAAATAAAGTTCTGTCTTTTATAAAAAAGGGCATTAACTCAAGGGATGAAAACATAATTCTGCCTCTTTATAGGTCCCTGGTGAGGCCTCATCTGGAGTATGGGGGCAGTTTTGGACTCCAGTCCTTAAGAGGGATATAAATGAGCTGGAGAGAGTGCAGAGACTAAGTGCAACTAAACTGGTTAGAGGGAGGGAAGAGTTAAATTATGAGGGGAGACTGACAAGGTTGGGGTTGTTTTCTCTGGAAAAAAGGCGCTTGTGAGGGGACATGATTAGACTTTACAAGTACATTAGAGGACATTATAGACAAATAGCAGGGGAACTTTTTACCCATAAAGTGGATCACCGTACCAGAGGCCTCCCCTTCAGACTAGAAGAAAAGAACTTTCATTTGAAGCAACGTAGGGGGTTCTTCACAGTGAGGACAGTGAGGTTGTGGAATGCACTGCCGGGTGATGTTGTGATGCTGATTCAGTTAATGCCTTTAAGAATGGCTTGGATGATTTCTTGGACAGACATAATATTAAAGGCTATTGTGATACTAAACTCTATAGTTAATATAGGTATGGGTATATAGAATTTTAATTAAAAGTAGGGAGGGGTGTGTGTATGGGTGCTGGATTTTCATTTGGAGCGGTTGAACTTGATGGACTTTGTCTTTTTTCAACCCAATTTAACTATGTAACTATGTAACTATGTAATATGACGAGATTATAAATCACTGCAGGCCCGTCTATGCCAATAACTGGAAACCCCCAGTTTATACCGGGTATGACAACTGGAGGCTTCCTAAATTGGATAGAGGGGAAATGTTTAAAGGGATACTGTCATGGGAAAAAACATTTTTTTCAAAATGAATAGGTTAATAGTGCTGCTTCAGCAGAATTTTGCACTGAAATCCATTTCTCAAAAGCGCAAACAGATTTTTTTATATTCAATTTTGCAATCTGACATGGGGCTAGACATATTGTCAGTTTCCCAGCTGCCCCAAGTCATGTGACTTGTGCTCTGATAAACTTCAGTCACTCTTTACTGCTGTATTGCAAGTTATCACCCCGTCCCTTTTCCCCCCCAGCATCCAAACAAAAGAACAATGGGAAGGTAACCAGATAACAGCTCCCTAACACAAGATAACAGCTGCCTGGTAGATCTAAAAACAGCACTCAATAGTAAAATCCAGGTCCCACTGAGACACATTCAGTTACATTGAGAAGGAAAAACAGCCGCCTGTCAGAAAGCATTTCTCTCCTAAAGTGCAGGCACAAGTCACATGACCAGGGGCAGCTGGGAAATTGACAAAATGTCTAGCCCCATGTCAGATTTCAAAATTGAATATAAAAAAAATCTGTTTGCTCTTTTGAGAAAGGGATTTCAGTGCAGAATTCTGCTGGAGTAGCACTATTAACTGATGCGTTTTGAAAAAAAACATTTTTTCCGATGACAGGATCCCTTTAAGACCTTACGAAGTGATAAATGAAAAAGGACTGATACCACTTAATAAATTAATCATACCATTAGATCAGAAACCAAAACACAGTTTCCAGTATACCCAGCTGACACATTGGTATAAGGGAACGCTAAAAAAAGAGATTAAATCAAACATTATCACGCCCTTTGAGAAGTTGATACAAACAAATACACCTCCAACACATACCGTATCGTTAGGAGTTAAAATCATTAACCAGATGACGTTCAAAAAACGACCAACGTACGCTACAAATTGGGAAAAAGAGATCGGACGCGTTTTTACAGACAGCGACTGGCGGAAGGCATTTGTTCTCACTCACAAGATGAGTATAGCAGCAAAAGTACAAGAAACTCATTTCAAAATACTTACAAGGTGCTACCTATATCCAGCGAAATAAAAAAAATCTATCCAGCAACTACAGACCAATGCTGGAGATGTGATACAGAAACAGGCACAATTTTGCATATTTGGTGGACATGTCCTAAAATAATACTGTTTTGGGAACAGATAAATAAACATCTGACACAAGTAATAGGGAAACACTTACCTGATGTACCTGAGGTGTTGTTATTGTCCATTATACCAGGATCTAGGAAGAAGATCAAAAAAAACTTTATAAGATTTGCACTACAAGCCGCAAGAGTAGTAATACGAGGAGATGGAAATTAAATTATCCCCCCTCAGTAGAAGAGTGGATACAAGAAATTGAATCTATCAGGAATATGGAGGAAATGATCTCCTACGCCAATGTTATGCAGGATAATTATATTTCTATAATACACAAAAGCCATGAATATCTTGTAAATTATATCCTTATAAACGGTGAGTTCTGATGTCATCAGTTATAAACGGTGAGTTCTGATGTCATTTCTGTCACATGACTCACTGAGACTTGTGTATTATAATAAATAAAGTACCCCCAGTTGCAAAATATGAGGATATTAGAAGTTACCTCGGAGTTCGGCCTCGTGTTTTTATATGGTCATGAAACTCCTCGGTAACTTATAATATCCTTATATTTTACAAGAGGGGGTACTTTATTCACTATATATGGTCAGCATGGACAAAGTATAAAGATACACCTAAATACAAAAAACGTATGGCAATAGATGTCCATAGCAGTCACACAGATTAAGCAGAGATAACTGCGCCCAAAGATATTATAGAAAGCGAGAAAACTCAAAAACAAAAAAACCGTGGGATGACCATGTTTTTTTTTCCCTCTCTGTTTTTTCTTTTCCTCTCTCTTTTCTCTTCTCTTTCCTTCTTCTATAATACTATATCGCAACGCAAAATAAAGATGTTGAAATTGTGATGATATGGAAATCGAATGTGAAATGCATAAATTGCGATATTTTCATATGTTGTAAATGTTTTTTTAAAGGAAAAAGAAAATAAAGATAAAATATATATATTTAAAAAAAAAAGCTGCCGACAGAACGAGTCGGCAGCTTATTGGCCTGTGTGTGTGTCTGATGGGAGACCCCGATCAATATATGGCAGATCGGATGGGACTAAAAATCCCGTCAGATTGCGGACCGCATTTGTTCGTTGATGCGTTCCCTCGATCCGACCACCCGTTGACCCATCGTTATGACCTCAAGGTGGGCATATTGGGAGAGATCTGCTCCTTTGGCAACATCAAACGAGCGGATCTCTCCGTGTATGGCCACCTTAAGTCAAGTCTTATGATCCATTTACAAAAAGATAAAAAGATAATGCTCTGGCAATTATGGTCACATGATTATTCTACAATGGTAAAGTCCAGTTGAAGTGGAGAAAAGGGCCACCATCAGGAATCACTAGATTAAATTAGTTGGGCCATTTTCTCCAGGAGCCCCCAACAATGGACCCCTGAACAATGGGTCATGCCAACATGTAGAATGGGTTCCCAATGAAAAAGAATCTGCATGACCACGAACCTGATCTACCTCAGCCACATTACGGTGAAATCACATTTCTAAAACCACTAAAACTCCAAGTTTAAGAAATTGGCCTTAGCAATTCTAAGGTCAAACCCAATGGTGTATGTTTTTGGGCCCCACGGTATTACATTTAAGGATCCCTAGAACAATATACACAGGTATGGGATCTGTAATCCAGAAACCCTTTATCTGGAAAGCTCTGAATTAAGGAAAGGTCATCTCCCATAGACTTTTTTTTCTCTCTAATAATAAAACAGTACATGGTGCTTGATACAAACTAAGATACAATTAATCCTTATTGGAAGCAAAACCAGCCTATTGGGTTTATTTCATGTTTATATGATTTTCCAGTAGACTTAAGATATGAAGATCCAAATTATGGAAAGATCCCCGGTAAACCCCAGGTCCCAAGCATTTTGGATAACGGATCCCATACCTGTACCGAAATCGCCCATTAATTAGGGTCCAACTGGATTCAGGGTCTGCTTCTTCTATAGTTACACCCCTGCTCAAACCCATAATGACACAGACAGTCCCAAACCCAGTGGCGGAAGTACTGGGCCGATTGCCCCTCGGGGCCCTCCAGCGGTTCACACGCACGCAGAGATGGGCAGTTATGTTACTGCCCAAACTTGTAGAACATCCATTGTATTTTATATTGCATTAAGTGGTTAAACCAAACACAAATATCAGGTCTGCCCAATATTCTGCCAGCGGCTCCCCCTCACAAGGAAGGGATTATACAGGTATACGTATCTTGTAAAATAAAACCATTTATTAATTTTTGGATACTTGGTTCAAAACCGCAGGACTTTGATCTCAGGGTCTGTTCTCCTGAAGGCCGGGATTATGAAAACATTAAAAACTGCTTGAGAATATCTTCTGCAAAGCACTTTAGTTTGGGAGATAAGAGGCCGAGGCAGTGCCAGCGCAGACATTCAACTCGAAAACGCAAGGAAACGCAATGTAATTAAAGTATTTCTGCATCTCGGAGGATTTTGTTTAAATCCAAAAGAGGCAGACGAGGAAATTTGTCACTTGTGGCATCACTTTACCTCCCGGGAGATTAAAAGGAACTGACGCTGACATTTGCCACGTTTGCTTGGACTAGGGGAGCCTGGTTATTGTCAGGAGCAGGAGACAGGAATGAAGAGGAGGATATTTTTAGAACAACGCACATTAATTTGCTTTATTAACTGTACAGTCTGATATAGGTCAGCCACAGTTTAGCATATTCCCCCCAACATGCCGAAACCTTAACTCTTTGGCTTATGCGACGGTTGTATCTTATGATCTATATGTTTTATAGGCAGGGCCACAATCAGGAGGGACAGTTGTCCTGGGCCCGGTAGATTAAAATTTTAAAGGGGGGCCACCTGCACGCACGGGCCCCGTGAATTCTGATGGCGGCCCTGATTATAGGGGCAGTAACACTGACACTTAGGGGGTTATTTATCACAATCTGAAAATATCTCATTATTTTCTGAAATCTACTCCGACCAAATCCGCATGGGTTATTTCCCTTTATTTATCAATACATTTTCCCAAAAATTTCCTGTGCGGGGAAAAAACCTTTATTTTTCTTGGTAAAAATGGAAACTATAGTAGTACCTTTTATCTACTGTGTATCTTGTGCTTGAATGGCTGCCCCCATAGCTACACAGCAGCTTGTTTATATAAACTATAGTAGTACTTATCTGTTATCTACTGTGTATCCTGTGCTTGAATGGCTGCCCCCATAGCTACACAGCAGCTTGTTTATATAAATTATAGTAGTACTTATCTGTTATCTACTGTGTATCCTGTGCTTGAATGGCTGCCCCCATGGCTACACAGCAGCTTGTTTATATAAACTATAGTAGTACTTATCTGTTATCTACTGTGTATCCTGTGCTTGAATGGCTGCCCCATGGCTACACAGCAGCTTGTTTATATAAACTATAGTAGTACTTATCTGTTATCTACTGTGTATCCTGTGCTTGAATGGCTGCCCCCATGGCTACACAGCAGCTTGTTTATATAAACTATAGTAGTACTTATCTGTTATCTACTGTGTATCCTGTGCTTGAATGGCTGCCCCCATAGCTACACAGCAGCTTGTTTATATAAACTATAGTAGTACTTATCTGTTATCTACTGTGTATCCTGTGCTTGAATGGCTGCCCCCATAGCTACACAGCAGCTTGTTTATATAAACTATAGTAGTACTTATCTGTTATCTACTGTGTATCCTGTGCTTGAATGGCTGCCCCCATGTCTACACAGCAGCTTGTTTATAGAAACTATAGTAGTACTTATCTGTTATCTACTGTGTATCCTGTGCTTGAATGGCTGCCCCCATAGCTACACAGCAGCTTGTTTATATAAACTATAGTAGTACTTATCTGTTATCTACTGTGTATCCTGTGCTTGAATGGCTGCCCCCATGTCTACACAGCAGCTTGTTTATATAAACTATAGTAGTACTTATCTGTTATCTACTGTGTATCCTGTGCTTTAATGGCTGCCCCATGGCTACACAGCAGCTTGTTTATATAAACTATAGTAGTACTTATCTGTTATCTACTATGTATCCTGTGCTTGAATGGCTGTCCCCATGGCTACACAGCGGCTTGTTTATATAAACTATAGTAGTACTTATCTGTTATCTACTGTGTATCCTGTGCTTGAATGGCTGCCCCCATGGCTACACAGCAGCTTGTTTATATAATCTATAGTAGAGTTTCTGAAGCAAACACAGCAGTTTTACTAGTGCAGCACTCCACTACATTATATTGTTAAATGTTAACAATTAAATGTTTTGACTTTACTGTACCTTTAACCTGCCTTTCATTACAGGTCTTTGTGCCCCTTAGGACGCATGCCCGTGGGATTAGCAAATGAGCAATAGAATCAGAGTTCTTCCAAAGTATAATTTCTGTATATAATGGCACAGAATGAGTATTTGCATAGACACAGATTTAATTTCTCCTCTACAGTGAGAGCCACGATTGCCCCAGAAATACACCATTCAGTAGCAGGAGCAGGGACATTTCAGTGAGTTTAATCTAAATGAAGTTGAACAGTTTTCAGATGAAATGATCTCACACGGCTCAGAGTTTACAGAGTTCCCTTTATTCAGAAATCTCCATGGACATTGCAGCTCTGCAGAAGGATATTTATTTGTTATGCAAGGGATAAGGATCAGACGTCGTCCCCACTGTATGGGAGAAATGCCAGTGTCGGACCAAGGAAACAGAACAGATTTCCTTTGCTCCAAGTCCAAAGCAATTAAAAAAGACAAATTAACAGCGTTATCTGTTGTTCTCCTCCCACTGGTGTTAGGGGGATTCAGCAAGAATGTTTCTTCTGGAAATCCCTGAGTTTGCTGCAGATTTCAAGGTCTGAGACCATCGTGTACTAAGGCTTTTTTATCCATTTAATGGGGTTGAAAGATAAAGGAGAAATTTAAAAAAAAAGGTTGGAAACAGAAATGTTCCGCACACTTCAGCCTATGAGGATTAATTTCCATGGCGCGCCCTTAATCCAATCGCTATGGCCAAATAAATGCACATAACTGCAAGACTTCAGGCATCCAATCGCCTGATACAAATCAGTAGAAATAGTTTTAATAGTTTAATAATAGGGCACTATGCTAAATGGCAGTTATGGAACCTGTGTTCCATAATGTGGGGGACCTAAGGTTTTCCGGATAATGGATCTTTTCATAATTTGGATCTTCATACCTTAAGTCTACTAGAAAGTCATATAAACATGAAATAAACCCAAAAGGCTGGTTTTGCCTCCAATAAGGATTAATTATATCTTAGTTGGGATCAAGTACAAGCGACTGTTTTATAATTACACAGAAAAAGGAAATCATTTTATAAAATTTTGATTATTTGGATAAAATGGAGTCTATGGGAGATGGCCCTTCCGTCATTTGGATCTTTCTGGATAACTGGTTTCCGGATAATGAAATAAATAATCCCAGACTGCTTTTGCTTCCAATAAGGATTAATTATATCTTAGTTGGGATCAGGTACAAGCTACTGTTTTATTAGTGCAGATTAAAAGGAAATTATTTTGAAAAATCTGGATAATTTGGATAAAATGGAGTCTATGGGAGCCTTTCCGTAATTTTGGATCTTTCTGGATAACAGGTTTCCAGATAATGGATCCCATACCTGTACTGTATTTTAGAGCTGTCTGGATAAAGGGTTTACAAAAAATTTAAATCCATGCAGTTAAAAGAGGGGGATAATCATTGGCAGGAGCACTGTGCCAATGAGGCGAGTTGAGAACAAGAGCCGAATTTAAGGTTTTCAAACTGAAAACTAGACTCTTCTGCCTAAAATATGGCTATACCCGTCTAATAGTGTATTCTCTAGGTGAGCTCAGGTTCAAAATAGGCACTGACATTTCAAGTATATTTATATATCCCCAAGTAGCCCTTTGTAAAAGACATGCCAAATCAACTGCATTTATTGGGAGTAAATTGGATTTAACGCCTCCTCACCCATGTGCCCTCAATAACAGCTCATTTGCTCACTGTCATTATTTTGCACCTTAATGTCTACACATGTAAAGCCATTTTCACGTGACTTGTCAGAAGTATTCAGATGAAGGGCAGAGACACACATGGAGATTCGAGGAGCTTAGTCGACAAATCGCCTCTTCTTCGGGTGACTAATCTCCCCGAAAAGTCTTCCCGCCAGCGATTCTAAATCTAGGGGGCCCATTTACTTTGCTCGAGTGAAGGAAAGAATAAAAAAAACTTCGAATTTCGAATGTTTTTTTTTGGCTACTTCGACCATCGAATGGGCTACTTCGACTACGACTTCGACTTCGAATTGAACTAAAAATCGTTCGACCATTCGATAGTCGAAGTACTGTCTCTTTAAGAAAAAACTTCGACCCCCTAGTTCGCCACCTAAAAGCTACCGAAGTCAATGTTAGCCTATGGGAAAGGTCCCCATAGGCTTCCTAAGCATTTTTTGGTTGAAGAAAAATCATCGATCGATGGATTAAAATCCTTCGAATCGAACGAATAGCGCTAAATCCTTCGACTTCGATATTCGAAGTGGAAGGATTTAACTTCGACAGTCAAATATCGAGGGTTAATTAGCCCTCGATATTCGACCTTAAAGGGGAAGGAACAAACGGGAGGGGGGGTGGGGGGTTTGCGCCGACTAGGTTTCCTTCCCCTTTAAGTAAATTTGCCCCTAGGTCTTTGCCCTTAAGAGTGCTGTTTGGGGAATGGCCTGGATAGAGCAAGGGTGTGGGAGGTTGAATAGAGGTGTGGCTGGAGCAGGTATGGCTAGTGAAGGGCGAATAAATTTGGCAGGCATGGATTTGTGGCAAAATTTCCATGTTTCGCCACTGGCGAATGTTTTAACAAAACTGCAGCGAAAATTCATCTGTGAAAAATCTGCTGCTTCAAAAATTGTTGCGCGTCAAAATGAATCGGACGGCCATTGACTTTAATGCATTTGGACAAAATTGTCCTGCATATAAAAATTGTCGCTCGTGTCAAATTTGTTGTGCGTCAAAATTATTTTGACGCCTATTGACTTCAATGTGTTTCGCAGATTTTTTGGCGTTTCACAATTTTTTTCACAGTTTCGCAATCCCTAGGCATGGCCAAGACGCACACTCGGATTTTAAGGAATCCAGTTTGGAATCTCTGCTATAACGCATTACCCATAAGGCAACAGCAAATCCTCTGCCATTTGTCATTCTCTGCCTAGTTCCCCCCCATCTATAGATATCCCTAAAGCTGGGGCTTATGTAGTGGGTGGAGTTCCTGGTGCATTGGGGATAGGACAGTCCACAAGTGGGAATGGTCAGAGCAGTAATATGGAACTGCCCATCAACATGTGAAGATTGAAATGTAAGGAGAATGTGCAATAAGCTGTAACATTATACAGCACGAGGGGAAAAAATGGAAAATTTTACAACAGAGCCATTTATTTACCAATATTCTATATCATGTAATGCGCAACACTGGTTCCGCCACGGGAATAATAGAAGCTTTAATCCCGTGCCCTTGGAAATAAAGTGTTTCAGAAAAGTTTAGTCTGAAATTCGCCCCCTTGGAGTTGGACTGTGGCCTTGAACGCTGAGCTCTTTCAGCTGAAAAGAAACAGTGGGAGCGAATGGAAGAGGAAGGAAATGAAAAAGAAAACAAGCAAATAGCTGAATGGAGTGATAAACAAGTGTGAAGGTCAGCGGCACTATCTGTGGTTAGATGAAAAGGAACGGCCAGCCCTCGGCACTGCATCATTCGCTTCACCTAAATGTGAAAATATTTCATGGGTCTCAAATGTAAATATTCTTCAAACCTCCATTCATTTGAAATTCTCTAACACCCAGCCCATATTCTCTGCTGATGTCAAAGCCTGGCGCTAAACCGTGGCTTGGGTAATCCAAATATCAAATAATATTTTTTTTGTGGTTAATATATATATATATATATATAGTTCATGTGACATTAAATGAAAAGTTAAAGGCTCCTCTTAAATTTTACTATCACTGAAGATACCAATGCCTGTACAAAGTCACTGATTTACTTTAATGTACATACCCTAAAATACCTTAAATATTTCTATTTTTCCTTTGTGTTTGTGTCAATTTCAGCCATCTCTGCCATATGAAAATGTCATCCATATCTAGAAATGGTGCAGAAAAAAAAACAAGGACATCACGGTGTCTTCCAATTAGCAACCCCAAGTGAATATAACGGCTAGCCTTTGGGCCCCTGGCCAGCACTAAAAGGACTGCGGCATCCAGAAAACTCACCAAGCTTTGCTCATGAAAAATTCCATGAAACTATGACAGTTTAGATCCAGCACCGTTCATCTCTTGTAGATTATACTGTATATGGTGGCCCACTGGACTTAGAGTGTTGCTGAGAATGTTGCACTATGAGCCATATCACCACAACAAAAATATTACTCATGTGCTCAGATACAAATGGCAATAAACTTGAAGTTAATTCAGAGTATTAGTACCAAACACAACCGTCCAATCAGAAGGCACATTGATTTAATTACAGTAGGCAACATTTTGGGTACATCCCTGAGGATGGACAAATAACTCTATTTAATTGTGAATTCAGCAGGAATTGAGGAAGAGCAGTGTCTCCTCATCTTCTGTTGGACCTTTCTAGATAAAGTTTTTGGGCCACCTGCAGGAGGAGTGGTCAAAAACGACCCATTCAAATCTGGGCATATATAGACAGCTTAACATGCTGTATACCTTCTAAAATCCAACTCATGGCGACAAATTTTAAGACAAAGCTCAGTCTTTTCACACAGCCTTTAAAAGAAACCTCTTATTAGCCATCATGTAGTGTTGTCTTCCTTGAAGCATTTTTCTTAAAGGTTGGTAACGACTAATACACAACCTTTATCATTTTGGTAGGAGGGAAATGTGACTGTTGTTCTGTCAGTTCTAGTGATAGAGGAATCGGACTCATTCCCCTTCGATGAATATTCGCGAAACTGCAAAAATTTGCCAAATGCATTGTCTATGGGAATCTTTTTCACGGCGAAACCTGGTGAAAGATTTCGCTCATCACTGGTCAGTACCATACCGGGGTGGTTGGCTCATTGGCAAGACCTCATGGGTCCTGTTGGTGGAGATCAAAGACAGTTCTGAAGTGCTGGAAGTCCAAACAGCAGTGTCGGTCGCCTTCTTAAGCATCTTGCAGGTTTACTGACACTTGTTCCTTGCAATTATTTGGGGTTGGAGGTTCAGGCCTCCCCCTCCTGGCTGACCTCTCTCCTAACTGCCTTACTGGAGGAGCTCTTTTCCAACCTGTCCCTTTACATGGACCTTAACATCCCACAGGTTTGCCTCCCGGCCAGTCAGATCACTTGTCATTCAGTTACAGTGAGAAGAGGCACTGAGGGTAACCCTAAAAGCCTAAGCACTCATTCATAAAACTCCTTTACTATAATGATTTTAGCAAAATATATCTTCTTCTTAGTATCTGTTTAAAGTACTTTGCTGCTTATCTATAAATTGGATCTGCCGAGATTACCAACATACTACATGACAAGGGGGGACTCCTCAATTTGACCCTTCGCCTTGAGCTATCCCACTGAACCCCATTATTATATACCTAAATGAAACCAGAGGTGGGTATAAAATGACCACAACATTTATTCACATTTTATCAAATAAATAAGACCAATATTCTAAAGCCAGAATTTAACAAGAAATTGCTACTATGCGCTGCCTCCAACATGAGAGAAATTCAGCAGTCCGGCTGTTGGTCTTGAATCTGCCGTGTGTTGATGATAGGAAATCCAAGATGTCACCCAGCACAAGCAGTAGTAGTGTCTGTATCAATCAACCCGCCGTGCAGTCACAGGAGAGAACCTCCTTTCTCCCTCTTCTAAACTTGCCTGTGCAGAACTCTGACAAGCCTCTTCCACTGCTGTGACAAATAAAACTTAAAATATAACATCATATGTGCACTGTTTTGATCCAGAGGAAGGCAAAAAAAACCCAGCCTGAAGCCAGTGCCAATTATGCCTCAAGAGAGAAAAAATTCCTTCCTGACCCCAATGGCGATTGGAAACATTCCCTGGACCAAGCACTTGACATTCATTTAACATAAATGAATACAATCCAGACTCTCGAAATTAAACTGTATAAAGATACAGAAACCACAAAGTAACAGCACATACAGGAAAAAAACATCCATATTCCGTTATTAATAGTTAAAAAAAGATAAAGTAGAAAACTCCTGACATTTCGCAAAATATGCAAATTATATAGAAGTGAACTGTTTCTTCCCCTGACATCACTTCCCTCTCTGACTCCACCCCTGCCCCCGGCCATCTCCTGCTTTAACTCATTCCTTCTCCCCTAAACTCGGCTACATGTGATTCTGCCCATCTCTAACCTAGACCAGTATAATTTGGCTGCTGGCCATTCGGATCCCTTGTCATACTCTTATAGCTCCAGGGCTTTCCTTGTCTGTTTGTTTCTATGGCCCCACAGTAATTAGCTCATAGGATTTCTGAGGGACAGACGGCTGACATGGACAGGAAATTTTCATTTTCAATACTTGCCAGGAGTTAACTAGCTCTAATAGATTTTGTCATCTTTGTGGCATGGAAGAGAAGAAACGTATTTGTCATGTCGTTTACTGTTTAAATCAGTGTTAAAGGACCAGTAACATAAAACATTTTTAAAAAAATGTGTTTCTAGATAGTGAAAAAAACCCACCAAGACACATTTAACTTTAAAATAACTTGCCGATTCTCCACTTGCGCTCCTCTTCCGAAAAAGTCACAGGATGACGATCCATCGAGCGGCGCTCGATTTCTCCTTCCTGGCTATCTCCTATACAAGGCAGGGATGAAAAATCAAGTGTCGCACGATGGATCGTCGCCCTGTTGCCTTTTCTGAAGAGGAGCGCAAGTGGAGAATCGGCAAGTTATTTTAAAGTTAAATGTGTCTTGGTGGGTTTTTTCTTTCATTATGTAGAAACAATTTTTATGTTACTGGTCCTTTAACTCGTTAGTTTCTAGAAAGTAACTCTTGATTATTATTTCATATATCAGTATTGTTTTTTAAGACAAAGAGGATTATTCAAGTCAAGTTATGTGATCCACTTAGACAGATAATAACACTATAAGACAAAGTTTAGATACTGGTATCATAATAAAAAATACTTTTGCCCGAAAATTTGGGAGAGGGGAGATAGGCTTGACTACTGTTATAGACCTTTTCTCTGCTATAGATGAGTAGATTAAGGGTAAAGACACACGGGCATTTCGGGGAGATTAGTTGCCCCGGCGACAAATCACCTCTTCTTCAGTGTGACAATCTCCCCGGACTGCCTTCCAGTTATAATGAAAATTCGCCAGAAGGATGGCACTCGTGGTGCTTCATTTTCCGAAGTCGCCTGAAGTTTCCTTGTGAGGCATTCTAGCTGGCGGGAGGCAGTTCGGGTAGATTAGTCGCCCGAAGAAGAGGAGATTTGTCGCCCCGAATCTGCCCATGTGTCCTTACCCTTACTGCTTCGTATACAAATGTCTTTCTAATCTCTATCTAGTCTCTGAACTTTATATGAAGCAGGTTATTCAACAAGTGAATAGCATAATGAGGGATATCTTTCATCCATCTCATATATTCTTTTCTTTGTTACAATCGGGTAAGAGGTTCTGAAGTATTAGGTCTAGAAGGTCCAGATATTATAAAAGTTCCCTATTGTGAGGAGACATTCTCAGGGCTGATGAAGGGGCTGATTCCTAATTAAAATGCACTTGGGTTAATTGAATTGAGCACTTTTGGGGATTAAAATAAAATAGATTTTGGAGTAGTAAAAAAATAGATCTGTAGTAGCAAATGGTCATTAGTATCTTTATATGACACTTAAGGAACAGAGTAAAAAGTAGAGGGGACTAGTTTGTCAGAGGAAAAGTTAAATATGCCCTGGTCGCTTTATACATTGGTGGAATGGGGTCTTTGGATTAAAATAGAGTATGGACCCAGGGTCGGACTGGGGGCTTGGGACCCACCGGGGCTACTGGCCCCAGGCCCCCCTTCGGCACCCCCTGCTGATCCGGCACTCCGGTGCTGGGTATTTGTATGCGCGTCAGTGTGTACGAGTGCACACGCTCGCAGCGCCACATTGCCGCAACCCCCAATAAAGAGGGGTTGCGCGCCACTGGGAAGCGAATCTGGGCTGGCAGGGCCCACAAGAGCCTGGTTTTTTCCCGGTGTCCCACCGGCCTAGTCCGACACTGTATGGACCACTTGAGGTAATTTAGTATATGGACACTTTCACTATGTATATATCACATTTTTTAGATTATGTAACTATATTGTCCTACGAAATCAATTTAAAATAACCAAAGAAATTAAAATAATAAGGGAAAACAAAAATGTGGAATGTATTATTATTCTCATGTATTTACTGTAAATGAGGAGTTTTGGTAAAACTTTTTGGTAAAAATGTCATTATACTGTAACGAGTTTATAGTTTGTATTGAGAATAAAGTATCTGTGTATCATTGTACTTCCAGGGGGGTTTTGTTTATAGTAATATATACACTCAGTATACCTCCCAACTGTCCCTTTTTCAGAGGGACAGTCCCTCTTTTGACAGCTCAACCCGCAGTCCCTCATTTGTACTGGAAAGTCCCTATTTTCTCTGCACTGAACAGCCAGAAAAAGAAACAAAGTTTCTCACTTAATTGGTTTTTAGCAGAGAGCCCAGAACAGCTAACAGGTGCAAATAAGATACTTTGTAACAACTTTGAGACACAAAAAAACAATTTAGATAAGGAGAATTGTTTTCAAACTTTCATAACCTGCCAAATTTTGTAAAATGAACATGGTAATTAGGGGGTGTGGCCACAGAAAGGGGCGTGGTCAAAAAAATTCTCTGCGCTACGTGCGATAAAAAATGTCCCTCTTTTTACTTCTAAAATGTTGGGAGGTATGGGGGTGCAGACCCGTTAGGCACACTCTCTTACCATTTGTTAGACACTTTTATTTGCAATTGCTTTCCTGCTGACTACTTTGAGAAGATGAGTTTGTGTTGGTGCTTAAAAGTTGAAACTTTGGGCCTGATTCAATTCAGTGAGGAAAAGGTTTATCAGGCGAAAAGTCGAAAAGTCATGGACAAGATTCTATTTAAGAAGCAGTTCAATTCAGAAAAAAGTATTTCTTCAATGAGTTTTCACTTGATAAACCATGAAATAACTTTTTCTCACTGAATTGAATCTGGCCCTTTGTTGGATACTTCAATTGCAGAGAGGAAATTATATAATCAGGCATTAAAATGTGGGACCCTCCAATAGGTTCATGCGCTTGAAAATCCATAGACAAGTGCACACACAGTAGACAAGAGAGACAAATGTAAGTACAATGTTCCTCCAAAGATAAAATGATCATTTGTTCAGTGTTTCAACATTGATTAAATGATACATTTTTTGATAATGCATAAAGACCGGAGAGTGTTGGATTTTTTTGGAGTAATATCATACATACATACACTCAATCAGGGGTGCCCAAAAGGTAGATCGGGGTCAGTGGACCTTTAGCTGGTGATCAGTAGAACTCAAGACACAAACAGCTTGTCCATATCACCCTCCTGTTTCATGCTTTTCATTCAGATAATTATTATGTTAAGGTTACATAAGAAATAGATGTTTGTGAAATATAGCAATATACATTTTCTCATAAATTTGTATGTAAGTCATTTTGTAAAGTAATATTTTCCATGGAACAGAATGCTAACGATGCTTTCATGGATGTAAATCATAATGGGAGAACATCACTAAAAGTAGACCTCACATTAGTAAAGTATTGGCTCTCCTGCACTAAATTATCCAGCACTCACAGGACTTGTATACGATCTCTAAGATCTGGACTATTTCATGGTCATTCCCTATTTCTTTATAGGGAAAAAAGAGGCTTAATAATGGAAGAATATAGTAAGTAGATAGAAAAGACTAGGAGAATAAAGAGGTTGAATGAGAAGGGGGAGTAATAATAGGTTGGATAGTGGTTTTCTGGTGGGTCCTTGGCATCCCAGTCCGACACTGCTTGGGAAACATTATTTACTCACATCTAGGGGTATTTTTTGGAGTTTGGCAGGCTGGTGGCACACAGACTTCAGATCAGAATTTCCAGAAACTTGTTTGTGATATTAAAATATTGCAAAATGTATCCCCCTTTGGCTCCAGCCTAAAAACATCCTTATTGAATGAATACCTGGTTAGAAACAGAGCAAAATGTGGCTCCTGCTTTGTGACAGACATACGTTCCACTTTGGTACATATAAATATGTGACCTATAAAAGTGTGGCTAAATGGGTGTAGGGTTGCCAGCCTGGCCGGTAAAAATGATAGTTAATTCCAATGTTATTAATAGTGGAAAAAGATAAATATATAGGAAGGTCAGTGATCCCAATGTTATTAATAGGGAATAAAGATAAATATATAGGAAGGTCAGTTATCCCAATGTTATTAATAGGGAATAAAGATAAATATATAGGAAGGTCAGTTATCCCAATGTTATTAATAGGGAATAAAGATAAATATATAAGAAGGTCAGTGATCCCAATGTTATTAATAGGGAATAAAGATAAATATATAGGAAGGTCAGTGATCCCAATGTTATTAATAGGGAATAAAGAGAAATATATAGGAAGGTCAGTGATCCCAATGTTATTAATAGGGAATAAAGATAAATATATAGGAAGGTCAGTGATCCCAATGTTATTAATAGGGAATAAAGATAAATATATAGGAAGGTCAGTGATCCCAATGTTATTAATAGGGAATAAAGATAAATATATAGGAAGGCCAGTGATCCCAATGGTATTAATAGGGAATAAAGATAAATATATAGAAAGGTCAGTGATCCCAATGTTATTAATAGGGAATAAAGATAAATATATAGGAAGGCCAGTGATCCCAATGTTATTAATAGGGAATAAAGATAAATATATAGGAAGGCCGGTATTTTTTTGGAGAAATGGTGGCCTGTGCTCATACAACTCATGCCTGCAAAGAGGGACAGATAAGCAACAATAATACAAATATATCTGGACTTCATAAGAAATCCACATGAATCATTTTCATTTTGTGCCGTTGCTGCTCATCCGACCAATGGCCTTGGGAGTTTGGAAGAAGAAGAAGAAGGTTTGCTAATGGCTAATGGTTCATATCAGCACCCAAATATTTTTCGTGAGAAGACAGATAAGCGGTCTCCCAGCATTCCCTCCCAGCACTGCTCAAACATGAGTGAAACGTGCAAGTTAGTGGGATACACGAGCACTTCCAAAGCCAGGAATTACATCAACATTTGTGCTGATAAGAAGATGCACAATGGAGTGTTGGGCTAATAGAAAAACATCGTTTGGATAAGGCAGGCTCCTGATAGCAGAGGTTGATGTAAAATCCCATTGTCTGTCATTCTCTCAGTCCAGCCATGAGGTGATAGGGAATTCCAGAAACAACATCCAAGCCAGGGCTCAGCAATCACATTCCCCCTCCTCCCAACATGCCACAACATTTTTTCCCCTGGTGAAAAAAAATGTCTGCATGAGAATCTAAAGGCAACCAATAGGGTTGCCACATTTTCTGGAAAAAAATACAGGCCTTTCTATAAATTTATCTTTTTTCCCTATTAATAACATTGGGATCAGCCATCATTTTTTTCCAGCCAGGCTGGTAAAATACCAGGCAGATGGCAACCCTAACAAAGATATAGTCATACGAATCAAAGTTTGTAACGATTTTCAGACCATGTGGGGATCATCCCAACATCCAGTGGTGGAACTACAGGGGGAGCAGGGGGTGCGAGCGGGCCAGGGCCCGCACCCCCTCAGGGCCCCCCCGGCAGCTCACGCGCCACTGACAAATGCGGCCAAATGCGGCAGTACGGAGGGGGCGGGCCCAGCTGCGCGTCATGCACCAGGGCCCGCCCCCCTCTAGTGACGCTACTGCCAACATCGGTTGTTTAGCCAATGGGACAGGTTAGAAGATTTCTGCCGGCTAACGATAATTTCTCTGCATGTATTGCCTATCAGACCATATCAATGGGTGACTGTCACTTCTATTTGTCAGACATAACTTTCCTACGATTGTTGCTGTCACGGGCAGATCATCTGATTTGTTATTTTACTACTTTATTTAATCTGAATGGTTAGTGGCAGGTCGGAAGATTGCGACGTCCGATCGTCCATCAGATACAAGGGTAAAATCTGCACATCTTTGGCCATCTTTATTTGCAACTGGACTATTTGATTGGCTGTGCATATGTGGGTCCTTCGTTAATATCTTCCTACTGACTCACCCCAGTTAAAATAGACATGAAAAACCAACTGCATACGATAATATGGTTTGGTGCATGTATGAGCCATCCTGGAACTGCCTGGTGACATGATCTGATGACCAACCCACAGATGATTAACTTTATCAGGGTATCAGAATATTCAAGTTCTATGTGCAGGGGCAGAATTATAATAAAGGTTGGAGGAGGCATTTATCCTGCTGTTTTCTAGGGTTATTATACATGAAATTTACACTGTATTGGCAGTACCATATGTTTTAGAGACATTATATATTGAATCAGGGTCAGACTGGTCTGCTGGGGTCCCAGGTGAAAACCTGGTGGTTCCTGACTCTTTTTGGCCCCACCAACCTGGTGGTGTTTTGTTGGTGCATCGATGGAGTTCTAGGAGGCCAGAATGTGTGTGTATCTGCTGGTCATTTTTACACTAGCGGTAATAATCTGGGTGTGAACCCTTAGCTGAGGGGGAATAGATGTGACCAGAGTGTTGGGGCCCTTTGCTTGGGTTTCTGGTGGGTCTCGCCTCTCCCAGTCCACCACTGTATTGAATTGGCACTGCATTTATCCGGCCATAAACATGGTCCTTGGGTAGTATGGCGGAATCCGTGTAGAAAATATCTTTAATTAGCCTCCCAAAATAAAACAAAATAAAATTACTCTTCTACTATGGCAATGATAAAATAACTGCAGAGTACAATTGATGCTATAGGCCAGTGCTGGAACTAAAGGTGGCCATAAACGGGTAGATCCACTTGTTTGGCGAGGTTACTAAATAAGCAATTCTTGCACCAATATAGTTACATAGTTACATAGTTACATACTGTAGTTACATAGTTATATAGTTACATAGTTATATAGTTATATAGTTATATAGTTACATAGTTACATAGTTACATAGTTACATAGTTATATAGTTACATAGTTAAATTGGGTTAAAAAAAGACAAAGTCCATCAAGTTCAACCCCTCCAAATTAAAACCCAGCCCCATACATACACCCCTCCCTACTTTTAATTAAATTCTATATACCCATATCTATACTAAAGATAGAGCTTAGTATCACAATAGCCTTTGATATTATGTCGGTCCAAGAAATCATCCAAGTCCCTCTTATAGTCATTAACTGAATCAGCATCACAACATCACCCGGCAGTGCCTTCCCCAACCTCACTGTCCTCACTGTGATGAACCCCCTACTCTGTTCCTTTAAATGAAACTTCTTTTCCTCTAGTCTGAAGGGGAGGCCTCTGGTACGTGATTCTCTTTATGGGTAAAAAGGTCCCCTGCTATTTGTCTATAATATCCTCTAATATACTAATATAAAGTCTAATCATGTCCCTCTAATATGCTCACCTTGAGTGGGTGATATTGGACTGATCCGATCGTGGGCCCTAGGGTCCAATGATTGGGCCAGAAGGCCAGGAATGCAGGCGCTGGGATTGAGGACCCCTTCAGATATCGACCAGGGAAGCCCATCAGGGACCCCATACACTGGCCAATAAGCTGCCAAAAATGTTGCCACCTTTAGGCACAACACCATTAGCACATAGTGCAGCCCATGCCACACTCCAGGCTGTCCTACAGGAGTCCAACACATTGCTGGCACCGCAAGAACAAGCAACATCAGATCACAATGGGCAATATATTCTCTAACATGACCATTGGCACTTAGTAATTATTTATATATAATTATTCACCCCAAAATAAGGCCCTGACTATAGTAAATAAATATGAACAAGTGAACACATAGAATTGACTTTTACATCTGCTGAACTTTATTTCCAGAGATTTAGGTTAATGGTATACCAATTATTTCCTCTGCGGATGTATTTTCACCAGTGGAGAAACCCCTCTGCTCCACCCACAGTTTAGGGGTGGTTTTTCCAGCTTGCTATTAACTATTCATTAATGCCTATTTCAAACCCAGGTTCGGAACTAGAGGTAGACAGAAAAGACACAAGCCTAAGGGACGTATCTCTCTATCTGCCTACCTACCCCTAGTCCAGACATTTGTCTCTCCACTCCAAGTGGTCGTGGAGCTCCTGCCCAACCCCCTGTGACATAATCAAGTTTACATGCGCAAGTGTCTACATGAATGGGGTTGGGGCGAGGGGGCCGGCCAGGTTCCCTACTTGGGAGGGCCCAGCTCTTCAAACCAGTTGTCTTCTCTGTCCTGAATCATTCACTTTGGCACCCCCAAGCTATTGTGAATTTCCTCCTCCTCCAAAGCTTATTTTAGCCAGTTGTCTTCTCTTTCTTGAACATGCTCCTTGTACTCCTTGTATTTTAGATGTAGATACTTGAGGAGTTGACCCTCATGTGCTGGACTTGTTGGTGCTTATAATAGAGGATGCTTAGTCTCTTTGCAAGTTGAGTTAACTTAGACTTATCACTATTTGATGTATCATGACCTGGACGGATGAAAATCTTCATAGAATGGGTTGGTGAGCTGATGAAAGATGTCTCCCAACAGAGGGCAAAACAAAAAACAGCACTTAAGCTTCCAAGCAAAATTTCCTGTTACTAGTCTATTAACATACAAACAAAAACAAAAAAGACAAGCTGAATTCACAATTTATACCTAGAGGCTTTGGTTCTAATTGGGGTCTCCTCTAGCATTGTGCTCCGTGGCTTCAGGTATGAATGGAAGTACTGTACATACAGGTGGCAGAATACAAGTATTAACGATAATATAACGATATATAACGATAACACTAGACACCAATTAACCACATACCTGCACAAACTTGATTGGGAAAAAAACCCTTAGTAAAGTAGACATATGGGTTGTTAATAGGGTTTTTACAGTTGAACACTTCCTTTAGGCGACACAAAGTCAACAAGACAAAGTCCAGTGCAGGTTTAAATGTCATTTATTTTATGATGGATCAAGGAACTTTACTGCAGTGATGTATTGATTATATGCTATCACATTACATGCTGCTTTAAATGATCAATAACGCACGGGGTCATTCGTCTCGGTAACTTCTCATGTGGCAGATAAAATACCCAGAACAGTTTCTGAGAAAAGTGTATGACAGTTGTCATGGTTGTGGCACTCACATAAACACCCACATGTGCCATCACGTACTTCCCATTGATTTTTCTCAGAAAAAAAATTCCAGCTGTTTTGTCTATACTCGAGTATAAGCTGAGTTTTTCAGCACCAAAAATGTGCTGAAAAAGTCTAACTCGGCTTATATTCGAGTCAGCATTTTAGGAAAGTATTGACAGGCACAGTGAGAAAAAGCAGGAAGCATTGGGCTTCTACAAAGTTGATCTTTAAACAAGCATACTGTTTCTTCATTGGTGGGTGGGCGGGTTAGGCAGATCACACAGGCAGTGAGGATTTCTTTACAAAAGTGCTGAGCTGAATCTGGGGGAATACACGGACAGGCAACCTAACAGATATTATAGCAGCAAAATGATAAAAAAAAATGCTTTCCAATTAAAAATAAAACATTATGGGATTACAATATTATTGTCAATGAAGATGCTGGGCAACACCAAAGACACCTGATCTTCACCAAATGTATTTTGCTTAAGTGCCAGGTCTTCCCTTAGGCTTATACTCGAGTTAATACATTTTCCAAGTTTTCTTAGGTAAAATGAGGTACCTCGGCTTATACTTGGGTCGGCTTATACTCGAGTATATACGGTAATTACATTTCCTTGAGAAATAAAACAACAAAGAAGGATTTATGTGACATCACCATAGATCCACTCATTTGGAAAGATCACCAAATAAGCGGATCTTTGCACAATATAGGATCATAGGATCAAACTGATCCAATAGTTTAGCCCTTGGGCCAATTATCACAATATAATGAGGCCAGTGCAGGCCGTCGGGACAGTCAACAAGCTGATGAGGTCTTTGTCCTAATGAGACTTTTACAATTGTAGTTAGGGATGGGCGAATTTTTTTGCCTTGTTTCGACACAGAGATGACGCCCATAGACTTGTATGACGTCTACAAAAATGTTGATGCCCATAGACTTTAATGGGCGTCGGCAACATTTCGCTGCCAGCAAATTTTTGGTGAAACGAAACGGGTCAAATTCGCCCATCCCTGGTTGTAGTCAGGAAGGGCCCATCCATGGGCAGATAAGCTGCCGACTCAGTAAGACAGGGCTGAATTGGCAACTTAAAAGCTTTAGATTGTCTGTATGTTACCATACCAATAAGATTGCAAGCTCTATAGGCCAGGGACCTCTAGGGGTCCTTTGATCAAATCGCGATTTTTCTCCAAAATCACAAAAAATTGTGGTTTTCCTATATTTCTAAAAAGCTCTAATAATTCAAGTAAAAAAACCAAAATCCTTTCATGCCAAACTTCACCAAGTAAAAGTTTTTGCGCCAATGGGAGGTGCGCTGATCCTATTGGACAATTTTTAAACCAATCAGAATGCAGAGGTTTTGGGGTTTTTTTTTTATTACAATTATCAGAAAAACACAAATTTTTGTTGGTTTTCCAGGTACAGGTATGGGATCTATAACGCGGAAGCCCATTATCCAGAAAGCTCCAAATTACGCAATGTCTCCCATAGTCTCCATTATAATCAATGTTTAAAAATGATTTCCTTTTTCTGTGTAATAATAAAACAGTAGCTTGTACTTGATCCCAACTAAGATATAATTAATCCTTATTGGAAGCAAAACCAGCCTATTGGGTTTATTTAATGTTTATATGATTTTCTAGTAGAATTTATGCCAAATTACGGAAAGATCCGGAAAACCCCAGGTCCCGGCATTCTGGATAACAGGTCCTGTTTTTTTTTGTTCATACTTTTTATAATCGGAACTTTTAATAAATTCAATCGTGGTTTTAGAATTTGTGAGTTTAGTCGTGTTTTCAAAAACCTCTAAAACCACTAAAATCCGACCTTCAATAAATAAGCCTCCCCCTGTCTCTCTTAACACCTAGCACCTTATCTGTGTAATGATTTATTCAGATGTATATTTACATTAAGGGCCCTATTTATTAAAATGTAAGATTGTGTTTTTGTGTTTATTCCTCTTGAATTTTTACAAATTCTATTTTTCAATTGAAAAAAACTTGAATTTTGAAAGTAACATTTAGCAGCCAAACCCTATTAAGCTTCTATAGAAGTCAACTGTATTTTTCAACATTTAACTTATTTTATGTTTTAGAGGCTTTTTTTGTATTTAAAAAACAAAAACAATTTGAAGAGATGAATGAAACAGTTCCATTTTCATTGCAATCGATGCCTTTTCCATGAATGAATGCAACTTTTTCTTTCAGATTTTCAGTGTATTTTCGATCTCAGCATAAAAAACTCAGTGGAGTTCAACGATTTAATGATGTATTGTTTCTTAAAATGTAATTGAAAATAAAACAAGATTCAGAAATACATATATAAATCTGACTCTGGTTTCCTTGTGTGTATTTTTACAGTTTTGCAAGAGGTGGTTGCCAGTTAAAACTGACTTGGTAGCACAAAGGGTAAGTAAACCTTAAAAATAAGTGAATGTAAAATTAACACTTCTGTAATGTACATTCATTATTTATTTTCTTTTAATTCATTTTAATTCCAAGATATTAAGGGATACATGTACTGTTAATATGAATGAATTTTGTTACAACAGCGCCACCTGCTGGTCATTTTCCCACCAGTCTGACCAGCAAGTAGTCAAGGAAGTTGTCAGGAGAAAGAAAGAGGCTGCTCTGATGTTCTTCTGCTTAGGAAAAAAACGAGAAACCTCAGATAACTTTTCTCACATCTTTCACTATTTCTATGAGAACAAAGAGGCTAAATAGATGGAATAATATATTGTAGTTTGTAAAGAAAAGAAACTAGGAGAATAGAGGTTGAGTGAGGAAGAATAATAGTAGTGAGAGTGGGCCCCTGATCTAAGGTTTTTGGGTGGGCCCCTGGTCTAAGGTTTTTGGGTTGGTCCCTGGTCTAAGGTTTTTGGATAGGCCCCTGGTCTAAGGTTTTTGGGTGGTTCCCTGGTCTAAGGTTATTGGGTGAGCCCCTGGTCTAAGGTTTTTGGGTGGTTCCCTGGTCTAAGGTTATTGGGTGAGCCCCTGGTCTAAGGTTTTTGGTTGGTTCCCTGGTCTAAGGTTATTGGGTGGGCCCCTGGTCTAAAGTTTTTGGATGGGCCCCTAGTCTAAGATTTTTGGGTGGGCCCCTGGAGTCCCAGTCCAACACTGATAGGGAATCATTTCCTTTTATCTTCCCACCTGTAGGATATGAATGCATAAATCAATGCCTGCACAAAACTTCTTTCTCTTTTAGAAGTAGAAGTTGCCAAATGCTTGAATTAGCCTTTGGGGGGGGGCACCTTAGCTAAAATAATGAGCAAGGCCTGAGTAGGACAAAGTCAGGTTGCAGATACCAAATTGCCCTAAAATTTCCAAAACAACCATAGCAAAATGTATAAGAGAATCTTATAATGTTTGGCCCTAAATCTAAGAGGGAGTATTGACAGACTGAACCTTCAAGCCCATCAGTACACGTGGGGCTCATTGGCCACTAGAAAGTGACAGAGACCACCCCTCCCCTCCTGTTGCGAGTATATAGATATATATATAATATGAATATATTTGTGTTTATAAACATGGTAAAGACAAGGAGCTTGAAACATTCATTGCTTAATATTTCGTTGACCCTTGGATGGGTTCTTGCTGCTCTTAACAGACCCCCGAGCTGTGTTAAAGGCCACCGAGTGGAGCAGACATGCTGACAATCCACCTGACCTATTCTAATAACTGAAACAAATATCAGCTCCATCCTCATCTTGTTTGCTCTCCTTACCCAAAGCCAGGACTTTGCTCTGAGCTTATCAAGAAATGAGTTTGGAAAAAAGCCCGAAGAATTCTGCTGTGGGTCAAATGCGTTGGCTCAAACATGGCAAAGATCCACCAAAGCTGACTTCAAACACTTGGGCAGAACGTCAAAACACAGATAATCTCAACCCTCTTGACAATAAATAGGAAGTGTTACGAAGCCGGAAAACACTGAAATACCAAAAATTATTCTTATTTAGATCTCAGCCCCACCCTACATAAGAGAAATGATAAAAGCAGACAAAGAACACAGTTTTCCCTGTTTTCTATGCAGTCTTCCAATATACACTCACTATGGGGCCTCTTTACTTACATTCATGGATTTTTTTCTATTTATAAAATTTCATATTTACTACGTGGAACAAAACCTGATATATTCGAATACAAACATTTGCTAAGTAAAGTTATATAGAAGTCAACGGGATCCCTGTTAATCCTATTGGACCATTCTTAATCTATTCAGACTTTTAGAGATTTTTAGAGGTTTTTTTTTTGCTAGTAATTGTCCGAATAAATTCACATTTTAAGGGCAGAGACACACGCTCAGATTCGGGGAGATTTAGTCGCCCGGCGACAAATCGCCTCTTCTCCGAACCGCCTCCCGTCGGCTAGAATCCAAATCGCTGGTGGGATGGCACTCGGAACGATTCGTTTCCGAAGTCGCCCGAAGTTTCCTCATCCCGCCGGCGATTTACATGCTAACCTGCGGGAGGCAGTTTGAGGAGACGAGTTGCCCCAAAGAAGAGATTTGTCAGCGACTAATCTCCCCAAATCTGAGCATGTGTCTCTGCCCTTAGAGGTTTTTAAGACTTTCTTAATTTTTTCGCGTATTGCTCTAAATTTCATAGCATTCGTGGTTTTAGAAAAAATGTGTTTATTCGTGGTTTCAAAAAGCTCTAAAACCACTAAAATGAGACAGTTGGTATATGGGCCTCCACGTGTACATTTATAATCTAATTCATTTATGTAATATATATTTCTTAAACGTATTTGCTTGTACTTTGCTGTTTCCTGCACTGCTGGTTCTTACTACAGAAAACAATTATGATGTTCTGGCTCAATGATAATAATAATTTCTACTCCAAACAACACACAGTTATTTACTAAAACTTGTTTTATTCTCATTTTTTACCAGAAACAAACCCAACCTAACTATCATCCACAAATTTGGCTAATTTACTCATAATTAAACTAAAAAAAATGGATTGAAAAAATACTTGAAAAATGTTAGGTTTTATGAATATCTCGAATTTTAAAGTTTAAATGCTTAGATACCTAAATATTTGAAATTTTATTTGCTTAAAAACCTGGAATACCTCAAATTTATTGAGTTTTTGAGTGAAAACCAGCGTCAAACACCCCAAAACTCCCAAAATTTGTTAAGGTTAAAAACATCTTCAAATAGTTAAAGTCACAGATGCCATTCACTTTTACATGAATTCGGCAGGTTTTAGATGGAGCATTTTTAGGGGGTCAATTACTAAAATCCCAAAATTTCTCACTATTTTTTAAAAATCACTTCAACCAAATTCCCATCCACATTTTGACCCTATTTATCAATAAATGAATTCGAAAAAATCTGGTGCGGTAAAAGATTCAATAAAACCATTTCAAAAAATCTGAAATATGAGTTTTTTTCGGGTTTTGAAGCCCAAAAACTTCAATCGATTGAAAACCACAATTTAATCGGATTATTGTACGAAAACCCAACACAGATCATGATATCTCCCAATTGTAAACGGAACATCTGCCATTGACTTCTACATGACCTCGGCAGGTTTGAGATGGAGTCCTTTGTTTTATTGTGATTAATAAATCACAAAAACATTTAAGAAACAAATGTCTCCTGTGTTTTCCCCTTTAAAACTACGACCAAAATCAGACTCTAATAAACAACCCCCCTAGCAGCTTCAGGGCATAGTAAATCAAAAAAAATTTGTTTTTTTTCTTTAAAATTTTGAATTTTCTTCCTCTAAAAATTAAAAAAAAATTGTGAAAAAACTCAAATTTTTAGTGGTAAAAAAAAAGAGTTTTAATAAACAACCCCCACAGTATTGTGCTTAAGTTCAATATTTTCAGCAATTTTTTACCAGGACTTCAAAAGCTTATCATTACCAAAACCCTTGCTTTTGAAACCTCCCAAACACAATTACATTTTTTTTTTAAATCCCTTTTTTTCCTACATTTTTCTACAGTCGGAGTTATTTTGGTTTATTTAGAGAGACCAGAAATGTATTACAACATGGTTCAAAAGAGGTTCCCGGGCTCTCTGGAACTCTCGGCTGAGTCAATCCCTTTAGCTCATGATGATTGGGGCTTGGTCTCATATTAATCAGACCAGATGGAACATGAATGGGCCTCATATAAACCCCCTATGTGATTGCAAAGTTGGTTCATGCCAGTGGGTCAAATCATACAAAGATCTACTCCTCTTCCAACTTGACCGAATGGAACAGATGTTACATTGTATAGACCAGCTTTAAGCAAACTATAATACTCTCAACTACATAATAATCGTTACGTTTTTTACTCCTTGCTTTTTGCTGCCTGCATGATTTCCATTTCTAACACAGTTTTGTTGCCTTAAATAATATTTATGTCTTTTTAGAAGCAACAAATACAAATTAGAATAATTTGAATTAGAACTAATTATGGATTGATTCAATTGCAATAACTGGATCTATGCGAAGCCTACACACAGGATACAGAATTAATTTGCTAATATAATGTCCGTATGATTAATCGCAGGATACTAAGCTAAGACATTACAAAGGACTTCTTTCTTTAAAAGCATTTCGCAGTTGTAGATAAGGGCAAAGTGTAGATGCAAAAACACATGACGACTAATGAGGTTGCATCATTGTGTCAACATTTGCCTTTCAGCAGTAGCAATATACTTCAGCCATTAGAAATTAGGAAGCCAAGTCTTTGGAGCCAACAAGATCTGGGTGGGTGATAGTTTTGGAAATATGTGTGTCTGTCAGTGTTTATTTGCTAACATGATGAGGTAAAGCCAAGGCACAAAGAAATCATTTTGACTTCTCCATCGTGAGGCACATGATAAGGTTGTCCACTATATTATTGTCTGATACTGCATGGAAGTCCCATATATGAAAGATATCACACACAACATTACTGCAGATTTAAAATATGCACTTAATCATTCAATAATTTTGGAAAAATATTCTCAGCACTAGACATACTAAGAAAACACCATTTTTTTTTTGGAGAAAAACAAACTTTTTTGTAACTCCGATGGTGTTAAAAATCCAGATAAAAAAGTACTCCATCTCAAACCTGCGGAGTTCATGTAGAAGTCAATGACACATGTACAATTGGAAGATCTGTGCTGGGTTTTGTACAATAATCCAAAGATTTAGTGATTTTCGGGCAATAATCTGAAAAAGATGTGGTGTTTTTGGAGTGTCAAAACTGAAAAAATCAGACGATTCAGACTTTTTAAACGATTTTATCAAGTTTTTTCCCTGCACCAGATTTTTTCGGGAAATTTTTTTGATAAATACGGTTAGAAAGTCAGCGGGAATTTGGTTGGAGTGGATTTAACCAAATAGTGAGAAATTTTCTAAATTTGATAAATAGCTGTTAATAATGTTATATGGTAGATGTAAAGTATGGAGATCCAGTTATGGAAAAACCCCAATTACAGATAGATAGATCCCATACAGCAGAAGTATAGTAAATCTAATGCAATTCCTAAAATAGCCAGCTGGAGGCCTGCATCCCATATGTCACCTTCCATTACGCGTAGGATTGCCACCCAGCCGGTATTTTTATTTTTAGGTAAAACACCTGCCAAGGCCGGGCTGGTATTACAAATTTACCGGCAAAACACAATTTTTTCGTGGGAAAAAAACCTTACATTTTTCAGGATTTATTAAACCCGAGGGTATTAAAGTCAGAATAAAAAAGTATTCCAACTCAGACCTGCCGAGTTCCTGTGGAAGTCAATGGGAGATGTCGCGTATATATCCTGATCTGCTCTGGGTTCCCAAAAAAAAATGGTGGTATTCGGGCGTCAAATCCAAAAAAGTCAAGGTATTCAGTTGCCAAATCCATAAAAATCATGGTATTCGAGCTTCAAATCAAAAAGTCGTGGCATTCTGATTGTTTCACGATTTTATCGAGTTTTGTCCTGCACAAGAAATTTTCGGGAAAATGTATTGATAAATAAGGAGATAAAAAATTTGTTTTCAGAAAATTCAGAGAAATTTTCTGATTTTAATAAATAACCCCCTTAATGTCTAAAATGTAAAAAACTGTAATATGTTCTGAATGATGTAGAAATCAAGCTAAGCACTGTAAGGCCCACCAGCAAAAAGTACATGTTAGGGTGTTGGTCCTCCACTCTTGTTCCACACTGAAAAACACCCAGCAGTGGTACTAGTATAGGTCCTATTATCCAAAATGCTGGGACCTGGGGCTATCCGGATAGCGGATCTTTCTGTAATTTGGATGTTCATACCTTGAGTCTACTAGAAAATCATATAAACATTAAATAACCCCAATAGGCTGGTTTTGCTTCCAATAAGGATTAATTATATCTTAGTTGGGATCAAGTACAAACTACTGTTTTATTATTACACAGAAAAAGGACATCATTATTTAAAATGTGGATTATTTGGAAAAAAAATGGAGTCTATGGGAGATGGCCTTTCCGTAATTCTGAACTTTCTGGATAACGGGTTTCTGGATAACGGATCCCATACCTGTACCTATAGAAAGTGAGACCTTTTTGCCTTTTTTAAGGACTTATCTTTATTTTTTTCATATTGTTAGATTAGTCCTATGAAGAGAGAGACTTTAATTTGACTTTAAGCACTTGGCCTGTATTTCTGGACTGGGTTATTCCGTCACCTGATTGGAGGAAAGCAGAACACAGCAAATAAAGATAGAGAAGGATTCACAGTGTGACACCAATGGAACCAATACAAAAAGTAATAGCAAACCAGTTTACACTAAGGTGGGTAAATAATTATTAATCACAAAGCTGAAGATAATCCTGTCTATAGAGCTATTGACTGTTGGAGATAAAGGAGCTACTGGCTGCAGCCTGAGAGCACAATATGACTTGTTTTATTAGCAAAGACCACATTGTTGGGAAGAAGTTAATGGCATACCAGCCCTTTAATTTAGCAGAAATAATAGACCCACATTGGTGTATCGCCGAGTGAAATTGATTTTTCTTTTTTGTTCCTAAGTTTTATTTTAGTAAGAAGAAGTGCTCTTGACTCATCCCCGAGTTCCTTCTTATGCAAAGGTCAACAAAGCAGATAAACAGCAGTAGGGTCAATCTGTATTTGCATTAGTAGAAGCAGATTAAAAATGTGCTTTAATTACAAAAAGGTTTTTTGTGCCTTTTATTTTATTTAAAAAAAAAAAAATCTGTTTGCCATATTTTGTACAATTTGTGTTTATTCCCAACGGTGGATGCAGCCATGATTGCTCTGATGAGGAGACCTTTCATATGTGCCCTCTAGTGGCCATGTTGTTATAAAAACAGTGTGGATTCTCTACTCCAACCCATGCACAAGCCAATAGTTTTATAATACACAAAAGCCATGAATATCTTGTAAATTCTATCCTAAACGGTGAGTTCTGATGTCATCAGTTATAAACGGTGAGTTCTGATGTCATTTCTGTCACATGACTCACTAAAACTTGTGTATTATAATAAATAAAGTACCCCCAGTTGCAAAATATGAGGATATTAGAAGTAACCTCGGAGTTCCATGACCTGGCCTCGTGTTTTTATATTGTCATGAAACTCCTCGGTAACTTATAATATCCTTATATTTTACAAGAGGAGGTACTTTATTCACTATATAAATCCATCAGTATAATGACCCGTTGTCATCAGTAAGTACCCAGTCAGCCCAATGTGAACCCTGGCAATTACCTGCTAATAACCCCTGAGCTATAGGGTGGTGGAACATGGGGAGATTAGTCGCCAAGTGATAAATCTTCGCTACTGTGGGCGACTAATCTCCCCGAAATGCATTCCCACTGGCAAGAATGTGAATCGCCGATGGGTTCGCTCCAAAATCCCTCAAAGTTTCCTTGTGAGACAACCTACCTACCTGGGGATAGATCTATATGGAGAATGTGTGGCATGAGATAATACAATGAAATGATTAACCATCTCACACAGAGAAAGCGCTCAGCTAGCTACTCTCGCTATTCAGATATGGCTGATAAGAATCCGCACATTAACGGGTGTTTGCACACATGCTGTCATGAGCCGGGCAGGGGGTCAGGGAACAGTCAAGGTTGTCCCACAGGCTTGTCCATGTGTTTTTCTTCCCTACAGAACATTTCAGTGCAGAATATATAGACCAGTGATCCCCAACCAGTAGCTTGTGAGTAACATGTTGCTCTCCAACCCCTTGGAGCTTATTTTTGAATTCCAGGCTTGGATGCAAGTTTTGGTTGTACTGGTGCACTGCCAAACAGAACTTCAATCTAGGTTCACAATCTACATAGGGGCTACCAAATGGCCAATCACAGCACTTATATGGCACCCCAAGAACATTTTTCATGCTAGTGTTGCTCCCCAACTCCTTTTACTTCTGAATGTTGCTCACGGGTTCAAAAGGTTGGGGATCCCTGATATAGACCATGGTTTGTGAAGTCGAATAGGTTTTTTCCTACCAGAAGAGACTAGAAAGATCATGGGCTCATGGAAAAATTCATGTGATGTTTCTTCTCGGTCATGAGATTCAGCAGGTCCTTTGGAGAAATGGACCAGCAATGATTCACTTTCCCCCTCCCAGTCTGACTGCAACCAATCCAATGGGACTGCCTGTATGTTGGTGGTGGGATCCAGAGAAATACTTTGCTGGGGGCCTAGTGATACAACGTTATGCCCCTGATATCTTGAGTTCAGAAGAAATATCAGCTTTTATGAAAATGGACAGTATCTATGTTGTCGACAATACTTCAGTAATGTAGATGAGGTGATACAGTACGAGCCATAAAGGGTCTTTTGCAGCCCACTTTGTCATAAATGTATTGTTTTCATTTTTCAAATTTGAAAGGTTTTATAGAGCATGAGTTTCTTAAACTAACCTTTTAGCATGCTCTAGATGGAACTTATCTAAGCAACTTTGTACTTTTTTTAAATATCTTCTCTCATTCCAGGGCCTTTCCTACTCACCCTTCATTCAGATATTCAAAGAGATATCTGCTTGCTAGGGTTAGCAGGAGAGCTGTGGAAGACAAAGGACGTTGACCAAAAGCTAGCATTATTCATAGGAACTGGTACACCAGTTATGTCTAATATAGGGCCAAAAGAATTGAGACACTTGGTCCAAACCTGACATCTCTTCAGCTGGAACCTTGAATACTCAAGGTCTAGTTCCAAATTACCTCCAAAAGCACAAGAACTACTCGTAGGGAGCATTAAATTTTTACGGGTGACCAGAGGCAAACAAACCTATCATCACCATGCAGAATGCCAAGCATCAGATAGAATGGTTTAAAGGTCTCTGCAATTGGATTCTGGAGAAGTGAAAACAATGCAACCTCTGGCATGCTAAATGGCATTTCACCATCTGGCAGTCTGAAGGAAAAGTATGAGTTTGGTAGTGTAAGGAAAACACTACATTCCCAATGCTAGTAAAGTCTGCTGGAAGAGGATTACTATTCTGGGGTTATTTTTGATGCTTTGGGATAGGTTCCATTGAAAGCAAACCTAAAGGTTACAGCATACAATGACATTGTAAACCAGGGGTCCTCAACCTTTTTTACCCGTGAGCCACATTCAAATGTAAAAAAGAGTCAGGGAGCAACACAAGTATCAAAAAAGTCCCTGGGGTGCCAAATAAGGGCTGTGATTGGCTATATGGTAGCCCCTATGTGGACTGGCAGCCTACTGGCTCTTTTTGGCAGTACACCTGGTTTTTATGCAACCAAATTTGCCTCCAAGATTGAAATTCAAAAATAAGTATCTGCTTTGAGGCCACTGAGAGCAATATCCAAGGGGAGCACTCGTTGGGGATCACTGTTGTAGACAATTCTATGGTAACAGCTGCATGTTTGGCCCATCCATTCCAAGTCAGAAGGTTATCGGCCCATGTATAGGGTTCTTGGAAAGTACGTTGATGCAGTTCTCTTCAGACAGGTCTCTGTAGGCCACTTACTATGATCTGATCATAGGTCCAAGGAACACAATTTGGTTCACTGCATTGGTGGCTAAAGATCTGAACCTCACTAAACAAGAGGATCTTACCATGTATACAGAGTTATGGGAGATAGCTCATAGTAGAAGTTGATACAGGGACTAGTCCAATTGTCATTTTAGAGTCAAGAAGGAATTTATTCCCCTCTGAGGCAAATTTGAGAGGCTTCATATGGGTTTTTTTTGCCTTCCTCTGGATCAACTGGCAGTTAGGCAGGTTAAAAAAGTTAAAAGGTTGAACTTGATGGACCTGTGTCTTTTTTCAACCTGACTTACTGTGTTACTATGTATGCTGATCAGACCTATGCTGAAACTGACAACTTTTATGGGCAGCATTACGGACAAAACAAGAAATAATAATTGATTATATAATAAGGAAATGGTCCAATCAGAATTTTTAAATGAATTTCATTGCTTATGGAAATGCTGCTAAGGAGGTTTTTGTTACTGTTTCAAAATGGAGAGTTCTTCAAGAAGCATGAGTATATAGATGATTGGCTGATGATGGAGATGGGAATCTAGTTAGTAATTTGCATTCCAGATCTTATGATGTTATGGTAGTGATTGGAGAGGCCGTGCACATTGCTTGACGTTATCCTGGTGTTCGTGAAATGACCTTTGAAGCCATTTAGGAGAGATTATAGTATATTGGAGTATGGGAAGATCTTTGTTGGTTTTGCACACACTCGCTCCTGCACCAAGTATGGGTTCTGCATGTCAGGTGTGATTATATGACAAGTTCTGGAATATATAACAGCAACTCACACCATTTAGTTTATTGCCTATGAATAAGTATTACAGCAACTACACAATTTTTCACCTCTGTTCCTCAGGTACAAAGGAAAAACATAACGCATGCAACAGAACATTGTCCATTACTGTAATACATTTACTTATGCAATAATTGGATATTCTCATTCCACCTGCTATTACTGCAAGTTGCCTGGATATATATTTAGAAATCTTGAGGAATAAGCAGTTGAATGGTTTCCTTGCCTTGCATCAATGGAGCTGTGGATTCAGTCATGGTCCAGGCATGGACATGAGTCTGTAGTGTGTATGATTGTAAGCTCCATTGGACTAGGGACTGAAATGAATGATAATAAATGCTATATAAATAAGCAACAGCTGTCTTTCTTCAATACAGAGTAATTCTTATGCCTTAAATGGTCTCTCATACTTAGCAGATTCCCCATTATGTCATCACCATCATATACTTATATCCAAGATTCTGTTTTTATTGACTTTTTCAGTTCAAGTACAACTTAGAAGCCCAGAATCTGGAAATGTCGCCTCTTAGGTAAGGGCACACGGGCAGATTTGCCTCTTCTTTGCCTCTTCTTTGGGGTGACAATCTCCCCGAACTGCCTTCCCCTACCTTCCCACCGGCTATAATGAAAAATCGCCAGCGGTATGTCACTCGCGGCGCTTCGTTTTCCAAAGTTGGCTGAAGTTTCCTCGTGAGGCAACTAAGGGCGACTTTGTAAAATGAAGCGCCGTGAGTGCCACACCGCTGGCGATTTTTCATTATAGCTGGCGGGAAGGTAGGGGAAGGCAGTCCGGGGAGATTGTCACCCGAAAAAGAGATGATTTGTCGTCTGGGCCGCTAATCTCCCAGAATCTGCCGTGTGCCTTTACCCTTAGGACAAACAAAGGTTACAGATAAAGGAAAACACTGGTGTATCAGCCATTTAGCCATAATCCCAAGAAGACCTTGCCAAACATCTTTAAATGTCTGTCCATCTTAACCTTCAGTTTAGCCCTCCTTGACTTTGCGCCAATCCCCCAACAGGATCAGGCCCACAGCTTGGGAACCGCCAATCAACAAAGCTTCACCTGATCTACTGTAGTCTTCGACAATACATATTAATAACCTACAAGTATTTTTATAATGAGAAATACCATGGTATCTGGAAATATCCATGGCTGTGCATGTTGGAAAGCAAAGATTGGGTTAATATTATGTGCTAAAGCATTTAGGGCACTTTAAAGTGGGAATAGACATTTGTGCCAGTCCACAAGTAAAGGTGGTCATACACTATAAGATCCACTCGTTTGGCGAGGTTGCCAAATAAGTGGATATTTCATCTGATATGCCCACCAAAGTCAGGGCAGTACTGGGCGAATCCGACCTTTGGGCCCTTGGGATCACAACAATAGGACTAGCCAATGCGGTGTTGTGACCACTTCCTGTCACACTTTGGTATAGTGAGTGAGAAGGGGTGGAGCTTCCTCTATGGCTTCTGGTTGCTGATCCAGCTGGATGTTCCAGGGAGCCTGGGTACAACAAGGCCCAGTAAAGTTATGTGCCCTAGAGGGACCTAGTGTGGAAATCTGGGAGCAGGGCCCCCGTGAATAAGGCTATTGAGTGGCAGGAATATAATTGTTATAGACTCTTTAGGAGAGTAAGACAGTGAGAGAAGAGAGAAAGAGCAGCTTTGTGCTCCATCAAGGAGGTGTAGCAGGGAGTAGTTTCCTAGGCTGTAAGATTTGCCTACAGTGAAGGGACACAGTGGATAGGGTGTCAGACTATGGGTTCTCCTCCCTGACCCACCCACTGGGATCCAGACACGTGTGAGTTATTTCTGCCTGGAGGTGCTGTACTGCCTTGACTACATCCTCAGGGAATGCACCTGCATCTGCCACTGATATACTGTCTGACACGTGTGCCTATATATTCTGCAAATGCCTCTTTACTGATGTAAGTAACCTGTGGATCATTTGTCTTTGACAAATAAAGTTCTGTTTGATTTGCAAGAACCTCCTTGCGCCCATTTTTTTTTGGTTAAAGCACAGTAGCCTGGAGAGTTGTAGTTGCACTACACCGCATCTTCAATAGAGTCCAGTGTAACCCATGCTCTTGTATACTAGCTGGTGATTAACCCCATTGGCCTGGACAGTCCAAAAACATGTTACATTTGCTTTCATTATTCTTATTACCCAAGAGGACTCCAAATGGAATCTAAAACAGAAAGCCAAGATTTGTGAAGCTTTGCTAAGCCTGGATCACATTGTATTAAATAAACTTCTGTTGCCATTTAAAGACACCGTTTTTTGTGCGATTTGGCAGCTATTCTTGTGAAGGAAAAACATCCATCAACAAAGAAATTTCTCCCACTGCCCCAAAAAAAGAAAAGCCCCCACAATTACTGGGCTATTTTCCTTTTTCTTGACCAATAGAGGGTTACATGTAGGGATTATTTATCAATATTAGAAATTTTATTTTCTGAAAACCACTCCGACCAAATCCCCTATTTATCAATACATTTTCACGAAAATTTCTTGTGAGGGAAAAGACGATAAAATTGTAGAAAAATCTAATTCGTACTAATCTTTTGGATTTGTCACTGAAAACTGCCATTTTTCAGATTTGATGCCCGAAACCTGAGACTTTTCCGGATTATCACCTGAAAACCATGAATTCTTCCGATTATTGTACAAAACCCAGCGCAGATCATGATATCCTCAAATTGTAAATGGGACATCTGCCATTGACTTCTACATGAACTCGGAAGGTCTGAGATGGAGTAATCTTTTATTCGGCCTTTAAACACCATCGGGGTTTAAATTTATTTCTACAACAAAATGGGGTTTTGACCTTTAAGGGCAGAGACAGACGAGAAGATTCGAGGAGATTACGGTAGTTGCCCAGCGACTAATCTCCCGGAACTGCCTCCCTGCCAGTTAGAATCTAAATCGTCGGTGGGATGGCACTCGGACCGTTTAGTTTTACAAAGTCACTCTAAGTTTTCTGTGACTATGAAAAACGTTGGTGGGGAGGCAGTTCGGGGAGATTAGTTGACGGAAGAAGAGGAGAATATAGCTGGGTGACTAATCTCAGCCAATCTTCTCGCCTGTCTCCAGGCCCAGATTTGGGGCCTAGGGCGGCAAACTTTTAGGGGCAGCATGCCATCTGGCCACTTGCTGAGGAGCACCAGTGCTCCGAAATTTGCACTTGCGGAAGTTGCAGGAGGACGGCGCTTGGACCACGCTGCCTAGGGGCGGCCGAAATACAAATCTGTCTGTCTATGCGCTAAAACTCCAACCAAAAAAAAAATCAGACTTTAATAAATAACCCCGGCCCCGTAGTGTTGAAGAGTATCCAGAGCCATCTGCTGAATCAGGGCCCTGTACATCAATGCAACCAGGCCTGGACTGGCCATCTGTGGGTTCTGGCAAATGCCAGAGGGGCTGCTATAAGGGGCCATAGAAAGTCAGTATTTAGTGGGCTGGTGGGGGCTATTTGTGCCTCTGTGTACCCTAAATGGTAGGGCCTATTTTGATTCTCAGTCCCGACCTGAATGCAACACAGTATTTGTGCCTGTTGAGAAGTTTGTTTAATGCTGACCATTGTTGCATTCAGATCCAGCCACTGGAGAAACACTTTTATCGGCTTCCAGTTACTCATAAATCATTGAAACTTTGAGAAACGATGGAAATTTTAGAATAAATCTGGTTAATGAGACTATGAGAAATGATCATTTGATACGTCAACTTGGTTTAGAAGGTTTGTGGACATTAATAAATGATCTCTAAAGCATACCTCCCAACATTTTGGAAGTAAAAAGAGGGACACTTTTTTTTTCTGCACGTAGCGCAGCACATTTTTTTGACAACGCCCCTTTCTATGGCCACACCCCCTAATTAACATGTTAATTTTACAAAATTTGGCAGGTTATGGAAGTTTGAAAATATTTCTCCTTATCTAAACCGTTTTTTTGTGCCTCAAAATTGTTACAAAGTATCCGATTTGCACCTGTTAGCTGTTCTGGGCTCTCTGCTAAAAGCCAATTAAGTGAGAAACTTTGTTTCTTTTTCTGGCTGTTCAGTGCAGAGAAAAGAGGGACTTTCCAGTACAAATGAGGGACTGCGGGTTGAGCTGTCAAAAGAGGGACTGTCCCTCTGAAAAAGGGACAGTTGGGAGGTATGTCCAAAGTAGGAATGCACTGTATCCAGGATTCAGCCTTTTTCAGCAGGATTCGGCTGAATCCTTGCGCCTTGCCGAACCGAATGAGAATCCTAATTTGCATATGTAAATTAGGGGTGGGTAGGGAAATCACGTGACTTTTCGTCACAAAAGAAGAATTTTTTCCACTTTTTCCTTTCCTGCCCCTAATTTGCATATGCAAGGTTTTCGGATTCAGATTCGGTTGGGTGTTTGTCCGAATCTTTCACCGTGGATTTGGGGATTCGGTCGAATCCCAAATAGTGGATTCGGTGCATCCCTACTCCAAAGCACCATTAATACTTCTACGGGTGTTTCTCTTTGTTCCCGTGAGTTGCGTCCAATAACGGCCCACTTTGTCCGTGTTGAGGAGGAACCACACAAAAGGTTGTGTTTTATTTTTTAATGGCAGACGCACCAGTGTACCGGGCTGGATCAATACAGGTATTCAAACAAGCTGATTGAAATGCAAAGTAACAAGAGGACAAACAATAAGTCACACAGCTTATAATGGCTGATCACTCCCTGACATATATTTCCTAATGTCACAGTTCTTGGGAGACCCAAATATACACCCTTTATATGCATAACCTAGGAATAGTGGTAAGACATGAGCTGAACAAACAAGACACAGAAATAGGACAATAATGCATTACACAATGTCAATATATCTAAATATTCCAATATCCTTTTCTGTATCTTGCCCTGTGCAAATACACAAATACTAATAACCTACTTCATATAACACAGAGCAACATAATGCTCCGATAGGTTCTCATTAAATATGCCAATAATAATGACATTGTTGAAAACTATTTTATTTAGCTACACTTCCCTTAGGTTTATTGAACATGGAACCAGCTGAAAATCACCCCTTGCCACCTCTCCATTGACCTACTGAGTATGAACCAGCTGACAACGCCAGTACAGTGGGGAATTTAAGCCCAATTTTTGGAGGAGAAAATATTTAATTGATTTATGGGATTATGTAATTAAAAGTGTTAATTTGACCAGAAGCAGTAACTTATAGCAACTTATCAGCAGCTAGCATTTTATTGGTTGCTATGGGTTACTGCCCCATGGCAAACGTAGTGCCTTTTATTACATAGGGGGTTAGATTGTAAAGTAGTGGTTCCTATTTGGCAGATGCTAATTATTTTTCAGACAGAGGTAGAATATGGGCTCAGTTTTATGGCATGGGGCCCTCGGTGACCAAGATCTATAGTACATGACACGGTTGTAGTTGTTTTTTCCGACCAGCAATAAATAGCTCAGCAGATTCGCTCCATATTGATTTATACAGCAAATAACCTAGACCTGTGGGTGCACTGCCAGGTGGGTACTGAAATGTAGAAGTTAGTGATTTAAACTGACAGTCACGTCTGCAGGTCCAGGCAATTGGCACATTGAAATCAATAGAGACGAGTCTAAGCATTCTGACACTATGTGAGCAATGGGTAAACCTGGAATATTACCATATAGAGGCATTAAGCGACTCAGTTGACCAGTGTTGGACTAGCCCATAGGGATACCAGGAAATCTCCTGGTGGGCCCAGGTGTCAGTGGACCCTCTTGCTTCTAACCATTTGTCCCATTTTATGATCATTACCTATTTCTTTATGGGGAAAACATGCTTAATAATGGAAGAATATAGTAGGTAGATAAGACTAGCCCCTATATGTAATATAAAGCACTAGGTTTGCCCAGGAGCAGTAACCGATGGCAATCAATAATAAGATGCTTGCATTTAAACAGATGACTAGTTGGGCCCACGGTCTAAGGTTTTCTGGTGGGACCATGGTCTAAGGTTTTCTGGTGGGCCCATGTTCTAAGATTTTCTGGTGGGACCACGTTATAAGGTTTTCTGTTGGGCCCACGGTCTAAGGTTTTCTGTTGGGCCCACTGTCTAAAGTTTTCTGGTGGGAACACGGCCTAAGGTTTTCTGGTGGGCCCACGGTGTAAGGTTTTTTGGTAGGCCCATTGTCTATGGTTTTCTGTTAGGCACACGTTTTACTGTTTTCTGTTGGGCCCACGGTCAAAGGTTTTCTTGTGGACTCACAGTGTAAGGTTTTCTGGTGGGCCCATGGCATTCCAGTCCAACACTGCATTGCGTTACAGTCCCTTTAGGGCTACACAGGAGATTTTGTAGTATGGAGTTGGATCACATCCTACAAGTCAGATATAGTCGCATAGGTTAAAATATAATGCGACTAATAGAAAAATCTGATGCGTAAACTACATGAAACATTTGCCATCCAACATGCTAAGTCTTCATTCGACAAGATAAAAACTGAGGGTGTCGGAAAGATTTGGTTCTCATTGAAATACATTGACTGGATATACAAAAAAAACCTGAATATTCAACATCTAGAACGAGTTCAAGGAAATTGGCACTAGGAAGTCAATATTAAATCAATTTTTTCTTCTGATAAACCAAAACATGTGCCGGATATCAATACCCGACTAATAATAGAAGAGGTGTGAAAGTGATTTGATATTGTTAAGGTAAATAAACTCCTGGCACAAGTGGAATTCTCCCAAGTGGCAGATAGGAGCTGAGTTCAGTGTCCAACAGGCGGTTATTTCTAAGGACTATGATACACATAATATTCTGACTCGATAGTAATGGAGATCAAACTGCCTTGGAACTTTTCCCAGAGGTGTAATTAGATGTTACTGGGTCGCACAGCAAATTAATTTTAGTGCCCCTAACATATCTAGAGGTTGTCCTGTTTTACCATTAAATGTTGAAATTGCTCATAATTAGGACCTCATGGAAATAATGGGACCCCCTATACCTCCTGGGCCCCCTGCTGTTGCAGGGTCTGCTTCCTCTGTAGTTATGCCCCCCTTATTCCCACTCACTTAATTATAGAATCTGACACTACGTCTCATTACCACTAGAAATTCGCGAAACGGCGAAAAATTCGCGAAACGGCGCCGGCATCTCGTTTTTGACGCCGGCGCCCGTTTTTGATGCCGGCGCCCGCTTTTTTGACGGCTGCGCCCGTTTTTTCGTAAAAAAAAACTTTTCCGCGAATTTTCGCGGGCGTTTCCCAAATTTATTCGCTGGCGGCGAATCGCGCAAATTCGTCGCGACTTCGCGCCTGGCGAATAAGTTCGCCCATCACTAATTGCCACTTGCAAAGGGGAGAACCACGGCACTTCTCATTGAAATGATAGGGGTGTGGGACTTGGTAGTAATGGTTTGAAGGCCACCAACAATTAGGCAAGAGTCCCAACTTTTGTTCCATGGGATTGGGGAAAAGTTGTATTAGGGACGATCGTTGGTGCCAAATGAATGATGCTACACATGTGTAGAGCAGATAAATTGAAGTATTTATTTATTAAAGGAAAACTATGCCCCCAAAATGAACACTTAAGCAACAGATAGTTCATATCATATTAAGTGGCATATTAAAGAATCTTACCAAACTGGAATATATATTTAAGTAAATATTGCCCTATTACATCTTTTGCTTTGAACCACCATTTCGTGATGGTCTCTGTGCTGCCTCAGAGATCACCTGACCAGAAATACTTTAACTCTAACTGCAACAGGAAGAAGTGAGGAAGCAAAAGACACAACTCTGTCTGTTAATTGGCTCATGTGACCTAACATGTATGGTTTGTTGGTATGTTTGTGTGCACAGTGAATCCTACGATCCCAGGGGGCGGCCCTTATTTTTTAAAATGGCAATTTTCTATTTATGATTACCCAATGGCACAAAGCCGCAAAAAGACCCAAAGTCACAGAAAGAGACAAACTTGAAGTCCCAAAGCCGCGAAAAGACCCAACGTCATGAAAAGAGCCAAACTTGAAGTCTCAAAGCCGCGAAAAGAGGCAAAGTCACGAAAAGAGCCAAACTTGAAGCCGCGAAAAGACCTGAAGTCACGAAAAGAGACGAACCTGAAGTCCCGAAGCATCGAAAAGACTAAAGTCATGAAAGTCCTGAAGCCACGAGTTCAGTTCTACTGAGCACCAAGGTGTGTTTTTTTAAAAAAAATTTAAACCCCTAGTCACCAATGTATTATTTTAATACTCTATATTTTTTTTTTTTTTAAATATTCTCTTGACCTCCAATGTTTTTTTAACTTTTATGGTGGGCCCTGGCGCCAATGTTAAAAAAAAAAAAAAAACTTTTATGGGGGGCCTGGCCCAATGTTTTTTTTTTTTATTTGAAAAGTTTGTTGTACGGGGCCCCGTGATTTCTAATGGCGGCCCTGTCATAGACACAAAGAAAAAGTCATACAAAATAAATTTTCATACAATTTTCGGACCGTGAATGGATCGTCCGGATATTTTTCGTACCATGGTTATCAGTCGTTTAATCGATGGAACAGGTTAGAAGATTTCTGTCGCCTAATGATAATATCTCTGTATGTATTGCCTCTGACCATATCCACGAGTCACTTCTATTTGTCAGACATAATATTGTCTGATTTGTTCTTTTACTGCTTTATTTAATCTGAATGATTTTAACTATAACTTTATTTAATCTGAAGCTTGTGACGTCCATTCATTGGATACAGGGGTAAAATCCGCATGTCTGTGACCAACTAAAGCTTCAGGAGGACATTGTTTTGGATCCACACAGGGACCAACAGGCTGCCAACTCTGTTAAGAAGAAGCTCACACACTATTGAGAAGAAATATATTTATTTGGCTCAGTAGGTTGAACAACCCGGGGCGGTTATGGTTACTACTCCTGCATTTTGCCAAGCCTGTTGGAATCACTGTTACTGTTGGGCCTTTTTTGAGCCTACTGTATGTTGACCTTGAATATGTTTCTAATCCAGTATTTGGACAAGTAATATCACCTGCTGTATTTGAGACGCCATTTCCCATGTCATGAGCTCTACGCATGAAGTGTTATTTATAAATAGTCTTATCTCCTGCTGGAGAAGGTCTGGCAACCCCCAAAGGAGCCGCTGATGACAAACTTTACATTTCTGCTGCAACCTGTGACTAACCCTGTAATAACTGTCTCTATACAACACTACAAGGGAAAACCCAAACATACAATTTAGTAACGGTGGTGATTTTTATTTTCAGAATTATAACCCTCCACTTTTTCAGGTGAGAATTGCACAGGTGTGCCACACTCAGGTGCGACTTCATGTCCTGCTGTTTTATTGATGCTACTTTTATGGATGAGCACAGCGTTGGACTGGGGGACTGATGGCCACCGGGGCTGCTGCAAGGACTGTGTCTATGCCAGCGGGGCCCATGAGGGCCAAGGCCCCTCTGGTTTTTTCCAACTGTCCCGCTGGCCCAGTCCAACACTGGATGAGCACCTTGACAATCCATATGCGGCTCTCACTTTTCAGCGGTTGGGTTATAGAACTGTCTTTATGTTTTTACATGGGAATATTGAGTGGCCAATCTCCCATAAGTTGCGGCGATGATATGCTTGAGCTGTTGGATTTCTGTATCCTTTTCACTGAAATGCCATGTGAATTGTCTCCATCAAACCCCATTAGATCTCAACAGTATAAATACATTTACCAATATTTAGTCACGTTTACAAAGGCAATTTCAGTTAAAATATCATCTTCCAATGCTTTCTATGATAGAGCTCTTCTTGGAGGAATTTCCAGCTTGAAGACTATAAGTCGTATGTAGTCCCCCGAGGGAGATTCTGTTCCGAAATCAATGTGGACCTAGAAAAAATCGTAGACTGAATAATCATCAGAGTTACAGATTAGTGCAATATTGTCATTGAGATTTGCAGCTACAGTATATTGCACACTCCTAATGTGGTCCGTTTAGTTGGGTAAAATTAGAATTGGTCCATGTTTGGCCATTTATATTCTGTAAAAGCTAATAAAGTCGGAATAATTTGATGGAAGATATGTCATAATGATCATCATGCCCCTTAATACTCTCTGCTAATTGATCTTCCCACTCCAGTCCATAATTAATGCTGCTGCAAGACAGACACATCTCAGTCACTCTCTGCACTGGCACCCGCTACCTTTCTTTGTCCCTGACCCAAAGCAATCCACAAATCTGCTCCACCCTAAATCTTTCACCTTATCTCCAGGTACTTACCTAACCATTTGTTATGCTCCTCTACTGACTAGTGGTGCGTGAAACTATGCAAAAAAATGCAAAACTGTGAAAAATTCGCAAAACATCTGATTAATTACAAACAGCGTCTGACATATTCCTCGCTCACTCACCTCTTCGAAGTCACCTTCAAGATTTTTCTAGAGCTGCACCCCTTCTCTCGAAGTCTGTCCCTCGTTTTATCTGAATTTCTCCCAATATCTCTGCCTTTATATGAGCTCTTAAAACACATTTACGGGAATTAGCCCTTAGCTAGCAGAACATAGCTTCAGTTACACTATTTGCTGCCAAAGTCCACGCTCATTGGTCCATTGATCTTGCCTATATAATCACAATATGTCTCCTTTTTCCTTATTGATTGTAAATTATTTTGGGCAGAGCCTTTATGTGCCTGTAAGGTACACATTGAATCACACACACAAACTAGAAGACAAGTAATGAGTGAGAAGAAGATGAAGTGTCTGGAATTGTGGGACTCCTGAACTTAGTGTAAAATGTAAATTAATTCTTCATGGAAAAGGAGACAGATGTATTAAAAGGAACCACTCATACCATGATAATTCACACTGGTGTGTAGTGCTGCCCTGGAAGTGAAAATAAGCCCTGGCATTCTAAGTACATAAAAGCCCAAACAAACCCCCACCAGCCCATTAAATAATGACTTTGTATGGCATCTTACAGCAGCCCCTCTGGCATTTGCCAAAACCCTTGATTGGATGTTTGTCACTTTCCTCTGTATCAGCTACTTATTAGGGAAGGATTATTTGGTTAATCATCTGGGACATGGATCTTTTTCAAACTCATCTATACATAACTCCATAAATTCAATAAAATGTTTAGAACACAAAATAAAATATTATAGTTTCAATTGAAAATTCAAAGAAATTCAACATTGCTAATGTTTGGAGGCAGCTGTTTGCTTTTGGGAAAACTCTATATTAAAAAAAAATAGCTTTACAATAATATGATCAGCTGGGAACTCCAGAGTTTACACAAAACCTCCACAGCTCTATTGTTTCTACAGTCAGTTACACGAGGGGAACAAATATCAGTGGAAACGATTCCTTGTGACCTGCAAGTTTTAACCCCCAGGTATCAGTGATTTCCATCCACAACCTCTGGGTATTTCCCTCGGTTTCTAATAAGGACACGGCTAAACCCACTGAACTGCATGTGTCAAGGTTGTTGAGCACAATAAATGGGAACTTTAGGGTGATGTTGGCAATAGAATAAGACAATGAAGAATACAATATGGCTCAAATAGGAAAATAAAAAACAATAAATATATAAGCTCCAGACTGAATTGGCTTTCTTGCTGACAGAAGACCAGACTGATAATTCAATTTCCAGTTAATGAAAGGCAGAATAAAAAGGCATATAATTAGGAAAGAATAACAAAAAAAAAGGAAGATCAGCTGCAAGTTGCCTGATAATACCAGAGTCTTCATTATATTTACAGTTAATTTTAAAAAAAAACTACAGAAGAAGCAGACCCAAGAGGTATAGGGGCCCCTTAAGGCCCTTATTAATGAACAATTTCAACATTTATTGGTAAAAAAAGGACAACCTCTGCATATTTGGGGGGCCCTAAAATTACTTTGCTGTGGGGCCCAGTAACATCTAGTTACGGCAGTATTTTCTTCTTAAAACATGGGTCAACCCAACTGGTAGAAAATGAGTTTAGTGAGAAGAAACCATCCAGAAGACCAAAATCTGCCCCAAACCCAGTGGCATAACTATAGAGGAGGGGCCCAGGGGGGGCAGAGTAAGGGTCTGCTTCTTCTATAGCTAATAAAAAAACCTCCTCCCCAGCCGCTCTCTTACCTGTGGCAAGGAAGAGGGTAGTCGGTTGTGCAGATGTGGGTGGGGCAAAGGCTGGATGTGGGTGTGGCAGAGGCCGGGACAAGAAGGGAAGTGGGCGGAGGGATAGGGATTGGAGTGTGCCAGGCCCCTCTGAAGATTTTTTTGCAGGAGAGTCCAGTGAACTCTAGTTATGCCACTGCCCATACCTGGAGTCCTGTTAGTTAATATTGTTCTAACCCTATATCCCCTATAGCAGTGATCCTCAACCAGTGGCTTGTGAGTAACGTGTTCCTCTGCACCTCTTCTGATGTGGATTTTAAAGCATGTTCTTTAAGGCATAAAGACACACGTTTACTGCCAAACAGAGCCTCCTACAGGCGGCAAATCCACATAGAGCTACAATTAACCAATCCTGTCTATTGCCCACCCACCAGGAGCTTTTTTCAAGCTTTTGTGGCTTCCCAGCACATTTGATATGTGGATCACAGATAAAAATTAGGGATGTACCGAATCCAGGATTCGGTTCGGGATTCAGCAGGGCTTTTTGTAGCAGGATTTGGATTAGTCCAGCCCAAACCAAATCTGAATCCTAATAGCATATGCAGGACCGCCATCAGAAATCGCAGGGCCCCATACGACAAAATTTCCTGGGCGCCCACCTCCCCACCCCACAGGTCCGCCCCCCCCACCACACAGTAAAAAAACAAAAAAAATATTGGTGGCTAGGGTTCCCACATGTTCATAAAAAATAAAAAGATATTGGTGGTCAGGGCCCCCCATAAAAAAAAAACATTTATGGCCAGGGCCCCCCCATTAAAAAATATTGGTGGCTAGGACCCCACATGAGAAAAAAATTGGTGGCCTAAATTGGTGGGCAGCCCCCCTTAAACGTCCATGCCTTCCCAAAGTCAGCAGCTCTCAGAAAGATGGGGGGCCCAGCTAAGTGTGGTGTGGCCGGGCCCCCCTTACCCTTGGGGCCCCCTACAACTCTCCCCCCTGTCCCCCCCTGATGGCTGCCCTGAGCATATGCAAACAAAGAAGTAAAAAATTTTTGCTCTTCCCACCCCTAATTTCCATATGCAAATTAGGATTCGGTTCGGTATTCGGGCAAATCTTTCATGAAGAATTGGGGAGTTCGGCTGAATCCAATGGATTCGGTACATCCCTAATAACAACATATAGTTATTTCACCCAGTGACTCCTTCATGAACTCATCAAAGCAAACCAACAAACGTTATATTTCAGGGAAAGTGTCTGTGTTTTATAATTATTTTACTTCTTCTGTGTTTTTTGTGAAGGTTTTACTGACTCTTCTTGTGGTTTCAGCATTGCAAAAGACACAATTGTTTACTGGGTGCCTGGAGAGAAAAAAGTAGAAGAAAGGGAGCAGAAAGAGTAATGTGAAAGACCAGGAATAGCAGGAGCAACCTTTTAAGTTTGAGTTTTACTCTAAAGCTGGCCATAGACTCCAAGATCTGCTCGTTTGGCGACATCGCCAAACGAGCGGATCTTTCCCCGATATGCCACTAAACTGCGTGGCTATATCGGGGGTAATTCGAACGTTCGGCCGTATGGCCGAACGATCGAATTACGATGTGCCAAGCGGCTCCGACGGGTCGGTCGGGTAAAAATCCAACCTTCCCGATCGATATTGTGGCCAGATATTGATCGGGAAGACCCGTCGGAAGCCCCCATACACGGGCAGATAAGCTGTCAAATCGGTCCAAACGACCAATATCGGCAGCTTTATCTGCCCGTGTATGGCCACCTTAAGAGATGAAGAAACTTAGGGCAAGCTAGTTACTTGGAGACAACATATAGTGATTTCAGTGTAATGTAATTCATAATTCTATCCAGACGAGCAGAGTCAGTCATTCCAAAACAGCCGTCTATACGCAGGTATCAGCCGTCCATCCCCCGGGGACCATCATCTGCTTTTTCTCTGTGAATGACGACAAGGTGAGCCAAAGTTTACTGCACATTCAATAAAGCACTTTCTATTACGATCAGCATTTCTTGCCTTACAAATTGGGAAAACCCAAAAATAGTCTCCGCCATTAGATGTGGGACTGTTAAAGGGTCCCTTGGTGGGTGTCGGAGGCCTCCGGTGGAGATAAGAGATTAGATGCAATATGCTTAATGCAACTGCTTTGCCTCACATTATATCCCCACAAGAACATGAAGGAAATCTGAAGTGAAGTACAACAGCCGACAAGCAACGAGATAAAGTGTTTTGTAAAGAAAGGATTACGTTGCATGAACAGGCAAGACATGGGAATTAATGGGATCAAGTTGAATGTGATTACAATTGTGTAGAATTCTGAGAGAACACACACATTCTACATACACCAATATATATATATATATACAGTATATACAGGCCTGGACTGGCAAACTGTGGATTCTGGCAAATGCCAGAGGGGCTGCTGTAAGATGCCATAGACAATCACTAATTAGTGGGCTGTTTGGGCCTCTGTGTACGTGAAATTCCAGGACCTATTTTGAATCCAAGTCCAGACTTCAATGTATATAAAAACAGTTTGGCCCTATTGTCCACTTCAATATATATGTGTCACCTTGAAGTAGATGACAGGGCCAAAGAAGGGGATCACAACAATGGGGGAAACATCAACCAGACGATGCAGTCGTTGCCTCAGCAATAGTTTTAAACCTGTCTGATCAATATCTGTCTGATTTCAGGGCCAGCTATTAGTTGCCTTTGCTCATCGGACTGGCCCATACACAGACAGATAAGCTGCTGACTAGGACTGAAGGAGCCAAATCGGCTGCTGAAATCTGCCCCTTTAAGGCTAATGGCCGTGTAGCATTTGCACCACTGGCAGAGATCATTGCCTTGTTGGCAACCACTTGTCACCAGTGATCACCAGCTCTTATATATGCTTTTTGGTGTCAGTCTGAGATGTCACGCTTTGATGCCATCAACAGACCTCAACAAAATACAAGACCCAGCTGTCATAGAGGATGAGTTATTCATTTTAGTCTCATTTCATCAGTCACCAAACCTCTCGCTTTTGAATCCCCTATAAGTTGCTCAGTTGTTGAGAAAGCGATTGTGACAAATTGGCACCTAATGGCATGACTACTATAGTAGTACTTATCTGTTATCCACTGTGTATCCTGTGCTTGAATGGCTGCCCCCATGGCTACACAGCAGCTTGTTTATATAAACTATAGTAGTACTTATCTGTTATCCACTGTGTATCCTGTGCTTGAATGGCTGCCCCATGGCTACACAGCAGCTTGTTTATATAAACTATAGTAGTACTTATCTGTTATCTACTGTGTATCCTGTGCTTGAATGGCTGCCCCCATGGCTACACAGCAGCTTGTTTATATAAACTATACTAGTACCTATCTGTTATCTACTGTGTATCCTGTGCTTGAATGGCTGCCCCCATGGCTACACGGCAGCTTGTTTATATAAACTATAGTAGTACTTATCTGTTATCTACTGTGTATCATGTGCTTGAATGGCTGCCCCCATGGCTACACAGCAGCTTGTTTATATAAACTATAGTAGTACTTATCTATTATCTACTGTGTATCCTGTGCTTGAATGGCTGCCCCCATGGCTACACAGAGCATGTGCAGTGAATAAGCAGAAAAGAAGATGGGGAGCTACTGGGGCATCTTTGGAGACACAGATCTTTACTGCTAAAGGGCTGTGGTTGCCTTGGGCTGGTACAGAAGCACAAAACATAATGTACAACATTTCTATCTACTTCTTTAGTTAGGCTTTAGTTCTCCTTTAAAGAGCCTTGTTCCTATGCCAGGGTTACTTCTCCACCCTAACCCAACCCCAACCCCAACCCTCATCCCCAGTTCTGTGTTTCTTTATTACTGCCCAATCTGGGGTTGTACATTTGCTAAATAAAAGATCACACCAATAATTCTCCACTTTTCCAAGGTTTGAGGTTGAAAGCCCAGAACAAATAACCTTCCTATACTAGTAGCCTTGATTGATTGATTGATTATATAGTTGGCAGGACAATCAGTAACTAGTGATGGGCGAATTTATTCGCCAGGCGCGAATTCGCGGCGAATTTACGCGTTTCGCCGCCAGCGAATAAATTTGCAAACACCCGCGAAAATTCGCGGCAAAAATTCGCAAAAACGGGCGCCGGCGTCAAAAACGGGCGCCGGCGTCAAAAACGGGCGCCGGCGTCAAAAACGGGCGCCGGCATCAAAAACTTTTTTCGTCGTTTCACAAATTTTTCGGCGAAGCGAAACGGCGCAAATTCGCCCATCACTATCAGTAACTGAAAACAAGACCACACTTTTTTGCATTTCTTGTAGTTTCCAGTGGGTGAGCCCCGTGGGTATAATAGAACATGTTGTGTAAAGCAAACGAGAATCAATATCAATATGTGTCACATCTGCCTCGTGTCTCACAGACTGATCCCTGTGCTGCTCAATTTCACATCTTGTCATTGTCACAAGTCAGGAATGTGCACTTTAATTACGGGTCCTGGGAGGAATCAAATCACCCCTTGTCTCCTGGAAACACCAACACATTATTTAGGGCGTTATTTATTAAAGTACGAATGCTTAAAACTCGAAAAGAAAAAATTTTTTTACTATAAAATCCAAATTTGTAGTGGAAAAAAAAACTCGAAATTTATGAGATTTAGGGGCAGATTTATCAAGAGTTGAAGTGAATTCGAGGGAATTTTCGAAGTAAAAAAATTCGAAATTCAAAGTAATTTTTTGGATACTTCGTCCATCGAATAGGATACTACGACTTCGAATTTACTTCGAATTCGATTCGAAATAAAATAGTTTGAATATTCGAATATTCAATGTCTCTTTAAAAAAAACTTCAACTTCAATACTTCGCCAAAGTTCTATGTTAGCCTATGGGACCTTCTAGACCATTTTTCTAAGTCTTTACACATCGAAGTAAAATTGTTCGATCGTACGCTAAAATCATTCGAACCGTTTGATTTGAACGATGTTATCATTCGATCAAACATTTTTAACTTTGATCGTTCGATGGCCAAATTCGGTGAAAAATCCATCGACTTCGAAGTCGAAGTATTTTAATACGAGGGTCGAATTTCGAAGTATTTATCACTTCAAAGTTTGACCCTTGATAAATCTGCCCCTACATGTATTATACCCCGAGGATGCAAAAAGTCTGAATCCGAAAATTTGACATTTCAGACTTGCCACGGTTGTATATACTGGAAGTCAATGGGAGAAGTCCCTATCCTATTTGGAAGTTTCTGCGGTCTGCGCTGGAATTAGCCCGAAAATCTGACCATTTCAGGTTTTTCGGGCAAAAATCCGAAAAATTTTGACTTTTCTGGAAAATGCCCAAAAAAATCATATGATTTGGAAAAAACTCGTACGATTTGGGTCTTTGCTCGATTTTATCATGTTTTTCCCCAATCCGATTAAATCAAGCTTTTTTTTAATAATAAATAAGATCAAATCAGGGATTCTAGTTTAGTCAGACTTTATTTAAAAAAATATCCCCTAAGGGGATTATTTACTAAACTCCGAATGCAAAAATCACAAAAATTATTATTTTTTTTTATATAAAATCAGACTTTTAAAAAATCACAAATTTTTCAGAATTTATTAAACCCCGAGGAAGGAAAAGTCTGAATCTGAACAATCTGGCATCTCAGACCTGTCGTGGTTGCATATACACTTAGGGGCATATTTATGAAGGGTCGAATTTCAAATTTAAAAAACATTGAAATTCGAATTCAAAAAGACCAAATGAATTTAAAGGGATCCTGTCATCGGAAAACATGTTTTTTTAAAAACGCATCAGTTAATAGTGCTACTCCAGCAGAATTCTGAGGCAGCTGGGAAATTGACAATATGTCTAGCCCCATGTCAGATTTCAAAATTGAATATAAAAAAATCTGTTTGCTCTTTTGAGAAATGGATTTCAGAGCAGAATTCTGCTGGAGTAGCATTATTAACTGATGTGTTTTTCGAAAAAACATGTTTTTCCATGACAGTATTCCTTTAACTTTTAGTATGTTATAGAATGGCTAATTCTAAGCAACTTTTCAATTCTTCATTTTATCTGGTTTTTAAATTATTTGTCTTCTTGCTCTGATTCTTTCCAAATGGGGGGTCACTGACCCCATCTAAAAAACAAATGCTCTGTAAGGCTACAAATGTATTGTTATTGCTGTTTTTTATTACTCATCTTTCTATTCAGGCCTCTCCTATTCATATTCCAGTCTCTTATACGTACATAGAGTCGTGGTGAAGGGCTATGTTGTTGACAGGCAGTCTTTGACCTGGATTGGAAAGTCCTCTTGTGATTGGTCAACTTTGACTGATATGGAAATGAAGGAGATTTGGTGGGTTGTTCTCTCCCTATGATATAATGGGATAGCGGCAAAGTCAAATTGTCATAGAGCCTAGGCAAAGGGATATGTTGTTGACAGGCAGTCTTTGACCTGGATTGGAAAGTCCTCTTGTGATTGGTCAACTTTGACCGATATGGAAATGAAGAACACTTGGTTGGTTTTTCTCTCCCTATGGTATTATGGGATAGCAGCGATGTCAAATTTTCATAGAGTCTTTGCAAAGGGTTATGTTGTTGACAGGCAAAAGGCGATGTTGTTTCAGTCTTTGACATGGGTTGGAAAGTCCTCTTGTGATTGGTCAACTTTAAACGATATGGAAATGAAGAAGACTTTGCCGGTTCACAGGTCAACACATGGCCATTTGTTGGAATGTTAGCTTGTATCATGGGAGTGCTTAGGCAATGGCTAATTTGCCATAGAGGCTAGGCAAAGGTCCATGTGACTGACAGCTCTTGTCATAGAAGGCTGTGGGTCTTTCTATTCTTTTGTATGGCAGGGAGGAATCTATAGTAGGCAAAGGGCTATGTTATTTGACAGGCAGTCTTTGACATGGATTGGAAAGTCCTCTTGTGATTGGTCAATTTTGACTTATATGGAAATAAAGGAGACTTGGTGGGTTGTTCTCTCCCTATGGTATTACGGGATAGCGGCAAAGTCAAGTTCTCATAGAGCCTAGGCTAAGAGCAATGTTGTTGACAGGCAGTCTTTGATCTGGATTAGAAAGTCCTCTTGTGATTGGTAAACTTTAACGATATGGAAAGGAAGAAGACTTTTCCAGTTTTTCTCTCCCTATGGTATTACAGGATAGTGGCGAAATCAAATTGTCATAGAGTCTAGGCAAAGGGATATGTTGTTGACAGGCAGTCTTTGACCTGGATTGGAAAGTCCTCTTGTGATTGGTCAACTTTGACCGATATGGAAATGAAGGAGATTTGGTGGGTTTTTCTCTCCCTATGGTGTTACGGGATAGCGGTGATGTCAAATTGTCATAGGGTCTAGGCAAAGGACTATGTTGATGACAGGCAGTCTTTGACCTGGTTTGGAGAGTCCTCTTCTGATTGGTTAATTTTGACCGATATCGAAATGAAGAAAACTTTGTCAGTTTTCGCTCCCTATGGTATTATGGGATAGGGAAGTCGAGGCTTACTAGGCACAGATCAACACATGACTATGTGTTGGAATGTTAGCTTACATCATGGGAGTGCTTAGGCAATGGCTAATTTGCCATAGAGGTTAGGCAAAGGGCCATGTGACTGCAAAAGATTGCTGAAACTGCAGACTGGAGAGCTGCTGAATTAAAAGCTAAATAACTCCAAAATTAATAAAAAATTATAAAAAATTAAAACCAATTGTGACACTCTCTGTGTCACACTATGGGGTTCATTGTATTTATTAAAGTCTAAAAATAAATAAAAAATTATATTTCTAGTGGGGGGAAAAAGTAAAATTTTTCAAAAGGTAATATACCCTGAGGATGGAAAAAGTCTGAATCTAAAAATCTGGCATTTGAAACCTGCCGAGGTTGTATATAAGTCAATAGGAGAAGTCCCTATCCTATTTAGACGTTTTTGTGGTCTGCACTGACATTAGCCCGAAAATTCGACTATTTCGGACTTTAAAATTCTGGCTTTTCGGGAAGAAGCCCGAAGAAATTAAGAGATTCGGGGAAAACTCTGAAAAAAACATACGATTGTGATCTGTGCTCGCTTTTATTGAGTTTGTGCCGGATCCAATTCAATGGTGATATTTTTATTAATAAAAAAGGTCAAATTGGAGATTCTAGTTTGGTCAGACTTTTTTTAATTTAATACTCAGAAAAATTTAATTTTAATAAACTAAAAGTTAATGTAGAGGTGAACAACCACTTTAAAAGTGATATGTTTTTGGTTGCTGGGGTCAGCGACCCTGACAACCAGCTAGTATTTTCTGGTAACAAGCCAATCTCCAGAAAGCCAAAGTTGTACTGAGGTTCTGGGAAATGTTGGGAAACATTAAGTTGCCCAGTGCACAGGGGATAAATGTGGAAGGTACAGGTGCACTGCTGGTTATCCATACTGGAAAGATATTTGTTTGTGTATAAGGAAAAGGGAAATTGCTTTGTGCATTGTATTGTGCACTTAATTACAGGCTAAAAAGCAGTGAAAGGGAGGGACTTTGAAAAGAAGAGGAGAGGAAAAGACATAAATAATAAACATATGTAAGTACATACAAGAGGTCATTGATACAAAATTGTGCTTTACAGTAAAGCAGGCCCAGCAATGCAGTAGAGAAATCTTTAAATAATACAGTAATCAGTCCAAATCTGATTCTAAAGCCACTGAGGACTAAGATAATCTCAAGAGTTAAACATGTGTTACGTCAAAATCTGTATTTAAACTTTGTGGTTTTCTGGTCTGGCCGTGAGACTTTCTACTTCTTCTCAACGTCTCCAGTTGTGTTACTGTTATTCACTGTTATCCTCCTTATTTGTCCTTCATATTCCGACTGTTTTCCACAATTGCCCCAACATTTAGTTCATATATTTTTTTATGCAACGATATTTGTGACTGTTAAGTTAAAGTTCCGTGCATAGATGTAATGGTCTAGTGCCAGGATTCATTTGTGTACAGTATTAGTTCTGCTCACTGCAGATATCTCTCTGTACAGACTATGAGCAAACTTAGGGACTGTTCCTGCTGAATTGTGCTTAGTACAGGGAATACCTATGCTGCCATAGTTTTATGGGATCTCTCTGTACAGACTATGAGCAAACTTAGGGACTGTTCCTGCTGAATTGTGCTTAGTACAGGGAATACCTATGCTGCCATAGTTTTATGGGATCTCTCTGTACAGACTATGAGCAAACTTAGGGGCTGTTCCTGCTGAATTGTGCTTAGTACAGGGAATACCTATGCTGCCATATTTTATGGGATCTCTCTGTACAGACTATGAGCAAACTAAGGGGACTGTTCCTGCTGAATTGTGCTTAGTACAGGGAATACCTATGCTGCCATAGTTTTATGGGATCTCTCTGTACAGACTATGAGCAAACTTAGGGGACTGTTCCTGCTGAATTGTGCTTAGTACAGGGAATACCTATGCTGCCATAGTTTTATGGGATCTCTCTGTACAGACTATGACCATACACTATAGACGTGAGCCAATTTGCTAAGAGACCATACACTACAGTGCAATTGATTTGGGGCAGTGTCAGGTAGAAGTCAGGTTGATAAGAGGCGACACACAGTGGAAATAAAGCAGTTTAGTAAAAGAGAGAGTCCAATAGAGAAGAGAGCAGTGAGTGTGAAGTGTAGAGCTGGTATAGCAGTGAGTTTGCTGGGATGATGATGATGATGACGACGACTAGCACATACAGAAGGAGAGAGAGGAAAGTCAGTCAAGTTAAATTGGGTCGGGCCCAGCTGTGAGTCTTAATGGCTTTTCCTGCCTGTGTTGCTTCTATATTTTATCCACAGACAAACTCTGCAAGTTGCAACTGAGCGAGGTCTTCCCAAGATCTGACCCCAGCGCCTGAGTGTCTGACAGCGGCCAGAGAATAAGAGACACCCCGGCTCCTCCAAGCTCAACCCCTCAGCATCTATTTACTAATGTCACCCGCACCTCATTCATTATTATCTCATTCATTATTATCTCATTCATTATTATCTCATTCATTATTATCTCATTAATATGCCACTGACACCCCCATCCATCTGATCACTGGCACCTTTCACCCCAACAACTGCTGCAGAGAGTCTGTATGAAATATTATTCACTTCTCTGTTATCTGTTCTAATTGTCTGTCTGTGCGCCTGGGATAGCGCTCTGTCTGCGCCTCATGTACTACTACTAACATCCGGTGCGCTGTCACTTTAATTATACACTTGTGTGTGTTACAGTCTATGTATCACTGTGTTTTGTCATGTCCATTTCATTCTATTTCTATGGGCTTCAACTGCGCCTCTGTCCCTGTATGCGACATACTTCTGTTTCTTTAATATAGTGTATTTATTCTATATAGTATGTATTCCACTGCTTTATAATACTAATACTAACCTTCATTATTGTTGTATACATTGTTGTAATGTTTGTGTGTCAATAATAATTGTGTCTGAATGTTAATGAGTCTGCATCATAAATACTGTAAATATCAATAATTTGACTCTATAGTGCATGCTAATAATAGAAATGTTATATATGTGCTATATAGATAAATGTTAATAAAAAATATATATATATAATTTTGCATATAATGATACAATAATATGTGCATATGTGCTACGAACTACAATTATATATATGGTCTGTATGCGAAGTACTAATAGTCTATTATTATTATTATTGACTGTGTTATAGTATTATATTATTTTAATATCATTTTATATTATTATTCCTGTGTTATAATGAAGTGTAAACAGGTTGTGTTACTCACGTGTAATGAATAAGTAAAACGTGTCTATTGTGACATTATAATTATAGAAACGTTGTCACTTTGCAATCGGGCGATTGTGTTTGTGCGAATAATCGAGACAACTGAATTTCCAATTTTAAGGAAAATATTAAACTGTCGGATACAGAAAAAAAAAGCTGTTTTATCGAGTAAAGTTTATTTGGGCTGTTATCAGTACGTTTTTATGTTAAAATTATTTATATATATTTATTTTTAATATAGTATTTATAATATATAATGTTAAAAGTAGATGTAAAAGTACAACATTCATTTTCAACGAATTTGGAGTGTGTTGAAACGAAATGTTCGAATTGCAACAAGAAAAGAGGTCACAGTTATGACAATTGTATAAGTTCGTGTAACAATAAAACGAAACTCTATAATGGGATATAGGAAACAAGCGCATTGTTACATTATGTGAGTTGTGTTACAGATAATTGTTTTGTGATTGAAACACAGTGTAAAAGAAAAAGGCCAGGCAGCTGCTTATTTATTCGTCTGAGAACTAAACGAACAACATTCATCGGTTACATCTGCACCTAAAAAATCAGGAAAAATTAAACAAAAACAAATTGTAAACGAATATAAAAGACTCCCGGTTTCTCTTTTTAGTTCGTTAGTGGTTTGATATGGAGAGAGCTGTGGCCTATAGGAGAGTCTGATTGTGGACAAATAATATATTCACACTTTTAAGATCACTCCAAACTTATAGGGGTCGTTCACCTTTAAATTAACTGTTAGTATGACGTAGAGAGGGACAGTCTGAGACAATTTCCAATTGGTTTTCATTTTTTATTTGTGTTTTTTGAGTTATTTAGCTTTTTATTCAGCAGCTCTCCAGTTTGCAGTTTCTAAATGCCCCTAGCAACCATGCAGTGATTTAAATGAGAGAGGGGGGTACACATAGGAGGGGGACTTGAATAGAAAGATGAGTAATAAAAAGTAGCAATAACAATACATTTATGGAGTTTGATATTTATGTATTTATTTATTTATTTATTTAATTTTTTGGCGTTTGATTTTTAGATGAGTTCAATGACCCCCTTTTGAAAGCTGGAAAAAGTCAGAGAAAAAAAGCAAATCATTTAAAAAAACTATAAAAAAAGAAGACTAATTGAAAATTTGCCTAAATCCATATTCTGTTATGCCAACAACCCAATATGCAACATGCAGGGGCAGAAATACAGAGGAAGCAGACCCTGAGGCTGCAGGGGGACCCAGGGGGTATAGGGGTTCCATGAGGCCCTCATTAATAATGAATAATTGTAATATAAATTGGTAAAACAGGACAAACTCTGGAGAGTTTGGGGCCCCTCAAATTATTTTGCTGTGGGGCCCAGTAACACATAGTTAACCACTGCAAGCATACACTCAGTATATATATATATATAAAGCAGCTAGTAAGTTGCAGGTAAAACTTAGTCCCTTTGTAAAATGTATAATGAAGCAATAGAATTCTTAATGAATCAGATGAAAATTGAGCATAGGACTGGCCAGATATGGGATGACTTTGATGTAGTTGTTCAGCTTAAATATATTGTTGTTTAAAGGGTAAGGCATTTTTTAGTAGCAGTAGCACAAAATGTCTCTGTCTTAAATATATTGATAATGGGTTGAGTGCAGAGGACCTCTTGTAGTTGACTATATATATATATATATATATATATATATATATATATATATATATATATATATATATATATATATATATATATATATATATATATATATTATGGGAGTACAAATTGTAAGGCACACCAGGGTACACTCCCATAGAGCAAACACACAGCCACAAACTCACAAGAGCAGCCACACACACACACACACCTGTTGGTCAACTACACAATCACAGCAGCGGACAAACAACATTTATGGACAATAAGATTCCCATCAAAAAGAATATAAATTAAAGGCATACTCTCATGAGAAAACATGTTTTTTCAAAACACATCAGTTAATAGTGCTGCTGCAGCAGAATTCTGCACTGAAATCCATTTCTCAAAAGAGCAAACAGATTCTTTTATATTTAGTGGGGCTAGACATATTGTCAGTTTCCCAGCTGCCCCCAGTCATGTGACTTGTGCTCTGATAAACTTCAGTCACTCATAACTGCTGTACTGCAAGTTGGACTGATATCACCCCCTCCCTTCCCCCCACAGCAGCCTAACAACAGAACAATGAGAAAGTAACCAGATAACAGCTCCCTAACACAAGATAACAGCTGCCTGGTAGATCTAAGAACAACACTCAATAGTAAAAACCCATGTCCCACTGAGACACATTCAGTTACATTAAATAGGAGAGATAACAGCCTGCCAGAATGTAGTTCCATCCTCAAGTGCCGGCACAAGTCACATGACCAGGGGCAGCTGGGAAACTGACAAAATGTTTAGCCCCATGTCAGATTTCAGAATTAAATATTTAAAAAATCTGCTCTTTTGAGAATTGGATTTCAGTGCAGAATTCTGCTGGAGTAGGACTATTAACTGATGTGTTTTGAAAAAACACGTCTTCCCATGACAGTATTCCTTTAATTACCTAAACCACTTGCTCTTAATAAAGAATAACAGGCTAAGTGGCGGTTTACCTTAAAGGTCAACTATAAGCACCTTTTCAATTGATCCTCATTATTTATTTATTCATTTATTTATTTATTTTATAGTTTTTTTAATTATTTGCCTTCTTTCCCGCTTCCAAATGGGGGGTCACTGACCCATCTAAAAAACAAATGCTCTGTAAGGCTACACATTTATTGTTATTGCTACTTTTTATTACTCATCTTTCTATTCAGTCCCTCTCCTAATCATATTCTAGTCTTTTATTCAAATCAGTGCATGGTTGCTAGGGAAAGTTGGACCCTAGCAACCAGGTGGCTAAATTAACAAAATGGAGAGCTGCTGAATAAAAAACTAAATAACTCAAAAACCCCAAATAATAAAAAATGAAAACCAATTGGAAATCCCTCTCTACGTCATACTAATAGTTAATTTAAAGGGGAACAGTCCCATTAATACTATCAGCAATTCCCTTATCAACACACGTTTCTTTTTGCCTTATAGAATCTATTTTGGATGATAAAAGAAAATGAATGTTTATTAGTGAAAGATGCAAAATAAAAAGATGTGGAGCATGAAAACAAATTCACTGCATGGACTAAGCAATTAGTATGTTTTAACTTGTTTTGGGAATTGTTTAGTGGAATCCAAATCTCCCCCTAGAAAAACCTCTAAAGTCATTACTGTAGGGCTGGAAGCTTATTGTCACTATTATATTATATATAATATTATATATATATATATATATATATATATATATATATATATAATTCAGTAAGCAGGACCCGCACTCGTTCAAATTCAGTGAAATAAAAGTGTCTTTATTCACAGGTTCATTTTCCAACGTTTTGGTCCTCACTGGGACCTTTTTCATCCTTGAAAAAGGTCCCAGTGAGGACCGAAACGTTGGAAAATGAACCTGTGAATAAAGACACTTTTATTTCACTGAATTTGAACGAGTGCGGGTCCTGCTTACTGAATTGTATTACACTTTGACCAACGCACCAACATCGATTGAAACAGATCCGGAAGGAGTGCGTCCACTGAACCGACAGTATATATATATATATATATATTATATTAGAATCAAGAATTTATCACACAATAAATAAACACAGACATCAGACAACACTTGTCATATTTAAAAATATTTCGACTTTACTTTTAACTTAAATTCCATTTTCTAGTTGCTGAGTCTGCGTGTAAATATATAAAGTGCCTTTTTAATTAAATATACACATGAGAATATGTTATTGTAGTGTGTCCATATACAGTAACACAATTGTGTGGAATTTAAAGCTACACACTGACCGACACACAACCCCCAGGGGCAGAAAGTGTTTCTTTTAATCTTATCTGGACATTAGTGACAATGTGAGTAGAACACAAACTGCACAACAATGATCCAATGACACATAATTAAGTCCGGCGCTGGAGAGGTTAAATGATCAGCTTCTTATTGTTGTTACAGAGCTGAATACAATTAACCCAGGGAGGATCTCTGCGCATTCAATTGTTCTGCTTTTAGTTTTACAATGAAATAGTCTAATAAATAACAACGGATTGGATTTGACAAGTAAAGATCTCCCCCATTAACAACTAATAATGGCACTAACAGAACGAATAATAAAGCTAATAAATCGTATAATGAAAAACAATGTATAATTATAATATAATTTATGTGAACAGTATGAAGGTGCACACAGACACTTGATATCTGATCGTATTTGTAATAGATGAATCAATTTAATTGTATTTTTTTTAATTATTTTTTATTTTATTTTTTAATTTTATTTGTAATATATGAATAATTGTAATCAGTTTTAATTTACTGATCGCAGTTGTTTTGCGAATAACTTTTGCCTCAATGGGAGGCTCGAAGGTAAATCTTGAGATTTGTTATGGTCAAAATAAAATGAAAACAGTAAATTATAAAGTGCAATTTTCATTTTGCCTTCATGCTATATAGAATATTATCCTGCAGATTGCACTGCCCTATCTATTATAGGTTTTTATTCAAGAAAGGGAGCTGATTGGGAAATAACTGGTGCCACAATATGTTTTATGGATGTTGGTCTTGATAGTAAAGGATTTATGCAAATACTGCAAATATATAAAAGTATATAAAAGTATAAAAGGATAGATAGACAGAGAGAGAGAGAGAGAGAGAGAGAGAGAGATGATACAGAGAGAGAGAGAGAGAGAGAGAGAGAGAGAGAGAGAGAGAGAGAGAGATGGATAGATAGATGATAAAGAGAGAGAGAGAGAGAGAGAGAGAGAGATGATACAGAGAGAGAGAGAGAGAGAGAGAGAGAGAGAGAGAGAGAGAGAGAGAGAGAGAGAGAGAGAGAGATGGATAGATAGATGATAAAGAGAGAGAGAGAGAGAGAGATAATAGATGATAGAGAAAGAGAGAGAGATGATAGAGAGAGAGAGAGAGAGAGAGAGAGAGATACATGAGAGAGAGAGAGAGAGAGAGAGAGAGAGAGAGATGATACAGAGAGAGAGAGAGAGAGAGAGAGAGAGAGAGAGAGAGAGAGAGAGAGAGAGAGATGGATAGATAGATGATAAAGAGAGAGAGAGAGAGAGAGATAATAGATGATAGAGAAAGAGAGAGAGATGATAGAGAGAGAGAGAGAGAGAGAGAGAGAGATACATGAGAGAGAGAGAGAGAGAGAGAGAGAGAGAGAGAGAGAGAGAGAGATACAAAATGTAGATTCACACTGGGACTTGTTATTAAAAACAATATTTTATTAGAACATATTAATAAAAGCAGGCCAACGTTTCGGTCCCCTTCTATGACATTTATATATTATATACAAAGCAACAAACGAGTGAGATTATAATACACTCGTAATATTGGGGAAATGGCCCAGGTACATCCAAAAGAAATGAATATCCACATGAGAGACTGGAGCACTCAGGGACTTGTGAATTACTGAAAGAAAATTCTAATGTAATGGTTTTATTTTATTTCGATTTCTTATCCAATTAGTCTTTACTTATTAGAAGTGCAGGGTTTAACGTGACACAAGAGGCAAATGCATTGGGGAAAACATTGTATACAGTCGGATGATTGATATAAAAAAGGACTAATACAATAGAAATCCTAATGATGTCTCAGCTCTGCAGCAAAATAAGTAAATAAGTAAATAAACTATTCTCCTCCATAGAGAGAGACAAATGGTGTTTAAAATGAATTGTTTGAAATCAGGGGCTGGTGGCAGCTCACTATAAAGTCATCATGGGGGAATGACTGGGGGTAATGGGGTTTTAATTGCAGATCACATGATAGGTTTTTGCTTCATTCTGTCAAGTCATTGAATCTGGTCATTTAACCCCCAGTGTGCCTAAGATTTGTGTAGAGAAACCCTCCCCCCTACCAGGCTGCAGGGATGAGAGGAGGCACAGAATGGGCTCTATATGGAGGGATAACATAACATACATATTTCAGTTTCCACTGGGGAAGCTTGGACTTTGGCTGCTGTTTTTTTTTTCTTAAACAGGAATGAAGTCTGGCGCCTGCTGATGGTGCAACAGATATTAGACCCACGTGATAGGGAAAAGGCAGTGAGTAGGAGGCAGAGAGTGAATGAGACAGGCAGAGAATGCATGAGACAGACAGAGAATGCATGAGACAGACAGAGAATGCATGAGACAGACAGAGAGTGCATGACTGAGACAGGCAGAGAGCGAATGAGACAGGTAGAGAGTGCATGAGGCAGGCAGAGAGTGAATAAGACAGGTAGAGAGTGAATGAGACAGGCAAAGAGTGCACGACTGAGACAGGCACAGAGTGAATGAGACAGGCAGAGAGTGAATGAGACAGGCAGAGAGTGCATGAGACAGGCAGAGAGTGAATGAGACAGGCAGAGAGTGCATGAGACAGGCAGAGAGTGAATGGGACAGGCAGAGAGTGAATGAGACAGGCAGAGAGCGAATGAGAGAGGCAGAGAGTGCATGAGACAGGCAGAGAGTGCATGAGACAGGCAGAGAGTGCATGAGGCAGGCAGAGAGTAAATGAGACAGGCAGAGAGTGAATGAGACAGGCAGAGAGTGAATGAGACAGGCAGAGAGTGAATGAGACAGGACATGAGCCTCCCTTCATGTGATTTGTGATCCAGGTCCTTTGAACAGGACAGGATTTATTCAGCAGCCACATCATCCCCAGATGACTGTATCCTACCCATGAAGGTTGGTCAGATTCTCTGATATCAGATTAGTCCATTTACTGACTAGAATTACATGGACTTGTGCAGGGATTGTATGAGCATTGAATGTGTCTCTCTCTTTGGGGAGGGAGAGGGTCTCCGTGAGATTCATTCACATTGAAAGTGGGATTGTTGGGTTCTGACTTGAGAGAGGGGCTTGAGATGGGTCAGACTGTGGGGTAGCCCAGACTTGTCTCTGCCCCTCTCTTATCTCACTTTATCTTCAGATTATCTCTTTTTGGGCTTTCATCCTAGATTGTCAGAGAGAAAGAAGGGGACAGATACTAAGAATGAGGGGGGGGGAGTTGTACCTGTCAGATTAGAACAATCTAAACCAATATCCCATCAATTCAGGGTGAGGATAAACTGAAAGTGATTGTTACAGCTAAACACAAATTATATCTTTAAAAATAACTATAAATATACTTATACTCTAAATCTAAAGATCAAAAGATCAATAAGTCTATTTTACCACTATTATTATGCGTATTGGTTAGTTATTTATGTTGTTTCTGTGCGTATTCGTTATTTGTGTTGTTTCTGTGCGTATTTGTTATTTGTGTTGTTTCTGTGCATATTTGTTATTTGTGTTGTTTCTGTGCGTATTTGTTATTTGTATTTTCTGTGCGTATTTGTTATTTGTGTTGTTTCTGTGCGTATGTTATTTTTGTTTTTTCTGTGCGTATTTGTTATTTGTGTTGTTTCTGTGCGTGTTCGTTATTTGTGTTGTACTACTACGTTTCAGTACACAGATTAGTTCACAGTAACTTTTTAAATCACAGTTATGTAAAAGGCTTTAGTCAATTTCGCATTGGTTTTGTTCTATGATAGAAAATGATTATTTTTAGTAATTATAATAGAAGCTTTTCCATGCGTTATTTTACGCGCATGTTATTGTAGTGCTGTACAGACAGATGTTTGGGGGGTGAGGGGAATAAAGGGGGGCCCTGATAATCTCTATTACAAAGACTTCCGAACTGTGGAAATTGTCTGTTAATTGTAAATTGCTGGGGATTTTTTAGTTAAAAGGGCAAACGATTCTATGGCATCAAATAACCACTGGGAAAGTGTAGTGTGTATAATCATATTATCCATTTTTATTATCCTTTATCTAGAGACTGTTATCCCACATATACACACCCATTTTAATAATGTACAATATACAGCTGAACCCCCATTTTTCGTTTTCCAGGGGACTGAAAAAGTGTTATAAAACCGAGGAAATCAGGGAAAATGTATTACACATTATATATATTGGTGGGAGCAAAAAAACGTGGTGTAAAATTCGGGAAAACATAACAGCAGAGTGTGTACAATTGAGGTTTCAATGTAGTTAAAACCCAGAAATAAAATCCTGGGGTGCCAGAGTTACTTTCTTGACCTGAATATCTTAACTGGGCCTTGTTCAAAACTTCCTATCCTATTCCTATTAAACTTTTTAGGGACATTCTGCTGCTTTTACTTTTTAGGGACATTCTGCTGCTTTTAAAATAAACAAGGAATTTGTGACCTCATCGGTTCTATCAATTCTGCCTGAGCTACGCTAAACTCTCAATAAAAAGGAGAATAGTAAAATCGCATTTATTTTTATGGCTTATGTGGCTACTGAAAGCGTGCCACACATTTCTACCTGTCACTCCCTGAGCAACGAACCATGACAAGAGTCAAGACCTCACACGTTTATTTATTTCTACTTCAAAACAACTCACAAATATTTACCCTGGTTCCTTCCCATTGTTTAATTGTTTGGCACATTTTCTCTGATCTTTCAGTCGCGCAATTGCGCACAGATTGCGCACAGAGTCCCTTGTTTCTCTAGTTAGATATCAGCTTCTTATGTGTTTATTACCTCCCATTAATTACATATCATAGTAATGGCTGTGGGTAAAAGCTACATCTTGTATTCTTCCTAAACTAATGTGGTTATAGGAAATAAATCCAATCAATACCGGTTATTCATTTGTAGCAAATTCAAGTAAAGATTAAATGCGCATTTTATGTATCTTACTTATAAACCTCAATGGCACTCAAAGAAACATGCTAAGAGAGGTGATGTGTAAGAAAATGACACCAGGGCCCTGGCATTATTAATTCTATATTCCCATGCATTCAGAATGACTATAATGTATGGAAAATACATATTTGATATAATACCCCTGTTTAGGGGAGCTTTATCACCCAGTCTTGTGGAATGGAAAATCGGTGGCTTTTTATTCTGGTAATGTTATTAAATGTTGTTTGGCTAAAGAGCTTTTGGGGGCTGATGTGATTTGTTTTTGTTATTCTTTGGTATCAAACGTGAAGTGTTGAGATCATTAACAACACAAAGGTGAGGGGGAGGCTGTGAGACAGGTATAGTCTGTGCCCTCCTTGGGACAATAGAGTCTGCCACCTCTAGAGATGTCTCTCTAAACTCATTATTTCATCCCCAGACCCCAGGGGTGATGGGTGCCTTGTGTCCTCTCCCTTATTATTCTTCTCCTCTGTCTGACTCCTAGGTGTGACCTATAAATGTCCCAGAGGAGAGGAGGGCGCTTCTCACAGTAAACTTGGGAAGAGAAGATGAGGGATGTGACCTTCTGATTTGCTGATTGTCTCTAGATTTATCTCAGGCCTGGCTTCCATGAGATTGGGGATACAACGTGAGATATCTGCCTGGTGGTGTTATTTCTCTTGAGGAACATTCTATACACACACACACAGACTGTGGATTTTGTGGATTGAGTTGCCAGGATCAGGATGTATCAGAGTATAGCTATGGCCACTAACCATGGTCCCTCTGGCTATGAGGGGACTGGGAGCTTCATGCACAGTGCTACTGCTGCTACCTCACCTGTCTATGTGCCCACCACCAGGGTCTCCTCCATGATCCACAGCCTACCTTACCTCCAAACCAGCGGCTCATCTCAACAAGGAAGCCCAGTTTCTGGCCACAACATGTGGGCACAAGCCGGAGTGGAATCTTCTGCCTACAACCCAGGAACTTCTCATCCCCCAGTGTCTCCCAGATTCACTTTCTCCTCCAGCCCCCCTATCACAGCACCCTCCAGCAGAGAGGTCTCCTACAGTAGCCCCCTAGGCATCTCAGCTAATGGGAGAGAGCAGTACAGCAGGGGGCTGTGTGCCACCTATGCAAGCCCTTACCCAGCCTATATGAGTCCAGACATGGGTGCTGCCTGGACTGCTTCTCCCTTCGACAGCTCCATGCTCCACAACCTCCAGAACAGAGCAGTGACGTCAAGGCACCCAAACATAGGTAAGTCACCCAATCTTAATGTATCTGTCACTATGAGTCTTATTCCTCAAAATGTTGTGTTAAATAGGAGAGCCTTGAGGAAGTGCCAACTCAATGTTGTTTTCTGGAGAATTATCATTTATTATATCTATGGTATATAATTAAATTAAAGGGGAACTATCTTAAAATGTAATATAAGCTTCCTCATACTGAAGTAAGAGATAATCAGGTTTATCTTCACTATTCCTCTCTCAGCATCTGTTTCTCTTCATTCTGTCTTCATGCAGCAGTTGGGTGTCAGATATTCATTGACAGTTAGATCCAATATATCTTATAGGGGGCTCCTTTTGCCTAGAAGATGTATTAGAGCTAGTATAGTAGGACTTACCTGTCACTCTGTGTGGCTGGCAACACATGGCACTTTGGCCACTTTCCATACAAAGAAAAGCTTCACCTAAGCAGATATCCACCATCTCATGGCCACAGACTCCTCCTGGCCACAGACATGTATAAAACATTAGAAGAAAAATGGCCTCTGCACACACTTCAAAAAGTAACCAACGTGCCCGGTGCCAGTATATAATTAAATTGCACTCTGGGGTCTTGCTTCAATCTAAATCCTTTTATTTCATATATGAAATATTTTATATTTGGCCTTGGAGTGCTCCCACAACTGCCATTTTTATGAAATAAAAGGAATCGGATTGAAGAAAGACCCCAGAGTGTTTGCTTATAGAAATAGATATACAACATATATATATTATATTTTACGAATCTATTCGTTCAGAACAATTCATTTCAGCCCCACTAAGCAAAAACGTTGTTTGCAAGATTCATCTGACAATAAACTCAGAATAAATTACCGACCATGTCAAAAAAAGAATACATCTACATTATACATATAACACTGAGTGCGAAAGAGATTTTTGTTAGTACATTTAATACCCGGCAATTTTGTGAAGCTGAATTAATTTTTCTTATTAAAAAGTTTCTCCGTTTACCTTTTTTTTGTTATTCGCGCGCTGCGCAAACAGTTCAATGCGCAAAAATACAAATTCTTCCACCTTATTGTTTCCTGTGCGCTTGTTACAAAAGTTACAGTTTAATTGTAACGAACTAAATTATCCGGATCGAGCTGAGCATAGAGCAAATTGGACTTTTTTAAAGTTCGTGGGATTTAATGTAGAGGACAGAATTTAGCTAAAATTTAACCTAAAGTCACAATAATGATGAATAACAACCAGTGTCTGTATAAACAAAACTGAACGCCTTACTAATAAAATAAGCCTCGGGTTAAATTCTACATCAACCAGTTTTAAAACTTTTTTTCAAACACCAGTCATTTGATTGCAAGCTCTGCAGGCAAGGCTTTATATCCCTGCCAGAAAGCCTAATGGGTTGAACTTACAGGGTGTTTGCTTCAACTCATTTTCTTATTCCAATTTGTATATACAAGTAAAAAAAATATATATTGTTAAAAGGAACAGTATATACCATAAGATATTAAATCAACTGTAAAGATGCAAATTAGCGTCGGACAGATATAACATGTTCTGAAATTATATCACACGATTGAATATTGTGACTGCCTAATTTTAGTAAACTAAATACAATTTTTTTAAATCGCAAAGAGGTTAGATTAAGAAATCAACGCTACAAAACGCTAAAAAAAATTTCTGGTTTGAGATGATAAAGCAGAGGGGCATTAGGGCATTACAAGACAATGTAGGGAGATTATAATAAATTGAGAAAATACAGTGCAACTCTGTAAAGTCATTAAATTTGTTTTTCACCTTTTAATATAATATATAAATAGATATAAAATATTATGTAGAGAGTGACACAATTTGCAATTCGTTTTCATTTTTTATTATTTTTGGTTATTGAGTTATTTAGCTTTTTATTCAGTAGTTCTCCAGTTTGTAATTTCAGCCATCTGGTTGCTAGGGTCCAAATTCCCCTAGCAACAATGCTTTGATTTGAATAAGAGACTGGAATACGAATAGGAGAGGCCTAAATAGAAAGAGGACTACTTAAAAGTAGCAATAACAATAAAAATGTATCTTTACAGAGCATTTGTATTTAGATGGGGTCAGTGACCCCCACTGGAAAGCTGGAAAGAGTCAGAAGAGAAAGGCAAATAGATTAAAAAAACTATAAAAAAAAAATAATGAAGACCAAACAGCAAAGTTGCTTAGAACTGGCCAGTCTATAAAATACTAAAAGTTAACTTGAAGGTAGATCCAAGCCCAGGGAATGTTTCATGTTTTACATAAGAGAAATCAGTGCATCAGAATGTCCCTTGCAAGTTTACTTTATTGCTTTCCTCCTGTTAGAAACAAATAGGAGGTGACAGAGTCAATTGCACTGGTATCAAGTCACCTCCTGGTAAATTAAACATTTGTAATGTGCCCTATTTTCTGCAGGTCCAGATTCATTTTTTTTACTTCAAAGTAAAGAGACATCTACCAAACACCATGAGAATGTTATCCTGATAGTGTCTAGTAATAATACTGCAGTCTTACAGGGGTGGTTCACTTTTAAGAGTTATACAGGGAACTCTGAGTTTCACTCATGTATTATAAGGGAGAATGTACCCCCTACTGTAAATGATAAGGATATTAGAAGTCACTGAGGGGTTGTTCTGTGACCATATAAAGACACAAGGCTGCAGGCTGAGTTATACAGGGAACTCTGAGTATCACTCATGTATTATAAGGGATAATGTACCCCCTACTGTAAATGATAAGGATATTAGAAGTCACTGAGGGGTTGTTCTGTGACCATATAAAGGCACAAGGCTGCAGGCTGAGTTATACAGGAACTCTGAGTATCTCTCATGTATTATAAGGGATAATGTACCCCCTACTGTAAATGATAAGGATATTAGAAGTCACTGAGGGGTTGTTCTGTGACCATATAAAGGCACAAGGCTGCAGGCTGAGTTATACAGGGAACTCTGAGTATCACTCATGTATTATAAGGGATAATGTACCCCCTACTGTAAATGATAAGGATATTAGAAGTCACTGAGGGGTTGTTCTGTGACCATATAAAGGCACAAGACTGCAGGCTGAGTTATACAGGGAACTCTTTTGTATCACTCATGTATTATAAGGGATAATGTACCCCCTACTGTAAATGATAAGGATATTAGAAGTCACTGAGGGGTTCTGTGTCCATAATAAAGCCACTGAATGTAATAGTTATAAGTCAATGTACAATACATGTAGTATTTCCCTCTTTACATGTCCAACCACTCAAACAAAAAATGCTTTTCCTCAGCTAGAGATGTCTGTGCCATTCTAACCGCTCAAGGACACATAATTAAACACTGATGTTCTCATGCCCAGTGATAAGAGATTTGTTTTACTGCAAAGTGAAAGGATCAGTGTGGTTTGTGCCTGGCTGTATTACTGAACCTGTTCCAAAATAATGTGCACATTGTGCAAACTCCCCACTAACACAACTTACACTAGAATTACTGCATAGGCAGAAAAGGAGCAAGAAATTATGTTCTCTCAACCTAAACTTTCTCAGGGTAGAAAGAAACAGAACCTTCCCCATTTTACTAAATACCAAGGGCACAAGTGTAGAGACACAGTTTGCCCCATGCTCTAAGGGGCAAATTCACTAAAGCGCAAAGCACCGAACGCTAGCGTTAATTCGCTAGCGTTTGGCATTTTCGCTACTGCGCAAATTCACTAACGAACGCTGGCGTAGTTTCGCTAGTGTTACTTCGCAACCTTATGCCAGGCGAATCTTCGCTAGCGACGAAACTACGCAAATTCACTAACTTGCGCAGTGTAGTGAACGCTATCTTTTACGCTAGACTTCCTTCGCCACCTCAGACCTGGCGAAGCGCAATAGAGTAGATAGGGATTGTTTAAAAAAAAGTCAATTTTTTTTCTAAGTCCCAAAAAACGCTGGCGTGTTTTCTACATGATGGCTGATAGGCTGAAAAAGATGGAAATTTTTTTGGGGCTCCCCTTCCTCCCACCTACATTTCCTGACTCATGGCAACTTACCTAGACAGTGGGCACATGTGTAGGGCAAAATAAAATTTTTATTTGCTGATTTGAAGGTTTTCTTGGCATTTGTAGTGCAGATACGTGTTCCTCCATTGAAATTTGAATTTCGCGCCGTATGCAAATTAGCCTACGCTAGCTCAACTTCGCTTTATATAGCGAATCAACGCTAGCGCAACTTCGCAACCTTACGCTACCCCTGTGCGCAACTTCGGATTTTAGTGAATTTGCGGAGCCCTGGCGAAACTACGCCTGGCGAAGTGCGACGAAGTGCGGCGAAGTGCGGCGAAGTTGCGCCTGGCGCAACTTCGCATCTTAGTGAATTTGCCCCTAGGTCTCTCAGTTTTTGCCACACATATCAGTTGTAGACATTTCCAATCTGACTATTCAACATTGTGGCATCAGTGAACCAGTTGTGGGTAGAGTTGCCTCCTGCCCGGGATTTTACTGGCCTGGCCGCTAATAATTAAGCTTGATCCCAATGTTATTAATAGGAAAAATGCATAACAATATAGGAAGGCCGGTATTATTTTTCAAGAAAAGGTGACAACCCTAGTTGTGGGTGGATTTAATGTGCCTTTAAACCAAGAAAAATAAATGTTTTCTTATTCATTATTTCTAAATGAAGCGCCGCCTGAGGAACACTAAAGCGAAGAGCGCAATTGCGCTCTCTCTCAATAGCAAAGCTGAATTTCCAGTTTAAAAACCGGAAATTAGACTCTCAAAAGGTACCAGGGTGGCTTTATACCGCCCTTGGATACCTCTCCGTCTCCGGTGTTATATATTGCAATAATATATGTAATATATATTACATATATTATTATGTAATAATAATAATATATATTATTACATATATAACTTACATATAGAAGATATATATGTAATAATTAAATTATATATGCACTGTGACTAGTTTGTGTTCTATTCTATAATATTGAAAAAAAAATCCATGCTTGCAACAGGTCCCTGGGGCAAAAAAGGTTGGGGGCCGCTGGCATAGAGGGGCATTTCGGGTGCTTTTTAACCCACGGGCTGCCATTCTAGCACTTACAGTGGACTCATTTCAAATTAACAGGCTGCTGAGACAAAGTTGCAATACTGGATATACAGTCGCAACCCACACATGCAAAGGGATGGGTTATACACAGTAACGCTATGTAGAGAGTTACACCACTGAGTAATGTTTAATGTTGGAACTGATGCCTTGTCAGGGGAAGAACAAACAAAGTCATATGGGTACCAGCTTATTGGATTTTTAGGACAAGCAGAAAATGTAAATAATATTGTACAGGTAATACACATATGTCTCTCTATGATACAGTTTTATTGATGATCATTTTACCATCAGACTCACAATCTTTGAGACATATCTTTTCTATATTAACATCAAGTTATGAGGGCAGAGACTCACAGAGAGATTCTGGGAGATTAGTTGCCTGGCAACAAATCATCTCTTCTTGGGGCGACTAACCTCCCCGAACTGCCTCCCGACGGCTAGAATGTAAATCGCCCGAACTTACCTCACGAGGAAACTTTGGGCGACTTCGGAAAACGAAGTGCTGCAAGTGCCATCCTGCTGGTGATTTCAATTCTAGCCGACGGGAAGGCAGTTCGGGGAGATTAGTCGCCCGAAGAAGAGGCGATTTGTCCCTGAATCTCCCTGTGCGTCTCTGCCCTAAAGGAACCAGACTGTACAACATCATGTACATGTGTAATAGACTAATTACAAGTATCAGACGTGTTATTATTTAATACTAGTACCCTGAGAAAGTGATTCCACACATCATCTATTGTTCTATAGGAGGGACAAGACAATTAGATCTTCTAACAAAATATAATTTGACATCATTTATTCTCTTTCTTTTACTGCAAAGTCAGGCCCCCACACATATATATAAATGCAAAGGTGTTTAAAGTGTTTTGGATAATTGTTGAGTATTGTTTCGAATCCACAAACAATGCCAGTTGCATTTAATTATGTTATATTGTCCTTAATTTGCACCAAAAAGGAACTTTTCAGGGGGGGGGGGAGTATGTTAATGTTCAAATCAACATTTTTGAATGAAAGAAAACAGTATTTAAATATACCCAACAAAATAGAGAAAGCAAATGCATTGCAATAGTCAGAATTAGTTGTCAACCTGGTGGTGATGGAAAGAAATATTTTTGATTAACTTGATAAGAAATTGACACCCAACAGATAGGAGGCCCGGACTGGCAATCTGTGGGTTCTGGCAAATGCCAGAGGGGCTGCTATAAGGGGCCATAGAAAGTCAGTATTTAGTGGGCTGGTGGGGGCTGTTTGGGCCTCTGTGTACCTGAAATGCCAGGGACTATTTTCATTCTCAGTCCGGACCTGACAGATAGGGGCTGATTCACTATGGGTCAAATATCGAGGGTTAATTAACCCTCGATATTCGACTAGGAATTAAAATCCTTCAACTTCGAATATCGAAGTCGAAGGATTTAGCGCAAATACTGCGATTGTATGATCGAAGGATTATTCCTTCGATCGAACGATTAAATCCTTCGAATTGAACGATTCGAAGGATTTTTAATCCAACGATCGAAGGAATATCCTTTGATCAAAAAAAGTTAGGCAAGCCTATGGGGACCTTCCCCATAGACTAACATTGACTTCGGTAGCTTTTAGATGGCGAACTAGGGGGTCTAAGTTTTTTTTAAAGAGACAGTACTTCGACTATCGAATGGTCGAATAGTCGAACGATTTTTAGTTCGAATCCTTCGATTCGAAGTCGTAGTCGAAGTTTGAAGTAGCCCATTCGATGGTCGAAGTAGCCCAAAAAAACCTTCGAAATTCGAAGTTTTTTTACTTGGAATCCTTCACTCGAAGTTAGTGAATCGGCCCCATAGTGTGAAATAGACGGGATCTCCTTGTAAAATATAATTTATTGCAGTGAGAGGAACTGCATAGAGCCACACGTGTATTTGTATGTATAAGGGTAGAACTACATGGGCGATCTAGGTCCGATCCGACCCCGATCAAGTCGGAAGTGCCGGAAATAAGGTAAGAAATAGAAATGTCGGATGAAGGCGCAGCATGCACCCGACACGGCACGGCCATTGGATGCACGCTGCAACTACATCTGACATTTCTATAACTAACCTTATCTTCGTCGCATCTTCGTCGGATCGGACCTAGATCGCCCATGTACTTCTACCCTAAGGTAACAACAGCACACGGCTACTTATGTAAATACAGTTAAATATGTAAGTTCTGACAGTCAGTGGTACAGTCAGTAGCCTATGGGCACACAGGGTGTTGGCTCTGGCTGTTGTCAGCCTATGTATTTCTGCAGGCGGAGAGAAGCAGATCTGCTCCATTGATTTGAATCTGATCAGCCTGTATGTGGCCACACACAGCCCAAAAACTGACCTCCGCTTCAGCTCCGCTGCACACAGGCTGATGGGATACAAAACATGGTATTATTTGGAAACAGCAGAAAACCCATCCTCTCAGTAACAAGATGTGTATAAAAATTTGATCCAGAGACTGGTCTGATTGTCATTTTGGAGTCAGGAAGGAATTATTTCCCCCTCTGAGGCAAATTGGAAAAGGTTCAGAAGGGTTTTTTGCCTTCCTCTGGATCAACTGACAGTTAGGCAGGTTATATATAGACTTAAGGTTGAACTTAAAGGGATACTTTCATGGGAAAAATCATTTTTTTCAAAATGAATCAGTTAATAGTGCTGCTTCAGCAGAATTCTGCGCTGAAATCCATTTCTCAAAAGAGCAAACAGATTTTTTTATATTCAATTTTGAAATCTGACATGGGGCTAGACATATTGTCAATTTCCCAGCTGCCCCAAGTCATGTGACTTGTGCTCTGATAAACTTCAATCACTCTTTACTGCTGTACTGCAAGTTGGAGTGATATCACCCCCCTCCCTCCCCCCCAGCAGCCTAACAACAGAACAATGGGAAGGTAACCAGATAGCAGCTCCCTAACACAAGATAACAGCTGCCTGATAGATCTAAGAACAACACTCAATAGTAAAATCCAGGTCCCACTGAGACACATTCAGTTACATTGAGAAGGAAAAACAGCAGCCTGCCAGAAAGCATTTCTCTTCTAAAGTGCAGGTACAAGTCACATGACCAGGGGCAGCTGGGAAATTGACAAAATGTCTAGCCCCATGTCAGATTTCAAAATTGAATATAAAAAATCTGTTTGCTCTTTTGAGAAATGGGTTTCAGTGCAGAATTCTGCTGGAGCAGCACTATTAACTGATGTGTTTTGAAAAATTTGTTTTTTTCCCATGACAGTATCCCTTTAAGGTTGAACTTGATGGACGTGTGTCTTTTTTCAACCTGACTTACTATGTTACTTTTAGTGCAAATTAGTTCACAGTTCTTAGGAAAACAATGTGACGTATGTGATAAGCGGCTGTGACACTGACATGTACTGAATGTTCTTTATGGCTTTACATTTCCCACATAATGTAGTAACAAACAGCTCAGTGATATAGAAACTGCCACGTCCATATAAATCCAAGGACTGTTCCTTTAGTACATTCTTTATGAACACTTTAACCATAAAGTCATCACAATAAAATGGAATTTGCTAAGGGTAGGCAGTAAATATGATTAGTCCTTTTCCTGAATTGATAATAATTAATAGGCACATGTGAAATAGGGACCTCCGGAGGAAACTTCAGGTGATTTAGAGATAAGTTGGATTTCAATTACAGACAATGGAGAGGCAATTTCGGGAGATTTGTCGCCCGCAGCCAAAAATCATGGGCAACAAATCTTCCCATGTGCCACAACCCTAACATTTTGGTTGTATCATTGAAAAGACACATTTAAACATAATAGTTTGGCAAATAGCATTACAACAATGCTTCACACTTATCTGCTGATTGCAGGAACTGCCTCATTGGCTTCTTTGAAAAATATCTCAGTACAGGTATGGGATCCATTATCTGGAAACCTGTTATCCATAAAGCTCAGAATTAAGGAATGGACATCTCCCATATCATTCTCCTGCCGCGGAAAGGTACGCGCAGGGCGGGCAGATTCTGTCCAGCGGAGTTCACGGTCGCCATCTTCAGCCGATTTGGTAATCTTCGGAATGAGACCGGAGTGGCGGCGTATGTACAGTTGGAGCGCCGGTCTCATTCCCAAGATTACCGAATCGGCTGAAGATGGCGACTGTGAACTGCGATGCCCGAATTTGATCTGACTTCCATCGGCTAAAATAAGAATCGCCTGAGGGCAGGCACATGGAGTGCTTCGTTTTCCGAAGTTGCCCAAAGTTTCCTCGTGAGGCTTCGGAAAACGAAGCGTTCCTTGGGCCTGCCCCCAGGCATTTTACATTTTAGCCGGCGGAAGCAGGGGCGTAACTATAGAGGAAGCAGACCCTGCGACTGCAGGGGGGCCCAGTAGGTATAGGGCCCCATGAGGCCCTAATTCATATACAATTTCAATAAATAGTCAACTTCTAGACATATTGGGGGCCTGAAAAATTATTTGCTGTGGGGCCCAGTAATATCTAGTTATGCCACTGGGCGGAAGGCAGATCGGGGAGATTAATCGCCACAAAGAGGAGGAGGAGATTTGTTGCCTGGCGACTAATCTCCCCGAATTTGCCCATGTGGCCAGACCCTTAAAGAACGAATGCTGGGATAATCCACACAGGATCCAAAAATCGTACAAACCGTTGTTTCGTAATCTTTGCATCTATATCCAGATTTATTTCTAACTCATGTGCCACAGACCATAATTGTAATGTGCAGCAAGGTACCAGATCATAACAAAGTATTGGTGCCTTGTTTATATCTTTCATGCCAAAGTAGTAAAGCCGGCCATAGATGTTGAGATTTTTAAAAGATCAGATCCTGATCGTGAGACCACGATTATCTCGGAACGATCGTACGAAATGACCATCAACTAAAAAGACCAATTTGCCAGGAAAACAAAGGGGAGCTGCCTGCTTGGCCCTGCAGACATAGATACATTGCACTGGGACCGACAAAGATTTTTTGACCTGGCCAATCAATTTCCTGACAGATGTCGGCCGAAAAAACGTAAGATGTACGATCGTTCGAATCCCACTAACCGCACGATAATTTAGAAGCAGTGGCGTAACTAGATATTACTGGGCCCCACAGCAAATTATTTTTCAGGCCCCCAAAATGTTTAGAGGTTGACTTGTTTCTCCAATATTTATTGAAATTGTATATGAATTAGGGCCTCGTGGGGCCCCTATACCTCCTGGGCCCCCCTGCAGCCGCAGGGTCTGCTTCCTCTATAGTTACACCCCTGTTTAGAAGGATCGGTCACACTTCCCTAAAATCGGTCGTTCGGCAAGAAGAATCGTTACGTCTATGGGGAGTTTAACTCATGTCCTACCGGCCAAGGAAAGGGCAACTTTACCTCTCGTTACTCTTAAATTTGTTTGTTCTGCTCTACAGTTTGTAAAACTCACATGCACCCTCCCACCATCATGCACTAAAATAATAAATACATGAAAAGTTTATTTAAAAACTGTCCATTCAATCAAGCCGACATTCATCTCCATGGATATGGTAACACCAGTCGCTGCAGAACTTTTGTAACATTCATTCCGGGCAGATCGATAGTAACGAGTTGTAGGTTAATTATAATCACTAAATACACTCGGAAGTTTCAAAGTTCACCCACGTTCTGCAACGTTTCAAAAAAAAAAAAAAAAAAAAAGAGAGCAAAGCCAAGAAACTTTCATTGATTTGTCCAAAACAGGTGGGAGTTTGAACCAGTCCACAGGCTGCTCCTGCTCTTTCAAATTCTCCCCTTATCTGAAGCTTTGCCTATCTAATAATATATGTCATTTGAGATAAACAGTTCAACCAATTGAGTAGCAAAGTCTCAGCTTATTGCTTTTCTTTTCCCAATGTTGTGTGGCGTCATCTTATTCCATTACTCCGGGAAAGCTAAAAGTATCGCCTCTTATAACTGTCACAGTGTAAGTACCTGCAAGAATAATCTCCCTGATAAGCTCCTCCAGGAATCACTCAATGTACAATGAAATAACTTTGGATCTGAGAAAGATTGACCAGACTCTATTATTTATCAGAGTTCAGCACAGTTCACCACATATTCATCAGAGCATGAGAATAGAGCAAAGTGTATTTTAGAATGTTTATTCCCACCAATCACCATTAGGAAGGCATAAACCCCAGTCCAGATATGAGCAGGTCCCTTGGTATACTGTATACAAGATCTCTATTTGTTACATTGTAGATCAGATTGATAGTTCTTACATTGTGTACATTGTATACTCCTGCTTCTCCTTGTGCCATGGTTAAAGGAGAACTAAAGCCTAACTAAAAAAGTAAGTAGAAATGTTGTACATGATGTTTTGTGCTTCTGTACCAGCCCAAGGCAACCACAGCCCTTTAGCAGTAAAGATCTGTGTCTCCAAAGATGCCCCAGTAGCTCACCATCTTCTTTTCTGCTGAGTCACTGCACATGCTCTGTGCTGCTGTCACTTACTGAGCTTAGGGACCCACTCACAATATACAGTACACATAGGGGCACATTTACTAAGGGTTGAAGTGAATTTCAAGCGAATTTTTCAAATTCAAAAATTCGAATTTCAAAGTAATTTTTGGGTACTTCGACCATCGAATAGGCCAAAATTTGATTCAAACTGAAAAAACTTTGAATATTCGACCATTCGAAGTACGGTCTCTTTAAAAAAAACTTCGAATTCGACACTTCGCCACCTTAAACCTGCCGAATTGCTATGTTAGCCTATGGGGACCTCCTAGAATCTATAGCCAATACTTGGCTACGTTTTTAAAAGTCTAAGTTTTTTTTTTGAAAATCGATCGATAGATTAAATCATTCGAATTGTTCGAGTCGAACGATTGCTACGATCGATTTTAATTCGATTGAAAACAGCTAAATTCAAAAAAAAAACTTTGACTATCGAATTTTTTCAATTCGATGGTCGAATTTCGAAGTTTTAGCACTTCGAAATTCGACCCTTAGTAAATGTGCCCAATAGAATAGAAATGTCACAATATAAGGCTGATTAGTAATTAATACACATAATTACTACATGGCAGCACAGAAACCAGTGCAATTAGCATCAGAATTGAATAATCAGCAAACCTGTAGCATCAGCTTATATTACAGCCAGGGAAGCTCATTTTCTGCTGGATAATTAGTGACGAGCCCTAAGCTTAGCTTCTCAACAGCCAATCAGAGCCCACTGAGCATGTGAGTGTCACAGACACTTTCCAAGATGGTGACCCCCTGTGACAAGTTTGAAGTCCTGGATCATTGCTGCTATTGACAAGCTGAAACTTTAGCCTCGTGCAATAAGTTCACTATATAAAATAGGACATTTTTAGCTATATACATTTTCAGGTTTTAGTTCTTTTTTAAGCGGTAATTTCTGGGATTTGAAATCATTTTGTTTTCATAAAAATCTGTGCACTATCCCCCAGTGTCAGACAGGGGTGTCTGGGGCTTAATCTTAATCTTAAAAGGGAATGCACTCACCAAGTAATTTGAGTGGCCCCGGTTGCATCTCCCGGAACCCATTGCTGGAGGTGAAGTGCAATGAAGAAAAAACATTGGCACTCGATTAAAAATTTACTTAATTTCAGCTGTTTAAAACATCCTGGCGCATTTCGTATCCAAAGATCCATAGTGGCAGATTCACTAACGGGCGAATTTTCTGCAACGTCAGCTTAGTACCCATGGCACCACTTTGCGAGGCGCAAATACGCTGCAAATACGCTAATTCACTAAAATCTGAAGTTTTGTTCTGGGCCTCGAACGATGGCGACTTTTCAGCTACTTCGGCAGTGCGAGCATTTCATAGCGAAGATGCGCTAGCGTTTGTTTATGTGATTTTTCCTGTCATCGAGGACGGCATCGGCTAGTTAATGTGGTCCTACGACCCGTCGCTAGGGTTGCCACCTCACCCCTTTAAAAGCGAATGCATACGGAATCCACAGCCTGCAGGGCAAATTGTCACCAGGGACTGATTCGCCCAACCTTGCACAACTTCGACAGGTGCAAATGCGCTACGAATACGCAAATTCACTTAAATGCAAAGTTTTGTCCCAGGCGTCGAACAATGGCGACTTTTCACTAGCGTTACTTCAGCAGTGCAAGCATTTCATAGCGAAGATGCTCCAGCGTTCATTTGTGCCTCCCGAAGATTCGCTAGTGATCTTGCGCTTAGGTCAATTTGCATACGGCGGGTAATTTAAAGTTGTATGGACGTCTTTATTATAAATGTTGTTGCAAACGCTTGAAGTGAACACTTTTTATTACACAAGTCCAGGGAACCTTAATAAAGACAAGAGAGTTAATATAATGCCCTACACAATGTTCCATATGTTATAAAATGTCCGGAGAAAACCGCCTACCCAAAAAAGTAAGTTAGGACTTTTGCAGCCAAATTCACTTAAAAAAAGGAAAAGTCGCCAACGTTTTTGGAACTTTAATGCATTTTCGGCTCACAGGATATGATGTAAGTGACAGAAGATTGAGGAAGATCTCGCTGCTTTTTAGCACTTCGCCCGGTCTGAGGTGGTGAAGTCAATTCTGGCGAATTATAGATAACGTTCAGTAAAATCCGCACTTTAAGTGAATTTGAGGAGTAACGTCTTTTTGCCAGAGCGAAAAGTCGCCTGGCGATAGAGTGCGACGGTCTGTTTCGATAGCGAATTGCCACCTGCTAGTGAAGTGGCGATGTCCCCGCGGGTGCTCACGCTAGTGAATTGTCGCTAACGTTAGCCACTTCGCTCCTTAGTAAATCTGCCCCATAGTCATAGGCAAACGTGTCAGGATGCAGATGTTATTAAACTGCCGAAATATAGTCGATTTTGGTTACATTATACGTATACAGCAATTATTTACAGTTAGGGTTGCCAACTTTTCTGGAAAAAAATACCGGTCTATATACCGGCCTATATATATATATATAAATATATATCTTTTTTCCCTACTAATAACATTGGGATCAACCATGATTTTTACCGGCCAAGGGGCAAGCCTATTTACAATATGAAATAATGGGACGTAAATTAAAATGGCGCACCCGTCATTAATCTGTAAAGGAAAACTTGCTTTTCCCTGGAAATTTTATGCAGAATTTAGAACATATAAAATTCCATAAAGTCATGGCAACTGTTAAAGGTTTGCTAATGTTCCTGGGATAATTGTGACAGAAGCTTTTATGTATGTGGGTAATTAATTACTGTCGAGGCAAACAGATCCGACTTCAGAGAAGGAGTCAGGGGGAGTTGTGTGTGTGCTGGAGTTAGTGTGTATATTTATCACTCTGTGTATACTGATAAGGTAAATAGGTCTTTGTAATCTGTTATCTTACAACCAAGACACAAATGGGACAAATGTTAGGCCACAGAGAGTCTATTTGCTACGACCAGGTCCATATGTAACACTTTAACTGCTAACACAAAAGACACAATCTGCCACTCTGTATGACAATGCATGAGATTTCTTTAAGGGATAAGTAAACCTTAAAAAATAAGTGAATGTAAAATGGATGAGGGGGCTATTCTTAACACCAAGTGGAAAAAAAAAAAAAAAAAAAGAAAACACCTCTGCAATGTACATTCATTATTTATTTTCTTTTAATTCCAAGATATTAAGGGGCAAATTCACTAAGCGCCGAAGCGCTGAATGCTAGCGTCAATTCGCTAGCGTTGGGCATTTTCGTTACTTCGCATATTCACTAACGAACGCTGGCATAGATTCGCTAGTGTTACTTCGCACCCTTACGCCAGGCGAATTTTCGCTACGGACGTAACTACGCAAATTCACTAACGCGCGTAGTGTACTGAACGCTACCTTTTACGCTAGACTTCCTTCGCCACCTCAGACCAGGCGAAGCGCAATAGAGTAGATAGGGATTGCTTCCAAAAAAGTTCAAATTTTTTCTAAGTCCCAAAAAACGCTGGCATTTTTTCTATATTATGGGTGATAGGCTGAAAAAGATCGAAAAAAATTTTTGGGGCTCCCCTCCTTCCCCCCTACATTTCCTAACTCATGGCAACTTAACTATACAGTGGGCACATGTGTAGGGCAAAAACATTTTATTTGATGTTTTGAAGGTTTCCCAGGCATTTGTAGTGATTCTACGAATTCCTCCATTGAAATTTGAATTTGGCACCGTATGCAAATTAACCTTCGCTAGCGTAACTTCGCTTCACTTAGCAAATCAACTCTAGCGCAACTTCGCAACCTTACGCTACCCCTGTGCGCAACTTCGGATTTTAGTGAATTTGCGGAGCGCAGGCAAAACTACGCCTGGCGAAGTGCGGCGAAGTTGCGCCTGGTGCAACTACGAATGTATAATAAAAATAAATAATAAAAAAACTTCGTTTTCCGAAGTTGCCTCACGAGGAAACTTCGGGTGACTTCAGAAAATGAATCGCCGCTAGTGTCATGCCACAGGCGTTTTTTCATTCTAGCAGGCGGAAGACAGGGGGAAGCTGTTCGGGGAGATTAGTCACCCCAAAGTAAAGGCGATTAGTTGCTGGGGGTCTAAATCTCCCGAATCTCACAGTGTGGCATTACCCTAAGGCTAGGGCCACATGGGAAGATTCAGGGAGATTGGTCGCCTGGCGACTAATCGCCGCATCTTTGAGGCGACTAATCTCCCTGAATGGCTTGCTGGTATCTCGCACCGCTAGCGCTAAAGTCGCCTGCACCTATGCGATACGTTTTTAAAGTCGCTTGAAATTGCTTCACGTGGCAATTTCAAGCAACTTTGAAAAACGTGTCGCCGCATGTGAATAGGCGCAGGCGACTTTTGGGCTAGCGGATGCAAGATACCAGCAAGCCATTGGGGGAGATTAGACGCAGCGATTAGTCGCCAGGCAACTAATCTCCCTGAAATCTTCCCGTGTGGCCTAGCCCTTAAGGTCCCCATAGACGCAAAGATCTTAGCGATTTTAGCGAAATCCGACCAATCCGTCAAATTATCGTGAAGTTAGTGGGAATCGAATGATCGTACATTTTACGATTTTTCATCCGACATCTGTCACAAAATTGAGATTGGTTTTTCCTATTTTCTTTTAATGGCTGTGTATAGTGATCTTTGTTCTTTTTTATTTGTAACCTGAAAAATTATAAAAAAAAAAAAGAAAATTGATCGGCCAGGTTAGAAAAAAATGTATCGGTCCCAGTGCAATGTATCTATGTTTGCAGGGCCAAGCAGGCAGCTCCCCTAAGGGTAGGGACACACTGGGCGATTTGGGGAGATTTAGTCGCCTGGCGACTAATCGCAGCGACTTTTCTCTCTGAATGCCTCCCCTCACTCTGCGCCTGGATAAAATGAAAAGTCGCCGGCGCTAATCACACACGGCGATTCGTTTTCCGAAATCGCCCGAAGTTGCCTCACGAGGAAACTTCGGGCGACTTCGGAAAACAAATCGCCGCGTGTGATTAGCGCAGGCAATTTTTCATTTTATCCAGGCGCAGAGTGAGGGGAGGCATTCGGGGAAGATTGGTCGTGGAAAGTCGCGGCGATTAGTCGCCAGGCGACTAAATCTCCCCAAATCGCCCAGTGTGTCCCTACCCTAAAGTTTTCCTGGCAATATCACTTGAAATGGTCTTTTTAGTTGATGGACAAACGATTGTTTCGAGATAATCGTGGTCTCACGATAACGAAAAGATCTTTTAAAAATCTTTACATCCATGACCAGCTTTAGAGCAAAGACACAGGCAATGTCTCATTCTGCAAATAATCTGTTACAGTTAATCCAAGTGAATTGGATTTATCAGATAGTAATTGCGAGTTTGATTGGGATACATTATCATTAATTAGTTAGAGATTGTCACTGTGTGAGATAATGAGGGCACACAAACAAATACAGAATTTATAGGGCTTTACATCAGGAAAACATTGAGACTTCTCTTGTCCTGGGTTAAACACACACGTTTCAAACACAGAGTCGTGTACAAAGTACAGTTGTTGCCTTAGGCAAATTGTTTTTTATGGGAAGTGATTATAAAAGGTGTAGTTAAAGGGATACTGTCATGGGAAAAAAACATTTTTTCAAAATGAATCAGTTAATAGTGCTGCTCCAGCAGAATTCTGCACTGAAATCCATTTCTCAAAAGAGCAAACAGATTTTTTTATATTCAATTTTGAAATCTGACATGGGGCTAGACATTTTGTCAATTTCCCAGCTGCCACTGGTCATGTGACTTGTGCTCTCATAAACTTCAATCACTCTTTACTGCTGTACTGCAAGTTGGAGTGATATCACCCCCTCCCTTCCCCCCCCAGCAGCCAAACAAAAGAACAATGGGACAGCTCCCCAAAATTGAATATAAAAAAATCTGTTTGCTCTTTTGAGAAATGGATTCCAGTGCAGAATTCTGCTGGAGTAGCTCTATTAACTGATGTGTTTTGAAAAAAACATGTTTTCCGATGACAGGATCCCTTTAACTGTCCTGTGTGATCTGATGAAAATATATAACATTAACCTTTATTATTGACCAAAAATGATGAATAGTTGTTTGGCTTAACCAAGGAATACTAACCTAAGCTATGTACAGTTCTATTAAAGTGACACTGATCTAACTGAAGATATACTATATAAAATTTCAGTACAGTTATGGGGTCTATTATCCAGAATGCTCAGGACCTGGGATTTTCCAGATAATGGGTCTATCCGTAATTTGGATCTTCACACTTTTGTCTACTAGAAAATCATATAAACATTAAATAAACCCAATAGGCTGGTTTTGCCTCCAATAAGGATTAATTATATCTTAGTTGGGATCAAGTACAAGCGATTGTTTTATTATTACACAGAAAAAGGAAATCATTTTTAAAAATATGGATTATGGATTATTTGGCTAAAATGGAGTCAATGGCCTTTCCGTAATTCTGAGCTGTGTGTATCATGTGTTTCTGGATAATGGATCCCATACCTGTATGTAAATGATTCAGCCAAGAAAAATAATGTTCTGTTATGCCCAGTAAGCAATTGACGCGACAATTCTAGGCGTCGCTGTTGGTGAATTTTTCGCTGTTTTGCAAATTTTATGGGAAATTCGCACATTTTTTGGCGAAACGGGAGAAATTGCCCGTCACTAGTTATTTTGTAAAGTCGGATTTTAGGTTGGATTTTTAGGGGCTTATTTAGTAAACTACTACCTCTGTGCGAGCTCTATTCCCCCTTCAAGATTTGAAAAATCGGCTGAGCGTGTGCAGTACCGGACGCACGCGCAGCCAATGGGGGCGAAGTGCCCGGCTGGGGTGGCCTTGGGCGTAGCTATTGAGGAAGCAGACCCTGCAGCTGCAGGGGGGCTCAAGAGGCATAGGGGGCCCCCTGAGACCCAAATAATGAGCAATTTCAACATTTACTGGTAAAACACAGCAATCTCTGGATATGTTGAGAGCCCTTAAATGCAGCATTTTCTGTGGGGCCCAGTAACATCTAGTTTTGCCTACAAAATATAAGGGGAGCAGCCGCCAGTGAAGATTGTGTATTGTTTGACTTGAGCCTAATAATTTAGGGAAGTTTTGGGCCTCTGCAAAAAAAACAGCAGCTCCCCATCCCCATGACTGAACAGTCACATAGGCTTTCATAAGAATGCTGCACCCTAGTTACATAATCAGCTTTATAGCAAGCGTTGGGGGAAATCTCTGTAGATCTGATGCCAATGCATACCATCCAATTGTCCCGTTTTTACAGTCCAGATTTTGATGGCTCAACCCACAGTCCTGGTTTGTTACTGAAATGTCCCGACTTTCTGTTTGATCTCCTGCACTGAACAGCCAGAAAAAGATACCAAGTTTCTAACTTAGTTGGCTTCTGGCATACATAGCAGCTGCACTTAGATACTTTTGTAACAATTTAAGATAAGCAAAGAAACAATTGTAACAATTTAAGATGCGCAAAGAAATAATTGTAACAATTTAAGATAAGCAAGGAAACAATTGTTACAATTTAAGATAAGCAAAGAAACAATTGTAACAATTTAAGATGTGCAAAGAAATACTTGTAACAATTTAAGATAAGCAAGGAAGCAATTGTACCAATTTAAGATGAGCAAAGAAACAATTGTAACAATTTAAGATGTGCAAAGAAATACTTGTAACAATTTAAGATAAGCAAGGAAACAATTGTAACAATTTAAGATGAGCAAAGAAACAATTGTAACAATTTAAGATGTGCAAAGAAATACTTGTAACAATTTAAGATAAGCAAGGAAACAATTGTAACAATTTAAGATGTGCAAAGAAATACTTGTAACAATTTAAGATAAGCAAGGAAACAATTGTAACAATTTAAGATAAGCAAGGAAACAATTGTAACAATTTAAGATGTGCAAAGAAATACTTGTAACAATTTAAGATAAGCAAGGAAACAATTGTAACAATTTAAGATAAGCAAGGGAAAAAAATTTAACAATTTAAGATCAGCAGGTCTCTTGGGGAAACTGTGACTTGCAGCTTAAAGGGCAATTCGCCTTCATTAGCAAAGCTTTAATAACATAAAAACCAAAGGCTTGCTAATATGAGGACTTGCTCTTTCCTGTTCTTATCCCAATCTGTCAAACTGAGTGCTCATATAAGCAAAAGGGAAATTGTCCGTGTTGAGGCCAAGCAGTGCGCTTTGTATTGTTCTGAAAGCTGGTGGGGGGATTGTCAAGTAATTTGCAGACTATATAAAAGCTTTTTTCTTTTCCTGTCTGTTTGTATATAAAGGAGAGGGCAGAGAAGTGTCAAGAAGCCCATAATGGCAGGATTTAAAGCCAAATTAAGTAGCCGACTGCCATAAAGAAATCCAGGAGCTACAAGTTCAAACCACAGGCCTTAACAAAGAAAATATTGGCTAAGAGAGTAAAATCCTTGTGTCCTTTATTTCTACCAGGGGGTGCTGGGACTTATTGCCTGTTTGTCTTCCCATTACTTACACTTAAAAAGCTTATCACAATTCTCCCATCATAAAAGTAACAATCCACTGGCTTTATAAGCAAGATTTTCTTTGAGTAAATGTTTAATAAAACATATGGGCATGGGTCACCGGCTACTGGACATTTATCAGTTTATTTACATTAATTAACAATGAGCAACAACTGCCATGCTGATTATTTTGCAAGGCCGGAATGAAATGTAAATGGAGGAATAATAACACGATTGAAACAGTGCCTCGTGTGGCCCAACTCTAAAATACATCACAGAATAAGCATCACGGTGTACAGCGTAATCTGTTGGATTTACAAATAAAAAAGAAATGTATTTATATATTGCTCTTTCCAAATCGTGCATTATAAGAATTTATTATTATTATTAACATGTATTTATAAGAAGCTTGTAAAGAGCTGACAGTAAAGGTGTCTATACATGGAAAGATCTGCTTGTTTGGGGATATGCTCGACTTAAGGCAGGCGATATCGAGCTGATCTGATCGTGAGCTCTAGGGTCCAACATTTGGATCACAGCGCTGGTAATGCAGGTGGTTGGAAAGAGGGTATTAACCAAATGTTGCCCTCGATCTCATGGGAATTTTAAGCCCTCCCAGTTAACAGCTGACTGATTTTTGGCCAGATATCAATCATGGAAGGGCCCCATACACTGGGCAATAAGCTGCTGACTTTGTTTTCTCATGGCCATCTTTACTCACTACTCAATAATCCATAACAAATCACTGTACGCTGTTGCTGAATACCATTTTCTACTTGGGGGTGCCAAAAGTTACGCACACCCGAGTGACTTTTTATGCCCCGGGTCAGTGCTCCTATCAGCAGAAAACCACAGGCCTGGGAGTTCTTCCATCGAGCACCACGGATAGATCCAGAGTGAAAAGTCGAACTTTAACGGAATAGCCGCTATTTCGATTTACTGCACACGCGTCTGCCCTGGGAAATGTAAAAAGCGAAGAAGCAGGAAGGGGATCGAGCAGTGGTGCTCACTTGAAGAACCCCAGGGTGTCAGGTAAGTAAAAGTAGTCACTTGGGGGTGCGTAACTGTTGGTACCCCCAAGTAGAAAATGGTATTTCTTCTCCTTTAAGGTGGCCATATATGATAAAATGCACTCGTTTGGCGAGGTTGCCAGATAAACGGATCTTAACCCAATATGCCCACCAAAGGCAGGGAGATATCCGGTTATTCCAATCATTGCGCCCTAGGGCCAAACAATCAGATTATAATGAAGGAAATGGCTGCCGACGGGTAGGGTTGCCACCTCAACCCTTTAAAAGTGAACACATGGAGGCATATTTACTAAGGAGCGAAGTGGCTAAGGCTAGCGACAATTCGAGCTCCCCCAGGGACATCGCTAATTTACTAACAGGAGCAGGAGCCAATTCGCTAGCAAAACAGACCGTCGCTGGTGGTCATTCGCACTCTTGCCGGGAAACTTTTCGCTCTGGCGAACGGACGTTACTCCAAAAATTCACTAAAGTGCGGATTTTACTGAACGTTACCTCTTTCGCCAGAGTTGACTTCACCACCTCAGACCAAGCGAAGTGCTATAAAGCAGCGAGATCTTCCTCAATCTTCTGTCACTGACATCATATCCTGTGAGTCAAAAACACATCAAAGTTCCAAAAACGTTGGCGACTTTTCCTTTTTTAAAGCAGAATTGCCTGCAAAAGTCCTGACTTGAACTGTTTTTGGGTAACCGGTTTTCTCCAGACATTTCATAACTTATGGAACATTCATTTTTTAGTGGGCTCATGTGTAGGGAATTATATTAACTCTCTTGTCTTAAGGTTTCCTGGACTTGTGTAATAAAAAGTGGTAACTTCAAGCATTTGCACCAACATTTATAATAAAGACGTCCATACAACTTTAAATTACCCGCCGTATGCAAATTGACCTAAGCGCAAGATCACTAGCGAATCTTCGGGAGGCACAAATGAACGCTGGAGCATCTTCGCTATGAAATGCTTGCACTGCTGAAGTAACGCTAGTGAAAAGTCGCCATTGTTCGACGCCTGGGACAAAACTTTGCATTTTAGTGAATTTGCGTATTCGTAGCGCATTTGCACCTGTCGAAGTTGTGCAAGGTTGGGCGAATCAGTCCCTGGTGACAATTTGCCCTGCAGGCTGTGGATTCCGTATGCATTCGCTTTTAAAGGGGTGAGGTGGCAACCCTAGCGACGGGTCGTAGGACCACATTAACTAGCCGATGCCGTCCTCGATGACAGGAAAAATCAAACCTGACTGATCGATATCAGGACGATTTTTTTGCCTGATATCGATCTGGGAGTCCAGTCGGAAGCCCGAAACATGTATTTGTAGAACAACAACATATTGCGTAGCGCTGTACATATTGCGGATTTCAGCAACCAGATTACAAACTGGAGAGCTGCTGAATAAAAACCGAAATAACTGAAAAACCACAAATAATAAAAAATGAAAACCGATTGCAAATTGTCTCAGAATATCACTCTTTGCATCATACTAACAGTTAATTGAAAGGCGAACAACCCCTTTAATAGTTCTTGATTACTAATGTCTTACTGTAGCCTACCAATGACTTGGGTCCCAGCAATATAATAATATTTGTGTACAATGAGCAGCGTTACTCCCATACATTTACATTTTAATGCAGGTTTATTTTCAGGCATTTGGAGAGCCCCCCTCTTAATTTTGTGTCTCTGATCCACAGAGTTTTTTGACGATTTTTCCGAGGGCCGAGAATGTGTCAACTGTGGAGCAATGTCAACCCCACTTTGGAGGCGGGATGGAACAGGCCACTATCTATGCAATGCTTGCGGATTGTACCATAAGATGAATGGGATCAACCGTCCTCTGATCAAGCCCCAAAGGCGACTGGTAGTTTTTTTTGCTTATTTGTATGTTTATGATTACTTTTAAGGAGAAGGAAAGCTACTGAGGCAGTTTATTGCCAATAGATTAGCCACAATAGTGCAAGCTACAACGCTGTATTTATTCTGTACAATTACAATGCTTTACAGAAACTCTAGAAGTTCTCTATTTGTTTAGGATTGCAGCTGCCACATTAGCTTGGTGTGACATCACTTCCTGTCTGAGTCTCTTCCTGCTCACTCATAGCTTTGGGCTCAGATTATAGAAGGGAGGGGAGGAGGGAGAGAGGAGCAAACTGAGCATGCTCAGGCCCTAGCCCTGGAGGTTTAAGCTGAAAACAGGAAGTCTGATACAGAAGCCCATGAGTACACAATAGAAGGAAAGAAATGTGGTGTTTCTTTTGACAGAGGACTCAGAGCAGCATTGCTTTGAGGGGTTACTGGTGTATTTATATAGACCTTTCTGATAAAGCTTATTTAGTTTTAGCCTTTCCTTCTCCTTTAAAGGAGAATGAAAGGCAAATTTCACTTGGGGGTGCCGTCTTTGGCATCACAATGTAAGTTGCCTTTCCTTCTCCTTTAAAGGGATCCTGTCATTAGAAAACATGTTTTTTTCAAAACGCATCAGTTAATAGTGCTACTCCAGCAGAATTCTGCACTGAAATCCATTTCTCAAAAGAGCAAACAGATTTTTTTATATTCAATTTTGAAATCTGAAATGGGGCTAGACATTTTGTCAATTTCCCAGCTGCCCCTGGTCATGTGATTTGTGCCTGCACTTTAGGAGAGAAATGCTTTCTGGCAGGCTGCTGTTTTTCCTTCTCAATGTAACTGAATGTGTCTCAGTGGGACATGGGTTTTTACTATTGAGTGTTGTTCTTAGATCTACCAGGCAGCTGTTATCTTGTGTTAGGGAGCTGCTATCTGGTTACCTTCCCATTGTTCTTTTGTTTGGCTGCTGGGGGGGAAAGGGAGGTGGTTATATCACTCCAACTTGCAGTACAGCAGTAAAGAGTGATTGAAGTTTATCAGAGCACAAGTCACATGACTTGGGGCAGCTGGGAAATTGACAATATGTCTAGCCCCATGTCAGATTTCAAAATTAAATATAAAAAAATCTGTTTGCTCTTTTGAGAAATGGATTTCAGTGCAGAATTCTGCTGGAGCAGCACTATTAACTGATTCATTTTGAAAAAAAATTTTTTTTCCCATGACAGTATCCCTTTAAGGAGGCTGGCCATTGTTTGGAAATCCTTCCCTGAAATCATAAATGTCCCTGGGTATATTAGTCAAACTGGTTTAAAATATGCATTAGTAAATCTGGCATTGCCTCTTTTACCCCCTGCCCTAGTTTTTTTTGGTAACAAAGGTCTTGGCTAAATGAGCTCCCTGACAAGTGCTATTAAAGAATATTATGTTTAATTTATGAGGTCCACTAATACTTCCATATTTAGTCAGAAGTCAGAGTCAGAGGGCAATATAATAACAGGTGCAAAGTTTGCTCCGAGTCTAGTAACTCACGGCAACCAGTCAGATATTTGCTTTTATAAAGGAATATCGCCTTAGCCCACTTTCTATAACATTAAATTAAATGTCATGTTAAGATGTGCTCGGCATAGGGAGTTGCCTCTGATCAGTGATGTCATTTACAATACTCTATAAATACTATATCAGAAAAAGAGCACAGAAGTGCACCCGCCAGCATTTTCTAGACCTTTGCTGCTGCCATGTAAAGCCTTGGGTGGATCCAGAGGACTTTAGATACACTGTCCTCTATTAGAGACATCATGGAAAAAGATTCATTCCAGTGCACTTTGATCTAATAACTTCAGCATCATAAACAAACTAGAGGTGACTTCTTCAGGAGGCAGCAATATTGCTTAGGTGGAGGTGGATGGGCCTGAATGTTAAGTGGATTTTTCGCTGTATATAAATTTAAAGGAGAACTATCCCAAAAATGAAAATTTAATATAAGCTTCATCATCTACAATAAGAAACTTTCTATATAAAAACAAAAATTCTTGTTGGTTTTTGAAATAATCAAGTTTATCTTCACTATTCCTCTCTCAGCATCTGTTTCTCTTCATTCTCTCTTCATGCAGCAGTTGGGTGTCAGATATTCATTGACAGTTAGATCCAATATATCTTATAAGGGGGCTCCTTTTGCCTAGAAGATGTATTAGAGCTCACTCTATTAAACTCACCGGACATCATGTCTCTCTACATGCAGGGTTTGTGCAAATGGCAGTTATTTTGTTAGATTTTGTTTGTACTGGAATCAGTTATTTGAGTGAGCTCTATTACATCTGACTTCCTTTCCTAGCAGATGAATTAGAACTCACTCAAATAACTGATTCCAGTACAAACAAAATCGAACAAAATAACTGAGTTTTGCACAAATCCTGCATGTAGAGAGACATGATGGCTGGTGAGTTTAATAGAGTGAGCTCTAATACATCTTCTAGGCAAAAGAAGCCCCCCCATACAATATATTGGATCCAGGGCTGGGCCAGACCAGCCGAGCGCCCGAGGCAACCTGACTGGCCGTGTCGCCCCCCTCCACCAAGCGCACATCACCCTTCACTCAAGTAGGTGCGTGTGCACATGCGCTCAAGGAGACTCCAGACATGACTGGGGTAGGCATCAGTTAAAGGTACATGCCGGGCTACCCCCAAGCTTTGCAGGCACGTGCCTGCTCTGTCTACCCCTAGTTCCGGTCTGATCGGATCTAACTGTCAATGAATATCTGACACCCAACTGCTGCATGAAGAAAGAATGACGAGAATCAGATGCTGAGAGAGGGATAGTGAACATTAACTTGATTATTTCAAAAACAGTACAGAATATTTAATTGATTGTGTTTAGAAAGTTTCTTATTTCAGTATGGTAAAGCTTATATTAAAAGCAAACCTTAAAAATAAGTGAATGTAAAACTGATGAGGGTGCTACTTTAAGCACTTCTGTAATGTACATACATTATTTATTTTCTTTTAATTCCAAGATATTAAGGGATACATGTATTGTTAAAGGACCAAAAAATTTAAAAAAAAAAAAAAATTCATTAGTATAAATCAAAAAATAAACACCAAGACAAATAGAACTTTGCGAAGCCTTTATTAAGAAATAACTTACCGAAACTCCACTTCCGCTCCTGTTCAGAAAAGGTGACAGGGCGACCATCCATTGCGCACGCTGGATTAAGGCGACAGGGCGACCATCCATTGTGCACGTTGGATTTCTCCTCCCTGGCTATCTCTCGTGTTGTACTAACAGCATGTGAAGCGGCTGCACCTCAATGGCGTTTGTCATGGCTCTGGTTCTGTCCCTGTGTCTGCTCGGAACCTGCATGATTTTAAAATACAAGGAGCATTTGATCGGTACCGTGGTGGCCAGGCTCTCGGAGGATATGGCTGTGCGAGATATGGGGGCTGCATTGTATGTAGGATGGGGGGCCACTGCCCTGCTCCTACTTGGGGGCTCCCTACTGTGCTCCTCGGTCGACATGAAAGATGGAATCAGCAACCTTCCAGTCAAGTACTCCGCGCCCCGCATGCCCACCTACAACGGGGACTATGACAAAAAGAACTATGTGTAGTAGGAGAGGGGTTGCAGGGAACACGAGATCTTACCCACTACTGGACTGTGACTTGTACATACAGTAACTTGGCTCTTCCCTCAGGCAGTAACTTCCCCCGTGGACGGAGGGGAATATTCGGATATGGGCGGCTAGGCTCATCCCTGAAAGAAAGGCAGGCGTCCACCTCTGGCTCTCACGCTGGGATACTGTATCCCAGCAGCCTCTTTCTTCCTCCTGACAACTTCCTTGACTACTTGGTGGTCAGACTGGTGGGAAAATGACCAGCAGGTGGCGCTGTTGTAACAAAATTCATTCATATTAACAGTACAGGTATCCCTTAATATCTTGGAATTAAAAGAAAATAAATAATGAATGTACATTGCAGAAGTGCTTAGAATAGCCCCTCATCAATTTTACATTCACTTATTTTTAAGGTTTACTTATCCTTTAACTAATGATAAAAAATGTGTGTATTTAACAGTACATGTATCCCTTAATATCTTGGAATTAAAAGAAAATAAATAATGAATGTACATTGCAGAAGTGATTAAAATAGCTCCCTCATCAATCACCCTATGGGATTTTTAAACCTTCCTAATTTTCCGCCATCTATTGATCAGGCGGGACCTTCCGAGTGCCCCATGAACAGGTCAATAAACGGCTTACTCAGTTTCATGGGGCATCTCTTTTTCAGCCTGACTATGTTGTAACCATGTTGAACATGGATGAGGTTTGGGTTCTATGATAATAAACATGTAAGATATGAGTTAGAAAAACTCTGGTAGACATAAAGGGGATTAGTTATTAAAATGTGAAAACTTCTGAAAATTTTCTGAAAAATACTCACAGATTGCACAGATTTTTTCCCCTTTATCAATGCATTTTCCTGAGAATTTCCTGTGCAGGAAAAAATTTCATAAAATCGTGAAAAAATTTGAATCGTACAAATTTTTCGGATGTGGCACCTGAAAAATACGATTGTTAGCCAAAACTATTTGGATTATTACTCGAAGCCCATAGCAGATCAGGATATCTTCATGACTTCTCCCATCGAATTCACTGTGAATTTCCACGTTTCGCCACCGGCGAATAAATTCTCAGAACTGCCATGCGTCAACACTATTCGGAATCCCATTGACTTTAATGCCGTCAAAACTTACGCGGGCGTCAATTTTTGAGATTTGCAAATTTTTTGCAATTTCGTGAATTTTTTGACAAAGCGAAACGGGAGAAATTCGACCCATCACTACTTGGCAGTTCTGAGTTGGAGTACTTTTTTTTGGACTTTTAACACCCTCAAGGTTTAATAAATTCATAAAAATTAAAGTTTTGTTTTGCCAGGGAAAAATTCGGATTTTATATTAAAAAAAAGGTTTTCAGACCTTAATAAATAACCCCCAAAATGAAGCTGTACTGGGATTACAGAAACCTAACATACATACTGCCACCTAGTGACGAACTAACACATCGCAGTTGCAGAGAACACCGTTAATTTTTTACATTGCAACATTATATGGCACCGTCATTTAGATGTTTGTAAGGGATAAGTATGAATTCAGCAATTTTTCTTGGTGATGAGATTCCCTGTCTGCTTTATTTCAGTTGTAAAGTTATGCAATAATAATTGTGTTTATCTGAGTGAGTATGATTTCACCTGCAGTAGCTAAGGAAATCCCTAATAACCACTTTATATCTTGTCTCTTTCAGTCTGCGTCTCGCCGGGTGGGTCTATCCTGTGCCAACTGTCATACAACCACTACTACACTCTGGCGTCGTAATGCTGAGGGGGAACCTGTATGCAATGCGTGTGGCCTTTACATGAAGCTACACGGGGTATGATACCTCTTCTATCTTCCTAGAGGCCAAATAAATTTGCTCATCTATCCTGATAAAATCACAAGATTAATTGTTTATTAATTATGATTTGATATGGAACTGACGAGGGGGCTATTCTAAGCACTTCTGCAATGTACATTCATTGTTTATTTTCTTTTAATTGCAAGATATTAAGGGATACATGTACTGTTAATATGAATGAATTTTGTTACAACAGCGCCACCTGCTGGTCATTTTCCCACCAGTCTGACCAGCAAGTAGTCAAGGAAGTTGTCAGGAGAAAGAAAGAGGCTGCTCTGATGTTCTTCTGCTTAGGAAAGATCTGAGAAAGATTTTTAATTGTTTTATTCCTAAGCAGAAGAACATCAGCCTCTTTCTTTCTCCTGACAACTTCCTTGACTACTTGCTGGTCAGACTGGTGGGAAACTGACCAGCAGGTGGCGCTGTTGTAACACAATTCATTCATATTAACAGTACATGTATCCCTTAATATCTTGGAATTAAGAGAAATAAATAATGAATGTACATTGCAGAAGTGCTTAGAATAGCCCCTCATCCATTTTACATTCACTTATTTTTAAGGCTTCCTTATCCTTTAAGCAACTAAAAATACCTTACCCTTTAAACAACACATTCTTTGTCCATATATTGCAATATATTTAAGCTGGCCAATTAAATCCCATATCTGGCCAGTCCTACACTTAACTTTCATCTGATTCATTAAGAATTCTATTGCTTCATTACACATTTCTACAGGGTCTAAGTTTTACTTGCAACTTACTTGCTGCTTTCAAGATTAAAACTCCCAAATTTGGCTGCCCTTTTATTGGCCACCACTGGGATCACCTGACTTGTTTGTTATGATTTGATATCTGGCAATCTGCATGTTAGAACTGGGTGACTCTGTTCTCTTCTTATTCCACTGCAAAAATACATTTTTAAAAGGACAAGGAAATGCATATTTAATATTTACACCCCCAAGTAAAGAGCACCTTTCCTTCTCCTTTAAGTAGAAAGTAATATATTTCCTTGAACCTAATTTTAAAGTAGAAAATCTAATATATTTCCATGAACATAAGTATTTCTGTCTGACTTCATTGCAAAGAGTGGAAATCTGATTAAAACAAATGTGACCTTTTCTTTTGATTCCTTTTACAGGTCCCTCGGCCACTAGCAATGAAAAAGGAAGGGATCCAGACACGAAAGCGCAAACCCAAGAACCTCAGCAAGTCTAAAACACTAACAGGTATCACAAATGAACACAGCAATTAACTATATTGAAGTGCTAGTTGTTCTACGTCGATTTATTCGCACATTTGTGACCTCTATTAGGGATGGGCAAATTTTTTCGCCTTGTTTCGCAGAAAAAATTACGCCCATAGACTTGTATGGTATCGTGCTCAAAATAAAAAGACGCGTGTCAAAAAAATTTTGCCGCGTGACAAGATTTTTTTGACGCCTATATACTTTATGGGCATCGGCGACATTTCGCCGGCGGCAAATTTTTGGCAAAAACAAATGGATCAAATTCGCCCATCCCTAACCGCTATTTCCAAATGTCTCGTGTGCTCTTTTTGAGCATGCCGTGCCATAAAACTGAGTGAGACACTCAATGCTTTTTATAGCAGCTAATAGGGTGGGGGTAGTATTTAAAGGATAAGTAAACCTTAAAAATGTTCTCACCAGTCTGACCAGCAAGTAGTCATGGAAGTTGTCAGGAGAAAGAAAAAGGCTGCTCTGATGTTCTTCTGCTTAGGAAAGATGTGAGAAAGGTTTCTACTTTTATTCCTAAGCAGAAGAACATCAGCCTCTTTCTTTCTCCTGACAACTTCCTTGACTACTTGCTGGTCAGACTGGTGGGAAACTGACCAGCAGGCGGCGCTGTTGTAACAAAATTCATTCATATTAACAGTACATGTATCCCTTAATATCTTGGAATTAAAAGAAAATAAATAATGAATGTACATTGCAGAAGTGCTTAGAATAGCCCCCTCATCAATTTTACATTCACTTATTTTTAAGGTTTACTTATCCTTTAACTATTGGAAAAAAATGTGTGTATTTAATACTTGCCTTAATGCTCATTTTTTATTCCCCAGGCCAAAGTGGCAGTGACAGCCTCACTCCTTCCACCAGCTCCACAAACTCCATGGGAGAGGAAATGCGTCCAATAAAGATTGAGCCAGGACTGTCCCCTCCATATGACCACTCAAATTCGCTATCTCAGGTACTATAAACAGAATATGCCGCTAAAATTCTCTCATTCGTGAATGTAATATCATGCAATCTGTAGGGGGGCTGTTGGGAGCCAACATTGTTGAGCCAGTCTGGACAAAATAACACAACTGTGTGACTGGCATTACAATGGGTGACCCTCCTACTATGGGAGCATTAAATAGCCTCATAGCCAGGATTGCAGACATTCTCTGCTCAGGACAGGTTAATGCTATCAATATGAAGGAGAATTAACCTACTTGATCCCAGTGCAAATGTTTGTGGTCCTTACACTGTACTTTACATACATAGTAACATAGTAAGTCAGGTTGAAAAAACACATATTCATAATTTAACCCTATTTTAACCTGCCTAACTGCTAGTTGATCCAGAGGAAGGCGAAAAACCCAATTGATGACTCTCCAATTTGCCTCAGAGGGGAAAAAATCCTTCCGGACTCCAAAAATGCAATGGAACCAGTCTCTGGTCAACTTGTACTATGAGCTATCTCCCATATCCCTGTATTCCCTCACTTGCTAAACACCATCCAACCCCTTCTTATACCTATCTAATGTATCAGCCTGTACCCCTGATTCACTTCCCAGCTCTCCCTGTAACACCCCTTTCCCTCCTCTAATCTCATTGGCTCCCTCCTGTCTGCTGGGAGGAGCTACTGGTGAATAAAGCATCCGACCCTTCCTTGTACCTATCTAATGTATCAGCCTGTACCACTGATTCACTTCCCAGCTCTCCCTGTAACACCCCTTTCCCTCCTCTAATCTCATTGGCTCCCTCCTGTCTGCTGGGAGGAGCTACTGGTGAATAAAGCATCCGACCCTTCCTTGTACCTATCTAATGTATCAGCCTGTACCACTGATTCACTTCCCAGCTCTCCCTGTAACACCCCTTTCCCGCCTCTAATCTCATTGGCTCCCTCCTGTCTGCTGGGTGGAGCTACTGGTGAATAAAGCATTCGACCCTTCCTTGTACCTATCTAATGTATCAGCCTGTATCACTGATTCACTTCCCAGCTCTCCCTGTAACACCCCTTTCCCTCCTCTAATCTCATTGGCTCCCTCCTGTCTGCTGGGAGGAGCTACTGGTGAATAAAGCATCCGACACTTCCTTGTACCTATCTAATATATCAGCCTGTACCACTGATTCACTTCCCAGCTCTCCCTGTAACACCCCTTTCTCTCCTCTAATCTCATTGGCTCCCTCCTGTCTGCTGGGAGGAGCTACTGGTGAATAAAGCATCCGACCCTTCCTTGTACCTATCTAATGTATCAGCCTGTATCACTGATTCACTTCCCAGCTCTCCCTGTAACACCCCTTTCCCTCCTCTAATCTCATTGGCTCCCTCCTGTCTGCTGGGAGGAGCTACTGGTGAATAAAGCATCCGACCCTTCCTTATACCTATCTAATGTATCAGCCTGTACCACTGATTCAGGGAGACAATTCCACATCTTCACAGCTCTCACTGTAACAAACCCCTTCCCAATATTTAGCTGGAACCTCTTTTCTTCTAATCGGAATGGGTGACCTTTTGTCAGCTGGAAAGACCTACTGGTAAATAAATCATTAGAGAGATTATTATATGATCCCCTTATATATTTATACATAGTTATCATATCACCCCTTAAGCGCCTCTTCTCCAGCGTGAACATCCCCAATTTGGCCAGTCTTTCCTCATAGCTAAGATTCTCCCTTTACCAGCTTAGTTGCCCTTCTCTGTACCCTCTCTAATACAATAATGTCCTGTTTGAGTGATGGGGACCAAATATTAAACATTTTTATGTGTTTATTCTAGGCATCTGCATTATCTACAATCACAAGCCATGGATCATCATATTACCCAATGCCAAGCTTAAAACTCTCGCCACAGAATCACCACTCTACATTCAACCCATCTCCACAAGCCAACTCCAAACATGACTCCTGGAACAACCTGGTCTTAGCTTAAAGCACATGCCAACCACCGACCTCCGGACATTCACTGTACTGATTACTTATGGTTGGTTACAATGATACAACTCATCGTTGAACATGTGTAATTAAAGAAACCAAAGACTCGAACGTTTAAAAAAAAAAGTAATAAAAAAGACTTTTTTTAAAAAAAAAAAGAAGTAATTTAAGATTTTGCTGTAATAGAATACATAAAACTATATCCATTATGGAAGAGATGGAAAGACGTGTAGCTGGGATAGAAATTTGGCAACGCAATGAAGCTTCGTCCTTCACACAACTTTGGAAACCCAACTTGTCAGTGGATAAACCCTCTACAAAAGTCCTGATGTTGCGGCGTTATGCTGATTAACTCCCATTCTTTCACTATGTCATTGATTGAATCCCCCAGGCTGGAACCTTGCTAGTCGCTGTCTGAAAAGTTGTACAATTCAAATATTTTACTTTGTAATTTGGCCATTTTGTTTTATTCGTCTTTACGGCACGGAGTTGGAAATAGCTATTGTTTAGGCACCATTTGCAGGGCCTTTCTAAAATATCTCCAGAAACAGATTTTTTTGCCACGTTTTTTTTTCTGATCTCACACAACAGAGCAAGATGCCGCAGTAACTAGATCATTACCTCACTAATTACAGGCATATCTCATCCTGGATAGAATCTTCGCATCTTCATCAGTTGAAGTATTTACACTACAGGCTTATCAAAATCCACATTTTTCTGAGTATTTCAATAAAAAAAGTCTGACCAAACTAGAATCCACAATTGGAACTTATTTATTATAGAAAAAGCACAATTTAATCGGATCAGGGACAAACTCGATAAAATCGAGCAAAAAACACTAAGCGTTTTTTCCCGATTCGCTTGTTTTATTTCTGCTAGATTTATTTTTCCTGAAAAGCCCAAATTTTTTGGGATTTTTTGCCCGAAAAGTCAGAAATAGTCGGATTAATTGTAGAGCAGACCACAGAAACTTCCAAACAGGATAGGGACCTCTCCCATTGACTTCATATACAACCTCAGCAGGTCTGAGATGCCAGATTTTTTCATCCTCTGGGTTTTTTTTTTTCACTAAACATTCGAATTTTACAGTAAATAAAATCTCAAATTTTTCAAATTTTGGCATTTGGATTTTAATAAATAACCCCCTATGACTTTTGGTATTTTCCATAATCCTGGTGAGCCTTCCTTTTATTGATCATGGTATTGTTCTCAGAGCCCAAATGCATTATATATGTGTGTATATATATATATATATATATATATATATATATATATATATATATATATATATATATATATATATATATATATATAGATAACATAAATATATATATATAAACCCGGTGAGGTACATAAGAATTGTGTATATAATGTCATGCTGAGTTTATGATAAAAGATCTGTTGCTGTGTGATAATAGTGATACACAAATGCGTAATACTTTACAATTTGAAATATATAGGGATATATTTATCTAGTTATCTATAGATAGATATCCCTAGATGTACACCGTATTGAAAATATTGGGTTGATGACTTAATGTTACAGGTATGGGACCTGTTATCCAGAATGCTCGGGATCTGGGGATTTCTGGATAACGGATCTTTCTGTAATTTGGATCTTCATACCTTAAGTCTACTAGAAAATCATATAAACATTAAATAAACCCAATAGGCTGGTTTTGCCTCCAATAAGGATTAATTATATATTAGTTGGGATCAAGTACAAGCGACTGTTTTATTATTAAAGAGTAAAAAGAAATATTTTTTTAAAATTTGGATTATTTAATTATAATGGAGTCTATGGGAAACAGCCTTTCCGTAATTCTGAGCTTTGTGGATAACAGGTTTCCAGATTACGGGTTTGCGGATAACGGATCCCATTCATGTATATTCATGTAATAAGTAAAGATGTCGATTTTTTTTATTCCATTTTCCTGAACTCAGACCTTTGTTTATTTAATCTTGTGTATCACTCCGGGAAAAAAATAGCAAGTTATCAAGACTCTTATTTAAAAGGTTTAAAAATGTCTTTTATAGATTTTAATTGGCTAAGTATTTCCGTACATTTTCAGTTGCGATAATAAAGATTCTGCTTTTCCTCAGCCTGTAAATTGAATTTATTTCTACTGTCTAAGGCGCACCAATGTTTCAGCAGATTGGGTGAGTGTCTTAGCCCAGGCAAGAATGGTTGCTTTCATGTTCATTCATACTGTACTCTCCATGGAGAGGAATTAACTGTAAAAAAACCAATGTTCTCACTGGATAGTAACCGGGATACTTGCTCACTAGTTGGATGGAAATTTGTTGTCTTTCAAATGCCTTTTTTAAAAAGGGGTGCAAGCAAAAGCTCTTGAAAGGGTGTCAGCTAATGACAATCTGTAAAAAATATGTATATATATATATATATATATATATATATATATATATATATATATATTTTGTTTATTGTTTTGGTTTTTTTTCTCCAAAGTGCAATGTTAATAACCATTGATGTATATGATTTATGGAAATGTCTTTAGAGAAGATAACTAGCTAGAAACTCCATGATTAAAGTAAGTTCGGGATATTCCCAACTTGTTTTGAAATTGTAAAGCAAAAATAAAAGAAAGTTTGAGATATAGTACTTTTTTTTATTCGGACCCTTAGCAGCATTGGGATTTAATAAAATACAAGGGGGCCCATTTACTTATTTTGAGTGAAGGAATAGAGGAAAAATAGTTTGAATTTCGAATGTTTTTTTTGGCTACTTCGACTTCGAATCGAAGGATTCAAACTTAAAATCGTTCGACTATTCGACCATTCGATAGTAGAAGTACTGTCTCTTTAAAAAAAACTTCTACCCCCTAGTTCGCCACCTAAAACCTACCGAGGCCAATGTTAGCCTTTGGGGAAGGTCCCCATAGGAGCAGAGTCCTGAGTGGGACTAATTTCTAAGACCCGGACCTGCAACAAATTTACCCACTTTAATCCGCTACCCGACCCGGACCCGTAACTCGACCCGCAATCCGCCAACCTCCATCAAACAGGAAGTGATAGTGCTGCAAACCGGAAGTGATGTCGTGAAAAGTGGGCGGGGATAGAAACAATTTTTGTAAAACTTTAAAAGGAGTAAAATACTGTATAGACAATATTACATAAGATAAGAAATTTAGATGAGGCCCGCAACCCGACCCAAGGGTAGCCAACCCGCTGCAGGACTCTATGTTGGAGCTTTCCTAATAGCTTCAAAACAAGAGTAGAATGAAACAAAGCCAAAATAAATGCAGCGATGGCAAATAGTAAAACTTGATGGGCTGATCTTTTATGCAAGAAACTAAAAATGTCTGCATTATAAAATGCACAAATTACTGAGAACAGGAAATGTTAATAACTAAATCCTATTGGAGTGCAAAATGCATATGTGGATGCACAAGGTATGACTCTACTGTTGCTGGTGAAGTGATTGTTACAGTTCTGTAGCCAGTTACATAATATACCAACAAATCTGTTACTTGAAAGACACAGGGACAACGGAGATGGTCAAAGTAAAGACCAAACTTGGATAAATTAAACCTCTTTGACAGGAGAGCTTCTGGGTCTTTGCTGCCTGAGGTGGCCTTTCGGATGCCGCCCCCCTCACACCTGGCTCTTCCCTTTCCATGCTCCGGAGCAGTTACAGAGAGCACAATTGCGTTCTCTAGACTAGAAGAGACAAAATTCTGATTAAAGGAGAAGGAAAGGCTGTATCTACTTGGGGGTGCCAAAAGTTAAGCATCCCCAAGTGATTGTATATACTTATCTCCTTTCAGCAAATTTGAAGAAAGAAGAAGGCGATCGCTCCGTGGTGCTCGCTGGTATAACCCCGGACCTGTGCAGTTTTCTCCTGATAGGAGCACCGGCCCGGTGTGTGAGGGAAGTATATATAATCACTTGGGGTGCCAGCATGTATTCTATATGTTAGTGTGGTTTCTCCAATCACAGGTACACAAATCCACAACCTTACATCTTAAAAGGGTTGTTAACCTTCCAAACACTTTTTTTCAGTTCAGTTGTTTTCAGATTGTTCTCCATAAACAAAGATTTTTTTCAATTGCTTTACATCTTTTATTTTTTTATAGTTTTCCCACAATTGAAGTTTAAAATTTAATGTCGGTGTCTCTAATATTTTAGTCTGGCAGCTCAGTGATCCAGGAGCATCTGAACTGTTACAATTTGCTGCATTTAGTTGATAGATGATTTAGGGGCAGGTGTATCAAGGGTTGAATAGTAAATTCGAATGTGAATTAGAATTTTTGAGTGTTAAAATTCACACATTTGAATTTTAATCCCCCTATTCGAATTTTAATTTGAATGCGAGATTTATCACAACTCGACCATGGAAACAGTCCTAATTCGAATATTTGCCTCCTAAAACCAGCAGAGTTCATTTACAAGTCAATGGCAGAGGTCCATTGAGCATGATGGATGATGGAGAATAGCGTTCCTGACATTCAAGGTTTTTTTCATGAGAAAAACTTGATTCGTATGAATTAAATACGAATCGAATACAATTAAAATTTTCAGGTTGTAACCATATTAGTCGAATTGTGAGTATATTCAAATTAAAAAAAAATTCACAGTCTTAGATGATACGTCTCAGCAGCATCTCTGGAGTATGAGGAACTATTGTATCAATTCTAACAGCTGCCTGTAATGAAACTCAGGGATTCTGCTCAGCAGGGACAAATATTACAAATGTATCAACTAAGGGGCAAATTCATCAAGGGTCGAATTTCAAGGGGTTAAATCCCTCGAAATTCGACTGGGGAATAGAATCGAATAGGCAATTCGGGCGAATTTACGTGATGGCGAATAGTCGAATTGGCGATTATTCGCCAGGCGAATAGGCGCTCGATCGAATATTCGCTCGAAGGATTTTCATTCGATCGAATGCCTTTTTATTCGATCAAAAACTTGGAAAACAAGCCTATGGGACTTTCCCATAGGCTTTTAAAGCAATTCTGTAGGTTTTAGGTGGCGAAGTAGGCAGTCGAAGTATTTTTAAAAGAGACAGTACTTCGACTATCGAATGGGCGAATAGTCGCAGCGTTTTTGCGCTCGATCCAGTACTTCGACTATCGAATGGCGAATAGTCGCAGCGTTTTTTCGCTCGATCTATTCGAATCATTCTACTCAGGCGAATTTACGCCAATTCGATAATCGAGAAGCACAAAAATTCAAAGTTTTTTTTACTTCGAATCCTTCACTCGAAGTTAGCGAATCGGCCCCTAAATGTACCAATTTAATCAGTTAAAGAGTCGCCGACCCCCCCCCATAGCTGCTTTAGAAGGTGAAAAATGAAACTTTACAATATTAGAAAAACGGTCACAGATAGAAAGTGATTGGAAAAAGTCTTTATTTCTGGTGAACAATTGAACTGAAAAAAGTGTTTGAAAGTAAAATACTTCTTTAAAAGACACGCAGCATGAAAAGAGCTGCTACGGGATGAGACTGGGCATCTTACAGTCCTTTATTATGTATTTCTATTAGGGATGTAGCGAACGTCGGAAAAAAAGTTCGCGAACATATTCGCGAACTTGCGCAAAAACGCGAGCGGTTCGCGAACGGTTCGCGAACCCCATAGACTTCAATGGGAAGGCGAACTTTAACATCTAGAAAAGACATTTCTGGCCAGAAAAATGATTTTAAAGTTGTTTAAAGGGTGCAACGACCTGGACAGTGGCATGCCAGAGGGGGATCAAGGGCAAAAATGTATCTGAAAAATCTGCCTGTGTGTGCTTGGAAGAGATAGTGTAGGGGGAGAGCTGTTAGTGATTTCAGGGACAGATGATAGTAAGTTTGCTGGCTAGTAATCTGCTTGATACTGCTCTGTATTGGAGGGACAGAAGTCTGCAGGGATTTGAGGGACATTTTAGCTTAGGTAGCTTTGCTGGCTAGTAATCTACTGTTCTCTTTAAACAACTGCCATACGTTGACCTTGTAGGCATTGTTTGCCCAGTTTTTTTGGACGCAGCCACTGAAGCACAGTTGCCAGAAAAAATATGCCATATAAATGCTGAAAATAGTAATTTTTCGCCATACGTTGACCTTGTAGACATTGTTTGCCCAGTTTTTTTGGTTGCAGCCACTGAAGCACAGTTGCCAGAAAAAATATGCCACATAAATGCTGAAAATAGTCATTTTTTGCCATATACGTTGAGTCAACGTATGGCAAAAAATGACTATTTTCAGCATTTATATGGCATATTTTTTCTGGCCTCTGTGCTTCAGTGGCTGTGGCCAAAAAAACTGGGCAAACAATGCCTACAAGGTCAACGTATACACTACTACAGCGGTGGATACGGATTACGTTAAAATATATGAATGCTGCTTGAAAAAAGTGACTCCGGTGTTTTTTCTGGAGACGGTAATATTATGGATATTTAGACAGAATGGGAACAAGGTCACACAGCTCGATGGCGGGTTGAAGAAAACAGTGTGCAAATAATGCCTACAAGGCCAACGTATACACTACTACAGCGGTGGATACGGATTACGTAAAATATATGAATGCTGCTTGAAAAAAGTGACTCCGGTGTTTTTTCTGGAGACGGTAATATTATGGATATTTAGACAGAATGGGAACAAGGTCACACAGCTCGATGGCGGGTTGAAGAAAACAGTGTGCAAATAATGCCTACAAGGCCAACGTATACACTACTACAGCGGTGGATACGGATTACGTAAAATATATTATGGCTGCTTGAAAAAAGTGACTCCGGTGTTTTTTCTGGAGACGGTAATATTATGGATATTTAGACAGAATGTGAACAAGGTCACACAGCTCGATGGCGGGTTGAAGAAAACAGTGTGCAAATAATGCCTACAGGGCAAATAATGCCTAAAAGGTCAACTTATACACTACTACAGCGGTAGTAAAATAAAAAAAAGTAAAATAAAAAAAAATGAATATTAAAAAAAAAAAATTAAAGTTGGTGCTGCTGAACTACTAGGAGCAGCAGATTAGCACACCAGTCCCACTCCCCAACACTGCTAGACTAATAGCACTGGGCTCTTATAGTAGTAGTAGTAGTAGTAGTAGTAAAACAACAAAAAAATAAATAAAAGCAGTCCTTACAAGGACTACTGTTATTGCAGCAGTCAGCAGATGAGATCAGAAGCAGGACAGCTGCCCACTGCAGCTACATACAGAGCACTGCAGTAGAAGGTAGATTACTAGCCAGCAAAGCTACCTAAGCTTAAATGTCCCTCAAACCCCTGCAGACTTCTGTCCCTCCAATAACAGAGCAGTATCAAAACGATTACTAGCCAGCAAACTTTCAACTGTCCCTGAAATCACTAACAGGCAGCAGCTCTCTCCCTACACTATCTCTTCAGCACACACAGGCAGAGTGAAAAAACGCTGCAGGGCTTCGGTTTTTATAGGGAAGGGGAGTGGTCCAGGGGAGAGCTTCCTGATTGGCTGCCATGTACCTGCTGGTCTGGGGTGAGAGGGCAAAAAAAGCGCCAACAATGGCGAACCCAAAATGGCGAACGTCGCGCGACGTTCGCGAACTTCCGGCGAGCGCGAACACCCGATGTTCGCGCGAACACCCGATGTTCGCGCGAACAAGTTCGCCGGCGAACAGTTCGCGACATCTCTAATTTCTATAAGAGAGGAAATAAAACACCAGATATTTTCCAAGTACAACAACAATTCAGAACTGGCTTAAAACTCCTTCAAATGAAACCCAGCATCCATACACACACACTGACCCCTCCATACACTCACATAAATGATATATACCCATACACTAACTATAGAGTTTAGTATCACAATAGCCTTTGATATTATGTCTGTCCAAGAAATCATCCAAGTCCCTCTTATAGTCATTAACTGAATCAGCATCACAACATCACCCGGCAGTGCATTCCCCAACCTCACTGTCCTCACTGTGATGAACTCTGTTCCTTTAAATAAATCTTCTAGGCTGAAGGGGAGGCCTCTGTCAAAATGATATCGAATTTTTATACGTGCGCCTATTTTGTCTAAATACATTAAAGTGAATGGGTGTCCGAATAATTTTGATGTGCGACAATTTTTAAGCGCGCGACTATTCTAATGCGGATTTTTCATCGCAGTTTCGCGAATATATATTCGCCAGTGGTAAAACACAGACATTTTCCACAAATTCGCACCAGGCAAATTTATTTACCCAGCACTAGAAGGTACCACTAAATGACTTTTATCTGCACATATAGGTGCTGCCAGGGCCATATTTATATAAAGCCTGTGCCTAGGGCAGCACGGTTTTGGGGGTGGCCCTCAAGGTGCCAATTTTTTCAATTATTTTTTTTAAAACCCTCCGCCACGGATTTCTATAGGAAATCCGATGATGGAGCTGAGGGTGTGAGGGGTAGGGGGGCCGAGGAAGAATGTGGAAGTGACATCAATGCGCACAACAGAGGGGCATGTTTAGGTCTGTTGCCTAGGGCGGCATCTTAACTAAATACAGTCCTGGGTGCTGCACGTCTGTAGGCCAGAATGGAAATCCCTACCTCACAGATATCAGCCCCTTAGAAGCACTAGTTACATGTTTGGATTCAGTTCGCTCAAATGTAAATTTTGGGATTCGGACAAATCCCAAACCCAATCCTGGATTTGTTGTTTCCTGTTCCTTCCACATGGCAGTGGCACTCAATGTGTTAATCCCCCTGCCATGTGGTTGGACAGGAATTCCTCTAAAAAAACTTACTTCCGCCCCTGGCTGCCATCTTTTTTTCCTCCTATTGCCCCCCCCTGATGTCCAGCAGACTGCCTCTCTTCTGCTGAAGCTCCGGAGCCGAGGCTTGAGTCCTTGTGTGAGCTCACAGAGAAGCCGATGGGCTTATAGCCAAAGTGTGCCTCCGGTGCAGTCAGCCACAATGCCGTGTACTGTACGCATGCGCAATAAGACGCCGAAGTATCCCACTTCCAAGATGGCGCCGAATGGCTCCAGACACGGGCGCGTGTTAAGTCAGACGCCAGGCGGAAATGATGCGACGAAGTGGGTTTTGGCGCGAAAATTCAAACACAACGCCTATTTATTCCCCTAAAAGCTGCCAGATTGGTAAAACAAATCTGATTGCCTGGAGTGTGTGCCTTTGTGCAGTTCAGAGGGTACAACTGTGAGTAAATCTCTGCCGGTCACATTTAGCCCACAGAATTGAGTGAATGACCTGGTTAGCTGTTCATGTTACTCTCTTCCAGGACCTTGGATAAAGTCAGCCTAACAACTATCATGAGTTCCAGGCTCTCTCACTCGGGCTCAAGGGGGTACGTTTTTTATGAGAGGCAGAAGATGGGACACATGCAATTAAAGCAAAAGCTATCTAATGCATTTTTCATTAAATCAGAACAGCATTAATTATTTTTCCTATACTGGAGTTCATCGAGAGATGGTCATAGAAAATCTACTTGAATCTGCTTACGTGACTCAGCAGGGAATGCGGCTCAATTTAAAGAATTTATGTCTTGGATGAAAGACTCTTTCAACAAATCAATGGCTGATATGGTCACTCAAGTCACAGATAATGTACTTAAATATATAAATCCACAACAACTCAGCATTAAACCTAGTTCCCCTACTCATGACTGCTCCAGTCCCATGGATAGGCTCATCTCCTCAGACTCCGAGCATTCTCAACTCGCTGGAAGACAAACTGAGTCGTTCCAGCATAGTGCCGGGAGAATGGGAACTACACCAAAAAGCTTTCCGGCAGATCCAAGCGAGATGGGGTCCGTTCTCCCTAGACCTGGTGGCCTCGAGCAAGAACAAGAAACTAACAACTTTTGTGCCCTTGGGACCGGACAAAACAGCAATCTTCTCAGATGCTTTTTCGAGGAAGTGGAACTTCAACAGGGCCTACCTGTCTACCCCATTCCCTCTAATCTCTCGTATTCTGCAGAAAATCAAGGAAGAACAAGCAGAGGTGGTGCTAGTAGCCCCCCTTTGGCAAAGGAGACCCTGGTTCCCTCTTCTCCTACGGCTATTAGTTGAAGATCTCAGCCTTCCCAACATCCTGGATCTGCTCAGTCAGGGAGTAATGGTCCATCCTCATCCAGAAAGACAGCATCTGATGGCATGGCTCTTGAAAGGCTGAATTTGAGTTCCTCAGGGTTATCTGCCAACTCCATTTCCACCTTGTTGGCAGCCAGGAACCATTCAGAAGTACTTCACCATCTGGGAGAAACTTATCGAATGGGGACAATCCAATGACATGAACTCAGATAGCATTTCTGAAGTCAAGCTGATTGAGTTTATCCAAAAAAGGGCCGATAGAGGTCTGCGTAACTCAACCCTAAAAGGTCAAGTTACAGCAATCTCACATTTTTCTGAGATCTCCTGGGCTCAATAACCTTTGGTCAAAAGGTTTTTTCAAGGATTGAGAAGACTCAGACCAACCATACGATCCCAAGTCCCACCTTGGGACCTAACTTTAGTTCTCAATTCCTTAACTAGAGAACCCTTTGAGCCATTGGAACTTGCTCCACTCAATCTCCTCTTAAGATGTGCTTCCTCCTAGCCATTACTTCAGCCAGAAGAGTCTGCAAACTAGAGGCCTTGCAAATCCAAAAAGGTAAAATAACCTTTCTCGAAGACAGAGTCATACTAAGAGATCATTCTGGGCATTCCAGTCCAGGGCTTCGGCAGAAGACATCTGCAAGGCGGCCGTCTAGTCCTCGCGTCAGACATTTGCAAAGCATTAGCAGTTTGATGTTATCATTAAAAAGTGTTCCGCTTTTGGCTCAGCTGTTCTGCAGTCTGCTGTACGTAATGATTGAAATATTTCCCTCCCTGCACTTTGTGTCAAGCTTTTGTTTGTCCCATTGACTGCCCACTGCCACGTGGAAGGAGCAGGAAACAAGAAAATCAATTCATCAAATCAAATACTTACCGAGATTCTCTTTTCCTGGACTGGAACATGGCAGCGGGCACAGCTTCCCACCCTGTTTTGGGGGGATACTCCGGTAGGTCAAAGATGGCAGCCAGGGACGGAAGTACGTTTAGAGGAATTCCTGTCCAACCACGTCGCGGGGGGGGGATTAACCCATTGAGTGCCCACTGCCATGTTCCAGTCCAGGAAAAGAAAATCTCAGTAAGTATGAATTGATTTTCTTGTATCTCTCAGCTGCCCAAAGTTACAGGGATGGTTCACCTTTAACTTAACGTTTAGTATGTTATAAATGGTCAATTCTAAGCTACTTTTCAATTGGTCTTCATTATTTATAGTTTTTGAGTTATTTGCCTTCTTTTTCTGACACTTTCCAGCTTTCAAATGGGGATCACTGACCCCATCTAAAAAAACTAATGCTCTGTAAGGCTACAAATGTATTGTTATTGTTACTTCTTTTACTCCTCTGTCTATTCAGGCCTCTCCTATTCATATTCCCGTCTCTTATTCAAATCAGTGCATGGTTGCTAGGGGAATTTGGACTCTAGCAACCAGACTGTTAAAATTACAAACGGGAGAGCTGCTGAATAAGTCAAAAACCACAAATAATAAAAAATGAAAACCAATTGCAAATTGTCTGAGATTATCCCTCTGTACATCATACTAACAGTTAATTTAAAGGGAACAGCCCATTATAAGCAAATGAAGACAAATAACACACAGTCTATATAGACAGTTCATTAGACCTTATGGAACTCTCTTACGACCCCTCAGTTGAAATAGACAACCCCACTCGTATACATTTCCCTCGCTCTCAGCGCCCGGACCCAGCGGAAACCCAGTCACTAATCAATATTCGAGCTGAGTAGAAAACCATCAGCCTCTCTCAGCCAAGCAAAATACCAACTTCAGCCCCGCCCACCAATATTCTGACGTCGAACGTAAACTTTTAATCAGCAACCAACAGGCGCGGAGCTCCATACTTCACCCCAGCAACAGGTCTCCCCTTATTGGTTGGCTTGCGCTGGTCCGACAGCTAGCTAGCCAATAGGAAAGGTCAGTCCACCACAGTACCATGAGATTACTGGTCTCTGCGGGAAAATAGGCGTAACGTGTGCTGTGATTGGCTATGGTTGTGGAATTGGGCGGTGCGTTCTAAGCATAGCGGTACTGATGGATGCGGTATCAGAGGCTATAGGATTACATAGAGGTGTGTAGCCGGTTACTCTGCGAACAGCTATGGACATACTCAGGTCTCTCGGGCACCCGGAGGAGATATACAATCTCTTCAAGTTCAAGATGGGAGGCTGCAGGGCTGTGCTACCCACACTGGACCCGGTGAGTCTGCAGTCCTAGCTTCCTGTCAGTTCTGTCACTCAGGAGGCCATGCTGGGAGTACAGTCAGTTCTACTGGAGGGCATGCTGGGAGTACAGTCAGTTCTACAGGGGGGCATGCTGGGAGTACAGTCAGTTCTACAGGAGGGCATGCTGGGAGTACAGTCAGTTCTACAGGAGGGCATGCTGGGAGTACAGTCAGTTCTACAGGAGGCCATGCTGGGAGTACAGTCAGTTCTACTGGAGGGCATGCTGGGAGTACAGTCAGTTCTACAGGGGGGCATGCTGGGAGTACAGTCAGTTCTACAGGAGGGCATGCTGGGAGTACAGTCAGTTCTACAGGAGGGCATGCTGGGAGTGCAGTCAGTTCTACAGGAGGGCATGCTGGGAGTGCAGTCAGTTCTACAGGAGGGCATGCTGGGAGTGCAGTCAGTTCTACAGGGGGGCATGCTGGGAGTGCAGTCAGTTCTACAGGAGGGCATGCTGGGAGTACAGTCAGTTCTACAGGAGGGCATGCTGGGAGTACAGTCAGTTCTACTGGAGGGCATGCTGGGAGTACAGTCAGTTCTACAGGGGGGCATGCTGGGAGTGCAGTCAGTTCTACAGGAGGGCATGCTGGGAGTACAGTCAGTTCTACAGGAGGGCATGCTGGGAGTACAGTCAGTTCTACAGGAGGGCATGCTGGGAGTGCAGTCAGTTCTACAGGAGGGCATGCTGGGAGTGCAGTCAGTTCTACAGGAGGGTATGCTGGGAGTACAGTCAGTTCTACTGGAGGGCATGCTGGGAGTACAGTCAGTTCTACAGGGGGGCATGCTGGGAGTACAGTCAGTTCTACAGGAGGGCATGCTGGGAGTACAGTCAGTTCTACAGGAGGGCATGCTGGGAGTGCAGTCAGTTCTACAGGAGGGTATGCTGGGAGTGCAGTCAGTTCTACAGGAGGGCATGCTGGGAGAACAGTCAGTTCTACAGGAGGGCATGCTGGGAGTGCAGTCAGTTCTGTCATTCAGGAGGGCATGCTGGGAGTACAGTCAGTTCTGTCATTCAGGAGGGCATGCTGGGAGTACAGTCAGTTCTACAGGAGGGCATGCTGGGAGTACAGTCAGTTCTACAGGAGGGCATGCTGGGGGGAAACGGTCAGTTCTACAGGAGGGCATGCTGGGAGTACAGTCAGTTCTACAGGAGGGCATGCTGGGAGAACAGTCAGTTCTACAGGAGGGCATGCTGGGAGTACAGTCAGTTCTGTCATTCAGGAGGGCATGCTGGGAGTACAGTCAGTTCTGTCATTCAGGAGGGCATGCTGGGAGTACAGTCAGTTCTACAGGAGGGCATGCTGGGAGTACAGTCAGTTCTGTCATTCAGGAGGGCATGCTGGGAGTACAGTCAGTTCTACAGGAGGGCATGCTGGGAGTACAGTCAGTTCTACAGGAGGGCATGCTGGGAGTGCAGTCAGTTCTACAGGAGGGCATGCTGGGAGTACAGTCAGTTCTACAGGAGGGCATGCTGGGGGGAAACGGTCAGTTCTACAGGAGGGCATGCTGGGAGTACAGTCAGTTCTACAGGAGGGCATGCTGGGAGTACAGTCAGTTCTACAGGAGGGCATGCTGGGAGTACAGTCAGTCCTACAGGAGGGCATGCTGGGAGTACAGTCAGTTCTACAGGAGGGCATGCTGGGAGTACAGTCAGTTCTACAGGAGGGCATGCTGGGAGTACAGTCAGTTCTGTCATTCAGGAGGGCATGCTGGGAGTACAGTCAGTTCTACAGGAGGGCATGCTGGGAGTACAGTCAGTTCTACAGGAGGGCATGCTGGGAGTGCAGTCAGTTCTACAGGAGGGCATGCTGGGAGTACAGTCAGTTCTACAGGAGGGCATGCTGGGGGGAAACGGTCAGTTCTACAGGAGGGCATGCTGGGAGTACAGTCAGTTCTACAGGAGGGCATGCTGGGAGTACAGTCAGTTCTACAGGAGGGCATGCTGGGAGTACAGTCAGTTCTACAGGAGGGCATGCTGGGGGGAAACTGTCAGTTCTACAGGGAGCATGCAGGGAGGGGGTACTGTTGCATGAATTACACGTACATACATTCATTTGTTTGTATTGTCACAGTACTGATTAAAATTCTCATTCTTTTGGGTGTAAGGGAGGGCGGGGAACCATAGATGGGAATGTTGTAACAAAGACCACTGGGGATCCATATACTTTATTCATTGTCTCAATAAGATACAGGACATGTAACAAGTTCGGTGTTTGGGCCTAAAACTGTCACTTTCTCATCAATATCTGATCGGGCTGGAGGGAAATCCTGTTGACCATGGACCTAATTTTGCCTTTAACCCAATGAGAAAGCACATGTCAACCAATCAGCTTTGTGTTTGCCCAGATCCCACCACTGCTCTGGGCCCCCCTCTGGTGTCCTATTGTAGCAGTGCTTGTGCTTAGAGCCCATAACTGTGGCCCTGCTTCAGTCTTTATTCCAGCAGCAGGTTGCCTGTGTCTGGTTAAACCGGTTCTCCACCTTTGAGTTAACTGTTAGTAGGATGTAGAGAGTGAGATTCTGAGACCATTTGCAATTGGTTTTCATTTTATTTATTATTTGTGGTTTTTGAGCTTTTTATTCAGCAGCCCCCAGTTTTCAATTTCATCCATCTGGTTGCTAGGGTCTATATTACCCCTAGCAACCATGCACTGATTTGAATAAGAGACTAATGGAATACGAATAGGAGAGGGTCTAAATAGAAAGTTGATTAGCAAAAAGTTGCAATAACAATACATTTGTAGCCTTATAGAGCATCTGTTTTTTTAAGTGACCACTATTGAAAAATTGGAAAGAGTCCGAAGAAGAAGGCAAATAATTAAAAAAAAATAATAAAGACCAATTGGAAAGTTTTTAAGAATTGGACACTGTATAACATACTAAAAGTTAACCTAAAATGGTGACCCCCTACTAGTGCCCCGTGCTAGTGTTAGTGCCCCGTGTTAGTGTCCTGCTGCACCTTCACATAACCTTGGGTGAGTGTGTTAAGTGCATGTGCTGGGACTGCCCCTGTATTGACAGTTGAGGATTTTACCCTGCCCCTTTGTTACACATGCAGTTTCTTGTCTGCCTTCCTAACTGTCAGTCTGGAGTGCAAAGAGTTAAAGTTTCTCGGAGGCTGCCCCTGCCCACTCTGGGTAAGGCATGAAAACATTGCAGTGCAGGGGGGTGGGTGGGCGTGTTGGCAGTTTGTGTTGTGAGAAGCCGCAGTTTGTGTTGTGAGAAGCCCTCGCTGCCAGTTGCAATAACAGTGACTATGGGCACCTCTTGTGCCCCCCTCCCTAACTGCCGAGCCCTTGCCCCCAGGCCCCGAGCTCAATTACTTTAAGTTCCCAGCACTGGGGAAATTTCCGTGGAGTTTGGCCGATGGCCAGCGTGAATTGCAAAACTGCCGTCTCCCTGTTCAAGCGGACTCTCTCTCTGGGCCCAGCTCAGAAGCCTTGTGGCCAGCGTTCGCTACTGACTGCCAGTCGGCTACAGGACAGGGGCCTAAAGGAAGGCCGCACGGTGCAGATATGCTTTGCCCCCCAGAGTCAGGCAGTGTGCAGGGTTCATCCCGTCTATTTCCTCCAACAGGACTCCATGAGCGACAGCCTGCAGACCTGCTACCGATACCTCAATGAGACCAGCAGGAGTTTCGCCGCTGTTATACAAGCGCTGGATGGGGAGTTGCGGTGAGTTTTATGGTCTGGAAAATACTCGTTACTAAGGGTGATGGGAGTTGTTGCTCACCAAAAACTGTAGCAAAACATACACAGCCCATTTCAACAGAGAGCTGATTGTACTGCCATGGGGTGCTCCCCACTATGTGCCTGATACCCACCTGTACTACCCTGAGGTCCTGTAGCAAGGCACCCTCTTCATATACACCACTATGTGCCTGATCCCTGTGTTCCCTGGACTCTATACAGAATTGCTCCTCTGTGCTCCTGAGCTGCTGGCTGGGTGTATTATTGTCGTTAGGTTAATCATTGCCACTGCACACCCCAAACACTAACACCTATAATATGGCCCCATGTTTATTTATACAGCCAAGTGCCTGACACGCTGTATAGGTGGAGTGCGGGAAATTTCAAGATGTCACTATTTATTCTGTGCCACCCGGGAGAAACTTGGCACAAGCAACTTATATTCAGATCTCATACTAATAACTCTCATACTAATAACTCTACTGTTAGTCCTGCTGTTAGTCCTGCCGTTAGACCTGCTGTTAGTCACGCTGTTAGTCCCGCTGTAAGACCCGCCGTTAGTCCTGCCGTTAGTCCTGCCGTTAGACCTGCCGTTAGTCCTTGGGAAATGTATGGCATGTTCCAGCTGTGCCCCGAAATGAGTCTTGATGGAACCTGCCAAAGGGAGCCTTTGAGTGGGGAGTTAAAGACCCAGAAAATCTACTTTAGGGAATCAGAATGTTTAGCCAATGATGTGACACCATCCCTGACTTACTGCCAGCTGAATGTTCCCCAACCAGGAGCAAATGAGAAGCGCCAGTGAGAAAGAGACGTTCCCCTTTAAACACAGAAGCCATTTACTGGCCAATTCCTACTCTGCTCTGACCAACCAGCATCTGCTCTTTTGGCCCATCACTCACTCCTATAGGCCAGAGCATGTTCATCAGTATATAACACACAAAAGCCATGAATATGCCCAATCCTCCCGAGTCAACGTTGAGCTTGGCACATAACTGTGTCTATAAGGACACGGGGGAGAAGAGGCGTGTGTCTTGTTATGGTGAAATTGCCATTACCCATAATGCCATGAGTTATCATTCTATATATATATATATATATATTGCCCAACTAAAATCTATGCCCAACTACTTATCTACTAGCGTAACCATGTTGTGTAACCTGGGTGTGTTTGTCTGTGCCAGGCACGCGGTGTGTATATTCTACCTGGTGCTGAGGGCTCTGGATACGGTGGAGGACGACATGACCATCGCTCTGGAGACAAAGACCCCCATGTTGCACGACTTTCACACCTACCTGTACCAGGCCGACTGGAGGTACATGGACAGTAAAGAGAAGGACAAGCAGGTGCTGGAGGATTTCCCCACGGTACTGAACCTGCACGGGATATTCTGTGTCTTATTCATAATCACACACACAAGGAACCACAGCCCTTTAGCAGTAAAGATCTGTGTCTCCAAAGATGCCCCAGTAGCTCCCCATCTTCTTTTCTGCTGATTCACTGCACATGCTCTGTGCTGCTGTCACTTACTGAGCTTAGGGACCCACTCACAATATACAGTACACATAGAATAGAAATGTCACAATATAAGGCTGATTAGTAATTAATACACATAATTACTACATGGCAGCACAGAAACCAGTGCAATTAGCATCAGAATTGAATAATCAGCAAACCTGTAGCATCAGCTCATATTACAGCCAGGGAAGCTCATTTTCTGCTGGATAATTAGTGACGAGCCCTAAGCTTAGCTTCTCAACAGCCAATCAGAGCCCACTGAGCATGTGAGTGTCACAGACACTTTCCAAGATGGTGACCCCCTGTGACAAGTTTGAAGTCCTGGATCATTGCTGCTATTGACAAGCTGAAACTTTAGCCTCGTGCAATAAGTTCACTATATAAAACATGGCAGTTTTAGCCACATTCATTTTTAGGGTTTAGTCCTCCTTTAAATAGCTTGCTCTTCTCCCACAAATGCTCTGAAAAAACAAGGGATTTATCCTAAAATGCAGTCGTCCTTCAGTTACACTGTTCTGCTGTATGGACTTCCCCCGGAGAGTCATAGAACAGCAGTCATTATGTGTGTCTTCCTAAAGGAGACAGAAAGCTACAGAGGCATTTTATTGCCAATAGATTAGCCACAATAGTGCCAGCTATAACACTACATTTATTCTGCAGAATACTTTACCATACCTGAGTAAACAGCTCTAGAACCTCTTTGTTTGTACAGGATAGCAACTGCCATATTAGCTTGCTGTGACATCACTTCCTGCCTGAGTCTCTCCCTGCTCACTCATAGCTCTGGGCTCAGATTACAGCAGGGAGGGGGGGGAGGAACAAACTGAGCATGCTCAAGCCCTAGCCCTGGAGGTTTAAGCTGAAAACAGGAAGTCTGATACAGAAGCCCATGAGTACACAATAGAAGGAAAGAAATGTGCTGTTTCTTTTGACAGAGGACTCAGAGCAGCATTACTTTGAGGGTTTACTGGTGTATTTATATAGACCTTTCTGATAAAGCTTACTTACTTTTTGCCTTTCCTTCTCCTTTAAGATGAGGCAATTGGGCCTTTTCCAAGGTTATCGATATGTTTAAGTAAAAATAGTCCTAAATATTCCCTGGAATGATGGGCTCAGTCACTGCCATAGATCTGCTGTGTGTCCCATGCAGTAACCCCAATACATAAATCTTTGCCCATCTCTAGACTAATGATGCGTCTTTGTGCGTCTGCTTCTAGATTTCCCTGGAATTCAGGAAACTGGCAGTGATTTACCAGGAAGTCATTGCCGATATCTGTCACAAGATGGGAGTCGGAATGGCTGAATATTTGGAAAAGAAGGTCCAGACCCTGCAGGAATGGGACCAGGTACGGTTTCTTTGGAAATGTCTGCTTTTCACAGGGGGGGTGCGACCCGTTTTTCTCCAGCTACGGAGCAAACCTAAACATTTAGGGGGGGGGGGATTCGCAAAAGTTCTGATTATGAGACTAAATAAAAGTGGAGATAAAAATGTCCGATTTCCAACCAAATTCACAAATTTCTATCTCCGCTTTTGTGAATTTGTCTTTCGCACGACATTTTAAAAGACATTTTTTTCTGAATTTGTCTCTTACTACACCTGTCAGTCAGACATCAAATTGGAATTTTTGGGGGAGGGGGGTTACAGTCATATGAAAAAGTTTGGGAACCCCTCTCAGCCTGCAGAATAATTTGCTCCAAAAAAAGATAACAGTGGTATGTCTTTCATTTCCCAGGAACATCTGAGTACTGGGGTGTTTTCTGAACAAAGATGTTTAGTGAAGCAGTATTCAGTTGTATGAAATTAAATCAAATGTGAAAAACTGGCTGTGTAAAAATTTGGGTACCCTTGTAATTTGGCTAATTTGAATGCATGTAACTGCTCAATACTGATTACTGGCAACACCAAATTGGTTGGATTAGCTCATTAAGCCTTGAACTTCATAGGCAGGTGTGTCCAGTCATGAGAAAAGGTATTTAAGGTGACCAATTGCAAGTTGTGCTTCTGTTTGACTCTCCTCTGAAGAGTGACAGCATGGGATCCTCAAAGCAACTCTCAAAAGATCTGAAAACAAAGATTGTTCAGTATCATGGTTTAGGGGAAGGCTACAAAAAACGATCTCAGAGGTTTAAACTGTCAGTTTCAACTGTAAGGAATGGAATGAGGAAATGGAAGGCCACAGGCACAGTTGCTGTAAAACCCAGGTCTGACAGGCCAAGAAAAATACAGGAGTGACATATGCGGAGGATTGTGAGAATGTTACAGACAAGCCAAAGATCATCTCCAAAGACCTGCAAGAAGATCTTGCTGCAGATGCAGGTGTATCTGTACATCGTTCTACAATTCAGCACAATTTGCACAAAGAACATGTGTATGGCAGGGGGATGAGAAGCCCTTTCTGCACTCACACAAACACACTCGCTTGTTGTATGGAAAAGCTCATTTAGACAAGACACAGGCATTTTGGAACAAAGTGCTTTGGACTGATGAGACACAAATTGAGTTATTTGGTCATAACAAAAAGCGCTTTGCATGGCGGAAGAAGAACACGGCATTCCAAGAAAAACACCTGCTACCGACTGTCACATTTGGTGGAGGTCCCATCATGCTGTGGGGCTGTGTGGCTAGTTCAGGGGCTGTGTGGCTAGTTCAGGGGCTGTGTGACTAGTTCAGGGACTACTGGGGCCTTTGTTAAAGTCGAGGGTCGGATGAATTCAACCCAATATCAACAAATTCTTCAGGATAATGTTCAAGCATCAGTCACAAAGTTGAAGTTCCGCTGCAGGGGTCGGATATTCCAACAAGACAATGACCCTAAACTCACTTGGAAATCTACAAAGACATTTATGCAGAGGGACAAGTACAATATTCTGGAGTCCCCCGACTTGGATATCATGGAAAATCTATGGGATGATTTGAAGCAGACTGTCCATGCTCGGCAGCCATCAAATTTAACTGAACTGGAGAGATTTTGTATGGACCAATGGTCACAAATAGCCACATCCAGAATCCAGACACTCATCAAAGGCTATAGGAGGCGTCTAGAGGCTGTTACATTTGTAACTAAGTATTGATGTAATATCTCTGTTGGGGTGCCCAAATTTATGCACCTGTCTAATTTTGTTATGATGTATATTGCATATTTTCTGTTAATCCAATAAACTTTATGTCACTGCTGAAATACTTCTGTTCCCATAAGGCAAGTTATATATTAAATGGAAGTTGCTACTTTGAAAGCTCAGCCAATGAGAAACAAAACTCCAAAGAATTAAGAGGGGTTCCCAAACTTTTTCATATGACCGTATTTTACGTAGGAAAATTATACATCATTTTTTTCTGGGCTTTCTACATCTGCCTACATGTTTGTGTAATTCCAGTTCTGTAACAAGATATAAGGGTCTAAATACAAGAAATGCTATTTCTTATCTCAGAAACCAGTAAACCCCCGATTCTCTAAAGAATCGTTAATGAAAGAATGGTAACAACAGTGAGGCAGCAAAATGCGATGGGTGCTGATTCACTCGGCATCCCCAGGCAGCAACTGGCGACGCTAATTTGTGGGGATGTAGAGTGAATCTGTGCCTATTGCTTGTTATTACCTATCTGCTATTAGAATTCTTAAATTTTGAGTTTATTGGTAGTAAAGTGTTACTGAAAAATTTCTTTATAAACAACATTTTTTGTGAAAATGTTCTCCTGTCCTTGAATGAGTTCTCCCTGGTGAGCTGTACTTAAAATCTTGACTTTAACATCAGATGAACGCTGCACTCTTGAAAATGCAACATAAAGTTGACCATGACCAAACACAGGCTCAGATAGGTAAATGCCGACTTTATCCAATGTTTGTCCTTGTGATTTGTTGATTGTCATGGCAAATGCAGCCTTAATGGGGAATTGTCGTCGTTTAAGTTTAAAAGGTAATTCCTGGTCAGAACTGGTAAGGTCAATTCTGGGAATCAAAACAGTATCACCGCTATGGGATCCTGTAAGCACTTCTGCCTTGATAACATTTTGTCTCATGCTCTTCACAACCAACCGTGTACCGTTACATAAACCTTGCTTAGTGTTAGGGTAGGGGCACACGGCGCGATTTCGCCGCGATTCTGCGCTGGGCGAGTTGTCGCTGCGTTTTTTAAGCCGAAATAGCTTTGCTAACTTTGGCGGCTGGCGTCAATGCAAATCGCGGCGAAATCGCTGCGCTAATTCACACGCGGCGATTCTTTTTCTACTGTCGCCCGGAAACGCTCAGCGAGGCAACTTCGGACGACAATAGAAAACGAATCGCCGCGTGTGAATTAGCGCAGCGATTTCGCCGCGATTTGCATTGACGCCAGCGCCAAAGTTAGCAAAGCTATTTCGGCTTAAAAAACGCAGCGACAACTCGCTTAGCGCAGAATCGCGGCGAAATCGCGCCGTGTGCCCCTACCCTTAAGGTTTCTTAACAGCATGACTATTGTTCCTACTTTGAGTATAAGATTGTGTTGTGGTAATCCAGCATTGTTGATAGTGTTTAAATATTCTAATGGGAAGTTAAGTTTCTCACTTTCGTCTTCAGAATCAATACAGTCAGTACTCAGAAAGACACAGCTTTGTCCAGGAAGTAATGCAATCACTTGGTTGTTTATCATGTCAACATCAATATTTTTTGGAGATAATATAGCCCGTTTTGCTAAAAATGGCCACCCACGCAGGTACGCAACCGGTTCCCCTCCTAGAGTGACGCTAGCGCCGTCATTAGACAAACTTGCAAAGGAGTAGCAAGATGGCCGACGCTTATACAGACTTTAGTGGGCGGATGACAAACTCGCAGAGGAGTAGCAAGATGGCCGACGCTTATACAGACTTTAGTGGGCGGATTTGGCAGTGGGCGGATGACAAAGTCGCAGAGGAGTAGCAAGATGGCCGACGCTTATACAGACTTTCGTGCAGGTACGCAACCGGTTCCCCTCCTAGAGTGACGCTAGCGCCGCCATTAGACAAACTTGCAAAGGAGTAGCAAGATGGCCGATGCTTATACAGACTTTAGTGGGCGGATGACAAACTCGCAGAGGAGTAGCAAGATGGCCGACGCTTATACAGACTTTAGTGGGCGGATTTGGCAGTGGGCGGATGACAAAGTCGCAGAGGAGTAGCAAGATGGCCGACGCTTATACAGACTTTCGTGCAGGTACGCAACCGGTTCCCCTAGTGTGACGGTGAGCGCATCTGCCTCCCTAGATCCTAACCTTCCAGCGGTCGCCGCCTGAGTGAGCAGGAAAGAAGAGGCGGCGGGAGGCAGAAGGAGACGGTGAGCGCATCTGCCTCCCTAGATCCTAACCTTCCAGCGCATCTGCCTCCCCGATCCTAACCTGTTCTGATCCTAACCTTCCAGCACATCTGCTAATCGAAGGCCGCATCTATGTCTTTCGGCTGAAGTTGCGCGCGCATCTCATAGATCCTAACCGAAGTTGCGTGCGCATCTGCCTCCCCTCCACTCGGGACATAGATAGGCCTTCGGTTAGTATATAGGATATGTTTTATTTCTTAGCTCAAGTGTCGCAGTGCTGCTAAAACTACAAAAATGGCTGGGAGGCTTTACTTTCCCTTTATATAATATATTCACTCAAATTGTTGATATTTTCTCATTCATTGAGGGGGTTGTTCGCCTTTGGGATAACGTTTCGTACGATATAGAGAGGGATTGTCTGAAACAATCGGTTTTCATTTTTTATTATTTAAGGTTTTTGAGTTATTTAGATTTTTATTCAGCAGCTCTTCAATTTGCACTTTAAGCAATCTGGTAGCTAGGGCCCAAATTCCCCTAGCAACCATGCATTGATTTGAATAAGAGACAGGAATATGAATAGGAGAGGTCGTTTGATTTTTTAGAAGGGGTCGGCGACGCCCATTAGAAACCTGCAGAGAGTCAGAAGAAAAAGGCAAATAATTATAAAACTATAAAAAATAAATAATGAAGACCAATTGAAAAGTTGCTTAGAATTGTCCATTCTATAACATAATGAAAACTGGCAACCCTAGTCCTGTCCAACTGCTATTTAGAAATCTAGAAATTGTTTTTTTTTTGTAAATAATTTTGGTTCTTTCCCCTGGCAGTACTGTCACTACGTCGCTGGACTTGTCGGCATCGGATTGTCTCGTCTGTTTTCTGCCTCCGAACTGGAAGATCCCATCGTGGGACTGGATACCCAGCTCTCTAATTCCATGGGACTGTTCCTGCAGAAAACCAACATCATCCGAGACTACCTGGAGGACCAGACGGAAGGCCGAGAGTTCTGGCCCAAAGAGGCAAGTGGCTACATTAGCCCTGAGACTCCCCTCCCCCATCGACTGAAGTGCTGCAAGTTGTATTTATGGGAATATCTAGTAATTGTAATGCAATATCATATGTCTGTTGTACTTTTATCCATACCCCTCCCCTGTAGTCTGATTGATGTGCTGGGGGGGGACATTTCTGTTCTAACCTTAAAGGCAAATATTTAGAGGTAAATGTAATTGTGTTTCTTCTTCTGTTTCTGAATCTGCTTGTGGCTTCAGCCTTTTTGCCGTAAAGGAACACATCAGTTAATAGTGCTGCCCCAGCTGAATCCTGCACTGAAATACATTTCTCAAAAGAGCATTTTTTTTATATTTAATTTTGAAATCTGACATGGGGCTAGACATATTGTCAATTTCCCAGCTGCCCCCAGTCATGTGACTGATAAACTTCAGTCACTATTTACTGCTGTACTGCAAGTTGGAGTGATATCACCCCCTCCCTTTTCCCCCAGCAGCCAAACAAAAGAACAATGGGAAGGTAACCAGATAGCAGCTCCCTAACACAAGATAACAGCTGCCTGGTAGATCTAAGAACAGCACTCAATAGTAAAATCCAGGTCCCACTGAGACACATTCAGTAACATTGAGTAGGAGAAACAACAGCCTGCCAGAAAGCAGTTCCATCCTAAAGTGCTGGCTCTTTCTGAAATCACATGACCAGGCAAAATGAGCTGAGATGCACCTACACACCAATATTACAACTAAATACACTTGCTGGTTCAGGAATGACATTTTATATTGTACAGTGAATTATTTGCAGTGTAAACTGTGTCATTTAGAAATAAAAAATACACCATAAAAATCATGACAGAATCCCTTTAAACCAGGACTTTGTGAAGACGTTTGTGTATCAACCGTTTGTTTTACGTGTTCCAGGTTTGGGGCAAGTATGGGAAGAAGCTGTCGGATTTGGCAAACCCGGAGAAGATTATCCCAGCGGTGCATTGTATGAATGAGCTCATCACCAACGCATTACATCATGTCCCCGACGTCCTCACTTATCTGTCCCGGCTAAAGAACCAGAGCGTCTTCAACTTCTGCGCAATTCCACAGGTGAGAGAACTTTTCCCTTCCAGGCAGGGGGCCATTTTGCTTCTCTACAAGCAGCCATGTTGTTCCTTCTTCATCTTTCTCCTGGGGTTGCCAGCTTTCTACTGCTCACATGAATGGCACCAAGATGACCCTGTATTTACTATGATGCACCATACTGACATGCCCAGAATTGAACACCATATTAGTATTTGTGGGCGAGCCAAGCACTCCCTACAGCGGGTCAGGTACCCACGGGTTACCCGCAAAAAAAGTGGGCACCCTGCAGAATGAGGGGAGGATTTTCAGGTGGGGGTATACTCGCGGATCTGCGGGTCAGGTTGCGGGTCTCATCTAAATGTCTGATCTTGTCTATATTTTACTCTTTTTAAAGTTTTACGAAACTTGTTTCTGTCCCAGCCCACTTTTGATGATGTCACTTCCTGTTTGATGGTGGTCGGCGGGTTGCAAGTCGGGTTGCGGATAAGGCAGTTGCGGGTCTGGGTTGGGTAGCGGATTAAAGTGGGTCGCAGGCTGCGGGCTCGGTCAGGTCCGAGTCTTAAAAATTGGTTTTACGCAGGACTATACTCCCTGGGGCAGATTTACTAATGGGAGCAGTGACCGTAAAAATTCACCAGAAATCTCATCCGCATGGATATCGCCAATTTACTAACCGGCGAAGAGGACAATTCAATAGCGAAAGAGATCGTCGCCAGTGTATTTTGCACCCTTTCGCTAGGCGAATTTTCGTTCAGGTAAACGATTGTTAATCCGCAAATTCACTAAAGTGTGAATTCGATAGCGAAAGAGACCGTAGCCAGTGTAGTTTTGCGCCCTATTGCCAGCTGAATTTTCGCTCAGGCGAACGATTGTTGCAAATTCATTAAAGTGTGAATTTTCCATTTCGTTACCTCTTTCGCCAAAGTTTCCTTCACCAGCTTAGACCTGGCGGACTGATACGATGAAGTTACATCCTCCTCAATTATATCAGTGACATCATATCCTGTATGATGAAAATAGTCATAAAAATGATAAAAAACCTTGGCGTTTTTTCATATTTTAAAGTGGGATTGTCTTTAAAAGTTGTAACTATATAAAAGCTTTTTAACCATTTGAGAGGCATGCCACATTAGTTTTAGGGTGGGCTCATGTCTAGGACGTTAGAGGATCTCTTTTGTCTTTATTTTGCTTCCTTGGACATGTGTAATAATAAGAGGCCACTTCAAGCATTTGCACCAACATCTCTAATAAAGACGTATATATATGTGACCTATATGTACCCGCCCTATTCTAATTGACCTAAGCATAAGTGAACTAACGAAGTTTTACTCGGCAGAAACGAACGTTAGCGAAAGATCGTTATGAAATGCTTGCGCTGATGAATTAACGTTAACGAATCTTCAGCAGCGTTCGACTGCCGAGATGCAACTTCGCATTTTAGTGATGGTGGTGAAGTGGTGCAAAGTGTGGAGAAGCCTTCGCAGGCAGAAATTTGCGCTTTAGTAGATTTGCACCCGGTAGTGGCACTCTTTTGTGGGTTATAGAAGTGCAGCAGCTTTTGGAGGAAGGTTTTCACACCAGTGGCTGCAAATCTAGTGGCTGTCGCTGTGCCTACAATTAAAGGCATTCTGTCATGATTTTTATGATGTCGTTTTTATTAGGGATGCACCGAATCCAGGATTCGGCCTTTTTCAGTAGGATTCCGATTGGCCGAATCCTTCTGCCCGGCCAAAGCAAATATGTATATACAAATTAGGGGCGGGGAGGGAAATCGCGTGACTCTGTCACAAAACAAGGAAGTAAAAAAATGTTTCCCCCTTCCCATCCCTAATTTGCATATGCAAATTAGGATTCGGATTCCGTTCGGTATTTGGCCCAATCTTTTGAAAAGGATTCGAGGGTTCGTCCGAATCCAAAAAAGTGGGTTCGGTGCATCCCTAGTTTTTATTTCTAAATGACACTGTTTACACTGCAAATAATTCACTCTACAATATAAAATGTCATTCCTGAACCAGCGAGTGTATTTAGTTGTAATATTGGTGTGTAGGTGCATCTCAGCTCATTTTGCCTGGTCATGTGATTTCAGAAAGAGCCAGCACTTTAGGATGGAACTGCTTTCTGGCAGGCTGTTGTTTCTCCTACTCAATGTAACTGAATGTGTCTCAGTGGGACCTGGATTTTACTATTGAGTGCTGTTCTTAGATCTACCAGGCAGCTGTTATCTTGTGTTAGGGAGCTGCTATCTGGTTACCTTCCCATTGTTCTGTTGTTAGGCTGCTGGGGGGGAGGGAGGGGGTGATATCACTCCAACTTGCAGTACAGCAGTAAAGAGTGACTGAAGTTTATCAGAGCACAAGTCACATGACTGGGGGCAGCTGGGAAACTGACAATATGTCTAGCTCCGTCAGATTTCAAAATTAAATATAAAAAAATCTGTTTGCTCTTTTGAAAAATGGATTTCAGTGCAGAATTCTGCTGGAGCAGCACTATTAACTGATGTGTTTTGGAGAAAAAAAAAAAAAACACTTTTTCCCATGACAGTATCCCTTTAAGTTGTGCTCAGGTCGGTATAATGGTTCTCTCCTCTTCTTTTAGGTGATGGCCATTGCCACTTTGGCCGCATGTTACAACAACCAGCAAGTGTACAAAGGGGTTGTAAAGATCCGCAAAGGGCAGGCGGTGACCCTAATGATGGACGCCACCAATATAGAGGCAGTGAGAGCCATCATGTACCAGTATGTAGAGGAGGTAAGTGCCAGAACTAAACTGCCATCTTCCCCAAAGGTAATCAGCTGTAATCTCATTACTGTATAATTTGCTTTATTCCTTGTTAATTGTTGCTCTTTTATACGCAGATCTACCAGAAAATCCCCCTCACAGACCCCTCGTCGGGCCGCACCCAACACATCATCGCTTCAGTCAGGAATCTGAGTTTATCCGACGGCTCATTGGCTTCCCGGAACCATTTCTCCCCCATTTACTTGTCGTGTGCGATGCTATTGGCTGCCATCAGCTGGCAGTATCTCAGCACCGTGTCCCAGGTATCCGAGGAGGTTCATAGTCGCCAGTGATTGCTCCCCGGGATGCTGGGCTCCTTCTCACTACAGCAGGGTCTCGTGCAAGCACAAAGGGAACGTTCTGCCCCCCAAATGGACTTTATTTATACAAAGGATCATGGGATTGAATCGATAAGATCCCGATGATGGAAACTTTGTATAAAAGATAATAGCACTTAATGCACCTTTATCTGGACTCAGCCGCCATACATACCCCCAAAGGATCATTTTAAGTTGATTTTATTGGCTATTTCTCTAAACCGCTGACCATCCTGATTGGCTCTCCCAGCTCATGACACTTGCCAAGCTACTGCCTGTCATCAGGACGACATTGGTGGTTTTGGGAGAGACAAGAGGCCGTTTTATTGGTTTTCAGGTTCTGAGATGAATCGCGCCGGCTGGACAATATCTTGTGAGAGTCCTGTGCGGAACCAATTTGTTAAACTTGAACCCGACCCGCCACCCGCATACTTACCCACTTGGACCCACAAGTACCTTATCCGCAACCCGATCCCCGACCATCAAGAAACAGGACGTGTTGTCATTGTAAACCGGAAGTGACATCATTAGAAGTAGGTGTGACCCGGAAAAAAGGAGTAAAACAGGAAGTGCTGTTGTAAACCGGAAGTGACATCATTAGAAGTAGGCGTGGTCAGAAAAAAGGAGTAAAACAGGAAGTGCTGTTGTAAACGGGAAGTGACATCATTAGAAGTAGGCGTGATCAGAAAAAGGGAGTAAAACCGGAAGTGACATCATTGGAAGTAGGTTTGATCAGAAAAAAGGAGTAAAGCTTTCTATTGAGAATACATACAAACCCAGAAAACTGCCGACCCGCTTCTATACCCGCTCCCAAAACTTCTGCGGCTTTTGCGGGTAACCGGCCCGCTGCAGGACTCAAATCTGCAAATATCCTGTTGCCGTACAGATATCAGGGTGGGGGCTCTCTAAATAATTATTTGATGTTCTTGTGTGAACAATAGCAGCAGACACAGGCTGAAACTGCAACACGTGTAGGCGTCAGATACTCCTAGACAGCACTTCCTGTTTCTTGATGGGGATCGGGTTGCGGATAAGGTACTTGTGGGTCCAAGCAGGTGCGGGTCACCTTCGGGTATAACAAATTGGTTCTGTGTAGGACTCTATCCCATACTGCACCATATCACAGTGTACAGTGTGCCCCCTAATCACCGACTGTCATTAACAACTTATTGCCCTTCCACACTTCCAATTGGCTGCCAATGAGATTATGGGAGTTATAGTTCAACCTGGAGGCAGGCTGGATAGTACAGATTGAATAGGTCACAAGCAAACTGGAAATGTGTATAGTAACAGGAAATGGGCCTTATGTGCAGATATGACTATTATTATATGGGTTCTTTTAATAGGCAGTACCAGCAACCAGCTTTTTAATAATACAATATTATGTTATTTTAGCAAATTGGTTTTTGATATAGTAGAGCTATCCTAGTGAGAGCTGTGGGTCAGTCACTCAAAGAATCTGCAGTTGAGCAACATCACTGAGCCCACAGTTCTAGGCAGAGGATGAGCTGTAACCTGATTTAGTAGTTGCTCTGGGAGCTGAGAAAATAGGGAACATTATTTCTTATGGAGCTGTACACACACATACTGTACGTGAAGCCTGTGTTTATACTTACCATTGTCAATATGTTCTGTACTTAAAGGGGAACTATCTTGAAAAAGAAATGTAATATACGCTTCCTCATACTAAAATAAGAAACTTTATAAATACACTCAATTAAATATTCTGCATTGTTTCTGAAATAATCAAGTTTATCTTCACTATTCCTCTCTCAGCATCTGTTTCTCTTCATTCTGTCTTCATGCAGCAGTTGGGTGTCAGATATTCACTGACAGTTAGATCCAATATATCTTATAGGGGGGCTCCTTTTGCCTAGAAGATGTATTAGAGGTCACTATTAAACTCACCAGACATCATGTCTCTCTACATGCAGGATTTGTGCAAAAGGCAGTTATTTTGTTAGATTTTGTTTGTACTGGAATCAGTTATTTGAGTGAGCTCTATTTCATCTGCTAGGAAAGGAGCCTCCCTATAAGATATATTGGGTCTAACTGTCAGTGAATATCTGACACCCAACTGCTGCATGAAGAGAGAATGAAGAGAAACAGATGCTGAGAGAGGAATAGTGAAGATAAACTTGATTATTTCAGAAACAATGCAGAATATTTGATTGTATTTAGAAAGATTCTTATTTCAGTACGAGGAAGCTTATGTCTAGGGGCATATTTATCAAGGGTCCTATTTCGAAATGAAAAAAAAATTCAAAATTTGAATTCAAAAAGACCAACCGAAATGAAGTCAAAGTTGTTTTTGGTCGAATAGGTCCATATTCGGCCGAATTATAATCGTACAAGTTCAATTAGAAATTTTCTCAAGAGACCGTACATGATAAGTTTCAATATTTGAATTTTCAAATTTCGCATGCGTTTTGTCGCAGTGCGTCGGATCACGCTGAAATCGCTTCTGTCCTAGCCTAACTTACCGGCTCCGGTTCTCCATGAATCGAATCCGTCCATATTTTAACTAAATTGATGACAGCAAAACGCATCCTTCAGCGGGGGAAATTCTCAGTTTGTTCTCTGCATCTCAGTTCAAATACGTGGACCACTCATCACCAGCTCAAGCTTTGCCCGACTGCGGTTAAACTGGTTTCCTATAGGAGGGAGCCAATGACGTGCTGGGAGGAGCAGTTCAACTCCTGTACATGTAGGAGTGCTGGAAATTACCTGTATTGTGACATTGTTATACAATGTGCTTCATTTTTATTAAATAAATTCTTGAAAAACAGCCTCCTATGGTCAAGGTTCTCCTTAAAACGTTTAAACATTACAATAAAAGTAAAAAGGCAGGAAACAGAAAACTGGGTGTGGACGTTGGTGGATGTGCAAGAATCTCCTCGGTGGGAAAAGCTTGTTCATTTGGGATTATGTAAAAGGAGGTATTTAAAGGATAAGTAAACCTTGAAAATAAGTGAATATAAAATTGATGAGGGGGCTATTCTAAGCACTTCTGCAATGTACATTCATTATTTATTTTCTTTTAATTGCAAGATATTAAGGGATACATGTACTGTTAATATGAATGAATTTTGTTCCAACAGCGCCACCTGCTGGTCAGTTTCCCACCAGTCTGACCAGCAAGTAGTCAAGGAAGTTGTCAGGAGAAAGAAAGAGGCTGATGTTCTTCTGCTTAGGAAAGATCTGAGAAAGGTTTCTCATTTTATTCCTAAGCAGAAGAACATCAGCCTCTTTCTCCTGACAACTTCCTTGACTACTTGCTGGTCAGACTGGTGGGAAAATGACCAGCAGGTGGCGCTGTTGTAACAAAATTCATTCATATTAACAGTACATGTATCCCTTAATATCTTGCAATTAAAAGAAAATAAATAATGAATGTACATTGCAGAAGTGCTTAGAATAGACCCCTCATCAATTTTACACTTATTTTTAAGTTTTACTTATCCTTTAACACAAATTCCAGCTGGGCCCTCATCAGGGGGTACATTTGTATCAGGCCCGGGCATAAAGGCTGTGCTGCACTTTTTAGCCAGGCCCCTTCAACACCGAAGAGCCAAACTGAGCCTAATGCACGTTATACTAAACCCTGGGCCACCAATGTGTTAATTTAATACAATATAGGCCGACGGTTTTGTTTTTTTTTTTTGTTTTAAAAACTTGTAAGGGGAGGGCCCTGGAACCAATGTTTTTTTTTTTTTTTTCTATCTTGTAGGAGGGCACTGACCAACCAATGGGGGTTACACAGTTTTTAGGGCTGTCTGTGTGGCTTTTTTACAGTGTTGTGGGCGGGATCAGGGGTGGGGCTTGGACCCAGAAAATGTTTTACAGGGCTTAGTGATTTCTGATGGCGGCCCCAAGTCCCAGCATGCATTAGTGACTGTCTGCTCCACAGCCTCACATACAGTAACACACAGGCATTAAAAGGAAGACGAAGGCATTTTATTGGCAAATTAAAACAATTGACACTACCATCTTTTTAAAAGACAAACTAAAAAAGGCAACATGAGCCGTGTATACAAGAGGCACGTGGTATCATCCAAGGAATTGCTCGTTCCTAAGCGTTCGGTTTCATGGGCTGGCTCCGCCCACACCGATGCCTGTAGCTTTAAATGGCATTGCAGTTGTGCACCAGGATCACAAGTGTCAGAAGCAATGGCAGGAGTTACACAGAATCATATAGTGGTTGCGGGTAGAACCAGGAGTAGAACAACCCCCTTATGAATTAAAAAAAAAAAAAACTAATATCTATAGACTCATTAAACTGTCGCACAATGGAGCCCTCCAATCACAGCGGTGGAAACAATTAAAATTATTTAAATGAGGTGCGTCAGTCTGTGGAGATTCCCCTGCCACCCCCCCCCCCCCCGAAAAAAAATAAAATAAAAAAAATGTAGATTATTCCTATTACAGGGATTGGCAGCTTCCAAATATTGATGTTACAGCAACTCCCAGTGGGTTCCTGGGAGTTGCAGAATTGCTGGGCCAGAACATCACTTTCTAGGGCAACAAGGATTAGTTTCCCAGCATGCCCTGCTCTTAGTCCTGTTGCCATAGAAAAATAGCCCTAGTGATATTTTACTTGAATCGTTTCTCGCCCCCCAACTCCATTTCCTCCTCTAAATAAAAAATCATATCGCAGCAGACTTCAGAGTTAAAAGAAATTGATAAAAGCTCTAGTTTTTGGGAACTCCGGCAACAATCTCGGACTCAATCCCACAGTGATCCTTTCCACGCAGAATCTTGAAGAAGCCTGAAAAGGAACAGTCAGGGGTCAGTAAGAGTTTTACTTGAAGGTGCCCAACAATTAGACTTCTCTTCTGTACTAAGCACAATTCAGCAGGAACAGCCCCTAAGTCTGTACAGAGAGATCCCATAAAACTATGGCAGTATAGGTATTCCCTGTACTAAGCACAATTCAGCAGGAACAGTCCCTAAGTTTGCTCATAGTCTGTACAGAGAGATCCCATAAAACTATGGCAGCATAGGTATTCCCCTGTACTAAGCACAATTCAGCAGGAACAGCCCCCTAAGTTTGCTCATAGTCTGTACAGAGAGATCCCATAAAACTATGGCAGCATAGGTATTCCCCTGTACTAAGCACAATTCAGCAGGAACAGTCCCCTAAGTTTGCTCATAGTCTGTACAGAGAGATCCCATAAAACTATGGCAGCATAGGTATTCCCTGTACTAAGCACAATTCAGCAGGAACAGTCCCTAAGTTTGCTCATAGTCTGTATACAGATATACAATAAATCCTTTAATTAGGCTGAAGGGAAGACAACAGTCCTTGGGAAATAGAGAAGATAGTTTATATAAACAAGCTGCTGTGTAGCCATGGGGGCAGCCATTCAAGCACAGGATACACAGTAGATAACAGATAAGTACTACTATAGTTTATATAAACAAGCTGCTGTGTAGCCATGGGGGCAGCCATTCAAGCACAGGATACACAGTAGATAACAGATAAGTACTACTATAGTTTATATAAACAAGCTGCTGTGTAGCCATGGGGGCAGCCATTCAAGCACAGGATACACAGTAGATAACAGATAAGTACTACTATAGTTTATATAAACAAGCTGCTGTGTAGCCATGGGGGCAGCCATTCAAGCACAGGATACACAGTAGATAACAGATAAGTACTACTATAGTTTATATAAACAAGCTGCTGTGTAGCCATGGGGGCAGCCATTCAAGCACAGGATACACAGTAGATAACAGATAAGTACTACTATAGTTTATATAAACAAGCTGAACCCAGAAAACGCAAGAGTTGGCGGTACCATAGATGGCGGAGTCGGAAGGGTTTATGTACCAACAGCCCTGGACATACCCAAGACACCATTAAAGGCATATCTTACCATTATCACCCCAGTCTGTGTTCCAGGAGTTTGCACACAGCCAGTAGGGGGTGCCATTTTCCACACCCCATCCCAGGATCTTTATAGCATGACCTCCAAGTTCTTCTCCGGTTTCATGTTGGTAAACACCTAGGGGAGGTTATACAGGTCAATCATGAAAGCCAACCCACTGTAACAAGTGGCAGATCGCTTGTTCGAGAGCTGAAGTGGTTAATAAACAAATTGCTGAGACTGGGGAGACTTACCCGACTTGTACAGGGGAAAGTCAGCATAGACCAAGAAAGCTCCTTCTACTGGGCCGTTCTTGTAGATTTCAGCCATGATTTCCTTCTCACTGGTTGGAACACCGTAGGACGTGGTTCCTGCAAGACAAGTTTAAAGGGATTCTGTCATGATTTTTATGGTGTATTTATTTCTAAATGACACCGTTTACACTGCAAATAATTCACTGTACAATATAAAATGTCATTCCTGAACCAGCAAGTGTATATAGTTGTAATATCGGTGTGTAGGTGCATCTCAGGTCATTTTGCCTGGTCATGTGATTTCAGAAAGAGCCAGCACTTTAGGATGGAACTGCTTTCTGGCAGGCTGTTGTTTCTCCTACTCAATGTAACTGAATGTGTCTCAGTGGGACCTGGATTTTACTATTGAGCAAGTGTATTTAGTTGTAATATTGGTGTGTAGGTGCATCTCAGGTCATTTTGCCTGGTCATGTGCTTTCAGAAAGAGCCAGCACTTTAGGATGGAACTGCTTTCTGGCAGGCTGTTGTTTCTCCTACTCAATGTAACTGAATGTGTCTCAGTGGGACCTGGATTTTACTATTGAGTGCTGTTCTTAGATCTACCAGGCAGCTGTTATCTTGTGTTAGGGAGCTGCTATCTGGTTACCTTCCCATTGTTCTTTTGTTTGGCTGCTGGGGGGGGGGAAAGGGAGGGGGTGATGTCACTCCAACTTGCAGTACAGCAGTAAAGAGAGACTGCAGTTTATCAGAGCACAAGTGACTGGGGGGGGCTGGGAAACTGACAATATGTCTAGCCCCATGTCAGATTTCAAAATTGAATATAAAAAAAAAAATCTGTTTGCTCTTTTGAGAAATGGATTTCAGTGCAGAATTCTGCTGGAGCAGCACTATTAACCGATGTGTTTGGGAAAAAAAAGAAAGATTATGTTTTTCCCATGACAGTATCCCTTTAAAGAGAGCTGATCCACTAGTCTAGTGACACCATAATTGTTCACTACTCCAGGAAACTTCTATGGGGTTCACATTAATATTACAGAAAATCAGCGAAGAGGACACAGAGTTGTAGATTTACTCACCAAAATGTTTGTCGGTCCCATAGGCTGGAGAGTAGCCTTCCTCGCACTGCTTCACGCACTTTGGGGTATCGCCCTCTTCCCCCTTGCAGGCCGGCCTTGAGCCATTCACGTGGTGCTCGCAGGGAGGGATCGAGTAGGGCCTGCAGCCTGCAATAGAGTTTTCAATGTTATTTCAAAACAATCTTCATTCAACAGCCTGTAGCTTATAGAATGCTGCTTAACCTTCTGAAGATATGCAGGCAGTGAAAGGGTTAATGAATGCCGGATACTCTGCTTCCAGTCATAGGATTCTAGCTCTGCATATAGCAATCTCAATCCTATGCAACTATGGGACCCGTTATCCAGAATGCTTGGGACTTTGCTGATAACAGATCTTTCCGTAATTTGGATCTTTGTACTTCTACTAGAAAATCATGTTAACCTTAGAGATACTGACACCAGAAATTAAACCCTCTATCCCAATATTGTTTTTTGAATGCCATCTTTAATTTGCCATAAAGGTATTTGCAGATGCTTTTACATTACCCATCTGATCCCCCCCATGTTCCTCTATGAGGAGGCCGCCATATTTGAACTTCAGTAGTTTGTTCGCATTAGCAATTCTAACAGACACGTTATGGGACAGTCAGGTTTAGGAACTTTAAGTAACAATTACAAAAACGATTAACATGAGCTATAGGTAACCAATGCACATTAATATTTTGAAGAATTATTTTTTCGCGTCAATGTCACTTTAAATAAACCCAATAGGCTGGTTTTGCCTCCAATAAGGATTAATTATATCTTCGTTGGGATCAAGTACAAGCGACTGTTTTATTATTACACAGAAAAAGGAAATCTTTTTGAAAAATGTCTCTATGGGAGACGGCCTTTCCAGAATCGGAGCTTTTTGGACAACGGGTTTCCGGATAACGGATCCTATACCGGTTTCTCTTGTGCGTCTAGTAAAAGTGCCTCTCTTACATATAACCTTCAGCAACAGATTAAGCTAAAATATATCAATTGTAAAGCTGGGCTGTCCAACTAGAGCTTGAGTGGGGCCCTTCAAGTGATTTCCAAGGCCCAAGTAGAGACATGTTTGTATAGTTTGTATAGTATGTTGTGCGCATTAAATCAAATGTTTTATCAGTGTTTTTCAGACATGAACCAAATGCCACAAGTAAAAGTAGAGCCATGAAGCGCCAGTCTAGAGCTCTTACTTACCAACATGAGAGTCGTACAAGCCCCCAGATACCAGACCGGTCTCCGTCCAGAATTGCCAGGCTCCAGACGGGTACCCTCCGTTACAACTGAAAATACAAAATGGGGACATTAAATAGGGCTCATTTACCAAAGCCGGGCAGACTCTTTCCCTCAGTGCAGTAACCAGTCCCAAGATTTGCTTTCATTAAAGGGGTGGTTTACCTTGAGTTAACGATTAGAAGGATGTAGAGAGGGATATTATGAGACAATTTGCAGTTGGTTTTCATTTTTTATTATTTGTGGTTTTTGACTTTAGGTCTAAATTACCCTGGCAACCATTCACTGATTTGAGTAAGAGGCTGTAATATGAATAGTAGAGGCCCAAGATAAAAAGTAGCAAGAACAATACATTTATAGCCTTAAAGAGCATTTGGTTTTAAGTAGGGATGCACCGAATCCACTATTTTGGATTCAGCCGAACCCCTGAATCCTTTGGGAAAGATTCTGCCCAAATACTGAACCAAGTGTTAATTTGCATATGCAAATTAGGGGTGGGAAGGGGGGAAATGTTACTTGTCTGTGACAAAAAGTCACACGATTAACCTCCCTGCCCCTAATTTGCATATGTAAAGGTCGGGCAGGGCAGAAGGATTCGGCCGAATCCAGTTAAAAAAAGGCTGACTCCAGAACCAAATCCTGGATTCGGTGCATCCCTAGTTTTTAGATGGGGTCAGTGAACCCCATTTGAAAGCTGCAAAGAGTCAGAAGAAAAAGAAAAAAAAAAATGTAAGTAATTCAAAAACCATAAAAAAAAAAAAAAAAGACCAGTTGAAAAATTGCCCAGAATTGGCCATTCCATAACATACTAAAAGTTACTGGAAGGTGAACCACCCCTTTCAAAGAACAGTTCAGTATAAAAATAAAAACTGGGTAAATAGACAGGCTTTGCAAAATAAAACATGTTTCTAATATAGCTAGTTAGGCAAAAATGTAATGTATAAAGGCTGGAGTGAGTGATGTGTAACATAATAGCCAGAACACTACTTCCTGGTAACCAATCAGTGGAAAGCAAGAGAGCTGAAAAGCAGGAAGTAGAGTTCTGGCTATTATGTTACACATCCAGTCACTCCAGCCTTTATACATTACATTTTTGCCTAACTATATTAGAAACATTTTTTATATTGTACTGCCGATTTATCCAGTTTTTATTTTTACACTAAACAATTACTTTAAAACTAGGCATGTACCAAATCCACGAATTTGGGATTCCCCAAAATTCTTTGTCAAAGACTTTGCCAAATGCCGAACCCTAATTTACATATGCAAGTCAGGGCTAGGAAAAGCAAATTTTTTTTAAATTTTTTTTTTTATTTTTTAACTTCCTGGTTTGTGTGATGAAGACACGATTTTAAGGATGTGGTTCTGTCAGGCACTTCTATTCAGCTGAATCCTGGATTCGGTGCAGTATCTGTCCCATCAAACTTTTAATTCCTAACCCCATTCTATTGCATGAAGTGCGTCAAAGCCACTTACCCCATGCCACATTCATCGCCACAGCAGGACAGGAGATCTTCTGCCGACACCTCCACATTCACCTTCCCATTGGTGTGCACACAAACACGGTCAGAGATGGCTTCTACTGCACCAAATGCCTAAACAGAACAATGCGTCATCAATTGAAGGAGAAGGAAAGGCTAAAAGTAAGTAAGCTTTATCAGAAAGGTCTATATAAATACACCAGTAAACCCTCAAAGTAATGCTGTTCTGAGTCCTCTGTCAAAAGAAACAGCACATTTCTTTCCTTCTATTGTGTACTCATGGGCTTCTGTATCAGACTAACTGTTTTCAGCTTAAACCTCCAGGGCCAGGGCTTGAGCATGCTCAGTTTGCTCCTCTCTCCCTCCTCCCTACTGTAATCTGAGCCCAGAGCTATGAGTGAGCAGGGAGAGACTCTGGCAGGAAGTGATGTCACAGCAAGCTAATATGGCAGCTGCTATCCTAAACAAACAGAGCTTCTAGGTGGTTTACTAAGGTATGATAAAGCATTCTGCAGAATTAATATAGGGTCATAGCTTGCACTATTGTCGCGAATCTATTGGCAATAAACTGCTTTGGGAGCTTTCCTTCTCCTTTAATATCCTTGAGAAAAAAAAACAGTCAAATCTTCAAGCAACTCAGGCTTTGCCACTTACCCAGCAAGAGCCGCAGGATCCCTGATCTCGGATCTCCCGGATGGTGGGACAGTTGGGCCAGGCTGCCCGGGAATCAAAACTGTCAGGAAGCTCCAGGCCATCAGCGAACCCAAACCTTTATAGGAAAAACCAAGGACTTTGTTTAGGTTCAAGGAAGGAAGCTGCAGGGATAGGTAGTTATATGCACAGTAGGGGCCTCACCTCTTTTGCAGCTGGGGGCCCTTAAGGAGAGTTCCGCAGAGCCGCTTTACATAGTGTAGATCAGCATTAGCAAAGTTGTGTCCAGCCTAGAAAGCAGATTTATTTAATTCAATGACCAAAGTGTGGCCACTGTAACAGGCATTTTAAAAGGAGAACTAAGGCCTAACTAAAAAAGTAGGTAGAAATGTTGTACATGATGTTTTGTGCTTCTGTACCAGCCCAAGGCAACCACAGCCCTTTAGCAGTAAAGATCTGTGTCTCCAAAGATGCCCCAGTAGCTCCCCATCTTCTTTTCTGCTGATTCACTGCACATGCTCTGTGCTGCTGTCACTTACTGAGCTTAGGGAGCCACTCACAATATACAGTACACATAGAATAGAAATGTCACAATATAAGGCTGATTAGTAATTAATACACATAATTACTACATGGCAGCACAGAAACCAGTGCAATTAGCATCAGAATTGAATAATCAGCAAACCTGTAGCATCAGCTTATATTACAGCCAGGGAAGCTCATTTTCTGCTGGATAATTAGTGACGAGCCCTAAGCTTAGCTTCTCAACAGCCAATCAGAGCCCACTGAGCATGTGAGTGTCACAGACACTTTCCAAGATGGTGACCCCCTGTGACAAGTTTGAAGTCCTGGATCATTGCTGCTATTGACAAGCTCAAACTTTAGCCTCGTGCAATAAGTTCACTATATAAAATAGGACATTTTTAGCCACATTCATTTTTAGGGTTTAGTTCTCCTTTAAGCAAGGTTGAAGCAGATTCAAAAACAGAAGGAGACAATTACATTCACCTCTAAATAATTCCACTTGACCTTTAGCTGATTAAAGGTCAAGCCACATTAAAAGTCTGACGATACATAAAATGCGAGTGTTTGCAAAGTCGTTACGGAACAGTTAACTGTATAAAGGACGCAAAAAGACGTTAATTGAATAATTCTAGGGCTGGTTTAGCAGTGGCGCCTCATGGCACACAAGGTGCAAGTGAATTCACAGAAATGAGAGGCCCCCCCCAAGCTGACTCCAGACACTTGAACACCATTGAGTACAACACAAGTGCATGTTCCCCATAAAAGAGGCCACTTGTAGAGTGCAGGCACGTCACGACTGTGTGGAGTGGATCCATTGTGTCAGCAGTCATGCACAGGAGAGACACTCGAGAGCAATACAAACTCCTACATCACTAAGTGCTTAACTGCTGCTCTGGTTGGGTTTGCACAGTTACCCAAGTCTCCCTCCTTTTGTACTAGTCAGGCACCCTGCTCTCATATTAAACGATAAGTAAACCTTAAAAATAAGCGAATGTAAAATTGATGAGGGGGCTATTCTAAGCACTTCTGCAATGTACATTCATTATTTATTTTCTTTTAATTCCAAGATATTAAGGAATACATGTACTGTTAATATGAATGAATTTTGTTACAACAGCGCCACCTGCTGGTCATTTTCCCACCAGTCTGACCAGCAAGTAGTCAAGGAAGTTGTCAGGAGAAAGAAAGAGGCTGCTCTGATGTTCTTCTGCTTAGGAAAGATGTGTGAGAATAGTTATCCAAAGTTTCTCATTTTTCTCCTAAGGATTTTCCAATGGATTTTTATAGCCTCCCAGTCTGTGCTACGACTCCACAAATGGAATTGTATGAGCCCTACCAGGAGGCAAGTGATTATTAGCAGCTCAGCTTCTTGCCACCCATCATATTAACTTACCTTCCATGTAGTGTTGACCTTGTTGATATAATTCACCATATCGTGTGACAAGGGGGCAAAGTAGGGGAGATGCCGGGAGCTGGCGATGGAGGCCAAGAAGCAGAGTGCAACTACAAGATGCCACATTGTTGCAGGACTCCCCTGTAATAGAACAGTCACACTTAAAAAATACTGAAACAGATGTCTATCAAAAGAATAGTCTGGTTGCGCCATATATTTCATTAAACTGCAATCGTTGACCTTAAAGGGATAGTGTTATGGGAAAAAGGTTTTTTGCCCTTAAACGCATCAGCAAGGATCGCCATCAAAATTATTATTTTTTTTTAAATTTGTTTGTATACTAGGGAAAGAAAACCACCAACACATATTAAGCTTTAAAATCGCAAAGTATTTATTTAGGAATAACTTACCGAATCTCTGCTTGTGCTCCTCTTAAGAAAAGGTGATCCATCGTGCGGCGCTCGATTTCTCCTACCTGCCTTCCTTATAGGAGATAGCCAGGGAGGAGAAATTGAGCACTGCACGATGGATTGTTGTCCTGTCGCCTTTTCTGAAGAGGAGCGCAAGCAGAGATTCGTTAAGTTATTTCTAACTTTGATATTTTAAAGTTTAATATGTGTTGGTGTTTTTTCCCCTAGTATACAAAAATGTTGATGTTACTGGTCCTTTAATAGTGCTGCTCCAGCAGAATTCTGCACTGAAATTTGTTTCTCAAAAGAGCATTTAATTTTGAAATCGGACATGGGGCTAGACATATTGTCAGTTTCCCAGCTTCCCCCAGTCATGTGACTTGTGCTCTGAAACTTCAGTCACTCTTTACTGCAAGTTGGAGTGATATCAACCCCCCACCCCCAGCAGCCAAACAACAGAACAATGGGAAGGTAACGAGATAGCAGCTCCCTAACACAAGATAACAGCTGCCTGGTAGATCTAAGAACAACACTCAATAGTAAAATCCAGGTCCTACTGAGACATTCAGTTACATTGAGTAGGAGAAACAACAGCCTGCCAGAAAGCAGTTCCATCCTAAAGTGCTGGCTCTTTCTGAAATCACATGACCAGGCAAAATGACCTGAGATGCACCTACACACCAATATTACAACTAAATACACTTGTTGGTTCAGGAATGACATTTTATATTGTACAGTGAATTATTTGCAGTGTAAACAGTGTCATTTAGAAATAAAACCTACATCATACAAATCATGACAGGATCCCTTTAATGTAGGTTATATTCTCACAGCAAGAACAACCAGAAGTCGTAGGATCTCATGACAGCGCTATGCTTGGACAGAGAGGATGAGGATACATAATGCAGCTCTAGCAAATCCAAAAATGTTCTCTAGAGCAGATGACAATTGCCTTTCATGTATGGACTTTCCTTTAATGAATCCACTATGGAATGCTCAAGACAAATCAGAGTGCAACTAAGGCTTTTTGGACAGTCAAATCTGCATTAAGACAGTTTTATACCAATACATTTGTAATACGAGGCGACTGTGTGGGGAGGTAGGATCCACTTAGCTGAGATACAGCCTAGAAAATTATGGATCTTATTATTAAATAATGACAAAAGAATTGAATACATATTCTCTGCATCTAATGGATCTGCAAGAAGCAGCCCACAGAGAATTAAGGCCCCGCAGTCAAGAATTAACAGCTTCAAGAATTATGTATAGCAGCAAACTTAAAGGGATACTGTCATGGAAAAACATGGGTTTTTTTTTTCAAAATACATCAGTTAATAGTGCTGCTCCAGCTGAATTCTGCACTGAAATCCATTTCTCAAAAGAGCAAACGGATTTTTTTATATTTAATTTTGAAATCTGACATGGGGCTAGAGATAGTCAGTTTCCCAGCTGCCCCAGTCATGTGACTTGTGCTTTAATAAACTTCAGTCACGCTTTGCAGCAAGTTGGAGTGATATCTTCCCCCCTCCCCTTCCCCCCCCAGCAGCCTAACAACAGATCAATGGGAAGGTAACCAGATAGCAGCTCCCTAACACAAGATAACAGCTTTAGATTTAAAAACACCACAATAGTAAAAGCCACCAGGCAGCTGTTATCTGGTGTTAGGGAGCTGCTATCTGGTTACCTTCCCATTGTTCTGTTGTTAGGCTGCTGGGGGGAAAGGGAGGGGGTTGATATTACTCCCAACTTGCAGTACAGCAGTAAAGAGTGACTGAAGTTTAGCGGAGCGCAAGTCATATGACTGGGGCAGCTGAGAAACTGATATTTTGTCTAGCCCCATGTCAGATTTCAAAGTTAAATATAAGAGAATATGTTTGCTCTTTTAAGAAATGGATTTCAGTACAGAATTTTGCTGGAGCAGCACTATTAACTGATGCGTTAAAAAAAAAAAAAAAAAAGTTTTCCCATGACATTATCCCTTTAAGGGTCTGGCCACACGGGCAGATTAGTTGCCAGGCAACAAATTTCTTCGTGGCGACTAAACTGCCCGATCTGCCTTCCGCCAGCTAAAATGTAAATCACCTGGGGGCAGGCACACGGAGCACTTTGTTTTCAGGCAAGTACGGGCGACTTCGGAAAACGAAGCACTCCCGTGTGCCTGCCCCCCAGGCCATTTAAATTTTAGAAGGCAGATCGGGGAGATTAGTTGCCACGAAGAAGAGGAGGTTTGCCGCCTGGTGACTAATCTCACCAAATCTGCCTGTGTGGCCAGACCCCAATAATAAAAGACTTGCAGTATATCAGATAATCAGTTGAGCGTAAGCTCTTGTGGTCCAGGCCTGGTTCCTTGGTCATAGAATAATAGGATATCTATATAATTACAAACCCACAAACCAACAGGAATTAAACTAGAGATTTGGGCTGGAATCCAATGCTTCTCTAATCGGGAGCCAGACCTTGGCTTTGGGCCTATAATTCTATCCCGCTTGTACAGAGTTAGAAACAAGCAAATATCACTTTCCCCACAGCCAGGTGTGAACCCTGATAGAATTACAGAAACACGGACATCTGATAGCAGCCAGAGAAACCAGACATTAAATGTATCATTTAAAGGGAACTCCACCTATTGCACTTTCTTTGCCTAATAAAATACACTTAATTCTAAGCCAAATTGCCAATATAGGCCATTTTCACATGTTATTTAAAGTAAATGCAATTAGTATAGAATTCAGCAGTTTTAAATTTTATTAGGGATGCACCGAATCCAAGATTCGGTTCGGGATTTGGCCTTTTTCAGAAGGATTCGGACAAATCCTTCTGCCCGGCTGCACTGAATCCAAATGCTAATTTATATATGCAAATTAGGGGCGGGAGAGAAATCGTTTGACTGTCACAAAACAAATAATGTTTTCCTCCTTCCCGTCCCTATGCATATGCAAATTAGGATTTGGTTCGTTATTCTGCCTAATCTTTTGGGAAGGATTCGGCCGAATCCAAAATAGTGGATTCAGTGCATCCCTATATTCTCTGCACTGCTGGTTGCCCTGAAGTAATGCAATAGATGCCAGCTAATTACAAACCATTTACATTTTTAATATATTGTATATATGAAAGTCCCATTGTTTTGCATCACAAGGAGAAAGTGAAACTAATGGGGTACATGTAACCGCTCAATGAGGAACTGACAGACCATCACATTCCCCCCACCCACAGCAGAGGTGCTGTCCATTTGAGAAGCACCCACAAGAAGGTGCTGGGAATTCCAAAAGAGGAACAGCCCCATGTTACGTAATCCCACACCCAACCCTTTGAGGAGGAAAGAAAATTCAACCAGAATGTTACTGGCGATTTAAAACTCCAGCAAGCAGCACATGCCCATCCCTGCGTTATCTACCAGTACTGATGCCAATACCTTCCAGTCTTTGCCAAAGTGTAATGCAAAACAAAATGTTCTTTTACAGTCACAGGACCCCTCCTCCATTACTGCATTTTTAATCCAGGCTGTTAACCCTATAAGGGAACTAGTGCACTTCCTGAACAGCCCATGGGCACCCCCAGTTATACCACAACAGGAATGGGTAGGGAAAGAGTTAAAGAAGAGACTCTCCACACACAGGACAGTGGGGAAAGTTCCAGCATTACTTCACCCTCCAGAAGCCACAAAAATGGCTGATGCCTGCAGTCTAAAAGCGATAGTATCTTAGAGGTCACTTGCAAAAGAAAACAAACCCACCCTGCAATCGTGCTCAGGTGAGTGGGCCGAGTAGGTGGACATTCATTTTCTATTTGAGTTTAGATGCCCTTTAAGGCACTTCTATGTTGTTGGTGAGTGAAAGCCAGTGGGGCGTCTCCTTGGGCTGTAGAGGAGGTCAGATCCAATCAGTTGGGACAAGGCAAGGTCTGCCCAATATTAGTGGGACACAGGGTTGCCAGGTCTAATTTTCAAAAAGTTGGCTACAAAACCAGCCTGAAGTAGCACAATATGCAGTGTAAAAACCCCAAAAATTATTTAGATGTGAAAATATGCCTTTCAAATTTTGACATGAAGTAAAATGGCATCGATTTGACAGTCACTAGGGACGTAACTACAGAGGGGGGCCCATAAGGCCCTAATACGAATACAGTTTTTTGCCCAAAAATTAGCGGAAATTGAGGAAAGTCAGTGGAAAACGAGAGAATGTGTGACGGGAGACTGGGGTACAGAGCTCAAACTCTGGCAACTCCCAACTTCTACACAAGTCAGTCCCATTGCATGCTGGGTATTGTAGTCTTACATTCAACACGGCAGGTGGCAAATTGTTAAACAAAAACTACATTGCCCAACATGCATTGGGAGACAGGCTTGGCACACTAGGGCAAGAAAAAGCTTTGGCTGGTTACAAACCAGCCAAAGCACAAAAAGTAGCCTGGGCTTTCTATTAGTAGCCCAATTAGGCTGGAAACCCGCCAACCCTGGTGTGACCTGAGAGAGGGCAAAGAATTAATTGGCGTACTTCCGGTACAACCAGGGCTCCAGTAAACAAGGGTCACGTGACTCGGTGTAAGCGACCCAAGCAGGGCACCTGGGTCTATTTCTTACACACAACCGGCAGTGACGGCAGTAGGCAACCTCGTGACCGACCTGGGCTTGGAAACTAGTTATTTAATTATTTGCCCCCTTATCGGTTTAAAAGGATCTCCCCCACCACAATGGTACCGCCCAAGCCTACCAGTGAGAGGCAATTAACTTGGCAGCAGTGGAACCCGGTAACGCCCATTACCGAGACTATAACAGGGGGCAGAATGTAAACTAGAGGACTCGCGGACACGTACCAAACAGGCGGGGAAGGGAGTTGGTGGTCTCAGCTCATTGTTCTCTTACCTGAGGGCTGCTGCTCATTCACACTCAGGAATCAGGTTGCGCCAAACACCCCCACTGCCCGGCAGTATATACTCACCCAGCAACTGGCCCCGCCCTGCGCACTACCGCCTGACTCAGTCACATGAGCGGCCAGACAGGAGGGGAGGTGTCGTAAACACAGGGAACTTTGCGCACGGCCTTGCCTTACGCTGATTCTTGTAGGTATAACTGCGCTATTTGCGTAAGCTCCGCACTCTTTTTTGGACGTTGAACTTATATTACGCTATTGGTGTAAGCGTTTCTTGTAAGCAAGTGCTGGCACGTGACTTGTATCCATTAGGTGCTGAACCTGCTGCTCAACGGGGACTTCCTGCTTCTCTGACTCCCATAAACCAATCACGGGCCGAGGGGGAGGCCGAGCCGCTCGCTCTTCACACGGAAGAATTTAAAGGGAAAGTGTTTTGCAAAATAAGAAGAATTGTGATTTTAAGCTTTTTTTCTATATACATTAATTAAAGCAGTTGTTCACCTTTAAATTAACTTTCAGTAGGATATAGAGAGGGATATTCTGAGACAATTTGCAATGGGTTTTCATTTTTTATTATTTGTGGTTTTTGAGTTATTTAGCTTTTTATTCAGCAGCTCTTCAGTTTGTAATTTCAGCCATCTGGTTGCTAGGGTCCAAATTCCCCTAGCAACCATGCACTGATTGGAATAAGAGACTTGAATAGGAGAGGCCTGAATAGAAAGAGGAGGAATAAAAAGTAACAATAACAATACATTTGTAGCCTTACAGAGTATTTGTTTTTACATGGGGTCAGCGACCCTCATTTGAAAGCTGTAAAGTGTCAGAAGAAGAAGGCAAATAATTTAAAAACTATTTAAAAAAAATGAAGGCCAATGGAAAAGCTGCTTAGAATTTGCTATTCTATGTAGAAGGGGTGCCACATTTACAATTGGGGGAAATTGGACTGGGGAGCGGGGAAGATGACTTTGGGGAGCGTTCCATTGACATTGGGGTGCAGGGCAGATGACGGGGGATGCGCCAGTGATGTCGGGGGTGGGGCTGATGATGTGTCGTTATAATTTTAATTTCCTGTCCAGAGCCCTTTCAATAACCAGGCTGTCTGGGTGAAATCGGGACAGATGCCAACTCTACTATCTTTTCCAGCAGCTAAACTGAACAAAGGGGGCGGGGCATATAGTATTGGCCAGTGATATTGAGGTGGGCATGATGACATCAGAGGTAGGCACAATGATGTCATGGAGTTATGATGTCGGGCCAGGGTTATTGCATCACTTATAGCAACTGGCTGGATTTATGTCCAATTATCTCATTGTTTTACACTGGCAGCCCTTTGGCCAATTGAGATGTCAAGTTGAAACCCACACGGCTGGAAATCCTACCTCTATCTATTCTGCCCCATGAGTCAGCCCAATCCTTTAATTACAGATACGGGATCTATTATACAGAAATCCGTTATCCAGAAAGCTCTGAAATGCTCATTTAGAAAAACTATCTCTCATTTTTGATCTTTTTGATTGTTTCTGTAATAAGAAGAAACTAAAGGCACGTGATAATAACCAATAACCAAGCCACGTTCAAGTGAGTATCTTGCTATTAAATGTTTTTATTTATTTATTGGCCGGATTATTGTTCGGGTTTCACAAGACTGAAAACCGAACAGAATCGAACAGGCCTTGGAAAAAACGAATTGTTTGGGTCAGAACCGAACAGGTGGCAACCCTAATCTTATAACAGGCTAAACGTAGTGGGGATTAGAGAGTTGGCTGAAGGAGAACCGAATTCTGTTGTCCAATCAGGAGCTGATAAACCTTCCAGTAAACCATATAACCAGAGACCCCAGAAATAACCAGCAGACGCAGGGAGAACATATAAACTCCATCCAGAACAGTCACAAAACCAACCTGGAGCCAAAAAGTGGATCAGAAAACGGATTACTATTTACCGCACTATTCAAACCTGTTGCCCTTAGAACTTCCACAGCAACAAATGAACAGAGTCATGTGACAGGATCCCAGAAAATGACGTTTCTTTTATATTCATATACAGATATGGGACCCATTATCCGGAAACCCGTTATCCAGAATTACGGAAAGGCCATCTCCCACGGACTCCCATTTTATCCAAATAATGAAAATTTGTAAAAATGATTTCCTTTTTCTGTGTAATAATAAAACAGTCGCTTGTACTTGATCCCAACTAAGATATAATTAATCCTTATTGGAAGCAAAACCAGCCTATTGGGTTTATTTCATGTTTATATGATTTTCTAGTAGACTTAAGGTATGAAGATCCAAATAACGCAAATATCTGTTATCCGGAAAGCCCCAGGTCCCGAGTGTTCTGGATAAGAGAACCCGTACACAGATGATGTTTACTCCAATCTGGATATACACATGTGGGTTTGGATTTAGAATCAGCGTTCAACCAAATATTTTCTGCTGCAAGGAGTACTGGGCTTAATCCAAAAAGCATCTGGTTTATCTCTGGTTTTGGCCCCTGTGTGTCCAGTATTAGTGCAATGAACCTTGATCTGAAGCTGCTCAAGAAAACATACTTTGTACATGAGAAAGGGCAGACAGACATTAGGACTCATTTCCCACAGGCACGGGTGCTAGAATACAAAGCCCATTCATACAGCTCTTGCTTCCCGATCGATATCTGGCCACGATATAGATCGGGAAGGTTTGATTTTTAACCGACCGACCCCATGGCGTATCGTAATTCGATCGTTCGGCCATACGGCCGAACATTCAAATTACCCCCGATATAGCCCTGCCGTTAGTGGCATATCGGGGAAAGATCCGCTTGTTTGGTGATGTTGCCAAATGAGCGAATCTTTGAGTCTATAGCCAGCTTTAGACTTTGCTGCAATCACTAAAATGAAATCCTCTAGTGGTTTTACCACCAGTGCTTTACAAGCGATCTTGTGGAATTCCACTCCTTTTACAAACATCTTTATCAGGCTACACCAACACCACCCCCACAAATTTGACACATGTTTTACAACCCTTGACCCCCCTCCCAACATTTATCTTTAAATGCGGAAATTACAGAAGAAGAAATCAATTGATGCTATTAAACTCTTGAAACTTCCTAAAACACCAGGGCTGGACTTCCAGCTTTAAACTATAAGAAATTCTCACGTATCCTTTCCCCCCAATGAACTATAATGTTTAACCAACTACTAAAGGAAGATAAATTCCCAGCCCAAACCTTAATGGCCACAATCATCCCCAAACCAGACACAGATTAGTCATCTTAAATTTGGATATTAAAATTATGGCTAAAATTCTGGCTACCCGCCTTAGTATAATTTTACCACACCTGATTCATAAGGATCAAGTGGGCTTTGTCAGAGGGAGACAGTCTTCAGACGCTATAAGGAAGCTACCGTAATCTTATTGATAGAAGGAGCTCAAAAATCATCCACCCCTCTATGCTTCTCAAGCTCGATATCAAAAAGGCTTTCGACTCCCTGGCTTGGCCCTATCTTTATTACACCTTACAGAAATGAGGGATCACTAAGAACTTTTTAAAATGGGTCCAAGCACTTTATGATGCCCCGACAGCTAAGGTACAATTGCTTCTTCCCCACTCCAGATTAGACGAGGAACACGACAGGGGTGTCCCCTCTCCCCTTTGCTTTTTTGTCCTGGCCCTCGAGCCGCTTGCAATTGCTATTAGAAACAACCCTGACATTTTGGGCTTTAAGGATAACACCCATCACCACAAACTTAGCATGCTTGCAGATGATGTGACATTATTCCTATCCCGTCCAATGTTGTCACTTCCCAATATATAGAATGTCCTAGGTAAATTTAGTGAAATCTCAGGTCTTACAATTAATCACGCAAAAACAGGGGCACTAAACATAAACATGCCAAAGGATCTGACCAAGCGATTATCCCTTAACTTTGAATTTCAGTGGAATGCTAAGTACATAACCGTGTTGGGGATCAAATTAACTCATAGTCATTCGACCAGCTATACACAGTCAATTACCCTACTGTATATCGAACACTGAGTAAACTTCTGGAGGACTGGGGAAAATACCACATTTCATGGTTAGGGAGAGTGTCAGCAGTGAAAATGGTTCTTCTGCCTAAAATCTTATAACTGTTTAGGGTATTGCTTATCCCTATCATAAAAAAAGACCTACAGAAATTAGTATCCAATATATCTAAATTTGTCTGGATTACGCCCCTGAAAGCGATCCCCCTTATATACAGACATATTAACTCTCCAACCTGATTAGTAGGGGAGCGTTATATCCAGTCATGGGAAAAGAAACTGGGGAAGTCCCTGACAGAAAAGGAGTGGTGTAAGCTCTGGCAAGGCCGGCCTTAGGCCTATTGGACCAATTGGGCCCAATAGGGCCCCGCACCTCTGGGGGCCCCGCACCACAGGGCAGCACAGATAATATTTCCCTCAGCACATGATGCTGCCTGGCCTGCCCCCAACTTTGAGAGTCCAGCCCATCCCCAAATCCATAGGTCCAGCCCACCCCCAACTCTGATAAGCCAGCCTATCCCCCAACTCCATAGGTCTAGCCCGCCCCCAACTCTCATAGGCCCAGCTTTCCTCCAACCTTGATAGGCCCTGCCTGCCCCCAATCCAGCCAAGCCTGCTCCCAAGCTGAATCGGCCCAGCCTGCCCCAAACTAATTGGCCCAGTCCACTCTCCTATTTCCTCCCTCTCTCTCTTACCCTGTGTGCCCCTATTATGTGCCCCTATTTCATCCCTCTCATTCTCTTACCTTGTCTGCCCCTTTCCTTTCTATTTTGTGCCTGTATCCCCTTATTTTCCTAAATACTTGGTGTGTCAGTAGCCAGCAACACTTTGTCTAGGGGCCCCGCCAACATGGTCCCAATTGGGCCCCACATTTAATAGGATCAGCCCTGAGCTCTGGGACAATTTAAAGAGAGGCTTAATATTACTCGAATCTGGAATCTGGATACAAGGTCCTCTTCCGTTGGTATCTCACTCCCTGTTTAGCTTTTATGTACCCAAACCATGAAAACCGCTGTTTTCGAGGTTGTAATACTCCAGGGGACATGGCACACATAACGTGGCATTGCCCACGTGCATCAAGATATTGAATCAGGGTGTATAATAAGATTTTTGGAGTCTTGAATGTCAAATTACAGAAAGACCCATACGAAGCATTAATGCGACTCCTTCACAAAACAAGGGCACAGAGAAAACTAATTAACCATATTTTCTTGGCCTGGAAATCTCCAAACGTAAATTTTAATCTACTCAAACCCAAAATAGATTGGATATTTGTAAACGAAAAATTGACGTATCGCGCTGGATAAATTTCCCATGTTTGGCAACCCTGGATAGATTATAGATTTGGAAGATCCTTCCCTTTTCCACTTACTGACACTTTAACCCAAGGATAAGGTATAGAAAGCTCATAGCTGGGGATTGAGATTTAGAGGGGGCTGCAAATGGAGGAAATCCACTTTCTATTTCTTTCACTTTTTTTTTACTATGTTTCCTTTTATGACTTTTCTTTACAGTTTGTTTTAGAATGTGTACAATTGTGTAATACTTTAAAGCTTACAACATAAATACTATTCCTTAAGGTGGCCATACACAGGCCAATAAAAGCTGCAGACAGACCAAGTCGGCAGCTTATTGGCCCGTGTATGGGTTCCCCCGACGGGCTCCCCAAATCGAGATCTGGCTGAAAGTTGGCCAGATCTCGTATCGGATGGGACAAAAAATCCCGTCGGATCGCGGCCACATCTGTTCGTTTATCCGACTGCCCGTTCACATTCGGGCCCACGATCAGATCAGCCCGATATTGCACACCTCAAGGTATGTATGACCACCTTTAGTTATGAATATTCATGTTGGAACTGAATTTCATTCGATCATAAGATCGATAACTAATACAAGTCAATACCTATGTCATAAGACATGTAACGTACAACTAATTGATATATCAATGTCATTTCATTGGTTAAACGTGATATTGTTAATGTCTTTTATTTGAAAAAGAAATAAAAATATTGAAAAAAATAAAAAGTGAATGTAAAATTGATGAGGGGGCTATTCTAAGCACTTCTGCAATGTTCATTCATTATTTATTTTCTTTTTATTCCAAGATATTAATATATATGAACAGCGCCACCTGCTGGTCATTTTCCCACCAGTCTGACCAGCAAGTAGTCAAGGAAGTTGTCAGGAGAAAGAAAGAGGCTGCTCTGATGTTCTTTTAAACTGAGTGATTATTGCCTTTATAGGGTATTTTTTTTTTTTTTTTTTTTTTAAAAAGGTAGAGACCTGGGAGAAGGGAAAGCAAATAGTTTAACGATCCATTTTGCAAATACAGGTTTTTCTTGTCCTTTAATAAACAAGGCCCATAACATTAAAGGAATTGTTCTGTATAAAAATAAAAACTGGGTAAATAGATGGGCTGTGCAAAATAAAAACGGTTTCTAATATAGTTAATTTAAAGTGACCAGATTTTGAAGGTGAAATCCGGGGACAGGGTAGAGATTTCTAGACCCCGCCCACGTTGCACGACACCCCCCCACCAACCACTCCCCATTTTACAAATACACCCTCTGTGAATATATAAATGAACGCAGTGGCAATTCCATGTAAAATACCCCAGAACTCACAGCACAACATCCACATCAGCTTTGGAGTAAGGGCAGACAGGTTACCTTTTCTAACCAGACATGGCAGGCATCCTACTAGTCAGTTACTCAACCACTTAATCCAGCGATACTGTGTGGCAATAACGTAGCAGTCCAACCCCTCCAACCTATTCCAAAGCAGACACATACCTGCTGCAACCGAGTGCAGATCTCACACCTTCCAGACCAAAAACAGCGATGGGGATTTTTCAACTGACCCGCGGTAACCATCCAATCAGTGGCCGCTCAACTGGAAGTCACATGGGGCTGTCGCCTTAGCAACCAGGAAGCAGCGTGAAAGCCCAGCAGGAGCAGGGAGGTCAGGGCAGCTGTCAGGGCTTTGATAACTGATCATCGGGGGTTTATCCGGCTCAGTCCCTCCTTCTTCACTCATATATCTCCTGGCCCAGCCCCTATTCTCTTTGGCGCCAACATTGAGCCAATGTTGGAAGCATTACACGGGGACTTTTAAAGTAAATTGCAAATTACGGGGACAGTTCATGGGGCAATTTCCTATAGGGCACAGGGTCTTGAAACGGGGTCTGTCCCCGGGAAATGGGGCCTGTCCCCGGGAAACAGAGACAAATGGTAAACTTAAGTAAGTTAGCTGAAAAGCACAAAGTAGTGTTCTGACATCTGGTCACTCCAGCCTTTATACATTACATTTCAGGCTAACTAACTATATTACCGTAGATACATTTTTTTTTTTGCACAGCCTATCTATTTACCCAGTTTTTATTTTTACACTGAACTGTTCCTTTCAAAAAATCAAAAAAAGGATATTATTTTGCAGTGTTAATGGTTCTTTATAGGAGAACTAAAGCTTAACTAAAGAAGAAGGTAGAAATGTTGTACATGATGTTTTGTGCTTCTGTACCAGCCCAAGGCAACCACAGCCCTTTAGCAGTAAAGATCTGTGTCTCCAAAGATGCCCCAGTAGCTCCCCATCTTCTTTTCTGCTGATTCACTGCACATGCTCTGTGCTGCTGTCACTTACTGAGCTTAGGGAGCCACTCACAATATACAGTACACATAGAATAGAAATGTCACAATATAAGGCTGATTAGTAATTAATACACATAATTACTACATGGCAGCACAGAAACCAGTGCAATTAGCATCAGAATTTAATAATCAGCAAACCTGTAGCATCAGCTTATATTACAGCCAGGGAAGCTCATTTTCTGCTGGATAATTAGTGACGAGCCCTAAGCTTAGCTTCTCAACAGCCAATCAGAGCCCACTGAGCATGTGAGTGTCACAGACACTTTCCAAGATGGTGACCCCCTGTGACAAGTTTGAAGTCCTGGATCATTGCTGCTATTGACAAGCTCAAACTTTAGCCTCGTGCAATAAGTTCACTATATAAAATAGGACATTTTTAGCCACATTCATTTTTAGGGTTTAGTTCTCCTGTAATGATCTCAGAGGAGCACACAGGCTTGTGAGTTACAGAGGGAAAAGGCAAGGTTCCATTAGTGCAAATTGCCACATTTGTATAGCAGGGAGCTGACACTTATACAATGGTGACGTCTCACACTTCAAGTTATACAGCCTCAGTGCTCAGAGCCAGGTCTGGACTGGGATTCCAAAAAGGTCCTGGCATTTCCAATACCCATAGGCCCAAAGATCCCCCACAGCCCAATAAACAGTGAGTGTCCGTGGCATGTTACAGCAGCCCCTCTGGCATTTGCCAGAATCCACAGATTGCCAGTCCAGACCTGCTTGGCACATTATTTTCTGCACAGTCAGGAGCACATGAATAATTACCAGTAAAACCTGACGGGACAACTTTCTGTTTAACTCATAATACATTGTGCAACATTGTCTCCTGACTATGAGCTGCTGACAAACAGAACATGATCCCGTGGCCCAGAACAGAGAAGCAGCAACTGTCACTTCCCTAATTACTGGTTATTTCATGTGTAATAAACCTCATTAGTCCTGCTGTCCTTGCACCTCGTCTCTTTATTCTCAACATCATGTAACCAAAATAGATTATGTTATCACTAGAAACTTCTGTCATTTATACCATCATCATGCACAAACAGCTTAATTAACCAGTAATATATATATGTGTGTGTGTATATATATACAGTATAATCAGTTTCACTTCTGCCACATTCCTCAACTTGTGTACTAATTAAGAAACAGTGTGTTCCCTATTATAATCATATGGATGTTAAAAGTTCCCTAAACCTGTATAACTCAGCCTGCAGCCTTGTGCCTTTATATGGTCACAGTGAAACCCCTCCGTGACTTCTAATATCCTTATCATTTACAGTAGGGGGTACATTATCCCTTATAATACATGAGTGATACTCAGAGTTCCCTGTATAACTCAGCCTGCAGCCTTGTGCCTTTATATGGTCACAGGAAAACCCCTCCGTGACTTCTAATATCCTTATCATTTACAGTAGGGGGTACATTATCCCTTTTAATACGAGTGATACTCAGATTTCCCTGTATAACTCAGCCTGCAGCCTTGTGCCTTTATATGGTCACAGAACAACCCCTCAGTGACTTCTAATATCCTTATCATTTACAGTAGGGGGTACATTATCCCTTATAATACATGAGTGATACTCAGAGTTCCCTGTATAACTCAGCCTGCAGCCTTGTGCCTTTATATGGTCATAGAACAACCCTCAGTGACTTCTAATATCCTTATCATTTACAGTAGGGGGTACATTATCCATTATAATACATGAGTGATACTCAGAGTTCCCTGTATAACTCAGCCTGCAGCCGTGTGCCTTTATATGGTCACAGAACCCCTCAGTGACTTCTAATATCCTTATCATTTACAGTAGGGGGTATATTATCCCTTATAATACATGAGTGATACTCAGAGTCCCCTGTATAACTCAGCCTGCAGCCTTGTGCCTTTATATGGTCACAGAACAACCCCTCAGTGACTTCTAATATCCTTATCATTTACAGTAGGGGGTACATTATCCCTTATAATACATGAGTGATACTCAGAGTTCCCTGTATAACTCAGCCTTGTGCCTTGTGCCTTTATATGGTCACAGAACAATCCCTCAGTGACTTCTAATATCCTTATCATTTACAGTAGGGGGTACATTATCCCTTTTAATACGAGTGATACTCAGATTTCCCTGTATAACTCAGCCTGCAGCCTTGTGCCTTTATATGGTCACAGAACAACCCCTCAGTGACTTCTGATATCCTTATCATTTACAGTAGGGGGTACATTATCCCTTATAATACATGAGTGATACTCAGAGTCCCCTGTATAACTCAGCCTGTAGCCTTGTGCCTTTATATGGTCACAGAACAACCCCTCAGTGACTTCTAATATCCTTATCATTTACAGTAGGGGGTACATTATCCCTTATAATACATGAGTGATACTCAGAGTTCCCTGTATAACTCAGCCTGCAGCCTTGTGCCTTTATATGGTCACAGAACAACCCTCAGTGACTTCTAATATCCTTATCATTTACAGTAGGGGGTACATTATCCATTATAATACATGAGTGATACTCAGAGTTCCCTGTATAACTCAGCCTGCAGCCGTGTGCCTTTATATGGTCACAGAACCCCTCAGTGACTTCTAATATCCTTATCATTTACAGTAGGGGGTATATTATCCCTTATAATACATGAGTGATACTCAGAGTCCCCTGTATAACTCAGCCTGCAGCCTTGTGCCTTTATATGGTCACAGAACAACCCCTCAGTGACTTCTAATATCCTTATCATTTACAGTAGGGGGTACATTATCCCTTATAATACATGAGTGATACTCAGAGTTCCCTGTATAACTCAGCCTTGTGCCTTGTGCCTTTATATGGTCACAGAACAATCCCTCAGTGACTTCTAATATCCTTATCATTTACAGTAGGGGGTACATTATCCCTTTTAATACGAGTGATACTCAGATTTCCCTGTATAACTCAGCCTGCAGCCTTGTGCCTTTATATGGTCACAGAACAACCCCTCAGTGACTTCTGATATCCTTATCATTTACAGTAGGGGGTACATTATCCCTTATAATACATGAGTGATACTCAGAGTCCCCTGTATAACTCAGCCTGTAGCCTTGTGCCTTTATATGGTCACAGAACAACCCCTCAGTGACTTCTAATATCCTTATCATTTACAGTAGGGGGTACATTATCCCTTATAATACATGAGTGATACTCAGAGTTCCCTGTATAACTCAGCCTGCAGCCTTGTGCCTTTATATGGTCACAGAACAACCCTCAGTGACTTCTAATATCCTTATCATTTACAGTAGGGGGTACATTATCCATTATAATACATGAGTGATACTCAGAGTTCCCTGTATAACTCAGCCTGCAGCCGTGTGCCTTTATATGGTCACAGAACCCCTCAGTGACTTCTAATATCCTTATCATTTACAGTAGGGGGTATATTATCCCTTATAATACATGAGTGATACTCAGAGTCCCCTGTATAACTCAGCCTGCAGCCTTGTGCCTTTATATGGTCACAGAACAACCCCTCAGTGACTTCTAATATCCTTATCATTTACAGTAGGGGGTACATTATCCCTTATAATACATGAGTGATACTCAGAGTTCCCTGTATAACTCAGCCTGCAGCCTTGTGCCTTTATATGGTCACAGAACAATCCCTCAGTGACTTCTAATATCCTTATCATTTACAGTAGGGGGTACATTATCCCTTTTAATACGAGTGATACTCAGATTTCCCTGTATAACTCAGCCTGCAGCCTTGTGCCTTTATATGGTCACAGAACAACCCCTCAGTGACTTCTGATATCCTTATCATTTACAGTAGGGGGTACATTATCCCTTATAATACATGAGTGATACTCAGAGTCCCCTGTATAACTCAGCCTGTAGCCTTGTGCCTTTATATGGTCACAGAACAACCCCTCAGTGACTTCTAATATCCTTATCATTTACAGTAGGGGGTACATTATCCCTTATAATACATGAGCGATACTCAGAGTTCCCTGTATAACTCAGCCTGCAGCCTTGTGCCTTTATATGGTCACAGAACAACCCTCAGTGACTTCTAATATCCTTATCATTTACAGTAGGGGGTACATTATCCATTATAATACATGAGTGATACTCAGAGTTCCCTGTATAACTCAGCCTGCAGCCGTGTGCCTTTATATGGTCACAGAACCCCTCAGTGACTTCTAATATCCTTATCATTTACAGTAGGGGGTATATTATCCCTTATAATACATGAGTGATACTCAGAGTCCCCTGTATAACTCAGCCTGCAGCCTTGTGCCTTTATATGGTCACAGAACAACCCCTCAGTGACTTCTAATATCCTTATCATTTACAGTAGGGGGTACATTATCCCTTATAATACATGAGTGATACTCAGAGTTCCCTGTATAACTCAGCCTGCAGCCTTGTGCCTTTATATGGTCACAGAACAACCCCTCAGTGACTTCTAATATCCTTATCATTTACAGTAGGGGGTACATTATCCCTTATAATACATGAGTGATACTCAGAGTTCCCTGTATAACTCAGCCTGCAGCCTTGTGCCTTTATATGGTCACAGAACAACCCCTCAGTGACTTCTAATATCCTTATCATTTACAGTAGGGGGTACATTATCCCTTATAATACATGAGTGATACTCAGAGTTCCCTGTATAACTCAGCCTGCAGCCTTGTGCCTTTATATGGTCACATAACCCCTCAGTGACTTCTAATATCCTTACCATTTACAGTAGTGGGTACATTATGCCTTATAATACATGAGTGATACTCAGAGTTCCCTGTATAACTCAGCCTGCAGCCTTGTGCCTTTATATGGTCACAGAACAACCCCTCAGTGACTTCTAATATCCTTATCATTTACAGTAGGGGGTACATTATCCCTTATAATACATGAGTGATACTCAGAGTTCCCTGTATAACTCAGCCTGCAGCCTCAGTGTACAATACATTTACTCCTTTGTACTTTATGAACATTTTCAGTACAGGGTTGTTTTTGGGGAATGACAGACAGGGCACTACTCCTGCATCTCCAGCATTAGAGGGTCCATTAGGCAGATAACGGCACATGTTGTTGGTGAGACGCTGGTTGAACTGATTTATGTTTATTTCCCACCTCAGTTTGGGGCCCCAACCTTCCTGCTGTTTCAGAGACCCCTGTTCTATAATTCCTGTCCTGCCAATTATAATTATAACTATAATTCCTGTCCTGTCCCTGTGATGTTGGAGAATGCTCTGTCCCAACTTAAATCCAGGCCTGAGCATTTCACAGCGGGAGGAGAGGAGACATTGGGATTGAGCTGTTTGTTCCTGGGCACGTGGTGTCTGCAGCCAAGTCAGGGGCAAAGTACAAAGTTGTTGACAAATAATAACATTGTCCCCGGGAGGCTCCACTGGCTGCAAAACCCACTTGAGCCCACACGCAGGGGCCCCTATAATAGAATATATATATTTATATTAGTGTGTACATGACACTGTTTGTGGCTCTTTGTTATGCAGCTGATTGTGGGAATTATATATATATGAATCAGTATAATGGTGCTGTATAAATAAACTATATTTACTCTATTTATTCTGCTTGTGTTTCCCTATTATTGTGCCACTTGCACATGTGATTAGACACCAGACACGTAGGGTAAAATGTAAGGGGGGACGGGGACGCTACAGAGCAGCAAAAAGAAGCCCCCCATGAAGTGGGACGTGGGAAGGGGACATGCGGGGGACATTGGGGCTCGGGATATTTTCATGGAAGTGATAATTTTTTCCCAAAGGGAACCCTACAGTTTGCTCCAACCCCTCTGAGCAGTCCAGGCGTCAGACCTTGCAGTTCCCCGTGTAGCTGGTCCCACTGGCTCTCATGTGTTCTATAGGCCGTGAGCAGCTGTTTGTTCCCTGCGGAAGGGACGGCTTGTTACTCACACAGCGTTAGAGGAAGTTTTGGTTTCAAGTAACATCATCAGCACAAATAATTCAGGGACTAGTCAGTCTCAGCCAATTCTGGCAATTACTCATAGGCACTGGGTCTCCATCTGAAGGGCCCACAGCACATCGGCACAAGATTAACCCTCTAGGTACTGCATAGACTCCACCTGAAGGGCCTGCACCACATAGGCACAACTTACACAATATTAACCCTTTAGGTACTGCATATACTCCATCAGAAGGGCCCACACCAGATAGGCACAACTAGCACAAGATTAACCCTTTAGGTACTGCGTATACTCCATCAGAAGGGCCCACACCACATAGGCACAGCTAGCACACGATTAACCCTTTAGGTACTGCATATACTTCATCAGAAGGGCCCACACCACATAGGCACAGCTAGCACAGGATTAACCCTTTAGGTACTGCGTATACTCCATCAGAAGGGCCCACACCACATAGGCACAGCTAGCACAGGATTAACCCTTTAGGTACTGCGTATACTCCATCAGAAGGGCCCACACCACACAGGCACAGCTAGCACAATATTAACCCTTTAGGTACTGCGTATACTCCATCAGAAGGGCCCACACCACATAGGCACAGCTAGCACAGGATTAACCCTTTAGGTACTGCGTATACTCCATCAGAAGGGCCCACACCACACAGGCACAGCTAGCACAATATTAACCCTTTAGGTACTGCGTATACTCCATTAGAAGGGCCCACACCAGATAGGCACAACTAGCACAAGATTAACCCTTTAAGTACTGCGTATACTCCATCAGAAGAGCCCACACCACACAGGCACAGCTAGCACAGGATTAACCCTTTAGGTACTGCGTATACTCCATCTGAAGGGCCCACACCACACAGGCACAGCTAGCACAAGATTAACCCTTTAGGTACTGCATAGACTCCCTTTAAGCTTCAAGTCACAGTTTCCCCAAGAGACCTGCTTCTTTGCTTATCTTAAATTGTTTCTTTGCTTATTTTAAATTGTTACAAATGTATCTAGGTTCCCCTGCTGCCACGTATTCTGGGCTCTCTACAAAAGCCAATTAAGTTTTAGAAACTTTTTTTGATCTTTTTCTGACTGTTCAGTGCAGGAGATCAAAGAGAAAGTCGGGACATTACAGTAACAAACCCGGGACTGTCCCGCAAGATACAGGACAGTTGGGAGGTAATGGTCTGGACTGAGATTCTAAATAGGCCCTGGCATTTCTAGTACACAGAAGCTCAAACAGCCCACACCGGCCCAATAAACAGTGATTATCTATGGCACCTTATAGCAGCCCCTCTGGCATTTTCCAGAATCCACAGCTTGCCAGTCCAGGCCTGAAGTAGTCCACATGTGGTTGTGTCCAACTAGAAGTGGAAAGGGCCCTACAGTTGAGCCGACCAAGTTGATGCAAGTGTTACGGACAAACAAGGCAGATCCCACACTGCTGCAAAGAAACAGCTACAATGGGCAGTGAGTGATGGGGAAACACCCAAGAAAGATGTGAGAAAGTTATCTGAGGATTCTCATTATTTTCCTAAGCAGAAGAACATCAGCCTCTTTCTCCTGACAACTTCCTTGACTACTTGCTGGTCAGACTGGTGGGAAAATGACCAGCAGGTGGCGCTGTTGTAACAAAATTCATTCATATTAACAGCACATGTATCCCTTAATATCTTGGAATCAAAAGAAAATAAATAATGAATGTACATTGCAGAAGTGCTTAGAATAGCCCCCTCATCAATTTTACATTCACTCATTTTTAAGGTTTACTTATCCTTTCATTTAAAAAAAAATCTGTTATTTTGCAGGGTGCAGAACAGTGTAATTGAAAAGAACATTCATTTTAGAAAGGAATTGTGGGAAGAGTAATTCAGATACCCCCCCAGTAATAACCCCTGTATAATCAACTGCTCCTTATCTGTCACCTGACACGAGGGTCTCTTTTCTCTATTTAAACTCAAACTGAGGGGACTCCAATTGGCTCATATCTGCCTGGCTCCAACTGAACAGATTAATAATCATATTATAATTGGAACTGAGCAGATAATGGCTATTGTGTGAATATTAAGAACAGGCAGAACTCATTTCAGTAAAGGTATGGGACCTGTTATATGGAATGCTTGGGACCTGGGGTTTTCTGGATAACAGATCTGTCCGTAATTTCATACCTTGAGTCTACTAGAATATTATATAAACATGAAATAAACCCAATAGGCTGGTTTTGCTTCCAATAAGGATTAATTATATCTTAGTTGGGATCAAGTACAAGTTACTGTTTTATTATTGTTTAATTATTAGATGGCCTTTCCGTAATTTGGAGCTTTCTGGATAATGGATTTCCGGATAATGTATCCCATACCTGTACAAACCCTTTTCATCTGCCTTATATTGAAGAGATTGATTTTGCCCCTTTGATATAGTTGAGTTACTCAAGATAATGATGTTTCCAGACTAGATCTGCAATAAACAGTCGGCAGTCACGCACACAACAAATACATTTTTAATTTATTCTTATTTACTGTGCCCTGAATAAGAATTTACCTGCATTTTTCTGTGTTACAACCTGACAATAAAACGAATTCTATAGAAATAATTACCATGCGATTTACGGGGATGAAGTCAGTACTTGGCAGAACCAGTTTTGGCTCCAATTCCAGTCTTTCGGGGTAAATAAACAGCAGACTTGCAGCAGTTCTACTGGCAGGTACATTAAATTGTTTAAGGGTTGAAAGGTACATTATCAGGGTTACCAGTGTACTCATAATATGATATAGAGAGTGATATTCTTTGGTTTTCATTTTTTATTATTTGTGGTTTTTGACTTATTTAGCTTTTTATTCAGCAGCTCTCCAGTTTGTAATTTCAGCAAATCCCCCTTTTGCCTAGAAGATGTATTAGAGGTCACTCTATTAAACTCACCAGACATCATGTCTCTCTACATGCAGGATTTGTGCAAAAGGCAGTTATTTTGTTAGATTTTGTTTGTACTGGAATCAGTTATTTGAGTGAGCTCTAATTCATCTGCTAGGAAAGGAGCCCCCCTATAAGATATATTGGATCTAACTGTCAGTGAATATCTGACACCCAACTGCTGCATGAAGAGAGAATGAAGAGAAACAGATGCTGAGAGAGGAATAGGGAAGATAAACTTGATTATTTCAGAAACAATGCAGAATTTTTAATGAATTATGTTTATAAAGTTTCTTACTTCAGTATGAGGAAGCTGATATTAAATTTTCATTTTTGCGATAGTTCCCCTTTAAAGGAGAACCACCCTGTTAAAGAGGCTCTTAGGGTGTTTTCCCCATGACAATTTTGACGCAGTTTTTGCAAGGCATGATGTCATTATGTAATACAGGTATGGGACCTGTTATCCATTATGCTCGGTACCTGGGGATTTCCCGGATAATGGATCTTTCCATAATTTGGATCTTCATACCTTAAGTCTACTAAAAAATCATGTAATCATTCAGTGTCGGACTGGCCCACAGGGATACCAGGAAAACTCCAGGTGGACTCAGGTGTCAGTGGCCCTCATGCTTTCATGGCCATTCCCTATGCTTAGGGGCACATTTACTATGGGTCGAATATCGCGGGTTAATTAACCCTCGATATTCGACCATCGGGGTTAAATCCTTCGACTTCGAATATCGAACGATCAAAGGAAAAATCGAACGATTAAATCCTTTGAATCAAACGATTCGAAGGATTTTAATTCATCGATCGAACGATTTTCCCTCGATCACAAATTTCTAGGAAAGCCTATGGGGACCTTCCCCATAGGCTAACATTGATGCTCGGTAGGTTTTAGGTGGCGAAGTAGGTGGTTGTAGTTTTTTTTTAAAGAGACAGTACTTCGACTATCGAATGGTGGAATAGTCAAATGATTTTTAGTTCGAATCGTTCGGTTCGAAGTCGAAGTCGTAGTCGAAGGTCGAAGCAGCCAATTCGATGGTCGAAGTAGCCCAAAAAAACCTTTGAAATTCGAAGTTTTTTCCTTCTAATCCTTCACTCGAGCTAAGTAAATGTGCCCCTTAATAATGGACAAATAGAGTATAGTATGTAGAGATAAAAGACTAGGAGAATAAAGAGGTTGAGTGAGGAGAGGAGGAATAATAGTTTGGAAAGTGGGCTCACAGTCTAAGGTTCCCTGGTGGGTTAAATAAAGCCAATAGGCTGGTTTTGCCTCCAATAAGGATTAATTATATCTTAGTTGGGATCGAGTATGGGTTTACAGATAACAGACCCTATACCTGTAGTTATATATTCAGTAAAGAGAATTACATCGGAGCTGCTATGGCTCAGTTCAGGGCTTCACTGCAGCGCCACCTAGTGATCAGATGTCTACCTTGTAACTTAGCACCTATCATGGTAAATATTCTAATATAAGTAAATAATAGGCTATAGTAATTGGGTTCATTGAGTGAACAGAGGCGTTTTGATTGGAGGATTGTTTGTCATTGTCCCTAACCTCTCCTGTCTCCTTTTTCCGACATGGAGACACCAGTGTGTCCCCCATAATGCAGTGCTGAGACTCCCTGTCTGTCGCTATCTGGGTCCCATAGGAAATACTTGGACAGACTCCATTTATATTATCTCACTGAGCACTAGACAGGGGCCACAGGGGCAAGAAAACAGGAAAATGGGCCAGTGATAAGGAGAAGAAAAGAGTGGGGAGGGCTAGTGGGAATCCTGTATTGTCAGGCTCATATAGGGGAGAAATGGGCACTCACAGCCCCCAGCACTTTCCTCTGGCTCAGACACAAACAATGAGTGACAGGGGTGAGACGTCCAGAGAGTCGGGTACGTTTTTACCCCATTTGTAATACTTCTCCCAGCATCCTCAGTAATCTACAGGCGCCAAGATTCCAGGGTTCGTTTTGTAACGAGCATCATGGGAATGTGACAACCAAAGATTTATAATCTTTGCAAAATTTGCAAATGGTTTTCATTTTTTATTATTTGTGGGTTTTGAGTTATTTAGCTTTTTATTCATCAGCTCTCCAGTTTGCAATTTGAGCCATCTGGTTGCTAGGGTCCAAATTACCCTAGCAACCATGCACTGATTTGAATAAGAGACGGGAATATGAATAGGAGAGGCCTGAATAGAAAGAGGAGTAATAAAAATTAGCAATAACTATAAATGTGTAGCTTTACAGAGCATTTGTTTTTTTTAGATGGGGTAAGTGACCCCCATTTGAAAGCTGGAAAGAGTCAGAAGAAGAAGGCAAATAATAAAAAAAATTATAAAAAATGAAGACCAATTGAAAAGTAGCTTAGAATTAGCCATTCTATAACCTACTAAAAGTTAACTTAAAGGTGAATCACCTGTTCTATGGCAAACAGCACCAATTTCAGGTGTTGGGTGAGCCAAGTACAGTTAGAGATGGTGCCAATCAGGGGCAGATTACTGGTGTATTACTGGGGACCCCCAACAAAACATTTTTCGAAGGCTTTAGCACCACCATGTGTGTGGCCCCCATTCCCCCAGTACAGGAAATGCCGCCATTACTCAGCAGCTCCATCTCCCTGGAAGCCAACGAGGTGGCGCATGGTCTTTTCCACCTATTGTCCACCTGGTGTAAAGCATAACTGGAGATCTTACTGGTCAATACCAGCGTTAGGGGCAGGGCTCTTACACCTTGTCCCATGCACCAAAATTGCCACAATTGGTATTACAGGTACATGGCACTGGTAGAATTGGCAAAAGAATAGACAATGCTCAGACCAAGCCCCTCCCAAGTTCCCGCCCCACACTTCAGTAAAAAGTCCAGACACACACCAGCGCTGAAATCATTCATCCCCCTCACTCACAAGTTATATAAAAAGCCAGGGTCCCCAAAAACGTTTTTATAAAACCATTGGTGGTCAGGGGCCCCATAGAATATTTTAAAAATCATTGGTGGCCAGGGGTTCAATTAAATATTAAAAAATCTTTGGTGTTTAGTGGACTTTACGTTAGGTTTTTCTTCGGCTCCTTTCGCGGCTCCGGGTCTTTTCGTGGCTTCAGGAATCAACTTCGGGTATTTTCGTGACTTTGAGTCTTTTCTGCGAGGCTTCGGGTCTTTGGCAGCACATGAACTTCGTCAACGCCCGGCCCTCCTTTAGGCACGGGTCCAGGACAGCTGTACCCCCTGTGCCCCCCTGATGGAGGCCCTGGCTCAGACTACTAACAGTCACCCTGAAACTTGGTCTACCAGTCCCACAATCCCCTACAATAACAACCCACTACTGATGGGTGGGGTGATAAAAAAGTTGACCTGCACCCAACCGCTCCTAACCTGCCCCCAACCCTAACGGAACTTCTATTTATAGATCTGCACCCGACCAGGGGCCCACCAAAAAAACCTTAAACCAGGGTCCCACCAAAAAACCTTAGACCATGGTCCCACCAAAAAAACTTAGACCAGGGTCCCACCAAAAAGCCTTAGACCAGGGGCTGACCATAAAACCTTAGACCAGGGGCCCACCAAAAAACCTTAGACCATGGTCCCACCAAAAAAACTTAGACCAGGGTCCCACCAAAAAGCCTTAGACCAGGGGCTGACCATAAAACCTTAGACCAGGGTCCCACCAAAAAACCTTAGACCAGGGTCCCACTCTCAGTATCATTTTCTTCCTATCCTCACTCGATCTCTATTCTCCTAGTCTTTTCTTTACATACTATAATCTGTTATTCCATCTATTTAGCCTCTTTGTTCTCATAGAAATAGGGAATGACCATGAAATAGGCCAAATGTGTGGCAGCGTGAGGGCCACTGACACCTGGGCCCAGTTTTCCTGGTATCTCGGTGGGCCAGTCCGACACTGCTGCAATCCACCCTTGTGCAATGCCAGAGTAATGCAGCAACTCGGAGGCCATGTACATTGTACAATAACCAATCACACGCCTGCTTTCATAATTCTAACCATACGGGTCCAGTAACTGCTCACTGGTTCTTATGGGTTGCTGCAATGATATAAAACTGCACCCAGGCAGTACTATATAACCTCCTGTATTATACGTGGAGATGTGCCGGGACTTCTTTTGGGGCCCTAACCTGAATTAGCTCCGGGGCCCAGTGACATATTGTAGGGTTCCGGGGTCAGACAGAAGTGACAGTGACAGTTGTTTGTGTGGCCCCAGTTTGGGACGTGTAGAGATCACTGGCCCAGGAATGTCACGGCCTGTTCTCACTGGGGACCCCTACAAGTGCCGCCATGGGGTTATCTGGGTTACTATTTGTGTTACTGAGTTTGGTTCCTTCCCCAGCTCCGTGCCAGACACTACTGAGGACTTGGTGGGGGGCCGGGGGGGCCTTTGTCGTCATAAAACGTAAGATTGTGCTGAGGTCTCGTGGGTCACTGAGATAACCCGGGATCCTTACGAGACAGCACTGGAGCTGCAGGTCAAACAGACAAGTAGGAGCATTTACATTAGTGCTGAGAACTGGGCCATTCCCAGGGGCCCCACACAGTTATATGCTGAGAAACTGGGGGACAAATAAATTGTAGGAATGAATGAGAAGTTCTGTCACACTTTCTTGCTGTCTCTATCATATAAAGCCTTTTATTATACAGGGGGAGATGTTGGCGCTTTCTATTGCTTGGTGCCATCTTTGTTATATGCCTACAGGAGTCTGTTCATGACCTTCCCCATCTCAATCATGGCTGCTCCCATGGGGGTCCCTGTTAGGGATGTCGCGGACTGTTCGCCCGCGAACTAATTCGCGCGAACATCGACCGTTCGCGTCCGCCGAATGTTTGCGAACGTCGCGCGACGTTCGCCAATTTGGGTTCGCCTTAGCTGGCGCTTATTTTTGCCCTCTCACCCCAGACCAGCAGATACATGGCAGCCAATCAGGAAGCTCTCCCTCCTGGACCACCCCCACACCCCCTGGACCACTCCCCTTCCATATATAAACTGAAGCCCTGCAGCGTTTTTCATTCTGCCTGTGTGTGCTTGGAAGAGCTAGTGTAGGGAGAGAGCTGTTAGTGATTTGAGGGACAGTTGATAGTAACTTTGCTGGCTAGTAATCTACTTGATACTGCTCTGTATTGTAGGGACAGAACTCTGCAGGGATTTGAGGGACATTTTAGGTTAGGTAGCTTTGCTGGCTAGTAATCTACCTTCTACTGCAGTGCTCTGTATGTAGCTGCTGTGGGCACTGATCTCTTCTGATCTCATCTGCTGACTGCTGTAATAACCCAATAGTCCTTGTAAGGACTGCTTTTATTTTCTTTTTTGTTTTTTTACTTTGCTACTATAAGAGCCCAGTGCTATTAGTCTAGCTGTGTTGGGGAGTGGGACTGGTGTGCTGCTCCTCCTAGTAGTTCACCACTACCAGCACCAACCAGAGTCAAAATTGTTACAAAGTATCTTATTTGCACCTGTTAGCTGTTCTGAGCTCTCTGCCAAAAGCTAATTAAGTTAGAAACTGTTTTTTTTCTGGCTGTTCAGTTCAGAGAAAAGAGGGACTGGTGTGCTGCTCCTCCTAGTAGTTCACCACTACCAGCACCAACCAGAGTCAAAATTGTTACAAAGTATCTTATTTGCACCTGTTAGCTGTTCTGAGCTCTCTGCCAAAAGCCAATTAAGTTAGAAACTGTTTTTTTTCTGGCTGTTCAGTGCAGAGAAAAGAGGGACTTTCCAGTACAAAAGAGGGACAGGGGGTTGAGTGGTCAAAAGAGGGACAGTTGGGAGGTATGCAAGTGCCACCTAGCTGTGTGAGCTTTTTCACATTCTGTCTAAATAACAATAATAATTCCGTGTCCATAAACATCACCTGAGTGATGTTTTTAGAGCAGCAATAATATATTCCGTATCCACTACTGTATACGTTGCCCTTGCAGGCATTGTTTGCCCAGTCTTTAACCAAGTGCCACCTAGCTGTGTGAGCTTTTCACATTCCGTGTCCAGAAACATCACCTGAGTGACGTAGTGTGATTTCTGCCCTTTACAGCACAAAACGCAGCGCTGTGTCAACAATGTATTTTTCAGATACATTTTTGCCCTTGATCCCCCTCTGGCATGGCACTGTCCAGGTCGTTGCACCCTTTAAACAACTTTAAAATCATTTTTCTGGCCAGAAATGTCTTTTCTAGCTTTTAAAATTCGCCTTCCCATTGAAGTCTATGGGGTTCGCGACGTTCGCGAACCGTTCGCATTTTTGGACGCATGTTCGCGAATATGTTTGCGAACATTTTTTCCGCCGTTCGCTACATCCCTAGTCCCTGTGTTGACCACAAAACCTTGTCACCTCCCACTGCTCAATGTTTAATTAAAATCAACTGCACCCTACATGCCCATGGCACCTAAACTCCTCTATGACTGGGCAGGAAGGGGGGTGTTGTTTAACTTGGCTCATTAGAGGGGACCACTAATACACCACAATGTCAGGAGGCTGAAATGCACTTACCAGAAAGGGAACAGCATTTTCTTTAAAGAGGCCCCTCCGCAGTTGCACCAGATGTGAAGATTACAGTCTATGGGGAGGCGCCTAGAACTTCATGATGACATCACTCACATAAATAATGATGTCATTTGTCACTAAGTGGTCTGGGTGTTCCAGTGCATGTGGCAGAGTTGGAGTGCAGTTAATACTTTAATATAGTCCTGGGCTCCATTTCTTTATTAATTCTCACCTATCTTGGATCTGTTTTTCCTTAAATTAGTGCCCCAGTGTTAGCCGCCATTATGGAGTCTCTCTGGTAGGATAGTTCTGATGCAATATATTGAATTTGTTCCTTGGCCACCATTGATACTGGAGCTGGGCTTCTCTGTATATATTCTCTGCACTGCTAGTTTTGACTCCTGAAACAATGTTGCTGTATGATACCATGACCAAAGTAAGTGTTCCGAGAGATCACATTTTATAATCCGCTAAATTAGCCAATAAAAAGTATCGCTTACTCCGATTTTCACGTTTTGATCTATGTCTAATCCAGTTTAACTCTGCTGTTATTGTGTAAGGATATTGCGCCACCTACTGGTGATTTTGAACATGTTACTGATTCAGCATTGCTAATAGCAGCAAGTGACGGCACTATGAGGGGCAATTGACGTCACAGTGGAAAGCTGACTTTTATAAAAGTATTCTGCCTAAAATGACCTAAAATTGTTGAAACTGAGATGAGTCAGTAACAGGAAAACGCTACATGTCTGATTATTTCAGCCCTGGGCACTAAAAACTGGCTGACAGCGGCTCCTCCTGTCAACTAAAAGTAAAAGGTATTTGCTGGTCGCTAGGTTCAGTGTCCCCTGCAACCAAGTTGTATTTTAAGTTTCTGCCGGTAAAGATGCAGAATAGGAAGGAAACTGGTTCAGGAATGAGAACAAATAGAAAAAGAAGACCAGACTGTCTTAGGAAGTTGTTCGATTATGACGTGGAAAGGTTGGAACCCCCTATCATTTCTGTGTTTATACACAATATAATATGCCCTTTGTACTGTATGTGGCACACAAGCTCATGACACCCCTCACTCCTGCAGCCCCAGGACAGTCTCCCTTATTGATAAGGACAAGGGCGGTGGAGGGAAATGAAGGATTTGCAGCTGATTCTGGCGACACCGTGGGCACAGTCGCCCGTCTACCCGCCACTCACAGCTTTGTCCTGAGCAGAACTGAAAACATATGACATCACCGTGACCTCAGCTTTCTAAGGGCCCCACGGAGGGGAGAGAGAAGCAGAGAGAAGAGAGGGGGGTTGCTGGTTACTTTGGCAGAGGGACAAACTCCTGCAGAACCTCAAGGCTCAAACATCAAATGCGTCAGGCTGGACATGGCTGTTACTGTCTGGCTTTATCAGCGAGGTCTTATACAGCTCTAAGACTTGTACTGTCTGCCCACACAGCCTGGCTTACTAACGGCTAATGGCATTGATATGTAGCAGGACACAGGTCTCAGAGGGGGAGCAAATAGGACAATCTGCCCTGGGCCCCATATTACAGCAGTTACAGCAGTTACAGTAAGCAGCAGGGGTCGGGCATTAGAGAAAAATGGAGACAGAAGAGCAGGATGGTGACAATAGGTCAAGGTGGGTACAGTAGGTTAATATGGAGATAGAAGGGCAGGATGGTGACACAAGGGTAAGATGAAGACTGTAAGGTAAGATGCCAACAATTAGGCAAGATGGTGACAGTATGGCAAAATGTAGACCTTGAGGTAAAGTGGAAATAGCAGAATAAGGTGGAGACAGTTGAACAATATGGACACAGTAGGACAAGTTGGAGACAGTATGGCAAGATGGAGACTAAAGCACTAAAGAGACAATAAACCAAGATGGAGACAGTAGGACAAGATGGAGACAGTAGAGCATGATGGAGACTAAAGCACTATAGAGACAATAAACCAAGATGGAGACAGTAGGACAAAATGGAGACAGTTGGGTAAGATGGAAACAGTAGGGCAAGATGGAGACGGTAGGACAAGATGGAGAGAGTTGGATAAGATGGAGACAGTAGGACAAGATGGAGACAGTAGGACAAGTTGGAGACAGTAGGGCAAGATGGAGACAGCAGGGCAAGATGGAGACAGTAGGGTGAAATGGAGAGATTAGGGCAAGATGGAGAGAGTTGGAGAAGTAGGACAAGATGGAGACAGCAGGGCAAGATGGAGACAGCAGGGCAAAATGGAGACAGTAGGGCAAGATGGAGAGAATAGGGCAAGATGGAGAGAGTAGGGCAAGATGGAGAGAGTTGGATAAGATGGAGACAGTAGGACAAGATGGAGACAGTAGGGTAAAATGGAGAGATTAGGGCATGTTGGGCACAGTAGGGTAAGATACAACAGTAATGCGAGATCATGGCAGTAGGACAAAATGGCACCAGTAATCAAGACCATCTGCAAATTATCTTAGAATGTCATTAGCTACATTATACAAACTAAAGGGCACATATACCCACCCACACAACACAGAACACTTTTGGAATTACAGGTATGGGATCTGTTATCCAGAATCTCCGAATTCCAGAAACGTTTTCTCCCATAAACTCAATTTCATCCAAGTAATCCAAATTTTTAAAAATGATTTCTGTAATAATAAAACAGTAGCTTGTACTTGATCCCAACTAAGATATAATTAATCCTTATTGGAAGCAAAACCAGCCTGTTGGGTTTATTTAATGTTTATATGATTTTCTAGTAGACTTAAGCTATGAAGGTCTAAATTACAGAAAGATCTGTTAAATGGAAAATGCCAGGTCCAAAACATTCTGGATAACAAGTCCCATACCTGTATTACATTTGTTTGTTTTTCTTGAGTTGAACATTGCAATGAATGTGTAACAGGAGTGCCCCCTGCTGATCTGTCCTGGTAATGACTGGACAGAATAAAGTTTTTTGGTGCCAGAAACATCTCCTGATGATTCTCTGCTCACTAGTCACTTCTATTGCTCAACAGGGAGACTGAAGGCTATGGGGGACCCTATCACTACACCCCCAACTGTCACTTCTAATATAAAGTGTCGTACACTAAATTTGGATGCCCAACAGCTACAAACACACAGATAGAGAGAGAGAGTGAGAGAGAGAGAGAGAGAGAGAGAGAGAGAGAGAGAGAGAGAGAGAGATAGATAGATAGATAGATAGATAGATAGATAGATAGATAGATAGATAGATAGATAGATAGATAGATAGATAGATGATAGATAGATAAATATAGAGATAGATGATAGATAGATAGATAGATAGATAGATAGATAGATAGATAGATAGATAGATATAGAGATAGATAGATAGATAGATGATAGATAGATAAATATAGAGATAGATGATAGATAGATAGATAGATAGATAGATAGATAGATAGATAGATAGATAGATGATAGATAGATAGATAAATATAGAGATAGATGATAGATAGATAGATAGATAGATAGATAGATAGATGACAGATAGATGATAGATAGATAGATAGATAGATAGATAGATAGATAATAGATAGATAGATAGATAGATAGATAGATAATAGATAGATAGATAGATATAGAGATAGATAGATAATAGATAGATAGATAATAGATAGATAGATAGATAGATAGATGATAGATAGATAGATAGATAGATAGATAGATAGATAGATAGATAGATAGACAAAAAGATATAAGCGCTATGATATGAGCTCCTTCTTTTTGTATCAGTTCTTGGCACTCAATCTTGAATTTAAATGTATTTTGTATTTATATGTACTGTATTATTGTTTTAAAGGTGTTTAAATTAACTGTTAGTATGATGTAGAGAGGGATATTCTGAGACAATTTGCAACTGGTTTTCATTTTTTATTATTTGTGTTTTTTGAGTTATTTAGCTTTTTATTCGGCAGCTCGACAGTTTACAATTTCAGCCATCTGTTGCTAGGGTCCAAATAGCAACCATGCAGTGATTTAAATAAGAGACTGGAATATGAATAGGAGAGGCCTGAATAGAAAGATGAGGAATAAAAAGTAGCAATAACAATAAATGTGAAGCCTTACAGAGCATTTGTCTTTTACATGGGGTCGATGACCCCCATTTGAAAGCTGGAAAGAGTCAGAAGAAAAGCAGAAATACAACTATACAAACATACAAACAATCATCAGAAGCCTCTTTAGGCCAGGTATGGATTTGCTGTGAATTTATTGTTGCATTGAAATAATTTTGTGTTCCAGTGACCCAGTCAAAGCCCAAAGGGGCATCATGGCACCCTGCTGTATATATATATGTGTATATAGTGTATATAGTGTATATAGTGTATAAAGTGTATATAGTGTATATAGTGTATAAAGTGTATATAGTGTATAAAGTGTATATAGTGTATAAAGTGTATATAGTGTATATTATGGGACCATCGTGGATGTTGATGACAGTAGAAGCCGGGGATCACTTAGGCATGCAGCAGTTGTCCACTCGGTTGTTGCAGCTCATCCAGGTGCTGTTCGAGGGACAGGGCTCTTTCTGGCATCGCCCATTCATTTTGCCGCAGTTGTAGGAATCTTCTGGGAAATAAACCGGACCTGTGTGATGAGACAAAGGTCAGATTCCAGATCACAGTAACCAGCCCATTAGAATTAACCAGGACAGAACTTATTCCGCAAGGTTCAACTTGATGGACGTGTGTCTTTTGTCTCTGCAGTGATCTCCACTACTAGGGCACAATGAAGGGCATCATGAATTTGGCTGAATGTGGTCACTGGGGCCGTTGTAGAACTTGGGTCAGCTCTTCTGGACTCAACGTATTTATACCCCCAGCCAGTGTCGGACTGGGGGCCACCGGGCCTCCAGCCTCAGAGGCCCCCCACACCACCCCTCGGGTCACCCAGCCATAAAGTCCTCTCTGCTTGTAAGGGGGTGAAATGTAAATTGTTAAGTAATGGTTAAAGGGATACTGTCATAGGAAAACATGTTTTCTCCAAAACACATCAGTTAATAGTGCTGCTCCAGCAGAATTCTGCACTGAAATCCATTTCTCAAAAGAGCAAACAGATTTTTTTATATTTAATTTTGATATCTGACATGGGGCTAGACATATTGTCAGTTTCCCAGCTGCCCCAAGTCATGTGACTTGTGCTCTGATAAACTTCAGTCACTCTTTACTGCTTTACTGCAAGTTGGAGTGATATCACCCCCTCCCTTTCCCCCCCAGCAGCCTAACAATAGAACAATGGGAAGGTAACCAGATAGCAGCTCCCTAACACAAGATAACAGCTGCCTGGTAGATCTAAGAACAGCACTCAATAGTAAAATCCAGGTCCCACTGAGACACATTCAGTTACATTGAGTAGGAGAAACAACAGCCTGCCAGAAAGCAGTTCCATCCTAAAGTGCTGGCTCTTTCTGAAATCACATGACCAGGCAAAATGACCTGAGATGCACCTACACACCAATATTACAACTAAATACACTTGCTGGTTCAGGAATGAAATTGTATATTGTAGAGTGAATTATTTGCAATAAAAACGACACCATAAAAATCGTGACAGAATCCCTTTAATGTATAATTAATTTGGCCACTAGGTGGCAGTGATTCAATAGTTGAACTGAGGAAATTGTTGGTACTGAAGAGTGAATAAAGCAAACAGTAAAAGTAAATACGGGGGCCATTCTGGCAGTCATAGAGGAAGGGACAGCAGTCTTTGTTAGGGAGAGGTGAGGGGGAAAGGTTGTGCCGGTCAGGGAGGGAGGTAAGGAGAGGCAGTGCAGGGAGCGGGTCTTGGCAGTCGGGTTCCAAAAAACTGGGGCCCACTGGGGTTTTTCCCGGTGTCCCGCCAGCCTGGTCTGACCCTGTCCCCAGCCAGGTAGAGCGAGGGAAAGGAACAGGGTGTCAAGACCGGAACTAGGGATAGGCAGAGTAGGCATCCGCCTAGGGCACAATCATGGGGCAGTCGCACTTTTAAGGGGAATTTCTTTTTCAAACCCTGATTTGCTTGGCCTTTATTCATTTTTCAATTTTATAAACCACCTGTTCCAGCCATCTCTTGCCCATGATTTGTACTGCGGGTAAAATCGCGCCAACCTCCCTCTTGGCAGCTGCTGGCACAGGTACATGTTTGTGGGCAATATCTTGGCTGCTCCTTGCACAGGTAAACAGATGATATGATGGATTTTTGGCTCCTGCTGGCACAAGTACATATATGGAGGCAATATAGTGGATAATTTGGCTGCTGCTGGCACAGGTACAGATCGGGGTCAATATGAGGGATTGGCTGCTGTTGGCTCAGGTATTTGGGGCAATATGGTGGCTGCTGGTACAGGTACACAGATGTTTGGGGCAATATAATGGATTTTTGGTTCCTGCTGGCACAGGTACAAATTAGGGGCAATATGATGGATTTTTCTGGCTGCCGCTGGCATAGGTACAGAGTGGGGGTAACAATATGATGGATGTTTTGACTTATGCTGACACAGCTACAGATTGGGGGCAATTTAAGAGATTGACTGCCGTTGGCACAGGTACAAATGGAGGCAAGATGATAGGTGCTGGCACAGGTACAGCGGGTAATATAAATGGTAAGGTTGGAAATGTTATTGCAGGACTGGGTAGGGGGCACTGATTGAAGCCCTTGCCTAGGGTGCCAAAATACCTTGACCTGGCCCTGCTGGGTGCAATGGGTTATGGCTCACGTATGGGCAAAAGCCTCCCGGGATTCAGTCCTGGGGTAACAGAGAACTGGGGTTCATTTGGAGGCGTTGAACTTGATGGACTTTGGTGTTTTTTTTAACCCAACTCAATTATGTACCGTAACTAAAGTTTAGGGAAATCTCATCCATCAGTACTGCCGTGTTCTTTAGTGTAGGGGCACCTACATCACCATTTCAGTAGCACCCAAACAAGCAGAGATACACCCAGATTAAGGGGCAGTTCACATTGAAGTTAACTTTTATTATGTTATTGAATGGCTAATTCTAAGCAACTTTTCAATTGCTCTTCATTATTTATAGTTTTTGAATTATGAGCCTCCTTCTTCTCTTTCCAGCTTGGGGTTTCTGGATGGGGCCTCTCCTATTCATGTTTCAGTCTCTTATTTCAATCAATGTATGGTTGCTAGGGGTAATTGGTACTCTAGCAACCCGAAATTGCAAATTGGAGAGCTGCTGAATAAAAATCTAAATAGCTAACAAACCGCAAATAATAAAAAATAAAAACCAATTGCAAATTGTCTCTTAATATTTATGCCCCACGTCACACTAAAAGTTAATTTAAAGGGGAACAACCCCTTTAAGTAGCTCAAGTGGTGGGTTGACTTTGATACCCCCATTTACCTTTACCCAGAAAGCAATGGGCCAGGGAGACTGTCACACTCTATCTAAACACACAACAAGTGCCACATTTATGCCAAATAATCATGTACGTACCCATCTGAGATTGTTCAATGGACTGGTCAATGGGGAAGCCAAGGAATCCTAGATGGAAGGGATGGAAAGTCATCAGATTATTTATACATAAAACAAGCTTTGTAACAGGGGCCCCCTGGCAATGCAAAATTGAGGGGCCCTCATTTGTCAGGGGGGAACATAAAGCCTGCAGACTTGAGGCTGTAGCAAAACTATAACTCTCAGTCTCCAGGTTGGACATGAATTTCTGGATCTAAGGCAAGTGCAGCTATGGGACCTGTTATCCATAATGCTTTCTGTAAAATGGATCTTTCCATAATTTGGATCTTCATACCTTAAGTCTACTAGAAAATCATGTCAACATTAAATAAACCCAATAGGCTGGTTTTTTCCTCCAATAAGGATTAATTATATCTTAGTTCGATCAAGTACAGGAATGGGACCTGTTATCCAGAATGCTTGAGACCTGGGGTTCTCCGGATAAGGGATCTTTCCGTAATTTAGATCTTTATACCTTAAGTCTACTAGAAAATCATATAAACATTAAATAAACCCAATAGGCTGGTTTTGCTTCAAATAAGGATTAATTATATCTTAGTTGGGATCAAGATTAAAATGGAGTCTATGGAAGATGCCGTCATTTCTAGATAATGGGTTTCTGGATAACTGGTAGTATCATGTAAGACATAGAGGCTGCTCTGTGCCAATGTGATGCTATTTATTGGCTAATTTATACAAAATACAAGCTTTTGGGTTTCAAAAATCACATTTCTTCAACGGGTACCAAATATGGCATTTTTTCCACAACATTATCTTCTGAACTAAGCTGGCATGGGATGCTGGGAGTTGTAGTTCCACAAGTCCTGTAGTGTACATAATAACCCAATCCTGTTACAGAAGCTCTAGAGGCTGTATATGCAATATAATCAGGAGTGTAACTATACAGGGGGCAGGCATGTAGCTGCTGGAGGGCGGGTGGAGGTATAGGGGTCCCATTTAGGCAATGGCTGATAAGCAGACAATCCCCAGGATCATAAACGTTTGTTTAAATTTGCAGCACTGCTGCCTGGAGAGGTCTCTCCTATTCAGCTCGAGTTCTGGAGATAAGGAGGCTCGGCTGGTGCAGAACAATCAAAACCACTGCATATTCCAAGCAGTTAAAATGTTATAAATGATGAATTTTTGGATGCCCACACTTTTCTCTCCGCCCTTAGCTCTTACCTGAGAAGGTGCAGCCCAGCAGGACCCAGAGGCAGAGAAGCCGTGCTGCTCGCATTGTTGCTGCTGAATACGGCCAGGCGCTTGGTCTTGTTTGTAAGCATTAAAGGCTACACGTGTCACATTTCTGTGAATTTGTTGTGAGGCGCTGCTGGAATGCATTACATCTGTTTACTGGGAGTGACGCACAGAATCCTGGGCACACATTGGCACACTCTCACTGGCAGCTGGCAGGAATAGGCCACTCCCATCTGGCTCATTTAACTGCCAGCCAATCACAAAGCTGGAGGGCCCTGGCACTTCTATTTTGAGGAATAGGGAGCAAGCACCCCCTGGACATTACTAAGCCTGGTACTAAATGCCAGCCTGGACTTGACTGTCAATCTGCGACTGATTTGTACCAGTGGAACTGGGTGCTACTGTCGTTATTAGTCTCAGGGGCTGGAAGTGACCATTGCAAGACAAACACAGGGGACATAGAAACTGCCAGTTGCCAATAAATGCATTGCAATATACATGCCCTGCCCACTGGGGGCAGCAGAATACCAAGGGCAACAAGTGGTCGCTTCAATAGGACCATCGTGGAGCCCTGTACAACAACATTTAGCCCTGTACAACAACATTTGGGCCCGCCCACCCCAGCCCCAAGCCCCACCCCAGATCCCGCCTACCCCACAGTTAAAAGACCACACAGACACTAAAAATGATAACCCCCCCTCCCCACATACGTTATAAAAAGCCATTGATGTTGAGGGCCCCCTTATAAGTTAAAAAACACAGTGGCGCCCCCCAAAAAAGGTCAGGGCACCCCTACAAGTTAAAAAAAATAATTGGTGACCAGGGCCCACCATAAAAGTTTTTTTAAAAAATCATTGGTGGTCAGGGCTCCCCATGAGTTAAAAAAAAATAGTTGGTGCTAGGGGTCCCATAAAAGTTTTTTTTTTAAAACAATATTGGTGCCAGGGCCCCCCTTACAAGTAAAAAAAGAAACATTGGGGCCCGAGAATATTTAAAGAAGAACTAAACCCTTAAAATAAATGTGGTTAAAAATGGCATATTTTATATAGTGAACTTATTGCACGAGGCTAAAGTTTCAGCTTGTCAACAGCAGCAATGATCCAGGACTTCAAACTTGTCACAGGGGGTCACCATCTTGGAAAGTGTCTGTGACACTCACATGCTCAGTGGGCTCTGATTGGCTGTTGAGAAGCTAAGCTTAGGGCTCGTCACTAATTATCCAGCAGAAAATGAGCTTCCCTGGCTGTAATATAAGCTGATGCTACAGGTTTGCTGATTCTGATGCTAATTGCACTGGTTTCTGTGCTGCCATGTAGTAATTATGTGTATTAATTACTAATCAGCCTTATATTGTGACATTTCTATTCTATGTGTACTGTATATTGTGAGTGGCTCCCTAAGCTCAGTAAGTGACAGCAGCACAGAGCATGTGCAGTGAATCAGCAGAAAAGAAGATGAGGAGCTACTGGGGCATCTTTGGAGACACAGATCTTTACTGCTAAAGGGCTGTGGTTGCCTTGGGCTGGTACAGAAGCACAAAACATCATGTACAACATTTCTACCTACTTCTTTAGTTGTCCTTTAAAACAAATATTGGTGGCAGGGGCCTATAGAGTATTCAAATAATACATTGGTGGCTAGGGGTTTAATAAAATAAAAATAAACAAAATGGTGTTAAAGTGATACTGACACAAAAAAAATATTATTCAAAATATTATTGTACATCAAAAGTTATCTATAGGTCATGTTGATAGTTTTTCGATCATAGGTTTGTTTTTGTTACTAATTGTTACTTGAAGTTCCTAAACCTGACTGTTTTGCCAACCTGACTGTCCCGTTCTCAACATATACCTCCTAGTCCCAACTGTCCCATTTTCAGCGGGACAGTCCTGCTTTTGATAGCTCAACCCACAGTCCGGCATCTGTACTGGAAAGTCCCGACATTCTCTGCACTGAACAGCCAGATAAAGAAACAAAGTTTCTAACTTAATTGGCTTTTGGCAGAGAGCCCAGAACAGCCACCAGGTGCAACTATGATATTTTGTAACAATTTTGAGATAAGCAAATAAGTAATTAAAACAATATAAGATAACAGGTCCCTTGGGAAAAGTTAGACTTCCAGGGCTGAGAGTGTCCCCGGCTGAGAATGTCCCCGGGCTGAGTGTGTCCCCAGGCTGAGAATGTCCCTGGGTTGAGAGTGTCCCCGGGCTGAGAGTGTCCCCAAACTGAGAGTGTCCCCGGGCTGAGAGTGTCCCAGGCTCAGAGTGTCCCAGGGCTGAGAGTGTCCCCGGGCTGAGAGTGTCCCCGGGCTGAGAGTGTCCCCAGACTGTGGCATTAGAGAAGGGGGATTATGGGGGGTGCATTGGCTCATGGTTGGTGTACGGAGGAGATACACTGCTGGGGGCAGACATAGGCCACACCCAAATGCCACTTCACTTGCTACAGGCACAGGGGAGAGTTGTAGTTCCACAGCGGCTGTACTGTCACCGACTCCCTCCCGCAAGTACTCACGGGATTGTGGGAGTTGTAGTTCTGCAGCTTCCAAACTGCGCCACACACGCGCTCACAGGCTGTCCCTCCAGAGGAAGGTGCCGGGAGTTGCAGAATGGCTCCTGCTATTCACTGATTGTTTTTGTTTTGCCACTGGGACATTAAAGGGCTGGGTCACCTTTAAGTTAACTTTTGGTCTTTTATAGAATGGCTCGTTCTAAGCAACTTTTCAGTTGGTCTTCATTTTTTCATTTTCCAGCTTTTAAATGGGTTTCATTGAACCCATCTATATACAAATGCTCTGTAAGGCTACAAATGTATTGTTATTGTTACTTTTTATTCCTCATCTTTCTATTCAGGCCTCTCCTATTCATATTCCAGTCTCTTATTCAAATCAGAAATTGGACCCCAGCAACCAGATGGCTGAAATTGCAAACTGGAGAGCTGCTGAATAAAAAGCTCAATAACTGAAAAACCACAAATAATAAAAAATGAAAACCAATTGCAAATTGTCTCAGAATATCAGAAAGAAACCTCAGATAACTTTTCTCACATCTTTCCTAAGCAGAAGAACATCAGCCTCTTTCTTTCTCCTGACAACTTCCTTGACTACTTGCTGGTCAGACTGGTGGGAAAATGACCAGCAGGTGGCGTTGTTGTAACAAAATTCATTCATATTAACAGTACATGTATCCCTTAATATCTTGGAATTAAAAGAAAATAAATAATGAATGTACATTGCAGAAGTGCTTAAAAAAGCAACTTCATCCATTTTACATTCACTAATTTTTAAGGTTTACTTATCCTTTAATAAAGGCAGGGTTTAACAACAGAGCAAACAGACCATGTGGCTGTCTGGGGGGCCCAGCAGTGCAGAGGGCCCTAATGAGCAATTTCAATATTTGGTGCTAAAACGGGTCAGGTTTTGCAAGCTTTGGGGGGGGGGGGGTCTGAAATGGCATGTTCTTGTGCATGAGAGATAGCTGCAGCCTTGCATTTAGTTCTGCACGTGTGCACTCATATTGCGCCTGGGGATTACATTGCCCTCTCTGTGATGCAGCCAAACACACCTCTGCTAATCCTATATACTAACCGAAGGCCTATCTATGTCCCGAGTGGAGGGGAGGCAGATGCGCACGCAACTTCGGTTAGGATCTATGAGATGCGCGCGCAACTTCAGCCGAAAGACATAGATGCGGCCTTCGATTAGCAGATGTGCTGGAAGGTTAGGATCAGAACAGGTTAGGATCGGGGAGGCAGATGCGCTGGAAGGTTAGGATCTAGGGAGGCAGATGCGCTCACCGTCTCCTTCTGCCTCCCGCCGCCTCTTCTTTCCTGCTCACTCAGGCGGCGACCGCTGGAAGGTTAGGATCTAGGGAGGCAGATGCGCTCACCGTCACACTAGGGGAACCGGTTGCGTACCTGCACGAAAGTCTGTATAAGCGTCGGCCATCTTGCTACTCCTCTGCGACTTTGTCATCCGCCCACTGCCAAATCCGCCCACTAAAGTCTGTATAAGCGTCGGCCATCTTGCTACTCCTCTGCGAGTTTGTCATCCGCCCACTAAAGTCTGTATAAGCATCGGCCATCTTGCTACTCCTTTGCAAGTTTGTCTAATGGCGGCGCTAGCGTCACTCTAGGAGGGGAACCGGTTGCGTACCTGCACGAAAGTCTGTATAAGCGTCGGCCATCTTGCTACTCCTCTGCGACTTTGTCATCCGCCCACTGCCAAATCCGCCCACTAAAGTCTGTATAAGCGTCGGCCATCTTGCTACTCCTCTGCGAGTTTGTCATCCGCCCACTAAAGTCTGTATAAGCATCGGCCATCTTGCTACTCCTTTGCAAGTTTGTCTAATGGCGGCGCTAGCGTCACTCTAGGAGGGGAACCGGTTGCGTACCTGCACGAAAGTCTGTATAAGCGTCGGCCATCTTGCTACTCCTCTGCGACTTTGTCATCCGCCCACTGCCAAATCCGCCCACTAAAGTCTGTATAAGCGTCGGCCATCTTGCTACTCCTCTGCGAGTTTGTCATCCGCCCACTAAAGTCTGTATAAGCGTCGGCCATCTTGCTACTCCTTTGCAAGTTTGTCTAATGGCGGCGCTAGCGTCACTCTAGGAGGGGAACCGGTTGCGTACCTGCGTGGGTGGCCATTTTTAGCAAAAACGGGCTATATTATCTCCAAAAAATATTGATGTTGACATGATAAACAACCAAGTGATTGCATTACTTCCTGGACAAAGCTGTGTCTTTCTGAGTACTGACTGTATTGATTCTGAAGACGAAAGTGAGAAACTTAACTTCCCATTAGAATATTTAAACACTATCAACAATGCTGGATTACCACAACACAATCTTATACTCAAAGTAGGAACAATAGTCATGCTGTTAAGAAACCTTAAGGGTAGGGGCACACGGCGCGATTTCGCCGCGATTCTGCGCTAAGCGAGTTGTCGCTGCGTTTTTTAAGCCGAAATAGCTTTGCTAACTTTGGCGCTGGCGTCAATGCAAATCGCGGCGAAATCGCTGCGCTAATTCACACGCGGCGATTCGTTTTCTATTGTCGTCCGAAGTTGCCTCGCTGAGCGTTTCCGGGCGACAGTAGAAAAAGAATCGCCACGTGTGAATTAGCGCAGCGATTTCGCCGCGATTTGCATTGACGCCAGCGCCAAAGTTAGCAAAGCTATTTCGGCTTAAAAAACGCAGCGACAACTCGCCCAGCGCAGAATCGCGGCGAAATCGCGCCGTGTGCCCCTACCCTAACACTAAGCAAGGTTTATGTAACGGTACACGGTTGGTTGTGAAGAGCATGAGACAAAATGTTATCAAGGCAGAAGTGCTTACAGGATCCCATAGCGGTGATACTGTTTTGATTCCCAGAATTGACCTTACCAGTTCTGACCAGGAATTACCTTTTAAACTTAAACGACGACAATTCCCCATTAAGGCTGCATTTGCCATGACAATCAACAAATCACAAGGACAAACATTGGATAAAGTCGGCATTTACCTATCTGAGCCTGTGTTTGGTCATGGTCAACTTTATGTTGCATTTTCAAGAGTGCAGCGTTCATCTGATGTTAAAGTCAAGATTTTAAGTACAGCTCACCAGGGAGAACTCATTCAAGGACAGGAGAACATTTTCACAAAAAATGTTGTTTATAAAGAAATTTTTCAGTAACACTTTACTACCAATAAACTCAAAATTTAAGAATTCTAATAGCAGATAGGTAATAACAAGCAATAGGCACAGATTCACTCTACATCCCCACAAATTAGCGTCGCCAGTTGCTGCCTGGGGATGCCGAATGAATCAGCACCCATCGCATTTTGCTGCCTCACTGTTGTTACCATTCTTTCATTAACGATTCTTTAGAGAATCGGGGGTTTACTGGTTCATACTAATTGATTTAAAATGATCTTTGTAAGCATGTGGCAGTCTACCAGTCTAGACCGTTCCCTAGTTGCAAGGATTAGTATCCCTAGCAACCAGATGCCTTATTAAATAGCAAACAGAAGGGCTGTAGAACAAAATAAGCAGTTTCTGCCATGTCTGTGCAGCTTTTATCTATTGGGGGCGTGGCCTAACCGCCTTACTTCTCACCTGTTTCAGCTTCCTATTGTATTATAATTCGGCTTAAAGGAACAGTTCAGCGTGAAAATAAAAACTGGGTAAATAGACTGTGCAAAATAAAAAATGTTTCTAATATAGTTAGTTAGAGAAAAATGTAATTTATAAAGACTGGAGTGACTGGATGTGTAACATAATAGCCAGAACACTACTTCCTGCTTTTCAGCTCTCTAACTCTGAATTAGTCAGTGACTATAAGGGGGGCCACATGGGACATAACTGTTCAGTGAGTTTGTAATTGATCCTCAGCATTCAGCTCAGATTCAAAAGCAACAGATATGACCCATGTGCCCCCCTCAAGTCACTGATTGGTTACTGCCTGGTAACCAATCAGTGGAAAGCAAGAGAGCTGAAAAGCAGGAAGTAGAGTTCTGGCTATTATGTTACACATCCACTCACTCCAGCCTTTATACATTACATTTTTGTCTAACTAACTATATTAGATACATTTTTTATTTTGCACAGCCTATTTATTTTTTATTTTTACACTGAACTGTTCCTTTAACCAGGCAGAGTGTGGAGTGTGGCCAGCTGGATGTATCTCTTTGTAAAAGGGGCCTGTAGGCTTTCTTATTACCTGTACAGAGAGAGGACCTAAAACTATGGCAGTATACTAAGTAGTATACTAAGCACAATTCAGCAGGAACAGTCCCTAAATTTGCTCATAGTCTGTACAGAGAGATCCCATAAAACTGACAGCATAGGTATTCCCTGTACTAAGCACAATTCAGCAGGAACAGTCCCCTAAGTTTGCTCATAGTCTGTACACAGAAATCCTATAAAACTATGGCAGCATAGGTATTCCCTGTACTAAGCACAATTCAGCAGGAACAGTCCCCTAAGTTTGCTCATAGTCTGTACACAGAAATCCTATAAAACTATGGCAGCATAGGTATTCCCTGTACTAAGCACAATTCAACAGGAACAGTCCCCTAAGTTTGCTCATAGTCTGTACAGAGAGATCCCATAAAACTATGGCAGCATAGGTATTCCCTGTACTAAGCACAATTCAGCAGGAACAGTCCCATAAGTTTGCTCATAGTCTGTACAGAGAGATCCCATAAAACTATGACAGCATAGGTATTCCCTGTACTAAGCACAATTCAGCAGGAACAGCCCCTAAGTTTGCTCATAGTCTGTACAGAGAGATCCCATAAAACTATGGCAGCATAGGTATTCCCCTGTACTAAGCACAATTCAGCAGGAACAGTCCCATGTTTGCTCATAGTCTGTACAGAGAGATCCCATAAAACTATGGCAGCATAGGTATTCCCTGTACTAAGCACAATTCAGCAGGAACAGCCCCTACGTTTGCTCATAGTCTGTACAGAGAGATACAAACTATGGCAGTATAGGTATTCCCCTGTACTAAGCACAATTCAGCAGGAACAGCCCCTAAGTTTGCTCATAGTCTGTACAGAGAGATACAAACTATGGCAGTATAGGTATTCCCCTGTACTAAGCACAATTCAGCAGGAACAGCCCCTAAGTTTGCTCATAGTCTGTACAGAGATATTCCATAAAACTATGGCATCATAGGTATTCCCCTGTACTAAGCACAATTCAGCAGGAACAGTCCCTAAGTTTGCTCATAGTCTGTACAGAGAGATCCCATAAAACTATGGCAGCATAGGTATTCCCTGTACTAAGCACAATTCAGCAGGAACAGTCCCCTAAATTTGCTCATAGTCTGTACAGAGAAATCCCATAAAACTATGGCAGCATAGGTATTCCCTGTACTAAGCACAATTCAGCAGGAACAGCCCCTAAGTTTGCTCATAGTCTGTACAGAGAGATCCCATAAAACTATGGCAGCATAGGTATTCCCTGTACTAAGCACAATTCAGCAGGAACAGTCCCCTAAATTTGCTCATAGTCTGTACAGAGAAATCCCATGAAAACAATGGCAGCATAGGTATTCCCTGTACTAAGCACAATTCAGCAGGAACATAAAGGAATAGTGTGTGCTTAAAGCAAGTAATGTGGCAGCTCTGATATAAAGCACCAGGTGAATCAGGATTATTACTGTTGATTATTGTAGTTCTGCAGTGCTCCCTTTTTTTAAATAGGACTTTTCACAGTGTTATTTAGTTTGGTTAAGGGGTTTTTAATGTAAATTTAGGCAAATATGTACTAACAGTGCTGAGCTGTTCACAAGTGTTATGTATATATTTGTTCCCAGCATCACCCCAGGCCTGCCCTGGAGAATACACATCCTGCACCAAATTTATGTCATGTATTGTCACCCGCAGCAAACATCACCTTTTCATTATCCACGTCCGTGTGTTTTAATAAGCAAAGTAAACAGGAGGGAGCCACAGCCTCTAATTAACATCATGTCTGGAGGAGCAGCTGCTGAGCGATCCACGTGCCGAGACACCCATTCCTTTATCCCATCTGGGGTCAAACGTTGGATTGGGTGCCCCCCCGGAGGTCCCCGGGAAACACTACTGGCTGCTACTGTCTGACTCTAATGAAAAATGTAACAATATCCCTATACTAGGGATGCACCAAATCCACTTTATGAGGATTTGCCCTAATTCTTCATTCAATTTTGGCCAATTTGAACGCTAATTTACATATGCAAGTTTGGATGTGGAAGGGTTAACTGTTTTTTTTTTTTAACTCCTTGTTTGTACGACGAAACGCCACACAAATTTAAAGACTCTGTTTGGCCAGGCACTTGAATTCGGCCGAATCTTGAATTCGGTGCATCCTTACCCAGGCACTTGAATTTAGGGATGCACCGAATCCACTATTTTGGATTCGGCAGAACCTCTGAATCCTTTGCAAAAGATTCGGCCGAATCCCGAACTGAACCCTAATTTGCATATTTGCAAATTAGTGGTGGGAAGGGGAAAACATTTTTTACTTCCTTGTTTTGTGACAAAAAGTCACGCGATTTCCCTCCCCATCCCTAATTTGCATATGCAAATTAGGGTTCAGATTCGGTTCGGCCAGGCAGAGGGATTCGGCCGAATCCGAATCCTGCTGAAAATGGGCAAATCCTGGCCGAATACCGTACCAAATCCTGGATTCAATGCATCCCTACTCACTTGAATTCAGCCAAATCTTGAATTCGGTGCATCCCTTACCCAGGCCCTTGAATTCAGTGTATCCCTACCGAGGCACTTGAATTTGGCCCGAATCTTGAATTCACTGCATCCATACCCAGGCACTTGAATTCAGTCCATCCCTACCCAGGTAATTGAATTTGGCTGAATCTTGAATTCAATGCAGCCCTTACCCAGAATTCTGTGTCCCTTACCTTGAATTCGGTGCATCCCTACCCAGGCACTTGAATTTGGCCCAAATCTTGAATTTGGTGCATGCCTACCCCGGCACTTTTATTCAGTATATCCCTACTCAAGCACTTGAATTTGGCTGAATCTTGAAATTGGTGCATCCCTACCCAATAGACAATGTTTCAGCTATTTCAGTGATTTTCAAGTATAGGTGTAATTGCTATTAAGGTCAGACATCCCTCCTCTAGCCAAGACTCCATTTCCCATAATGCCTTGCACATTGTGTAATAAAGAAAATAAAGAAGGCGAATCACTGATGTGCGCAAGGCACTGTGGGAATTTGAGTCTTCGCTGGAGGGGAGATGAATACTGCTGCATGTTTTCATTTGTGCTTGTAGTCAGAACCAGCAGTTCAGGGAACAGCAAGGTACAGGAGGAAGTTGCTTTCATTACCTTTACAAATGCAAATTGCCCAGCGTGTGGTCAGTAGACATAGTAACCTTGGGTTTTCTGGATAACGGATCTTTCTGTAATTTGAATCTTCATACCTTAAGTCTACTAGAAAATCATATAAACATTAAATAAACCCAATAGGCTGGTTTTGCTTCCAATAAGGATTAATTATATCTTAGTTGGGATCAAGTACAAGATACTGTTTTATTATTACACAGAAAAAGGAAATCATTTTTAAAAAATGTGATTACTTGGATAAAATGGAGTCAGCCTTCTTGTAATTTAGAGGTTTCTGGATAATGGGTTTCCAGATAACAGATTCTAAGCCTGTATTTGGTATAGTAGGGCACAGTGGTGATTGTAAAGCTGGTCATACATTATAAGATCTGCTTGTTTGGTGAGGTCTAGCAGACAAGGGAAGCTATTTGGAGCGGCCAATAAGCTGCCAACTCTGCAGGTCTGTCTGCAGCTTACATTGGCCGTGTATTTTATATTTTATTATATTATATTTTATTGACCTCCTTAAATCTTTATATCCATTTTTTTTGCTGAACTGCAAGTCTCAGTTGACTGCAGGGCCACCATCAGGAATCTCTGGGCCTCATATTACTATGTTAGCAAGGCCCTCCCCCACTAAGAAGCACCAGATATTTAGCTATTGATCACCTGAACCCCTGGGTGGAAGGCCCTGTTAACAAACAGAATTGGGCCCTAAATAAAGAACTTTGGCTAGATGGCCACACCCCTGGTCCACTTGGCCACACCATATTATGACCAAATTCAGCTCACGGTCTACAAAAAGAAAACCCACCCTGTCTCCTGGGACTCTACCACGTTGACCCTGGCTGAAGGGTTGTATGAAGGTGCGGGGAGTTGTAAGCTAACAAGTCATAGACTCACCCTTATTTCCTTAAAGGAACAGTTCAGTATACAAAATAAAAACTGGGTAAATAGATAGGCTGTGCAAAATAAAAAATGTTTCTAATATAGTTAGTTAGCCAAAAATGTAATGTATAAAGGCTGGAGTGAGTGGATGTGTAACATAATAGCCAGAACACTACTTCCTGCTTTTCAGCTCTCTTGCTTTCCACTGATTGGTTACCAGGCAGTCACACACACATGGGTCATATCTGTTGCTTTTGAATCTGAGCTGAATGCTGAGGATCAATTGCAAACTCACTGAACAGTTATGTCCCATGTGGCCCCCCTTATAGTCACTGACTAACTCAGAGTTAGAGAGCTGAAAAGCAGGAAGTAGTGTTCTGGCTATTATGTTACACATCCACTCACTCCAGCCTTTATACATAAAATTTTTGGCTAACTAACTATATTAGACACATTTTTTTTATTTTGCACAGCCTATTTATTTATCCAGTTTTTATTTTTACACTGAACTGTTCTTTTAACAGAAGCCCAAATGAACTCAGTACATTCTTTGCACCTTTCCCACTGACTTCAACAGCTGGGCAACTATTGTCTGGCTCTACATTGCCTTTCTCTGGCTACTTGGATCTCTAGCAGGTCTGCTACTTGTTGCCTTCAACCAGATAAACTGTCATGGTAGTAGACTTGGGAACTGAGGGCTGGGCCCCTTCCACCTAATCCATTGGGGGGTGCAGGTGGAACAATAGGGATTTTTATGATCTGCTAAAAGCTGGTGCCTGGGAAGCATTTTCCTCTTTGCATTTACATTTCTAGGCATTTGCTCCAAATGTTTGGCAGGTTCCTATGGGTGCAGCTCAGATGGTACCTCTGGCATATACCCAGGCAGCTGCGATGCACTAGATCCTGATATCAATGTTTAGTCACATAGACAACCTTGTGCTTAAATTACAGATATGGGACCTGTTATCCAGAATGCTCTGGACCTGGGGTTTTCCGAATAATGGATCTTTCCATAATTTGGATCTTCATACCTTATAGAAAATCATATGAACATTAAATAAACCCAAAACAATTATCCTTTCTTGGAAGCTGCTCGCTACACCTACACTAAAACGTTGGAAATCATTGATAAACGAGGCACTCCCCCTATACGGGTTGACATATATGAGCAGAGGCTGCCTAGGCAAATCTGAAAAAAATCTGGGGCCCGTGGGCTGACACTCTAGACTCAGCCACAACACAGAACAATAGGTAAACCAACATTAAGTGCAGACAAGCCTACGGACAATGTTTGATTATTAAATTAAAATAAAAAAAAAAGTTAGAATCTCCATAAGAACACCGGCCTCGCCGGGAAAACTGCAAATCTGAAAACGATTTATTGAATACACTGTTATATGTATGAGATTGTTCGAACAAATAAATAAAACCTTAAACATTAAATAAAGCCAATAGGCTGGTTTTGCTTCCAATAAGGATTAATTATATCTTAGTTGGGATCAAGTACAAGCTACTGTTTTATTATTACACAGAAAAAGGTAATCCTTAAAACAAATTGAGATTATTTGATTATAATGGAGTCTATGGGAGACAGCCTTTCCGTAATTCAGATAATGGGTTTCCACACAAGGGATCCCATACCTGTATTTTCCTTAACCACATTTAAAGGTAACACACATGCACCCAGCATTGGTTGGATATTCTTGATTTGCACTGGTGCTCCGTCACAGGCAACCACAGGGTTAACTTCAATATATTAGAATGGCAAACCAAGAAAAACAGCAAAAGCAGAATACCTGCTATTCAATCTTTATTGTGCATTCCACACGACATGTTTCGGGCAGCAAGGGCCCTTTCTCAAGTGTGTACAAGCCAAAGTGAAAAAGTGCTTTATAGTGCCATACAGGAAGTCCCACCCCTCCATCAAAAAATCTTTTGAACCACAGTTAACCCTTACCACTGGGAGGTACAATAATCAATTACATATGAACACAGATAGTGTATAATATAAGAATAAAATAGATATAGGAAGTTTAAAATACTTAAAAGTCCAGGATGTCATAAAAATATTTGTATAACTGTGCAGGTTCCCGATTCAATCCGTAGTGTCAAAATTCCATAAACATTAAAATGCGGTCGTCTGTAGCAATTTCCTCATGAAATAATTGAGACAAACTACACATGAATAGATATAAAAACAATAACCAAATTACTTGTAGGAACTGCTCACAGAAAAGCCTACCTAAAGGTTACCTTGTTTCGACTGCCTAAACATTAATAACTATTGATACAAAAGGTCTTACCCTTAGCCGATATTGGTGAGAATGGGAGGTTGATTGGTCAGCGTTGTGGGTAACTGGCAGTTGTACTTTACTTTCTGGGATCCTGCTCACACTAGTGCATCAAACAGCGGCAACCATTTGTGTTCAGGGTTCTCTCCTACACATCGGATGTGCTAGTACATTACTTTATTCCAAAATTTACTCACATCTACTAAACATTACATGACAAATCCATCACAATATATTGAGGTACAAATCCACCTCCTGGGAGCACAGGTTCTATCACATTTGGTTAATGTACCGGAATCTGTGCCAGTCAGACTAAAGCTGGCCATAGACGCAAAGATTAATTTGTATGAAACGAAGTTTTGCACGATTTTTGGACCGTGGTGATGGTGATCGGTCGTTTAGTTGATGGGACAGGTTAGAAGATTTTTGTCGACTAAATATCATATCTCTGCATGTATTGCACCATATCAATGGGTGACTGTCATTTCTTTCCTTCTATTGTGTACTCATGGGCTTCTGTATCAGACTTCCTGTTTTCATCTTAAACCTCCAGGGCTAGGGCTTGAGCATGCTCAGTTTGCTCCTCTCTCCCTCCCTACTGTAATCTGAGCCCAGAGCTATGAGTGAGCAGGAAGAGACTCAGGCAGGAAGTGATGTCACACCAAGCTAATATGGCAGCTGCTATCCTAAACAAACAGAGAAAGCTTCTAAAGCTGTTTATTCAGGTATGGTAAAACATTCTACAGAATAACTATAGCATTCTAGCTTGCACTATTGCAGCTAATCTATTGGCAACAAAATGCCTCCGTAGTTTTCCTTCTCCTTTAAACATTGCCCTCCCCTGCCAGCACCTTGTAACATGATAAAGGGACTATGGGAAATGATAAGGAAGGATTTAGGCAGTCAGAAATGTCTTGGTTAGGGAAGACAGTGAATTTGTTATGGCGATCGTTCCTTGAAATTAGCTCTACCCCCCCCCCCCCATTGCATCCATTATTTTATTTCTCGTGTGTAGGGTTGTGGCTCAGAGATATTCTAGTCCAGCAGAATGAAGTGCCACTGATTTAGCTACAAGGTATAACACAGCTGTAGAGGTTTAGTTCAGCTAGTGATAATGTTTTACCGGTATGGGACCTGTTATCCAGAATGCTCAGGACCTGGGGTTTTCCTGATAACTGATCTTTCTGTAATTTGGATCTTCATACCTTAAGTCTACTAGAAAATCATATAAACATGAAATAAACCCAATAGGCTGGTTTTGCTTCCAATAAGGATTAATTATATCTTAGTTGGGATCAAGTACAAGCGACTGTTTTATTATTACAGAGAAAAGGAAATCATTTTGATAAATTTGGATTATTTGGATAAAATAGAGTCTATGGGAGATGGCCTTTCCGTAATTCGGAGCTTTCTGGATAACAGGTTTCTGGATAAAGGATCCCATACCTGTACAAGGCAAAAGAAAGTTGCACCCACAGCCTGTAACTAAGCAGAGTTGTTCATTGCCCATTCCAGCACAGATAGTGTTAATGTGTTCTCAGCATTCCTCATATAATAGTGTGAAACAGGCTAGATATGTACATAGAAATCATCCTGGGACATGAACCAATCCGTTATGTACAATGTTTCTAGTTTGTGCCCAGCGCTTTCTTTGTGTGTTGCCATCTAGCATCAGTTCCCATACTGATTAGACAGGTTACGCTGTTTAGTAGATCAGAGCTCGCCATTTATTTCCATCTATTGTCTACTGTTTCTTTAAGGGTGCCTGTACCTTAAGAGCAGAGACACTTATGGAGATTCGGGGAGATTTAGACACCCGGCGACAAATCTTCTTTGGACGACTAATCTCCCCAAACTGCCTTCCCATAGGCTAGAATGTAAATCACCGGCGGGATGGCACTCGGAACGCTTAGTTTTCCAAAGCTGCCTCATGAGGAAACTTCCACGACTTCGGAAAACGATTAAGATTCTAGCCCGTGGGAAGAAAGTTCGGGGAGATTAATTGTCCTAAGAAGAGGCGATTTGTCCCTGGGCGACTAATCTTCCCGAATCTTCACGTGTGTCTCTGCTAGGGCTGCACCAAATCCACTATTTTGGATTTGGCGGAACCCCTGAATCCTTCGCGAAAGTTTTGAATACCGAACAGAATATAAATCCTAATTTGCATAGGCAAATTAGGGGTGGGAAGGGGAAAATATTTTATATTTCCTCGTTTTGTGACAAAAGTCACGAAATTTCCCTCCCCGCTCCTAATTTGCATGTGCAAATTAGGATTCGGTTCGGCTGGGCAGAAAGATTCAGCCGAATCCGAATCCTGCTGAAAAATGCCAAATCCCGAACCGAATCCTGGATTCGGTGCATCCCTAGTCTCTGCCCTTAATACAGATGTCCATGCTGGCACAGCTTTGTAGTATATATAATATAACAGAATACAGACTGTTGGGAAACCTCTGGAAATGTGAATGCCCAAGCAATTGGGATAAAATGGATCATCCTGTTCTAGCACAAAGCCGTGGGGCTGATAAAAAAGGAATGGGGAAACCCAAGATGAAAATATTATAATATAATCCCAGGGCCAGAACTAGGGGTAGGCACCTGCTCTAGGGCACATCAGAATGGGGGGGGGGGGGTGCAGACTAGGAGGATTAGAAAATAAAATCTGTGACTGACAACCAAGGATGGGGAAGTGAAATAGGAGGTTGCGATGGGGGGGGCAAGATTGCGAGTGTATGTGAAAGGCCAGGGGGATATGCGAGTGCAAGTGGACAGAGGGGCGAGGGGTTTGGGTGGTCAAGGACAAGTTGAACCAGTACTTGCACAATTATCTCTGTGCTCTGGTAAATTAGGCAAAGTTGAACCTGTTGCATTAGAGGTTGGTTAGGGAAGGGGTTTAAAAGAAAACAATTCTTTATAAGAAAAATAGAAAAAGAAACCCCACCAATAGTTGCTGTTCTATAATTATCGAAAAATTCTGATAGGTGTTACACCATACTTGTCTAGAGAATTAATTCAATAAATAAAGTGCTAAAAATTGAATTAAAGTGCCAGTGCATTTCTAATGACATTAAATTATCCTAAACAGTTTCCAGTGAAAAAAAATTGATAAGAATGATCCGTTCAATTCATCTATGAATTGATAATACTTCCTAAATTCATCCACAAATTAACAAAAAAATTTTTTTCTATTTTTCTATTGGTCTAAAAGTTCTTTAGGCTTCTGCTCACTAAGACAGCTTTTGTCTGAGGGCAATAAATGTGTAGCTTTAGAGAGCATTTGTTTTTAGAGGGGGTCAGTGGCCCCCTTTTGAATGCTAGAAAGTGTCAGGAGAAGAAGGGAAATAATTAAAAAACTATAAATAAATAAATAATGAGGACCAATTTAAAAGTTGGCCATTCTACAACACACTAAGGGGCATATTTATCAAGGGTCGAATTTCGAATGGAAAAAACTTAAAAATTAGAATTCAAAAAGACCAACTGAAATGAAGTCAAAATTTTTTCCTGGTCGAATAGGTCCGTTTTCGATTGAATAGGTCCATTTTCAATCAAATTCTAATCGTATGAATCGAAGGAATAGCGCATTCGATCGAATTCGATCCAAAGTTTTACCTGAAAAAAACTTTGATTTTTCAAAATCCACCAATTGACTCCAAATGGGTTCTAGGAGGTCCCCCATAGGCTAAAACAGCAATTTGGCAGGTTTTAGATGGCTAATGGTCGAAGTCGAAATTTTAAAGAGACAGTATATAGATATTTGAATTTTCGCATTTTTTAAAATTTGGACTATTCCCTAGTCAAAGTATACAAAAAATAGCTCGAAATATGAATTTTTTTTCATTCGAAAATTCACCTCGACCTCTGATAATCTGCCCCTACAAGTTAACCTGAAGGTGAACCACCCCTTTAACATGATAGAGTAAAGGCGACGTCGCCAAACGAGCGGATCTCTCCCCGATATGCCCACCTTGAGGTGGGCAATATCGAGCTGATCCGATCGTGGGCCCTAGCGCCCAACGATCGGATACTAACAATGGGTAACGGGCGGTCGGATCGCGGGATCGCATCAACGAACAGATGCGGCCGCGATCCAACGGGATTTTTAGTCCCATCCCATCGACATCTGCCCGACTTTCGGGCCAATAAGCTGCTGACTTGGTCTGTCGGCAGCTTTTATCGGCCCGTGTATGGCCACCATAAAATGGGGCAGAGAGAAACAACTAAAAAATATATCTATTGTTTGTCTTGCAGGTTGTGGTGCATTGATTATTTACTACACCCTGCTGTGCCCCAAATCCACACAAATATCCCAAAGTTTTATCAAAATGGCGCATGTAGTACAAGCAAGACTTTCCACGGAACAACCGTTATGGAGCCTCTGAAAGAGAGACTGGTGATACCTTCAGGAGCGCTGCTGCCAATCCAACGTATAGGAACAAGAAAAGCACATCAGACATCGAGGGCCTTGTTCACTGGCTACAGAAATCCAGTAGGCACCATTACTGGCTGCTCTTAAAGCTGGCCATGAAAACGGGCAACATGTCCAAGTTCAACGCAGCTTTTGGTGACTGCGATTTTGGCTTGTCCTTTTCTCCAAATTGTCCCAAAGATGTGCCAAATGATGATTGTGTTAAACATGAAGAATCTGACGATCGCCTTTCAGAAGAATCTCCTGATTTTGTGATTTTGGAGTCGGAAAGGTGGGTTTTTGGAAAGATGGATGTTGAACTATGGTGCAGGAGAAAACAAGAAGAAGACAACCAATTCAATAAAGCTTGCGAAAAACTGAATTGTGGTGTTTCTCCGAGTAGTAGAGAGGCTCCCCAAGTGAATGGTACCTTATACTTTAGTGCAAATACAGAAGACATTTTACATTCTGCTTAAAGAGTTGGGGCCTGAACTTGAGCAGCCTGATACTGATTAAGTAGAACCCATTCAAACCCTACAAAAGATCAGGAAGGAGCACACACTGAGGTTTATCCTGTCATGTGTGTCAGTCCTATCCTAAGCTTGTCTACCAACATCAATCAATGAAGTTCCGGGTGCAGGTATAGACGCGGGTTGGCAGTTCTGTTGGTTTACGGGTTGAGGGTCGGGCCGCGGGTCTCAATAGCGACTTTTACTCCTTTTTTCTAATCATGCTTACTTCCGATGGTCACTTCCGGTTTACAATGACAGCACTTCCTGATTCTTGATGGTCAGCGGGTCGCAGGTCCAGGTAGCGGATAAGGTACTTGCGGGTCCGGTCGGGTAGTGGGTCCAAGCGGGTAAGAATGCGGGTTGTGGGTCCGGATTGCAGATTGCAGGTTGCGGGTACGGGTCGGGTACAGGTACCAAAAAATTGACCCGTGTAGGACTCTATCTTCTATATCTAATGATGAGGCTGACGTTACGGAGATAGAGGAACCACATGTAGAGAAAGAACAATTTTTATTGCCTCCTGGGCAGACTGATTCAGGAGGAGAAGCCCTATTTTACTTCCACCTCTAAACCCCAGTCTACAAGCCTTGAACTTGGGTTACGAGAGGAGAGTAAAACCAAAAGGAAATTGCTTGAGCCATAAGTGACCGTGTAGTGACTCAGGCTCATCACACTTGGAAGTGTCATGGTACCAGATCACTGGAATCAAATCATGTGTGGGTTCATACAATGAGAAAGTTTCCTTTTGGGCGGTACCAAGAAGCAAATCAAACCTGGAATCTGCTTTCTGTTGTATGTACATATTATGCTTACAGTATGACAAGAGACTTTATAATTAATCATAAAGTAGTTGTTATTGCTGATAAGTATTTACATGACATGTTTGTAGCACATGGGTCTGTGGCATGTAATATGTTATAATGTATGGTGGGCAGGGGGTGCACACCTCTGTTACTGTGCCAATGGCACAGCTCTACACAATAATTTACCCAATAATATATATTTGTACAATGCTGACTTAGTATCATGCATGTTTGTGCTTGACTGTGTGTGTTACTGCTCCTATGAGTAAGCTGAAAAGAATCACTATCTACTGTTTGTTTCTGAGTTCTCCTGCCATGGATTTTAAGGGCAAATTCAGGCAATATAACCCTCTTTTTCAACCTGGCCTTAAATGAATATGGCTTGTACCAGATATAAGTTTTGCCTATTGTTTGATTTATGACATAATAAATATTAACCATATCAATGGTTTTTGTCCTTGCACTGAACAATACGTTTAAAGCAGAACTAAACCGTAAAAATTAATGTGGCTAAAACTGCCATATTTTATATAGTGAACTTATTGCACAAGGCTAAAGTTTGAGCTTGTCAATAGCAGCAATGATCCAGGACTTCAAACTTGTCACAGGGGGTCACCATCTTGGAAAGTGTCTGTGACACTCACATGCTCAGTGGGCTCTGATTGGCTGTTGAGAAGCTAAGCTTAGGGCTCGTCACTAATTATCCAGCAGAAAATGAGCTTCCCTGGCTGTAATATAAGCTGATGCTACAGGTTTGCTGATTATTCAATTCTGATGCTAATTGCACTGGTTTCTGTGCTGCCATGTAGTAATTATCTGTATTAATGACTAATCAGCCTCATAGTGTGACATTTCTACTCTATGGGGCCGATTCACAAAGGGTCAAATATCGAGGGTTACTTAACCCTTGATATTCGACTAGGAACTAAAATCCTTGGACTTCGAATATCGAAGTCGAAGGATTTAGGGCAGATAGTACAATCGAAGGATTATTCCTTCGATCGAACGATTAAATCTTTCGAATCGAACGATTCGAAGGATTTTAATCCAACGATCGAAGCAATATCCTTCGATCAAAAAAAGTTAGCCAAGCCTATGGGGACCTTCCCCATAGGCTAACATTGACTTCGGTAGCTTTTAGATGCCGAACTAGGGGGTCGAAGTTTTTTTTAAAGAGACAGTACGTCGACTATCGAATGGTCGAATAGTCGAACGATTTTTACTTCGAATCCTTCGATTTGAAGTCGTAGTTGTAGTCGAAGGTCGCAGTAGCCCATTCGATGGTCGAAGTAGCCCAAAAAAAACTTCGAAATTCTAAGTTTTTTAACTTCGAATCCTTCACTCGAAGTTAGTGAATCGGCTCCTTAGTGTACTGTATATTGTGAGTGGGTCCCTAAGCTCAGTAAGTGACAGCAGCACAGAGCATGTGCAGTGAATCAGCAGAAAAGAAGATGGGGAGCTACTGGGGCATCTTTGGAGACACAGATCTTTACAGCTAAAGGGCTGTGGTTGCCTTGGGCTGGTACAGAAGCACAAAACATCATGTATAACATTTCTACCTACTTCTTTAGTTAAGCTTTAGTTCTCCTTTAAACCTCTTTCCGACTTCCTGGTTTCTGCCAAGTCACTGTTTAAAAAGGAGTAGGTAGTAAACCAAAATACCAGTGGAGATAAAGCACTCTATGCTGAGATGATCCTTATCTCAAATGCTGCAAATGAGTGCTTCGTTCATTTTTAGGACAAGCCTTATTCATTGTGTGTGCCGACCATTCTAAAAAAACCTGCACAGGCATGTTCCATAGGCTGGGGGGGGTGCTTCCTCCATGGAGCAGCAAATCTCCCAGATGACAACATTAGGAACTCCCCCATGTGCAATTGCAAGATGTCTTTACAGGCAGTCAAGGTATTTGGTGTAGGCCTGGCTTCAGTCTGAGGCTTTTGCAGCAGTGTCACATTTCACTTCTGCTTGTCTTCCACCTAGCATGTATATTGTACTAACAATATATTTATTTAAATAAATAAAAGTAACTCTAATATAGAAAAAAATTAGAAAAAGGGATGGCTCCTTTAATTTTATTACATTTTCTATGCCGTCACAAAACTTTGATGTGAAATTGACGGGAATTAGCTGAAACCAACTCCCCTAATGGTGTGTAATTGTGCCACTATCATAATGTTACATTTTCGGATATATATCTTAACACCCAAATTAAGTTTTTCAGTGGGAGGATCAATTGTTGTGCAGTCCTGTCTCATGGAATGCCAAGTGTGTGCCGGTCTCTAGGGATGTAGCGAACTGCCGTTTATGTGTTCGCGAACGCCGTTCGCGAACACCGGCAAAAAATGCGAACAGTTCGCGAACTGTTCGCGAACTTCGAACATCCATAAATCGTTCGATTCGAACGATCGAAGGATTTTAATCGTTCGATCGAACGATTTTCGTTCGAAACGAACGATCGAAGCTATTCGATCGAATGATTTCATTCAATCCAATGGCTTCGATCGTTCGATTCGAACGAAAATCGTTCGATTTAGCGATCGAATGGTCGAATGGTCGAACGATTTTTGACGCGAACGTCGCGCGACGTTCGCGAACATTCGGCGGACGCGAACAGTCGAAGTTCGCGCGAACTAGTTCGCCGGCGAACAGTTCGCTACATCCCTACCGGTCTCCCTTGTTCAAGTTGTGAGGGTTGGACCCTGTATAGGGGCTTTGTGACTGCTTGGCTCACTATCGATAATGTGAATTTACTGACACAATTTGTAACGTTCGGCACCCTATATCCAGAACCCAAGCTCAGCTCCCTGGTCTCGGCTCTCACTTCTGCCTCTAACCGCTGCCTTTCACCTCAGGAGGAGCCCTCGGCTAATCGGATGCCGCCAGGTCTTATTTGAGAGAGGAGCAAAACTAACGGTTCTGGACGAGCAAAGGGGCACGATTGTCTCATCAGGATTCTGGAAGGAAGAAAACCACCAGGAACAGGCAGGCCGGACCAGCACAAGCAGAGAATCGTCAGACAGGCCGGAATCAGGTTGGAGAGCGTAAAATAGTCAGTGGACAGGCAAAGGATCAGGATTAGAGAGTTCAGAGTAGTCGCAAACAGGCAGGATCAGGATTGGAGAAGTTGGGGAAATCAGGCAGGCAAAGGTCAGGATTGGAGAGATCAGGATAGTCAGGCAAAGCAAGGGTCAATACACAGAAGATCAAACAACCAGGGTTCAATATACTAAAGCACAAGGAACAACTAATTGAACCCAACAACGGGCAGTGCGCTGATATCTAGATTCCCTTTTTATACTATTTGAATTTCGCGCCATGCGTGATGACGCACGCGCCATAGCAACCCAGAACACAGAGGGGAAAGGAGCAGCCGAAGGAGCGGCGGTGGACCCCACTGCCCACTAGACCACCAGGGTGAGTCCTGACACAATTCTTTTCATTCCAATGCTTGTGTGGCAGTTTACATTGTTGTATTGTCTTATGATTCATTGGTACTTAAAGGAGAACTAAACCCCCCATTGTGATAAGTCCCCACTGGGCCCCCCCTGCACAGTCTTACCACTGAATTCTTTACCTTCAAGAAATAGTGACTGCACATGCAGAGTGAGCGCGGTGGAACTCACGGGAACCATCTTCTTCTCTTCTGTAATCTTCGTCTCTTTCAGCGCATGCGCGGTTGTCGCAAACTGGAAGATTGCGCCGCTCACTTCACAAAGATTACCAAAGAGAAGTAGATGGCACCCGTGAGAGGGGGGCCGATGGGGACTTATTACAATAGGGGGTTTAGTTCTCCTTTAGTTTAGTTTATCCAAATGAAGGGGGGTATTGGTCGCAACCTCCATTTCTGTGTTTGTCTGATATGCACATACATGTCAACTGATCAGGCCCCCATACTGAGGCATGAGCAGTAGGACTACTTCTGTAACTGTAACCCTGTACTTTTTGTGAAAACGTCCCCTCATTGTCATAATCCTGAGCAGACTTGGAAAAAATAATGCTGGGGAAAACTTTAGTGAAAGAACGAATGGGTGAAAATGGGCGTTGTTCCTTCTGGCTATTGACAGGTGCTGGGCTTTGTACTAAAGAAGCTAAAAAAACCCACAAAGACATATTAAACTTTTAAATCGCTACGTTTTTATTTAGAAATAACTTACCGAAACTCCGCTTGCGCTCCTCTTCAGAAAAGGCGACAGGGCGACAATCCATCATGTGGCGCTCGATTTCTTAACAAAGACTTAGTGATTTAAAAGTTTAATATGTCTTTGTGGTTTTTTTTCGTTCTATACTAACGAATTTTTTTTTAAAAAAAATTGATGTTACTGGTCCTTTAACTGACAAAGTGTTGCTAATGACCAGTATTTTATGATAAGTGGAATATTTGCTTGACCAATCACTTTTGAGCAAATAACCTCTCAAACATGGCAGGCTCTTGGGTGAGAGAAGCAATATACAACTTTTAATGGCTTATGTAAAGCATGCACTCCAGTTGTCTGGTATGGAAGCTCTCATTTATTTCTATACCTGTTTGATTAGTATGTGTTTTACTTAAAAGTATTATGAAGGAAATCCTAAGATTTGATACTGCTTTACCCATTGATTGGGTTATTTATTACTTCCCGTTTGGCACCTCTGTGTAACTCTCAGTGCTCCGTATTTCTAATGGATTTCATTCCAATTTAACAGTGTTCATGTTTTAGCTAGAATAATTTTATTATGTAGACTAATAACTATATCAGATTATTTAATATGTTATTTGCATGCATTATCATGTATGTTGTTATACTGTATATTATATATACTCATTTTTATGCTTGCCATTGCTTCTGGGTTCTTTGCTTTCACCTCTCAGGCTCATAATTACTGTGGAACAGATTAGTCCATAAATATAAGAAATGAAATATTTCTTTCTTGTCTGAGTTTTGTTTCCTCCAAACATCACAGTTCTGAGTCTGTTTTACTCCACGCCTACAGACTGAACCTGCTATCATACTTTCATATAGTATGCGGGTTATTTATCAAAGGTCAAATTTATGTGAATTATTAGGTGGCGAATACTTGAATTAGAACTATTTCCATGGTCAAGGTGCAAGAAAATCTTGCAATCTAATTTACATTCAAGTTGGAGCTTTTAAATTTGAATTTGTGATTTTTGACACAAAAAAATGAATTTACCATTCAAACCTTAATAAATCTACCCCTACATGTCCAAAACCTATTTCAGGCCCAATACTGTCCCCACATCACCTTTCAAGTTCCTCAAGGCTCTGCTGATGATGGTGGGTGTTTATGTGGATTAGGGATGCACCGAATCCAGGATTCGGTTCGGGATTCGGCCAAGATTCTGCCTTTTTCAGCAGGATTCGGATTCGACCGAATCCTTGTGTCTAGCCGAACCGAATCCTAATTTGCATATGCAAATTGTGGGGAGGGCGGGATTTCACCTGACTTTTTGTTACAAAACAAGGAAGTAAACCATATGTAAATTAGGATTCGGTTCGGGATCCGGCCGAATCTTCCAAGTTGGATTTGGGGATTCGGCCGAATCCCAAATAGTGGATTCGGTGCATCCCTAATGTAGATATTATGCAGCCTCTGTCTGCTATGTATAATCTTGGCCAGACAAGGCATTTGGGCAGCAAGTCAGAACAAGGCTTTTGATAAATGATCTGTAGGTGAACTTCAACCACCATCCGTCCATCACCTTTCCACCCAAAAGTATGTTCTGGCTTGTCTTTTGACCACTGCACTACCAAGTTACTCCATTTGCTTCTGACCGTCCAAAACTGTGTGGCTGGCCGGCCTAGGAGCGTCTGTGTTGCTCTGGTCCAGCCTAATTACCAGCTCTGATGATATTTGGGAACTTTTTGCTCAAGATATGCTGAAGGCCAGGTAGACTGAGCATAGTCTTTTTTGTTTATTTGCTGTTCCAGTAATTCCGGGAACCTCAGCAGGATGGCACGACTCTTTCACAAACACTGTTGTTTTCCAAGAGTACAGTTGCTCATTTACTCAGGTTTGCAGCCATAATACAAGTTCATATAAGTTCACCTAGAATAATTAAAAGAGACTACAATAAATAAAAAAAAAACTCCATCATTTTGTTAGTATTCATTTTTATAATTTTTATTTATTAAAGTATATATTGATTTGCAGTTTTCACAACCTAACCTAGCTGCAACCAACAACACTGATGCTGTGAGTCACTGACTGGTTTCCCCTGCTGTAATTGGCTGATACTAGCATGAGTCGACAAATTGCAATGCACTACTGATGTATCAGTCTGTACGACTGATTCAGGGAGAGAATTCCACATCTTCACAGCTCTCACAAACAAATCCCTCTCAATAACAAATCACTTCCCAATATTTAGCTGGAACCTCTTTTCTTCTAATCGGAATGGGTGACCTTGTGTCAGCTGGAAAGACCTACTGGTAAATAAATCATTAGAGAGATTATTATATGATCCACTTATATATTTATACATAGTTATCATATCACCCCTTAAAGGTGCTGTTTGCCTTTAAATTAACTATTAGTATGATGTAGAGAGTTATATTCTGAGACAATTTGCACTTGGTTTTCATTTTTATCATTAGTGGTTTTTGAGTTATTTAGCTTTTTATTCAGCAGGTTTCCAATTTGCATTTTCAGCAGTCTAGTTGCTAAGGTCTAAATTACCCTAGCAACCATGCACTGATTTGAACAAGTGACTGGAATATGAATAGGAGAGGCCTAAATAGAAAGATGAGTAATAAAAAGTAGCAAAAACAATACATTTGTGGCCTTACAGAGCATTTGAATTAAGATGAGGTCAGTGACCCCTATTTGAAAGCTGGGAAAGATATAGAAGAAAAAAGCAAATAACTCAGAAACTGCTAAAAATAAACAATGAAGACTTATTAAAAAGTTGCTTAGAGTTGGCCATTCTATAACATATTAAAAGGTAACTTAAAGGTGAACCATCCCTTTAAGCACCTCTTCTCCAACCTCAACTTGGCCAGTCTTTCTTCATAGCTAAGATTTTCAATACCTTTTACCAGCTTAGTTGCCCTTCTCTGTACCCTCTCTAATACAATAATGTCCTGTTTGAGTGATGGAGACCAAAACTGTACGGCATATTTTAGAAGGGGCCTTACCAGTGCTCTATACAGCGGAAGAATGACCCCCTCCTCCCGTGACTCTCTGCCCCTTTTAATACAGCTTAAGACTTTATTTGCCCTTGATGCTGCTGACTGGCATTGCTTGTTACAGACAAGTTTATCATCTACAAGGTACAAGCTCCTTTTCCATTATGGATTTGCCTAGTGCAGTCCCATTAAGGGTATAAGTGGATATTTTTACATCCCAGGTGCAGGACTTTACATTTATCAACATTGAATCTCATTTGCCACTTAGTTGCCCAGATTGCCAGTTTATCAAGATCCTGTTGCAAGTGCCACATCCTGGATGGAATTAATTGGGCTGATAGTTTTGTGTCATCTGCAAACACTGATACATTACTTACAATACCCTCCCCTAAGTCATTAATGAACAAGTTAAATAAAAGTAGGCCTAATACCGAGCCCTGAGGGACACCACTAAGAAACTTACTCCAAGTAGAGAATGTCCCATTAACAACCACCCTCTGTACCAGATCCTGGTGCCAGTTTAATATCCATGTGCAAACGACTTCATTAAGCCCAACAGACCTTAGTTTATAAAGCAGTCGTTTGTGGGCCACGGTATCAAACACTTTGGCAAAATCCAAATAGATCACATCTACTGCCCCCCCACTGTCCAGAATCTTACTTACCTCATTGTAAAAAGCAATCACATTTGTCTGACAGGACCTATCCTTCATAAAGCCATGCTGATTGCTTCTCATAATGCCATTCACTAGGACAAATGCTTGAATGTGATCCCTTAAGAAGCCTTCAAAGAATTTGCCCACCACAGATCAAACTTACTGGCCTATAATTGCCAGGCTGAGATCATAATCTCTTTTTAAATATTGGAATGACATCAGCTTTTCTCCAATCCATAGGTACTATACAAGATGAAAGCAAATCTGAGAAAATCAGAAATAGGGGCCTGTCTAAAACTAAACTAAGCTCTCTTAGAACCTGTGGGTGTATACCATCTGGCCCTGGTGCCTTGTTTATGTTCATTTTTATTAAAGCTTTATGAGGCAGCAACTGACAGTGCATCAGTCCAGCTATGAAATGAGCCTGGGAACTTTGACTCCTCTATTGCATACACTGAAGAAAAGAACTGATTTAGCACATTTGCCTTTTCTGTATCTGTTACAACCATACTGGTACCATTATTTAAAGGAGCAACACTCTCAACCTGCATCTTTTTACTGTTAAAAGGGACCCATCTATTTCATCATATTAGTCCTCAAAATGAACTTTACTTACACTGAATAAATTAATTGAATCTCGTTTCCATCAGTCTGGGAATTCATAATTATAACAAGCAGGCAGGAGCCATTTTGTGGACACTGCTATTAAGACAAGACTTGTATCATCTCAGAATCTTGTTTGTGCACCAGAATGGGGGACCTGATGTCCATCCCTATGCACTGGTTACACAATTAAATAGTTGAGAGTACTGGGGGAATGTGAGGAGAGCAGCGACATCTAGGAAGTGCTGAATGGAAAGTGAATGTAATTGCTTGCCCTGCCTTTATGCCTAAAGCATAGAGGAGGGGCAGGCAATATTTGATTGACAGCTGAGATTTTTAAACAAGTTTATAACAGTTGTGAACGCTTTAATAAAAAGCAATTTGGATTTCATGTTTAATTTGAAAAGGACTTTTATTATCCAGCTTTTTAGGTCTGGGTGACAAATCCACTTTAATATACTTGAAAAACTTTTTGTGGTTAGACTTAGCCACAGCCGCAATACTCTCTTAATTTCCTATCTTAGCCTTCCAGATTTCTGTTTTACAACATTTATTATAGTGTTTATATTTAAACATAAAAAATTAAATGCAGCTTCTGTCCCAACAGACTTGTAGTTTTTAAATGCCTTTCTCTTCTTTCCTATTAACTTCTTTACTTCTATATTAAGCCACATAGGGTGAGTCTTAGTGCTTCTATATTTACTCCTTAGGGGAATAAATTGAGAACGATTTAATATAATTTTAAATGACAACCATTCCTGTGTTTTTAGCTGAAAACATAATGCTTTAATCTATGCTTTGAAGGGCAGCCCTCAAGGCATAAAATTAGTTTTTCTGAAATCCATGGTTTTTGTTGTCCCAGTGTATAATTGTTTTTTGCACCATTATGGTCACTATTACCCAGAGATTCAATTACTTGCACATTTGCTATACATTCTGGGTCATTAGAGATCACTAGATCCAGAATAGCATTTTTTCTGGTTGGCTCCTCAACAACTTGTGCCATAAAATTATCATGCAACAAGTTTATAAACTTGTTTCCATTAACTGGCCTGGCAGTACTATCAATATCTGGGTAATTGAAATCCCCCATTATCATTTCTTTGCTCAAACTAGCAGCCTTTTCCATTTGCATCAGGAGCTTAGCCTCCTCCTCCTCACTTACATTATAGGGTCTATATCATACTCCTACAATTAATTTGCTGGACTCTACAATCGGCGAAGAGCTCCACCAAGTATAGTCGCTGATATTAACTGCCCAGTCATGTGACTCATTCAGTCATGTTTCGGCCACACCAATCACATCATATTTTCCCTCCAGCTCTCCCATTTTACAGACTCCTTGCATTTGCAAACATACATTTAATACTGGTACCATAATGAACATATGACTTGTGGTCCTCCCTCTCCTTAACAGTGCCCCCAACCAAATCTCCTTCCCCATTTTCCCTTCCTTTGCCCACTACCTCATCTAACCTGTCTTCCACGGAATCCTTTACTGAACCTTCCATGCCTAGTTTAAAATCTCCTCCAACCCTCTAGCCATCTTCTCCCCCAAAACAGCTGCCCCATCATCATTAAAGTGCAGCCCATCCCTAGCAAAGAGCCTGTAGCCAATTGAGAAAACAGCCCAGTTCTCCAAAAACCCTACTCCAATCTCTCAGCCACGCAAGAAGCTCCCGCTATCTTCTTAACGTTGGTCCTGGCACAGGTAATATCTCGGAGAAAATTACCTTGGAAGTCTTCACCCTCAACTTTACACCTAGTTTTTTAAAATTATTCTTGAGGACTTCACCGCCTCCTCTAACTTTGTCATTGGTACCTATGTGTATCAAGACCGCCAGGTCTTCTCCAGTATTTCTTCAAGACTACCAAATTGACTACTATCAATAGTTGCAAGTTTACTTCCCATTCATATAAACATCACTAACCTATGAAAAGGAATATATAGAATTATAGTGCAGACATTGGGCTTCGACATAACATGACTGTTTCATAAAATAAACTGCCAGATGCCCCGTGTTCCAACAACTCAATAAGAACATTGGCAACTGCTATAGTTTGTTCTGTCTCAAACAATATCTCTTCTTTGTCATTCATCTGCCCCCAGGGGTTCTTATTAAGTTTCCCAGGCATTCATTTATTTTATGGGGAGCCTCTGTCTGCAAATATTTACATACTGTAGCTGTGTAATATGCAGTGACTCTAAATATATAAACAAGGGAAGATAAGTATTGAACACGTCAACGTTTTTTCTCAGTAAATATATTTCTAATGGGGCTATTGACATGAAATTTACAGCAGATGTCAGTAATAACCCAAGTAATCCACACATGCAAAGAACTCAAAACAAATTAATCCATAAATTAAGTTATGTGTAGTAAAGTAGAATGACACAGGCAATACATATCGATCACGCTTAATGATATATATTTAAACCTGACAACCCGGGCACACTCCTGTAAAATTAATTTTAGTTAGTTGTTGGTAATGACAGCTTCAAGACACCTCCTGTATGGAGAAACTAGTCACATGCATTGCTCAGGTGGGATTTTGGCCCATTCTTCCACACAAACTGTCTTCAAATCTTGAAAGTTCCAGGGGCTTTCTCTATGAACTCTGATGTTCAGTTCTTTCCATAGATTTTCTATTGGGTCGTCAGGTGATTGACTGGGCCATTCTAGAAGCTTTCTTTTCTCTCAAACCAGTTGAGAGTTTCCTTGGCTGTGTGTTTAGGATCATTGTCTTGCTGAAATGTCCACCCTCATTTTATCTTCAGCATCCTTGTAGATGGGAGCAGATTCTTATCAAGAATACAGATATATAGAAACATTGGGGTAACAGTCACCCTGCTATCGGCAGGCACAAATAAGAACTCACTCCCTTAAAAGACCAGTAACACAAATTTTTAAGTTCAAAATCCACTCTACCCTTTTCCACCTGCAGATCCATCTCTCAGAAATGGTACTATGATTAATGCTTAATAAAAAAAACATTATAAAACACAGCTTCTGGATCTACTCTGTCTTTCCCAAAAGGCGACTGCAAGATCCAATGTACATTGCTGGACATCTCCTTGCCAGCCTTCTAAACTGGAAGTTCGTTTTAGCGGCGGGTAGTGTAACTTCTTCGGCATAATTTATTTCTGTAAAAGCAGGTGAAGGAATGCACGCAGGAATTTAGGAGGGTGTCTTGGTTAGTTTTTAGATTTATTGCTGACCAGTGTGCTGCTGCAGTCCATCCCTCGCCAAAGAAGTTACACTGCCCGCAGCCAAAACAAATTCCGGTTTAGAAGGCTGGCAAGGAGGAAATGTCAAGCAACGCACATCAGATCTTGCAGTTCGCTTTTGGGAAAGACAGAGTACATCCAGAAGCTGTGTTTTATAATGGTATTTTTTATTAAGCATTAATCATAGTACCATTTCTGAGAAATGGATCTGCAGGTGGAAAAGGGAAGAGTGGATTTTGAACTTGAAAAACACACAGTGCTACGCAATATGTTTGGCGCTATATAAATACATGTTAATAATAATAATAATTTGTGTTACTGGTCCTTTAACTCAAACCACGATTGCTGAAACATTTACTTCAATTCCCATTGTAAACCCAGCCCATATGTCCAAGGCCTCGGCCACACAGGCTGGATTTTCCAGTAGCTTTTCACACTTCCCAGTAAATCTTACAGAAGGGTCTCCATAAATGAGCTGTTGGTTACAGATGACAGACTTGCTTCTTGCCTATATCTATATGGGATCCACACTAAGAATTGTGCTTTATTCATTGATTGCTACGTGCAATGTTAAAGTAGTTGGTCCCTTATAAGCATTCAAGGACGTCGTCAGACCAAGTGTTTAGCTTGTGCCAGAAACGGGACAAAGAAAGACACAAGTGAAAGTGTGCGTAATGCTCACTAAGTACAGCCTGTGGGTGGTGTAGTTAAGGTGCTATCACAAATGCCGGTCAATATGTGAGTCTGAGGAATGAGGGTGAGCAACATTCTAAAACCAGAAATGCATACGGCGCTATGTAACAGGGTAGTCAAATGCACATCATGGAGGCTGGTACAGATTCCTTTGACTGCAGGGTAAACACTGGGCTCCATGTGCATTTTGTGCCAATGGGACCTCACTGTTGCATCACTAAAATCACCAGGGAGTGTAAAGGTGGTCATAAATGTTAAGGTTCCTAAAAGATCTTTTTGTTATTGTAAGACCTAGCTTATCGTGAAAAAATCGTTTAAATGTTTGTTTTGTCCATCAAATAAAGAGACCATTTCAAGTGATATTGCCTAGTTGAAGCTAGGAAAACTGTGGGTAGCTGCCTGCTTGGCCCTGCAAACAATTAGCCAATGGATAAATTTCACTGTGAGCGATGAAAATTTTCTAACTTGACCGATTGATTTTCTGACCACTGTCGGACGAAAAATCATTAGATGCACAATCGTTCGGTGCCCACTAACCTCACAATAATTTGATTGATTTGTCGGATTGAATTAAATTAGTGGGAGAGAAAAATCTTAACGTCTTTGACCACCTTTAGTGCAACCATGTCCCACCAGTATATGTTGTTATGAGGGTAAGGATGTGATAAACCAACTCATCTCCTCCAGACAAGTCGGCACAAGTGTTATATCGCTCCATCATGGCTGTAAACATAACAAGGTTTCACAAAGGAACACATAGTAGTAGAATGGGCTGTCATAAGTAAATACAGTTTAACATGACATTTAATGCCAAGGTCTAGTTATTGCTCCACCTTTGGGCCATGCCGTGTTCATGGAATATTCTACCATTTATTTGTCAATGCTTTACTTGGTACCTTATTCAACACCCATACTTCCCTCACGTGGAACCTCACCTCTATAAGTACAATACAAGTTACAGGTGAGTATAAGCAATGTAAGCAGGTGTATGAATGGTTAACAGTGCCGCTGAAGGAAAAACCATCAGAATGTCATTCATCCTCAAAACAAAAGTTCTAGACCTAACAATCTTCTCTACTTAGGAACCATGTAAGGTGCAAGGAGTTCACTCGAGCCTCACCTCAATTGTGCCTCATGGATAGGTAGAGCCTAACAGTTTGTAGTCACAAATATTCTTTCTAAATGTCAACAAAATTTCATTTGGAAAATGCTTCAAAACAATCACATCAGAGATTAGACCTATGCTTCTTCTCCAACCTCACAGAGGATGAGGGAAATAGCCAGGGTTGGACTGGCCTGCCACAGGAGCAGCCAATCTTCAGATGGACCCCAACATAGGAATATTTCCTATATATATGTATAACACTATAGCATTTCATGTAGTGTACATCCCCTTGCTGTGAGGGTAGGCCTGGATGCCACATTTCCTGGTGGGCCCTATGAGGGCCAGTCTGACACCGGATGTAGCATGTTGGACATCTAATGTTTGAGATGAAACCAGACAGAATTTTGTGGCTGACACGTTTATGTTTTTTTTCAACCAGAGTTGAAACAAAGATTGCCAGTACCATATTCAGATATTGTTATAGCGGCCACTAAATATGTGTAGCCAATAGGATTGCATGTGTTCAGCTCCATTACTATCCCTCCCTCATGCTTATACTCTTCTAAATGTGATATTTCCTTCTGTTTTTCTTTTTTGTTATTTGTATGTAGCAGGTTGTTTTGTCTACGTTGTCTTCAATTTCTCTTATTCTGCCTCCTCTCACCTTCTCATCATTCCCTCAATTCCCTCTTTTTCTTCTTCTGCACATTATGATCTCCCCTTCCAAATACCCATTTTTTAATATTTTGTTACCTTTATATCTTTTCCTTTCTCTCTCCCTGGATTCCCTTTTCTCCCCTCATCCCTTCTTTTATCATGTGTGCTCTTCTCTCTCCTGTCCTCTTCTGATATCATCTTCCACTTTCAAAGAATCCTTTGATCTATTCACCTTTTGTTCTTTTTATTTCTCCTCTCAATTCTCTTCTTTCCTTTCCCCTTTTGTACCCTCTTTATTCTCTTGTGTCATGTTAGTGGCATGTATCACTCTGGGAGGGAACACATATCTTCATGGAGCCCCCACTCTCCTTCCCTGGTTCAGCTTTGCTGAGAGGTGTGTCTGTCGGATGAAATCAAAGAGAATCTTTAAACATGTTTCTTAAAATACTCCTTAGAACTTGAATTCATTAACTGAGGAATCGTATGCTCTTGCTCTAAGGATGGTAAAGCCCAAGACTTCAAAGATACTTTATACCTTTATAATACACAAGAATATGAATGTCCTGCAAATGATGTCTTTACAGTGCTGATGTAATTTCATGTCACATGAATCTCTGAAACTTGTGTATTGTAATAATAGAACCCCCTGCTGTAAAATACATGGATATTAGAAGTCACCTTGGAGTTCCATGTTCTGTAAAACAGCACTCTGTCTTTGGTGTGAATTTTCTCCTCGTTTTGGCAAAGTTTCCATCAATAGGTCAAGAGAATTTTCACAGTGACTGCATGTTTACTGAGAATTTTAATGTTCCATTGCGAGCCTAACATGCCAAATTGTCTTCACGTAATTATGACAGAAAATTTACTAGAGAGTAAACACCATAAAGCAGTGATGTACATGCTGTATGTTTGTAATGATAATTTGCCAGCCTAGACTTTGTGAAATTACTTTTGGCGGGAAAATGCTTTGAAGCTCTGAATAAATTAAAAAATTTTAAAAGACACCAGGCGAAATGAATAATTTTCACCAGTGTGACGTTAACAAGGAAAACTTGCTGTCCTGTAAACTGCCAATGTCATGTGAATTTTCTCTTTTCGCTGAGAATACTTCGAATCTGACATTCTTCCCTTCAGTAAATATGTTTCATAGACAAAGTTTTAAAGTCTCATTTAAGGTGTAGAGCATTGTTCCTTTGATTCAGTCCCTCTCCAACAGCTATCTATAGGCCCTATCAGGGCCACCATCAGGAATCCCCGGACCCCGTACAAAACTGGTCCCTACCCACCCCATACCCCAAGCAGTAGCATCACTAGAGGGGACAGGCCCTGATGCGTGACGCGCAGCCGGGCCCTGCCCCCCTCCGTACGGCCGCATTTTCAGTGGCGCACGGGCTGCCGGGGGGGCCCTGGCCCGCTTGCACCCCCTGCTCCCCCGGTAGTTCCGCCACTGCCCCCAAGCCCCACCCAGATCCCGCCCACACCACAGTAAAAAGGCCACACGGACATCAGCGCTAAAAACAGTAAACACCTGCCACATACAAGTTATAAAAAGCCCTTGGTGGTCAAGACCCCCTTATTAGTTAAAAAAAAAAACCTCATTGGCAGCCAGGGACCTCCCATAAAAGTTATTAAAAAAAAACATTGTTGGTCAGGGCCGCCCTATGAGTTAGAAAAGAAAACATTGGCACCACGGCCCCCATAAAAGTTTTTTAAAAAAACATTGGTGGTCAGGGGTCTATGCAGTATTAAAATAATGCACTGGTGGCCAGGGGTTTAATAAAATAAAAAACAATGGCGTTCAGTGGAACTTACCTTAGGCTCCTTTCGTGGCTTCGGGTCTTTTTGCAGCTTTGGCTCGTTTAGTGTAGGTCTTTTCGCGGCTTCAGTCCCTTTCTTGGCTTCAGTTCTTTTCGCGGCTTCAAGACTTGAATGAGGGTAGACTGTCAAGGTTGGGGTTGTTTTCTCTGGAAAAAAGGCGCTTGCGAGGGGACATGATTACACTTTACAAGTACATTAGAGGACATTATAGACAAATGGCAGGGGACCTTTTTACCCATAAAGTGGATCACGTACCAGAGGCCTCCCCTTCAGACTAGAGGAAAAGAAGTTTCATTTGAAGCAACGTAGGGGGTTCATCATAGTCAGGACAGTGAGGTTGTGGAATGCACTGCCGGGTGATGTTGTGATGCTGATTCAGTTAATGCCTTTAAGAATGGCTTGGATGATTTTTTGGACAGACATAATATCAAAGGCTATTGTGATACTAAGCTCTATAGTTAGTATAGATATGGGTATATAGAATTTAATTAAAAGTAGGGAGGGGTGTGTGTATGGATGCTGGGTTTTCATTTGGAGGGGTTGAACTTGATGGACTTTGTCTTTTTTCAACCCAATTTAACTATGTAACTATGTAACTATGTACTATTTAACCATGACTTCAACTTCAACTAAAATCTAATGTGCAAACTACAGGGAAATTTTCCATCCGACATGACTGTCAGATGCGAACACAGCATGCTGCGTTTTCATCCAACAATATAAAATCTGATGGTGTCTAACAGACTTTTTTTCCATAAACTGAAATAAACATAAAAATGAAATAAACTGAATGTCAGTTGCAGATGTATGAACAAACAACACCATCTAATTTTATCTGATCCGATCATCTGACTACAAATTAGCTATAGAAGGATCAGATTCCACAGGATCCTTCAAATATCGTGCTCAAATATCGTGTGCAATATCAGATAAAATCTGACCCACAAAATCTGATCAGAATCTCCCATGAGGTTTAACCGTGGGCCAAACATATGTTACATAGCTAGAAATAAGGAAATTAGTGAAAGTGAAACTACCTCAGGCTGGGGCCCATTAAAGCTTAAAGGAGAACTAAACCCCCATGGTTATAAGTCCCTCCTGCACAGTCTTACCCCTGAATTGGGTCCCCTCTAGAAATAGCGACCGCACATGCAGAGTGAGTGCAGCGGAGCTCACAGGCGCCTTCTTCTTCTCTTCGGTAATCTTTGTGAAGTGAGTGGCGTATTGGTGCATGCGCAGTTGTTCCGGTTCGTGACAACTGCGCATGCGCAGAAAGAGACGGAAATTGTCGAAGGGGAGGAAGAAGACACAAAGTTTACGGAAGAGAAGAAGATGGTGCCCGTGCGCCCCGCTGTGCTCATTCTGCATGTGCTGCTGCCATGAGGCGAGTTGAGAAGCTCACCTCAGACAGAAACAGCCTGCAAGTTATCAGGGGCAGCAAAAAGGTGCCCCTAATAACATTAGGAGCCATTAGTGATGCACCCTCCCCCTACACCCGCTCAGGCTCTCAAAATGGTATGCACCAGGTGCAAGGAGGGGGCGGCAAGGGGACCCGAGACACCAATGGTGGTAAAACATTTTCCCTTTGATTAATATTCAGTCCCATATACCCTTTGATTCGGTATAGGGGGCCCTTTGAGGCCCTAATTCATATACATTTTCAATAAATATTGGTAAAACAGGTCAAACTATAGACATTTTGCGGGCCTAAAAATTATTTGCTGTGGTGCCCAGTAATATCTAGTTACGCCACTGGTCCTATTATGATGCTTGACAAACGTTGTATCCCGCAATAAACTAGCAAGGGTTTTTCCCTGCCAGCATTACCCATGTGTAGGGTAACATTGTGATCAACCATCATTTTTACTGGCCAGGCTGGCAAAATACCGGAGAGGTGGCAACTCTACCCACGTGTGCCGGTGAACTACTTTTCTTCAATATTGACTACGTGGTCGCCGATTCCTCTTACCCTGGGCACCTACACTGATCAGACGGCCAGGATGTTGGAGTGTAATCTGTTTTCTTCTATTATAATCCAGTCATTAGTTGAGGGCTAAACAACTGACTTGTGTGGTGGCCTCAGCAGCCTGAGAAACATATAAACAAGGAGGTCAGATTACCTTAAAATTAACCCATTTGTTATTTAGGGGGAGCTTGATGATTTTAAGTTGGGAGGTAGTTTAAAGGAGAACCAACCCCTTTTTATTAAAATCCCGTAAACCCCTACCCTACATAGACCCCCCTCCCTGCTCCTGTATAGCCTAGGTGTTACCAGAGGTGTAACTACAGAGGAATCAGGTCCTGCGGCTGCAGGGGGCCCAGGAGGTATAGGGGCCCCATGAGGCCCTAATTCATATACAATTTCATTAAATATTGATAAAGCAAGCAAACCTCTAGACATTTTGGGGGCTTGAAAAATAATTTGCTATGGGGCCCAGTAATATCTAGTTCCACCACTGGGAGTCCCTAACGCTTTACTTGTTGCAGATTCAGCGCATCTGAGTTGACGGGCTCCATATTCTTCTCTTGTGTAATCTTCGGGTCTTCTTCTGGCGCTTCGACAATTTCTGTCACTTTCTGCGCATGCACAATTGTCAAAAATCGGCCTGCTCCAACTGTGCATGCGCAGATACAGCGTTTACTTCACGAAGATTACCGAAGAGAAGAAGATGGCACCCATAAACCCCCGATACGCTGAATCTGCAATGAGAGGGGTAAGTAAAGAGTAAAGGTGGCCATAGATGTAAAAATACACTCATTTGGCAGTCGCCAAACGAGCAGATCGGGCCCATGATCAGCTCATAATGGATCTGATACGGGATTGTGGGACTGCATAGACGCACAGATGCGGCCGTGATACGACGGGATTTTTTAATCTGCCCGATTAAGATTTGTTTGTCTTTCAGGCAGATATTGATTGGGGAAGCCTGTCGGATGGCCCCACACACAGGCCAATAAGCTGCCAACTCTGTCTCTGTCTGTCGGCAGATTTTATCAGCCTGTGTATGGGGGCCTTTACCGAGGAAAACACCTAGCCTGGGGGGAGCAGGGAGGGGGATTTATGCAGCGTCACTTCCGGGGCTGCTGCCGCCTGAGCCCAGATACCGGCCCTCCTCTCCGCACTTAAAAATCAGCGTCGGAGAGGGTCAAAAGAGGGCAGCGTCGCTAGCGCATTGAGAGCATTTGCGCTCTTTGCACTAGTGGAGCCGAATTTTTGCCGCCCCTTGTAACTGGCCGCTCGCTGCCGCCTGAGATGTTCTTACCTCGCCTCATAGCAGGAGTGGCCCTGGGTTTACGTAGTGTAGGGGTTTTTAATATAAAGGGTTTGGTTCTCCTTTAAACCAGGAGTCATTTCTTAAAAATGGACCCTCCTTTTTCATATTAAAATGGGGAGCCTCAAAATAGGGAGCCCCACTATTACTATAGATTCACTGATACTATTAATTTGGTCTTCTTCCCCAGCCTAGTGCCACCTCACATCTCCCGCCTCCTCACAGACAGTGAAACACAATCCCTGCCTGACTGGATCCCAGTCCCTCACATCTTCCCTCTCCGTCGCCGTCACGGCTAAAGGGGCGTGGCGAATGCGCGCATGCGCGGTAAATCGGCGTAGAGCCCGCTGTGTAACTTCTGACTGGGAAAGGAGAAGTTTAGCGCGAGTGGGAGAGCGGAGGGGAAGGGTGGAGCGGGCAGGAGAGGGAAAGGGAGGGGGACACGGAGAGCCGGCACAGCTTCCCGGACATGGCTTTCAGGAGGAGGAAAAGTTACCCGCTCTTCAGCCAGGAGTTTGTCATTCACAACCATGCGGATATCGGCTTCTTCTTCGTGCTGTGCGTTCTCATCGGGCTCATGTTTGAGGTACGCTTCTCTCTCCCCCCCTCTCTCAGAGTGGGAGAGTCCAGGGGTATCTAGCGACCCACTGGCAAAGGTGTCCCCCCCTGCAGTGTCAGTGGTGGCGCCTACCCCCAGACAGTGGTGGGAACCTGGCACGTACCAACTCACTAGGTGGGGGGCTTTCCAATAACCCCCACAGCTGTAAGGAGTGAAGATCCTGTATCTGTATCATTATCCCCACAATGGGGGCGCCCATAGGATAGAGGGGTGAACCATTAGTCTGGAAAAGGGGTGGGATTAAGAAGATAAAGTAGGAGTTTTATAAAGATCTGTAAATAACCTTTAGCCACTGTATTTCTCTATAGGCAGATCTGGTCCTGGGTAGTTTATAAAGTCCAAGGGGGGCATAGTATTAAATACATCTGCCCTGGGTTTCAGGAAGGGGAGGTGGGAGTGAATAAGTGAGGATCCCCCCTGGGAAGGGGTAATGGTATGTGCTTTGTTTTCACTAGTTGGCTTGGAGGTGGGCTAACCCAGTGGGGGTCATTTATCAACACTGGGCAGTAACCCATGGCAACCAGTCAAATGGCTGCATTCATTGTTTTACCTGCAGCTGGCTTTAAAAAGCTAATCACTGATCGGTTGCTATGGGTAACTGCCCATGGGCAAATTTGCCCTGTGTTGATAAATGATCCCCAGTGACTTTAGTGGGGGTGCTAGGAGCTGGAGACACTATCCCATAGCACCGCTGCATTCCTACACTGTCCTCCTCCCAAAATATGCCCTCACCCCCTTCCCACAACTGGCATCTCTCAGGGCAGCTCAGGATCTGGTATCGCTTTCCCTTTGTGACTCTGCTCTTCTGCTGTTACAGTTGTGCCGTGTCCCCGTCCAACCCTGACAAATGCCAAGTGGCAGTCCAAACAACAACGGCGGGGGAGTTCATGCCAGGGAAACTTGCCAGTCATTCCAGGCTAGATCGGGCTCTGCTTTAGTTTTGCAATAGGAATTGGAGTCCTTTCTCATTACTATCATTATATATTCTGCAGCACTTTACGAAAATTATACCTGGGCTCCTTGCAGATTGTGACCTAGTTGGAATCGGACCTAGTACCCAGCGTTGCACAGCTGCCTAGCCATTGTGCCCCTATGCTGTCCTTATAACTGCCCTTCTAACTGTTAATGGTTAGTATAGGGTAACATACCTATAAACTACTGTCACTCCAGCTATAAAAGACTAAACCACAGCAAAGCCGCCAAGGGCATTCTGGGAGTTGTAGTTTGCCAACAACTGGAGGGCAAAACGTTGTGTGCCTCCTTGCTGGCAAATACTTCCGGCTAGGAACTCTTACTCTAGGGAGCAACTCCCAGCACCCCCTCAATAAGCCGACATGCAGCCGTTCACCAAGGTGCAGTGTAATTATAGAGGCACAGTTAGCTGTTTGTGGTTAGGGACAAGCTGTCTGTCTGGGCTCCCAGACGGAAGGAATCTGCTGTGTCTGTTACACAAGCAGCCAAGAGAAGAAGCTCTCCGGGCAACAGGTTACTTGATAGCGGGATTACTCAGTCCTTTGGCGTGGGCTCTACTCTAACTCACCGTGCAATTGAATGTTGTTATTGTTGTCTATGGCTATACACAGACAGGTATAATCTGACGATTCAGAACATCCAAACCAAGCGGCCAGCTTATTGGTCTGTTGTGGGCCTTTCCGATGGTCTGCTCACCCAATATCAGACAGTAAATCAGTAGTATATTGGCTGGGCCAGGACCTCCTTAGTTTGATGATGTCCTCTCTTGATAGGTCTGCATATTCCTCCATTATGATCCCAGTGAAGAATTGTCCTGTGTCTGCTTTAAGCTATACGTTGTCTAAGGGGAACAATATGGCAGCCTCCAAGGATCTATTTTTTCCCTGTTAAAACCTGAGTCACTAATTCCTTTTCCTGTACTGGGGTTTGTGGTGCTGTCCAGACTGTGCATTTATAATGGTGTGACACACGGTGGTGGCTACGGCCAAGTGCTGAGAATGTTTGGAGACACTGTTCAAGTGGGGCGTTTCAAAACTCAGTGTTTGGGTTTATTTTATTGTTGTGATGCTGCTGATTAATCTCATCTGGTTTAAAGGAACATTTTGCTGATCTGTTTTCAAATAATAGTTCAACGGCGGTTTAGTTCGGAGTGCTTCGGTGGTTCTGTCCAATAAAATGTCATGGTCGCAGTATTTTAAGAGTTTTTTTTTTTTTTTCAAATTGCAATGACTTTGTGGCTGTTGTAGGGAACAATTTGGAGCCTGCCTAGAACGATGATGATTATTTTTTCCGATGAGGACACTTTATGACCGTTCCAACTCCCAGGAGGACCCAGTTCATGACCTGAGGGTCCAACAGCAGACCCTGCAGATGGTAAACTACAACAACACCAAATGCCACCAATTACTTTACCCAACGCCGTTTAGTTTTAAAGAATTAAGTTTTGGCTGAAATACCAATGGAGAACTGATCTTTTCATATCACTCCTAGGACTAGGGAGGCACCAGATAGCTCTGCATAAAATAACCTGACGTATCAAGAAAAAAAAAATTCTTAAATTTGAATATGCAAATTAGGGGTCCGATTTGGTTTTGCTAATTGATACGAATCCAAAAATGATGGATATGGAGCATCCCTGGTTAGGACAATACCAAAAGGTATTTGGGCTCTTTAAACTCCCGCTGCACTGTAATGACCCTTTGGTTTGTCCTAAGTGGCCTTTTGTTTGTGTGTGTCGGAGCCAAATAAAGCGCCAGCTTCTGAGGAACGGGAGGTTATCTGCAGGGCAGGCCAGATAAGAGGCGACTGCAAACAACTGAGAATGACTGTACTGAGCCGATGTCACAATGGACAATTTTATCTGTCTCATTTTCCCAGATGAGTCTCGGTAATGTATGGCTGATATTGGCCACCAGCAAGGGCGAGTGCATGGCTGTTTAACTAGCCCCAGAAGCCGTATGTGGGCCTATAAGGCATCTAATATTTTCCCCCAATTTGCCTCCAGGTTCAGACGTATAGGATTCGCATTCTTTTGCTTTCTTTATCTTCCATCAACATATTTTGGAGTACATTGAAGCATTCCTTGTATTGCTACCATTTTTGCGGTGCACTACAGGAAGGAAAGTGCCGGTTGAAGCAAAGAATATTCAGGCGTTTAATGGAAAGTGCCTGTCGACCTGTAGTTACTTTAAACCATTATATACTGGCACTGGCCGAGCAGAAAAAACACTGTTTCCCTCCTTCCCCGCAGGAAGTGAAAGGAAAGCATTCTCTAAAGCTTCTCCACTGAGCCAAATTATGCCAGGAATGTGTCTTTCCTAAGCGAGGAGGGTTTTCCCCCCCCCCTCTGTACTGTCTGTTCCAGGATTGGGAATTTGAGTCAATCCTGTGTGTTAAACAACTCGGCCCTTGTACACCTGGCTCATGGGTAACTAGCACCGGACCTGCATCTCTCTCTTCCCTCAGACCCTCTATAAATGGAGGGTTTCTTTCTTTCTTTCTTTTTTTTTTTTACCCCCCTCCACTCGCTGCTCAGTGCCACGTATCAAACTGAAAGGAGCCTAACTGTAACTGGGAGGAAGAGGGGGGGGAGAGAGTAGAAAAAATTTTAAGCAGATATCGTCAGACGTCCTGCTCTCGATGAATGCAGAAGAACAAGAAGGGTTTTCTTTTTCATACATTGTGGTGAAAAACACACGTGTATTAAGGAGAGCACGGAAATGAACTGCCATTCAGTCGTTTCAGTTGCAGATCTTCTTTTAGAAACCGATACCTAGAAATGAAAAAAAAAAACCTTCGTTTTAAAGCATAAAACCAAAAAGATTGGTGAGAATGCAGAATCAACTGTCAATCCTTAACCCAGGACTCTGGAACTGAATTTTCAGTGCTGCACCCCAATTTTTAAGGGCAGAGACGCATGCTCAGATTCGGGGAGATTAGTCGCCCAACGTCAAATCGCCTCTTCTTCGGGGCGACTAATCTCCCCGAACTGCCTCCTGCCGACTAGAATGTAAATTTCCGTCGGGATGGCAATCAGTGCACTTCGTTTTCCGAAGTTGATTCACAAGGAAACTTCGGGTGACTTCCAAAACAAAGCTCTCGGAGTGCCATCCTACTTGCGATTTTAGATTCTAGCCCGCAGGAGGCAGTTTGGGGAGATTATTCGCCCCAAAGAGGCCATTTATCGCCAGGCGACTAAATCTCCTAAATCTGAGCGTGTGTCTCTGCCCTAAGCCCTTTTGAGAGCTGCCTGCTATTTTTCTTTTGTTATTGTCTTGATATTTTTAATAGTGAGGGCTGAAAATAGTGGCAAGTTGCCCAGCAAGCAGATCTTAGCCCGATTTGGCCACCCATATGGCCAAATGCTTACCAACCAAGGGAAAGTTGTGCTCACCACTAATTTTTAAAACCATTAGGCGGGGGATGCAATGAGGCTGTGACCACAAAATACATATAGACAAATACAATGCGATACTTAACAGGGCAAAGCATAAAAGGGTAAGGCATTTTTCAGTAGCAGTAGCACAAAATGTCTCTGTCTTAAATATATTGATAATGGGTTGAGTGCAGAGGACTCTTGTATTTGGCCAAATGCTTACCAACACATACCCATCATGAGAGGGCCACATGTACAGGCTAAAGCAACCATCAGTTGATTGGCTATTCTTACCTGCTCAATAGGTATCTGGACTATTTTTGACCAGATATTGTTCATAAGGCACCATAAGTAGGCCCGTATGCCACGTACGGCATACAGCACACTGGCATATCTGCAACCCGTTAATAAGGGCCTTATTGCATGATTTATATTATTTTCTAAGGTAGACCTTCAAGGCACTTGTCTTTGCTTGACCGTTTGGAAATTAATTTGCCTTAAAGAACACACAACATGTATACATTTATTAATATACAAGGATCGATGCCATTGATCGCAGGAAAAAGTGTTAGTTTTCTCTACTAACGTTAACGGGCAGATTTATTAAGGGTCGAAGTGAAAATTAGAATTTTTGTTTTTGGTCAAAACTCTGAAATTGTGAATTATCCAAACTCGATTCGAGTTTTCATTTGAATTTCGAAATTTATCATACTCTGGCCATTTAAGAACTCAAATTCGACTATTCGCTAGCTAAAACCTGCTGAATTACCTTACAAGTCAATGGGAGAGGTCCAGGGATCAATTTGGTGTTGTTTGTAGCCTTTATGACATGCAAGTTTTTTTCAGAGAAAAAAACTCGAATTGAGTTTTTTTTTTATAATATGAATTAAATTAGATTCGAGTTTCCAGGTCGTTTATATTAGTTTGATTTTAAAAAAATCTGATTTCAATAAATTTTGTCTATTCAAATTTATGGGAGTTTAGGGGAGTTTAAAAAAACTCGCGTGAATTCGAAATTGGACCCTAGATAAATGTGCCTTTAAGAGTTGAATTTTCAGATATGAACCTTCAAAGGCGCCCAATAAAAATGTTCCATACTGTCTAATCGATGAAGCAACCGATATTCAAGACTGCCTATGTTGATCGTCTCATGTCTCACCATACAGGAACTGAATATTGTACAAAACCTTGCTTCCTTTTTGCTTCAGTCCAAGATGGGACAGATGTCTGATTTGTTGGAGAATCCCTTAGGCTGAGGACTGGATGGGTGCATTGATGCAGTCCTCTCCCAACGACCCTTCATAGGTCTGGCCCCTGTTTCTACTGTTTATCTGGGGGAGGCTCAACAATTTGTTGGATAATAACTATAGTAATGTTGCCCCAAATATGTTGTCTAATACTTGGTTTTGCCATGGTTCTCTATAATGAATAATTAACTTTCTCCCATGGTGTATTCTAATCCGTTGTTTACATAAAATCACCGCATCCTGGTATTCAACAAAGCCGGTTTTGTCACAGTATAATGTTCGTCTTTATACTGTACATCAGTTTAGTGCTGCTGTTTACTGGGCTTGGATATCCGGTGAGCTGCAGCTAAATGTCTTGAAGCAAAAAAAAAGTGTAGGTTTTCCAAGATCCCCAAACCAGTTATATTGGCAGTTAGTTGGAATGGCAAGGAGAGTAAAGGTGGCCATGGACACACAGATAATATCGTAAAAAAATATTTTTGTAAGATATTTGGTGCGTGTGGTGGGAAAAGAGCCGACTGATATCGGCAGAAGACTTGGATATCGGTCGATTGGGCTGGATGGAAAATTTTGATTGGGTGCCTTTGAAGGCACCTAAACATCGGCCATTGTTAGTGCTGAATCGTCAGATACAGGTAGAATTCTATTGTTTCTATATGTATATCTGAAGATTCAGCTCTACACGTGTGTATTGAAACAAACTATCTTTTCTGGAAAGATCTTTTTCAAGAAAGATCGTAATTGTTATGTCTATGGCCACCTTTAATATCCTACATGAGAGGGACAGTCCAATTGTCTTGGAAGACTGGGGCGTTTTTCACAGACTTCAATGCAACAGCGTAGAGGTAAAAAGTGTATCACTCCCTCTCCTGAAAATGGCTGAGGCCGCCAATGTGTATGAGTGGTATTCTAGATAAACACTCAGAACATATTGTGGGTTCAGTTACCCTTTATGTGAAAGGAATCAGAAAGGATCAGTTACCCTTTATCTGAAAGGATCATTAACCTTTACTGCACTGCTACCTGGAGAGGCCTGTGACCTATTCAGCAAGTAGAGTTGGAGAGAGAAGAAAGGTTACGCTGAACTTTTAAACTGGATGTATGAAAACCAAAAGGTTAATTTTGATAGAAAATAAAGTAACATTAATTGGATTTTAAATCACAAACTCGTATTTTAATTTGAAAATGAGATTTATCACGCCTCGACCCTGGAAACAGTTCTAATTCGAATATTCACCACCCAAAACCTGCCGAGTTCATTTACAAGTCAATGGCAGAGGTCCGTTGAACCATTTGAAGATGTTAATTGCCTTCCTGACATTCAAGTTTTTCGGGGGGAAACTTGTTTCGAATTTCGTGTCGTTCGTATTCGATCGAATATTAGACGTTCACATTTTTTCATAACCTCCCATTCGAGTTGTGACAACATTCAAATTTATTAGCGTTAAAAAAAATTCACAACTTCGAAATTCGACATTTGATAAATCTGTTGTGTTTTTGGGTATGGAAAAATTCACATTTTTTAAAGAACAGAAGCTTACTAATGAATCTGGCTAGAAAAACGGGACTTTATATTCTAAACTTACTGTACCAGCCCAGAGGATCAGCAGCTCTATGACCTTAATAATCTAGGTCTTCACTGTTGCTCCCCCCCCTCAGCGCTTACCCATCTTTGATGTTAGGCATCTTTTGTGAGTCGATGGCACTGCACATGCTCAGTGGGCTCTGGGCTGCTGTTGAGAGGCTAAGCCTAAATTTCTATGCTCCCATGTAATGGGAATCTGAATTAGTAATCAGTTTTGTATTTTGAATATTATATTGTACATATACTGTATGTCAGTGAGTCCCTAAGCTCAGTAAGTGACAGCAGCCCAGAGCATGTGCAGTGAATCGGCAGAAAAGTAGATGGGAAACTACTGGGGCATCTTCAGGGGAACGGATGTTCCCCTGATAAGGGCAGAGCCACACTGGGGCTCATTTATCAACACTGGGCAGTTAGCCATAGCAGCCAGTCAGTGCATAGCTTTTTAATGACAGCTGCAAGTAGAACAATGAATGCAGCAATTTGATTGGTTGCCATGGGTTACTGCCCAGTGTTGATAAATGACCCCCACTGTCAGATTTGGGGAGATTAGTCACCCGGCAACAAATTTCCTCTTCCTCAGAGCGGCTAATCTCCCTTAACTGCCTCTCACCAGCTAGAATGTAAACGCCGGCGGGATGGCACTCTGAGCGCTTTGTTTTCCGAAGTCGCCCGAAGTTTCCTTGTGAGGCAACTTCGGAAAACGAAGCGCTCAGAGTGCCATCCCTCCTGCTATTTACATTCTAGCCGGCGGGAAGGCAGTTCGGAGAGATTAGTCGCCCCGAAGAAGCTGAGATTGACGCCGGGCGACTATTCTCCCCGAATCTGACCGCGTGTCTCTGCCCTAAAGGGCTCTGGGGGCCTTGGGCTGTCTCAGAACCTAATAACACTTCTATCCCAATTCTTTGTTAAGCTTTAGTTCTTCTCGTTGGGCCCACTTGAATAGCCCATGACGACGGAATGGGGCTGCACACTTCTATGCGGAAACTCTATCTTGCATGGCGCAATAAATGTCTGTTTTAGTCGCTGGAGAGACCTATATAAAGTACCATTAGTTTCAGGTGGTTTTGCCCCTTTAACTTGTCAAACCTGTATAATGAATATGTTAAAGGCAGATTGCACCATGATCTTATAGAAGCTGTTGCTTATGCACCACAATTATCGCTTGTGTTTCATGCTTGAGAAAGGGGCGTGACCCCGAAACGTTGCACTTCGCAATAAACTATCCTGTGTGCCTTGGGATTCTTTCTGCCCCATAGTTGAACTATTACTGTGGGGGGCACATTTATCAAAGGTCCAATTTTTTAGTTCGAATGGGAGGTTATTTATGAAATAGGGATGCACCAAATCCACTATTCTGGATTCTGCTGAATCCTTCGCGAAAGATTCTGCCTAATACCGAACTGAATCCTTATTTGCATATGCAAATTGAGAATGGGAAGGGGAAAACATTTTTACTTCCTTGTTTTGTGAGTCACACAATTTCCCATATGCAAATCCTTCTGCCCAGCCGAACCGAATCCTAATTTGCATATGCAAATTAGGGGTGGAGAGGGAAAAAGGCCCAATCCCGTTTCCAATCCTGGATTCGGTGCATCCCTATTATGAAAAAACTCTAACATCGAATATTCAAGTGAATAGAAACGACCCTATAATACGAATCGAGTTTCAATTGAGTTTTCCTCCGAAAAAAAACTTGACTTTTTTTTTTTTTTTTTGACGTGCAACATTTTTTTTTTCTCCCATTAGAGTCTATGGGGCGTCATTTTCGCAGCAGAACTTGGCAAAAATTTGACTCATCGCTACTATTAAGATCTTCAAATAGTTCAAGGGACCTCTTGACTTCTACATGAACTCGGCAGGTTTTACGTGGCGAATATTCGAATTATAACTGTTTCCAGGGTTGAGGTGTGATAAATCTCACATTCAAATTCGAGTTGGTGGTTTTAAATTCGAATTTCTGAGTTTTGACCCCCCAAAAAAAAAATGGAATTTACCGTTTGAACTTTAGGGGCATCTATTATCTATGTCCGTTTCTTCGGTGGTGTGGGGTCAGCCAAAGTGCTTGTATCTGAGTAATGGTTATGGGTGGAGGATCTTTTGTTTGTAGCCCTTGTTCTGATCAGAGCCCAGATGTAACACTGTATGTATAGGAAGTCTCTGCCATTATACTTGTGTACATTGGAGCATAGCAGCGATATTCTCCGACATGAAAAGACATGTTATATGACAGCTAGCAAGGGATAAAGGCACTTTATAGACTAATTACAGTGTCTGGAGCGTGCCGTTTAACTGCCAGTGCCCTCTTTCCCTTTAGGGTAGAGATAAACGAGTGCCAAATGTTTCTGTGGATTGGCAGGGCTAAGCTGTGCCGTTCCTCCACTCCCAGTAATACACAGAGACGCCACATTGATATGATACACCTGGCAACCTAGCAAGTCATGTTCTGGGCCATGCTTTAGATACCACTGTAGATAAGCCACTGCAGATAACATGGCAACTGTCAGTCAGACGTGCAAGCTAGTGGAGGTTGCAAATTGCTGGGGTGCCCCATACTGACTAAAACTGACGCTCTAACTATCATGAAGCCCCCCCGCATTAATCCTTGGTTAATTTGGAGAGGGACAAATTTTGCAGATGTCCCACCCCACCCATGATTTCTGCACATGCTTAATTCTCTTCCATCTGGCTGCCATCAATCATTTATATACTCACTCCCGCCCCCATACTCACCCGTTACAGCCATGGTAGCCTGTTGTGTCTGTGCCCAGAGAAATTACAGCTCTGTTGCCGGTTATGTACCTGTGGCTACTGAATGCTGCTACAAGATACACACACCAGCGTAGACATTACCCATTTGCCCTTAAAGGAGAACTAAAACCTAAATAAAGAAGTAGGTAGAAATGTTGTACATGATGTTTTGGGCTTCTGTACCAGCCCAAGGCAACCACAGCCCTTTAGCAGTAAAGATCTGTGTCTCCAAAGATGCCCCAGTAGCTCCCCATCTTCTTTTCTGCTGATTCACTGATTCACATGCTCTGTGCTGCTGTCACTTACTGAGCTTAGGGACCCACTCACAATATACAGTACACATAGAATAGAAATGTCACAATATAAGGCTGATTAGTAATTAATACACATAATTACTACATGGCAGCACAGAAACCAGTGCAATTAGCATCAGAATTGAATAATCAGCAAACCTGTAGCATCATCTTATATTACAGCCAGGGAAGCTCATTTTCTGCTGGATAATTAGTGACGAGCCCTAAGCTTAGCTTCTCAACAGCCAATCAGAGCCCACTGAGCATGTGAGTGTCACAGACACTTTCCAAGATGGTGACCCCCTGTGACAAGTTTGAAGTCCTGGATCATTGCTGCTATTGACAAGCTGAAACTTTCGCCTCGTGCAATAAGTTCACTCTATAAAATATGGTATTTTTAGCCATATTTACTTTTAGGGTTTAGTTCTCCTTTAAAAGCATTTAATGCTAGAAATCCAAGGGACACTTGGAAGTATCTGATACTGTATTTTACCAGCAGAAAAGGCTGCCCACGAGGCATGACTGTGCCCAGACTGACTTACAGCAGTAGGATTACTGAGCACGCCGGCATGGGAATGTCTCATTTTGCCTACAGTAAATAAAGGCATCAGTAGCAATAGAATTTAACTTCGCATTTCCCAGCACGGCTACTGAAGCGAGACTCGGGCCCCGAGCCAGATGCAGGCCTGTGTAAACACTACCAGCAGCTGGGCCACACAGTATTCCGAGCAGGACACCAGCTGGGCATCCACTCTCAGCACCAATATAAAGCCTCAAAATGAGCAGCTTAATGCACAGGGGTCGTGTTTAAATATAAAAATAGTGCAAACAAAAAAAAAATGGGGGTACAGCTGACAGAACTTGGGTCCACTAGTGATTTAAAGTTAATTTAAAAGAGAACTAAACCCTAAAAATTAATGTGGCTATGAATTAGGGATGCACCAAATCCTTCGCGAAAGATTCGGCTGAATACCGAATCGAATCCTAATTTGCATATGCAAATTAGGGATGAGAAGGGGAAAACATTTTTAACTTCCTTGTTTTGTGACAAAGTCAGGCAATTTCCCTCCACGGCCCTAATTTGCATATGCAAATTAGGATTTGTCTCGCCCGGGCATAAGGATTCGGACAAATCCAAATCCTGCTGAAAAGGAAGATTCCGAACCGAATCCTGGATTCGGTGCATCCCTATTAAAAATGTCATGTTTTATATAGTGAACTTATTGCACGAGGCTAAAGTTTCAGCTTGTCAATAGCAGCAATGATCCAGGACTTCAAACTTGTCACAGGGGGTCACCATCTTGGAAAGTGTCTGTGACACTCACATGCTCAGTGGGCTCTGATTGGCTGTTGAGAAGCTAAGCTTAGGGCTCGTCACTAATTATCCAGCAGAAAATGAGCTTCCCTGGCTGTAATATAAGCTGATGCTACAGGTTTGCTGATTATTCAATTCTGATGCTAATTGCACTGGTTTCTGTGCTGCCATGTAGTAATTATGTGTATTAATTACTAATCAGCCTTATATTGTGACATTTCTATTCTATGTGTACTGTATATTGTGAGTGGGTTCCTAAGCTCAGTAAGTGACAGCAGCACAGAGCATGTGCAGTGAATCAGCAGAAAAGAAGATGGGGAGCTACTGGGGCATCTTTGGAGACACAGATCTTTACTGCTAAAGGGCTGTGGTTGCCTTGGGCTGGTACAGAAGCACAAAACATCATGTTCTATATTTAGGTTTTAGTTCTCCTTTAAATGATGACGGAACATGTCATGATGATTTACAGACCACACTCACTTCCCTATTGTGTCACATGGTATAACTGATTCCGTGAAGACAAAACGCTTCTAGATCTGATGAGCACAGGGTGCTACTGGGTCACAGAACTGATCTGGAGCTGCTCTAGATGTTTGTCATTCTGATGAGCTGAACTCCCGGTCACGTGAAGGTCTGTTTGTGCAGAAGCAGCTCCGTCACGCATGTTACATTTACACTACTTCCTTCTAATCGGGTTATTCTTTGTCCAATAGGTCACTGCGAAGACCGCCTTCATCTTCATCTTACCTCAGTACAACAGTACCATTCAGTCGCTGGGTAAGTAAATCATTGGTCAACTCTGTCATCATGAGACCGTAGAGAGGAGAGCGATAAGTGCTGAAAAGCTATTGCTTAAAGGGATACTGTCATGGGGAAAAAACACATCAGTTAATAGTGCTGCTCCAGCAGAATTCTGCAATGAAATCCATTTCTCAAAAGAGCAAACAGATTTTTTTTATATTCAATTTTGAAATCTGTCATGGGGCTAGACATATTGTCAGTTTCCCAGCTGCCCCCAGTCATGTGACTTGTGCTCTGATAAACTTCAGTCACTCTTTACTGCTGTACTGCAAGTTGGAGTGATATCACCCCCTCCCTTTCCCACCAGCAGCCAAACAAAAGAACAATGGGAAGGTAACCAGATAGCAGCTCCCTAACACAAGATAACAGCTGCCTGGTAGATCTAAGAACAACACTCAATAGTAAAATCCAGGTCCCACTGAGACACATTCAGTTACATTGAGTAGGAGAAACAACAGCCTGCCAGAAAGCAGTTCCATCCTAAAGTGCTGGCTCTTTATGAAAGCACATGACAAGGCAAAATGAGCTGAGATGCACCTACACACCAATATTACAACTAAATACACTTGTTGGTTCAGGAATGACATTTTATATTGTAGAGTGAATTATTTGCAGTGTAAACAGTGTCATTAGAAATAAACATCATGACAGAATCCCTGTAAGAAGCGTGGTGCAGGCTGTACATTAAAGGGGAACTAAAAAAACGGCATGTGTTTTCCTTCATTTTAGATGGTGAGATATTGTATTATCATTACGGGGTGAAAGACTTGGTCACCATCCTGTTCTACGTGGTCATCGCCATCATTCTGCACGCCATAGTGCAAGAGTACATTCTCGACGTAAGTATTCCCGCTCCCCGGAGTTAGTCCAGACAGAGACACAAATTGCTCTGGTGTTGGAATGTATATGCCTTTCCAGTTCTGGGCCCCTCCTCACCTAGATATCCCATTTAAAGAGCCACTGTACCTGTCAAAATACAGTTTCCCATAGTAATCTATAGAATATGTGCTGCCTAATGGGCATGAAGCTGTGACAAATGAAAACAAACAGACAGTCTAATATCCGAACCCTTAATATTACCTGTAACTATACAAATCCTACATTTGTAGCATTTTTTTGCCTTTCCCTCTTTATCACCCAGATTTTTGGGGAACTGTGTGTGATGTCACTGTATGGTATGTGTTAAAGGAGAACTAAACCCTAAAAATAAATGTGGCTAAAAATGTCCTATTTTATAAACTGAACTTATTGCACAAGGCTAAAGTTTGAGCTTGTCAATAGCAGCAATGATCCAGGACTTCAAACTTGTCACAGGGGGTCACCATCTTGGAAAGTGTCTGTGACACTCACATGCTCAGTGGGCTCTGATTGGCTGTTGAGAACCTAAGCTTAGGGCTCGTCACTAATTATCCAGCAGAAAATGAGCTTCCCTGGCTGTAATATAAGATGATGCTACAGGTTTTCTGATTATTCAATTCTGATGCTAATTGCACTGGTTTCTGTGCTGCCATGTAGTAATTATGTGTATTAATTACTAATCAGCCTTATATTGTGACATTTCTATTCTATGTGTACTGTATATTGTGAGTGGGTCCCTAAGCTCAGTAAGTGACAGCAGCACAGAGCATGTGCAGTGAATCAGCAGAAAAGAAGATGGGGAGCTACTGGGGCATCTTTGGAGACACAGATCTTTACTGCTAAAGGGCTGTGGTTGCCTTGGGCTGGTACAGAAGCAGAAAACATCATGTACGACATTTCTACCTACTTCTTTAGTTAGGCTTTACTTCTCCTTTAAAAGGAGTACCTTATATACACTACATGTTGCAGGTCCCACCCACTTACCCATCATTCTGTTTTTACCAGACAAACCCCCGCTTAGATACGAGGCTCATGTCACATAACCTATATTTCGTTTCATTTTTGCCCTTTCTACAGAAAATAAATAAACGTCTTCATCTGTCCAAAGTGAAACAGAGTAGGTTTAATGAATCGGGACAGCTAGCAGCCTTTCATCTCGCCTCCATGTTTTGGTGCCTTTATGTATCAACCACGGTGAGTACGAGCGTGCCGCTACACTTATCCCATTTGCATCACTTGCTTCTTTGCCGCATCCCTTGTAATGGGAGACAGGGTGGTCTTAAAGGGGTTGTTCACCTTTAAATGGGCTTTTAGTATGATGTAGAGAGGGATATTCTGAGACAATTTGCAATAGGTTTTCATTTTTTATTATTTGTGGTTTTTGAGTTGTTACGCTTTTTATTCAGCAGCTCTCCAGCTTGCAATTTCAGCAGTCTGGTTGCTAGGGTGCAGATTACCCTAGCAACCATGCACTGATTTGAATAAGAGACTGGAATATGAATAGGAGAGGCCTGAATAGAAAGAAGAGTAATAAAAAGTAGCAATAAATAAATTTTGTAGCCTTACAGAGCCTTTGTTTTTTTAGATGGGGTTCAGTGACCCCCATTTAAAAGCTGGAAAGAGTCAACAAATTTTTCAAAAACTATAATAGAGAAAACATGATGGCCAATTGAAAAGTTACTTAAAATTAGCCATTCTATAACATACTAAAAGTTAACTTAAAGGTGAACCCCCCCTTTAAGGACATATTCGTGCCCGATTGATGTATGGCTTGGTGTCAGTAACCGAAACAATCCAAAATTATTAATCTTCTCTGAATAAGCCGACTACCACATTTTTTACAGTCACTATCTCCTGAGCTGTGAGTTCACCCATCAGTCCAGGCAATTCCAAGGGAAATATATAACAAGTGACTTGGAGATCTTTGCTGCCCAGCAAGCTAAAAATCATTTAGGCAACTTAAAGGATATCTAAACCTTAAAAATAAGTGAATGTAAAATTGATGAGGGGGCTATTCTTCTGCAATGTACATTCATTATTTATTTTCTTTTAATTCCAAGATATTAAGGGATACATGTACTGTTAATATGAATGAATTTTGTTACAACAGCGCCACCTGCTGGTCATTTTCCCACCAGTCTGACCAGCAAGTAGTCAAGGAAGTTGTCAGGAGAAAGAAAGAGGCTGCTCTGATGTTCTTCTGCTTAGGAAAACAATTAGAAACCTTTAGATAACTGTTCTCACATCTTTCCTAAGCAGAAGAACATCAGAGCAGCCTCTTTCTTTCTCCTGACAACTTCCTTGACTACTTGCTGGTCAGACTGGTGGGAAACTGACCAGCAGGTGGCGCTGTTGCAACAAAGTTCATTCATATTAACAGTACATGTATCAGTTTTACATTCACTTATTTTTAAGGTTTATTTATCCTTTAATGCCCTAAATCCATGGTTGAATTTGGTCTGACAAGATTCAGGAAAAGATCCCGATGGGTCCCTGTTACATGCCTGGGATGTTTTAGGAGAAGATCCTCAAAGATCACAGGTCAGTGGCAGCAAAAGGCGTATATCTCTGCACAGCATTACAGAATATGTCGGCACTATATAAATAGTCCTGTTTGTTAATGATGATACAGCTCTCTCTTTTCCCTCCCACACAGGAAGGATATTTATCCAGTCCAAAAACCCTGTGGGAAAGTTACCCTCATGTTTACCTTCCGTAAGTGTGTTCAGCTGGAGCCTGGAAGTGCTGGGGGTCTGGTGATTTGCCCCATTCCATTAAGCTCTCTATTCATTTCCTTTCCAGCTTCCAAGTCAAGTTTTTCTACCTGTGTCAGCTGGCTTACTGGCTACATGCACTGCCTGAGTTATACTTCCAGAAGGTGAAAAAGGTAAGTGCAACGCGGCTGAACAAGGATATTAGAAGTCACTGAGGGGTTGTTCTGTGACCATATAAAGGCACAAGGCTGCAGGCTGAGTTATACAGGGAACTCTGAGTATCACTCATGTATTATAAGGGATAATGTACCCCCTACTGTAAATGATAAGGATATTAGAAGTCACTGAGGGGTTGTTCTGTGACCATATAAAGACACAAGGCTGCAGGCTGAGTTATACAGGGAACTCTGAGTATCACTCATGTATTATAAGGGATAATGTACCCCCTACTGTAAATGATAAGGATATTAGAAGTCACTGAGGGGTTGTTCTGTGACCATATAAAGACACAAGGCTGCAGGCTGAGTTATACAGGGAACTCTGAGTATCACTCATGTATTATAAGGGATAATGTACCCCCTACTGTAAATGATAAGGATATTAGAAGTCACTGAGGGGTTGTTCTGTGACCATATAAAGGCACAAGGCTGCAGGCTGAGTTATACAGGGAACTCTGAGTATCACTCGTGTATTATAAGGGATAATGTACCCCCTACTGTAAATGATAAGGATATTAGAAGTCACTGAGGGGTTGTTCTGTGACCATATAAAGGCACAAGGCTGCAGGCTGAGTTATACAGGGAACTCTGAGTATCACTCATGTATTTTAAGGGATAATGTACCCCCTACTGTAAATGATAAGGATATTAGAAGTCACAGATGAAGAATGTGCCTCAGATTCTGTGAGTCTAATTTGTGCCTCTGTTTGTATAAGGAGGCAGCTGTATAAAGAGGTTGAGGGTGATGGCAGTGTATTTAGCGGGAGGACTGTTAGGGAACAATTGCCCAGCAAATAACCGAAGCTTTTCTACATATCAAAGACAAGACTCCTCTGAAATTGGTTCTCCTTTCCATTTCATTTACTGCATTACTTGAATTGTGTCTGCCATAAAAGGGTTGTTCACTTTTAAATTAACTTTTATTATGATGTAGAGAGTGATATTCTGAGACAATTTGCAATTGGCTTTCATTTTTTATTAATTGATTGACCTTTCATTCAGAAGGTCTCCAGTTTGCAATGTCAGCAATCTGGTTGCTAAGGTCCAAATTCCCCTAGCAACCATGCACTGATTTGAATAAGAGACAGGAATAGGAATAGGAGAGACCTGAATAGAAAGATGAGTAATAAATAGTAACAATAACAATACATTTGTAGCCTTACAGAGCATTTGTTTTTTAGATGGGGGTCAGTGACCCCCATTTGAAAGCTGGAAAGATTCCTAAGTAAACAGCGAATAACTAAAAAATTAGAACATATAAATAATGAAGACCAATTGCAAAGGTGCTTGGAATACTAAAAATGATCTCAAAGGTGAACCACCTCTTTAAGTTGGGCATATACATAGTACAATAGAAGCCGGTGAGACCAAGTTGGCAGCTTGTTGGCCAGTGTATGGGGCTTTCACATTGGACAGATCTATTAGTCAGGTTAGACAAATCTGTTTGAGAGACGGCTGCTTTGACCCATTGGTACAGTCCTCTCCCATCAGCTCTGCATAGGCCTAGTTCTTAGTCTTGCATTGACTAGAATAATATTGATCAGGACTAATTGCTGCCATCCTACCACTGACCTGTGAGTTTTCATTAGGGATGCAGCAAATCCAGGATTCAGTTCGGGATTCGGCCAGGATTTGCCCTTTTTCAGCAGGATTCGGCCGAACCGAATCTGAATCCTAATTTGCATGTGCAAATTAGGGGCGGGAAGGAAATCGTGTGACTTTTTGTCACAAAACAAGGAAGTAAAAAATGTTTCCCCTTCCCACTCCTGATTTGCATATGCAAATTAGGATTTGGTTCGGTATTCAGCCGAATCTTTCGCGAAAATAGTGGATTCGGTGCATCTCTAGTTTTCATAGAGCACCCATGTGAGACTGAAGATGCAGAAAGAGTTTGCAGTTTGAACCTAGTAGGGTGCATAGGGTTACAAAGATTATACACGGCAATATAAGATGCAAAGATGATCAATATCTGATTTTAGGCAAGACCTCTCAGGCAGGTAAATCAATGAAAACAATTAAAACGATACTGTCATGGGAAAAAAAATTTTTTTTCAAAACACATCAGTTAATAGTGCTACTCCAGCAGAATTCTGCACTGAAATCCATTTCTCAAAAGAGCAAACAGATTTTTTTATATTTAATTTTGAAATCTGACATGGGGCTAGACATATTGTCAGTTTCCCAGCTGTCCCAAGTCATATGACTTGTGCTCTGATAAACTTCAGTCGCTCTTTACTGCTGTACTGCAAGTTGCAGTGATATCACCCCCCTCCCTCCCCCCCCCCCCCCAGCAGCCTAACAACAGAACAATGGGAAGGTAACCAGATAGCAGCTCCCTAACACAAGATAACAGCTGCCTGGTAGATCTAAGAACAGCACTCAATAGTAAAATCCAGGTCCCACTGAGACACATTCAGTTACATTGAGAAGGAGAAACAACAGCCTGCCAGAAAGCAGTTCCATCCTAAAGTGCTGGCTCTTTCTGAAATCACATGACCAGGCAAAATGACCTGCACCTACACACCAATATTACAACTAAATACACTTGCTGGTTCAGGAATGACATTTTATATTGTACAGTGAATTATTTGCAGTGTAAACAGGATCCGTTAGAAATGAAAACTGTAATAAAAATCATGACAGAATCTCTTTAAATAGAAACTGTAAAGGGGGAAATAACAATATAAACTGTGTGTGACTGGGAGGCTGTTTATTTGCCTGGTGCTCAGTGTTGTCTTTGTTGTTGAACCACAACCTATTGTAACACTTTTTCTCCTTTTCCTTCCCAGGAAGAAGTTCCGCGTCAGCTGCAGTACATTGTTCTCTATCTGCTCCATATAACAGGAGCTTACCTGCTCAAGTAAGTGACCTGAACTGTTTCTTCCAGTGGAAAGCATATGTTTAATGTAACTTTCACTTAGTTCATACGGGACGGGGGCCTCAGCTGTGAGAGTCAGGCCAAGATTCAGCTGAATACCGATCCCGAATCCTAATTTGCATATGAATTGGAAACATTTTTTACTTCCTTGTTTTCTGACAAAGTCACATGATTTACCTCCCCTAATTTGCATATGCAAGTTCGGATACAGTTTAGCCGGGCAGAAGGATTCGGCCGAATCCTCCTGAAAAAGCCTAAATCATGGCCGAATCCTGAACCGAATCCTGGATTTGGTGCATCCCTATAAAATATGGTCATCATAACTCTCTGAACACCTACCAGAACTGTTACCCCAAACTGAAGCTCAATCGAGTAATCATTCCCCTACCTTACCCTAACCCCCATTCACCTCTCCTTCCCCCCCCAAGATGAAAGAACGACAGTAGATTTTATTTAGATGGGAAAATTAGTTACTTTATTGTTAATAGTAATTATTTGAACACAGTCCTCCTTTGTTCTACATGTACCGAGACAGACAGGTACCCTCTGTATAAGACTTGCATACAAAAACAATAATGCTTTTATAAAGTACCTTAGCCTGACTCTGCAAGACAATGTGTTTAAAGGAATAGTAACACCAAAAAAGTGTTTTAAAGTAATAATGAAAATATAATGTAGTGTTGCCCTGCACTGGTAAAACTGTTCTGTTTTCTTCAGAAACACTACTATAGTTTATATAAACAAGCTGCGGTGTAGCCAAGGGGGCAGCCATTCAAGCACAGGATACACAGTAGATAACAGATAAGTACTACTATAGTTTATATAAACAAGCTGCTGTGTAGCCATGGGGGCAGCCATTCAAGCACAGAATACACAGTAGATAACAGATAAGTAGCCATTCAAAGGAGAAAAGGCTCAGGTTACACAACAGCAGGATCTGTTATCCACTATTTAACCTGTGTCATATAGCCTTTTTTCAATTTCCGCCATTGCTAAACAGCAGCTTGTTTATATAAACTATAATAGTACTTATCTGTTATCTACTGTGTATCCTGTGCTTGAATGGCTGCCCCATGGCCACACAACAGCTTGTTTATATAAACTATAGTAGTACTTATCTGTTATCTGCTGTGTATCCTGTGCTTGAATGGCTGCCCCCATGGCTACACAGCAGCTTGTTTATATAAACTATAGTAGTACTTATCTGTTATCTACTGTGTATCCTGTGCTTGAATGGCTGCCCCCATGGCTACACAGCAGCTTGTTTATATAAACTATAGTAGTACTTATCTGTTATCTACTGTGTATCCTGTGCTTGAATGGCTGCCCCCATGGCTACACAGCAGCTTGTTTATATAAACTATAGTAGTACTTATGTGTTATCTACTGTGTATCCTGTGCTTGAATGGCTGCCCCCATGGCTACACAGCAGCTTGTTTATATAAACTATAGTAGTACTTATCTGTTATCTACTGTGTATCCTGTGCTTGAATGGCTGCCCCCATGGCTACACAGCAGCTTGTTTATATAAACTATAGTAGTACTTATCTGTTATCTACTGTGTATCCTGTGCTTGAATGGCTGCCCCCATGGTTACATAGCAGCTTGTTTATATAAACTATAGTAGTACTTATCTGTTATCTACTGTGTATCCTGTGCTTGAATGGCTGCCCCCGTGGCTACACAGCAGCTTGTTTATAGAAACTATAGTTGAATTTTTGAAGCAAACACACCAGTTGTACCCGTGCAGGGCAACACTGCATTATATTTGTATTACCTTAAAACACTTTAATTTTTTTGGTAATTTGTTACTGTTCTTTTAAGCTCCGATTTTCTAAATACAATCTATTAAATATTCTGCATAAATTTGGTTATTTTAGAAACAGTACAGAATATTAAATTGATTGTATATAGAAAGTTTCTTATTTTAGTATGAGGAAGCTTATATTAAATTTTCATTTTCGCTATTGTTCCCTTTTAAAGCTACAGTAGTTGTATCTCGGTACGTCTTCACCCTCCAGCAGGCATTTATTTTTCGGCCTCTGTGCAATGAATAGCTGGCAGCGGTGCCGAGTGCTTTTACAGAACAGCCTGACACAGTAACAAAAAGAGTTAAAGCCCTGACTGGAGTCACGCAGGTCCCTCGTGTCACATCTCTGCACAAACAAGCCATAAAGTGGCCGCTCTCAGCACACATTGGCCTCTCCTGCTTCTCACTTTCTGTCTGTTGTTCCAGTTTAACTCGCTTGGGGCTGATCCTGCTGCTCCTGCAGTCCGTGGCTGAATTCCTCTTCCACATCGCCCGCCTCTTCTACTTCACCGACGAGAACAATCAAAAGCTGTAAGTATCTCTGCGAGAAATGTTGCAATTTAAAGGGTAAATATGTCAACCCATTAACTTTAAAGGAGAACCAAACCCTTCCTAATAAAAACCCCTACCCTACATAGACCCCCCTCCCTGCTCTCCCCGAGCCTAGGTTAGAGTCTTCTGCGGAACCAATTTCTAAGATCCGAACCCGCAGCCCGCATTTTTACCCACTTTGATCCACTACCTGACCTGGACCCACCACTGCCTTATCCGCAACCCGACCAGGAACCCGCCGACCACCTTCAAACTTGAAGAGACAGTGCTGAGAACTGGAAGTGACGTCATCAAAAGTGGGTGTGGACAGAAACGAGTTTTGTAAAACTTTAAAAGGAGTAAAATATAGACAATATTACATAAAAAAAGAAATGTAGATGAGACCCGCAACCCGACCCGCGGGTATACACGCACCTGAAAATCCGCCCCTCATTCCGCAGGGTGCCCGCTTTTTTTGCTGGTAACCCGTCGGTACCTGACCCGCTGCAGGACTGTAGCCTAGATGGTACTAGCTCTTTACTTACCCCACAGTGCAGATTCAGGGCATCAGAGTTCATGGGCGCCATCTTCTTCTCTTCGGTAATCTTCGGGTCTTCTTCCGGCGCATGCGCAGTTGTCGCAAAACAGAAGATTGCTCCAACTGCGCATGTGCCGTTATGCTGTTCTATTCTTGAAGAGAAGAAGATGGCACCCGAAAACTCCGATGCCCTGAATCTGCACCGAGGGGTAAGTAAAGAATTAGGGGCATTTACCAAAGGTACCACCTAGGCTGGGGGAGGGGGCAGGGAGGGAGGGGTCTATCTATGTAGGGTAGGGGATTTATTAGCAAGGGCTTGGTTCTCCTTTAACTCTTGTTTTAAATAATTTCTATTGTTTTTCTATCATCTTCTATAGATGATTTGCTCACCAGAAGACTGTTGTGACTAAGAGAATTAAATGCTGCCAATAGGGCAGTTGTTAGATATATAATATTCTATAATAAATAAAAAGGGAATAGTAAATCCTTTTATATCGCTTGGAGTTTCCCTCCTCCGTCCCAATCTGTGCCACCCACAATAGGGCCTGGTGATAAGCGACAGAATAGAGGTGTCGGATGGTTGGCATTAGACTTCCTTTCTGTGGCAGCCAGGAGCACGTGCAACTGGCGATTCTCCTGGTTCTGTGTTGACACCAGGGATTTGACAGGCACTTGACTTCCACTCCGATGCAGTGCTCTGCCTTTTATCATAGGTTACAGAGTAGTGTGGCTCTATGGGGATCTGTTGGTGACATGGTTTGGGAAGTTGGAGGACTCTGTATGGTATCAAAATAACCTAAATGCATTTTTGTTCTCCTTTTAAAGTAGAGCGATTCCCTTCCCTTAAAGGGATACTGTAATGAGAAGAAATTTATTTTTTTCAAAATGAATCAGTTAATAGAGCTGCTCCAGCAGAATTCTGCACTAAAATCCATTTCTCAAAAGAGCAAACAGATTTTTTATGTTTAATTTTAAAATCTGACATGGGGCTAGACATATTGTCAGTTTCCCAGCTGCCCCCCAGTCATGTGACTTGTACTCTGATAAACTTCAGTCACTTTTTACTGCTGTACTGCAAGTTGGAGTGATATCACCCCTTCACTTCCCCCCCCCCCAGCAGCCTAACAACAGAACAATGGGAAAGTAACCAGATAGCAGCTCCCAAACACAGGATAACAGCTGCCTGGTAGATCTAAGAACAACACTCAATAGTAAAATACAGGTCCCACTGAGACACATTCAGTTACATTGAGTAGGAGAAACAACAGCCTGCCAGAAAGCAGTTCCATCCTAAAGTGCTGGCTCTTTCTGAAATCACATGATCAGCCAGAAGAAACTGCACATCCAATTTGTTGCTCCACGTTAATTCCGGCCTAGGCTCGGCGGCCCAGGACTGTCTGCTGCCCAGTTCTGGGCCGCGGCCCGGCAGTTTGGACCCCTATTCTAGAAGACTGTGGTGATCTCTAACTTCACTAAATATACCCCTATGAGAGATGACCTTTCTGTAATTCGGAGCTTTGTGGATAACATGTTTCCAGATAATGGATCCCCTACCTGTACCAGGTCTAATGAAGTCGTATTGACTCTGTTCGCAGATTTAATGCCTGGGGCATAGTCTTCGTCATTACACGCCTTTTTACCCTCACCCTCTCTGTTCTGACCATCGGATTTGGCCTTGCGCGAGCTGAGGTTCACACGTTTAATCCGGACAAGGGGGATTTCAATACACTCCTGTTCAGGTAAATATTTTATTCATATTAAAGGATAAGTAAACCTTAAAATAAGTGACCAGTTTCCCACCAGTCTGACCAGCAAGTAGTCAAGGAAGTTGTCAGGAGAAAGAGGCTGATGTTCTTTTGCTTAGGAAAGATGTGAGAAAGGTTTCTAATTATTTTCTTATTATTATTAACATGTATTTATATAGCGCCAACATATTGCGTAGCGCTAAGCAGAAGAACATCAGAGCAGCCTCTTTCTTTCTCCTGACAATTTCCTTGACTACTTGCTGGTCAGACTGGTGGGAAAATGACCAGCAGGTGGCGCTGTTGTAACAATATTCATTCATATTAACAGTACACGTATCCCTTAATATCTTGGAATTAAAAGAAAATAAATAATGAATGTACATTGCAGAAGTGCTTAGAATAGCCCCCCTTATCAATTTATATTCACTTATATTTAAGATTTACTTATCCTTTAACCTTTCTGAAATGTGCATGCAGGAAAGGGTAATGGCACAGGAAGTGCTGACAGTGATGGGCTTGTGTATCAATATATTGTTCCCCCTGTCGTTTGTCTGCAGGATGGTGGTGTTGCTCCTGATGTGCATCTCCCAGACCTGGATGATGTGGAGGTTCATTCACTTCCAGTTGAGGCGATGGCGAGAGTTCTGTAAAGAACAAGCGGCCAGGAAGAGATTGGCAGCCGTTGCCATGGTGAAGCAGCAAGCAAAAGTCCTCAAAAGGGAATCTGGTAAGGTGTAAGCTCTTTAGGTCAGGGCCTTCTTTACCTCTTCAGTTATTGGCTGCTTTGTATGTATTTGTATGTCAAAGGAGTTGTTCAGTATAAAATTAAAATCTGTGTAAATTATTAGGCTGTGCAAAATAAAAAAGTTTTCAATATAGTTAATTAGCCATGTACTGTTTGTAGGGGCAGATTTATCAAGGGTCGAATTTTAGGGTTTTTCTTTTTTTATGGTCAGATTTGATTGGGAGTTATTCCAATTCGATTCGAGGTTTTTTTTAAAAAAAAAAATCTAATTTGATTTTCGAGATTTATCATACTCTGGGCCTTTAAGAACTCAAATTCAACTATTTGCCACCTAAAACCTGTTGAATTGCTGTTTAAGTCAATAGGAGAGGTCCAGGGATCAATTTGGAGTTGTTTGCAGCCTTCATGACATTCAAGGTTTTTTTTTTTTTAAGAGAAAAAAACGTCAAGAATTAAAACTCATTTTGGTATCTAAGCAGTGCTGTGTGTACGGCATGAGATTCAGAAGGCTTCACTTTGTATGTAAAATGCTAGTGAAGGGCTTTTTTACTCCTTTTAGCCCTTCTCACCCTAACCAGGTTCGGTTTCCCATTCATTTCTTTTGAAATTCCCATTAACTCGAAATTAAACCAATCTAATGTATTAATAAAATCACATTTTTAAAAGTCTGATGAATAGAATTGCCCTGAAAACTCAGGTTCATTCTATTAATCAGACTTTTTGTCAATTCGATTTTATTAATTTCGATTGGTCGAATTTAGAGTTTATGGGAGTTTTCTTTTTCTTTTTTTAAAAAAAAAAAAAAAATCACATGAATTCGAAATTTGTCCAATGATAAAAATGTATAAAGACTGGATTGACTTGATGTCAGAACACTACTTCCTGCTTTGCAGCTTTCTCCAATCAAAGACTGAGGGGGGGACCACATCCTATATGATAAAGTTGAAGTGTCTCTGCGTCCAGTCCCTGTGTCCGTGGGATTGCGCTACTGCGCATGTGCCCCACGGACCGTCTCTGGCGCATACCTCCCAACTGTCTCACGAGAGCTGCGCATATGCTGCAGCCCAGCCGGCGTCGCCATCTTTATTTTACTGACGCGGGTCACGCTGCAGCCACAACACACTCAAGACAGCCACACTCTCTCACAACAGGCCCTTCTCCTCTGAGCAGCAGGGGCTGGCTGAGAGACGAGAACGGGCAGGCAGGCAGAGCGCATAGGAGAAAGGAATGTGGTGCTGGCTGAGATCAGAGGAGAAGGCGGGGGCGGAGAGCAGAGTCAAGCATGGACATGGAACGAAGGGAGGGTGAGATATTGAGCAGCAAGCACGTCGGACACAGAAGGTAGGGCTAAGCAAGACGGACACAAAAGGGGGGCTGACAGCAACAAACAGTGACACAGAAGGGGGGCTGACAGTAACAAGCAGTGACACAGAAGGGGGGCTGACAGTAACAAGCAGTGACACAGAAGGGGGGCTGACAGTAACAAGCAGTGACACAGAAGGGGGGCTGACAGTAACAAGCAGTGACACAGAAGGGGGCTGACAGTAACAAGCAGTGACACAGAAGGGGGGCTGACAGTAACAAGCAGTGACACAGAAGGGGGGCTGACAGTAACAAGCAGTGACACAGAAGGGGGGCTGACAGTAACAAGCAGTGACACAGAAGGGGGGCTGACAGTAACAAGCAGTGACACAGAAGGGGGGCTGACAGTAACAAGCAGTGACACAGAAGGGGGGCTGACAGTAACAAACAGTGACACAGAAGGGGGGCTGACAGTAACAAGCAGTGACACAGAAGGGGGGCTGACAGTAACAAGCAGTGACACAGAAGGGGGGCTGACAGTAACAAGCAGTGACACAGAAGGGGGGCTGACAGTAACAAACAGTGACACAGAAGGGGGGCTGACAGTAACAAGCAGTGACACAGAAGGGGGGCTGACAGTAACAAACAGTGACACAGAAGGGGGGCTGACAGTAACAAGCAGTGACACAGAAGGGGGGCTGACAGTAACAAACAGTGACACAGAAGGGGGGCTGACAGTAACAAGCAGTGACACAGAAGGAGGGCTGACAGCAACAAGCACTGAGGGGAAGGGAGGGCTGAGCAGCAAACATGGAGGGAAAGGGAGTGTGTTTAAACTTTCATAAGCAGCCAAATTTTGTAAACTTAATATGGTAATTAGGAGGTGTGGTCAAAAAATGGGTGTGGCCAAAAATGCGCGGCTAACGATTTTGTCCCTCTTACTTATTCTGAAATGTTGGTAGGTATGCTGGCGAATGTTTGACTACATATGTTCTAGCGCCCGTTAATTTAACGGGCTTAATGTCTAATTTTATATAATTTACAAGATATTCATGGCTTTTGTGTATTATAAATACGTGATGCTGTTGATAATAATGTTACCAGCAAATCGCTTGGCCTTCCCTAACTACTGTCTCAATCTCAAAAAACCATAGAAATGTGATTCATAAAAACTTATTTTGGGAATCTTCTTACAATTCTCTCCCTTCACTTCAGGTTATCACGAAAATGGAGTTGTGAAAGCCGAGAATGGATCCACCCCCCGACAGAAGAAAATCAAATCTCCTTAGAGGCCAAACTAAGCGATACCAGAGACCGTGAGCCCAAGACTAAATCTGTGCTCCACATTTCTGCCTGCCCAGTGCCTTTTGGAGCCATCGCTAGGAACTATTTACTATATGGAAACAAAGAATTAAACACAATGCCGAACTTGCCTTGAAACCCTCCCCCCCCCCAACCAGGTCCATAGAAACCTCGAGGTGGGGGGAAGTGTACATTCCCTTCTTATTGACTGAAATATTCTTGTGTACGTTGCTATTCTCATCATACAGAGCCAACAAACCAACTCTCCGGATCGTTACCTCCTCATTGGCCAAAATAGGGCCACATCTCTGTGGCTGTGACTAGTGACTCTAGCTGTCAGTCAGTCCCACGCTGATACCCCGCTGCTCCCTCCTAGGAGGGAAATTAAAGATGGCGGCTGCTGTAGCCACGACTGAAATTCCACCTGCTGCCAATAGACTCCGAGTGTAGAACGCCATAGCAGTTGCGTTGCAGGTCTAAAAACACAACAGGGAAAAGATAAAGTGATTTTGTCATTCAACAACTGACAGTCGGTATTGTAATGTGTCAAACAGAAGCTTCTGCAGGTGTCCTGCGGTCACTGAAAGGGTTAAGCACATCTCGAATTCTAACTGTAGGTCTTGCTCACCCTGTTGTGCCCAGCTTGATAGGCTGTGTCTGATTTCCCAGTGTTCCTCCCTGACGCTTTGGACTCTTAAAGGGGAACTATCCCAAAAATGAAAATATAATATAAGCTTCAGCATACTGAAACAAGAAACTTTCTAAATACAATCAATTAAATATTCGGTACTGTTTCTGAAATAATCAAGATAATTATTGACAGTTAGATCCAATATATCTTATAGGGGGGCTCCTTTTGCCTAGATGATGTATTAGCGCTCATGTCTCTCTACATGCAGGATTTGTGCAAAAGGCAATTACTTTGTTAGATTTTGTTTGTACTAGAATCAGTTATTTGAGTGAGCTCTAATTCATCTGATAGGAAAGGAGCCCTCCTATAAGATATATTGGATCTAACTGTCAGTGAATATCCGACACCCAACTGCTGCATGAAGAGAGAATGAAGAGAAACTGATCACTCAAATAACTGATTCCAGTACAAACAAAATCTAACAAAATAACTGCCTTTTGCACAAATCCTGCATGTAGAGAGACATGATGTCTGGTGAGTTTAATAGAGTGAGCTCTAATACATCTGCTAGGAAAGGAGCCCCCCTATAAGATATATTGGATCTAACTGTCAATGAATATCTGACACCCAACTGCTGCATGAAAAGAGAATTTTTAATTGATTGTATTTAGAAAGCTTCTTATTTCAGTATGAGGAAGCTTATTTTACATTTTAATTTTTCACGATAGTTCCCCTTTAACACCTGCCATTCAAACATGGTGTCCCAGGGGATCCCAACATACTGCTCACAGCATGCCCTTCATAAATACCATGCTGCCAATCACATGACTAGAGAGGACTAGAAGGTGGAGGAAGGCCCATAGTGAAGCATTATGGGAGACAAAAATCTACCTCAGTGACCAGTAGGATGTGTTGCGGGTGCCTCTTTGCTATCCAGTGTTTGATTGGTAGCTGTGCCCAGTGTTTTTTCTTGGGGAGGGGGGGCAGTGGCAGAATCAAATAGAAGCTTTTCTGGTCCGTGGCTTAGGTATGGTTTTAAAGGATAAGTAAAGCTTAAAAATAAGTGAATGTAAAATTGATGAGGGGGCTATTCTAAGCACTTCTGCAATGTACATTCATTATTTTTCTTTTAATTGCAAGATATTAAGGGATACATGTACTGTTAATATGAATGAATTTTGTTCCAACAGCGACACCTGCTGGTCAGTTTTCCACCAGTCTGACCAGCAAGTAGTCAAGGAAGTTGTCAGGAGAAAGAAAGAGGCTGATGTTCTTCTGCTTAGGAAAGATGTGAGAGGTTTTTAATTGTTTTATTCCTAAGCAGAAGAACATCAGAGCAGCCTCTTTCTTTCTCCTGACAACTTCCTTGACTACTTGCTGGTCAGACTGGTGGGAAACTGACCAGCAGGTGGCGCTGTTGTAACAAAATTCATTCATATTAACAGTACATGTATATCCCTTAATATCTTGGAATTAAAAGAAAATAAATAATGAATGTACAGAAGTGCTTAGAATAGCCCCCTCATCAGTTTTACATTCACTTAATTCTAAGGTTTATTTATCCTTTAAGAAGCCATGCCTGATGTTGAGGCATGCTGGGATTTGTATTCCAACAACATCTGGGCAGAGTAGCAATGATTTATATGAAATGTAAGATGCCCGTAGGAGTGTTACACGCAGTATTATATATATACCGAGACATGTCTGTAGCTGCAGTAGCAGTGGCGCTGTCTCTCTTGTGTGTCTGTTGAATCTGTACGTTTACATTTGCCCAAAGCAATCGATAGGACCGCTCCCTCCGTGTGTTCATTTAAATACATAGAGAGCGAAGGCTCAGTGTGACCCCCTGTCGTAGCTAAAGGGAAAATATAGGGCCGATCAAAATTAATTTCTCTTCCCATTTAATCCCAATGACTATGAAGAGTGGCTTAACCCCTTCAGGGCAGACCCAGGAATCAGTAGGGGGGTTAACCCACTCATGTCTGTGTCCGTGTCCCATGGCTTTATACTCCGTTTACTGTAACATGTAGCCAGACGTGTGGCCGTGGGCAGAAAGCTCTGTACATTGGTCATGTCTCGCCGTTTCTAAAGGGACAGTTACTTGTGAAAAAAAACCCACATTTTTGGATCTTTCACTGGTGACTTTTTCATATGAGAATATTAAATTGTTTCTTATAGAGGTGAGTGTTGAGTTTTTATTAGGCGGGTACAAAGTCACGTTATATACACGTTAGCCTCATACATACCATTATATTTTCCTGATATCTAGGGGACTGTTCCTGCTGAATTGTGCTTAGTACAGGGGAATACCTATGCTGCCATAGTTTTATGGGATCTTTCTGTACAGACTATGAGCAAACTTAGGGGGCTGTTCCTGCTGAATTGTGCTTAGTACAGGGAATACCTATGCTGCCATAGTTTTATGGGATCTCTCTGTACAGACTATAAGCAAACTTAGGGGACTGTTCCTGCTGAATTGTGCTTAGTACAGGGGAATACCTATGCTGCCATAGTTTTATGGGATCTCTCTGTACAGACTATGAGCAAACTTAGGGGGCTGTTCCTGCTGAATTGTGCTTAGTACAGGGAATACCTATGCTGCCATAGTTTTATGGGATCTCTCTGTACAGACTATAAGCAAACTTAGGGGACTGTTCCTGCTGAATTGTGCTTAGTACAGGGGAATACCTATGCTGCCATAGTTTTATGGGATCTCTCTGTACAGACTATGAGCAAACTTAGGGGGCTGTTCCTGCTGAATTCTGCTTAGTACAGGGAATACCTATGCTGCCATAGTTTTATGGGATCTCTCTGTACAGACTATAAGCAAACTTAGGGGACTGTTCCTGCTGAATTGTGCTTAGTACAGGGGAATACCTATGCTGCCATAGTTTTATGGGATCTCTCTGTACAGACTATGAGCAAACTTAGGGGGCTGTTCCTGCTGAATTGTGCTTAGTACAGGGAATACCTATGCTGCCATAGTTTTATAGTATCTCTCTGTACAGACTATGAGCAAACTTAGGGGACTGTTCCTGCTGAATTGTGCTTAGTACAGGGAATACCTATGCTGCCATAGTTTTATGGGATCCCTCTGTACAGACTATGAGCAAACTAAGGGGCTGTTCCTGCTGAATTGTGCTTAGTACAGAGGAATACCTATGCTGTCATAGTTTTATGGGATCTCTCTGTACAGACTATGAGCAAACTTAGGGGACTGTTCCTGCTGAATTGTGCTTAGTACAGGGAATACCTATGCTGCCATAGTTTTATGGGATCTCTCTGTACAGACTATGAGCAAACTAAGGGGCTGTTCCTGCTGAATTGTGCTTAGTACAGGGAATACCTATGCTGCCATAGTTTTATGGGATCTCTCTGTACAGACTATGAGCAAACTTAAGGACTGTTCCTGCTGAATTGTGCTTAGTACAGGGAATACCTATGCTGCCATAGTTTTATAGTATCTCTCTGTACAGACTATGAGCAAACTTAGGGACTGTTCCTCCTGAATTGTGCTTAGTACAGGGGATACCTATGCTGCCATAGTTTTATGGGATCTCTCTGTACAGACTATGAGCAAACTAAGGGGCTGTTCCTGCTGAATTGTGCTTAGTACAGATGAAGCCAAAGCATATTCAGCTTCAATTCTATAAGTGCACAAAACTGAGTGAGGCTCCAATTGATGCTGCTTCACCAACACAAAATGAGCCCTTGGAACGTCACTCCATTTAGTTATTCATTTGAAGTTTGTGTGTTTGACCAGTAGAGGGAGCCTCATCTGCTATTTGTAGATTTCCCTGTAGGATGGGCCAAGGGATCATTAGTAGAGTCCAAAGCTGGCCATACAAGGCCGATAAAACAGACAGACTGAGTCGGCAGCTTATTGACCCGTGTGTGGGGCCCTCAGACGGGCTTTCCCGATCGATATCTGGCCGAAAGTCAGGCAGATGTTAATCGGGCATGATTAAAAATCCCGTTGGATCGGGGCGTATCTATTCGTTGATGCAGTCCCCGTGATCCGACTGGCCATGTTGGTTACATTATGATCCGATCATTGGGCCCTATTGGATCAGCTGATTTAGCCCCTACCTCAATGTGGGCATATCGGGGAGACATCCGCTCGTTTGGCGAAATTACCAGACGAGCGGATCTCTACGTGTATGGGCACCTTTATGGGCCAAACTTTCTATGCACCCGCTGTTTATAGTGTCCCTGACTGTCTATGATGTCACCAGAGGGGGTGGGTCTTTAAAATATTTAAAAAGGTCTGGCGGGTTGGGAGGAGTCAAGTGCAGGAGAGTAAATGCTCTGGAAGAAAACCCTTCTTTCTTTTTCTTTTTTCCTTTCTCTTTCTCTCTCTTCTTTTTTCCTTTCTCTCTCTCTTTTTTTTTCCTTTTTCTCTCCTTTTTTTTCCTTTCTCTCTCCTTTTTCCTCCCTCTCTTCTTTTTTTCTTCTCTTTCTCTCTCTCTTCTTTTTTTCCTTTTTCTTTCTCTATTGCTTTCTCTCTTGCTTTCTCTCTCTGTTCTTTCTCTCTATTCTTTTTTCCTTTCTCTCTCCTTTTTCCTCCCTCTCTTCTTTTTTTCTTTTTCTCTCTCTCTTCTTTTTTTCCTTTTTCTTTCTCTATTGCTTTCTCTCTTGCTTTCTCTCTCTGTTCTTTCTCTCTATTCTTTTTTCCTTTCTCTCTTCTTTTTTTCTTTATCCTTCTCTGTCTATTCTTTCTCCTTTCTTTCTCTCTTCTTTTTTTCCTTTCTCTTTCTCTCTCTTCTTTTTTTCCTTTCTCTTTCTCTCTCCTTTTTTTTTCTTTCTCTCTATTCTTTTTTCCCTTTCTCTCTATTCTGTTCTTTTTTTTTTTTCCCTTTATTTCTGTCTATTCTTTTTTTCCTGCCCAGGTGCTGTTAAGGCAAATCTCTACAACATCTGCCATACAGTTTGGTCACTTGTTTGTCCCAGGGGCCCCATTTCCCTCGGGGTTTCTCTTTCTTTCTTTTTCTTTTTTTCTTCCTTTCCCTGTCTCTCTCTATACTTTTTTCCTTTCTCTCTTCTTTTTTTCCTTTATCTTTCTCTCTATTCTTTCTTCTTTTTTTTCCTTTCTTTCTCGCTCTTATTTTTTTCCTTTGTCTCTCTATTCTTTTTTCCTTTCTCTTTTTTCTTTTTTTTCTGTTTCTCTTCTATTTTTCTTCTTTTTTTCCTTTATCCTTCTCTGTCTATTCTTTCTCTCTATTCTTTTTTTTTTCCTCTCTCTCTGTTCTTTCTCCTTTCTTTCTCTCTATTCTTTTTCCTTTCTCTTTCTCTCTTTTTTCCCTTTCTCTCTCTATTCTTTTTTCCTCTTTCTCTGTTATTTTCCTCTTTCTCTCTATTCTTTTTTTCCTTTTCTCTTTCTATTCTTTTTTTCTCCCTTTTTTTCCTGCCCAGGTGCTGTTAAGGCAAAGCTCTACAACATCTGCCAGACAGTTGGTCACGTGTTTGTCATAATGTGGCCCATAAAACTCACATTGGGAACCTCACCTGTCTATATGGACAGCTATTAAGTATCATTGTGACTCAGCCGAATGTTAAACCTGGAAACGAGCTGGAACTTTTTTTTGGTTTGGTGGATAATGTCCCTGCACAATGGAATCATTTCCCCAGGGGCCAAAAAGCAGATTCTCACAAGTCTGGGGCAAATCTAACTTTAAAACTGCCCATGTTCCTTATAAAAGACATGCGGGGGCGCACGAAGCAGACACCCCCACTAGCAAGTCCCTGTACTCACCCCAATATGATGTTTCATCGTTCATTCCTTTCTGTGGTTAAACTTGGCTCCTCGGGGAACAGGATTTTGATAGGGAGGGAAACACCAATTGTTCAAAAGATTCCTAAAATAAATCTGGACTTTGTAGTAGTTTGTGATGCGGATTACGAATATGAATCTCGGAGGAACATACGAGTCTCGGCCATTGGCTTTAATGCGAGCAAAGTCAAGTACAGCACTGACCAATCACATCCAATCATTTTGGCTCAAGGCTCTGAGCAGCAGCATTTGGAGGCTTTGGCCAAGTCCTTCAACTCAATGTTGGTCTTCCCACCATGGATCCACTGAAAGGCAAAGCCAAAAAGAAGGGAGAGATTCATGGGAGCGTAGTAACAATGGCTTCAGTACAAAATAGTGACCCAACCCCCGAGGAACCCGCAACCGACCATAACCTGCTGTTTGCTCCTATTTATGTACCCGCCCCTGCCCTGCACCTGCTATTTATATGCTCGCCCCGCACCCACTGTGATGTCATGAAAGGGGCGGAGCACACTGGTGTATGAGTATACTGTATAAAAAGGAGCGCCTCAGACGGAGGTGGGGCACTAGGAGGTCACTAAAGTTAAACACACGCCCGCGTCCCACAAAAGACCCAAACCCACTCGACTGGTCCCATGTGGCTCAGTAATACTCATAGAACACTCTTATTTAATTTCATATATCACTGGACCCCACGTGGCCCCTTCAGTTCTCAAATGTGGGCCCCTACTCCAACTTAAATGTTAAAGGGGTGGTTCACCTTTAAGTTAACTTTAGGTATGGTCTACAACGGCCAATTCTAAGCAACTTTTAAATTGGTCTTCGCTCTCCTATTCATATTCCAGTCTCTTCAAATCAATGCATGGTTGCTAGGGTAATATGGTCCCTAGCAACCTGGAGAGCTGCTGAATAAAAAGCATTTTTTTTTTTGCCTAGTTCCATGCCCCCCCCCTTATTACATTGTGGCCCTCCTAGTTTAGAGCATTCAAATGTAGTAAGAGGTCAACCTGTTGTAAAGCAGGAGCCAAAAATGTTTTATGAAAGTAAAAAAAATCTTTATTAGGACATACGTAAGCCTGAAGCGTTTCGTGCCTGACGTGGGCACTTACTCATAGGCTAAGTTCGACACACTGCTGGAAGGATTGCTCAGGTCTAGGGATGGGCGAATTTTTTTGCCGTGGAAATTACACCCATAGACTTGTATGGCGCCATGCGGAAAAAAAAAAAGTGCGTGTCAAAAAAATCTGCCGCACGTCAAAAACATTTTGACGCCCATTGACTTTAATGCCCGTTGGCGACATTTCGCTGGCGGCAAGTTTTTGGCGAAACTAAATGGGTCAAATTCGTCCATCCCTACTCAGGTCTCCTGGGTGTAGAAAACAGCCCCTTATAGAAGCTGGAGAAGCTGTGCAACAGGACGGCCTGTGCTGCATGAATAGAGCCGGGAACTGGAGATCATTCCCTGACCTTGGTAACGAGGATCACTAACGAGGGACTGTTAGAAACGCTATGAACTTTCCCAGGTAACCTGAACCCTCCCTGTTATATTCAGCCCTGGCATTTCATCTACTCGTGATATTTCCTGATATAGAAGAGCAATTAAAGGGGTTGATTATCTTTAAATTAGCTGTTAATATGATATAAAGAGGGATATTCTGAGACAATTTGCAATTGGCTTTCATTTTTTATTATTTGCGGTTTTTGAGTTATTTAGCTTTTTATTCAGCAGCTCTCCGGTCTGCAGTTTCAGCAGTCTGGTTGCTAGGATCCCAATTTCCCTAGCAACCATGCATTGATTTGAATAAGAGAATGAAATATAAATAGGAGAGGCCTGAATAGAAATCTTTGCATGACCCCCTTCCCCCCATTTAAAAGCTGGGAGGAGTCAGAAGAAGGCAAATAATTAAAAAAAGATAGTAAAAAAAAATGAAGACCAATTGAAAAGTTGCTTAGATTTGGCCATTCTATAACCTACTAAAAATGAACTCAAAGGTGAACCACATCTTTAATGGTTCTCCTTTCCTTGTCACCTGTGGGGGGCGGGTCATTACTGTGCAATTATACAGGGCCCCCCTGAGCTATAGAACCCCCCAAACCCCCGCTAGGCCCCCCTGTATCCTCTGCTCATTAATTCATAGACATGAGAACTAGTCACTGGTTCAAACATGTCAAATGCTGAGCTGAGCCTGATTGGCTGTAGAAATGAATGCAGAGGGGTACAGGGTACCCTGATTATATTGGGGAGACAGTGACCCATCCTGTGCCCTTGGCATCGTCGTGCTCTCAGGCTGGGGGTGCAGGTGCCTTCAGTATTCCCAGGTAGACAGCACCACACATCCAGTCAGGTTCCTTAAAAAGCCTTTATTAGAAAAATGGCTTTAGCAAGACAGAAATACAGCGACGTTTCAGGCCGACATCAGCCTTTCCTCAAGCTACAAAATGCATGAAGTGAACACATTTATATACCATCTCTATGCAGTGCCCTCTACTGGCTACTTAGTTGCTACAGAAACAGCTGAACTTCCTCAAGCTAATGAACACATACAATGTTGCAAAAAATATATCAGGGTTAAGATACTTCTTGAGCAATGCGAGTGGGAGAGTTTACCGATGGGCAAACAACACGGAGGTGCTGTCTCCCTCTACAAGATTATCCCGCATGACACGCTTCGACGGGGAGGATCGACATGACCGATCCAGGTCTACATCTGCTTCCACCACCTCTTCCTCTTTTTTAGGTGGGTCGCAAGTGATGGGCGCAACTCTAGAAAACGGCGGCGCGGTGGAAGGAAGCACCGCAGGCAAACAGAAGCGAGTACATCGTCCACGCCGCAGGCCCAAACGGTGTTAAACATTTCCAGTATCGCATTGACGGACGACCAAGAGAAGGTATTGACTAAAGCTTTATCTTTTCGCTTAGTTACCCGCCCAGATTTTTTTGAATTAGACTTGGAGCTATACAGACTGTTCAGGAACATTAAACTGAGAGTTCAGTTCTCGGATACTGTTGGGGATTCGGGTTGTGGCTCTATTAACACATTCACGAGCAAGGACTTGGGGTTAAAACTGAGTAGCCAATATATCCCTGTGGTTGATAATGTTTTTATTGATACTTTTATATCTAATGTGACCCGCGATGTTGCAACTTTGGAAACTAAATACAGGCAGGGGGATTTCCATCTTACTCCTTATAATTTGAACTCTGTTGAATACAAAGCTTTGCAGGAATTGAAACAAAATGATAGCTTAATTATTAAACCAGCGGATAAGGGGGGAGCCATTGTGTTAATGGACAAATCTACTTATATCGCAGAAATTATGCGACAAGTAACCGACACTACCACCTATCAACGGTTGGATAGTGATCCGCTGTTTAATATTCAACATAAGATTCAGGATTTGGTACATGATGCACTTGAATTAAAAACTATCGATGTACAGTTAGCTGCATTCTTACAGAACAAAAATCCTGTGACTCCCATCTTTTATGTGTTACCCAAGATACACAAGAGATTGGAGTCTCCCCCAGGTCGGCCCATGGTGTCCTGCACTGATTCAGTACTATCACCCTTGTCTAGATTTGTAGACCGGTTGATTAATGTTTATGTGGTGCAACACAAATCCTATTTGAAAGATACAGGAGACTTTTTGAGCAAACTTGCATGTTTGGGCACAGTATCGGATGGTACTTGGCTGGTTACTTTTGATGTGGAGAGCCTCTACACCTCCATCCCACATGATGGGGGGGTTGAGGCTGTCCGCATCGAATTGACCAGAGACCAGTCCCTAGACGGAGCACAAAAAAACTTCATACTCCATTGTTTACAAATGGTTCTCCGGAACAATTATTTCATGTTTCAGGATGATTTCTTTTTACAAATAAGGGGGACCGCCATGGGCTCGAATGTGGCCCCGTCCTATGCGAATATTTACATGAACAATTTTGAAGAACATGTTGTTTACCCTAATGAATTATTCAAAAAATTCTGTTGGAAATGGGTACGCTTTATAGACGATATTTTCGCTTTATGGACGGGGCCACATGAGACCCTTGACAAATTTTATGGAGAGATCAATTGTGCATCACCCCATATTAAATTCACCATGAATGCTAGCCCAGAGTGCATTCCTTTTCTAGACACCATGATACATCTAAGGGAGGGGACACTATGGTCAGATCTTTATGTGAAACCCACGGACAAAAATACTACATTATGGATCTTTCCGTCCACCCCATGTGAAGCGATCTTTACCTAAATCTCAATATACCCATGTTAAACGTATTGTATCTGACCAAGATGCCCTCCAAGGAAGAATGGAGGAAATGACTACTAAATTTAAGGAGAGAGGGTACCCTTTGTCACTATTGAGGGAACAACGTTCCCTAGTGGAGAGGCAAAATATCGAACAGACCCAGGTATCAGGGCGGTCTAGAGAGGGGGGACGGTTAACATTTGTTTCTAAATACAATCCATTGAGTTCGCACATAACAAAAATTATCCGCAAACACTGGGGGTTGCTTAGAGATGGCATACCTACTATACGAGAATTTCAGTCCTTACCCATGATGGCCTACAAAAAAACAAAAACTGTTGGGTCCGCCTTAGTGAGATCAGACATAGGGACCCCAAAAGAAACACAACAATTGCTCCGACCAGTGAAAAATGGCACCTACCCATGCCTGGCGTGCAATTGTTGTTCGAACTGTCAAAAAGGGGAATTTATTTATCATACCCATAAAGGTTCCCCTATTAAAATTAAAGGTTTCTTTACTTGTTCTTCTTCATTTGTAATATACGTGATAAAGTGCCCATGCGGATTACTGTATGTAGGGCAGACCACTCGCATGGTCAAGGAACGCATATGTGAGCACAAATCTGCTATCAGAACGAAAAAAATGGAACAAGCAGTAGCCTGTCACTTTGTAGGAGAGGGGCACGGTATTCATCATTTGAAATACCAAGTAGTAGATGGGGTCCCCAAATTACATCGCCGGGGTGATAGACTTAAATTACTACTTAAAAAAGAGGCAATGTGGATACTATTATTGGGCACTCTTACACCTGGGGGATTGAATAGGGAGTATGAACTGCAAAAAAATTTTCAATAACGTTTTTATAGCAAATTGTTTTTTATTGGTTTTAATCTACAGGGTGGTGTCACGGAGATTACTGCGAGACTCTCAATATTTGCACGGATGGAGCAGGAAGATTTGCTCAAGAAGTATCTTAACCCTGATATATTTTTTGCAACATTGTATGTGTTCATTAGCTTGAGGAAGTTCAGCTGTTTCTGTAGCAACTAAGTAGCCAGTAGAGGGCACTGCATAGAGATGGTATATAAATGTGTTCACTTCATGCATTTTGTAGCTTGAGGAAAGGCTGATGTCGGCCTGAAACGTCGCTGTATTTCTGTCTTGCTAAAGCCATTTTTCTAATAAAGGCTTTTTAAGGAACCTGACTGGATGTGTGGTGCTGTCTACCTGGGAATACTGAATATTAAGGTGGAAGTGGCTACCTGAGACGTGCACCCCAACTGCAAAAGTTTCCATTGCTGAGTGCTGACTTCTGCTATCTGGTGCAGGTGCCTTTGCAGGGAGTTGAGCACATGGGCCGGGAACTCCTCACTGTGCGCCTTGATGTAGTTCAACACATATTCATCGGCATTGGTGATGATAAATCTGTCGGTGAAGACTGGAGAGAGAAACATTTAAAGACACTTAATTGTATCTATTTGTATAAACAGGAGCCGTCACTGGTTTCCCTAGTAGAGTATAAGGGTATAACTGTGTCCTCAGAATATTCACCAAAGAATTCACCAAAAAATTACAGTGTTTTAAAGGAATGACAATATAATGTATCGTTCCCCTGTTCTGGTGTGTTTGCTTCAGAAACACTACTATAGTTTATATAAATAAGCTGCTGTGTAGCCATGGGGGCAGCCATTCAAGCACAGGATACACAGTAGATAACAGATAAGTACTACTATAGTTTATATAAACAAGCTGCTGTGTAGCCATGGGGGCAGCCATTCAAGCACAGGATACACAGTAGATAACAGATAAGTACCACTATAGTTTCTATAAACAAGCTGCTGTGTAGCCATGGGGGCAGCCATTCAAGCACAGGATACACAGTAGATAACAGATAAGTACTACTATAGTTTATATAAACAAGCTGTTGTGTAGCCATGGGGGCAGCCATTCAAGCACAGGATACACAGTAGATAACAGATAAGTACTACTATAGTTTATATAAACAAGCTGCTGTGTAGCCATGGGGGCAGCCATTCAAGCACAGGATACACAGTAGATAACAGATAAGTACTACTATAGTTTATATAAACAAGCTGTTGTGTAGCCATGGGGGCAGCCATTCAAGCACAGGATACACAGTAGATAACAGATAAGTACTACTATAGTTTCTATAAACAAGCTGCTGTGTAGCCATGGGGGCAGCCATTCAAGCACAGGATACACAGTAGATAACAGATAAGTACTACTATAGTTTCTATAAACAAGCTGTTGTGTAGCCATGGGGGCAGCCATTCAAGCACAGGATACACAGTAGATAACAGATAAGTACTACTATAGTTTATATAAACAAGCTGCTGTGTAGCCATATATAGTTTATATAAACTATAGTAGTACTTATCTGTTATCTGCTATAGTGCCACCATTTATGTGCAGCCCCCATCCATCATCCATAGATCTCCCTTTGATTTCATGCACATTTGTCTGATCTATGAGCCAAGTGCACTGCTGTTTCCCTGCACCAACAAGCGTCACACATCTCTAGCCACAAGGGGGTGCTGTTGTCCACTTATTGCACCGCTGAATGTGGCTGCTTTTCACTAGTTCCAGTGTTCAGCTCAGGGATCAATAAAGTCTGCTACAAATTCTCACTGATCAGAACCCACAGTATTGAGAATAATTTATAAAGTTTGACAGTCACGCGCTCTGAATATTCATTTTGTGTCCTTTATTATGATTCTATACTGCTTTTTGCCACTAGATGGCGCACAGGAGAGCTCTCTATTGTTGATTTTGGTATTGGCATTGCTGCAAAGGTTTCAGACACCAATGAGACCAGTCCAATTGGCCCACAGGGAGTTTTGGCCGCTGCTGTCTGAGGGTAGAGACCATGGGCAGAGGTATATATAGTACTATTATATCCTGCGGCCTGTGGAGCAAGTCCTAGTGCTGTGCAACTTTATAGCATTTCTATATCTACACCAACCACATGGTTGTCTCTAGTTACCTTCAATAGTGAAATCCTTTGGTCGGTAGTAGATTGGGTTGTCTATGGTAGAACCTGGTATGGGCACTCTGGATTTCTCTAGGAATTTCCCTCCGAACTTGACGCTCAAAGATGCTCAGCATGTTGTTGGCCAGGAAATATGAGAGAATGAACCGGTGCACTTTGTCGTCTGGGTTTGGGGAATCCTACGGAAAGACTTTTTTTGAGAAAATACTGGGCGTGCTCAAGTCAGAGATGTTGAAAGCATCAAAAGGCCCAACATTGGAACAGCTTCAAGAGGGCTGCCGTACAGTTGGTTAGAGGCAGTAGGTCTATGCGGCTTCAAGGGTCGATAAGAACCAAAATTGTGAAAGTTCTTTCAATAGGGCAACAAGCAATGTGCTCAGCGAGGAGATGTGGAGCTCCTTACCAGGATAGCTGAATATCTCAAGACATTATGGTCCTTCTCCAACATTTTTAGAACATCCTTTTGGGAGGCTTGGGCACCAGGGATGGGCAGTTCTGTAGAGAGTCTTTGAGCAAACCAAATCCATTGTATGGAGGGATCTCCTGCAATCAGCTATGATATATAAACTGTGAATAATACAATGCCCCTTAGGAAGTAAGTGCAGCTCACCAAGGTTTCTTTGTCGGTTTATTCCACGGGTTATCCTGTGTTCGATATCCCAATTAGATAAATCAATGAATTTGTGTTGTTGCAAGGCAGCAAGCATGACTACAGTATTCTTTATTGGGGAATAGAGTTACACAACATGTTTCGGGCTATGCCCTTTGTCAATAATACAATGCCCCCACATATCCAAAACCTTGGGGGAGTACTACGGAGCCCAGCTTTAGACTATAACTGCCCCTTTCACTCTGAGTCCTAAAGGATTGTATGTGTGGAGGTTCATAAGTGACCTCAAGGGAAGTTTAAAGAGATTAACCTGTGTCTGGAGTCAGAACAAGCCCAAGTTCAGATGTAGGTGGAGATACATGGTCAGCCAGGGCGTGAGTCAATAACTGCTAATCTGAACCAATAGAAAGACCACAATGGCAGGGACTCTACAAAACTAAGAAAAGAACTCCAGAGTGAGGAAGAGGAACGAGGCAAAAGAACAAAATGGTGTCAAGGACAAGCATTAGGGTGTTCTTGCACACCACTTTTACTAAGGGAGTGACCATAGAGGAAAAAGACAATGCCCAGTTGGGCTATGTCTAATTAGGAGGTTGAGTATATGCTTAAAAATATATCTTCATCAGCTTTTTAATGACCTCCTTGAAGCCACATCTCCGGTGCCTCGAGTAGATTGATCTCTACTAACTACTTCAGAATAACAGGTATGTATTATATACATTGCACTTCCAGCTCAGAGCTCAACTACAGGATAAACTGGCATTTTTTGGACACCACACCGCTTTTCAAGATCTTCTATAACCATATAAATATTCCTACAAACATATTCCAATAACCTTCATCTTGGTATGTAAAATGTGTTGACTGTACCTGTGAAACATTCTCATAACTCATATCAGATGTAAGCCTACCTGGATGACCTTCTCATCCTCTCTCTCCACTTCCGCCTCAACCAGCTGAAGGTCTCGGACCCCCATTTTCTCTTGATAGAAATCTCTAGTGTAGGCATCACAGTCATAAATGAAGAATTTGCATCCCAATGCTAACGTGCTTTCCCACTGTGAAATCTCCGGGGGAGAACCATTCCTTCACCTCCTGGTCTGAGATCTGCAGCACACTCATTGGGACGGTGTCTGGCCAAGGCAAATATGCAAAGTCAGGAACACAGATGGTGATCAGATTATAAGAAAATTGCATTTATGGAGCTTCTGAATGACCACATCCAATTATTGGCAAACCATTTGATACACTATCAACAGACTATAGCCATGAAATATCCCAACATTCCTTGAGCTTTCTTGAGTTATGTGTTATCTAATCCACATTACATAAACTGGGACCCCGAGTTTCTTCTTGGTGTCTAAGACATGTGGACCTGTTTCCAGAAGCCACGAATTTAGGAGCAGCAGGTTTCCTACCCCAGGGAGATTCTCACCTTTTGTATTTTTTACCACTTTAGGTAAGTGTTGGCGTTTCATCAGCACCGGGAATGGGTCTTGGCCGTTATTTCGCTTATGCACTTCCCTGATTTCCACTGTGTTGTCGGTGTCCGATAGTAGTGAATGATCACCGTTTGCTTCTCTCCAAACATATTGTCCATGTCGTCCCATACAGAAAAGAAGCGCAGAACCTGTAGAGAGAGCCAATGAGTTATATTTTGGTGTTATTGCCTGGTTGGTTTAGAAGGACTTATGTGAGAAGACAAGACTGTAGCAAGCAATCACTTTATCTACAGGTTAAAGCAGTAGCATCAAGTGTATATAACCACTAAGGGTGCTTTTCTCTTGGACTTAAGGTGGGTACACAAGTGAAGCTACAGGTTGGATTATAAGACCAGTGACTCACCTTTTGGTCCATCGTGAGGAACTGTTTGAGCTTATCGAAGTCAGAAGGGGTGACAAAGGTGCGATCAGGTTGCCTCCTCATTTCTGTATATGGGTCTGTAGGGATGCCCTCTGGCGGGTTCAGCTCAATGCCCTCACTCTCCAAAAATTCCTGCCCATGCCAAACAAGAAAATCTTGTTCATCACCAGTATGTTTCATGCAGTTCTTCACTTTTGTTCTTCAACTAGTAAAGCCCCCTTATGGAATTATAGTTAGAATGTATAGTCCAGTATGGACTTTCTTCTTGGCCTTCAACCCAACTTTGAGCTGGGCATCCCCACTTAGACCAACCTCCTTTTGATTTGGGAACCTTTGCCTTTACATCTTCCCCTTTTGAGCGCAGTCTGAAAGCCAGTTCGGGGGAGATTTGGGGTGAGTGCTTATTTGTACCCTGGGTACCCCTGGAACTATAGCAGGGTGACTGTTACCCCAATGTTTCTCTATATCTGTAGAACACGGTGTGAGCGCACAACCTCGCCTTCCCTTTTCAGTGGCCTGGTGCACAATCCTCTGGGGAGACGGCACTCCCACGATTTCCAATGTAAAGCAGAACAAGGAGAGATCGGCACACAGGAACAATTGCAACATGGGGTAAACCCCTAGGTGTTTATTGTGTCATAGTTTGCACAACGTTTCGGGGGCACGCCCCTTCGTCAGGTGACCTGACGAAGGGGCGTGCCCCCGAAACGTTGTGCAAACTATGACACAATAAACACCTAGGGGTTTACCCCATGTTGCAATTGTTCCTGTGTGCCGATCTCTCCTTGTTCTGCTCTCTATATCTGTAACCTTGTTATGAGCTAAGGGGGCCCAGCCTGAAGGTCAGTTAGGGGAAGATTTGGGGTGAGTGTTTATTTGTGCCCTGGGTACCCCTGGAACTATAGTAGGGTGACCGTTACCCCAATGTTTCTATATATCTGTAACCTTGTTATGAGCTAAGGGGGCGCAGCCTGAAGGTTGGTTATGAAATAGACGTTGTTGTGACCAATGGTTGGCCCTTCAGTGGGGGCTTGAAGTGGTTCCTCACTACCAGGGAACTTATCACTTCTTACCATTATTATTACTTACCTTTTTATCAAAGGCCACATAGGAAGGGATGAAATCGTATGGTGGAGCCATAGGTAAGTGTTGGTCTTGAAAAGGACTGTCTGTTATAGAAATCAATATCAAATGTTTGCCCCTTGGGGGAGACACAGGGACTTACAATGTGGTCCCTGTAGATATTTCCGGGAAGGAATGGCAGCCCATGTCTGGTGCCCAGTTAATAGGGGGGAGCACCCCTCAAACTTTCTGCTTAAACGAGTCCCTACTGGTGTCTTGGGTGGGCTCTCTACCCCTTCTCTCTACCTTTCTGTTAGGTGTGGGACTGTCCCACCTTCTCTGTACCCCTACAGGCTGTCTGTCTCTTCTCCCTCACTGACTGTCTCTTTCCACACAGCTTCCAGTCTCTAGGTTACATATAGCAGCCAGTCTACATGGTGTCAGTAAACGGTCTCTAACTTCTCCCACTCAGTGCTGAAGATCAGCTGCAACTGCCTGCACTCAACTGCCAGTGTCTGCTCTCAGCTCTCTCTGTATTGCACTCATTTATACACTGGGAAATTTGCACCTGGGCAGTAACCCATGGCAACCAATCAGATTTGCTTTACTGTTCCCTACTTGCAACTGATCACTGATTGGTTGCTATGGGTGCAAATTTGGCCAGTGTTTATAAATGAATGATATATATATATCTCACGCCACCCCCACAATGTGCCACTTTATTTTAAATGGAAACTCAGCTCCACAGGGTTTGATGGTGAGTTCTTAAAGTCAAGCAGCTGATTTATACTACTGGTTGGTGTTGGAGCTTCAGGCTGTTCCTGTTAAACCAGCACAGAAGGGGAATATTCCTTCTTGGATGATTTTATGGACAGTGATGCTGGTTTGTTGCCTCTTCTGATTTAACACAGGTTGATGTACTGGACTTCCCAGGCAACTAAATTGCCCCCTGTGATTCCCAATAATTATCCCAGGTTGAACTCAAATAAAACCCAGGCTATCTAGTTTAAAACTGGAGAGGTTACAACCTAAGGGGGGACAATTTCCACAATGTCCATCTGTCTGTAGGGGGATAATTGTTTGCCCTCTCACTAGTTCGGGCTGGGTCTGTTAGAGAGTCTCCAGGTAAAGACATGCCCTTGGGCAAGAAGGAGTCCCTTATAGACCAGGTTGTGTCCTGTGGCTTCTCTTGTCCATAAAAGGGAAGGGTTGCCATGGTTCTGTCTGGACTTCTCTTGCTGGAAGGGATGGAAGGTGGTGAAATCCAGGGTCAGAAGGCCTCGCAGGAGAAGATCTGGTCAGTAGGCCTAGATAATGTGAAAGCCTTTATTACTCTGTTTATTCACATGTTGTCATTGCAGTAATAGACAGCACCAATCATCGATTTGTTATCTTTAAAAAGCCTTTATTGGGACATCGGCTCTGACCCCAAACACCCGGCAACGTTTCAGACCTTCCACGGTCTTTTCTCAAGCCACTCAGACAGCACCTGTGCTCTGTTTTTTATACAATGTATCACAGTGACCCCTAGTGACATTTTCCATAATTACAATGTTTCACATTATAGATCGCCATAATTGTGTCAAGTTATATAAATCACAAAACATGTATCTCTGTACCTCTGTGTAAAAAGTCCAATGTTCCTTAAAGTGTCCAGTGTTTTAGATGTGCAAAAGTTATGCTGTAAAAAACGGGAACATAAAAAAATTACCCCTTCAATAAAATACATATTAAAAGACATTTTTTTCATTATTATTAAAAACAATTCAGCGATATATTTTACTCAAATCATATTCCCTATTTAGGCCATGGGGAGCCATCGTTTCCAATTGTCTGATCCATCTTGCTTCCTTCTTTAATAGCATCTTTATTCTATCTCCTCCCCTTCGCATTTTCGGTACACTATCTACTATTTGATACTTTAATTGTTGTACCCCATGGCCTGCAGTTAGGAAATGATTTGCGACTGCTTGGTCACTTTTTTTAGTATTTATTGCGGACTTGTGCTCTCTAATGCGTTCCTTTGCACTTCTGGTAGTCTGTCCAACGTAGGATAACCCACAGGGGCACTTGATCACATATATTACATGAGTGCTCTCACAGGTATAAAAGCCATTAATTTTGATTGCTGTACCTTTCCTTGGATGGTACAGTATATCACCTTTCAGGCAATTTGAGCAGCAGTTGCAGTTAAGACATGGGTATGTCCCATTCTTTCTCGGCCGCAACAATCGCTCCTGGGTACCACTCCCCCCTATATCTGCTCTAACTGCCATTGATCCGATTGTTTTTGATTTTTTATATGATATAAGTGGAACATTTTTAAAAAAATCAATTTCAGATAAGCCCTCTTTGAGTAGTGGCCAATGTTTCCTAATTGCTTTCTCTACGTAGGTGCTCACAGTACTGTATCTTGATACAAAAGGGATTCTCTTAGTGTTACTTTTTTTGCTTTTCTTTATGTTTTGCTGAACCTCATCGCGTTGTTGCTCCAATAATCCCTTGGGGTATCCCCGTTGTATAAATTTGGTTTGCATTTCACTCAGCCGAGTTTCTAATGCACTGTCATCGGATACTATTCTTTTAACTCTCGTAAATTGTGATTTTGGTACTGATTTTTTAATTTGCATCGGATGAAATGATTTATAATGCAATAGAGTATTTTTATCTGTTGGCTTTATATACAGATCCGATGACAGTGCATTATCCTTTCGACTGATCAACGTATCCAGAAAGGAGACCTGGTGCCCATCAGTGTGTACTGTAAATCTTAGGTTTGTGCTGGTACAGTTAATTTGCTCGTGGAATTTTGAGAGGGTCCCTGGTGGCCCTGTCCATATTATAAAAATATCGTCGATAAATCTGTACCAGCACAAACAATGCGCTATGTATAGATCATTTGTATATACAAAGGTCTCCTCAAATGCGTTCATGTAAATGTTAGCATATGAAGGGGCCACATTGGACCCCATCGCGGTTCCCCGTATCTGCAAGTAGAATTGATCTTTGAATAAGAAAAAGTTATTATATAAGACCAGTTTTAAACATGTCAAGACCAAGTTTTTTTGTGACCCATCGAGGGACTCATCTCGGCCCAGCTCGACGCAGACCGCCTCCACACCCCCATCATGTGGGATGGAGGTGCAACACTTTGCTAGGTGTAAATTTGCCTGGACAACGCTAATTCACGAAGAACCGAAGTTGCGCACAGGGTACCGAACGCTGGTGAAATTACGCCAGCGAAATTATGCTCAGCAGTTCGAAGTTACGCTTTGCCTGGTCTGAGGTGGCAAAGGCAAGTCTGGCGATAGAGGTAACGGTCAGTAAAATCAAAAATGTAGTGAATTTGCGTAGTAACGCTCTTTCGCCAAACCGAAAATTTGCCTGGCATTAGAGTGCGAAGTTGCGCCAGAGTCTATCTTCTTGGCGAAATTAGGCCAGCTACCGTTAGTAAATCGGCGAAGTGCCGAAATGACGTCACACTGGCGAATTTTCGCCAGCGTTAGCCACTTCGCCCTTTAGTAAATTTCCCCCATGACCTCTCCTAAACCCTGTCCTCCTAGGTCTCGGCCTTTTTGGCCTTTCCAATGCTACAATGAGGGTCGACCTTAGAGACAATGTAGCACACGCACTGCTGGGTGTTGCACAAGTGTCAAATCATGTGTGTGTCTGTGTGCATTGTGTGTGAGTTTTTGTTGCTGGAAGTGTTTTTTTTACAGATCAGATTCTAATCCATTGTTGAGGAGATCACACCCTGGGATGGGCCGTACTGCCTGGAGGAGCCTTCAGTCATATTTAGCTTGACGTTTTTTTGTTCTCTGGGTTGATTCTGCCACCCACAAACACTATAAATAATCTGCAGTAGAGAAGGGAACCTGGCAGCCCCACCCTTGTTGTGATGGACTCTTCCAGCAGTGAGCACATTGAGGGTTGTCTCACACAATAAAAATGCTGCTTTCAGAAGCTCTTGGTCGTTCCACTGTGCAGGGAGGGGAATTCTACCTCCTGGGTTCCACTGGCATACCCCATAATATGCATAGGGCCACTGTCACTCAGTATTATTAATAGCGCAATGTGTTTTCCTCTTGGTCTGATCCAACAGCTTCTGTGAATGTGTCTTATGGGGAGCAAAGGGTATTCTCTGACCCCCTCTAGGCTGCCATGAGTAACCATGAGGTTCCATACTAACAGGACCCTATCTATAGGGGGCTGTCTGGTCACCTGGGCTCCCTGTGATGTGGCCCTGCAAAAAAACTCCACCTACACCAGGCAAAACTCCACCTACATTCTACCCACCCCCACACAAGCCCCAGGCTTTTGTGCCCCATGAATCTCCCCCGACTGGGCTCTTGACTGCCCCATGATCTCCACTTGCTCCTCCTTTTTCTGGTGTCCCTGCCCACTAGTGTTGACATGAGGTAGGGTGATCTGATTGGTCAAGGAACGCGAGGTCAGCCTAAGTCAGCCACAAAGGAGGCCTGGAAAAAAAACAGGAATACCAAGGAGGAGCCTGGATCTAGTTCCCAGCAGAATTGGGACACAACTACAGCCTATAAAGGACCTCATTGAAGTTAATACAGAGAGAGAGATGCACAGGCTACACTGACTGCTGAACCAAATCCAAACCCTAACTGCCTGGAGCTTGAAAGGCACATTTTGAAATGGAAGTGAAATAAACAAGAGGAATACACAAATTAGCTTTCATCTCTTTTTATTTGGCCACCACTTTTTAAGCTCCCAGGTTGGCATCATGCCTGGCATTGGCTGCAGTGTTCCTATAGTGATTGCACATCAGGAGCAATAACTGGCTGTTATATAAAATACAGAACAAGGATAACATCTACAAACAAGGCTGGTTATAGACAGAGCAGAAGAGGGAATCTGCCCTGGGACCCTAGTTGCAAAAGGGGTCCTTTGCTTAGAGTTCACCACTTATTTCCCACCTGTGGCCCTCATCTACACCAGGCATTTAAGTGGCTGGAGCTACTTCAACCAGAAATAATGACCAACATTCCCGCTTGTCATAGAAGCCAACTGAAGGGCTGCATGCTGGTCTTGGTTCTCTCAGTGTTGCAGACTAATACTAGTAGGAAAGTTAAAAACATTCATCAGTAAGTAGCTTTTTTAACTCAATAGCTGGACATCCTGAATTTCTAGCCTACACTAAAGCTGGCCATTTATAAACAACGCCAGGTTGTAGGGCAAACTAAGCCAATCCAACTGTTTGGCCCAGAATTTCAACTGTTTGGCCCCTGAGCCAAACAGTTGGATCAGTTTATTTTGCCCCTCAACCTGGAGATAATAAAAGCCCACAGAGATGAGCAGATGATGCATTGGGTAGATATTTTGGCTCACCACCTGGTGGTAATAAGAGTCTATACAGATCAGGATATGATGCATCAATTATTGGCCAGATATTTTGGCCCACCATCTGGAAATAAAAAAGAGCCCATACAGATCAGAAGCTGAAGCCCCTGGGTCGAATTGTTGGATCAGCTAATTTTGCCCCTCAACCTGGAGATAATAAGAGCCAATAGAGATCAAGAGTTGATGCATCAGTCATTGGGTAGATATTTTGGCTCCCCATCTAGTGGTAATAAGAATCTGTACAGATCAGGATATGATGCATCAATCATTGGCCAGATATTTTGGCCCACCATCTGGAGATAATAAGAGCCCATTCAGATAAAAAGAGGATATCCTTGGTTCAAACCGTTGGATCATCTTATTTCGGTCCACCGCCTGGAGATAATAAAAGGCCATAAAGATCAGGAGATGATGCATCAGTCATTGGGCAGATATTTTGGCCCACCACCTGATTGAAATAAGAGTCTTTACAGATCACCATATGACGCATCAATCATTGGCAACATATTTTGGCCCACCAGATGGAGGTAATAATATCTATACAGATCAGGAGATGATACATTAGTCATTGGCCAGATTATGGATGGGCAGGCTGCATATGGGTCCTATGCAAGGGCCTACAAGCAGCTACCTTGGGCCTGGTGTGGCAACTAATGTCAACCCATGTATGGCCAGCTTAACTCCAGCTCTGTCTATAAAGGTCAACACTTAAGGCAAGTAAGTAGGTATAAGGAAAATGGTAGTAATCAAGTACAGTAGTAAATATTAATGACATATCCCTGTTGGACACAACACAGAGTACTCGGTTTGGTTTCTCAGGAAGCTAAACCTGGTTTTATATATATATATATATATATATATATATATATATATATATATATATATATATATTGTAATATCAATAATCAATACAGATATTTAGTATACATTATAAATACAATACACAGTACCAATATAAGAGGCTTTTAGTTGTGTTCACTGGGGTTTGAGCACCTACTGTAACCCTTTTCATCTGTGCGTACTTGAATAGAACCAACCTGCAGCCAATCAAAACACGGGAACATTCACGAGGCTAGAGGAAGCCGCCAATGAGAGCATGGGAATGTTCAAGATTCATGTTAGCCATCTGAGCAATCAGCAACTCCATCTATAAAAGCACCTTCTGCAGGGAAGTTCATCATTCAAACGTATTTCTCTCGTCATATATGTAAAAAAAGTTAAATTTTTTTGTAATTAAAACAAGTAAAAATCCTTGTTTTATGTAGCAAATGGTAATAACATATTGTTAATGAGACTGGAACGGACATTTGATGCTTTTTCTGGATCTCTTAAAGAACATTAATCATTTCCAGGTTAAAGAGATATTACATCATATTTCATAGGCGTCAGAACTAGGGGGACCATGGACCACCCTAGAGTTTCTCATTAAAGAACTGGTCTCATTAGATCTAGGAGTTGAATTCCTTCTGAAGGTTCCCAGATACCTCAACCATCTCAAAGCTCAGTATCAAGATGCACCAAAGAGAACTAGAGTCAAGCATACTAAAAACATACCCCTTCAAGTATAAAAAGAAATTCGGGTGGTCGGCACCCAGTAAGTATTTGTTACAGACAGTTTTGAAAACAAAAAGTTACTACTTAACCAGCGGCAAACCAAAAGAAAGGGACGGGGGCTAAAAACCCCTTTGCCTTCAAAATGTGTAGGTTTTCTCATAGCCCTGGTCTTATTGAGATCCTTTCCTATGTAAGGTTGACGTTCAGTAGCACAGGGGTGATGCAATATTTGGTTCAAAAATTGCCCCAGCTCTAGTTACCCCATAATAACCCATTGGATATTTGCTTTAATACAGCAGACCACTAGATTCTACCATCTGTTGGTGAACTGAACATTACAAAAATGTAGATAAACAGTTGCTGATCCCTAAAAGTGGCCCTATGTGCCCCAATTTGGTTTGAGCGGGTAGGTAGGTAGACCCACCTTTAAATGGAAAGTCAAGTTTTCTAGGACTCCTAATTCTTTGCCCTTGAATAACACAAATAATCACACCTTAGTGCAGGGGTCCCCAACCTTTCTCACCCGTGAGCAACAATCAGATGTAAAAAGAGTTGGGGAGCAACATAAGCAGAAAAATGTTTTTGGGTGGTGCCAAATAAGGGTTGTATTTGGCTATTGGTAGCCCCTGTGTGGACTGGCAGACTACAGGAGGTTCTGTTTGGCAGTACACCTGTTTTTTATGCAGCCAAAACTTGCCTCCAAGCCCAGAATTTAAAAATAAGCACCTGCTTTGAGACCACTGGGAGAAACATCCAAGGGGTTGAGGAGCAACATGTTACTCAAGAGCTACTGGTTGGGGATCACTGCCTTAGTAAGTGCCCTTCAACAATTGAACTTTACTGGATACATCAAGTTTCCTACAAATGGGACAACGGGCGATGCTCTCTAACATGACCACTGACAGTGTTGTCCCATATCTATGTGAACTTTTGATAGTAATAACACTTAGTAGCAACATTCCTATATCCCCCCCAAAAAGAACCAAATATACAAATGGGTACAGTAGGCCTTGAGGAACATCTCTCTGTACATGAGGATTCTATGCTTGGTGTGTCCAACACCCTTAATAATATAAACCGTATTTTTTTTAAAAAAAAAAAAAAGAATTGGACCCTAAATAAAACTTAGTGGGCCAAGGACCAGCCGTTGACCCAACGTATAACCTCTCGGTCTTATTTTTAAAAATACATTGGGCTATAAAAGAGACTTGACCTTCCTATTCTAAAGCCAACGGGTCTTATTGTTGTGTTGATAAGAGCTTCCAATTAAATGATTTGGGTCAAGCAGTCCTTAATAAAGTCCCTCCTTACAGTTCTTTCCTGGCCAACTTGTCCTTGATTCTTCTCCGTGCATAAACGGCAGTGAAAGCGCTGCAAAATATGAGCAAGAAGAACGAGGCACAATTCACCAAGGTGTCGATGGAACTGTATCTGGCAGAAAAAAGCTCATTCCTGGTCTGGTAATCTATAAAAAGTGCCTCCAACTGGGAGAGGGTGCAGAGGCCAAGGAACACGTGGAAAATCTGGTGGCCGTGACCTATGAAATCACAGGAACCTGGGAAATATTTTTCTGGGACAGGGCATGAAAAGAAATAGGCTCCGATGATGAAGAATATAAATTGCAGAGAGTGGAACCAGATGGCCTTGTCTGTGCAGCCTTCTATTTGACAGGTAACTATCCGGTGGACAACGGGGCTTATGTCCAAGATGTACGCTAGACCAGCTGGGACAACCTGTAATATTTTCCTCATCACCGGATAGGGCCTTTTATAACAGTATTTAGCATAGCAGCAACCGACACAAGACAGCCAACCTAAGAAAGCAGCTCCTGGTAAGAAGAAGTACCAGGCCTCGTCATACCAAGCTTGGTTGGAACTGTAGTAGTAGTGAGCCAAAGCACTGCCATATTGGTAAGTGCTTACTCCTACATAATCCATGAAGTAGAAGGTGTAATGATCCAGCTCTGACTTGGACTGGAGCAGATGAGCCAGGGTGCTGCACATGAGATAGGTGAGTGAGGCTAGCACGTATAAATATAAAGGGAAAGATATGATATTCAGAGAAAGAAAGCCGGCCTCCACAAAGGCAACCACCCGAAGAACCACAGCCAGGGCCACCAAGAGATGTGTCCACACGTTGATGGACTCGTTGTGCTTCTGAAATAGACTAAAGAAGTAATACTTCCAGTCTTGGTCCATCGGTCGATATCCTGTCTGGATATAGGGTTCCCGGAAGAGACGGGGCACATCTGAATCCTTAACGGTCAAGGGCATCTTGGTGGTGCTGCCTTCTAGGAACCTTGGAAGGCGGCGCAGCTGCTGGACGCTGATGGAGAGGGTGCTGATACATTCAAGGATTGCGGTAGTCATGGTAGTAGGGAGGTCTGAGGAACCCGTAGATACAATCAACCTGAGGGAGAAGAAACAAAAAATACAGAGATTCATTAGTATGGGAGCTGTAAGGGACACGATCAACTACAAGTCCAACATTCCTTCTGAAAAGGTCAACGTTAAAGTGATGCTGTCATGGGAAAACATGTTTTTTTTCCAAAACACATCAGTTAATAGTGCTGCTCCAGCAGAATTCTGCACTGAAATCCTTTTCTCAAAAGAGCAAACAGATTTTTTTATATTTAATTTTGCAATCTGATATGGGGCTAGACATATTGTCAGTTTCCCAGCTGCCCCCAGTGCTAGATCAGCACTATTGACTGATGTGTTTTGAAAAAAACATTTATTCCCATGACAGTATCCCTTTAAATAAATGTCTGCTCACTGTAATAACATTTTGGGAGGAATAAGTGGCAATGAGGAATCACTGGGGATGGCAAATAAAGACAAGTAGACAATTATACTATTTCTTCTCTTTAATCAGTTTAAAGGCTTCAATTTCAGACCAGATGTCTCCACCCCCCCCCCCGCTACCTACAGAAGCCAATCGGCCGAACGTTTATGAGAAACATCACTGTGTCCAATGTCTGCTACCTTTCAAAATCCTTCTAAAATCCTGGGATTTATGGCCATTGCAAGAGGTTCCCATTGAGCACCATAGTAAAGGGTTAGTTCACCTTTAAATTAACTTTAGGGGGTTAATTATTAAAGTCCGAATACCAAAAACTTGAAAAATTAGAAGGTTTTTTTTACTATAAAATTGGAATTTTAAGTGGGAAAAATTTTTCAGGTGGAAAATCAGAAAAAAATTGTACGATTCGATTTTTTCTGCACATGAAATTTTCGGGAAAATGTACTGATAAATACGGGGAATAAAACAAGTGCGGATTTGGTCGTTTTCATAAAATACTCAGATATTTTCGCCTAGTTCACCTTTAAGTTAACTTTTTTAAATACCAAAAAAGTGAAAAATTAGAGATTTTTTTTTTAATATCAAATCCGAATTTTAAGTGGGAAAAAACCTCGAATTTTTCAGGATTTATTATACCCGAGGATGGAAAAATCCGAAAATTTGGCATCTCAGACCTGCCAAGGTTGTATAAAAGTCAATGGGACAAGTCCTGAAGATATTCTGATCTGCGCTGGGTTTTGTACAATAATCCGAAGATTTTCTAGTTTTCGGGCAAAAATCCAAAAGAATTTTGAGTTTTGAGGTGGAAAATCCAAAAAAATTTGTATGATTCGATTTTTTCTGCACATGAAATTTTCGGGAAAATATATATCGATAAATATAAAACCGATATATTTTCCAAAAAAAAACCAAACAATTTTTCAAAGTCCTCCAATTGACTCCAAATAGGTTCTAGGAGGTCCCCCGTCGGCTAAAACAGCAATTCGGCAGGTTTTAGATGGCGAATGTTCGAAGTCGAATTTTTAAAGAGACAGTACATGATAAATTTCGATACTTGAATTTTCGAATTTTTAGCAAATTCAAATTGAATTTAGACTATTCCCTAGTCGAAGTACACAAAAATGAGCTCAAAATTCAAATTTTTCATAATTGTCCATGTGCAAGTTACGCCTCGGATGCTACCATTATATTAATGTATGGGGGTCTCTCACAGATATGGGACTTTATGTTACGTATTTTATGAAATTCAATTTGGGTTTTATTTGAATGAGTCCAGGTAAGTGGATTCTATTCATCACAGGGGGCTCCTAATGTTATTATGGGGCCCGACCAGTGAAAATGACATTTCTTACGATTTCCCCACTGGAAGCTTTGGCTGACCATCTCCACTCACACTCACACTCACGCCTAAAATCCTCTAAAATGAATGTTTAGCAAATGTGGCCGCTCAATCCACCTACTGTACGTCAGTGGGACAGACTCAAAGCTTTATATATAAACGTATTTTTAGAACAAAAGGGACAAGCTGCAAACAAAGGTGTCTGTGACTGAGACGGCGAATCATTTACAGTAAGGGGTACATTATACCTTATAATACATGAGTGATACTCAGAATTCCCTGTATAACTCAGCCTGCAGCCTTGTGCCTTTATATGGTCACAGAACAACCCCTCAGTGACTTCTAATATCCTTATCATTTACAGTAGGGGGTACATTATCCCTTATAATACATGAGTGATACTCAGAGTTCCTTGTATAACTCAGCCTGCAGCCTTGTGCCTTTATATGGTCACAGAACAACCCCTCAGTGACTTCTAATATCCTTATCATTTACAGTAGGGGGTACATTATCCCTTATAATACATGAGTGATACTCAGAGTTCCTTGTATAACTCAGCCTGCAGCCTTGTGCCTTTATATGGTCACAGAACAACCCCTCAGTGACTTCTAATATCCTTATCATTTACAGTAGGGGGTACATTATACCTTATAATACATGAGTGATACTCAGAATTCCCTGTATAACTCAGCCTGCAGCCTTGTGCCTTTATATGGTCACAGAACAACCCCTCAGTGACTTCTAATATCCTTATCATTTACAGTAGGGGGTACATTATCCCTTATAATACATGAGTGATACTCAGAGTTCCCTGTATAACTCAGCCTGCAGCCTTGTGCCTTTATATGGTCACAGAACAACCCCTCAGTGACTTCTAATATCCTTATTATTTACAGTAGGGGGTACATTATCCCTTATAATACATGAGTGATACTCAGAGTTCCCTGTATAACTCAGCCTGTAGCCTTGTGTCTTTATATGGTCACAGAACAACCCCTCAGTGACTTCTAATATCCTTATCATTTACAGTAGGGGGTACATTATCCCTTATAATACATGAGTGATACTCAGAGTTCCCTGTATAACTCAGCCTGCAGCCTTTTGCCTTTATATGGTAACAGAACAACCCCTCAGTGACTTCTAATATCCTTATCATTTACAGTAGGGGGTACATTATCTCTTATAATACAGGAGTGATTCTCAGAGTTCCCTGTATAACTCAGCCTGCAGCCTTGTGCCTTTATATGGTCACAGAACAACCCCTCAGTGACTTCTAATATCCTTATCATTTACAGTAGGGGGTACATTATCCCTTATAATACATGAGTGATACTCAGAGTTCCCTGTATAACTCAGCCTGCAGCCTTGTGCCTTTATATGGTCACAGAACAACCAACCCCTCAGTGACTTCTAATATCCTTATCATTTACAGTAGGGGGTACATTATCCCTTATAATACATGAGTGATACTCAGAGTTCCCTGTATAACTCAGCCTGTAGCCTTGTGTCTTTATATGGTCACAGAACAACCCCTCAGTGACTTCTAATATCCTTATCATTTACAGTAGGGGGTACATTATCCCTTATAATACATGAGTGATACACAGAGTTCCCTGTATAACTCAGACTCTGCACTTTCCATACAGACCTTGGACTTTTCCATATATATCTGTTCTGACTCAAAAGAACAGTAAATATAATAACATCAGTCAATAATGAGGAAGTTTTATATTCATTTATGGGTCGAGGATCCTTTAGAATCACAGTTTACTGTTTCTACCCCATAAAAAATGGAATGTTTTGGGTGCTGGTTTATTGTTGCTACAGGGAAGCCTGCCTATAGCAACCTATTATCAAGCTAAAGGGACGTACTAGTTGTTTAGTAGCTGTGTTAGTAAATAAGCATGATACAAATCCTTTAATTAAGGCCATTTCCTATTAAATATTTATAGGTCTAGTAACCCATAGCAACAATCAGCAGGTAGAATTACGTTACCTGCCTCTGAGACTGGGGCCCTTCTCTGTGTCTCTCCGGAGTGAAGTGAGGAAGGTTTCAGTAACTAAACCCTATGAACCGGCTCAACCACTAAACATTCGGTTACACACCTCTCCCTATCACTGGGGCTGTCACTAGGCAGGGCCCCGTGCAGAGTCCATAGCAACGAATGAAACATGACAGTATTTACCTGTCTGCTGAAATATGTCAGGAAAATAACTTCTACAGTCATTATTTGGAAAACAGCAGTGCAGAGGAGACAGACATACTACAGCCTAACCCTCACTAGGGGTGAGCAGCAGTGTAGAGGAGACAGACATTCCACAGCCTAACAATGACTAGGGGTGAGCAGCAGTGCAGAGGAGACAGACATACCACAGCCTAACAATGACTAGGGGTGAGCAGCAGTGCAGAGGAGACAGACATTCCACAGCCTAACAATGACTAGGGGTGAGCAGCAGTGCAGAGGAGACAGACATACCACAGCCTAACATTCACTAGGGGTGAGCAGCAGTGCAGAGGAGACAGACATACCACAGCCTAACATTCACTAGGGGTGAGCAGCAGTGCAGAGGAGACAGACATTCCACAGTCTAACAATCACTAGGGGTGAGCAGCAGTGCAGAGGAGACAGACATACCACAGCCTAACATTCACTAGGGGTGAGCAGCAGTGCAGAGGAGACAGACATACCACAGCCTAACATTCACTAGGGGTGAGCAGCAGTGCAGAGGAGACAGACATACCACAGCCTAACATTCACTAGGGGTGAGCAGCAGTGCAGAGGAGACAGACATTCCGCAGCCTAACATTCACTAGGGGTGAGCAGCAGTGCAGAGGAGACAGACATACCACAGCCTAACAATGACTAGGGGTGAGCAGCAGTGCAGAGGAGACAGATATACCACAGCCTAACATTCACTAGGGGTGAGCAGCAGTGCAGAGGAGACAGACATTCCACAGTCTAACAATCACTAGGGGTGAGCAGCAGTGCAGAGGAGACAGACATACCACAGCCTAACATTCACTAGGGGTGAGCAGCAGTGCAGAGGAGACAGACATACCACAGCCTAACATTCACTAGGGGTGAGCAGCAGTGCAGAGGAGACAGACATTCCGCAGCCTAACATTCACTAGGGGTGAGCAGCAGTGCAGAGGAGACAGACATACCACAGCCTAACATTCACTAGGGGTGAGCAGCAGTGCAGAGGAGACAGACATACCACAGCCTAACCCTCACTAGGGGTGAGCAGCAGTGCAGAGGAGACATACTGCAGCCTAAAACTTAGAATTGAATTCTCTTTCAGTTAAAAGTTTTTTAAAAAAAGTTTTTTCGGGGCGCAGTTCCCCTTTAAGGTGTTTCCACATTTTGTTTAAACTTTACTGAGCTGTTACTTTATGAAGTGGAACAAGTATGTGACGCTTGCTGATTGGCTGCCATAAAACGTAACCTGAGGCCATTGCCTGATGAGACAAGAATGAACTCTTATTATTATTACCCAAAATACCTGCTGTAAAGGGTAACCTGCCCCCTGCAACTGTTATATCAAACTACAACTCCCAACACGTCGGCATTACTGCCCATTATGGTTCAAGAACAGTGGGAAGCTGTGGGTTTCCAAAAACTGGGCCAGGGCAGGAGAATGATGTGAATGACGGAATGTTGGGAGGGATAATCAGGGCTGAATTCAGTAATGTTGTCTCCTCCTACAGGAATGGCACAAATTATACTCAGGATCTGGGGTTTTGCAGATCAGGGATATTCCTGTAATTTGGATCTTCATTCTAAAAATTATTCAAACATTAATTAAACCCAATAGGATTGTTTTGCCTCCAATAAGGATTAATTATACAGGTATGGGACCTCTTGTCCAGAATGCTCGGGACCTGGGGTTTTCCGGATAACAGATCTTTCTTTAAGTTGGATCTTCATACCTTAAGTCTACTAGAAAATCATGTAAACATTAAATAAACCCAATAGGCTGTTTTTGCTTCCAATAAGGATTAATTATATCTTAGTTGGGACCAAGTACAAGTTACTGTTTTATTATTGCAGAGAAAAAGGAAAACATTTTTCAACATTTGAATAAAATGAAGTTTATGGGTGACAGCCTTTTCTGGATGGGTTTCTAATGGGTTTGCAGATAAGGGATCCCATACGGGGTTAGCAGAGCCCTCCTCCCCAAGGGGGCCCAATTATAAGCTCAGTTAGGCGGGCTCCTTGTGCAGTGGGCCCTGCCAACAAATAGGGTCCCAATAAAATAAAATTCCCCATGGCCACACCTCTGGGCCCCCCCGACCTTGGTCCATTTTACCAAAATCCCTGCCTGGGAGATGTCCCAATCCTGCCCTACCCACATTGTGGCCCTCAATTCACATTTGTGTCTTTGTGGCCCTCAAATATGGAATATTCGTTAGTAAATCTGCCTCAATGTGTTGCATTTACATCCCTATCCCCATCAGTTCACTTAATGACCCTCCCTGCAGGTATGTGCATGTAGTAACATAATGCACCATAATCTCCCCTTGGTTCCTTTGCTCCCCCACATCATTTTTGGGAAAAAAAGGCCATGTTCCTAAACATATTGAAATTCCTATTTGGTGCCCCATTGGGCGCTTTATACTTCCAGGGCCCCAGCAGTTGTACTATACATGTATAGTGATGGGGGAATAAATTCGTCCTGGCAGGAATTCGCTGCGAATTTCCACATTTTGACGCTGGCGAATAAATTCGCAAATCTCCTGTTAATTTACGATTTTCAAGATTTTTTCGTGAAACGTTCCAATTGCTCGATTTTTTCGTGAAAACTTTCGAACTGCTAGATTTTTTGTGAAAACTTTTTTTTCTTGAAAACTTTTGAATTTCATGATTTTTTTTGTGAACGTTTCTATTTCATAATATTTGGTGAATTTTCCGCCGTTTTCACGAATTTTGCGGTTAAATTTGCGTATTCTTAGGCGAAGCAAAATGGGAGAAATTCTCCCATCACTTTCACGAATTTTGGGTTAATTTGTGAATTTTTCGCCGAAGCAAACGGGAGAAATTCTCCCATCACTATGTATGACCTATAAGGGCTCCAGTACCTGTGACTGTTACACAATCCATGGGTGGGGGGAGTATGTTTCTTTTAGAGAATGCAAGTGATCTCCCTATAGGAGGAGGCAAAGTAACTGCCATACTGAATGAGTAGTAACTGCTGGAGTAAGGCTTCTGCATTGATGCCGGAGAAATTCCACATCACATTCCTTCTACCCCTTATCTTATCAGTAAAGCAAATGCCGCACCTTTTGCTGACTAACTTTTGGGTTTCGTATGCTCAGGCTAGGGGATTTATCATTCCAAAATCACAGCTTGTTCAAACAAATGTATTTTCAGACACATTGGGGTCTAGTAACCCACGGCAACCAGTCACATGCTAGTTAAAGGAAAACTCTCCACTAATAGAATGGGACCACAATGGGGTCCTGCCCCTAATCCACCTGGGCCATTATGCATCATCCACAGCCTTTCCCATCCCCCACAAGCGCAGCCCCCCAGTGACTGATGAATTGCACTTTTCACTAGTGATGGGCGAAATTCGCGAAACGGCGAAAAATTCGCGAAACGGCGCCGGCGTCTTGTTTTTGACGCCGGCGCCCGTTTTTGACGCCGGCGCTCGTTTTTGCATTTTTCCCGCGAATTTTCGCGGGCGTTTCGCGAATTTATTCGCCTGCCGCGAAGCGCGCAAATTCGCTGCGAATTCGCGCCTGGCGAATAAATTCGCCCATCACTACTTTTCACCTCTTGGGGTCCTCTTCCACTTTCAAAAGGCATGTTCAACTTGCCAGAATAGAAGGAAAAGATTCCAAGTTAATTCTAAAAGGGTTATTGAACCAGTCCCTGGATCAGCCCTGGATATTAATATAAGTAACCGTGCCATTTTACTCTTACTAAAAGGCCTCAAACCCTTTCTTAAAAGTATCTAATTAGTGATGGGCGACTTTGTCCTGTTTGGCTATACCAAAAAATTAGGGGATTTCCAGCAAAATTCGCAAAACGCAAATTTTGATGCCTGCGTTAAAGTCAATGGGCGTCCGAATAATGTTGATGCTCGACGGTATTGACGCGAGCGTCATTTCCGACGCACGTCTTACATTTTTTGACGCCAGCGAATTTTCACAGCAATTTTGCAAATGTATTCGCCGGCGGCAAAACACCGAAATTTGCCCATCACTATATCTGCAACTTCACTGCACTAATTGTCAAAAATACCAGTGAAATAGTCTGGCACACGTAGTTCTAGGATGCTGTATATGTGTCGGGTACTGTGTCAATCTCATTGAGCTAAGCCGTCAGTACTACTACAATGTGAATTTTGTATCGCTGGTTCCCCTACTGTAGTTACCAAGGAATAGAAAGCATTAAGCGCATTTGCTTAAGTGAAAAGGATGCAATATAAACAATACAGAAATTTAAGTTTCAAACCTCTACCCTATAAATTATAATTGTGTAAAAATAGTAAATGGTATGGCTCCAAATTAACAGATTGGGGCTATGTTATTAGCGTCTTCCCTATGTAACAGGTGGAAAGCAGGGAGTGGATCTTGCCTTTAAGGGGTTAAGACATCACAGCCAGTGACTCCCATGGGAAACACGACTCCATTATTAAGGCAGTTGCCCCTGAGGGGTGTTAGTCCCCAAGGCTGTGTGCACAAACTGTTTACACTGAACTTGAACCTTTCTTCTCTTCTGCTTATTTATCCACAATAAACTGCAAGACTATACCCGCATCCCCCACTGATCTGGTCTAGCCCGTTAACTTAACTTTAGCACTGGCTCATTGGCTAAAATGTGCCCCTGAGCAGTCACCCATGGGTTATTAGCAGATCAGGTGGGGGAGGGGTTCACAGTTTTTTTCCATTTGCTTATTTTCAACACTGAAGTGGTCCAGCCCCCCTTGTCCCCAGACCCCCTGCGACCGTGGGGTTATGCTACTGGCGACAGACATATGTTATCATCATCACTATATCAGTCATCTGGTCATAGGTACAACAATGTCTAGGGCAGCAAATAAACGTTCACCCCAAATCTTCCTCCAAGTGACATTGAAGGGATACTGTCATGGGCAAAAAATTTTTTCTTTTCAAAACACATCAGTTAATAGTGCTGCTCCAGCAGAATTCTGCACTGAAATCTGTTTCTCAAAAGATCAAACAGATTTTTTTTATACTTCATTTTAAATTCTGACATTGGGCTAGACATATTTTCAGTTTCCCAGCTGCCCCCAGTCATGTGACTTGTGCACTGATAAACTTCAGTCACTCTTTACTGCTGTACTGCAAGTTTCAGTGACATCAGAATGGGCAGGTAGCAGGTAGCAGGTAACAGATAGCAGCTCCCTAATACAAGATAACAGCTGGCTGGTGGATCTAAGAACAGCACTCTAAAATCCAGGTCCCACTGAGACACATTCAATTACATTGAGTAGGAGAAACAACAGCCTGCCAGAAAGCAGTTCCATCCTAAAGTGCTGGCTCTTTCTGAAATCACATGACCAGACAAAATGAGCTGAGATGCACCTACACACCAATATTACAACTAAATACACTTGTTGGGTTAGGAATGACATTTTATATTGTACAGTCAATTATTTGCAGTGTAAACAGTGTTATTTAGAAATAAAAACTACATCATAAAAATCCTGACAGAATCCCTGTAAAGTTGGGCGATAGAGTAGTCTTTCCAAATCTCTCATCAGACAAGGCCTCCCAGGAAGGCTCTGGGCCCCTCTAGGGTGGGTCTCTGCTCTAATACTCTAATAATTAGTTTGGCCATTTGATCTTATTATAATAGTATTACCTCTAGTATTACAAACACACACAGTTTTACAAATACACAGTATCCTTGGCCTGACCTATTGAATTAGTTCTGAGCAGTTTGGTAGAATAAATAAAACCAGGACACGGACCCCCTTCCATCTGATAATTGCCCTGTATAAATAGATCAATGCCTTCAATTCCTTCTATACAAAGCGGCTCTCTAACACACAGACACATCATGTCCCTTATCCACTGTTTATATTTATCATATACTCAGAAGCTAAAATACCAAATGTAATAAGTGGTTCTGTGGGAGAAATTGCTGAAGTGGAACCTGTAATCACATGGAGTCAATGGAAAAGTCTGCTAGCGCACCGGGGAACCGGAAGAATTAATTATAGGTCTCGCTGCAGGGGAATGTAAAAGGGCCTGTCAGTAGGGCTAATGGCACAACTTCATTAGATAAAATCAGTGATTTCTCTAAGCCAGGGAATTGCCAGCCTTTAACTCTCTCAGGCACACGCTGAACTGCAAATACCAGCATCAGCCAACCAATGATTTCCTTCCCCATTGCAATGTAGCCTTTCTGAGCATATGGGAAGGCAGAATAAAAATATCATTTACGGGTTGCTAAAAATAGCACATGCAATTTTAGCAATATTAAAGATACTATAAGATACCATATTTATATATCCTTGGGCTAACAGTCACCCTGCTATAGTTCCAGGGGTACCCAGGGCACAAATAAACACTCACCCCAAATCTCTCCCTAACTGACCTTCAGACTGGGCCCCCTTAGCTCATAACAAGGTTACAGATATATAGAAACATTGGGGTAACAGTCACCCTGCTATAGTTCCAGGGGTACCCAGGGTACAAATAAGCACTCACCCCAAATCTCCCCCTAACTGGCCTGCAGACTGGGCCCCCTTAGCTCATAACAAGGTTACAGATATATAGAAACATTGGGGTAACAGTCACCCTGCTATAGTTCCAGGGGTACCCAGGGTACAAATAAGCACTCACCCCAAATCTCTCCCTAACTGACCTTCAGACTGGGCCCCCTTAGCTCATAACAAGGTTACAGATATATAGAAACATTGGGGTGTCACCCTGCTATAGTTCCAGGGGTACCCAGGGTACAAATAAGCACTCACCCCAAATCTCCCCCTAACTGGCCTTCAGACTGGGCCCCCTTAGCTCATAACAAGGTTACAGATATATAGAAACATTGGGGTAACAGTCACCCTGCTATAGTTCCAGGGGTACCCAGGGTACAAATAATCACTCACCCCAAATCTCCCCCTAACTGACCTTCAGACTGGGCCCCCTTAGCTCATAACAAGGTTACAGATATATAGAAACATTGGGGTGTCACCCTGCTATAGTTCCAGGGGTACCCAGGGTACAAATAATCACTAACCCCAAATCTCCCCCTAACTGGCCTTCAGGCTGGACCCCCTTAGCTCATAACAAGGTTACAGATATATAGAAACATTGGGGTGTCACCCTGCTATAGTTCCAGGGGTACCCAGGGTACAAATAATCACTAACCCCAAATCTCCCCCTAACTGGCCTTCAGGCTGGACCCCCTTAGCTCATAACGAGGTTACAGATATATAGAAACATTGGGGTAACAGTCACCCTGCTATAGTTCCAGGGGTACCCAGGGCACAAATAAGCACTCACCCCAAATCTCCCCCTAACTGACCTTCAGACTGGGCCCCCTTAGCTCATAACAAGGTTACAGATATATAGAAACATTGGGGTGTCACCCTGCTATAGTTCCAGGGGTACCCAGGGCACAAATAAACACTCACCCCAAATCTCCCCCTAACTGACCTTTAAAGAGAAAAGCTTGTAAACTTGAAAATACACAAATGTCTTTCTCCCCCCGCTGATATGGTTTAGGTTTTTTCATCCAATTGAGAGAAGAGAAATAGTGATCTCTTTGTGTGTGGAACAAGCAGTTCTTGTGCTGGTCGGAAACAGAACCGGTGCCTGGGCAACAAGATGATGTCAGTTTTACATTTTACAGGGGGACAAAGGGTTTTGTGCGAGAACAATCACCGTGGATACAACGGTGCAAAGGGGCACTACTCCTGTAGTATCAGCGCTACACTCCTCCGATCTCTGTCCTACACCAGTGACACTGCTCTTTGCTTTTGTGCTGTGCAATCTCCTTTCACAGAGGATTTTACCAGATGGCGAAGACTCCACGTTAAAGGGAAACTCCACCCAAAAACAGTTTTTTTGCCTAATGAAAGAAAATGTCATTCTAAGCAGCTTTCCAATGTACATTCACTGCATATTCTCACTGGTTATAAAGTATTGTACAAATATAATTGTTATTAAATGCAGTGCTGGTGGCCATTACGCTACTCCTGGCTCTGACTTTTTAAACAATGTTGCAAAAGTCAGATCGTTCACAGTAAGGCAAGTCTGTCACTCAGATACATTGTTTCTAAAGTCACCAGGACACAATTCCATATACACAATGAACTAAAATGTGTAATGAAAATTGAAGTAGGAAGTTTGTTACAATGTAGAATTACAATTCTTCATTTTCATGAAGTTCCCCTTCAAATAACTCAGTTTAAAGGAGAAGTTGTCAAATTGAACTTAAAATGAACTTTTACTGTTATGTAGTCAGTGGCACCTTCTCCTTTTGTCTGCAGCTCTCTAGTTTTAAGCTTAGACTCCTATTTGGGGGTCACTGAATCTTTGTGACCTAACAACAACAACAACACTTAGAAAATGAGGCAGGAATAAGCCTTTTGAATCATTTTTTTAACTATTAATGTGGACCTGTCACCCAGACATAAAAAGCTGTAAAATAAATGCCCTTTTCAATTTAAACATTTTTTACAAATTATTTTTTTATTTGAGCATTTATAGCTGTTGTAAACTCATTTAAAAATCTCAGCTGTCAATCAAATATTGCCTGCCCCTCCTCTATGCCTGAGGCATAGAGGCGGGGCAGGCAACTACTTTCACTATCCAATCAGCACTTACTAGATGTCACTGTTCTCCCCACATTCCTTCTGTTCTCTTCACCATTTAATTGTGTAGCCAGGACATGGGGATGGACATCAGGTCCCCCATTCTGGTGCAAAGACAAGATTCTGAGATGATACAAGACTTGTCTTAATAACAGTGTCCACAAAATGGCTGCTGCCTGCTTTTATAATTATTAATTTACAGATGGCAGGAAACAAGATTCAAAAATTTTTTACAGTGTAATTAAAGTTCATTTTGCTTGACTAACGTGATAAAATAGGATTTATAATTATTTTTTTGGGTGTCAGGTCCCCTTTAAAAATTGAGCAATTACAGTTGGACTGGCTAAGTACTCATGGTATCGACATTGGCTTCTAGTGATTTCTCCAATATATAGTATAAGGACACACCTCACCACAATAAATTATAGATAACAGACGCACTAGAGAGAATGGGGGACACAGCTCATGGTTGTCATCTACAACTCACAAAGATTGACCTTGTTGAGGTTTGAGGATTGAGTCAAGTTTGAGGAATACGTTGTGGTGGGTTGAACATCCAACAAGGTGTATTTACATGTTCTAGTTTCAGGTGCCATAGAGGCAACTTTTGGATTTGTTTGGAGTTGAAATGAGGCAACTGGTCATTAGATCTGATGGACTTTCCTCACTTACACGATGAAGGGTGAAAAGTACACACCAGCCTTGAACGTCTATCCTACGGAATGGCCTGGTTTGGCCCTGCTAGGAGCAGCAAAGTTCTTTAAAATTATATTCCGACTCTCTCTTTAGCAAAGGAGATAGGCAGCACCACGGCTCCACTATGGAAAAAAAATAATTTCCCACTCCCACACATTGTGCTCTGGGGTTGACATGGGCACAATATACAGGAAAGAGTCAGAGCCACAATAAAGAAATGGAATAAAATTCTATGTGACTCAGATCTGCGAGTAAATGTTTAATGGGCAACACCCTTATTTACAATCGTGGCCAAAAAACATGAATGAGAGGGAGAAGGGGACTTGCCAGCTCATATTCTCTACAAAGTGCTGCAAAATCTGCAAGTATTTTTGTGAATTGTGCCCAGCGCTTCCAAGAAAAGCTCATATAGGAATCCACTATTTTAGGATTCAGGCGAATCCTGGATCTTTTGCAAAAGATTCATCAAACTAGAGAACCAAATCCAACCCAGAATTTGCATATTTAATATTTAAATTAAATTATTTGAATTAGGGAAAATGAGGGTGAAAGAGAATTTTACATTTTTTGTGTGACGAAAAGTCACGCGATTTTTTGGATTCAGATGGGCCAAGCCCAGCACTTGGATTAGGCTGAAACTCAATCCTGCTGAAAAAGGAGGAATCTTGGACTAATCCCGAACCGAATCCTGGATTCAGTGTATCCCTAATTTCAAGAACCAGAAGGAAAGACAAATTCATCAATCTGCGGGTCCTCTCTATAGCAATGTTTACTTCTTTTTTCTGATCACGCCTACTTCCGATGATGTCACTTCCGGTTTACAATGACAGCACTTCCGGTTCTACTCCCCTTTTTCCTGATCACGCCTACTTCTGATGAGGTCACTTCCGGCTTACAATGACAGCACTTCCGGTTTTACTACTTTCCCCCCCGATCACGCCTACTTCCAATGATGTCACTTCCGGGTTACAATGATTACAAGATTATATCATTATTGAATGAAAAACTAATAATTGGATGCAGAGCTCTGCACCAAAATGCCCTTCTGGTGACAAAGGTCCATTTTTATTCAATTGTATTGTTGACCGGAGACATTATGTCCATCACTGCGGTCCTGAATGCCCATATCCTCGCTCCATGGTAATCTTTTGCAGCATCTAATTCTTCTAGGTCACCATTTCTCTACAAGTCTCATAACAATAAAATGAATTATTTACTCAAATACAAGAGTGTGGAGTGTGTTTTTAGGCTTGTTGAGCCGGTGATGTAATTGATTGGAAAGGCACTTGAATGCCTTGACCTTGCTATCATCCAGCATTACTGCACAAAACAAACAGTTATTACGCTCATTTAATCAGAGCTTGTTGGCTCGCTTCGGAGAAGAGGCAGGGAAGGGAGGAGATGAAGCAAATTCATCTTTCTGAAAACAAATCTGGTTGTTCACTCAAGCGGAAAAAATTCAAACTGCTCACGCACACCCAGCAAAATACTAACCCTGGTGCTCGGGGAAAAGGGCTTCGGCAACCCCACAACAATATGAAGAAAGAATTCACCGGCACACAGGTATTGCTGGCAGGGTGAAAACCCTTGCTTTAAAGTTTAATAGTGCGACATGCATCGTTTCGGGGACAACCCCTTTATCAAGCATACTGAAACAGAATGCACGGAGCAATTTAAAGCATAGGTTAGTGACGTAACAATTACATATGTGTGCATATAATTAACATAATGAATTAACATAATGAATTACCATCACAAAGAAAAATTTTTTTCAAAAAAAAGAAAACGACAAGAAAAAATTAACAAGAAAAAATTAAACACCCAAAAAAATATTCAAAAAAATATTATTTATAGTAAAGTGTCCCAATAATCGATATCCAAAAATTGTTTAGGAAAAATCCCTAAAAAATTTTTTTTTTAGGTATAACATTATGATACCTGTAATCCCATTCTCTAATGTGTTGTGTTCTTCTTTTGTAGATAACAATTACAGCCGGATTATATGCCAGGGACAGCTTCCCATATGTAGGGTAAGATAGTTATTTTGTTTCTTTAAGTGTCAAGTAATAAAATTAGCTAAAAAATGTTACATACTTGCTTTCAACTCTGCTGCTCCCTTCTAGTTTAACTGGATACTATGTTTTTAATCTTTGTATATTTTGTAATACATTCATGTTTTACTATGTAAGAATAATTGGTTTTTAATCAAGGATTTGAAATAATATCTGCAATTATTTTTCTATTTTTTAGGGATTTTTCCTAAACAATTTTTGGATATCGATTATTGGGACACTTTACTATAAATAATATTTTTTTGAATATTTTTTTGGGTGTTTAATTTTTTCTTTTTAATTTTTTCTTGTTAATTTTTTCTTGTCGTTTTCTTTTTTTGAAAATTTTTTTTCTTTGTGATGGTAATTCATTATGTTAATTCATTATGTTAATTATATGCACACATATGTAATTGTTACGTCACTAACCTATGCTTTAAATTGCTCCGTGCATTCTGTTTCAGTATGCTTGATAAAGGGGTTGTCCCCGAAACGTTGCATGTCGCACTATTAAACTTTAAAGCAAGGGTTTTCACCCTGCCAGCAATACCTGTGTGCCGGTGAATTCTTTCTTCATATTGTTCACTCAAGCGGCCCACGTAACCAGAGACCACATCATCCAAAGTGATCATTTGCAGCCAGATTGAATGATCAATAGGAAGGATAAATATACAGATCAGAACTCATATAAAACATACTGTACAGTTTTGCTGTGTTGATTGGGTCTTCTAGACCGCACCAGAGAATCTGAACATTGGGCCCATTCATACAGCAATTAGATAAAGTTTGTTTCATATGAAAAAGTTAATCAAGTGGGAAAAAGTGGCTGTGCAAAAAATTGGGTACCCTTGTAATTTTGCTAATTTGAATGCATGTAACTGCTCAATTCTGATTACTGGCAACACCAAATTGGTTGGATTAGCTCGTTAAGCCTTGAACTTCATAGGCAGGTGTGTCCAATCATGAGAAAATGCAAGTTGTGCTTCTGTTTGACTCTCCTCTGAAGAGTGACAGCATGGGATCCTCAAAGCAACTCTCAAAAGATCTGAAAACAAAGATTGTTCAGTATCATGGTTTAGGGGAAGGCTACAAAAAGTTATCTCAGAGGTTTAAACTGTCAGTTTCAACTGTAAGGAATGTAATCAGAAAATGGAAGGTCACAGGCACAGTTGGAAGGCACAGGTCTGGAAGGCCAAATATTGTAAAACCCAGGTCTGGAATATACAGGAGCAGCATATGCAGAGGATTGTGAGAATGGTTACAGACAACCCAATAGAGTGAATGCAAGTGTAAATGGGTATAAAGATGCCTATTCAAAAAGGCAAGCATGCTTAAGGGTTTCTTTCATGATTTTTTTGGTGTAGGTTTTATTTCTAAAAATTCACTCTATCATATAAAATGTTATTCCAAACCCAAGTGTATTTTGTTAGTTGTAATATTGGTGTGTAGGTGCATCTCAGGTCATTTTGTCTGGTAATCTGCTTTCAGAAAGAGCCAGAGCTGCATTATGGAACTGCTTTTTGATAGGTTATCGTTTCTACTACTCAATGTAACTGAAGGAGTTGCAGTGGGACATGGATTTTTACTATTGAATGCTGTTGTTATATCTATAAGGGAGCTGTTATCTGGTTACCTTCCCATTGTTCTGCTGAAGGGCTGCTGGGGGGGGGGGAGGGAGGGATTAAAATCACTCCAACTTGCAGTTAGGGTTGCCACCTTTTCTGGAAAAAAATACCGGCCTTCCTATATATTAATCTTTTTTCCCTATTAGTAACATTGGGGTCAACCATCATTTTTACCGGCCAGGCCAGGTGGCAACCCTACTTGCAGTACAGCAGTAAAAAGTGACTGAAGTTTATCAGAGCACAAGTCACATAACTGGGGGCATGTGGGAAACTGACGATATGTCTAGCCCCATGATAGATTGATAGATTTTAAAATTAAAAATAAAAAAATCTATTTGCACTTTTGAAAAAGGGTTTTCAGTGCAGAATTCTGCGGGAACAGCACTATAATAATGCGTTTTGAAAAAAACATGTTTTTAAATGACAGTATCCCTTAAGTTCTGTAGTTAAAGACAGACAATTGTGCTGGATAAACCAAAAAGAAATGTTATGTTGGACTCTATAGTAGTGCATATTACTGATGGCCATGGAAAAGTTGTGCAGGAGACAGAAGAGTAATAAACATAGTTCCTTTGGGATTTACTAATATGAATGACCAGAACCATTCTGGGTCTCCCATGCTTGTGCTTAGCTTACATACAGCACTGGGAGCAGATAGTACAGCAGATACAGGCAGGGTTAGTTGTAAATCTAGCTGTTCAATATGTTTGCCAGTGCTCGGCATAGCTTGGTACAGTACATACGGGTTGCTAGGATTTAATATAAATAAAACATAATGTTCTGTGTAGAAAGGAGCTGAGATGCAGAACGCAGCAAATATTTAACTAATAATCGTCCAGATGACCCTTTGGTTGCCTTCTGCCTCTAGATATCTACAATGGAGGCCATGCTTGATGCTATTATAGTTGGAATAGCTGGACGGGATTAGCACATTGATCTCTTTACAAAAGTTACCTGGGATTCATTCTTATGAAACTGTTTCTATGTACAGAATTTGCTTCATTGCCACGTTGCAGTCTACGGCATGTACAGTGGGTACATCAGTGAGAACAATTAGATGTCAGTCATTCTTAGGGCACTCTAGTGGACCAGTGAGCTGTTTGGGTCGAATGGGTGGACCAACCTGTATTTTTTTGTGCTTAGACACGCTAATCAATTCAACACATAGCTTCATCCATAAGTCAACCCGTTGCTCACCATGTGCCGTAAAATCTAAAATCATAAACCTAGGAAGTGAGATTCTAGCTATCTGTATAACAGAGCATTCTGTCCTAGTGAATGCACAGATCCTATCGGATCCCCATTGTAAGCAGCAGTCCTGTCCTGCTTTATGGCAGCTGAGATTCTAGCTATCTGTATAACAGAACATTCTGTCCCAGTGGCTGCACAGATCCTATCTGATCCCCATTGTAAGCAGCAGTCCTGTCCTGCTTTATGGCAGCTGAGATTCTAGCTATCTGTATAACAGAACATTCTGTCCCAGTGGCTGCACAGATCTAATCTGATCCCCATTGTAAGCAGCAGTCCTGTCCTGCTTTATGGCAGCTGAGATTCTAGCTATCTGTATAACAGAACATTCTGTCCCAGTGACCTAATTCCAGACAGTAATGCAGCAATTTATCCTGTGCCAAGTGCACTGAAATAACATTACAGAATAGTCGCAGGCAGTGTGTAGGGGCACAGGGGGAAATTACATACAACTTTTAGCTCTCATGAGATTCTAGGATTGTTATAAAAATCTTTCTTGCCAAGGAGTTCCCTAAGCCTAAATTCCCAGAAATGTTTACAAAATAACTGCTGAAGGCCAGAAAAGTGAAGTGCTGCTTGGTTGCCATGGATACGTGACAGTCGGTCCTTAGTAGTGAAAGTTGTGTAACACCAGCCGGCCAGAGACACACACACACTAAGGATTAGCCTTTGCTTTAATTTGCCTCAAATACAATCTCCCACAACCCCTTGCAGCTTCCTGTCAGTCTGGTGTTGCTATGGTGACAGAATAACACACAGAATGGTGACAGAATAACATATAGACGTGTGTACTCTTGCAGACCGTTCTGAGAACTATACAATATGCTGAGGAACTGTTTACTGGTTGCCATAAAGTGATAAATAGTTTTGTAACCAGTCATTATACACAAATAAACAAATAAACAAAGATATCCAGGAAAGGATCTGTGCAGATTCTATAGAGAAACAAAGTCCCAGTTCATGGCGGTAGCTGCCCTAGTGCCCAGCAAGGTTGCCTCATGCTATTCCTGCTTGTGCCGAGCTGATAATATACAATATCCCTTTACAAGAGGAAGTCTTGCACATTATCTGTTGCGCAAACTGAGTAACGGTGGTCTGGCAGATGTTGCTCAACCAGGAAAGCAGCCATCACATGAGTCATATCAACTGAATTTGTATTTGTACCTCTAGGACCCTGGCAAAGCCCACCTTTGGCTGCTGTCCAGGGCCCCCCTCCGGACCCCCGGCCACGCTGCCGATCATATGCACTTGTACGCAGGTGCGCACTGTGGGGCAGATTCACTAAAGGGCGAATAGTCGCCAGCGACCGCTTCACACACATCGCATCACTTCACCAGGCGCAAATTCGCTACCACTACACTAATTCACTAATATGCGTAGTTTCACCCTTGGGCGCAGAATGCTGGCGACTTTTCGCTAGCGTTACTTCGACAGTGCGAGCATTTCATAGCAAAGATGCGCTAGCGTTCATTTGTGCCTCCCGAAAATTCGTTAGTGATCTTGCGCTTAGGTCAATTTGCATACAGCGGGTAATTTAAAGTTGTATGGACGTCTTTATTATAAATGTTGGTGCAAACTCTTGAAGTTAACACTTTTTATTACACGAGTCCAGGGAACCTTAATAAAGACAAGAGAGTTCATATAATGCCCTACACATGAGCCCACTGTAAAATGAATGTTCCATATGTTATAAAATGTCTGGAGAAAACCGTACCGAAAAAAAGTCAGGACTTTGCCTGGCGATAGGGTCTGAAATCTGCCCCTATGTTTTTTGGGCGGTCAAGACAAGAAGGAACCGGCAAATTGAACGATCTGGGTGCGGATCTGGGCTGGCGGGGCCCACAAGAGCTGGGAGCCCACCGGGTTTTTTCTCAGTGTCCCGCTGGGCCAGTCCGACCCTGATTCTACCTCTCTATTAACTTTAAGAGGGTTATTTAATAAAAAAATGAAAAAAGCAGATGACAAAAAACTTTTTCGGATTTTTGTGCGAAAACCGATTTTCCTTGAAATCTGTGGAAAATCCCAAAATCAGGGGTGTAACTACAGAGAAAGCATATCTTGCGGTTGCAGGGGGACCAGGAGCTATAGGGGCCCCATGAGGCCCTAATTTGGATAAAAGGTGTGGTAGGGACAGATAGAGACAGCAAAGGCAAGACGGTAAGGTGGTTCACCTTCAGGTTAACCTTTAGAATTAAATAGCATGGCCACTTTTTCAACTGGTCTTCATTATTTATTTTTTATAGTTTTTGAAGTATATGCCTTCTTCTTCTGACTGTTTCCAGCTTTCAAAAGGGGGTCAGTGACCCCATCTTAAAAAATGCTCTGTAAGGCTACACATTTATTGTTATTGCTACTTTTTATTTTTTATCTGTCTATTCAGGCCCCTTCTATTCATATTCCAGTCTGTTATTCAAATCAGGGCATGGTTGCTATGGTCATTTGGACCCTAGCAACCAGATTGCTGAAACTGCAAATTGGAGAGCTGCTGATCATAAAAGCTAAATAACTCAAAATCCACAAATAATAGAAAATGAAAACTAATTGCAAATTGTCTCAGAATATCCCTCTCTACGTCATACTAAAAGTTAACTCAAAGGTGCACAACCCTTTAAAGGGAAAATAGAGATAGTAGGGCAAGATGTTGATACGAGAAAGAGCTGGCAGCAGTAAAGCAAGATATTGTCAGAAGGGCAAGATGGTGACACCAGGGCAAAACATACAACAGGACAACATTGGCAGAGTGGGGAAAGACAGAGACAGTAGGGGAAGATGGAGGCAGTAGGACAAAGCTGAGACAGTAGGACAACACAGAGACAGTAGGGGAAGATGGAGGCAGTAGGACAAAGCTGAGACAGTAGGACAACACAGAGAGTAGGGGAAGATGGAGACAGTAGGGCAACGCTGAGACTGTAGGACAACAATGAGAGTAGGGGAAGATAAAGACAGTAGGGCAAAGCTGAGATAGTAGGACAACACTTAGAGAGTAGGGGAAGATAAAGACAGTAGGGCAAAGCTGAGACAGTAGGACAACACTGAGGGAGTAGGGGAAGATAAAGACAGTAGGGCAACGCTGAGACAGTAGGACAACACTGAGGGAGTAGGGGAATATAGAGACAGTAGGGCAAAGCTGAGACAGTAGGACAACACTTAGAGAGTAGTGGAAAATGGAGACAGTAAGCCAAGACAAGATGGCGACAGACACCTCCATTACAAAAATACAGTTTACCCTCATGTTTCTGAGAATGTGAGTGTATTTGTTGCCAGTACACGCTATACATTCTATGGGGCTACTTACTCACTTTAAAATCCCTTACTGCCTTCTAATTATACAGAATACCCTTGGTCCCTCTGTAAAGTCTATATAGGGAATACACTCCCAGACTGAATCTATTGTAGGGCCATGTACTTATTTGTATAAATAAATCTTACAGACCCTAAGGCTTCTACTCTGTAAAGTAAACAAACCTGACAAGAACCCATCAACAGCCTCTTCTCTGGATTCTAAATTAAATTCTACTAATGTTCTTTTTCGTGAACTAGAGAAAATAAAACGACAATACATATTCCAGCTGAAGCCTTGACTGGCCTTTATACAGATCAGGGGATGCTAGAAGCCTTATTTAAAGGACAATGTTTGCTGACAGCTTGATGTGGCACTACATCTGTTATTCAAGTACTCCAGGATATGGTTAATGGTGACGTTTCTTAATTTTACATTAAGTGGTGCAGAAACTCTGTCCTGCTGTATTTACTAAAGGAGAAGCTTTATCAGAAAGGTCTATATAAATACACCAGTAAACAGAGTCTATCAAAAGAAACACCACATTTCTTTCCTTCTATTGTGTACTCATGGGCTTCTGTATCAGACTTCCTGTTTTCATCTTAAACCTCCAGGGCTAGGGCTTGAGCATGCTCAGTTTGTTCCTCCCTTCACTGCTGTAATCTGAGCTCAGAGCGAGCAGGGAGAGACTTCGGCAGGTGAAGTCACAGCAAGCAATTTATAAAAACTGGCCAAATTTGCACCTGGGCAAATACCCATGGCAGCCAATCAAATGTTTGCTTTTATTGTTCAACCTGCAGCTGGTTGAAAAGAAAGTCACTGATAGGTTGCTATGGGTTACTGCCCATGTGCAAATTTGACCAGTGTTTATAAATGAGCCCCAGTGTCTAGAGCTGTTTACTGAAGTATGGAATAGGATTCTAAAGAAAAAATATAGTGCTCTAGCTTGCACCGTTGTGGCTAATCTATTGGCAATAAACTGCCTTGGTCGTTTTCCTTCTCCTTTAAAGGATCACAAATCAGCAGGAACAGCCCACATTTGCTCAAAGCATTGAGAGAGAGAGACACCATAGAGCTTTTCTATCAATATAAAACACGCAGGTTGGTACTACTTTCTGTGCTATAATGATTGAGGGATATGTTTGTATGTATGAGTTCCTGTATATGGCGCCACATTATAAATTGAGGCATATTTTGTGTTTCAATCTCAAAAATGTATTTTAATTGCATTTCAGTCATTTACATTATAACATTGCCTGTAATCATTATGTACAAAGAAAAAAACATTTGGCTCAGTCCCCAAGGTATAAAATAAAGTTAACGGCTCACCCAATGCAGAGTGGGACCCAGGTGTAAAAACCCTTGGTCTATCGTTGCAGGGTGTAGCTTTAACCAGTATCTAGCATTCAAATTTTAAATATCCACGGCAATCTTGTATGGATGGAAACTCACCGAAGATGTTGGGTGGCCCGGGTGCAGTGCCCCGAACCCATAGCTGGGGGAGTGACTCAATGTAGATAGCGAAGAAGCACGCACTCCATGGGCCAGTCGATATGATAAAAAGTCTTTATTCAAAAAACAGTGAAAACAATGAAAGGTTTCATTGTTTTAGCTGTTTTTTGAATAAAGACTTTTTATCATATCGACTGGCCCATGGAGTGCGTGCTTCTTCACTATCTACATCTGTAATCATTATGGCTTCTTATATTTTCCTTTACTTGTTACCCAAAGCCTCAATGTGCATTTCCATTTCACAGTTTGTAACTAAAGTGATACCGGCATGTTTAAAAATACTTTATATCAGTGATACCCAACCAGTGGCTCCGAGCACCATGTTGCTCTCCAACTCTTTGCATGTTGCTTCCAGTGGCCTCAAAGCAGATGCATATTTTTCAATTTCTGGTTTGGATGAAAGCTTTAGTTGCATAAAAACCAGTTGTACTGCCAAACAGAGCCTTCTGTATGCTTCCACATAGGGGCTACCAATAGCCAATTATATCCCATATTTGGCACCACCGGAACTTTTTGCATGCTCCCCAACTTTTTTTTACATTTAAATGTGGCTCACAGTTAAAAAAGTTTGGGGATCCCTGCCTTATATTGTAACAAGCCTGGACTTAAAGCATTGTGGATGAAACAAATGGAGAACTGTGCCAATTATTGTACTGGTGTCCTCGTGCAAATGTCCAACTATACAGGCAGTTTTCATTTACATAAGAAATCAAAACTCCTAAGTGCCACCATCTTTTTATATTGTGTCTAAATCCCTCAATAAGCATAAGCTGCCTTGATTGTGTTTCTCTTATAGGGCTCTGATATACAGCTGAGAGAAGGGTAGAAATCAGAATGTAGGAGAGAAGGGTAGAAATCAGAATGTAGGAGAGAAGGGTAGAAATCAGAATGTAGGAGAGAAGAGTAGAAATGAGAATATGGGAGAGAAGGTTGGAAAGACTATGGGAGAGAGGTAGAAATCAGAATGTAGGAGAGAAGGGTAGAAATCAGAATGTAGGAGAGAAGGGTAGAAATCAGAATGTAGGAGAGAAGAGTAGAAATGAGAATGTGGGAGAGAAGGGTGGAAAGACTATGGGAGAGAGGTAGAAATCAGAATGTAGGAGAGAAGAGTAGAAATCAGAATGTAGCAGAGAAGGGTAGAAATCAGAATGTAGGAGAGAAGAGTAGAAATCAGAATGTAGGAGAGAAGAGTAGAAATCAGAATGTAGGAGAGAAGGGTAGAAATCAGAATGTGGGAGAGAAGGGTGGAAAGACTGTGGGAGAGATAGGCAGAAATTAGAATGTGGGAGAGAAGGGTGGAAATCAAACTTTGAGAAGGGTGGAAAGACTGTAGGAGAGAAGGGTAGAAATCAGATTGTAGGAGAGAAGGGTAGAAATCAGAATGTAGGAGTGTAGGATGGAAATCAGAATGTAGGAGAGAAGGGTGAAAATCAGACTGTGAGAAGGGTGGAAAGACTGTAGGAGAGAAGGGTAGAAATCAGAAAGGTAGGAGAGAAGGGTAGAAATCAGAATGTTGGAGAGAAGGGTGGAAATCAAACTGTGAGAAGGGTGGAAAGACTGTAGGAGAGAAGGGTAGAAATCAGAAAGGTAGGAGAGAAGGGTAGAAATCAGAATGTAGGAGTGTAGGATGGAAATCAGAATGTAGGAGAGAAGGGTGAAAATCAGACTGTGAGAAGGGTGGAAAGACTGTAGGAGAGAAGGGTAGAAATCAGATTGTAGGAGAGAAGGGTAGAAATCAGAAAGGTAGGAGAGAAGGGTGAAAATCAGACTGTGAGAAGGGTGGAAAGACTGTAGGAGAGAAGGGTAGAAATCAGAATGTAGGAGAGAAGGGTCGAAATCAGAAGAGCAACAAAGTGTAAGGGTAAAACCCCACAAGCTCTTTTGTAGGATGTGTCGGATTGACAAAACGCATCTGAAAAGTCTGATGTAGTTGCATGGGTCTAAATATAATAGGACTGATACAAAAATCTGATGCATAAACTACATGTACAATTTTGCATCCAGCACGACTGTCGGATGTTGAAAATACTTTTTTCTCATTAAAATATATTGACTGTCAGATGGAAACACAAAAACTCCATCCTACTTCATCTGATCCGACTTTGGTAGGAACTCCACGGTGCAGCTCGAGCCGACACATCGCAACGCATGCAAAGTGTCAGATGTTCTAAAGATACAGGTAGTGAAGGAGAAATCGCAGGTAAGAACTACTTATATTCAACTGTCGGATGAAAACGCAGCATGCAACGGCGGCACGAGCCACACCGTGGAGTTCCTACCAAAGTCGGATCAGATGAAGTAGGATGGAGTCTTTGTGTTCCCTTTACATTCTAGCCTAGGGGTGTCAGATTTTGCAGCATCCTACAAAATCTTGTGCTGTTGCATGGAGGATCAGATTAAATCTGACCCACAAAGTCTGATGAAAAGCATTCAAGGAGTTTTACCCTTAGGGTAGGACTACATGGACGTTTTCGGCTCGATCCGACGCACTGCAACAAAACGTCGGCGTCAAATCGATTGCGACGGAACTAAGGTAAGTGAACGCATTGTCGGATGGTGTCGCATCGCTGATCTGACGCAACACGACTGTCGGATGCAGACGTTGCCTGCTGCGTCTGCATCCAACAGTCGTGTCGAGTCGGATCAAGGCTGCGACTTCATCCGACATTTCCATTACTTACCTTATTTCCGGTGCATGTGGTCTGATGCCGGTGTTTTGTTGCAGCGCGTCGGATTGTGCCAAAAACATCCATGTAGTCCTACCCTTAGGTTGCATCTAGCATGACCCAGCTTTCCAGCATGCAGGTGGGTAGTGAGCAAGAATATACAGGGGTCCATTTACACAGTTCATAAGAGCGCACCCAAAGTGGGTAGCAGGTGCAGACCTCAGTGTCAGGGGGCACAAGCTCAGTGGTAAGTAGTGGGCCCCATTGCAGCCTGTATCTCTGCTGCTCCCAAACTTGCATGTCTGAATGAATCACAAGTTAAGGTCCCCATACACAAGCAGATATAAATTGCTGACAGATTAAGTTGACAGCTTATTGGGCAGTGTATGGGGGGCCTCTGACGGGCTTCCCTGACTGATATCTGGCTGAAAGTTGGCTAAAGGTGGCCATACACGGATAGATCCGCTCGTTTGGCGATGTCGCCAAACGAGCGGATCTCCCTCCGATATGCCCACCTTGAGGTGGGCAATATCGGGCTGATCCGATCGTGGGCCCTAGGGCCCAACGATCGATCCTAGCGTTCGCCAAACGGGCGGTCGGATCGCGGGACCGCATCAACGAACAGATGCGGCCGCGATCCGACGGGATTTTTAATCCCATCCGATCGAGATCTGGCCGACTTTCGGCCAGATCTCGATCGGGGAAGCCCGTCGGGGGCCCCCATACACGGGCCAATAAGCTGCCGACACGGTCTGTCAGCAGCTTTTATCGGCCCGTGTATGGCCACCTTAAATGTCGATCGGGCAGGGTCAACCATCCCGTCAGATCGAGGATTCCACCGGTCCTTAATCTGACCGCCCGTATTCTGCTCAGATCAGCCCGATATCGCCCACCTCAAGGTATGCGTATCAGCTCGATCCGCTCGTTTGGCGACCTCACTAATACAGTATATATATATATATATATATATATATATATATATTGGTGTTCACTGATCTGAACAGAAGTCTTATGTGACTGAACAGGAAAGGGAGATTTATGAATTGAAATGTATGGAGTTATTTAACACATTAAAACAGGTGCCTTCATTTAGGGTCAGGTTTCATGTGACACTATGTGACCTGACTGAATCCAGACTCTTGGACTATTTACAACCCACCCTAATTCATTGTATTATCTCTACAATTGATCTCTCTCTATCTGTAACTCCCTAATTTATTGCCCATGAACACATTTCACTGATCTAACAGAATATATGCTGTGCCTTTCCAGCTTTCATTTGTATTTTGCCTTACAAGGGGCCTTGGTGCTCCGAAAGCTTGCAATGTATTTTTATTGTTAGCCAATGTAGGTATCACTTTTACATTACTTTTTGTATTTGTTTGTTTTTTTATTGGTTATCTCTGATTCTAAAACCATATCTAGAACAGCAACAGAACAGAAAGTAAGTTGGCACAGTCATATGCGCACCATGAAATACACTCCCCCAGGCAGGCATTATAAAATGTTACACTAATCTTTTAAAGGAGAAGGAAAGTCGTCTTGCACTTTGGGGTGCCAAATATTAGGCACTCCCAAGTGATTGTATTTACTTAGCTGGGGTTATACCAGTGAGCACCGCAGAGAGATCCTCTTCTTTCTTCAAATTTCCCGGGGCAAACGTATGCGCATTAGAACGAAATAGACGACTTTTTAGTTAAAGTTTGGCTTTTACTCTCTATTGCACATGTGCAGCCGTGCAAAGAAAGAGTCAGACGGAAGAGGATCTCTCCACGGTGCTCACTGGTATAACTCCGGCCCGGTGCAGTTTTCTGCTGATAGGAGCCCAGGGTTTCAGGTAAGTCAATACAATCAGTAATAAAACCAAACATAATTAATACCTTGGGAATATGCTGTCAAGTCTGTTTGAGGGTTTTTAGATGATCTAGTGGTAACCGAATATTCAATTGTAGGCTTTCTTTTTGTGGTTTTGAGTGTTTAGGGACACTTTTGTGGCTTTTAAATAACTTCTACTTGTCTCCCTCAGCCACCTCCCAAGTCAGGCATTCACACCACATTCTGGTTTGTAAGACCACATCAGTGCAAAACTGCTTGGGAATCATGACACTAAAGAGTAAAAGTGCTCTTTTAATGCTCATGTTTACAGAACGTTAAAGGGTGGAGATATAGGGCACTTCCCTCACCATTTTCTTTTTGGAGAAAAAGCTGTCTTAAAAAATAATTATTGTCTGACTGGTCCTACAGCCTTGCTGTTTGGCCCTGTGTTTGGCTCCATAGGGCAGTGTCCCCATGTCCAGCATTTTTTAGATGCTCCATAAAGCTGGTACCATCCCACTGTCGATGATCTGACTAACACAGAGCATTAGTAATGCATTACATTGGAAAAGCAGCATTGTGTTCATGAGGGGCCAGAGGGGGGAGTCACACATACAAGCACCCCCTGGCAGACCCGGACTGGCAATCTTTGGGTTCTGGCAAATGCCAGAGGGGCTGCTGTAAAGCCCCATAGACAGTCACTATTTAGTGGGCTGGTGGAGGACTATTTGGGTCTCTGTGTACTTGGAATGCCAGGGCCTATTTTGACTCCAGACCTGCCCGCTGGTGAAGACTGGGAAAGAAGTGGTGCTTGAATAAGTACAAATGGATATGATTTTGCAGTCGTTAGTGCTCTTGCACTTTTCCCCCTGGTATTTCTAAATTGTCCCTTCTTCACCAAGTCGGACACCCCAGCATGACCCATGATCAGTACCAGCTGCACAATAACAGCCATTCAGTTGCCTATATTTCTTGTCTTCTATAAGCTCCATCTGCAATCGAACCTTTGCACTAAGCAAAAACTCACTATCAGTCCTCTTTATGGGGCAAATTGACCAACCTCCGAAAATTCGCCAGCAACGGCTTCGCTCACAGCGCAACACTTAGCCAGGTGTAGATTCGCCAGGACAACACCAATTCACTAAAATCCGAAGTTGCATCCAGGGCACCAAACACTGGTGAAGTTGCACTAGCGTTACTGCGCCAAGCAAAGCAAAGTTGCGATATCATTGGCTAATTTGCATACGGCGGGAAGTTAAAGTTGAATGGACGTATATGTTGCAACAAATAAATTACATTACACAAACCCGGGAAACTTTAATAAGGACAATAGAGTTGTTATATTGCCCTACACATGAGCCCAGTGTATAGTTTATGTGCCATATGTTAGGAAATGTAGGGGGGAAGCCGGTTACCCCCCCAAAAAAATTACGATCTTTTGCAGACTATCACCCTGAAAAAGGAAAAGTCGCCAGGTTTTTTGGAACTTAGAAAAATTTAAACTATTTTTTGAGGAAGTCCTATCTACTTTATTGCACTTCGCCTGGTCTGAGGTGGTGAAGGCAAGTCTGGCGCAAGAGGTAACGTTCAGTAAAATCCGCATCTTAGTAAATTTGCATAGTTACGTCCATTCGCCAGAGCGCAAATTCGCCAGGCGTGAAGAAGCGAAGTACCGCTAGAGTCTATCTCCTTCGTTAGCGAAGTTACGCCAGCGACCATTAGTAAATCGGCAAAGTACCGAAATGACGTCACGCTGGCGAATTTTTGCCTTTAGTAAATTTGCCCCTATATCTGATGCACAAGTCCTACACCAAAAATCACCTCAATTCTGTACTGAGCAATAACTCACCCTCAGTCCCGTATATACAGTATCTCCTACACAAGTTCTACACCGAAATGCAACTCAAGTTAGGTCCAAAGCAGTCTCCTAAATATCTTCTGCACAAGTCATACACCCAACAGCAACTCAAATGATGTACATCTGAACATTAAATCTCAATCCCCTAAATATTTCCTGCACCAGTCACATACCCCAGCTGCAACTGAGGTTCCACACCTTGTACCTATTTCCCAACTGCACAGGTGTCTGGTATAATAAAGTAATCATAAGAATGTCAGGCAACTGACAAGCTAAATCTCACACCCACTTAACAATTTTGGTGATACTAGTAAAGGACTTCACCAGGGCAAGTCAGTTATTGGGAGGCGGCTGTTGTACAGACCCAGGCTTTATAGATACACCAGAAAGCTCAATGAGAAGCTCCATTGTCAAAGAGGCTCTGCAGCAGCTCCCAGCAGTATCTCTACCCCATCTTGCTTGTTTTACTATGATTTCTTCCTCAGTGAGCAGCCGACGGAGGCAATTAAAGCCTAGACTAATGAACTCTAAATAACATGCATTGCTGAAGAGCAAAGAGGTTCAAGTTGTTGCCTCCTATCTCTGTACCATCCACATTGCAGGGTGTGAAAGTGAAATAAAAGTATTGTACCTTGCTTAGCGTGTCCCCTTTATCACTGGGCGAGATCCTCCTGGGGCTGCTTCTTCTTTAAAGTGCCGCTCACATTGCACAACGGGCTCGGAATATTCGGCCAGAGAGGGATCACAAACAGGGTGTGTTTATGAGAAGTGAGTGAGAGGAGATGGGAGGAGAGAACAAGCACAGAGGAGCCACATCAGTAGCACAAATACACAATACAGCTCTGCACATTATCCGCCTGACACCCACCCGGCCCACCGGCCACAACTCTCTCCGTGTATCACATCAGTATCAGGGATACAAACAAGCTGCAACTCTCTCCATGTATCACATGCGTATCAGGGAACTCTCTCCATGTATCACATCAGTATGAGGGATATACATAGGGTTGCCATCTGGCCGGTATTTTACTGGCCTGGCTGGTAAAAATGATGGTTGATCCCAATGTTATTAATAGAGAAAAATTATAAATATATTTTTTTTTCCGGAAAAGGTGGCAACCCTAGATATACACAGGCTGCAAATCTCTCCATGTATCATATCAGTATCAGGGAACTGTCTCCATGTTTCACGTCAGTATAAGAGATACACAAAAACTGCAATTCTCTCCATGTATCACATCAGTATCAGGGATCTCTCTCCCTGTTTCACAACTGTATCAGGGATACAAACAAGCTTACACTCTCTCCATGTATCACATCAGTATCAGAGACACACACAGACTGCAGTTCTCTCCATGTATCATATCAGTAGTTTACTGTCACAATACATTGATTTTAACAGTAATTTGCCTGATAACCACAGTGGGGTTCATAGGTGCCCAGAGGAAAATTTACTTTCTGGGCTCCCACCCAGTGTATGACTCCAGCGGGTAGCAGTGGATGCCAGCAGGAGTGGGATAGTGGGGGTGTGGGTAATTGGGCATTGACCCCGGTGGGTAGAGAGGAATGTTATTTTGCCAGTGGGGCCCTGAATGCACAATGGCTGAATGCACAATGGCAAACAGGTGGCACTTTATACCTGACACCCTCCCTACAATGGAAACAGCACTTCAGATGATCAGCGGCACAAATACGGAGAGGTTTGCCAGTCTGCTATATTTATATGACAGAACACGTGATGCTGGTTTAACACTTCTCATGTTTATTACTGAATTCAGTCCTGGGCAGAGGTTGTACAGGGTTATGATGAAAGTCAAGGATTAATATGGACATTTCTTAGCCAATGAGGCTGCTGTGTCATTATTTTTTATTATCATTATAGTCTGAGCTGGCCATATACATATAACCAGAAATAGTCAGGAAATTTGGCTGATTTTGACCATACTTCCTAAGTGCCTTGGCATTTACCCCAGGTCAGAGTGGATTTGGGAATGGCTATTGGATCATATCTAGATCTCATTTGCCAATGCACAAAACTGAGGGGTAATTGGTGGTATTTAGGAGCAGATATACTACAGGTATTCTACATAGGGTTACCACCTGGCCCGTACATTACCAGCCTGGCCAGTAAAAATGATGGTTGATCCCAATGTTATTAATAGGGAAAAAACCTAAATATATAGGAAGGCTGTATATTTTTCCAAAAAAGGTGGCAACCCTAATTCTGCACCATGAGTGCACAGCTTCTTCCTTGTACTCCGCTGCCTGATTTCAGGTGGTGTGGCAGTTTTATAGGGGGAGGTGGCTTACTGGAAAGTGGGCAGGGTTTGGGGCAGATTGGGCACTTATCTTTGTGAGCTGTCAGCAGGGTCTGCCTCAGAGCCCCCCTCCCTGCGCCTGTGCACGTTGTGTTCTCCGGGGCCGTGGCCCACCATGGCTACTGCCTCAGGGACCCTCTGCGCCGTCTGTGTGTGCATAATTCCGTGTGCACACCTGCACTAGGGTTGCCACCTTTTCTTAAAGTTTTTACCTGCTGGGGGGGCGGGAACAAAATGGGCATTCCGTGATGGAAAAAGAGGGCGGAGCCACATTGCGTGATGGCCAGAAGGCCGAAAAAACTTAAGTTTTAAGCAAATTGGGGGCGGGCCAAGGGCTTTTTTTAAGGGTATTACAAATTTACCGGCAACTACACTGTCGGTAAATTTGTAATACCGGCCCTGGCCTTGGCAGGTTTTTTAACGGCTAGGCCAGTAAAATACCGGCACACGCTGTGTTTTTCGGGCCAGCGGCAGAAGTGCAGGAGCGTATGGGTGCAGATCTTGGCTGACGGGACCCGCAAGAAGACCAGGCCCTGTATTAGTTAATCATGGCATCTGTTGGTGAAAGGGTTAATAAAGCACATTCAGTAGAGTTGCACAGGTAGGGAGCAACGTTCTGCACCCTGAGGCTTGATCCTCTGCAAGTGTAACAACTAGATTGTGTCGGCCCCCCCAAAATCCCAAACACTGCAGCTATATTTATACTTTGCACTTTGTAGATCTGAGTCCTCAGCAGCAATGGGGTTTCCTTGCCACCAGAACAACATATAAAGTAAATGTTACAGGAGTTAAATAAATGAGAAAGAGTTGGGCCTGGACATGCTGTGAGGTTGTTTGGTTCCCTTACAGACCAGCCCAAGTCCTCCTTTGCTGTACATTAGCCTGGTAACAATAATTCTTAAAGGAACAGTAACACCAAAAAAAAAAAAGTTTTTTTTAAAGGAAATATAGTTTATATAAACTATAGTAGTACTTATCTGTTATCTACTGTGTATCCTGTGCTTGAATGACTGCCCCATGGCTACACAGCAGCTTGTTTATATAAGCTATAGTAGTACTTATCTGTTATCTACTGTGTATCCTGTGCTTGAATGGCTGCCCCCATGGCTACACAGCAGCTTGTTTATATCAACTATAGTAGTACTTATCTGTTATCTACTGTGTATCCTATGCTTGAATGGCTGCCCCATGGCTACACAGCAGCTTGTTTATATAAACTATAGTAGTACTTATCTGTTATCTACTGTGTATCCTGTGCTTGAATGGCTGCCTCCATGGCTACACAGCAGCTTGTTTATATAAATTATAGTAGTACTTATCTGTTATCTACTGTGTATCCTGTGCTTGAATGGCTGCCTCCATGGCTACAGAGCAGCTTGTTTATATAAACTATAGTAGTACTTATCTGTTATCTACTGTGTATCCTGTGCTTGAATGGCTGCCCCCATGGCTACACAGCAGCTAGTTTATATAAACTATAGTAGTACTTATCTGTTATCTACTGTGTATCCTGTGCTTGAATGGCTGCCCCCATGGCTACACAGCAGCTTGTTTATATCAACTATAGTAGTACTTATCTGTTATCTACTGTGTATCCTGTGCTTGAATGGCCGCCCCCATGGCTACACAGCAGCTTGTTTATATTAACTATAATAGTCTTTCTGAAGCAAACACCTCATTTTACCAGTGCAGGGCAACACTACGTTATTTCATTACTTAAAAAAAAAACTTTTTTGATGTTACGGATCCTTTAACTTAAAACCGCTTTAATTTTTTGGTGTTACTGTTCCTTTAATAGCAACGTGAACACCAACAGTGAATACAGAAAACGGAGATAGGAAGGATGGGAGGAAATGTTTTTAATTAGGATGCCATAATTAGCTTCCTTTCTGGAGACAAGGATCATGGAGACACAGGGCTGTACAGGAATGCTTTTCACCCCTTCCCTTTATGAGCAGAAAGTATAAGATTATAGAGTAGAAAATATTCGCTGTATTCTGATGTGCAGTGAACAACAGGAGATGCAATATCTATTTTATATATATATATATATATATATATATATATATATATATATATATATATATATATATATATATATATATATATATATATATATATATATATATATATATATATAAAGACATTGTGTATAGACAATACAACAGTGTGTGACAATGGGACTTCACATGGAGCCTCGTCCCTTCCAGCCGTGTATATACATTACAGCCGGATAATAATCAAGAAAAGGTCTCCTTTCTCTTGACACTCCTAAAAAACACCCTATAGCTCAATATATGTATTAAAAATATGTTTTTTTTTTTTTACTTTTTACAAACAACAGATATTGCAACACTGAAAAACACACAATGGCAGTGAGCCAATCAGAAATAACCTGAAATCTGCTGTGAAGCGTCCTGATCAGATCAGATAATGGGGCCCTATACTAATTAGTTAACAGCCCCTTCCCCCAGGGAAACTGAGTTTTTGACTCTGGATGGAGGGCCCTGGCAACTAAAAAATAATGATCCCATATATAGCATGCTTTCTCATTCCCAGTGACCCTGATCCACCCAGGTTGCCCGTTTTCCTAAAGAACCAACTTTATGCGACTTTGTAAAATGAAGCAATTTGTATGCCATCCTGACGGGGATTCGCATTCTTGCCTGCAGGAAGGCATTTGGGGCGACTGATCTCCCCGTCTGCCACCACCCTAAATGTAAGAGCACACCTGGAGATTCGGGGGGAGACACATCGCCTCTTCTTTGGGGCAACTAATCTCCCCAGACTGCTTCCCCGTGTCGTCCATCTGATTCTGGGCAACTAAATCTCCCCGAATCTCCAGGTGTGCCCTTACCCTTATATCTACCAGGGAGCTGTTTTCTGGTTACCTTCCCATTGTTCTGCTGATGGACTGTGGGGAAAGGGGGGTGATATCACTCAGTGTCGGACTGGCCCACCAGGATACCAGGATAATTCCCGGTGGGCCAAGGTTTCAGTGGGCCCTTTTGCTCACCCAACTCTTTGCCTTTACAACAGCAATTGCCCCATTTCTATATGAGAATAAAGAAACAAAATAGAGGGAGATACTGATGATAATATTTGAGGAGAAGTGATTAAAAGAATAAAGAAAGTGAATGACAAGGAAGGAAAACTAGTTTGGAGAGTGGGCCTGCGGCCAATGGCTTTCTGATGGGCCAAGGCACCCCAGTAAAACACTGATATCACTCCAACTTGCAGTACAGCAGTAAAGAGTGACTGAAGTTTATCTGAGCACAAGTCCCATGACTGTGGGCACCTGGGAAACTGACATTATGTCTAGCCCCATGTCAGATTTCAAAAATTAAATATAAAAAAAATCAGTTTGCTCTTTTGAAAAATGAATTTCAGTGCAGAATTCTGCTGGAGTGGCACTCACTACTAAAAGGGGTTGTTCACCTTCAAACAACTAGTTGTTTTCAGATAGATCACCTGAAATAATGACTTTTTCCAATTAAATTCAATTTTCTATGTGTCACCGTTTTTCTAATATTTAAGAGTAAAGTCATACCTCCCAAACTGTCATGTTTTGAGAGGGACAGTCCCGCTTTTGACAGCTCAACCCGCAGTTCTGCTTTTGTACTGGAAAGTCCCAATTTCCCTGCACTGAACAGCCACAAAAGATACAATGTTTCTAACTTAATTGGCCCTTGGCAGAGAGCCCAGAATAGATACTTAAGGTACATTTGGAACATTTTGTCCCTTGGGAGAAGTTAGACTCACAGTTTAAAAGGCAATTTACCTTCATTAGTAAAACTGTAATAAAACATTAAAACTACAGGAAATGTGTTCAAACTTTCATAGCATGGCAAATTTTGTAAATAGGGGGTGTGGCTGCAAAAAGGTGCGTGGTAAAACAAATTTGCAGAATGTTGGTAGGTATGGTAAAGTGTAATTTTTCACCTTCAAAAGCAGCTCTGGGAGAGGGGGTCGCCGACTCTGTAAACTGTTTTAAATTGATACATTTAGTTGATACATTTCTTATCTTTGTCCCTGCTGAGCAGAATCCCTGAGTTTCATTACAGGCAGCTGTTAGAATTGATACAATAGTTGCTAATACTCCAGAGATGCTGCTGAGAAATAGATCAACTAAGGGGCACATTTACTATGGGTCGAATATCGATGGTTAATTAACCCTCGATATTCGACCATGAAAGTTAAATCCTTCGACTTCGCTTCGAATATCGAAGTCGAAGGATTTACCGCAATTCGTTCGATCGAAGGAAAAATCGATTTTAATCCATCGATCGAACGATTTTCCTTCGCTAAGAAATTGCTAGGAAAGCCTGTGGGGACCTTCCCCAAGCAAAGTGAAGTTATGCTAGCGATGCTTAATTGAAGTTACAATGGAGGAATATGTAGCAGCACTACACAAGCCTGGGAAACCTTCAAAACAGCAAATAAAAATTTTATTTTGCCCCACACATGTGCCCACTGTATAGTTAAGGTGCCATGAGTTAGGAAATGTAGGGGGGAAGGAGGGGAGCCCCAAACATTTTTTTGATCTTTTTCAGCCTATCACCCATAAAAAAAGAAAAAACGCCAGCCAATTTTTAACTTTTAAATTTTAGCAATCCTATCTACTCCATTGCACTTCGCCTGGTCTGAGGTGGTGAAGGAAGTCTGGCGTAAAAGGTAGCGTTCAGAAAAATGTGCGCATCAGTGAATTTGCGTAGTTATGTCCGTTGTGCAAATTCGCCAGGCGTAAGGGTTCGAAGTTTCACTAGCGAATTTACGCCAGTGTCCGTTAGTGAATTGGCTAATTAAGGAAAATGCGCTCTGCTATCAAATTAACGCTAGCGTTAGGTGCCTCGTCCTTTAGTGAATTTGCCCCATAGCCGGAGGCAAGGCAGATTTGCTTTATGAAATAGAGGAATAATAAATTCTAATAATAAATATATTTTTGTTTTGCACAGTAAAATGCTTTCTGGCAACTAATTTGATTTTTTTTCAGACGTACACACAGGCAGGGCCACCATTATGGGGCCCCATACAACATTTTCAAGGGCCCCGCCAATCCGGGCCCCAAAGCCTCACCCCATATCCTGCCCACTCCACACCACAGTTAAAAGACCACACAGACATAAAAAAGGTAACCCCCCCCCCACACACAAGAAGTTATAAAAAGCGATTGATGGTTAGAAGTTAAAAAAAAACTGTGGTGCTAGGGCCCCCCATAAAAGTTTTTTTTTTTTTTAAAAAAAAAAAAAAGCCCCCTTTACAAGTAAAAAACGAATATTTAAAAATAAAAACATTGGTGGCATGGGGCCTATAGAGCATTAAAATAACACATTGGTGATTAAAAAAAATTAAAAAATACACATTGGTGTCAGTAGAATTTACCTTGTGGCTTCAGGACTTTAACTTCGCCTCCTTTCGTGACTTTGGGTCTTTTCGCCGCTTGGGGACTTCGGTTGTTCGGCTTTTCGGCACTTCTGCATTCCGGCTGTTCGGGACTTCAGAAGGGCGGCACTGCTTCAGCACTGTCAAGGGAGGGTCGGCCCTTTCGAAAAGTTCAGCACCCCTTCAGGCCCAGGCCATGTACACTTGTACCCGCTGTGCCCCCTTGATGACGGCCCTGCACACAGGCCTGCTATGGCTTATCAGCACTACACCAATATTGATAATCTATCACAGGCGATGATCAGAAAGCTTTGTCATTAAAGGAGAACTAAACCCTAAAAATAAATGTGGCTAAAAATGTCCTATTTTATATAGTGAACTTATTGCACGAGGCTAAAGTTTGAGCTTGTCAATAGCAGCAATGATCCAGGACTTCAAACTTGTCACAGGGGGTCACCATCTTGGAAAGTGTCTGTGACACTCACATGCTCAGTGGGCTCTGATTGGCTGTTGAGAAGCTAAGCTTAGGGCTCGTCACTAATTATCCAGCAGAAAATGAGCTTCCCTGGCTGTAATATAAGCTGATGCTACAGGTTTGCTGATTATTCAATTCTGATGCTAATTGCACTGGTTTCTGTGCTGCCATGTAGTAATTATGTGTATTAATTACTAATCAGCCTTATATTGTGACATTTCTATTCTATGTGTACTGTATATTGTGAGTGGCTCCCTAAGCTCAGTAAGTGACAGCAGCACAGAGCATGTGCAGTGAATCAGCAGAAAAGAAGATGGGGAGCTACTGGGGCATCTTTGGAGACACAGATCTTTACTGCTAAAGGGCTGTGGTTGCCTTGGGCTGGTACAGAAGCACAAAACATAATGTACAACATTTCTAGCTACTTCTTTAGTTAGGCTTTAGTTCTCCTTTAAGATATAGTTTCCTGGGAATTATACTGTGGTTTGGGCTTTTAGGAGGGTGAGAAGAACCTTGTTCCTTTACCTCCCAAATCTCTGGGTCCTATATAATACTTCAAAGTAGATAAACCACAAAAAAGATTTATAGGTATTGCACCCCTTATCCAGCAACCTGATATCCAGATTGCTCCAGAAGGAGCCCCACTTGTTTTCTACTGTCCCTGATTTTCAGTGGGAAGACTGTGACTGGGTCTGCACATGGCCAAAGGTGCAAAGATTTTAGCATTTAGAATTTTGGGGGAAAATGTGTTTAGTAAAGCATGGGACCTTACCCAATGATAATGTAAGACTGATTATGCTGTACAGTAAATCTACTACAAGAAACTGGAGGCTTGGCCACAACCAAAGGAACCTTCAAAAGAATTTAAAACAAAAGAACCTCTTATGGCACAAAATGATGTCAAAGAAAGCTAAAAGAACTGCACTTCATTTTGCTGATGGCCCTTACTCTTAAAGGGACAGAGTATGATAAATCTCAAAAATCAAATTTTTTTAAAAAAACTCGTATCGAGTTAGGATAATTCCATAGTTGAATTTGACAGCTTTGACCATCAAAAATTTCGAAAAATTTAAATTTTCAATTCGACCCTTAATAAATCTGCCCCTTAGACTGTTATCCTGCTGAAAAAAATATTGGCAAGATTGAGGTAATCATAATTCTCTATGCAGCCAGGCAGGTGCCATAGTTAGAAATGTACTCACAAGTGTGTGGGTAGATGCCCAGGTAGTTGTAGCCCAGGTAGCAGTCATTGAAGTCACTGTTTATCTCCAATTTATATATACCAACTGTATATCAACAGAATATGGAGGATGTGACTTGAACCACGAGTAACCCGTATTGGCCATTAGGAGAATGAGCCTTAAAGGATATGTAAACCTTAAGCACTTCTGCAATGTACATTCATTATTTATTTTCTTTTAATTACAAAATATTAAGGGATACATGTACTGTCCCCGTTCTCAGCCTCAAAACTATAGGCCAGTTAGTCTGACGTCAGTGGTAGGAAAGCTTTTTGAAGGGTTAATAAAAGATAAGATACTGGTCTTCATAGCAAATCATAATACTATGAGTTTATTGTCTATTTAGTGTCTATTTGTGCAGATGAGACTAAATTGTGCAGAACTATAGGTTCCATGCAGGATGCTGCCACTTTGCACAGTGATTTGTCTAAACTGGGAAACTGGGCAGCAAACTGGAAAATGAGGTTCAATGTTGATAAATGCAGGTTATGCACTTTGGCAAAAATAATATAAATGCAAGTTATACACTAAATGGCAGTGTGTTGGGAGTTTCCTTAAATGAGAAGGATCTTGGGGTGTTTGTAGATAACACGTTGTCTAATTCTGGGCAGTGTCATTCTGTGGCTACTAAAGCAAATAAAGTTCTGTCTTGTATAAAAAGGGCATTAACTCAAGGATGAAACATAATTGTGTCTCTTTATAGGTCCTGGTGAGGCCTCATCTGGAGTATGGGGCAGTTTTGGACTCCAGTCCTTAAGAGGGATATAAATGAGCTGGAGAGAGTGCAGAGACTAAGTGCAACTAAACTGGTTAGAGGGAGGGAAGAGTTAAATTATGAGGGGAGACTGACAAGGTTGGGGTTGTTTTCTCTGGAAAAAAGGTGCTTGTGAGGGGACATGATTAGACTTTACAAGTACATTAGAGGACATTAATAGACAAATAGCAGGGGACCTTTTTACCCATAAAGAGAATCACGTACCAGAGGCCCTCCCTTCAGACTAGAGGAAAAGAAGTTTCATTTAAAGGAACAGAGTAGGGGGTTCATCACAGTGAGGACAGTGAGGTTGGGGAATGCACTGCCGGGTGATGATTCAGTTAATGACTATAAGAGGGACTTGGATGATTTCATGGACAGACATAATACAAAGGCTATTGTGATACTAAACTCTATAGTTAGTATAGATATGGCTATATAGAATGTATATGAGAGTAGGGAGGGGTGTGTGTATGGGGCTGGGTTTTCATTTGGAGGGGTTGAACTTGATGGACTTTGTCTTTTTTTTCAACCCAATTTAACTATGTAACTATGTAACTATGTTAATATGAATGAATTTTGTTACAACAGCGCCACCTGCTGGTCATTTTCCCACCAGTCTGACCAGCAAGTAGTCAAGGAAGTTGTCAGGAGAAAGAAAGAGGCTGATCTGATGTTCTTCTGCTTTGGAAAGTTGTGAGAAAGGTTTTTAATTGTTTTCCTAAGCAGAAGAACATCAGAGCAGCCTCTTTCTTTCTAAGCAAATTAGAAAATTAGAAATTAGAAAATTAGTGCTTAGAATACCCCCCTCATAAATTTTACATTCACTTATTTTTAAAGGGCAAGTAAAGTGCCTACTAAACATAAACATGAACTTACTGCACCACAAGCCTAATCAAACAAATGATTTATGCTTTCAAAGTTGGCCAAAGGGGGTCACCATCTTGTAACTTTGTTATACATCTTTGCAAGACCAAGACTGTGCACATGCTCAGTGCAGTCTGGGCTGCTTAGGGATCATCATAAATTATCAAAACAGCACAAGTCAAATAATATCTGTCAGAAGCCGATACAACAAGACTGATTAATAATCAGAATATACAGACTGCACTGTGTCCTGTGTTGTCATGTAATCTAATGTGGATTTTATAGTTTTTGTATTGTTTAATACAAACTTTCTCCAACTCTGCAGAACCAGTGGCTGCAGCAAAATAATCCTCCAAATAGAATCCCAGTTTATCTGTTTAAATCTGGCTCCATGATCTTTGTCCCTGCAGCTGGAGTTGGAAACAGTAAAGGGGATGTAAAGGCAAAAATATAATCAAATACAAATCTCTACATAGTTGCTGACTGCTCTACAGGGAAACAAACAAAGCTGCTTGAGTTCTGTATGGCTGGGAAGTAAGGCGGGGGCTCCCCCTGCTGTTCATAAGTATGATTGTTTCCCTGCAGAGCAGTTAGGGACCATCTGACAATTCCTATCCACAGCAGTAAATGAAGGGAGAATTTCACTGCATACAGTCAGGTTTCTTATACAAACGGTACACATTTTTTAATTAAAGTTTATTGGAGATAGGTTTCTTTTTCATTAAAGAAAGTAAAAATGGTATTTTAATTTTTGCCTTTACATGCCCTTTAAGGTTTACTTATCCTTTATAGACACTTTTATAAAATGAAGATGATGAGGATGAGTGAATGAATCTACGTATGACTTTTATTTACAGTTTTGATCGCTGTAAAAAATATACCTTGAAGGGCTATGTGTTGCCCTTGCGTATTTTTCGATATTTCTGTACAGTAAGATTAGTGCCAGAGAATTAATCCCAGAGGATAAAATAGTTTCGGCCCACAAAGGGTCCATTGACAGAGCATTATTAAGACGCTTATTCCCACAATGCCTTTGTTGGGACTAGCAGAGAAAGCCAAGGGGTATTATGTTTTAGTGGGGCCTCTGCTTCCCACACTTCATTCATTCTGCTGGATCTTGGAGCTGCTCCAGGGGCCCATCATGTCCGTACTGGCACTAACTGGGGAAGTGTTGGATTTGTCACAGAACTACAGCTCACTGCGCTGGAACTCTGCTTCACCTTTATCCCTTTTCCCACTTACTTTCACCTTTTTTGCATTTATTACATTTTCCTTGTTCTCTTTGGGAGAGTTAGAAAGAGCTTTTCTTAACAGCGAGATCCAGTTTGGCTCAGTACCAAAGAATTTCTAAGGCCTATACAGGGATTGTATTGTCAGTGTGAAACTCAAATAGCCCAGCGCTCCTGACTAAGCACATGCAGGAGAGAAAAAAATCCAGTGGAGGCTTGGTCTGCATTAAAGGGGAAGTTGTGCTGCTTCCATTTGTAACATGCAACGCTGGTTCCGTACTGTATCCCACAGAAAGTACTGTAACCAATTTCCCCGGATGTTTTGCTCCACCACTTTCAGCCACTTAAAGGATAAGTAAACCTTAAAAAAAAGGGAATATAAAATTGATGAGGGGGCTATTCTAAGCACTTCTGCAATATACATTCATTATTTATTTTATTTTAATTCCAAGATATTAAGGGATACATGTACTGTTAATATGAATGAATCTTGTTACAACAGCGCCACCTGCTGGTCATTTTCCCACCAGTCTAACCAGGAAGTAGTCAAGGAAGTTGTCAGGAGAAAGAAAGAGGCTGATGTTCTTCTGCTTAGGAAAAAAATAAAACCTTTATCAAATCTTTCCTAAGCATAAGAACATCAGAGCAGCCTCTTTCTGTGAACCTCAAGGTGGCCATAGACGTAGAGAACCGCTCGTTTGTCGATATCGCCAAATGAGCGGATCTCTCCCCCATATGCCCACATTGAAGTGGGTGATATTGGGCTGATCCGATCGTGGGCCCTACGGCCCAACGGTCGGATCATAATGTCTATCGGCAGCTTTTATGGGCCCATGCATAGGGGCCTTTAGATGAAAGAAATAAATAAGATGGTGGAAGCACACACACACTATTAACTACTCTGTTGCACACTATACAAGACTCCCTGTCTCGTGGTCTTAGAACACCTCGACCTTCTTAAGCGCTGCCTCCATTCTGGACTGAGGAAGTGATTGTGGTGGTTTCACAAAGACCAGGGCCCCAGAACAATGAACTGATATGATGATGTCACATGACCCTGATTTAGCAGTTACTCCCATTAGAAATCATGCAGAGGAAACAAGCACGGCCATAGAATAAGGAGCAGACACCGGGGGCCCTCATTTGATTTCCTGCTGATGAATTTGAAGGAACGCGGTGACGCCTCAATACAAACATCTAACGGAAAAAGAAAGCCTGTGGGAGGCCACCGTGTTTATTCTGCTCTTATCTCGATTTGCACATAAACTGTAACAGACACAAATAAAATAAACCCTTTCGGTATCAATGAGATCAGACTTTAGCTGAACATCCCCCATGACCATGCATTAGAGTTGCACTAAACTACAACTCCCAGCATCCTCTGCAGCGAAGGCACACCTATCAATATAACGTATGTGCACAGGAAGCTTAAAGGAGAACTAAAGCCTAACTAAAAAAGTAGCTATAAATGTTGTACATGATGTTTTGTGCTTCTTTATCAGCCCAAGGCAACCACAGCCCTTTAGCAGTAAAGATCTGTGTCTCCAAAGATGCCCCAGTAGCTCCCCATCTTCTTTTCTGCTGATTCACTGCACATGCTCTGTGCTGCTGTCACTTACTGAGTTTAGGGAGCCACTCACAATATACAGTACACATAGAATAGAAATGTCACAATATAAGGCTGATTAGTAATTAATACACATAATTACTACATGGCAGCACAGAAACCAGTGCAATTAGCATCAGAATTGAATAATCAGCAAACCTGGAGCATCAGCTTATATTACAGCCAGGGAAGCTCATTTTCTGCTGGATAATTAGTGACGAGCCCTAAGCTTAGCTTCTCAACAGCCAATCAGAGCCCACTGAGCATGTGAGTGTCACAGACACTTTCCAAGATGGTGACCCCCTGTGACAAGTTTGAAGTCCTGGATCATTGCTGCTATTGACAAGCTCAAACTTTAGCCTCGTGCAATAAGTTCACTATATAAAATGTGCCATTTTTAGTCACAATCATTGTTAGGGTTTATGTCTCCTTTAAGCCATATTCTTTTCAGGTTTATTTCTCTTTTAAACCGAATATAAGCAATGATAATGAATGTGTTGGTCAGTGATCCCCAACCAGTAGCTCGTGAGCAACATGTTGCTCTCCGACCCCTTGGATGTTGCTCTCAGGGGCCTCAAAGCAGGTGCTTATTTTTGAATTCCAGGCTTGGACGCAAGTTTTAGTTGTATAAAAACTAAGTATAGTGCCAAGTAAAGCCTCCTGCAGGCTTCAAGTCCACATAGGAGCTACCAAATAGCCAACCACAGCCCTTATTTTGCATCCCAAGGGACTTTTTCATGCTTGTGTTGCTCCCCAACTCTTTTTACATTTGAATGTAGCTCATGGGTAAAAAAGGTTGGAGACCCCTGGTGTTGGTGAAGGACTTACCTCTCTTTCACCCTTATAGACTGAGCTGTGTCCCATCAGACAAAGGCCGATCAGACTTGCCCATGCTGTATTCTCATTATTACATGGATGTATATAGACATCGACTCCACAGTAATGGAACTGTAGCTTTCTCCATCATGACACTTTATTGTAACTGCAGAATTATCTGGTGATATATAAAAGATGATGGGTAAAAATCAGTGCATTTACAGGAATCACCTACTCAGTGAACTGTAAGAAGTGTGACTTATAGGAATACAGTTAATGCTATTAAATCTACAGAACAATAAAAGTAGGAATGAATACAGTGTATCACAGGCAGAGCGCTCAGAGACTGGCACAGAAGCTCCTGGATGGGTCACGTTTCATTTCATAGTAAGAGGAGTCTAATAACTTGGCACAGAGACAGCAAGAGACCTGAATGCAGAGCTTAATTAGCTCCTGATAACAAAGACCGAGACCTTCCCAACTAGGTCAGTTTGCTCTGATCCAGCCGGTAACTAGTCTGAGCCAAGAGCAGCATCATTTCTCTGGTTACATGGGCAGCCATTAAAGGGATCCTGTCATCGGAAAACATGTTTTTTTCAAAACACATCAGTTAATAGTGCTACTCCAGCAGAATTCTGCACTGAAATCCATTTCTCAAAAGAGCAAACAGATTTTTTTATATTCAATTTTGAAATCTGACATGGGGCTAGACATTTTGTCAATTTCCCAGCTGCCCCATGTCATGTGACTTGTGCCTGCACTTTAGGAGAGAAATGCTTTCTGGCAGGCTGCTGTTTTTCCTTCTCAATGTAACTGAATGTGTCTCAGTGGGACCTGGGTTTTTACTATTGAGCGTTGTTCTTAGATCTACCAGGCAGCTGTTATCTTGTGTTAAGGTGGCCATACACGGGCCGATAAAAGCTGCCGACAGACCATGTCGGTAGTTTATTGGCCCATGTATGGGGCCCCCCGACGGGCTTCACTGATCGAGATCTCGATCGCATCTATTCGTTGATGCGGTCCCGTGATCCGACCGCCCGTTAAGGCATCGTTAGGATCCGATCGTTGGGCCCTAGGATCGTTAGGATCACGTTAGGCATCGTTAGGATCACGATCGGATCAGCCCGATATTGCCCACCTCAAGGTGGGCATATCGGAGGGAGATCCGCTCGTTTGGCGACATTGCCAAACGAGCGGATCTGTCAGTGTATGGGCACCTTTAGGGAGCTGCTATCTGGTTACCTTCCCATTGTTCTTTTGTTTGGCTGCTGGGGGGGAAAAAGGGAGGGGGTGATATCACTCCAACTTGCAGTACAGCAGTAAAGAGTGAATCAAGTTTATCAGAGCACAAGTCACATGACTTGGGGCAGCTGGGAAATTGACAATATGTCTAGCCCCATGTCAGATTTCAAAATTGAATATAAAAACATCTGTTTGCTCTTTTGAGAAATGGATTTCAGTGCAGAATTCTTCTGGAGCAGCACTATTAACTGATTCATTTTGAAAAAAAATTTTTTCCCATGACAGTATCCCTTTAATTATGAATGGAGCAGCCCAACTGTTACCTACTATTTATACACAGTCTACTATTTATTGCAACAAGCAATGTATTCATTTATTTTTAACTGAATAATTAGTGCTTTTTGGCCTTTTTTCCCATCAAAATCTAGGGGCAGAGGTGGATCCCATTATGTGTACATGAATCTGACTTTGCCTACTGTGTGACCCTCACAATTATTGTTTACACTTGCAGGACCTCTGGTGGTTGTACATGTATACTACACGCTACGCATGCTTTAACTCAGTGATCCCCAACCAGTAGCTTGTGAGTAACATGTTGCTCTCCAACCCCTTGGATGTTGCTTCCAGTGGCCTCAAAGCAGGAGCTTATTTTTGAATTCCAGGCTTGGAGGCAAGTTTTGTTTGTATAAAAACCAGGTGTACTGCCAAACAGAGTCTCAATGTAGGTTGACAATCCACATAGGGGCTACTAAATGACCAATCACAGCACTTATTTGCCACCCCAAGAACATTTTTCATGCTAGTGTTGCTCCCCAACTCCTTTTACTTCTGAATGTTGCTCACAGTTTCAAAAGGTTGGGGATCCCTGCTCTAACCAGATACCCCCCGACAGGCTGGAGACACTTTAACAAGAATTACATATCAATTTACGTTTATAAACCAAAAAAAAAACCATACAGACAAGAAAAAAAACTTTGCCTAATGAAATATGATTTTTAAAGGTGAACAACCCTTGGGAACGTTTTTGCCTGCGTTTTCAGATCTCGTCTATTTATGAAAAAATTAGTTGGGTAAAATTCATGTTTTTTCACTTCTTTTAAAATATGCTATTCCAGAGCTGTCAATATTGAGAAGCCACTTCTAGGGGGACTCGTGGTGCGCGGTGAATTTCCCAGTTTGTGACATCACTAGACGTGACATCATGCACAAAACCTCGCCTGAAGCTGCCGAAACTGCTCTACGCACCCGCACTTTGCTCTACTGATGTCACTGAAATGCTCTGTGTATGCGCACGCCCATAGGTGGAGGGTGCTTTGTTTGTGTGGGGAGGCTAAAGGTGGCCATACATGGGCTGACTTAAACCATCAAAAATTTAACTGATGTAAATGGTCCTCTGGTCACTTTTTTTTTATTTAATTCCATCTTTTATTTTTATTTGTTTCTGAGATTTTAGCAATTTTATACAGTTGAACTGCTAACAACTGGCTTCAACTCAGCAGCTCTCTATTAAGTGACCCAAACAGTCTATGCACTTTCTATGCACTTCCTTTAATCAGTTAACACTAAGGAAAAATGCCCCAAGAAGCGCCAAGGCTACGTTTAATTTTGGGTTTAAATCCCCTTTAAAAACTACCAATGGAATCGCTAATTACACTGTAATTTGGCCATTCACATCACATGAAAGGAAGTTTACTTTTAAGAGAACACTTTGTAAGTTCTAGAAAGATTACTTTAAGGGGCAGATTTATCAAGGGTCGAATTTTGAGGGTTCAAAAACCCTCAAATTCGACCCTCGAAGTAAAATCCTTCGAATTCAAATATCGAATTCGAAGGATTTTAGCGCAAAAGGTTTGTTCGAGTGATTACTTTGAGTGATTACTTTGAAATTCTTATATTTTTTGATTCGAACTATTCACTCGAGCTTAGTAAATCTGCCCCTAAGAGTCTTTTCATTTGATCTTTACTTTTTTAATTGTTTTCCTTCTTAACCTGCAAATAAAACAACTCTCTGGTTGCCTTATGTCAATGTCCTGACTACCCACTACAATTTTGGTGTTTTTATTTATCTCTCTGTTTACGCTTTTACTTTCTCATCATCCATTCTGATAAATTTCATAAGAATACTGTCCTCTGTCCAGGTGACAGACCTTACTGCCATATTGTTTGGTGCCAGGGCTGGAACTAGGGACATCAGAAAAGGCACATGCCTAGGACATAATGTTGGGGGACACTTTCAGGCAGACTCTGCTGCAATATTAAACAGACACAGTGCCGGGAGGGGGACTCTAACCCCGACCCTGTCCTAGACAGGCACAAATGCCGGGAAGGGGACTCTAACCCCAACCCAGTGTCAGGCGGGCAGAAGTGCCAGGAAGGGGACTCTAACCCTCAACCCAGTCCCTGAGGCTGTGGAGCCTAGCTACCACACAGACACTCCTGATCCTGTATCAGAATGGGACATGCCCTTGTGAGACTACCCAGTAATCTAACTGTCAATTTACTTGGCGGTGCTACAGACATGAGAGACTTTCAACAAGGAAATGTACTAAACCCACTGAAGCAACCCACTTATCTGGTACCAGAACTGTTGGGTTTGGGTTCTTGACCGCCCTTCAGTTGCCACGCCCATGGAGCTCCTCACTTAGGATCCAGAGATCTCCAGGAGACAAGCAGTGCACCCAGCACCGGATTTACATAGTGGGCGCCCCTAGGCCCACTGTCGTTCATCGCCCCTGTCCCCTTTCTTCGTGCAAATTTTCATTATCTGGACTGGAGCAATAGGGATTGGCGCACTGGAAATTTTAAAAATTATTGTATCTCCTGCGTATCCCCAGTGTTTTTTAATCAATGTGGGTGTGGTTGGGCAGAATGCCGCCCCCTTAAAATCCTGCCGCCCTAGGCCCGGGCCTAGGTGGCCTTTCAACAAATCGGGGCCAGAGTGCACCACACAAGAAATGATGCAGAAATTGTCTGTTTATTAGCATGTAAAGCTAGATTTTATATTCTTTGCATGCCCCCTATAGCCCCTCCTTTAACAGCATATAAGGAGAGAGACAAACAAACAAGCACAGCTTGCAGAATCACAGGAATAGAGCATGTGTTACATTTAGAAGATGCAAACAAGTTACATAGGGTGGGGGAAGCAAGATCAAAGTTACAGAAATAACTAAAGTGCAACAGCTGAAGTTACATACATTTTAAGTAACGTTATGCAGTTTCTACAAGTTGTACAGATAATCTTGAGCAATGGGTTTTGCCCTGCTGCCTGAAATATCACTTAGCCTTGCAATTGCAGTTACAAGCAATTAATCCTGTAATGTAAGAATTTAAAGGTGAAGGCATAAGAACCACGATTTTAAGCATATTCCTACAATACTGAAAGTTAACTCAAAGGTGAAAAACCACTAATGCAGATGATGATGATGATGCAGAGTCCTAGTGGCCAATACAAGGAATTGCAGTTTAAAGTAAAATCAATAAGAGCAGTAAGGTTCATCTCCTAAATCTTTCTTTCTTTCTTTCTTTCTTTCTTTCTTTCTTTCTTTCTTTCTTTCTTTCTTTCTTTCTTTCTTTCTTTCTTTCTTTCTTTCTTTCTTTCTTTCTTTCTTTCTTTCTTTCTTTCCTCTACATGCATGCTTTCATCAGATGTATAAAGTTGCATAGTCAACTCAATACATATAGGCAATGGAGCACGGATAGTGATGCTTCTGTAACCAAAACCTACTGGGGTCTTTTTTTTTTTAGGTTCTGGAGAAAGAGAAGAAGCAGAGAAGGCGGGGAAGAAGAGTCTGACACAGAAGGGGAGGAGCAGACCCAGCCTGATGGGAAGGCCAAGAAGTGAAGGTCGGTTTATATGTTCTAATGGTACAAACTAGGGGCAATAAAGTAAAGCCTATCAATATAATGGGATTTGGTTCACTAATCTGTAGCAATTGGTGCTTTGTAGGAAGAAGCGTCATGCACAAGAAGGGGAGTCTCATGATCCCTATGAGTTTAGTGATACAGAAGATGAAACTCCTATCGGTAAGTCTTTCCTACCAGTTATTTTTCTTAGAAGGTGCCGAGTGCTGACTAAACCAGGTACAGTATTAAGCAAACATCTGGTTACTACTTTTCTTGTTTGAGAGCAAGACTTTACCTAAGGTGACTTTCCCCTGTAAGAAGGTTTTAGCTTTTCTTTAACTGGGCAGCGATTGTCCCTTGCGCTTCTAAGACCCATGTGGGATCCTTATTACTTATACGGACTTAAATGGATAGTTGATGCAGCCAGTTTGAAATTGGCCTTAATATTCTTTTCTTGTCTAGCAGCCAGGCAGGTTTGATTAAGAGACTGCAAGAAGAAAAGGAGATGACTTGTACTGAAAACAACCGTATTGTAGCCTCACACATAGCAATAGTAAGATAGGAGAGGCTCTGCACGTGGGGAACAATTTTGAAACTCTACATCTCCAAGTAAAGTGAGTCAAGAAGCAATGAGTGGATCAGCTGTCTGTGCTGGATTAAAGCATAGGGGCTCCTCAATGGCTGCTATAATCCCCAGCTATTTCCTATATATTATACATTCTTTAAAGGATATAAAATGTAATCACTAAAAAAAAGTGCTTTTCTAAGCACTTCTGCAATGTACATTCATTATTTATTTTCTCTTAATTCCAAGCTATTAAGGGATACACGTACTGTTAATATGAATGAATTTTGTTCCAACAGCGCCACCTGCTGGTCATTTTCCCACCAGTCTGACCAGCAAGTAGTCAAGGAAGTTGTCAGGAGAAAGAAAGAGGCTGATGTTCTTCTGCTTAGGAAAGATGTGAGAAAAGTTTCTAATTTTATTCCTAAGCAGAAGAACATCAGAGCAGCCTCTTTCTCCTGACAACTTCCTTGACTACTTGCTGGTCAGACTGGTGGGAAAATGACCAGCAGGTGGCGCTGTTGTAACAAAATTCATTCATATTTACAGTACATGTATCCCTTAATATCTTGGAATTAAAAATAAATAAATAATGAATGTACATTACAGAAGTGCGTGAAGTAAGTGAAAGTAAAATTGATGAAGGGGCTATTCTAATGTTTACTGATCCATCAGTTACTTGGGATTCCACTGATAACTGTTGCCTGAAAACCTATTCCTTTATCCTCTCCCTATGGGAGTTGGTGGTTTCAACATTTTGCTGCTGGCTCAAGTCTATACTCTCAGTCAGTTGCCTATAGGCTCTAATTCAACTCTGAAAGCTGGTCCAAGTTATAAAATAAGTGGAGGCTCAATTATGCATAAAATATACTGGTGCTAAAAGAGATTATTTTAATACAGTTAATTATATGTAACATGACGACAGATTGCCTTTAAGCAGGACAGTGTTTGCAAATGTTTTTTGGGTTCTTGTTATAATGTACCGGAACCATTATTTCTTTTTTCCCCTCACCAGTTATTGCTGACTGCATTTCCTCTGCCCCACATCTGATTCTTATGAAATTGTTTTAAAAACGATGATTTTAAAATAAAAATGAATCCTAGAGGTTGCGGTTTTTGTCTTGATCTAGTTCATAGCTGAGCTGTGTGCATTACTGTATCAATGACCCCTTTTATACACAAGAACCGCTAAAAGCAATGCAAGGAGGCAAATACTGAAACCTGTGCAGCTTTTATCACTAGTCTCGTGGTTTTACAGACTTCAAAGTAGGTTACGATGTGGCTAAAGGGAAATGAAGTGGAATCTGATGGGCAACTACAGAGTTGTGTTTCCATGCAGAACTGTACTTGTTGCCCTGCATCAGACATGGATGTGTGCTGCCATAGCTTTATAGTTCCTTTTATTAAAGGATAAGTAAACCTTGAGTGTAAAATTGATGAGGGTGCTACTTTAAGCGCTTCTGTAATGTACATTCATTTTCTTTTAATTCCAAGATATTAAGGGATACATGTACTGTTAATATGAATGAATTTTGTTACAACAGCGCCACCTGCTGGTCATTTTCCCACCAGTCTGACCAGCAAGTAGTCAAGGAAGTTGTCAGGAGAAAGAAAGAGACTGATGTTCTTCTGCTTAGGAATAAAATGAGAAACCTCAGATAACTTTTCTCACATCTTTCCTAAGCAGAAGAACATCTGAGCAGCCTCTTTCTTTCTCCTGACAACTTCCTTGACTACTTGCTGGTCAGACTGGTGGGAAAATGACCAGCAGGTGGCTCTGTTGTAACAAAATTCATTCATATTAACAGTACATGTATCCCTTAAAGGAGAAGGAAAGCTACCGAAGCAGTTTATTTGCAATAGATTAGCCAAAGTGCAGTATAACACTGTGGAATGCTTTACCATACCTCCGTGATCTGTAGAAGTTCTTCTTTAGGATAGCAGCTGCCATATTAGCTTGATGTGACATCACTTCCTGCCTGAGTCTCCCTGCTCACTCATAGCTCTGGGCTCAGAAGGGAGGGGAAAATGAAGGGAGAGAGGAGCAAACTGAGCATGCTCAAGCCCTAGCCCTGGAGGTTTAAGCTGAAAACAGGAAGTCTGACACAGAAGCCCATGAGTACACAATAGAAGGAAAGAAATGTGCTGTTTCTTTTGACAGAGGACTTTTATTTCTAAATGACACTGTTTACACTGCAAATAATTCACTCTACAATATAGAGTGCATCTCAGCTCATTTTGCCTTGTCATGTGATTTCAGAAAGAGCCAGCACTTTAGGATGGAACTGCTTTCTGGCAGGCTGTTGTTTCTCCTACTCAATGTAACTGAATGTGTCTCAGTGGGACCTGGATTTTCCTATTGAGTGTTATTCTTAGATCTACCAGGCAGCTGTTATCTTGTGTTAGGGAGCTGCTATCAGGTTACCTTCCCATTGTTCTGTTGTTAGGCTGCTGGGGGGGGGTGATATCACTCCAACTTGCAGTAAAGAGTGACTGAAGTTTATCAGAGCACAAGTCACATGGCTGGGGGCAGCTGGGAAATTGACAAAATGTCTAGCCCCATGTCAGAATTCAAAATTGAATATAAAAAAATCTGTTTGCTCTTTTGAGAAATGGATTTCAGTGCAGAATTCTGCTGGAGCAGCACTATTAACTGATGGGCTTTGAAAAAAAACGTATTTTCCTGGCACCGTATCCCTTGAAAGACTTTACAACTTGACATGCTTTCCCTGCTGTGCCTCCTGGGTCACATTCTGATGGTTCTTATGGAGTGATTAAAAAACTCTAGGTTGGCTAGAGATGCAGCAACCAACCAGCCTGAGACTCAAACTAGGCCTTGGCTTTTCTATTACAGTGGCACATACAGGCCCAATTAATGGTGATTATGGCCGTTCACAACAAAGGCTGTGGCATATTTCAGAAACCACAAATTCAAATGCAGAAAAACCACAAATACCTTAGTATGCTGCAACAGGGGTGATCCCAATTTATTCCGTAGTGCTGCCAGACACTGCAGTTGCAATCAAACGTTTCGGGAACACCTGTCCCTTCCTCAGTAGCCCTGGTTACACAATTAAATGGTTAAGAGAACAGGGGAATGTGGGGAGAGCAGTGACATGTAGGAAGTGCTGAATGGAAAGTGAAAGTAATTGCCTAAGGAATAGAGGAGGGGCAGACAATATTTGATTGACAGCTGAGATTTTTATGAACGTTTTAATAAACAAAAATAATTTAGATTTCATGTTTAATTTGACAAGAACTTTTATTATACAGATTTTTATGTCTGCGGGACAGATCTACTTTAAAGGGCTTGTTGACCTTTAACTTTGACAATGTTATAGAATGGCTCATTCTAAGCAACTTTTTAACTGGTCTTCATTTCTTCTTAGTTATAGTTCTTGAATGATATTCCTTCTTCTGACTCTTTCCAGCTTTCACATGGGGGTCACTGACCCCATCTAAAAAACAAATGCTCTGTAAGGCTACAAATGTATTGTTGTTGTCACTTTTTATTCCTCATCTTTCTATTCATATTCCAGTCTCTTATTCAAATCAGTGCATGGTTGCTAGGGGTTTTTTTTTGGCTCTAGCAACCAGGTGGCTGAAATTTGCAAACTGGAGAGCTGCTGAATAGAAGGCTAAATAGCTCAAAAATGAAAAATAACCAATTGCAAATTGTCTCAGAATATCACTCTCTACATCATACTAAAACAGTAACCCTTTAACAGTTCTGATATCTTTATTATTTTTCTTTTAACCCTAGTGCATACACCTAAAACACCAGGGCAAGAAGAGATGGAAACGGTTTCCTTTGCAAAACCTGCATTGTCTGGTGATAGGTAAGGTCTACTTGATATTTAGGCCATCTTGTTGATAAACTGCCAGTTGTAATGGGCAGTATACATCTGTGTTCAATGGGAGCAACGTAAATTAGACTGTTTTCTTCCTCTCCTATTAATCTAAAAATATTGCTCAGGTATTCATTTTGTTTCAAACACTCTTGCCCCCTCTGTTATCAGGACAGTTTGATTAGAGCTAGTGAGCTCTGTATAAACAAGCCTCTCTGTTCCCCAAGTCACTACCTCAGGCTTATTGATAAACAGAAGTTCACTATACTGGAGGTGCAATTGGGAATGCAAAATTTCGTTTTGCTGCTTTCTAGGGATGCACCGAATCCAGGATTCCGATAAACCCTTGTGCCTGACCGAACTGAATCCTAATTTGCATATGCAAATTAGGGGCCCGGAGGGGAATTGCGTGACTTTCAGTCACAAAACAAGGAAGTATATTTTTGCAGATTAGGCATTCGGTGCATCACAACTGTTTTTTATTGCTACAATTGCTTTGAAGAACAAAGCAGTGGAATACTTTAATCTTACATTTAGGGATGAACCAAATCCACTATTTGCATATAGGGATGGGAAGGGGAAAACATTTTTTACTTCCTTGTTTTGTGACAAAGTCACGGATTTCCCTCCCTGCCCCTAATTTGCATATGCAAATTAGGATTCAGGTTGGGCCGGGCAGAAGGATTTGGCCGAATCCTGCTGAAAAAGGCAGAATCCCGAACCGAATCCTGGATTTGGTGCATCCCTACTTACATTTCTGCACAGGTTAATGGAATGCAATCCCTCTTGCCCCTGTGAGCATGCTGGGAATGTTTCAGTTTATTGGGCAACGTGTGGAATATATATGGTTGATGTGAGTTTTTTTTCTGTTTATTCAGGTTGAAAGCTTTTAAGGTTTCTCTGCTGGATGCCTTTAAATTGGCACATGCTCAGTCCATGGCTATGTCAGCCCTGATGGAGGCCATTAACAAGAACAACGACATGGTTTCTGATAATATTGTGTTCTTAATCTGATTTATTATCCCCCAACCCTACACTTTTATCTCTGAAACGGAGGCAAAAGACTATTGGCCCGGGAACGTTTTACAAAGTTGACTTTTCAGACCTGCCTTTGTAAACACAAATTGGTCTTAATGTTCTGCATTTTAGGAACAAATGTTTACGCATACATTTTATGTACCGTATATACTAGAGTATAAGCCGAGTTTTTAAGCCCCCAAAATATGCTGAAAACCTCGGCTTATACTCGGGTCAAGCGCAAAAACGGCCGCCTAAGAATAGTCACCGGCGCCTAAAAAGAATTGCACCTCCAATGGGAGCAGAAACCCTCAATTTTTTGATTGAAACTTACCAGAAGCTGCTGCATTTCTCACCCTAGGCTTATACTCGAGTCAATAAGCTTTCCCAGTTTTTGGAGGTAAAATTAGGTACCTCGGCTTATACTCGGGACGGCTTATACTCGAGTATATACGGTATGTTTCTATCACAATGTATATATACTTTTACATATGTTTTAAATGTTACAGTTGTGTATGGCAGGATAATGTCTGTATATAGGTTGTATTGTATATGTGGGAGCCACAAGTGGTTTATTACACAAGTACTGCTGCTATTTGGCTTTTATGCATTTTACGTCTGTCCAAAGAGGTAGAAGTGTTTGTTTCCAGTTTTAATAATTGTGCGATAATTTCACATGTACATTGTCGGTGTATTGTTTTCAATTTGCAGCTGGTGCCTTCGTGAAGGTTTGTGCAAAGTCATTTTTACAGTTTTCTGGCTTTCAAACAAAATGTCAGGAGTATAAAGCAGTGAGTAACTTAAGATCCAAAATAAAACTTGTTGATAACAATGTATTACATATATATATATTGTTCCTGGCACTCCAGTTCAGAAAGCCAGAGCAACCTGTACAGTATTTTGCATTTCTCTAGCGACCCTCCTGTGCAGACATTAGGGGTTTTGTCTTGATTCTTTTCTGGAGGCAGGGCAGAGAATTGAAGCTTGGTGAATACTGCTCCCTTCCATTGTGTGTATATATAGTTCATATCCAACTTCTCTCCCCAGTTCTTTGTCCTGCCTCGGAGGTTTTTCATTTTTTCTAAATTCTACTCTTCATATTTTTTTTTTCTTTCATTTTACAGTGTGTGCACACAACACACAGAGCTGGCTTTAGGTGCCTTCTCTACCCTGGAAATGTAGGTACGCAGAGCTACCCTTCTAGGAAATTGGGGACTCTTGAGCACACAAGGGACATGCAGAGCTGTCCTAGAAATGTTAAGGGAAATTTTTTTTTTTTTTTATATTCAATTTTGAAATCTGACATGGGGCTAGACATATTGTCAATTTCCCAGCTGCCCCTGGTCATGTGACTTGTGCTCTGATAGCTTCAGTCACTCTTTACTGCTGTACTGCAAGTTGAAGTGATATCACCCCCCTCCCTTTTCCCCCCCAGCAGCCAAACAAAAGAACAATGGGAAGGTAACCAGATAACCGCTGCCTGGTAGAGCTAAGAACAGCACTCAGTAGTAAAAACCCATGTCCCACTGAGACACATTCAGTTACATTGAGAAGGAAAAACAGCAGCCTGCCAGAAAGTATTTCTCTCCTAAAGTGCAGGCACAAGTCACATGACCAGGGGCAGCTGGGAAATTGACAAAATGTCTAGCCCCATGTCAGATTTCAAAATTGAATATAAAAAAATCTGTTTGCTCTTTTGAGAAATGGATTTCAGTGCAGAATTCTGCTGGAGTAGCATTATTAACTGATTCATTTTGAAAAAATAGACAGCAAATAGACAGCTGGGAAATTGACAAAATGTCTAGCCCCATGTCAGATTTCAAAATTGAATATATAAAAAAAAAAATCTGTTTGCTCTTTTGAGAAATGGATGTCAGTGCAGAATTCTGCTGGTTAACTGATGTGTTTTAGAAAAACAAAAAAAAAAACAAAACATGTTTTTCGATGACAGGATCCCTTTAAGCCAGATAAAGGACCCCTGAGGTGACTGGAGGAGGCATAAGCCTTCCAAACAGCTGCCATTAAGGGTTTAAGAGAAATGCAGAGCTGTCTATTATATAGCTCCAGACTGGCCAAACGGAGTTTTGTACATTGACCTAATCAGTTATTAATCTCCAAAACGTGGTGATTACCTCTAATGCCCGACTTGTTAGCTCAAGGACCCATAAGCATCCCAACTTAACGGTGCTGCGATTGACTACATGGCTCTTGAGATCGACTGGTTAACACAGCAGGGGTTGTCACAGAACGCCATAAACATCTTTCTACAAAGCCATAAGCACTCCTCAACGAGGGTATACCGTAGAATTTGGAGAACTTTTCTAACCTGGTGCAGACAAAGGAATATCTGTTGGGAGGATGACTCCTCGACCGCAGTGGTGGAGTTTCTAACAAATAGGTCCAAAAGGGATTGGGTTGCACAAGTTTCAGCACTTGCTGCTCTAACACGCACCAAATGGGCTGATAACCAGACCTAGACCTCTCTTCAGGGTCTCCCTTGCAACATGGAGTTTACCATTAGTCCTAGTGGGGGCTTCAGCAACCACCCTTTGAACCTCTGGCAACGAGAGCTCAAATGGTTTGTCATTTTACCTTTCTGATAGCTGTCAGCTAAGCGGGTATCCGAGATGCAGGGAGCTCTGGCTCTCCATTAATCATGAAAAAGCCGTTCTCAGAGCTACACCCGGCTTCTTACCAAAAGTGGTGACAGAGCGACACCAGGATATAATCTTACCTTCCTTTTGTCCAAAGCCAGCTAACTACAAGGAGAAGAGACTACAGAAATTGGTCGTGGTACGCACCATCCGCATGTATCTGGGGGGGGGGATTGGCCTGGTACAGACACTCAGACACGCTCCTGATCTATTCCATATACACAGAGGAACAGCCATATTAATGAGGACAATAGCACCTTGGCTAGTGGACACCATTAACAAGGCTTATGGCCACAAGAATTTTCCAGACCATTCAAAGTGAAGGCCCATTCCACAAGGGCACAGATCACATCATGGGCTCTACACAAAATGGCAACAGCAGAACAAAGTCAGGCAGCCACTTGGGTATCACCCAATGTCTTCATTAAGTTTTACAAGTTGAATGTTTTTGCTTCTCAACTGGCCGCTTTTGGCCATAAGTTTTATAGGCTGTGGTGGCATTGTGACTATGTAAACTATCCCAGGAATACTGAATTCTACCCACTAGAGGGACAGCTTTTGTATGTCCCATAACGTCTGTACGTAGTATATTAGAATGGCTAATTTTAAGCTACTTTAGAATTGGTCTTCATTATTTTTAAATAGTTTTTGTAATATTTGCCATCTTCTGACTGTTTTCAGCTTTCATGTGGGGGTTACTGGCCTACCTAAAAAACAAATCGCTCTCTAAGGCTACAGATTTATTGTTATTGCTACTCCTATTCATATTCCAGTCTCTTATTCAGTGCATGGTTTCTAGGGGAATTTGGAAATTGCTGAAATTGCAAACTGGAGAGCCGCTAAATAAAAAGGTACATAACTCAAAAACCACAAATAATGAAAACCAATTGCAAATTGTCTCAGAATATCCCTCTCTACAGTATACGAAAAGTTCATTTAAATGTGAACAACCCCTTTAACCTGCAATAGACCGAAGCAACAGGGACCCAGTTCTGGAGACCACAGACCCGAGTGTGGCTGGTGGGAGTGAGGGATCTGAGCGATGCTCGAATCCAAAGAAACCAGGCTCCATTCTCTGCAGGGACAAGGCGTGCTGCTACTTTTGCTTTGGAGATTTTTTTGGACAGTCTACAAGTTGGAAAATGAAGGCTTTAAGCTGATTGGCTGCTAGTGGCACTCGTGGTTATAAATGATGTCTTCAGTCTTTTTGTGTGTGTAACGTGTGTGTAACTTGTGTCTCCCAGACCTCACACACACACACTGTGGTTATAGGCAGCCGGCTGCTGACGTCACACATAAACAGAGATGTTCTGGCTGTTTAGTTTTCTTTAATAGGCTTCTATTGTCTTTCTGCCAGTTTTTACTGCAGGTAAAGTTGCTGTACTGTGTTAGCCAGTAAAAATCTTACAGGGCAACCGTTTTGAAATAAAAAAAAAATAACAAAAGTGGTATAAAGGTGACTGTCAGTTTTTATAAATGCCACCCTCTATGCCATTGTCTTCTGAGCGCAGGTCAAGTGCCATAAAATGCAGTAAAGCGAGGGGAACTTGGTATAAAACGTGTGAATGCTCTATGTTGAAGTGGATTTGGCCGGAGCCCAGTATAACAGTAGGGGAAGCACCGACTGTCAGTTGCAGTAAAACCTCACTTTCACATTTTCTCGGGGTCTGCTAAAAGTCCTGGCAAATGTAACGTTGGAGGAGGAGTGTTGGTTACCTCTGCTGCACTGCAAATAAACATTTCTGGGTTCTACTGTATATTGCAAGGCCACCAACCAGCCCATCTCTCCTATAGATCCCCTACTTATTCTCACCTAAAGATCCCCTCTCATATACATCCCCTAGATCTCCTCTCATATATATCCCCTAGATCTTCTCTCCTATAGATCCCCTAGATCTCTCCTATAGATCCCCCAGATCTCTCATATATATCCCCTAGATCTCCTCTCCTATAGATCCCCTAGATCTACTCTCCTATAGATCCCCCAGATCTCTCATATATATCCCCTAGATCTCCTCTCCTATAGATCCCCTAGATCTCCTATAGATCTCTCCTATAGATCCCCCAGATCTCTCATATATATCCCCTAGATCTCCTATAGATCCCCTAGATCTCCTCTCCTATAGATCTCTTATAGATCCCCAGATCTCATATATCCCCTAGATCTCCTCTCCTATAGATCCCCTAGATCTCCTCTCCTATAGATCTCCTCTCCTATAGATCCCCCAGATCTTCTCTCATATATATCCCCTAGATCTCCTCTCCTATAGATCCCCCAGATCTCTCATATATATCCCCTAGATCTCCTCTCCTATAGATCCCCTAGATCTCCTCTCCTATAGATCTCCTATATATCCCCTAGATCCCCTATATCTCCTCTCCTATAGATCCCCCAGATCTCATATATATATCCCCTAGATCTCATCTCCTATAGATCCCCTAGATCTCCTCTCCTATAGATCCCCCAGATCTTCTCTCATATATATCCCCTAAATCTCCTCTCCTATAGATCCCCTCGATCTCCTATAGATCTCTCCTATAGATCCCCCAGATCTTCTCTCATATATATCCCCTAGATCTCCTCTCCTATAGATCCCCTAGATCTCCTCTCCTATAGATCTTAATGTACTGGGGAGACACCAAGGGGCACATTTACTAAGGGTCAAAGTGAATTTTCAAACTAAAAAACGTAGAATTTCTAAGTATTTTTTGGGTACTTCGACCATCCAATAGGTCAAATTCAACTTCGATTCGAATTGAAAATACTTTGAATATTCGACCATTCGAAAATCGAAGTACTGTCTCTTTAAAAAACTTTGACACATCGCCACCTTAAACCTGCCGAATTGCTATGTTAGCCTATGTGGACCTCCTAGAACCTATAGCCAAAATTTGGCTAAGTTTTAAAAAGTCAAAGTATTTTTTTGAAAATCGATCGATTAAATCGGTTGATTCAAAAGATTTCTACGATCGATCGAATGATTTTAATTCGTCCGAAAACGGCCAAAAAAATTTGAAAAGTTTGACTGTCGAATTTGGCCAACATAATAGCCAGAACACTACTTCCTGCTTTTCAGCTCTCTAACTCTGAGTTAGTCAGGGACTATAAGGGGGGCCACATGGGACATAACTGTTCAGTGAGTTTGTAATTGATCCTCAGCATTCAGCTCAGATTCAAAAGCAACAGTTATGTCCCATGTGACCTCCCCTCAAGCCACTGATTGGTTCCTGCCTGGTAACCAATCAGTGGAAAGCAAGAGAGCTGAAAAGCAGGAAGTAGTGTTCTGGCTATTATGTTACACATCCAGTCACTCCAGCCTTTATACATTACATTTTTGGCTAACTAACTATATTAGATACATTTTTTATTTTGCACAGTCTATTTATTTACCCAGTTTTATTTTTAAACTGAACTGTTCCTTTTAGGGAAATTTCACACCAGGCAGTTGACTTAATTGCTGTCAGTTCTCTCGTAAAAAAACGAGAGCGAGTGATTTTTGTGTTTATTGCTTTAATTCAATAAATACATTTTTACTTACGTACAGTGGTATCATTATAGGGGTGAAACGTGCTACACTGATTGCCATGTATGTAACAAAGCATTGATGCTATGGGCTGAGTCTTTCTTTATTGCCAATGTACCTTGTTAACAAACAGGGTCCTACGAACAAAGTATTGTTATTGCTACTTCTTATTACTCCTCTTTCTATTCAGGCCTCTCCTATTCCTATTCCAGCCTCTTATTAAAATCAATGCATGGTTGCTATGGGAATTTGGGTCCTAGCAACCAGATGGCTGAAATTACAAACTGGAGAGCTGCTGAATAAAAAGCTAAATAACTCAAAAAACACAAATAATAAAAAATGAAAACCAATTGCAAATTGTCTCAGAATATCCCTCTCTACATCCTACTAAAAGTTAATGTGCTCTGTGACATGGGGATAAATCCAGCATTGTATATAATGTATATTACAAGGTTTTGGTGTAAAATAATACTACAGGTATGGGACCTGTTATCCAGAATGTTTGGGGTCTGGGGTTTTCCAGCTAAACCCGTAATTTGGAGCTCCATACCTTAAGTTTACTAAAACATTTTTAAAGAAAGAGGCTGCTCTGATGTTCTTCTGCTTAGGAAAGATGTGAGAAAAGTTATCTGAGGTTTCTCCTTTTATTCCTAAGCAGAAGAACATCAGCCTCTTTCTCCTGACAACTTCCTTGACTACTTGCTGGTCAGACTGGTGGGAAACTGACCAGCAGGTGGCGCTGTTGTAACAAAATTCATTCATATTAACAGTACATGTATCCCTTAATATCTTGCAATTAAAAGAAAATAAATAATGAATGTACATTGCAGAAGTGCTTAGAATAGACCCCTCATCAATTTTACATTCACTTCTTTTTAAGGTTGCTGGCTTCAACCACCCTACGATGGGAGATCAGAAGATCTGAGACACAATGAGAGACAGGAACTTATTTGGACCAGACATTCGAAGAAAATGGGTTGGGATGATACTGTGTAGCCTCCATTGTTCCAGATAATAAGGTGGATATAGACATCTAGATTTTGTCAGGCCGTTCGGACAACGTTGACCTCGCTGTCTGTGGATGGCACATTGGAGGGACAGTTTGGCCAGTCCTATTGCATCACAGTCCCCCCATTTCTTCTCAGCCAGTGGCCTCTGGCTCTTTCAATAAATGAGAGAATCATTGTAGATATATGAAGACTGAAGAGACAGCCCTTCTGTAAGGTTTAGTCCAACGACAGCTGGAGGTCCAGTGTTGGCAAGGCCTACTTTTTTTTTTCCTTTATTTAATCATTTTTCCAGTTGTAGAGTAAATCTTATTGCATCTCTGGGACCCTCTACTCCCGTCATGGCTTTACCTCTATGATTTCTGGATGGACACACGTGCAGCCTACAGTCAGTATCACGGTTTGTAGAGTGTACAAGTTACCCTTTATTTTCCTGAGCACCAGGATTTGTCTCTGTATTGGAACAGCGTTGAGGGTTCTCTCATACCCCACGCAGTGGTTAGAACAGGTGACGTTGTGCAGTTTGGAGGGGATCCTCTCATTGTCCTTGATGAGCCTGCGGGAAAAGGAAGATGGAAATTATTTTCCCTTTATTGCATTTATTTTCTTCTTTATGACCTTTCGTTATGGTAGAGTCGACTTTAATAAAGAGCCAGCAATTAAAGGATAAGTGAACCTTAAAAATAAGTGAATGTAAAATTTATAAGGGGCTATTCTAAGCACTTCTGCAATGCACATTCATGATTTATTTTATATTCCAAGATATTAAGGGATACATGTAGGGGCACATTTACTTGGGGACGAATATCGAGGGTTAATTAACCCTCGATATTCGACAGTCGAAGTTAAATCCTTCGAATATCGAAGTCGAAGGATTTACCGCAATTCGTTCGATCGAACGATCGAAGGAATTAAATCCATTTTAATCCATCGATCGAACGATTTTCCTTCCACCAAAAATTTGTTAGAAAGCTTATAGGGACCTTCCCCATAGGCTAACATTGAGGTTCGGTAGGTTTTACTTGGCGAATTAGGGGGTCGAAGTTTTTTTTAAAGAGACAGTACTTCGACTATCGAATAGTCGATAGATTTTTAGTTCGAATCGTTCGATTCGAAGTCGTAGTCGAAGAAGCCAAAAAAAATCATTCGAAGTTTTTTTTATTCTATTCCTTCACTGAAACTAAGTAAATGTGCCCTAGAGTTAATATGAATGAATTTTGTTACAACAGCGCCACCTGCTGGTCAGTTTCCCACCAGTCTGACCAGCAAGTAGTCAAGGAAGTTGTCAGGAGAAAGAAAGAGGCTGCTCTGATGTTCTTAGGAAAGATGTGAGAAAGGTTTCTAATTTTATTCCTAAGCAGAAGAACATCAGCCTCTTTCTTTCTCCTGACAACTTCCTTGACTACTTGCTGGTCAGACTGGTGGGAAACTGACCAGCAGGTGGCGCTGTTGTAACAAAATTCATTCATATTAACAGCACATGTATCCCTTAAAATCTTGCAATTAAAAGAAAATAAATAATGAATGTAAATGACAAAAGTGCTTAGAATAGCCCCCTCATCAATTTTACATTCACTTATTTTTAAGGTTTACTTATCCTTTAATATATTATAGCGACGCTATTTGCAGCAATAGCAATGCTAAGGCTTATAGGGTAAGTACAGGTTTGGGATCCGTTATCCAGAAAGCTTCGAATTACAGAAAAGCCGTCTCCCATAGACTCAATTATAGTCAAATAATCCAAATTTTTTAAAAACGATTTTCTTTTTTCAAACTGTCCCTTGTAATTGATCCCGACTAAGATATAATTAATTCTTATTGGAGGCAAAACCAGCCTATTGGGTTTATTTAATGTTTATATGATTTTCTAGTAGACTTAAGGCATGAAGATCCACATTACAGAAAGATGCATTATCTGGAAACCCTCACGTCCTGAGCATTCTGGATAACAGGTCCCATAATTGTAATAAAACAGTCGCTTGTACTTGATCCCAACTAAGATATAATTAATCCTTATTGGAGGCAAAACCAGCCTATTGGGTTTAATTCATGTTTATATGATTTTCTAGTAGACTTAAGGTATGAATATCTAAATTACAGAAAGTTTCTGGAAACATTCTGGATAACAGGTCCCATATCTGTACTATACTTCATTCCTGTTTGTTGCAGGAAATTTATTGGTGTTGGATTGGAGGCCGAAGCTTCCCACCAGCCTTGATTAAAATAAGAACTTACTCGTAGTCCCAGGGAACAATGGAACGATTCTCGATGTTTCTGGTTTTGTACAGCGGTGACTCTGGAACTCCCGGATTATTAATATCAATCTTTACAAGAATACAATGTTCACACTCCTTATTTTGGGGCTGTTTGCTTTTTCTTTTCCCACCTCTGTCCTTTTTCTTTTTTAAGAAAGGTGTTGTGTCGCCTGCGTCTGTTGGATTTATAATCAGCACAAGGACGACAAGTGCCAGCGCCTAGACACAAGCACAAGAAGATGAATAGGGATTTTAATTCATTCATTAAATAAGATTAAAAGGGCAGATTTTAACTTGAGCGAACAAAAATGTACATTTTACAGGTAAAAGAACACAATTTCCATCGACGTCAGCATTAACGTAATATCAAGTTTCAGTAGCCTCCCTGGCAACCAATCAGAACAGCAGACTAGTGAATGCTACCTGCGAATTGGTTACTATGGGTTAAAAAATATAGCAAATGAACCCAAAATCTCACAGATATTGATGGGTGTTGGAAACAGTATTAGCTGTGTAGGAGTTTCCTCCCACTGCAAAACAAGTCATTTATGTGAGATTATGCCATTTTCATGAGAATTAGTCCATCGGGCGGAGGGTAGAAGGGCTGATTTTCAAGTATAGGCGCTGAATTTAAAGAAGCAGTAACACCAATAAATAAAAGCATTTTAAAGTGACTAAAATATAATGCACCGTTGCTATGCATTAGTAAAAGATATGTGTCTGCTTTAGAAAGACTACTATAGTTTAAATAAACAGGCTACTGTTTAGCCATGGGGGCAGTCATACAAGCTAAAATAGGAGAAAAGGGACAGGATACTTAGCAGATAGCAGATAAACTCTGTAATAGAATACAAAGGGATTTTGCAGAGTGCATCTGCTACGTAACCTGTGCTTTGAATGGCTGCCCCCATGGCTACACAGCAGCTTGTTTATATAAACTATAGTAGTACTTATCTGTTATCTACTGTGTATCCTGTGCTTGAATGGCTGCCCCCATGGCTACACAGCAGCTTGTTTATATAAACTATAGTAGTACTTATCTGTTATCTACTGTGTATCCTGTGCTTGAATGGCTGCCCCCATGGCTACACAGCAGCTTGTTTATATAAACTATAGTAGTACTTATCTGTTATCTACTGTGTGTCCTGTGCCTGAATGGCTGACCCCATGGCTATACAGCAGCTTGTTTATATAAACTATAGTAGTACTTATCTGTTATCTACTACGTGTCCTGTGCCTGAATTGCTGCCCCCATGGCTACACAGCAGCTTGTTTATATAAACTATAGTAGTACTTATCTGTTATCTACTGTGTATCCTGTGCTTGAATGGCTGCCCCCATGGCTACACAGCAGCTTGTTTATATAAACTATAGTAGTATTTATCTGTTATCTACTGTGTATCCTGTGCTTGAATGGCTGCCCCCGTGGCTACACAGCAGCTTGTTTATATAAACTTTATTAGTACTTATTATATGGAAATGTATATACTGTACGGTCCTTGTACATATATTTGTATTTTCATACGTTTGAGACCCCTGTTGAAGTCCAGCATTGGCTCAGGTTCATATGTTCATCCCCAAGTTTCTCAATACTTATTATACACATTTTGCCCATCTATGGACAGCAGGAACAAGGGTTTGGGGATGGAGCAATCTTAAAAAAAAGAGGCACAAATATTATATGGAATCAGAAAAACAAGAAAATAGACCACTCCAGCTCACCAATCATCCCTTCATGCAGGTGCTCCATCAACAGTGTCCCCACTGTAAGTATAGCAAAAACTCCACAGACTGATGGCACTTCTGGATAAGTTTATTGGGAAAAAACTGCTGTAGGCCGCCTAACGCGTTTCGGGATTGTATCCCCTAATCATAGGCCTATGATTAAGGGATACAATCCTGAAATGCGTTAGGCGGCCTAGAGCAGTTTTTTTTTCCCAATAAACGTATCCAGAAGTGCCGTCAGTCTGTGGAGTTTTTGCCACAAATATTATATTCAAACTGCTCCGCTTTAAGCACGACTGCTGCCTAATCTGCCTACCTCTAGGTCTGGCCCTTGCCTGTGCTTTCATGTAATTCTCAGGGCTGGCCAGGGCTGGTGGGGGGTCCAGATTGAAGTCTTGTTAGGGTGATATTTGGAACAAAAAAAAAGAGGTTGTGGCTTTACTGACAAGTTGCACTGTTGAGTTGGTTAGTGGGAACAGTGAGAAAGCAGAAGTCTTAAATATATTTTCCACTGGCAGCGGCACACAGAAAACGGTTTTGGCACCAATTTTTTCAAGTAACTCAAACAAGCAAGGTGATAAATTGACCATCATTGGCTCCTTTGAGAATTACATGAAAGCACAGGCAAGGGCCAGACCTAGAGGTAGGCAGATTAGGCAGCAGTCGTGTTTAAAGCGGAGCAGTTTGAATATAGTATTTGTGCCCTTTTTTTTTAAGTTTGCTCCATCCCCAAACCCTTGTTCCCGCTGTCCAGAGATGGGCAAAATGTGTATAATAAGTATTGAGAAACTTGGGGATGAACATATTGCTATGAGCCAAGGGGGAACCTGATCCAATGCTGGACTTCAACAGAGGGCTCAAACTTATGAAAATACAAATATATGTACAAGGACCCTACAGTATATACATTTCCATATAATTCACCTTATTTTGCATTTCTTTGAAGCATTGTAGCTGTTATGTCTGGATTACTAGGTTACAATTATGTTTTTCAAAAGGATGGAGCTCGGGTGAAATGGGTGGAATTTTATGCAACACAAGAGATAAATGAATTTCACTTCTACATCAAATAAAACATTTTCACGTGTACTGGATAGAAAATGTCAGAGCCACAAGTAAATAGTTTTCATTCCTTTGTGATTCTCAGAGGACATTAATTCACAAAATGGTTGTAGGACTTTTGATGGCCTCCAGGACATCACAAGGCCTCAACAGACTGCTTTGTACATCATCTTTGGAATAACCATATTTGCCCCATTATGTGCAAGGATGTTGATAGCGCCAATACATAAGTGATTTTCAAACCGTAGGTCTGTGGCCCTTGCCTAGGGGAGCCATAAGTAGTGGAATGGAAGCCGAGCCTGAAGGCCAGTGAGGGTGAAATTTAGGTGGAGTTCGTATTTGCTCTCCTAGATACTCCCACAACTTAATTAGGATGAAGTCTGGGTTGTAGACTTATTTGCTGCCCTGAACGATATTGGAACTTCTGTTGACTGGCTGAACTACTATAAACTTGATGTTTGCCAAGGGGCCCTGCAGTCTTTTCTACATCAATGGATGGGGGTTGAATAAATAAAGACTGAAAACCTCTACAATATCTGATGTAGCCAGAGATATCCTAAAAACTATTTCCATATGGCCTCAGGAGCAAACTTCTCTTTGGACAGAACGGGTTGGTTTTAGGGTGGTAGTTGAAGGTCAACAGCTGAAAGGTCTCAGGTTGCCTATCCCCGAACTATATAATCCACAGCCCAATTCCTCAGCCTTGCAGTGCCACCCTCCCCATCTCTATGAATATGCACGACAAAAAAGATATACACATCAAGTGACCCATGACTTCCATCTGAAACATCCATCAACTCAAATGAGAAGAACCCTATTCATATATTTCTGGACACGGTGGTTTCATATTTCAAGAAATATATTTCAATAAAAACTCTCCATTAGCCTTACCTGCCCCAGGAGGAGCCTCTTGCTCAGCTTTGCCATTTGTTATATTGGAGGACTCAACATAAACTTGATCCTGTGACAAGGTTTGGCCCACACACAACCTGGAGGTGACTTATAAGAGCCTGCGAGACCCCTCCCTCCCATTTCCCAGACATATTTACTGCATCTAAGGTGTAATACCAAGACCAGTATTATTAGCAAAAAAAGACTTTGCAGCTTTTCCACACATACCTCAGAAATACCACAACAAGAACATCTTACTTTGCACAAACTTTTCAACTTTCATTTTAACTACAAACAAGATAAATGCTGTCTGATCAGACAATGGAAATGTGGTTATAAGCATTCATTTATATATAATGATAAGCTACTGTCCTTTGTGGGACCCTAATTGCCATTAGTGTAAGAATTTGGACATTTGACTTATGACAGATAAAGTTTATATTTGTATAATAGGGAGAGATGGTGTCTATAGTAACAGTGGATAATAGTCTCTGGGAAGGGAGTGTGACTGTGGGATAGCAGGTATAGTAGGGAGAGATTGTGTCTATAGTAACAGTGAATAATAGTCTCTGGGAAGGGAGTGTGACTGTGGGATAGCAGGTATAGTAGGGAGAGATGGTCCCTATAGTAACAGTGGATAATAGTCTCTGGGAAGGGAGTGTGACTGTGGGATAGCAGGTATAGTAGGGAGAGATGGTGCCTATAGTAACAGTGGATAATGGTCTCTGGGAAGGGAGTGTGACTGTGGGATAGCAGGTATAGTAGGGAGAGATGGTGTCTATAGTAACAGTGGATAATAGTCTCTGGGAAGGGAGTGTGACTGTGGGATAGCAGGTATAGTAGGGAGAGATTGTGTCTATAGTAACAGTGAATAATAGTCTCTGGGAAGGGAGTGTGACTGTGGGATAGCAGGTATAGTAGGGAGAGATGGTCCCTATAGTAACAGTGGATAATAGTCTCTGGGAAGGGAGTGTGACTGTGGGATAGCAGGTATAGTAGGGAGAGATGGTCCCTATAGTAACAGTGGGATAATAGTCTCTGGGAAGGGAGTGTGACTGTGGGATAGCAGGTATAGTAGGGAGAGATGGTCCCTATAGTAACAGTGGGATAATAGTCTCTGGGAAGGGAGTGTGACTGTGGGATAGCAGGTATAGTAGGGAGAGATTGTGTCTATAGTTACATAGTTACATAGTTACATAGTTAAATTGGGTTGAAAAAAGACAAAGTCCATCAAGTTCAACCCCTCCAAATGAAAACCCAGCATCCCTACACACACCCCTCCCTACTTTTAATTAAAATTCTATATACCCATACCTATATTAACTATAGAGTTTAGTATCACAATAGCCTTTAATATTATGTCTGTCCAAAAAATCATCCAAGCCATTCTTAAAGGCATTAACTGAATCAGCCATCACAACATCACCCGGCAGTGCATTCCACAACCTCACTGTCCTGACTGTGAAGAACCCTCTACGTTGCTTCAAATGAAAGTTCTTTTCTTCTAGTCTAAAGGGGTGGCCTCTGGGTGGATAATAGTCTCTGGGAAGGGAGTGTGACTGTGGGATAGCAGGTATAGTAGGGAGAGATGGTGCCTATAGTAACAGTGGATAATAGTCTCTGGGAAGGGAGTGTGACTGTGGGATAGCAGGTATAAGTAGGGAGAGATGTGTGCCTATAGTAACAGTGGTAATAGTTCTGGGAAGGGAGTGATGTGGATGCGTGTAGGGATAGCAGGTATAGTAGGGGAGAGATGTGATGTCTAAAGTACAGTGGATAAGTAGTCTCTGGGAAGGGAGTGTGACTGTGGGATAGCAGGTATAGTAGGGAGAGATGGTGCCTATAGTAACAGTGGATAATAGTCTCGTGGGAAGGGAGTTGTTGACTGTGGGATAGCAGGAGTATAGTAGGGAGAGATGGTGTCTATAGTAACAGTGGGATAATAGTCTTGGGAAGGGAGTGTGACTGTGGGATAGCAGGTATAGTAGGAGAGATGGTGCTATAGTAACAGTGGGAATATAGTCTCTGGAAGGGAGTGTGACTGTGGGATAAGCAGGTATAGTAGGAGAAGATGTGCTGTAGGTAACAGTGGATAATAGTCTCTGGAGGGAGTGGTACTGTGGGATAGAGGTATAGTAGGGGAGATGGTGCTATAGTAACAAGTGGATAATAGTCTCTGGGAAGGGAGTGTGATGTGGGATAGCAGGTTAGTAGGGAGAGATGTGCTATAGTAACAGTGGTAATAGTCTCTGGGAAGGGAGTGTGACTGTGGGATAGCAGGTATAGTAAGGGAGAGATGGTGTCTATAGTAAAGTGGGATAATAGTCTCTGGGAAGGGAGTGTGACTGTGGGATAGCAGGTATAGTAGGGAGAGATGTGCTAAAGTAAAGTGGATAATAGTCTCTGGAAGGGAGTGTGACTGTGGGGATAGCAGGTATAGTAGGGAGAGATGGTGCATAGTAACAGTGGATAATAGTCTCTGGGAAGGGAGTGTGACTGTGGGATAGCAGGTATAGTAGGGAGAGATGGTGCCTATAGTAACAGTGGATAATAGTCTCTGGGAAGGGAGTGTGACTGTGGGATACAGGTATAGTAGGGAGAGATGGTGTCTATAGTAAAGTGGGATAATAGTCTCTGGGAAGGGAGTGTGACTGTGGGATAGCAGGTATAGTAGGCGAGAGATGGTGCCTATAGTAACGTGGATAATAGTCCTGGAAGGGAGTGTGACTGTGGATAGCAGGTATAGTAGGGAGAGATGGTGTCTATAGTAACAGTGGATAATATCTTGGGAAGGGAGTGTGCTGTGGGATAGCAGGTATAGTAGGGAGAGATGGTGTCTATAGTAACAGTGGATAATAGCTCTGGGAAGGGAGTGTGACTGTGGGATAGCAGGTATAGTAGGGAGAGATGGTGCTATAGTAACAGTGGTAATAGTCTCTGGAAGGGAGTGTGATGTGGGATAGCAGGTATAGTAGGGAGAGATGGTCTATAGTAACGTGGTAATAGCTCTGGGAAGGAGTGTGATGTGGATAGCAGGTATAGTAGGAGAGATGGTGCTATAGTAACAGTGGATAATAGCTCTGGGAAGGAGTGTGATGTGGAGAGGTATGTGGGAGAGATGGTCTATAGTACATGGTAATGTCTCTGGGAAGGAGTGTGACTGTGGGATAGCAGGTATAGTAGGGAGAGATGGTGTATAGTAAAGTGGATAATAGTCTCTGGAAGGAGTGTGACTTGGATAGGTATAGTAGGAGGATGGTGCTAAGTACAGTGGATATGTCTTGGGAAGGGAGTGTGACTGTGGGATAGCAGATAGTAGGAGAGATGGTATAGTAAATGGTAATAGTCTCTGGAGGGAGTGTACTGTGGGATGAGGTATAGTAGGAGAGATGGTGTAAGTAACAGTGATAATAGTCTCTGGGAGGGAGGTGACTGTGGGATAGCAGGTTAGTAGGAGAGATGGTCTTAGTAACAGTGGATAATAGTCTCTGGGAAGGGAGTGTGACTGTGGATAAGTATAGTAGGGAGAGATGGTGATAGTAACAGTGGATAATAGTTTGGGAAGGGAGTGTGACTGTGGATAGCAGGTATAGTAGGGAGAGATGGTGCTATGTAAGTGGATAATAGTCTCTGGGAAGGGAGTGTGACTGTGGATAGCAGGTATAGTAGGGAGAATGTGTCTATAGTAAGGGTATAGTCTCTGGGAAGGGAGTGTGACTGTGGGATAGCAGGTATAGTAGGGAGAGATGGTCTATAGTAACAGTGGATAATAGTCTTGGGAAGGAGTGTGACTGTGGGATAGCAGGTATAGTAGGAGAGATGGTGCCTATAGTAACAGTGGATAATAGTCTCTGGGAAGGAGTGTGACTGTGGATAGCAGGTATAGTAGGAGAGATGGTGTCTATAGTACGTGGATAATAGTCTCTGGGAGGGGTGTGACTGTGGATAGAGGTATAGTAGGGAGAGATGGTGCCTATAGTAACAGTGGATAATAGTCTCTGGAAGGGAGTGTGACTGTGGATAGCAGGTATAGTAGGGAGAGATGGTGTCTATAGTAACAGTGGAATAGTCTTGGAAGGGAGTGTGACTGTGGGATAGCAGGTATAGTAGGAGAGATGGTGTCTATAGTAACAGTGGATAATAGTTCTGGGAAGGAGTGTGACTGTGGGATAGCAGGTATAGTAGGAGAGATGGTGCTATAGTAACAGTGGATAATAGTCTTGGGAAGGGAGTGTGACTGTGGGATAGCAGGTATAGTAGGAGAGATGGTGCTATAGTACAGTGGATATAGCTCTGGGAAGGGAGTGTGACTGTGGGATGCAGGTATAGTAGGAGGATGGTGCCTATATAAAGTGGATATAGTCTCTGGGAAGGGAGTGTGACTGTGGGATAGCAGGTATAGTAGGGAGAGATGTGCTATAGTAACAGTGGATAATAGTCTCTGGGAAGGGAGTGTGACTGTGGGATAGCAGGTATAGTAGGGAGAGATGGTGCCTATAGTAACAGTGGATAATAGTCTCTGGGAAGGGAGTGTGACTGTGGGATAGCAGGTATAGTAGGGAGAGATGGTGCTATATAACAGTGGATAATAGTCTCTGGAAGGGAGTGTGACTGTGGGATAGCAGGTATAGTAGGGAGAGATGGTGCCTATAGTAACAGTGGATAATAGTCTCTGGGAAGGGAGTGTGACTGTGGGATAGCAGGTATAGTAGGGAGAGATGGTGCCTATAGTAAAGTGGATAATAGTCTCTGGGAAGGGAGTGTGACTGTGGGATAGCAGGTATAGTAGGAGAGATGGTGCCTATAGTAACAGTGGATAATAGTCTCTGGGAAGGGAGTGTGACTGTGGGATAGCAGGTATAGTAGGAGAGATGGTGCTATAGTAACAGTGGATAATAGTCTCTGGGAAGGGAGTGTGACTGTGGGATAGCAGGTATAGTAGGAGAGATGGTGCCTATAGTAACAGTGGATAATAGTCTCTGGGAAGGGAGTGTGACTGTGGGATGCAGGTATAGTAGGGAGAGATGGTGTCTATAGTAACAGTGGATAATAGTCTCTGGGAAGGGAGTGTGACTGTGGGATAGCAGGTATAGTAGGGAGAGATGGTGTCTATAGTAACAGTGGGATAATAGTCTCTGGGAAGGGAGTGTGACTGTGGGATAGCAGGTATAGTAGGAGAGATGGTGCTATAGTAACAGTGGGTAATAGTCTCTGGAAGGAGTGTGACTGTGGGATAGCAGGTATAGTAGGGAGAGATGTGTCTATAGTAACAGTGGGTAATAGTCTCTGGGAAGGGAGTGTGACTGTGGATAGCAGGTATAGTAGGGAGAGATGGTGCTATAGTAACAGTGGATAATAGTCTCTGGGAAGGAGTGTGACTGTGGGATAGCAGGTATAGTAGGAGAGATGGTGTCTATAGTAACAGTGGATAATAGTCTCTGGGAAGGGAGTTGACTGTGGATAGCAGGTATAGTAGGAGAGATGGTGCCCATGTAACAGTGGATAATAGTCTCTGGGAAGGGAGTGTGACTGTGGGATAGCAGGTATAGTAGGGAGAGATGGTGTCTATAGTAACAGTGGATAATAGTCTTGGGAAGGGAGTGTGACTGTGGGATAGCAGGTATAGTAGGGAGAGATGGTGTCTATAGTAACAGTGGATAATAGTTCTGGGAAGGGAGTGTGACTGTGGGATAGCAGGTATAGTAGGGAGAGATGTGTCTATAGTAACAGTGGGTAATAGTCTCTGGGAAGGGAGTGTGACTGTGGGATAGCAGGTATAGTAGGGAGAGATGTGTCTATAGTAACAGTGGTAATAGTCTGGAAGGGAGTTGACTGTGGATAGCAGGTATAGTAGGAGAGATGGTGCTATAGTAACAGTGGATAATAGTCTCTGGGAAGGGAGTGTGACTGTGGGATAGCAGGTATAGTAGGGAGAGATGGTGCTATAGTAACAGTGGATAATAGTCTCTGGGAAGGGAGTGTGACTGTGGGATAGCAGGTATAGTAGGGAGAGATGGTGTCTATAGTAACAGTGGATAATAGTCTCTGGGAAGGGAGTGTGACTGTGGGATACAGGTATAGTAGGAGAGATGGTGCTAAGTAACAGTGGATAATAGTCTCTGGGAAGGGAGTGTGACTGTGGGATAGCAGGTATAGTAGGAGAGATGGTGCCAATAGTAACAGTGGATAATAGTCTCTGGGAAGGGATGTGTGACTGTGGATAGCAGGTATAGTAGGAGAGATGGTGCTATAGTAACAGTGGATAATAGTCTCTGGGAAGGGAGTGTGACTGTGGGATAGCAGGTATAGTAGGGAGAGATGGTGTCTATAGTAACGGTGGATAATAGTCTCTGGGAAGGGAGTGTGACTGTGGGATAGCAGGTATAGTAGGGAGAGATGGTGCCTATAGTAACAGTGGGATAATAGTCTCTGGGAAGGGAGTGTGACTGTGAGATAGCAGGTATAGTTGGGAGAGATGGTGCCTATAGTAACAGTGGGATAATAGGAACCATTACAAGAATAACCAATACGGGAACGTTTGATAGATGTGAGCGTTTGCTGGAAATAGATTGGACAATTCTACAATATATAGATGATGACCCTGCATAGTGTCACTGGGTGATGCTAAAAAGTTGCAACCACTAATCATTGATGCTGGACAGGGTGACCTTGTTACGTATCTGCCCCTTAGCCCCACTGGCTATAGCCACTTTAGTTGATTCATGGTCAGACTGGGCTGATGGGACACCGGGTAAAAGCCCAGTGGGCCCTGCCAACCCAAGCCCACTCCCTTTATCCAGCCACATGTTCCTCCACCCTTTCCCCCTGACCTGATCACAGGTAGAGACCAGGGTGATTAAATCGCATTGCCATTTTTGTCAATTTTGGGAGAAATTGTGGGGTATTCTCTGACATATTCTGTATTATATGTTCCTACCGCACACTCGCCTTTCCTCTCACTGCGTTGGTGGTGCTGGTTTCTCCGTTGACCCCGGCCAGGTCCCTTAGCAACAGCAAACAAGAAACGGATCCGCACACACGCTATGATCAGCAGTTGGGGGGACACCCCTCTTTATTATATCACCTCGTGATCAACGTTTCGGGGGGATAAACCTCCCTTCATCAGGATGAAGGGAGGTTTATCCCCCCGAAACGTTGATCACGAGGTGATATAATAAAGAGGGGTGTCCCCCCAACTGCTGATCATAGCGTGTGTGCGGATCCGTTTCTTGTTTGCTGTATTCTCTGACATGGCATGGCTTTGCAAGGTCTCTTTATGTGCGCCAGTCACAGCCCAGTAAAGAGTCCTTAAAGGAGAACTAAACCTCATCTGGAGTATGCAGTGCAGTTTTGGACTCCAGTCCTTAAGAGGGATATAAATGAGCTGGAGAGAGTGCAGAGACTAAGTGCAACTAAACTGGTTAGAGGGAGGGAAGAGTTAAATTATGAGGGGAGACTGTCAAGGTTGGGGTTGTTTTCTCTGGAAAAAAGGCGCTTGTGAGGGGACATGATTAGACTTTACAAGTACATTAGAGGACAGTATAGACAAATAGCAGGGGACCTTTTTACCCATAAAGAGAATCACGTACCAGAGGCCTCCCCTTCAGACTAGAAGAAAAGAAGTTTCATTTAAAGGAACAGAGTAGGGGGTTCATCACAGTGAGGACAGTGAGGTTGGGGAATGCACTGCCGGGTGATGATTCAGTTAATGACTATAAGAGGGACTTGGATGATTTCTTGGACAGACATAATATCAAAGGCTATTGTGATACTAAGCTCTATAGTTAGTATAGATATGGGTATATATCATTTATGTGACAGTAGGGAGGGGTGTGTGTATGGGGCTGGGTTTTCATTTAGTGGGACTTTTTTCAACCCAATTTAACTATGTAACTATGTAACTATGTAACTAACTATATGTGGTGTGGTGGTTGCAACCATGGGGTGGTAAAAGGGCAGGAGGGCAGACATCTGGAGAGGGGGGCCCTTGATATTGCAAGTGGACACTTGTGGTTGCAGCCTTGGTGGGCCCTTGAAACCCCAGTCCGACACAGGAGTGAGGTTGGGTCTAGGTTGGGAGAGGGCAGGTAAAGGTCGGGCACTGGCAACTCAATCTGGACATCACCACTGCCAGATAGGCCCACTCATTGCCTCTCAAGCTTTCTGGTACCAAGGTGGAAGACCAACACCACTGCTGCGAGTGTTGGTGCGGTAGAGTGTCCCTAAAAGCACACTTGGGATCAAACCACCATTGGGAGGAGATTGACAGCCTTGCAAACAAGGTAAAAGGATAAGTAAACCTTAAAAATAAGTGAATGTAAAATTGATGAGGGGGCTATTCTAAGCGCTTCTGCAATGTACATTCATTATTTATTTTCTTTTAATTGCAAGATATTAAGGGATACATGTACTGTTACTATGAATGAATTTTGTTACAACAGCGCCACCTGCTGGTCATTTTCCCACCAGTCTGACCAGCAAGTAGTCAAGGAAGTTGTCAGGAGAAAGAAAGAGGCTGATGTTCTTCTGCTTTAAAAAAAATAAGAAATCTCAGATAACTTTTCTCACATCTTTCCTAAGCAGAAGAACATCAGCCTCTTTCTCCTGACAACTTCCTTGACTACTTGCTGGTCAGACTGGTGGGAAACTGACCAGCAGGTGGCGCTGGTGTAACAAAATTCATTCATATTAACAGTACATGTATCCCTTAATATCTTGCAATAAAAAGAAAATAAATAATGAATGTACATTGCAGAAGCACTTAGAATAGCCCCCTCATCAATTTTACATCCACTTATTTTTAAGGTTCACTTATCCTTTCAGAACAACGAGTGTATCAAGCTGAATTACAGACAATTATTTGTATTTTATGAGTTCCCTTATGTTGCATTCTATGTACTGCTCCATCCAAATATAAACTTGCTGATGAACAATTCCCCCTATCTTCTTATCACGTCTAAACACAATTATATCAAACTGGCGACCGAACTGAACTGCAGGACACCACCACTGGAAACTGTTAAACAGATACGATCATGTGACCACAACTGCAGTCTAAGGGCAAGTGTTTCATAGTGAGAATGTGTGGAAGGAAAAACAGGGCAGCAGCAGACGGCTGGAAAGAGGCTCTATAGCAAGAGCTGAACATAGACTTTGTATACGGGGTGACCACAGAACATTTAGAAAAAGCTGGGGCAATAGTTTTATGGGATCTCTCTGTACAGACTATGAGCAAACTTAGGGACTGTTCCTGCTGAATTGTGCTTAGTACAGGGAATACCTATGCTGCCATAGTTTTATGGGATCTCTCTGTACAGACTATGAGCAAACTTAGGGACTGTTCCTGCTGAATTGTGCTTAGTACAGGGAATACCTATGCTGCCATAGTTTTATGGGATCTCTCTGTACAGACTATGAGCAAACTTAGGGACTGTTCCTGCTGAATTGTGCCTAGTACAGGGAATACCTATGCTGCCATAGTTTTATGGGATTTCTCTGTACAGACTATGAGCAAACTTAGGGGCTGTTCCTGCTGAATTGTGCTTAGTACAGGGAATACCTATGCAGCCATAGTTTTATGGGATCTCTCTGTACAGACTATGAGAAAACTTAGGGACTGTTCCTGCTGAATTGTGCTTAGTACAGGGAATACCTATGCTGCCATAGTTTTATGGGATCTCTCTGTACAGACTATGAGAAAACTTAGGGACTGTTCCTGCTGAATTGTGCTTAGTACAGGGAATACCTGTGCTGCCATAGTTTTATGGGATCTCTCTGTACAGACTATGAGCAAACTTAGGGACTGTTCCTGCTGAATTGTGCTTAGTACAGGGGAATACCTATGCTGCCATAGTTTTATGGGATCTCTCTGTACAGACTATGAGCAAACTTAGGGACTGTTCCTGCTGAATTGTGCTTAGTACAGGGGAATACCTATGCTGCCATAGTTTTATGGGATTTCTCTGTACAGACTATGAGCAAACTTAGGGGACTGTTCCTGCTGAATTGTGCTTAGTATAGAGGATACCTATGCTGCCATAGTTTTATGGGATCTCTCTGTACACTAACTAACTAACTAACTAACTAACTAACTAACTAACTAACTAACTATAAGATGAAATGGGACCAGTCCCTGGATCAACTTGTACTATGAGCTATCTCCCATAACCCTGTATTCTCTCACTTGCTAAACACTATCCAACCCCTTCTTGTAACTATCTAATGTATCAGCCTGTACCACTGATTCACTTCCCAGCTCTCCCTGTAACACCCCTTTCCCTCCTCTAATCTCATTGGCTCCCTCCTGTCTGCTGGGAGGAGCTACTGGTGAATAAAGCATCCGACCCTTCCTTGTACCTATCTAATGTATCAGCCTGTACCACTGATTCACTTCCCAGCTCTCCCTGTAACACCCCTTTCCCTCCTCTAATCTCATTGGCTCCCTCCTGTCTGCTGGGAGGAGCTACTGGTGAATAAAGCATCCGACCCTTCCTTGTACCTATCTAATGTATCAGCCTGTACCCCTGATTCACTTCCCAGCTCTCCCTGTAACACCCCTTTCCCTCCTCTAATCTCATTGGCTCCCTCCTGTCTGCTGGGAGGAGCTACTGGTGAATAAAGCATCCGACCCTTCCTTGTACCTATCTAATGTATCAGCCTGTACCACTGATTCAGGGAGACAATTCCACATCTTCACAGCTCTCACTGTAACAAACCCCTTCCCAATATTTAGCTCTTTTCTTCTAATCGGAATGGGTGACCTTGTGTCAGCTGGAAAGACCTACTGGTAAATAAATCATTAGAGAGATTATTATATGATCCCCTTATATATTTATACATAGTCATCATATCACCCCTTAAGCGCCTCTTCTCCAGCGTGAACATCCCCAATTTGGCCAGTCTTTCCTCATAGCTAAGATTTTCCCTTTACCAGCTTAGTTGCCCTTCTCTGTTCCCTCTTTAATACAATAATGTCCTGTTTGAGTGATGGAGACCAAAACTGTACGGCATATTCTAGATGGGGCCTTACCAGTCTCTATACAGTGGGACCCCCTCCTCCCATGACTCTCTGCCCCATTTAATACAAGTCAAGACCTTATTTGCCCTTGATGCTGCTGACTGGCATTGCTTGCTACAGACAAGTTTATTATCTACAAGGACTCCAAGCTACTAGGATTTGCCTAGTGCAGTCCCATTAAGGGTATAAGTGGATATTTTTACATCTCAGATGTCAGATATTCATTGACAGTTAGATCCAATATATCTTATAGGGGGGCTCCTTTTGCCTAGAAGATGTATTAGAGCTCACTCTATTAAACTCACCAGACATCATGTCTCTCTACATGCAGGATTTGTGCAAAAGGCAGTTATTTTGTTAGATTTTGTTTGTACTGGAATCAGTTATTTGAGTGAGCCCTAACACATCTGCTAGGAAAGGAGCCCCCCTATAATATATATTGGATCTAACTGTCAGTGAATATCTGACACCCAACTGCTACATGAAGAGAGAATGAAGAGAAACAGATGCTGAGAGAGGAATAGTGAAGATAAACTTGATTATTTCAGAAACAGTGCAGAATATTGAATTGATTGTGTTTATAAGGTTTCTTATTTCAATATGGCTAATATCCTTATACTTTGCAATGGGGGGAACACTTTATTCACTATATATATATTGTTTTAACATTGCTTATTTCTATTACCGTACAACAATTAACATTTCCATCTGTGGGATTTGGAATAGTTCCAAGGGGGTTAATTAAATGCAATTCCATATCCCTGACCAGACCCCTTATTTGTACAGGAATGAGCCCCTTGTTACCATGTGACCCCTGCATATAGGGGTGCATGCTGGGAAGGCAACGGTTAGCATTTTATTTGCATTCCTGCAAAAACAACGATCTTTGTGATGTGGTTTCTCAAAACTCATTTGAAGGTTAATCAGTAATGGGTGGGGCCTGTTATGCAAATTTTCCTGCCATTTCCGTGCCGTTTGTGGCTAGCAGCGGAGCCAGCTCTGTTACTGAAAAGCTGATATGTGGCTTTTTGGACTTCCCCTTATTATACCCTGACTCATAGCGTTAGTCTCTTATGTGGGTTATGCAACAACAAATTCAGCAGCTTCCAGCCATTACCTAAACACTCTCATGTTTAATGGGGTGGTTCACCTTTAAATTATTTTTAGTATGTTACAGAATAACCAATTTTACACAACTGTTCAATTGGTCTTCTATTATAGTTTTTAGGTCATTTGCCTTTTTTTCTGACTTTCTTTCCGGCTTTCAAATGGGGGTCACTGACCCCATCTAAAAACAAATGCTCTTTAAAGCTACACATTTATTGCAATTGTTACTTTTTATTCCTCATCTTTCTATTCAGGCCTCTCCTGCTCATATTCCAGTCTCTTATTCAAATCAGTGCATGGTTGCTAGGGGAATTTGGACCCTAGCAACAGATGGCTAAAATTACAAACTAGAGAGCTGCTGAGTAAAAAGCTAAATAATGTAAAAAACACAAATAATTAAAAAATGAAAATCAATGGCAAGTTGTCTCAGAATATCCCTCTGTACTGGACATCATACATAAAGTTGAATATCTCCTTTAATATCACATGCGATTGCTTCAGGGCCGGGAAGATGCTTTATTATTGTCAGTATTTTATGTATAACAGATAAGGACAAATAAAGAGAATGCACTGATTAAAAATTCTTGGAGCAGCAGCCAAGGGTAAGTAAACCTTTAAAAATAATTAAATGTAAAATGGATGAGGGGGCTATTCTAAGCACTTCTGCCATGTAGATTCATTATTTATTTTCTTTTAATTCCAAGATATTAAGGGATACATGTGCTGTTAATATGAATGAATTTTGTTACAACAGTGCCACCTGCTGGTCATTTTCCCACCAGTCTGACCAGCAAGTAGTCAAGGAAGTTGTCAGGAGAAAGAAAGAGGCTGATGTTCTTCTGCTTACGAAAGATGTGAGAAAAGTTATCTGAGGTTTCTCATTTTCTCCCAGGATGTCTCTATATAAAGGTTTATGTGCCAGACGTGGACAACCATGGCCAAACTCCAGCTGCAGAATGGCACCTTGGTTCTACCCAGATGGGGGCAACAATTCCTTCCAATATAATATCTCCTGTTTGTTTAGTAGAAGGAACATTGCTCTACTTGCACAACTATTTGAGCAAAGCTTTCCATCGCCAGCTCTTCCCAGCAGATCCTTCATGGTGAGGGTCCATCACACTTGGTGTTGCAGGACTTTCTTTAACTCAAGAAGATGCTGCTCACACCGTGTCCAGGGCCGGATTTACCTAGTGGGCGCCCCTAGGCCAACTGCCGTTCATCGCCCTGTCTCCTCCAGGGGGACAGGAGCAATGGGGGTTGGCGCACAGAAAATTTAAAAAAATGATTGTATCTCCAGCACAACCACACCCACATCAGTGTTTTTGAACTGATGTGGGTGTGGTTGGGCCCGCCTAAAATCCTGCCGCCCTAGGCCTGGGCCTAGGTTTTCTTTCCACAAATCCGGGCCTGATACAGAGTAGATAACAGATAAGTACTACTATAGTTTATATAAACAAGCTGCTGTGTAGCCATGGGGGCAGCCATTCAAGCACAGGATACACAGTAGATAACAGATAAGTACTACTATAGTTTATATAAACAAGCTGCTGTGTAGCCATGGGGGCAGCCATTCAAGCACAGGATACACAGTAGATAACAGATAAGTACTACTATAGTTTATATAAACAAGCTGCTGTGTAGCCATGGGGGCAGCCATTCAAGCACAGGATACACAGTAGATAACAGATAAGTACTACTATAGTTTATATAAACAAGCTGCTGTGTAGCCATGGGGGCAGCCATTCAAGCACAGGATACACAGTAGATAACAGATAAGTACTACTATAGTTTATATAAACAAGCTGCTGTGTAGCCATGGGGGCAGCCATTCAAGCACAGGATACACAGTAGATAACAGATAAGTACTACTATAGTTTATATAAATAAGCTGCTGTGTAGCCATGGGAACAGCCATTCAAAGGAGAAAAAGCTCAAGTTATACAGCAGATAGCAAATAAGTTCTGTCTGTCTAATGTTGTTATACATTAGTTATCCTGTGCCACAGAGCAGTTTTTCAATTTCCGCCATTGCTCCACAGTAGCTTCTTTATACGAACTACAGAAGTGTTTCTGAAGCAAACACATCAGTTTTCCTCGGTGCAGGGCAACAGAACATGATATTTTAATTACTTTAAAACACTTGCATTTTTTGGTGTTACTGTTCCTTTAATGAATGCATGGGTTTTCCATACTGGAGTGGTGTCTTTTCCCACTCTACTTACCAATTTCTGGACAGCCCCTGTCTGATTCTGATCTATGTATATTCCTCTGAATGGCAACACTGGCAATTGGCCAACAAACTGCCGGTTCTATGAAACCAACAATCCTTATTTATGGCTCTAGGAATAACAAGGATTATCCCTAGTGTAGAACAGAGTGTTACAATGTATGCGACTCGTTTTCAATATTCCATAGTTCCATGTTTTAACTGTCATTGGGATCTATGGGCTTCAGGCCCAGATGAACTTAATGATAATCTGCCACTGAGGTGAAATGGCAGTTGTATGGCCGCCAAGGCAAAGACAATGATATTCATGGCTATTATAGGGGCAGACTATAAAGCTTTACTGTGTCAGGAATATATACAGTAAGTATTTTACTAAGCTTTTACTAATAACGTTGGTTGTTTACAACAATATCATATATGGTTTCCAGACAAAAGCCTCAGCAACTCCCTTGGAGTATTTTTATACAGTAGGTCAGTCTGGTTGGCTTATTGGTCACATTTTCTAATGAATTACAGGTATAAAATAATCAATATTTTTTAAAAAATGAATTTCTGTACAAGTTTTGGATACGTTATCCGGAAACCCGTTATCCAGAAAGCTCCAAATTACGGAAAGGTCGACTCCATTTCATCCAAATAATACAAATTTTAAAAAAAATATTTCCCTTTTCTGTGTAATAATAAAACAGTCGCTTGTACTTGATCCCAACTAAGATATAATTAATCCTTATTGGAAGCAAAACCAGCCTATTGGGTTTATTTAATGTTTATATAGACTTGGAAGATCTAAATTTCAGAAAGACTCATTATTTGCAAATCCCCAGGTGCAAAGCATTCTGGATAACAGTATTAGCAAGCTTCATCCTTGACCACTGTAGAGCAGCATTAAAAGGGTTGTTCACCTTAAAATTAACTGTTAGTATGATGTAGAGAGGGATATTCTGAGAGAATTTGCGTTGGGTTTTAATTTTTTGTTATTTGTGGCTTTTGAGTTATTTAGCTTTTTATTCAGCAGCTCTCCGGTTTGTAATTTCAGCCATCTGTTGCTAGGGTCCAAATTCCCTAGCAACCAAGCACTGATTTGAATTAGACACTGGAATATGAATAGGAGAGGCCTGAATAGAAAGATGAGGAATAAAAAGTAGCAATAACAAAAAATGTGTAGCCTTACAGAGCATTTGTTTTTAGATGGGGTCAGTGACCCTGATTTGAAAGCTTTAACAAGTCAGCAGAAAAAGGCAATTCATTCAAAAACTATAAAAAATAAAGACCAATTGAAAAGCGGCTTATGATTGGCCATTCTATAACATACTAGAAGTTAATTTAAAGATGAACCACCACTTTGAGTTAGGGCAGACCAGGGGGCATTATTTGCTTCCCTAACGAGGTTGACATCTCTGCAATGAAGGCAAATATCTGATTGGTTACTGTGGATTAGGGGGCCCTGTAGCAACGTATACCTTGTAGATAAGTCGTCTGAATTTGAGCACTTACTGACTCTGATTAAAGGACAAGTAAAGACACATTTCACTGCAGTGTGACAATATATTAGTCACCCCCTGTGTGAATCCAAAGGCTACAGTTTTTCTGTTCCCTCTAGGAAAAAAAATCACCAGCCCTAGAAAAAAAATGAAGAGAGCTCCATAGTGTCATTATACTTTCTTTTCCAAGACAACCCTAACACTGACTGTCACCCGGCACATGGACTACAGTAATCTTTTGTAAAAATTGTTATGGTCCAAACCTGGCAATAGGGTAAAACTCAGCATCACCTTCAGCCCACCCAGTACAGCTAGTGATGGGCGAATAAATTCGCCAGGCACAAATTTGCGGCAAATTTCTTCGTGAAAATGTTCGAAATGCTTGATTTTTTTGTGAAAAGGTTCGAATTGCTCGATTTTGCTTGAAAACTTCAGAATTTCACAAATTTTTCGTGAAACTTTAAGTTTTCAAGATTTTTCATGAATTTTTCGCCGTTTCACGAACTTTGCTGGAAATCCGCAAATTTTCCGGCAAAGCGAAACAGGAGAGGTTCGCTCATCACTAAGTACAGCCTGAATGCATCATAGAACACACAAGGTAGACCAAAAATGTTAAATTTATACTGTATGACATTCACTCTAATGAGAGCAATGAAATACTATTTAGTAGCTGAGCAATACAGCACATGGGCCTGCTCTCACACTGACCCCCACTAGATGGCAACAGCGAGGCACACAAAGTGCAAGTTTTTTCAAATTGCATTTAAAAGTCAGAAAAATATATTGGTGTAGAAACTGTGTAAATTCCTAATTGATTAAATATTGTGTGTATATAAGGTGATTTGAAATGTTGGATGTATAAGATGTACACAATCCTTGTGAATATTTTTACACCCATTGCACCCATATTAGTTTGGAGAGCAGCTGCTGGACAATGAAAAAAAATAAATAAATATATATATTGTATATAGGTGTGTTTGTGTTATAGAGCACAATAGCATTTCTCAGGGAGGTTTGTGTGACTTTCCCCAAAGGTTTGTGCTAGCAGTGAGCTGGGGGAAAAGCATTATAATCTATGGCTTGTATTACAGGTGTTGTTCCAAGTGATGGGCGAATTTTTCCAGTTTTGCCGAAAAATGCACAAATTTCCCGCAAAATTTGCGAAATGGCGAAAAATTTGCGAAAAAATTGTGAAATCGGAAAGTTCCCAAAAAAATCGTGAAATTCAAACGTTTTCACGAAAAAATTGTGCAAATAGGAAGGAATCCACTCAAAAATCGTAAAATTAGAAGGAATCCACTCAAAAATCGTGAAATTTGAAGGATTTCACTCAAAAATCATGAAATTTGAAGGTTTTCACAAAAAATCTTGAAAATCTGACGTTTCACTCAAAAATCTTGAAATTTTAAGGATTTCACCCAAAAAATCGTGAAATTTGAAGGATTTCACTCAAAAAATCGTGAAATTTGAAGGATTTCACTCAAAAATCATAAAGTTTGAAGGATTTCCCTCAAAAATCGTGAAATTTGAAGGATTTCACAAAAAATCTTGAAATTTGAAGGTTTTACAAAAAAATTATGAAAATCTGACATTTTCACGAAAAAATCATGAATTTATTCGCCCATCCCAAGTTGTTCCCCTTTAAATGAACTTTTATGGTATAATTCAAGTGTAGGTAAAGACTTCCCTTGTTGTTCCTAGTATATCAGGTTCATCCCTCAGGACTTCATGATTCAAAAATGATCACTCCGGAGAACCATATCAGCCAAACTGTGTTCCTTTTATTTAGAAATTGCAATTTATAAATAAAAGGATTACAGTTTGGCTTATATGGTTTTCCAGACTGAACAGAAATTAATTTATTGGGGGTTATTTATCAAAATCCAAATATTTCTGTTTTTTTAAATAAGAAAAGCCCGACCAAACTATAACCCATGATTTGGCCTAATTTATCAATAAAATAAACTAGGTACAATCAGGAAAAACTGCGACTTTCTCGGATTGTTGCACGGAAAAAACAAATTTTTTGCTTTGACGCCCGAAAACCACGAGTTTTCATGGAAAAACCAGCATCAGACTCTGAGAAACTCTGAGTATTTCTAATAGTTAAGGGGACATCTGGATTATACATGAATTTGGCAGGTTTTAGATTCAGTCTTGGAACAGCTTTGGGGCATAATAAATCGCAAGTCGTTTTTTTTACAACAACTTTTCCATGTTTTTGCCTTAATAACGGACGCCATGAAAAAATCGTTTCTTAATAAATAACCCCCTTAGTATGATGCAGAGAGTGATATTATGAGACAATTTGCTTTCATTTTTTATTATTTGTGGTTTTGGAGTTATTTAGCCTTTTTATTCAGTGACCTCCATTTGAAGGATGTACGGATTTAGAAGAAAAGGGCAAATCATGAAAAAAACGAAGAATAAAAAAGAAATAATGAAGAACAAATGAAAAGGCGCTCAGAAGTGGTCTTCCTATAACATGCTAAAAGTTAGCTTAAAGGTGAACCACCCCTTTAATAATACATTATAAAAGGGGCAAATATTAGCCAATTGTAGAAAGTGTATTTACTCAAGTTTCAATGCAAAAAGTTACAGACTGAAAGAACATTTCTCATGACTATGGGGTGAAAATATGCACACTTGTTTTTCTGGGGTAAAATGATAGTAAATTTCAGAAGGTACAATTAGGAAAAAAGTTTAAGGGCAGAGACAAATCTCTTCTTCAGGTGACTAATCTCCCAGAACTGCCCAACCCATACCCGGACCCACAACCCGCATACTTACCTGCTTGGACCCGCTACCCAACCCGACCTGCAAGTACCTTATCTGCAACCCGATCCGCGACCCGCTGACCTTCAAGAAACAGGTGCTGTCATTGTAAACCGGAAGTGACATCATTGGAAGTAGGTGTGATCAGGAAAAAAAAGGAGTAAAACAGGAAGCACTGTCATTGTAAACCGGAAGTGACATCATTGGAAGTAGGTGTGATCAGGAAAAAAAAGGAGTAAAACAGGAAGCACTGTCATTGTAAACCGGAAGTGACATCATTGGTAGTAGGTGTGATCAGAAACAAAGGAGTAAAACTCGCTATTGAAAAGAACTGCGACCGAACTGCGACCTGCAAACCCGGAGAACTGCCGACCCGCGTCTATACCGGTCCCCGAAACTTCTACCGGCAACCCGCAGGGTACCGCAGGTTTTCGCGTTTACCCGACCAGCTGCAGGACTCTACCTTCCCCTGCCTTCACGCCGGCTAGAATGTAAATCACCGGCGGGATGGCAGTCGGAGCACTTCATTTTCCGAAGACATCCGGTTTCCACGTGAGGCAACTTCGGGCGACTTCGGAAAACGAAGCACTCCGAGTGCCATCCCGCTGGCGATTTAAATTCTAGCCTGAGGGAAAGCAGGGGAAGGTAGAGTCCTGCAGCTGGTCGGGTAAACGCGAAAACCTGCGGTACCCTGCGGGTTGCCGGTAGACGTTTCGGGGACCGGTATAGACGCGGGTCGGCAGTTCTCCGGGTTTGCAGGTCGCAGTTCGGTCGCAGTTCTTATACAGGTCCGAGTGCCATCCCGCTAGGGGGAGGCTGTACTGTGCAAACTACTCACAGCCTCCTGGTTACGCGAAACAGTGTGTAAACAAAAAATAATTATAAGTGGAAAGACATTTATTGGGACATGAAGGACAAAAGCCTAATACGTTTTGTGCCTGTTTGGGGCACTTACTCAGTTCCTTCCTTTTTGGAATTGCTGCAGTCTAAAGTGGATGTGGCTTCTAACCAAATGGACGTCACTTGAAAATGTCTAATTTCCAAGAGTCATTTCACATTTGGGTAAAACACATTGTGCCCTTAGCCTTTTCCAATCGCTGCTAAATCACTACAGTGGTTTGACATTATATTTTAGATCAAGTGAAGATCAGCAAGTTGGCTTCAGTTTGGAGCACAAATCTCCTTGGCTAATAAACGACATGTAACAGAATATTTTGTTTCCTCAAACAAGTGTAAAGTGACACTAAATGTCATGATATATAGAGTAACACTATAATTATTGTACCAAAATCTTCCACATTTATTTACATTGGTCTGTTTGTTTGGGTCTCCTCTCCCTACGTTAGAGTATGTTCATATGGAGGGAAATCTTTATATTTAAAAGAATGAAAACCACAACATACACATGGACTCAAGGTTCAGTCTGAATCCATACTAAATAATATTTCATTGATATATGATTGAGAGAAGGTGTATGGTAATGAGTAGATGGAACAAGGAAAGGCAAATGTGTTAAATCCGTTTTTTTCTTCAGTGTATACAATAGAGGAGTCTGAGTTCCCAGGCTCACTTTATAGCTGCACTGATGGCTCAACTCAATCTAGTCAGTGGCTGTCTCACGATATTGTCAGGCTTGGCCACAGGTGAGTGGCTTACAGGTAAGAGCCTAGGTGCTGTGTAACATGGAAACAGCGGGTATTTAAGATGCTGATACACAGGAAACATGTTGTAGCGTGGAAAGATATATTAAAGTTAAGTGCAGGCAACACAACTGGTTATTTGCAAGAAAAACAGAAGTCTTATTACCGGGTCAGTGGTCAGAGGCAGGCTGCAGGCAAGAGTGATCCAATGAATAGGCAAAAGGTCAGAACTGGCGGCAAACTTGGAGAGTCCGGTAATCTGGCCGAGGTCAGGGGCAGGTAGAAGGCAGAGAATGGTCGAAGAGACAGGCCGGGCTCAAATACCAGGAGATCCAATAGTAAATGGAAGCAGGGAACAAGGCAGGAATCAGGAACAAGGCAGGAATCAGGAACAAGGCGTATGCTGGATCTAGCTTGGGAGCTTCAATGATCAAGCAACGGGGTATCATTTGCAACAGGTTTATAAAGCCCCTTAATCAGCAAATTACCAACACCTGGTAGAGCAAGGAGGAGGAGGAGGAGAGCAAACGTATAAGGAAGAAGGTCTTTAATCATACCAGTAGAGGTAGATTCCAAAGGTCTCCAGTGGCTCAATGAAATAATGCAGGAGCTTGTGAGTGTATAGTTCAGAGTTCAATCCCAGGTAGCTCCTGACAGATATGATCCATAAAGCTTTAGTAAAAATTAATGTAAACAAGGCTCCAGGGCCTGATGCTGCTGGCAGGGCAAGCCCTTGCTGTTTATTACTGTCAGCAGTATCCTTGTGTGCCGGTGTATTTCTCCAATCTTTATGAAGGGTCGGTCATCAAATTTGATTTCTTTTTATGACGAGGTAAGTAAGATGCTGGACAGTGGGGGGCAGTAGATGTGATCTATTTGGATTTTGCCAAAGCGTTTGGAGTAAGGTTCTTAGTGGGGTCCCTCAGGGCTCCGTATTGGGTCCACTTTTATTTAACTTGTTCATTGGGGTAATCATTGTAAGTCATCATTGCAGATGACACAAAACTATCCAACCCAATAAATTCCAGAGATTCATGGGAGGAGGGGGTCATTCTTACACTGTATAGAGCACTGGTAAGGCCCCATCTAGAATATGCCGTACAGTTTTGGTCTCCATCACTCAAACAGGAAATTATTGTATTAGAGAGGGTACAGAGAAGGGCAACTAAGCTGGTAAAGGGAAAATCTTAGCTATGAGGAAAGACTGGCCAAATTGGGGATGTTCACACTGGAGAAGAGGCGCTTAAGGGGTGATATGATAACTATGTATAAATATATAAGGGGATCATATAATAATCTCTCTAATGATTTATTTACCAGTAGGTCTTTCCAGCTGACACAAGGTCACCCATTCCGATTAGAAGAAAAGAGGTTCCAGCTAAATATTGGGAAGAGGTTTGTTACAGTGAGAGCTGTGAAGATGTGGAATTGTCTCCCTGAATCAGTGGTACAGGCTGATACATTAGATAGGTACAAGGAAGGGTCGGATGCTTTATTCACCAGTAGCTCCTCCCAGCAGACAGGAGGGAGCCAATGAGATTAGAGGAGGGAAAGGGGTGTTACAGGGAGAGCTGGGAAGTGAATCAGGGGTACAGGCTGATACATTAGATAGGTACAAAGAAGGGGTTGGATGGTGTTTAGCAAGTGAGGGAATACAGGGATATGGGAGATAACTCATAGTACAAGTTGATCCAGGGACTGGTCCCATTGCATCTCGAAGTCAGGAAGGAATTCGTTCCCCCTCTGAGGCAAATTGGAGAGGCTTCAGATGGGTTTTTTTTGTCTTCCTCTGGATCAACTGGCAGTTAGGCAGGTTAAAATAGAGTTAAAAGGTTGAACTTAATGGACGTTTGTCTTTTTTCAACCTGACTTGTTATGTTCCTAAGTTACATTTATGCATGGGGCCACAAACTGGTAACTATAAGAAACAAATATTTGTATGAAACAAGCACAGATTTAATCCATTTTATTGAAAATTTTATTTTTGTACAAAGTCATTAGTTTCTAGTTTTTGGTTTAGAATCCAGCAGTGGGGACATGGGGGGCATCACACCTGCTCCAGGCGCACCCCAGGGTGAAGGGCTGGGTCTCCAATCAATAGACAAACTGTAGCTGCAAACTCTCGGCTTCCAGCACTGAACCAGTACATCCTGCTGGATAGGGAGAGACAACAGGTCGGGAAAAATCCAATTGTGATAAATATTGTATTGTATGTTTGCCGATCTTAATTGTTTTTATAGATCTGATGCCTCTCTATGTGGTTATGTGGGAGCGAAAGTGTGAATAGACAGAAAGAGAGATACAGATAGATAATAGCTCTATAGATGATGAGAGAGAGAGAGAGAGAGAGAGAGAGAGATGATAGATAGATAGATAGATAGATAGATAGATAGATAGATAGATAGATAGATAGATAGATAGATAGATAGATAGATGATAGATAGATAGATAGATGATAGATAGATAGATAGATAGATGATAGATAGATAGATAGATAGATGATAGATAGATAGATAGATAGATAGATAGATAGATAGATAGATAGATAGATAGATAGATAGATAGATAGATGATAGATAGATAGATAGATAGATGATAGATAGATAGATAGATAGATAGATAGATAGATGATAGATAGATAGATAGATAGATAGATAGATAGATGATAGATAGATAGATAGATAGATAGATAGATAGATAGATAGATAGATGATAGATAGATAGATAGATAGATAGATAGATGATAGATAGATAGATAGATAGATAGATAGATAGATAGATAGATAGATAATAGAGAGAGAGATAATAGATAGATAGATAGATAGAGAGAGAGAGAGAGAGAGAGAGAGAGAGATAGATGATAGAGATAGATAGATAGATAGATAGATAGATAGAGAGAGATATTTGATAGATATATAGATAATAGATAGATGATAGATAGAGATAGATAGATATATAGTGAATAAATACCCCCTCTTGTAAAATATAAGGATTTAATAAGTTACTGAGGAGTTTCATGACCATATAAAAGTACGAGGCCGAAGGGCGAGTGTTTTTATACAGGTCATGGAACTCCGAGGTAACTTCTAATATCCTCATATTTTACAACTGGGGGTACTTTATTTATTATAATACACAAATTTCAGTGAGTCATGTGACAGAAATGACATCAGAACTCACCGTTTATAACTGATGACATCAGAACTCACCGTTTATAAGGATATAATTGACAAGATATTCATGGCTTTTGTGTATTATAGATAGATAATAGATGATAGATAGGTAGAGAGACAGGCAGACAGCTACATATATATGTATATAGGGCATTTAAGGCAATCCTGCTTTAAAAAAGGAAAAATCACCAGCGTTTGTTTCAACTTTAATGCATTTCCGACATACAGGATATGATGTCCATGACGAATTATCGCTAGCGATTGCCACTTTGCCCTTTAGTGAATCTGCCCCCATGTTTCTCCAGCAGGACACAACCTTTTTAAGTAATATTCCTGGTTTCACTCACCAGAGTCTGCATCTCTCTGGGTTAGGGACTGTTCCACAACTGACTTCTGAGCAATGTTCTGTGATTACAGGAGTTGATTCAGAATGAGGAACCTTCATATAATAATCCAAGTCCTTCCCTTTCCTTCAGTTAATCATTTATTCCCACTGTGTCTGCTTTATGGCAGCTGAGATTCTAGCTATCTGTATAACAGAACATTCTGTCCCAGTGGCTGCACAGATCCTATCTGATCCCCATTGTAAGCAGCAGTCCTGTCCTGCTTTATGGCAGCTGAGATTCTAGCTATCTGTATAACAGACCATTCTGTCCCAGTGGCTGCACAGATCCTATCTGATCCCCATTGTAAGCAGCAGTCCTGTCCTGCTTTATGGCAGCTGAGATTCTAGCTATCTGTATAACAGACCATTCTGTCCCAGTGGCTGCACAGATCCTATCTGATCCCCATTGTAAGCAGCAGTCCTGTCCTGCTTTATGGCAGCTGAGATTCTAGCTATCTGTATAACAGAACATTCTGTCCCAGTGGCTGCACAGATCCTATCTGATCCCCATTGTAAGCAGCAGTCCTGTCCTGCTTTATGGCAGCTGAGATTCTAGCTATCTGTATAACAGACCATTCTGTCCCAGTGGCTGCACAGATCCTATCTGATCCCCATTGTAAGCAGCAGTCCTGTCCTGCTTTATGGCAGCTGAGATTCTAGCTATCTGTATAACAGAACATTCTGTCCCAGTGGCTGCACAGATCCTATCTGATCCCCATTGGAAACAGCAGTCCTGTCCTGCTTTATGGCTGAGATTCTGCAAGGCAGTGTGTAACGTACAAAATATAGGAAAATTGCACTTTTGGAGCAAGGAGACCTTAGGCTTTTCCAAAGAATACAACCCTGCTCGCATTTGGCAGTGCTGTATTTGCAAATCTCCAATGCTAATCACTGTGCCTCCATTTCTAATAGAGCTCATGTCACACATAAAATAATGTATAGAATGGGGGTGACATCATCACACACGGAATTGTCTTTTTCATTTTTCGCATAATAAAATTCTGTTTCCTATACTTAAGAACATGGAGAAATCCCCAATTTAAATTTAAGATAGATATAAAGCTACTGATTTGAATATATTTGCCATGGAAAGGAAAATGGGTGAGAAGCTGCGCACGCCATCATGGCCTACATTCCGCTGTTGATATCACACACTGCAACTTCCGACTCATGACGTTAGGATTAGTCAGCAAGTTCACACAATGAGCAAATCTGTTCTGCAAATCAGGCTTTAGCATTATGCATAGGGATGGGCTTATTCTCTACTCGAAATCTTTTATCCAGAGGAATCTACTAGATATTAAGTGACTTTTCCTAAAAATGATTTCTGTTATACCAGATATAGCAACTGGCCAATCGAGTCTCATACAAAGGCACTAATATGCCTTTCTCTGATTGGCAGCTTTTATCTTATTAAACGAGTTCCCGTGGTTATTGAACTATAGTTAGAATACTTAAATGACATCAATGTTACCTTTTTTGAGTTCTGTATACGTGACCTGAATTCATTATAACTCTGGTCACCAATCCGTTATCTAAATAAAGTAACATGCAAATTAGTGGTTATGTCCCACAACATGGTGGTTTGGGGTAAGAATTAGCATTAAAAAAAATAGTTTCCACCATAAAAACAAATTTCCACCAGCTATTTCAAGATGAACAGCTAGATGATATCATTAAACTCTATACCATTGCAGAGCTACCTTTAGTGGGCCTTAACTGACTTTACTGTGGCCCTTCATGTGGTAGGGCCTTGAAGCATTTGTCCTAAGAATGGGGGATAGCAGATGCAGTAAGACTAAATGGCATCTGGAGAGCAAGATGGTAACAGTAAGACAAGTTGGCAACACATAAAAATTTGGGAAAGATGGAGCACAAGTAGAGACATATGGCAATAGTAAGTAACTTAACAAGATGGAGACAGTAGGGTTAGATGGAGACAGTAGGTTTAGATGGAGACAGTAGGGTTAGGTGGAGATGGTAGGGTTAGATGGAGACAGTAGGGTTAGATGAAGACAGTAGGTTTAGATGGAGACAGTAGGGTTAGGTGGAGATGGTAGGGTTAGATGGAGACAGTAGCGTTAGATGGAGATAGCATTGTTAGATGGAGATAATAGGGTTAGATGGAGATAATAGGGTTAGATGGAGGCAGTAGGGTTAGATGGAGACAGTAGGGTTAGATGGAGATAGTAAGGTTAGATAGGGACAGCAGGGTTAGATAGAGACAGTAAGGTTAGATGGAGATGGTAGGGTTAGATGGAGACAGCAGGACTACATGGTAACATCAGGGTAAGATTAGGGATGTAGCGAACTGCCGATTTGGTGTTCGCGAACGCCGTTCGCGAACACCGGCAAAAAATGCGAACGTTTGCGAACAGTTTGCGAACTTCGAACACCCGCTAAAATCGTTCGATTCGAATGATCGAAGGATTTTAATCGTTCGATCGAACGATTTTCATTCGAATCGAACGATCGAAGCATTCGATCGAATGCTTTTCATTCGATCGAATGCATACAATCGTTCGAACGAATGGAAATCGTTCGATTTTTAGCGGTCGAAGGAGTTCGAATGGTCGAATGGTCGAACGATTTGTATTCGAATCGAACGCAAACTCAAAATGCGAACGTCGCGCGACGTTCGCGAACATTCGGCGGACGCGAACGGTCGAAGTTCGTGCGAACAAGTTCGCCGGCGAACAGTTCGCTACATCCCTAGATAAGATACAAACAAGAGGACAAGATGGCAGAAATACATCAATATGGCAACAATAGGGCAACTCCCTGAAATAGTAGGGAGAGATAGCATTAATAGAGCCTGATGACAGAGGGGTAAATATATATCACTGGGCCCCACAGCAAATCGTTTTTCATGCCCCCAAAATGTCTGGAAGTTGTCCTGTTTTACCAATATATTTTGAAATTGTAAATGAATTAGGCCTTATGTGGCCCTATACCTCCTGGACCCCCCTGCAGCTGCAGGGTCTGCTTCCTCTGTAGTTACCCCCCTACACTTCAACAAGATGGTGACAGCTGGATGACAGCAGGAAAACTAGAAAGAACAAATACACGAAGATGTCAGCAGTGGGGTAAGATGGAGACAGTATGGCAAAAGGAAAACTATAGGGCAAGGTGGAGACAATAAAGCAAACTGGAGACAGCAGGGCAACAGTAGGAAGTAGGACTAGATAGAGACTGTAGGGAAAGATGAACATAGTAGGTAAAGGTAACAACTGTAGGGCAATATGGATATAGTAGGCCAAGATGAAGAAAGTAGGGAAAGATGACAACATTAGAGCAAGATGAAGAAAATAAGGCAAAATGGGGACCTCAGTGGAAGATAGAGACAACAGGGCAGATGGAGACAGTAGAGCAATATGGAGACAATAGGGAAAGATGGCAAGGATTGATAACAGCAGGACAAGATGTAGAAAGTATGACAAGATAGCAAGAGGAAGGCAACATGGAAACAGTAGAGCAAGCTAGAAACAACAGGACAAAATAGCAACAGTAGGACATGATAAAGACAGAAGAGCAAGATGAATACAGTAAGGGAAGATGGAGACAGTTGGGCAAGATATGTACTGGAGGCCAAGATGAAGACCGTAGGGCAAGATAGAGACAATAGGACAAGAAGGGGAACATGAAGTAAGATAAAGACTATAGAACAAGATGGCAACATTAGCTAGATTGAAACTGTAGAACATGATGGAAACAGTAGGACAACATGAAGACAGTAAGGAAAGGTGGAGGCCTTCGGGCAAGATGAAGACAACAGGACAAGAAGGGGAACATGGAGTAAGATAAAGACTATAAAACAAGATGGCAACAGTAGGACATGATGGGGACAGTAGGGCAAAATGGAAATAGTAGGGCAAAATGAAGACAGTAGGGAAATGGAGACAGTAGGACAAGATGGCAGCAATAGGACGAGATTGAAACTATAGGGTAAGATTAAGACCGTCGGGCAAACTGGAAACTGATGAACAAGTTTGTGAATGTAATGTAAAATTGAGATGGTGGTAACAGTACCTGAAGGCCATGATTAATTCTCTATATTTTTCCTGCCAAACCTATACCCCCTTAGTTATGATGGAAGAACAGCTGCCTTGACAAGTTGTAGTTCAGTATCAACAGCAAAAGCCGAAAGGTTATAACTTTGGCATAGCAAATCTGTAATCACTTGTATAATTCATTCTTTTTTTCAAAAGATTTTGTTTTGTTAATTTTCTGTTATCTGTAATCTGTCGTGTTAATTTTCACATTACAGGTTCAGCTCTGCAGATCTGCTCTCTGCATCTTGTGAGACTATTGCTCTTATTGTTTATATCGGCTCTTTGCCATTTGTTAGACAGGGCTGTTGGTTTTTTTTTCTGCCAGGAATAAACTGGTGTCAGACAAGTACCAGGAAATACACTCCCCTCGTGCAAAAAAACGCCTTCTCAGAAGTAAATGCAATGACAGTTTTACATCTTTAAAATTGCATTTAGTTTTCAGGCACAGACCAAAACCAGTAAACAAATGACCTGCCAACTTCCTCTGTAATTTTTGCACATAATACATACGTTGCGTTGTGGTAAAGTGACATTCATATAAAGTGTGAGCTTCTCTATGTAGTGGAACTTAATGGCAGGAAGTGGCATTTTACTACTAGGATTAGTAGGAGAACTTCTAGTAGTCCCAGCGATGATGTGGCATGACATGATAGTACCTGTGATGGCCATATGGGACAGACAGGACTAGGTGATAGAGATGTGCGGGTTGACCAGAAACAAGTGGTGACCCACAGGTGGACAGTTTGGGTTGAATGGTCAACCACTGGGGGTTAGGCTTGGGGGCAGGACAGACTGCCCCAAAGATTCCCTGTCTTGGAACCAGAGGCATGGACAGAAATAAACAGAGTAAAATGGCGCAGGTGTTAGTCCTACAATGGCAACATTTTGTGGGTTAGGTGCATGTTAATGCTTTGCAGGATGAGTTTTTCCTGACCCCCCACATCACTACTGGACAACTTTTAATACAAGCCCCAGCTGACCCGGCCACTCTTGAATCTTGTCGGCAGCTTGTTGCCTAAGTGATGGACTCCTTGAGTGATACTTCTTGCTCTTCTTGATATTGAATGAAACGAAACGAAGAATGTCAAATCTCTTGATTTGTCTCCATGTGATCCAACTATTAGCACAAGGTCCAAATGATAAGATTAACCTGCTTTGGCCCAACACTTAAGGTGGCTGTACATGGGAAGATTTGGTATACTCTATGGGGCAAATTCAATAAGCGCCGAAGCGCCGAACGCTAGCGTTAAATCGCTAGCGTTTGGCATTTTCGTTACTGCGCAAATTCACTAACGAACGCTGGCGTAGTTTCGCTAGTGTTACTTCGCACCCTTACGCCAGGCGAATTTTCGCTAGCGATGTAACTACGCAAATTCACTAACGCGCGCAGTGTACTGAATGCTACCTTTTATGCTAGACTTCCTTCGCCACCTCAGACCTGGCGAAGCACAATAGAGTAGATAGGGATTGTTTCAAAAAAAGTCAAAATTTTTCTGTCCCAAAAAACGCTGGCGTGTTTTCTACATTATGGATAGGCTGAAAAAGATCAAAAATTTTTTTGGGGCTCCCCTCCTTCCCCCCTACATTTCCTGACTCATGGCAACTTACCTAGACAGTGGGCACATGTATAGGGCAAAATAGAATTTTTATTTGATGATTTGAAGGTTTTCTTGGCATTTGTAGTGCTGATACGTATTCCTCCATTGAAATTTGAAGTTGGCGCCGTATGCAAATTAGCCTTCGCTAGCGTAACTTCGCTTTACTTAGCGAATCAACGCTAGCGCAACTTCGCAACCTTACGCTACCCCTGAGCGCAACTTTGGATTTTAGTGAATTTGCAGAGCGCTGGCGAAACTACGCCTGGCGAAGTGCGGCGAAGTGCGGCGAAGTTGTGCCTGGCTCAACTTTGCATCTTAGTGAATTTGCCCCTATGTACGGATGGAGAGCATATGAAGGGCCACACATAGTATGACTTTTTTTTTACTGTTCTTAGTTTTGGCCCCTCTTCACTTACCCGTGTGCCTATGCCCCATGCTCTTGTTGACCTTTTAAAAAATCCCAGATTCATGAAATTACTGATATCCATGGTACACGGATATTATTCTATATAGGTGGGACACAACACAGTCTGAGGGCCACCGTTCACAGTTGGTATGTACATGGCCAGCTTTAGGTTTCCAAGTCAGTTAATCTGTGTGATAGAAGTTTATTAGTCTGTGTATCCCCAGTTTAAAACTATAAGTGGGACAGAATGAGCATCTTTGGTGAAGGTGGAGGAGGTGACATGAAGAACCTTGGGTTATGGCAATACTCAGGGAATAAGACTATACAGGGCTTGGGCAAACAGAGTGTAAGATAGTGAAGAAGTTACTTGGAGTTATTGTCTTTTCCCAATGATGAGGATACCTTAAGCTCAAAGTACTAAGCTGCCCCCTTGAGTTGGCCTTGGATCAAGTAGTCCTCCTTTTCCTGTTTGCACCTCTTTGCATGGAGCACAATATAATTGTTGGCTGTGCAAAACAACCCCCTTATTTTATTTTTGGCCTTGGATCATCATGTGAAACTGAATAAGACACTGAACTTTTGTATGGAGGAAGCACTGCTGCTAAACCGTGCAAGTGAAAGTGTTAGAAGATGAAGAAACTGTGAAATAACAGTGAAAGGATCTGCAGCAGCTGCTGAGACAATAACGGGGGAGGGTGCAGGTTTCCCCAAAAAATGCATTAGCGGTTTTTACGCTTGTTAAATTCTTCATGAATTTTTACCTGCCCCACTTGATAGAGTTTGAAGCAATTTTTTATAATGGTTTTAGCCTGCTCCTTCATCAAATCATCTTAGGTGAAATCAGAGAAACATCAAACTTGAGTCAAATATATTCAATGTTGATAAAAGGCATTTCATAAAAAGTTTTTCGCAACTTAATAACATAGTAAGTCAGGTTGAAAAAAGACACACATCCATCAAGTTCAACCTCCCTAACTGCCAGTTGATCCAGAGGAACACAAACCCCATTTGAAGCCTCTCTAATTTGCTTCAGAAGGGGGAAAAATTCCGTCCTGACTCCAAAATGGCAATGGGACCAGTCCCTGGATCAACTTGTACTATGAGCTATCTCCCATATCCCTGTATTCCCTCACTTGCTAAACACCATCCAACCCCTTCTTATGCCTATCTAATGTATCAGCCTGTACCACTCATTCACTTCCCAGCTCTCCCTGTAACACCCCTTTCCCTCCTCTAATCTCATTGGCTCCCTCTTGTCTGCTGGGAGGAGCTACTGGTGAATAAAGCTTCCGACCCTTCCTTATACCTATCTAATGTATCAGCCTGTACCACTGATTCACTTCCCAGCTCTCCCTGTAACACCCCTTTCCCTCCTCTAATCTCATTGGCTCCCTCCTGTCTGCTGGGAGGAACTACTGGTGAATAAAGCATCCAACCCTTCCTTGTACCTATCTAATGTATCAGCCTGTACCACTGATTCACTTCCCAGCTCTCCCTGTAACACCCCTTTCCCTCCTCTAATCTCATTGGCTCCCTCCTGTCTGCTGGGAGGAGCTACTGGTGAATAAAGCATCCGACCCTTCCTTATACCTATCTAATGTATCAGCCTGTACCACTGATTCAGGGAGACAATTCCACATCTTCACAGCTCTCACTGTAACAAACCCCTTCCCAATATTTAGCAGGAACCTCTTTTCCTCTAATCGGAATGGGTGACCTTGTGTCAGCTGGAAAGACCTACTGGTAAATAAAGCATTAGAGAGATTATTATATGATCCCCTTATATATTTATACATAGTTATCATATCTCCCCTTAAGCGCCTCTTCTCCAGAGTGAACATCCCCAATTTGGCCAGTCTTTCCTCATAGCTAAGATTTTCCCTTTACCAGCTTAGTTGCCCTTCTCTGTTCTCTGTACTCAATAATGTCTTGTTTGAGCACTGAGAACTTGACCATAGTTCTCTTAACCCATAACTATCAATTAGATATTTAATTTTAATGTTGCAACACTCTCGGGGAAAGTTTATTTGTGGTTGAGACCTTCTGGCACCCAATTCCATATGCAGAGTGTACATTTGGTTACACATACTCACAGATGCCTTTAGGAGGGTTGGAAGGTGTAGGATGGGAAAGTGAGGAACATCAGGTGTAGGAAGCCAAGAAGATGGTAACGATAATACTTTATTTGAGCAGATTTTCACTAGTTCTGCCACAAGTAGTAGCTAATCAGCATTAAACTATGATCTACCTGATGCATTTGGAATATTAAATGCAAATATCTGATTGGATACTATGAGATCTTACATTAGTTTGGATGTGGACTAGTGATGGGCAAATAAACTCACCAGACCTGGATTTGTGGCAATTTTGTACGTTTCAATGCCTGCGAATGTTTTTGCGAAACTGCGACAAAAAAAAAAATTGTTGCGCTGCAAAATTGTCAAACGGAAAAAAATTGTTTAGTGAATTTTCGCTGTTTCGTGAATTATTCAGCGAAGCAAAACAGATTTGCCCATTACTAATATGGACCCAACGTAGACAATGAGACCTGTGAAAAGTAGAAAACAATCACCACTGACCAAGAGATGATCAAGACCAGAATGAAAAGAGATGGGGCCCCTGGAATCTCAGAAGTCTGACAATATAATTCATATGAGTTACATTTTTCTGCCTTCATCTGCTCAAGGGGCCCTGCCTGATGATGAGGACCCAGAACTGATGGCCATTTTGCCCAAAAGATAATGTCAGCAGGCTAAGCTTTCTTTTCTGGTGATGTCTGTCATCTCTGAATCCCAAATGTGCTCATTAAAAGGTGCATTTCTGTTGGGGTTACTAATAATAATAATAATAATAATCAGTCCTGTCTATTTATAATGAAGCGTCAAGAAAAGTATTAATGATATCATAACTAGAAGTTCATGCTGGGTCGCCTTGGCATTCATCTCACATTAAGTCTCGCACTACTTTCCTAACCACAAAGACATTGACTCCGGAATAAAGCACCCGCTTCAAAGTAAAGCTCATTACTACATTTGTAGAATATCTCAAATAAGCAGGTTGGACTTTGTTTCGGGTTTTTGAAGAATGCACATTGCCGCCCGTTAATAAAAGGGTATCAAAATACACGTATGTTGTATTGGAGCTATTTGTGAAACATGTTCTCACACCAAATATATAAACAGCAGTATAAATGCAGTTCAGCTTCATGTTTCATTCCCCAAGATTGCTCACCAGAATAAAAGAAGTGATAACTTCATATTTAATGCACCAGGACACCCGGTAGTGTAAATATAGTGCTAGTTTCTTATTTAATTCCCCCAGAACACAAAGCAGTAGAAATGCAGAGCCAACATTATGGCAATGCAACAGAACATGGGTTATACTCAGACCTGCCTTATGCTGAGATGGAAAACCCTCATTTAAATAAATGATAGTGCAAGATTATACATGTGGTGCTTAGAACAAGGTATATTGGAGTTAAGAGTTACGGAAAATATCACACAGAGCAGAACAACAGACACACAATGGACAGGCAGTTCCCAAAGCCATTCTATGGTGTCTCACAAGGCACATTTGGGTCTCACTGGCCTTATCCACTAATCTCTTAGACCCAGTAGGCCTTACATAGTAACATAGTAAGTTAGGTTGAAAAAAGACACAGCTATCAAGTTCAACCTTTTAACTTTTTTTAACCTGCCTAACTGCCAGTTGATCCAGAGGAAGGCAAAAAAAACCATCTGAATCCTCTCCAATTTGCCTCAGAGGGGAAACAATTCCTTCCTGACTCCAAAATGACAATGGGACCAGTCCCTGGATCAACTTGTACTATGAGCTATCTCCCATATCCCTGTATTCCCTCACTTGCTAAACACCATCCAACCCCTTCTTATACCTATCTAATGTATCAGCCTGTACCACTGATTCACTTCCCAGCTCTCCCTGTAACACCCCTTTCCCTCCTCTAATCTCATTGGCTCCCTCCTGTCTGCTGGGAGGAGCTACTGGTGAATAAAGCATCCGACCCTTCCTTGTACCTATCTAATGTATCAGCCTGTACCACTGATTCACTTCCCAGCTCTCCCTGTAACACCTCTTTCCCTCCTCTAATCTCATTGGCTCCCTCCTGTCTGCTGGGAGGAGCTACTGGTGAATAAAGCATCCAACCCTTCCTTATAGCTATCTAATGTATCAGCCTGTACCACTGATTCAGGGAGACAATTCCACATCTTCACAGCTCTCACTGTAACAAACCCCTTCCCAATATTTAGCTGGAACCTCTTTTCTTCTAATCGGAATGGGTGACCTTGTGTCAGCTGGAAAGACCTACTGGTAAATAAAGCATTAGAGAGATTATTATATGATCCCCTTATATATTTATACATAGTTATCATATCTCCCCTTAAGCGCCTCTTCTCCAGCGTGAACATCCCCAATTTGGCCAGTCTTTCCTCATCATCATCATCATTTATTTATATAGTGCTGTCAAGATACGCAGTGCTTTACTGCACTTATAGCAAACAGGGAATAAATGGTGGATAACAAACAAGGATTACAGAATACAATAGGGTTTACAAACTAAAAGGTTAGGGTACAATTGAGACATTAGGATTGTATAAACACTTTGTCATTTTTGACAAATTCAGCAATGATTAATTAAGGTACATCGAATAGGCCTCTTTAAACAGATGGGTCTTTAAGGAGCGCTTGAAAGTTTGGAAGGAAGGAGAAAGTCTGACAGCTTGTGGCAGAGAGTTCCAGAGAAAAGCAGAAGCCTGAGAGAAGTCTTGTAGGTGAGAATGGGCAGAAGTGACCAGAGGAGAAGTGAGGCGAAGATCAGAAGCAGAGCGTAGGTTTCGTGACATCTTCACAGCTCTCACTGTAACAAACCCCTTCCCAATATTTAGCTGGAACCTCTTTTCTTCTAATCGGAATGGGTGACCTTGTGTCAGCTGGAAAGACCTACTGGTAAATAAATCATTAGAGAGATTATTATATGATCCCCTTATATATTTATACATAGTTATCATATTCCCCCTCTTCTCCAGCGTGAACATCCCCAATTTGGCCAGTCTTTCCTCATAGCTAAGATTTTCCCTTTGGAGGTACTACTGCACGGAAGAAGAATGAAGACCACGAGAACAGTATGAAACCCTGAAAGGTCCTATACTGTTGAGTATTTGTTGGTCAACAATTTTATAAGAAACCACAACTGGATTGTTCAACCATGGAAACTGAAAAATGAGGTTAGCCAATGTCATCTGCACTTTCATCTTCATCAACTGGTCTGCAGGCCTAAAGCACATCAGTATTGTAAGGACACATCGCTGATCTTTGAGAAGACATTGTACATATAGTACTATGGTACAGATTTAAAAGAGACCAGGGGGCAGATTTATCAAGGGTCAAATTTCAAAGTGATAAATACTTTGAAATTATGATTATTAATTAGTCTTGCTGTATTGGCTTCTATTATTTTACTTGTGTTGTTTTGATCATTTATGACGATCCCTAAGCTTAACCTCCCAACTGAAGCCCAGACCACACTGAGCATGTGCACAGTCTTGATATTGCAGAAATGTCTAACAAAGTTACAAGATGACAGCCCCCTGCGCCAACTTTGAAAGCATCAATAATTTGTCTTATTAGGCTGCTGGTGCAGTAAGTTCATTTTTATATTTAGTATACAAAACACAGCATTTCTAGCATTATTCTATTTTAGACTTTAGTTGCCCTTTAAAGTGAAAACTTTCAGATTCACGTTTGAACTCTTCACCCACGAATAAAAACCTCAGTTCCATTTCTTATGCAAATCTTCTATCCCTGATCAGCGTAAAAATAAAGTGGCTTGGCTAATGGATTAGAATGCAGTTTCCAGGTATTCGGGACTCTCTGATCATGATTTGTAACCTCATCATTTCCTATTGAGTGTACAGCAATGATGACATGTAAGAATCAGAGAGGAAAACCAGTGGCTTTCTGGCAGAAACCACAGCAGAGCTCAGTGGAAACCCCAGGGGGGGATGTGAACACCCTATAAAATGTCAGGTGCTCGAGAGGCAGAAATCACATCAGTCTCCTGCACCTTCCTAATCTCACCGAGGAGAAGTAGAGAGAAGACAGAGAGAAGACAGAGAGAAGTAGAGAGACGATAAAGAGAAGATAGAGAGAAGATAGAGAGAAGATAGAGAGAAGATAAAGAGAAGATAGAGAGAAGATAGAGAGAAGATAAAGAGAAGATAGAGAGAAGATAAAGAGAAGATAAAGAGAAGATAAAGAGAAAATGCTCAGCTGCATCAGCACCCTGGGGAGGCCAGTCATGGTGAGTGGTGTTCTTCTCGCAGCCCCCTGACTACTTAAAAAATTGAGAATTTGGAAGGTTCTTTTTTGCAGTCAGTGTTCTATATGCAGATAATAATCTCCTTCTGGTCTGGTTAATGGTCAAACCCTTTTTTGATGACTTTGACCATTGCTTATCCTTCGGCTTAAGAGTAATAGTCATCAGACTGCGGGTGCCCTTTATGTTCAGAGGTTGCCCATTTTGCAAGACATGTATTAGCCATGTTGCTCAGTGATTCAGTCATTCTACAGAATGAAAAGTCTGCAGACCACGGAGAACTTTGTTTTCAATGAGTGGAGACCCTGTAATAATCAGGTTGCACTAATGGTCAGTCTAGGGACTGAATGGCATATTTATGGCCATGAAACATTATGGGACTACTCAGATGAGAAATGTATTCTGAGTTTTTTTGTTTTTTTTTATTGTTTTTATTAATTTTTCAGCATGTTATACATTTTTGGACGATACGTGTCCAATTTAGTAATATTTGACAATTATTGTTGTTAGAGAAACATGCATTCAATATACAGTAGGATATGAGAGATTAGAAAAAGGTGGAAAATTACACATAAACAAACTTAGCAGAACATTACATTTCCATTGCTTTGCATGATTATATATCAAATTTTCGAGATCAGTTTCAAATCTAGAATCTTGAACAGATAGGTTAGTATTCTGAGTTTTAAAGGGGTTGGTCACCTTTAAGTTAACTTATAATATATTATAAAACTGTCAATTCTAAGCAAATTTTCAATTGGTTCAATTTATTTGATATCATTTTTTAATGATTGGCCTTCTTCTTCTGACTCTTTTTAGTTTTAAAATGAGGGGGGTCGCTGACCTCATCTAAAAAACAAATTCTCTGTAAGGCTACAAATGTATTGTTATTGCTACTTTTTATTCCTCATCTTTCTATTCAGGCCTCTCCTATTCATATTCCAGTCTCTTGTTCAAATCAATGCATGGTTGCTAGGGGAATTTGGACCCTAGCAACCAGATGACTGAAATTGAAAACTGGAGAACTGCTGAATAAAAAGCTAAATAACTCAATAACCACAAATAATAAAAACCAGTTGCAAATAATCTCAGAATATCACTCTCTACCCAACGTTAACCCAAAAGTGAAAAATCCCTTTAAAGTTATGCTGCTATGTGTTGGTATTGAAACGTTAGTAAAGGTATTGCTCATTAGATATTTGGTACATTATTGTAATTCATTATTGTTATTATTAGTAGGACAATTATAATGTATAATAAATGTATTGCTATTTCTATGTATAGAAAGCGGCTGAAAATTAAATTTTCTTTCAAGACGTAAAATATTTCTTTTTTATTGTACGGCTGGAGATTTGATATCCGGCCAAACAATAAAACACGGTCGGCTCAAACCACTGTTGAAACGACTTACAAATTACAAATTCTACTGAATATGAGTTCTGTGACCACTAAAGTCGTTTTGTACTTACAAAATTAATTTTGTCCATTTCACACAATGCATTAAGTTACAAAAAGGACAAATCCCTGACATATTTCTCTTTTCCCTCCCCCTCCAGTGTCACTTTACTGTGCTGCTGTTTGTCCTGGGAGTCAGCACAATGGTCTCTGTTCATGGGTTGGATTTGCAGCATCTGAGCAAAGGATGCCCGCCCCCGAGGGGCATAAATCTCAACCAGCCAGTTAAAGTCATATTGAACATCGACGGGCAGTCTCCGACCCTGGGCAAAGATATCAGCAAGCGCTCGCTGGCTCCTTGGGACTACAGGTAATGGACCCCTCTCTCTCCACTTAATCACTGACACCCAACTCTTAGGGGGGAATTCACAAAAGTGCTGACAAAAATAAAAGTGGAGATAAAAATGTCGGATTTCCCATCAAATTCACAAACCTCTCTCCACTTCTGTGTATTTGTCTTATAAACCGACTGTTTTGAGATTTTGTCTTTCGCAGGTCATTTTAAAGACATTTTTTTCTGAATTTGTCTCTTACTACAACTGTCAGTCAGACATCAAATTGGGATTTTTGGGGAAGGGGGTTTATTTTACGTAGGATAACCTGGGCTTTTTACATCTGCCAACATGTTTGTGTAATTCCACACACAAGAGTAACAAGATATTGTATAAATACAAAAAAATACTATTTCTTGTCTCAGAAATATCTTTTATTCTCTTCGGTCAAGTGTCTGCCAATAGGGATGCGCTGAATCCAGGATTCGGCCCTTTTCAGTAGGATTTGGATTCAGCCGAATCCTTCTGCCCTGCCAAACCGAATCCAAATCCTAATTTGCATATGCAAATTAGACAGGAGGGAAAATGCGTGACTTTTTGTCACAAAACAAGGAAATACATCTTTTTTTCCTTCTCACCCCTAATTTGCATTTGCAAATTAGGATTCGGATTCAGTTCGATATTCTGCGAAACTTTCGCAAAGGATTTGGGGTTCGCCAAATCCAAAATAGTGGATTCAGTGCATCCCTAGCTGCTAAAACCAAAATAATGTCTGGGAAGCTTTACTTTTCCTTTAGATAATATATTCATTAAAATTGCCTCATTCATTAAGATAAAATAAGAAGAATAACACGAGTGTAAATTAAAAATTTTTTACATATTAAATTGTATAAAACACACTTTTTTTTTTAATCAGTGTTTTACTTGTTTTTTTAATGAGGCTTTTACACCTATAGGGTTAGACACAAACTTAAATGCTAATCCTTATTATTATGATAATAATTCCCCAATGGGGCACCTACAAGAGGTGTGAAATGAAGATTGAGTGAACCAAAGAAGAACAGATTATTATTTTTTCATAGAATTGATCTGACCCACAGGGAAGAGTAATACAGGTACGGGATCCGCTATCTGGAAACCTGTTATTCAGAAAGCTCTGAATTACGGAAAGACCGTCTCCTGTAGGCTCTGTTTTGTCCAAATAATCCAAATGTTTAAATTGATTCCCTTTTTCTGTGTAATAATAAAACAGTCGCTTGTACTTGATCCCAACTAAGATATAATTAATCCTTATTGGAGGCTAAACCTGTCGATTGCGGTTATTTAATGTTTATAGGATTTTCTTAAGATATGAAGATCCAAATTACAGAAAGATCTGTTAAACAGAAACCCCCAGAGCATTCTGGATAACAGGTCCCATACCTCTACTGAGTTTTGTAAAATGGGAGAAAATTTTGTTTAAAATGCTGTTTTTGCACCATTTAAAGACAAATTCATAAAAGTGTCTGTAAACTGTAAAATTTCTGTTATTTCACAAAAAAAATGACAAGTGCCGGTTGTGTCGGAATTTAGGCGTATTTCTGTTTGTGAATGTGGCGAAAGTAATTTACTCCAGTTTACCACCACTTTTACGCCAATACTGGTCTCTCTTTTGTGAATCCCCCCAGACTCTGTGCATAAGTAGGTGGCCCCACATTTTAAAGACCCCTATTCACTAAATTATGGGGAGTTCAATGATACAACCCAGAACTTGAGTGTCAGCGTCACTTTGTGGCTTTATGTAGTGCAACGGACATAGTTTGCCCCATGACCATTCATTAGCTTTACCCACCTACTGAGAGCCAATGTCCCTTTAATTGCATTTACTTATGGGACTGAAGAAAACTTTCCTAATAATAGGTCCCTAGTATCAATTAATGGGGTTGTTCAACTTTAAAATAACTTTCACTTTGATGTAGTGAGTGATATTCTGAGACAATTTTCAATTGGTTTTCATTTTTTTTGTGTTATTTAGCTTTTTCTTCAGCAGCTCTTCAGTTTGCAATTTCAGCCATCTAGTTGCTAGGGTCCAAATTACCCCTAGCAACCATAAGAGTCTAAAATTTGAATAGGAGAGGCCTGAATATAAATATATGTAATAAAAAGTAGCAATAACAATAAACGTGCAGCCTTACAGAGCATTTGTTTTTTTTGTTAGATGGGGTCAGCGACCCCCATTTGAAAACTTTAAGAATGAAATGAAGACCTATTGAAAAGTTTCTTAGAATTGATCGATCTTTAACACACTAACCGTTAACTTAAAGGTGAACAACTCCTTTAATCTCTGTAGCTACTAAAGCATATATAGGAAGTTTAAAGAGTATGTTTACCCACAATAAAATAAAATATAATTTCAAATACAATGGCATGGTATAGAAAGAGATACAATAATGATGCTTCAACGTGTTCACACTGCGTCTGTAATTTTCCCATCAGCTACGACATGGATCACAACCGGTTCCCGTCTATGATCGCCGAGGCCAAATGCCGCTACAACAATTGTCTGGACTCAGAGGGCAAATTGGACCTGAGCATCAACTCTGTTCCCATCAGACAAGAAATCCTGGTTCTGCGCCGGGAGATGAAAGGCTGCACCGCAAGCTTCAAACTGGAGAAGAAGATGGTCACCGTCGGCTGTACCTGTGTGCTGCCTGAAGTCAAAGAATAACAATAATGGACCAAATAAGCCTCCGTCTTAAAGGAACAGTTCAGTATAAAATAAAAACTGGGTAAATAGATAGGCTGTGCAAAATAAAAAATGTTTCTAATATAGTTAGTTAGCCAAAAATGTAATTTATAAAGACTGGAGTGATTGGATGTGTAACATAATAGCCAGAACACTACTTCCTGCTTTTCAGCTCTCTAACTCTGAGTTAGTCAGTGACTATAAGGGGGGGGCAAATGGGACATAACTGTTCAGTGAGTTTGCAATTGATCCTCAGCATTCAGCTCAGATTCAAAAGCAACAGTTATGTCCCATGTGCCCCCCCCTCAAGCCACTGATTGGTTCCTGCCTGGTAACCAATCAGTGGAAAGCAAGAGAGCTGAAAAGCAGGAAGTAGTGTTCTGGCTATTATGTTACACATCCACTCACTCCAGCCTTTATACATTACATTTTTGCCTAACTAACTATATTAGAAACATTTTTTATTTTGCACAGCCTATTTATTTACCCAGTTTTTATTTTTACACTGAACAATTCCTTTAAATTTTTCTCATTCGAGCAAAATGCTCATAATAAAAGTAGCACTTGTATGGTGCAGGCATCTCTGTAGCAAGTTTATGTTGCATATATGCCCTTTAATAGTAATAATAATAATATTTACTGTATTTATTTGACTGAAGTTCTCACGGCAGCGAACGCATGTTTATTTATTTCTCTGTGCTATACATTTATTATAAATCACAATAAATACATGATAACTCTTGGAATAATTTTGGCGTTTTCTTTATGTATGGAAGGATTAAGGAATTCTTAGATAAATATAGGAGAAATCAAACTTGTAAATGAAGGTCAGTTAGGGGGAGATTTGGGGTGAGTGCTTATTTGTACCCTGGGTACCCCTGGAACTATAGCAGGGTGACACCCCAATGTTTCTATATATCTATAACCTTGTTATGAGCTAAGGGGGCCCAGTCTGAAGGTCAGTTAGGGGGAGATTTGGGGTGAGTGCTTATTTGTACCCTGGGTACCCCTGGAACTATAGCAGGGTGACACCCCAATGTTTCTATATATCTATAACCTTGTTATGAGCTAAGGGGGTCCAGTCTGAAGGTCAGTTAGGGGGAGATTTGGGGTGAGTGCTTATTTGTGTCCTGGGTACCCCTGGAACTATAGCAGGGTGACTGTTACCCCAATGTTTCTATATATCTGTAACCTTGTTATGAGCTAAGGGGGCCCAGTCTGAAGGTCAGTTAGGGGGAGATTTGGGGTGAGTGCTTATTTGTATCCTGGGTACCCCTGGAACTATAGCAGGGTGACTGTTTTTTTAGATTTTTATTTTGTCGTTTTCTTTATGTATGGAAGGATTAAGGAATTCTTAGATAAATATAGGAGAAATCAAACTTGTAAATGCTGTACTTTCCCTTGAAAAAGGCAACAAGGTTATTCAGTCGCCAGGTTATCAATTTATTTGTACCCTGGGTACCCCTGGAACTATAGCAGGGTGACACCCCAATGTTTCTATATATCTGTAACCTTGTTATGAGCTAAGGGGGCCCAGTCTGAAGGTCAGTTAGGGGGAGATTTGGGGTAAGTGCTTATTTGTACCCTGGGTACCCCTGGAACTATAGCAGGGTGACACCCCAATGTTTCTATATATCTGTAACCTTGTTATGAGCTAAGGGGCCCAGTCTGAAGGCCAGTTAGGGAGAGATTTGGGGTGAGTACTTATTTGTGCCCTGGGTACCCCTGGAACTATAGCAGGGTGACTGTTACCCCAATGTTTCTATATATCTGTAACCTTGTTATGAGCTAAGGGGGCCCAGCCTGAAGGCCAGTTAGGGGGAGATTTGGGGTGAGTGCTTATTTGTGCCCTGGGTACCCCTGGAACTATAGCAGGGGTGACTGTTACCCCAATGTTTCTATATATCTGTAACCTTGTTATGAGCTAAGGGGGCCCAGCCTGAAGGCCAGTTAGGGGGAGATTTGGGGTGAGTGCTTATTTGTGCCCTGGGTACCCCTGGAACTATAGCAGGGTGACTGTTACCCCAATGTTTCTATATATCTGTAACCTTGTTATGAGCTAAGGGGGCCCAGCCTGAAGGCCAGTTAGGGGGAGATTTGGGGTGAGTATTTATTTGTGCCCTGGGTACCCCTGGAACTATAGCAGGGTGACACCCCAATGTTTCTATATATCTGTAACCTTGTTATGAGCTAAGGGGTCCAGTCTGAAGGTCAGTTAGGGGGAGATTTGGGGTGAGTGTTTATTTGTACCCTGGGTACCCCTGGAACTATAGCAGGGTGACACCCCAATGTTTCTATATATCTGTAACCTTGTTATGAGCTAAGGGGGCCCAGTCTGAAGGTCAGTTAGGGGGAGATTTGGGGTGAGTGCTTATTTGTGCCCTGGGTACCCCTGGAACTATAGCAGGGTGAGTGAGCTTTTTATTTCCATTCTGCCAACTGAAAATGCTTTCCAAGCACAGTGATAATTTACCTCATAGTGATATTCATGGCTAACCACAGTGAGTTCTGGCCCGGTTCAGCTGTGCGTTACCCCATATTAAAAGAAACCAGCGCCATTAGATGCAGAATAAAGATCTTTGTCTTTTGATGTGAAACCATAGAAAGACGTGTGCGTTTTATACAGTTGCATATGATGAACTCTTTGTTATAAAGAATTTATGTATTTGAATGTTATACTATTTGGGTTCTTTAAAGTGGTTTCATTTTGAAATGCATCTCAGCTATTGCCTTTGGCCAGTTTTGCTCCACTCCAGTTGGACAAGGTGATGTCAAAGCCTTTCCCAAAATGCGCCTGCCTAGACAGATGAGATAACACTTCAGCAGCCATATGTGACTGCAAATACAGGTATTGGATCTACGTAGATAGCTCAGAACCTGGGGTATTCCGAATAAGGGTTGGGTTGTCACCTGTCCAGTTTTCACCTGCACAACCCGGTTTTCCAAGTTAGGAAATCTGGACAGGGTTTTAAAGTGAATGGTGTGGCAATCAGTCAATCAAACCTTGATTATTTGATAATAATTCCAGATTACAGATCCCATATACTGGCAGTAAGGCAGATTAAAAAAAAATAAAATGAAAAGGTTGAACTTGATGGACGTGTGTCTTTTTTCAACCTTACTTACTATGTTACTATGTTACTATATTCTTTATATTCTAACATTCCCTACTAGGTGGTACATGAGTGCACAGATGTCGGTGCAGAGGATTGTTCAGGGATGAGAGATGGTTACTGGTTCAAGAGACAACAAATCATTTCTGATTTTAATATGTGCCTTGCTGAACCCAACAAAATACCACCAAGCATTGTGAATATTTTACAGAGTTCTCATAGAAAGCTGAAATGCTGGGGCCCCTGCTTCATGCAATTCTGGGGCCACTGGACCATATAACTGATTAAATCACCATGTCATAAAATGCTGGGGGGCCACTGTGTCATACATTTTCTGGAAATATTTTGTCATGAAATGCTGGGGCCCCTGTGCCATGAAATGCTGCTGCCACTGCTAAAGCGGCTAGTCTGTGAGTTTTTCAAGTCACTGTGATATGAAATGGTTTGTCCTGTAAATCAGAGAATGCTGGGATCACTGCTGGAGATGATATTAAAGGTAATGTAAATGGGTTCCTATACTATGTGCTACCTGGAACCATCCCCTCCCCAGGTGACTTTTAGCCCTGGCTTCTTGGAAGAGCAATATAAAATGAAGCAGGAAGGAGTTGGACCTTTAATATAAGAGGGGGGTCAGTTGGTTGATGAAAACAAAATAAAAGTGCAGTGTCAGGATCAGCCCGGGACTTGAACTTGTGCTGTTCTGGTCAATTGCAGCATTTGCCTCATGAGCCACTGGGGGCTCTTGGGACTGGTTCTGAACTCTTGTGTTTAGTGTTTCTGTTATCTGCCTGTTCACAGTATGTTTTCCACCCACCTCATTTACCCTCATGTGTCTCCCATTCCTAATCACCTTCCCTTTATGAGCTTTGGTCAGGGCTGAGTCATTGAATGTATTTTGTTTGTTCCTGACCTGCTGACGAAAACCTTGAAAACCTTGAATGCCTTGTTCCTGAAAACCTTGTTACCTTGTTTCCTGAGTGAGTACCTTTTGTTCCTGTGTTCCCCATTTTTTCCCTCACCATGTGGATACTTTGATTAGCCTTTTTGCCTGTTCCTGGCTTTTTGTTTTCTGTGTTCTGGCTGCCAATAAACCTACTATTACTTTCATCATAATCATGTCTTTGCCTCCAATCACCTATGGCTCCCACTATATCCACTCCCCATGGAGTGGCTATCCTCGGTTACAGCGGTTCCCCATTGTGAACGTTACACGCAGATTCTGAACTCATATTTTTCATCTGTCTACACAAATGAGGAACCAGTTAATGAAGGTTTCCTTCTTAATAGTCCCAATTCCAGTAATACAACTAATGATGCATGTGTCAAGCTTACCAGTATAATCCAGTCGTAGAAGGAGCTGGAGCCGTAGATAATGAACCCACAAGCGCCTCACACAACTGCTACCCACCTGGAGTGGAACAGGGAGCAGGGTTGTGGAGAGTAGCCAATGAGACGATCAACGAAGTACAAGGGATTAGGCAAAGTCGTGGTCAGGAGGTCCGAGGTCAGAAGGCAGGCAGCGAGATTCGTAAACGATGAGACAGGCCGAAGAGTCGAGACAGGCAGCAGGAATCGTAGTCCGGGTACAGGCAAGGGTCAATAACAGGAATTCAAAGAGTATAGAGACGCTAGGGTTTCAGTTAAACAACCTAATAACCAGGCAATGCATCTCAGTCTGAACCAGGTTTAAATATATAAAGCACTGCGTATCTTGACAGCGCTATATAAATAAATGATGATGATATTGTTAGTTTGGCGCCAAACTGGCGTCTTTTCGCCGGCGTCGCAGTACTGACGTCAGCACGTCCGTCTTAGGCGTTTTCGCCCGTGTCCTTGCGTCAGCGACCGCCGCCGGTGCCTTCGCGCCCGTCGCCGGCGTCCAGCATCACGCGCCGGCGAGCATTAACGCGCCCGCGCCTGCGCCGAACAGAACGCAGACCCGAATCCTCACATTGCCCCCCATCACGGAGCGGCCTCAGGACGCGACAACCAGAAGGCTTACCAGGGTAAGTTCCATGGAACTTTTCCAACAACTCCGGAGCGTGAATGTTAGATGCTGGTTCCCAAGAATTCTCTTCCGGACCATAACCTTTCCACCTTACCAGGTACTGAAGACGCTTGCCTCTCAACCTGGAATCCAAGATCTCTTCAACCTCAAATTCTTCTTGACCATCAACCACGACAGGAAGCGGAGGAGGAGCCGTACGCCCAGGAAATCGAAACGTTGAGGCCGGTTTCAAAAGTGCAGTATGAAACACTGGATGAATGTGCCAGGATGCCGGAAGTTTAAGCTGGAAAGCCACAGGATTAATTTGACGAATTATGGGAAAAGGACCCAAGAAACGTTGACCCAACTTCCTACTGGGACAAGAAAGCTTGAGGTTAACAGTTGACAACCAAACCAAGTCACCCACCTTGAACTCTGGGTCACCTCTCTGTCCCCGATCAGCATAAGTTTTAAAGTTTTGTTGAGCCTTCTTCATGTTCTCTTGGAGTTTCTGAAAATTATTGGACAGAAAAGTTAATCGGTCCTTGACTGCAGGAACTAAAATATCAGAAACAATGGCAGAGGGAAAAGTTACTGGATGAAGACCATAGTTTGCGAAGAAAGGGGACTGTCTGATGGAGGAATGATGAGCATTATTATAAGTGAACTCCGCAAGAGGAAGAAGAATCACCCAGTCATCTTGGAGGTACGAAGAATAACATGTCAAATATTGCTCGAGGGTCTGGTTGGTTCACTCGGTCTGACCATTGGACTGAGGATGAAAAGCAGAGGAAAGGGACACCGAAATCTTAAGTGCTCCACACAAGGACTTCCAAAACTGTGACGTGAACTGCGGTCCCCGATCTGACACCACCTCATCTGGAAGACCATGGAGTCTTACTACTTCCTTAATGAAGGTATCAGCAGTCTCAGAGGCAGAAGGAAGTTTTGGTAAAGACTTAAAATGAGCCATCTTAGTTAAACGGTCAACAAAAACAGCAATGGTGGAACAATCACATGACAATAGTAAATCAGAAATAAAGTCCAAAGAAACTGATCCCCATGGACGAGAAGGCACTGGCAGTGGTTGAAGAAGACCAATAGGTCTAGAATGAGAGTCCTTGGATCTGGTGCAAACTTCACATGATGAGACAAACTTGAAACAGTCTTTAGCCATCCCAGGCCACCAAAATAATCTCTTGGCCAAAATAATAGTCTTTTTGACACCTGGATGACCCGCCAGTTTGGAATCATGAATATTCTTGAGGCCTTTTAAACGCATTTGTTCCGGAACAAAAATCTTGCCTTGATGAAGAAGAAAACCCTCCTTGGGAACTAATGATGATTCGCAAACGTTTAAAGATGCATCTTTAATTCCATCTACAAGAGTAGACTGTAACAGGAGGAAATTATCAGAGTTTAAAATCATCTCAGGAGCCAGAGGAACTTCATCTTCAGGGGAGAACATTCGTGATAAAGCATCTGCCTTAACATTCTTTGACCCAGGTCGGTATGTGAGATGAAAATTAAATCGCATAAAGAATAAAGCCCACCTTGCTTGTCTAGGTCTCAACCTCTTGGCCGAGGGTAGATACTCCAAATTCCTATGATCCGTAAAGATGAGAATCGGATGTTTAGACCCTTCAAGAAGATACCTCCACTCTTCAAGTGCTAGCTTGATAGCAAGTAATTCGCGGTCAGCTACATCATAATTACATTCGCTTTTGGCCAACTTACGGAAAAAAAAAGCAACAGGATGAAGATCGTCTTGAATCCCAGTTCTCTGTGACAACACAGCACCCACTGCGAGTTCTGAAGCGTCAATTTCTAAGGTGAAAGGAAGGGAAACATCTGGATGGTGAAGAATTGGACCTGAAGTGAAAAGTGTCTTCAGTTTCTCAAAAGCCCCCTGAGCCTGAGGTGACCAACAAAACTTTTGATTATTACAGGTCAGCTCAGTGATTGGAAGAATGACTTGAGAAAAATTCTTTATAAATTTTCTGTAAAAGTTTGCAAAACCAATAAAACGTTGAACAGCTTTTTTAGATGATGGAATTGGCCAGTCAAGAATTGCAGAGATCTTCCTGGAGTCCATCTGGATTCCCTGGGGAGAAATGAAGAAACCCAAAAAATCGTTTGTTCAAACACACATTTTTTAATCTTAGCATACAGCTGATGAGTGCGCAGACGTGTCAGGACCTTCTTCAAATGTAACCTGTGCTCCTCCAACGAGTTAGAAAAAATAAGGATGTCATCTAAATATATGATGACGAAAATATCAAGAAAGTCCCTGAAGACATCATTAACGAAGTGCTGAAATGTCGCAGGGGCGTTACAGAGACCAAAAGGCATGACCAAATATCCAAAATGTCCGTAACGAGTGCGAAAGGCCGTCTTCCATTCATCACCTTCCCTTATTCTGACTAGGTTATATGCACCCCCAAGATACAGTTTAGAAAAAATCTTAGCCTTCGCCAAGCGTTGGAAAAGTTCTGGAATGAGAGGAAGTGGATAGCGATTTTTGACTGTAATTTTGTTCAGATCCCGGTAGTCAATACACGGCCTTAAAGAATGATCCTTTTTCTCAAGGCCGGAGAAGAAGACTGCCTAATGAATCCCTTTGCCAGATTCTCATCTAAATACGAACGGAGCTCCGAAAGTTCAGACTCAGATAACGGATACACTCGTCCAAAAGGAATTTGAGCCCCTGGAAGAAGGTTAATAGGGCAATCGTAAATACGATGAGGAAGCAACCTGTCGGCCCCTCTTTTATTGAAAACGTCCGTAAATTCCCGATATGCTTGAGGAAGAAGGTCTTGGATCTCAGAGGCAGGAGATAAAGAACACACACCATTTGAAGGGAGGATACATTGGGAAAGACAAAAGTTAGAAAGAAAAGTTACTTCACCAGTTGCCCAGTTGATAGACGGATTGTGTTTCTGCAACCAAGGTAATCCCAGGATGACAGGGAATAAAGGAGAAGAAACCACGTCAAAGTTCATGAGTTCAGCATGCCCTTTATTAAACAAAACAAAAAGAGAGATAGTCTCTTGCACCACAGGGCCAGAAGTAATCAGAGAACCATCTGCCACACGAAGAGCTATAGGATTCTTTTTGGACTGGAGCGGAATCTGGAATTGTAATGCCACTTTATTGTCCAAGAAACACCCGCTTGCCCCAGAGTCAAGAATTGCTTGAAGTTCGACCCTCTTGTCTCCCAACTGCAAAGATAAAGAGACTGTCAGGAGAGGCACAGGAACATGACACCCAGAAAAGTCCTTTTCAAAAATCCTCTTACCCGTTGGGCGGGTCGGACAACCCCGAAGCAGATGACCAGCTTGTCCGCAATAGAGGCAGAGGTTAAGTCTGCGACGTCTAATACGCTCCTCTGGCATTAACGCAGACCTAATAGCACCGATCTGCATAGGCTCTGGAGCTACGTTGAAGATGGATGGAGGAGCAACTGGAGAACTTGTGGAAGGCATTCGGACAGGAGGAGGAGCGGATGGTAACAGCCAAGTCTGAGGGGAAAGACCTGCTTTCTCAGCCTTTTCTTCTTCCCGGCGTTCCCTGGCCATGTGTTGGAATGTTAGCTTTTATCATGGGAGTGCTTAGGCAATGGCTAATTTGCCATAGAGCCTAGGCAAAGGGATATGGGACTGACAGCTCTTGTCATAGAAGGCTGTGGTTCTTCCTATTGTTTCTATGGCAGGGAGGAATCTATAGTAGGCAAAAGGCTATGTTGTTTGACAGGCAGTCTTTAACATGGATTGGAAAGTCCTCTTGTGATTGGTCAACTTTGACCGATATGGAAATGAAGAAGACTTTGCCGTTTTTTTCTCTCCCTATGTTATTACGGGATAGCGGCAATATCAAATTGTCATAGAGCCTAGGCAAAGGGCTATGTTGTTGACAGGCAGTCTTTAACATGGATTGGAAAGTCCTCTTGTGATTGGTCAACTTTGACCGATATGGAAATGAAGAAGACTTTAACGTTTTTTCTCTCCCTATGGTATTATGGGATAGGGAAGTTGAGGCTTACTAGGCACAGGTCAACACATGGTAATGTGTTGGAATGTTAGCTTTTATCATGGGAGTGCTTAGGCAATGGCTAATTTGCCATAGAGCCTAGGCAAAGGGATATGGGACTGACAGCTCTTGTCATAGAAGGCTGTGGTTCTTCCTATTGTTTGTATGGCAGGGAGGAATCTATAGTAGGCAAAAGGCTATGTTGTTTGACAGGCAGTCTTTAACATGGATTGGAAAGTCCTCTTGTGATTGGTCAACTTTGACCGATATGGAAATGAAGAAGACTTTAACGTTTTTTCTCTCCCTATGGTATTATGGGATAGGGAAGTTGAGGCTTACTAGGCACAGGTCAACACACGGTAATGTGTTGGAATGTTAGCTTTTATCATGGGAGTGCTTAGGCAATGGCTAATTTGCCATAGAGCCTAGGCAAAGGGATATGGGACTGACAGCTCTTGTCATAGAAGGCTGTGGGTCTTCCTATTGTTTGTATGGCCGGGAGGAATCTATAGTAGGCAAAAGGCTATGTTGTTTGGCAGGCAGTCTACAACATGGATTGGAAAGTCCTCTTAAAATTGGTCAACTTTGACCGATATGGAAATGAAGAAGACTTTGCCGTTTTTTTCTCTCCCTATGGTATTACTGGATAGCAGCAATATCAAATTGTCATAGAGCCTAGGCAAAGGGCTATGTTGTTGACAGGCAGTCTTTAACATGGATTGGAAAGTTCTCTTGTGATTGGTCAACTTTGACCGACGTGGAAATGAAGAAGACTTTGCCGTTTTTTCTCTCCCTATGGTATTACGGGATAGGGAAGTTGAGGCTTACTAGGCACAGGTCAACACATGGCCATGTGTCGGAATGTTAGCTTTTATCATGGGAGTGCTTAGGCAATGGCTAATTTGCCATAGAGCCTAGGCAAAGGGATATGGGACTGACAGCTCTTGTCATAGAAGGCTGTGGGTCTTCCTATTGTTTGTATGGCAAGGAGGAATCTATAGTAGGCAAAAGGCTATGTTGTTTGACAGGCAGTCTACAACATGGATTGGAAAGTCCTCTTGAGATTGGTCAACTTTGACCGATATGGAAATGACGAAGACTTTGCAGTTTTTTTCTCTCCCTATGGTATTACGGGATAGCGGCAATGTCAAATTGTCATAGAGGCTAGGCAAAGGGCTATGTTGTTGACAGGCAGTCTTTAACATGGATTGGAAAGTCCTCTTGTGATTGGTCAACTTTGACCGATGTGGAAATGAAAAAGACTTTGCCGTTTAATCTCTCCCTATGGTATTACGGGATAGGGAAGTTGAGGCTTACTAGGCACAGGTCAACACATGTCAATGTGTTGGAATGTTAGCTTTTATCATGGGAGGGCTTAGGCAATGGCTAATTTGCCATAGAGCCTAGGCAAAGGGATATGGGACTGACAGCTCTTGTCATAGAAGGCTGTGGGTCTTCCTATTGTTTGTATGGCAGGGAGGAATCTATAGTAGGCAAAAGGCTATGTTGTTTGACAGGCAGTCTATAACATGGATTGGAAAGTCCTCTTGTGATTGGTCAACTTTGACCGATATGGAAATGAAGAAGACTTTGCAGTTTTTTCTCTCCCTATAGTATTACGGGATAGGGAAGTTGAGGCTTACTAGGCACAGGTCAACACATAGCCATGTGTTGGAATGTTAGCCTTTATCATGGGAGTGCTTAGGCAATGGCTAATTTGCCATAGAGCCTAGGCAAAGGGATTTGGGACTGACAGCTCTTGTCATAGAAGTTGGTGGGTCTTCTTATTGTTTGTATGGCAGGGAGGAATCTATAGTAGGCAAAAGGTTATGTTGTTTGACAGGCTATCTATAACATGGATTGGAAAGTCCTCTTGTGATTGGTCACCTTTGACCGATATGGAAATGAAGAAGACTTTGCCGTTTTTTTCTCTCCCTATGGTATTACGGGACAGCGGCAATGTCAAATTGTCATAGAGTCTAGGCAAAGGGCTATGTTGTTGACAGGCAGTCTTTAACATGGATTGGAAAGTCCTCTTGTGATTGGTCAATTTTGACCGATGTGGAAATGAAGAAGACTTTGCCGATTTTACTCTCCCTATGGTATTACGGGATAGGGAAGTTGAGGCTTACTAGGCACAGGACAACAAATGGCCATGTGTCGGAATGTTAGCTTTTATCATGGGAGTGCTTAGGCAATGGCTAATTTGCCATAGAGCCTAAGCAAAGGGATATGGGACTGACAGCTCTTGTCATAGAAGGCTGTGGGTCTTCCTATTGTTTGTATGGCAAGGAGGAATCTATAGTAGGCAAAAGGCTATGTTGTTTGACAGGCAGTCTACAACATGGATTGGAAAGTCCTCTTGAGATTGGTCAACTTTGACCGATATGGAAATGACGAAGACTTTGCAGTTTTTTTCTCTCCCTATGGTATTACGGGATAGCGGCAATGTCAAATTGTCATAGAGTCTAGGCAAAGGACTATGTTGTTGACAGGCAGTCTTTAACATGGATTGGAAAGTCCTCTTGTGATTGGTCAACTTTGACCGATATGGAAAAGAAGAAGACTTTGCCGTTTTTTCTCTCCCTATGGTATTACGGGATAGGGAAGTTGAGGCTTACTAGGCACAGGTCAACACATAGCTATGTGTTGGAATGTTAGCTTTTATCATGGGAGTGCTTAGGCAATGGCTAATTTGCCATAGAGCCTAGGCAAAGGGATATGGGACTGACAGCTCTTGTCATAGAAGTCTGTGGGTCTTCCTATTGTTTGTATGGCCGGGAGGAATCTATAGTAGGCAAAAGGCTATGTTGTTTGGCAGGCAGTCTACAACATGGATTGGAAAGTCCTCTTGAGATTGGTCAACTTTGACCGATATGGAAATGAAGAAGACTTTGCCGTTTTTTTCTCTCCCTATGGTATTACGGGATAGCGGCAATGTCAAATTGTCATAGAGTCTAGGAAAAGAACTATGTTGTTGACAGGCAGTCTTTAACATGGATTGGAAAGTCCTCTTGTGATTGGTCAACTTTGACCGATATGGAAATTAAGAAGACTTTGATGTTTTTTCTCTCCCTATGGTATTATGGGATAGGGATGTTGAGGCTTACTAGGCACAGGTCAACACATGGCTATGTGTTGGAATGTTAACTTTTATCATGGGAGTGCTTAGGCAATGGCTAATTTGCCATAGAGCCTAGGCAAAGGGATATGGGACTGACAGCTCTTGTCATAGAAGGCTGTGGGTCTTCCTATTGTTTGTATGGCAGGGAGGAATCTATAGTAGGCAAAAGGCTATGTTGTTTGACAGGCAGTCTATAACATGGATTGGAAAGTCCTCTTGTGATTGGTCACCTTTGACCGATATGGAAATGAAGAAGACCTTGCCGTTTATTTCTCTCCCTATGGTATTACGGGATAGCGGCAATGTCAAATTGTCATAGAGTCTAGGCAAAGGACTATGTTGTTGACAGGCAGTCTTTAACATGGATTGGAAAGTCCTCTTGTGATTGGTCAACTTTGACCGATATGGAAATGAAGAAGACTTTGCCGTCTTTTTCTCTCCCTATGGTATTACGGGATAGGGAAGTTGAGGCTTACTAGGCACAGGTCAACACATGGCAATGTGTTGGAATGTTAGCTTTTATCATGGGAGTGCTTAGGCAGTGGCTAATTTGCCATAGAGCCAAGGCAAAGGGATATGGGACTGACAGCTCTTGTCATAGAAGGCTGTGGGTCTTCCTATTGTTTGTATGGCAGGGAGGTATCTATAGTAGGCAAAACGCTATGTTGTTTGACAGGCAGTCTATAACATGGATTGGAAAGTCCTCTTGTGATTGGTCAACTTTGACCAATATGGAAATGAAGAAGACTTTGCCGTTTTTTTCTCTCCCTATGGTATTACGGGATAGCGGCAATGTCAAATTGTCATAGAGTCTAGGCAAAGGACTATGTTGTTGACAGGCAGTCTTTAACATGGATTGGAAAGTGCTCTTGTGATTGGTCAACTTTGACTGATATGGAAATGAAGAAGACTTTGACGTTTGAAAAAGTTGACGTTGGAAAGTCCTCTTGTGATTGGTCAACTTTGACCAATATGGAAATGAAGAAGACTTTGCCGTTTTTTTCTCTCCCTATGGTATTACGGGATAGCGGCAATGTCAAATTGTCATAGAGTCTAGGCAAAGGACTATGTTGTTGACAGGCAGTCTTTAACATGGATTGGAAAGTGCTCTTGTGATTGGTCAACTTTGACTGATATGGAAATGAAGAAGACTTTGACGTTTTTTCTCTCCCTATGGTATTATGGGATAGGGAAGTTGAGGCTTACTAGGCACAGGTCAACACATGGTTGTGTGTTGGAATGTTAGCTTTTATAATGGGAGTGCTTAGGCAATGGCTAATTTGCCATAGAGCCTAGGCAAAGGGATATGGGACTGACAGCTCTTGTCATAGAAGGCTGTGGGTTTTCCTATTGTTTGTATGGCAGGGAGGAATCTATAGTAGGCAAAAGGCTATGTTGTTTGACAGGCAGTCTATAACATGGATTGGAAAGTCCTCTTGTGATTGGTCAACTTTGACCGATATGGACATGAAGAAGACTTTGCCGTTTTTTTCTCTCCCTATGGTATTACGGGATAGCGGCAATGTCAAATTGTCATAGAGGCTAGGCAAAGGGCTATGTTGTTGACAGGCAGTCTTTAACATGGATTGGAAAGTCCTCTTTTGATTGATCAACTTTGACCGATATGGAAATGAAGAAGACTTTGCCGTTTTTTTCTCTCCCTATGGTATTACGGGATAGGGAAGTTGAGGCTTACTAGGCACAGGTCAACACATGACTATGTGTTGGAATGTTAGCCTTTATCATGGGAGTGCTTAGGCAATGGCTAATTTGCCATAGAGCCTAGGCAAAGGGATATGGGACTGACAGCTCTTGTCATAGAAGGTGGTGGGTCTTCCTATTGTTTGTATGGCAGGGAGGAATCTATAGTAGGCAAAAGGCTATGTTGTTTGACAGGCAGTCTATAACATGGATTGGAAAGTCCTCTTGTGATTGGTCAACTTTGACCGATACGGAAATGAAGAAGACTTTGACGTTTTTTTCTCTCCCTATGGTATTTCGGGATAGCGGCAATGTCAAATTGTCATAGAGCCTAGGCAAAGGGCTGTCTTGTTGACAGGCAGTCTTTAACATGGATTGGAAAGTCCTCTTGTGATTGGTCAACTTTGACCGATATTAAAATGAAGAAGACTTTGCAGTTTTTTCTCTCCCTATGGTATTACGGGATAGGGAAGTTGAGGCTTACTAGGCACAGGTCAACACATGGTAATGTGTTGGAATGTTAGCTTTTATCATGGGAGTGCTTAGGCAATGGCTAATTTGCCATAGAGCCTAGGCAAAGGGATATGGGACTGACAGCTCTTGTCATAGAAGGCTGTGGGTCTTCCTATTGTTTGTATGGCAGGGATGAATCTATAGTAGGCAAAAGGCTATGTTGTTTGACAGGCAGTCTATAACATGGATTGGAAAGTCCTCTTGTGATTGGTCAACTTTGACCGATATGGAAATGAAGAAGACTTTGCCGTTTTTTTCTCTCCCTATGGTATTACGGGATAGCGGCAATGTCAAATTGTCATAGAGTCTAAGCAAAGGACTATGTTGTTGACAGGCAGTCTTTAACATGGATTGGAAAGTCCTCTTGTGATTGGTCAACTTTGACCGATATGGAAATGAAGAACACTTTGCCGGTTTTTCTAGGCACAGGTCAACACATGGCCATGTGTTGGAATGTTAGCTTTTATCATGGGAGTGCTTAGGCAATGGCTAATTTGCCATAGAGCCTAGGCAAAGGGATATGGGATTGACAGCTCTTGTCATAGAAGGGTGTGGGTCTTCCTATTGTTTGTATGGCAGGGATGAATCTATAGTAGGCAAAAGGCTATGTTGTTTGACAGGCAGTCTATAACATGGATGGGAAAGTCCTCTTGTGATTGGTCAACTTTGACCGATATGGAAATGAAGAAGACTTTGCCGTTTTTTTTTCTCCCTATGGTATTACGGGATAGCAGCAATATCAAATTGTCATAGAGTCTAGGCAAAGGGCAATGTTGTTGATAGGCAGTCTTTAACATGGATTGGAAAGTCCTCTTGTGATTGGTCAACTTTGACCGATATGGAAATGAAGAAGACTTTGCCGTTTTTTCTCTCCCTATGGTATTACGGGATTGGGAAGTTGAGGCTTACTATGCACAGGTCAACACATGGCTATGTGTTGGAATGTTAGCTTTTATCATGGGAGTGCTTAGGCAATGGCTAATTTGCCATAGAGCCTAGGCAAAGGGATATGGGACTGACAGCTCCTGTCATAGAAGGCTGTGGGTCTTCCTATTGTTTGTATGGCAGGGAGGAATCTATAGTAGGCAAAAGGCTATGTTGTTTGACAGGCAGTCTATAACATGGATTGGAAAGTCCTCTTGTGATTGGTCAACTTTGACCGATATGGAAATGAAGAAGACTTTGCCGGTTTTTCTAGGCACAGGTCAACACATGGCCATGTGTTGGAATGTTAGCTTTTATCATGGGAGTGCTTAGGCAATGGCTAATTTGCCATAGAGCCAAGGCAAAGGGATATGGGACTGACAGCTCTTGTCATAGAAGGCTGTGGGTCTTCCTATTGTTTGTATGGCAGGGAGGTATCTATAGTAGGCAAAACGCTATGTTGTTTGACAGGCAGTCTATAACATGGATTGGAAAGTCCTCTTGTGATTGGTCAACTTTGACCAATATGGAAATAAAGAAGACTTTGCCGTTTTTTTCTCTCCCTATGGTATTACGGGATAGCGGCAATGTCAAATTGTCATAGAGTCTTGGCAAAGGGCTATGTTGTTGACTGGCAGTCTTTAACATGGATTGGAAAGTCCTCTTGTGATTGGTCAACTTTCACCGATGTGGAAATGAAGAAGACTTTGCCGATTTTACTCTCCCTATGGTATTACGGGATAGGGAAGTTGAGGCTTACCAGGCACAGGTCAACACATGGTAATGTGTTGGAATGTTAGCTTTTATCATGGGAGTGCTTAGGCAATGGCTAATTTGCCATAGAGCCTAGGCAAAGGGATATGGGACTGACAGCTCTTGTCATAGAAGGCTGTGGGTCATCCTATTGTTTGTATGGCAGGGAGGAATCTATAGTAGGCAAAAGGCTATGTTGTTTGACAGGTAGTCTATAACATGGATTGGAAAGTCCTCTTGTGATTGGTCAAATTTGACCGATATGGAAATGAAGAAGACTTTGCCGTTTTTTCTCTCCCTATAGGGAGAGAAAAAACGGCAAAGTCTTCTTCATTTCCATATCGGTCAAAGTTTTTAAAGCATTAACGCGCCCGCGCCTGCGCTGAACAGAACGCGGACCCGAATCCTCACAGCATGGTTCACACATGAGGAAATTCAAAAGAGACTAGAACATTAACATTACTAGAGGATTAACAAAGGTCCGGGGCCAGATGGTATTCATCTCGGGGTACTTAGCAAGCTTAGCTGTGTGATTGCCAAACCTCTTTACTTAATTTTTCAGGATTCATTGAGGTCTGGTATTTTGCCAAGAGACTGACGAATTGCTAACGTGGTGCCGCTATTCAAAAAAGGATCCTGTTCTCAGCCTCAAAACTATAGGCCTGTTAGTCTGACATCAGTGGTAGGAAAGCTTTTCGAAGGGTTAATAAAGGATAAGATACTGGACTTCAAAGCAAATCATAATACTATGATTGTGTCCCAGCATGGTTTTATCATAAATAGATCTTGCAGACTAACTTAATTTCTTTTTATGATAAGGTGAGCAGGGACCTTGATTCTGGGATGACAGTGGATGGGATTTACTTAGACTTTGCTAAAGCATTTGCTATAGTGCCACACAGAAGGTTACTGGTTAAATTAAGGAATGTTTGCTTTCAAAGTAAAACTCCAAAACTATTTGCCCCCACCCTTCCCAGCTATAGTCAATAGATCCCACTGGTGTCTAATAGAAGGGCAGCCAAGTTTAGGAGCTTTACTTTGAAAGCAGCAAGTAAGTTGCAGGTAAAACTTAGTCCCTTTGTAAAATGTATAATGAAGCAATAGAATTCTTAATGAATCAGATGAAAATTGAGCGTAGGACTGGCCAGATATGGGATGACTTTGATGTGGGGTTTTTGTAGATAACAAGTTGTCTAATTCTGGGCAGTGTCATTCTGTGGCTACTAAAGCAAATCAAGTTCTGTCTTGTATAAAAAGGGCATTAACTCAAGGGATGAAAACATAATTTTGCTTCTTTATAGGTCCCTGGTGAGGCCTCATCTGGAGTATGGGGGCAGTTTTGGACTCCAGTCCTTAAGAGGGATATAAATGAGCTGGAGAGAGTGCAGAGACTAAGTGCAACTAAACTGGTTAGAGTGAGGGAAGAGTTAAATTATGAGGAGAGACTGACAAGGTTGGGGTTGTTTTCTCTGGAAAAAAGGCGCTTGTGAGGGGACATGATTAGACTTTACAAGTACATTAGAGGACATTATAGACAAACAGCAGGGGACCTTTTTACCCATAAAGAGAATCACGTACCAGAGGCCACCCCTTCAGACTAGAAGAAAAGAAGTTTCATTTAAAGGAACAGAGTAGGGGGTTCATCACAGTCAAGGACAGTGAGGTTGGGGAATTTACTGCCGGGTGATGTTGTGATGCTGATTCAGTTAATGACTATAAGAGGGACTTGGATGATTTCTTGGACAGACCTAATACAAAGGCTATTGTGATACTAAACTCTATAGTTAGTATAGATATGGGTATAAAGAATTTAATTAAAAGTAGGGAGTGGTGTGTGTATGGGGCTGGGTTTTCATTTGGAGGGATTGAACTTGATGGACTTTGTCTTTTTTCAACCCGATTTAACTATGTAACTATGTAACTATGTAACCCAACAGGAAGGCAATGGGTAGCAATCAGGAGGGTTGTGTTCAACCAGTCTGAGAATAAAGGCAACTTAGATATAACAAAAAAAGTGAACCTTCAAATAATCGAACGAGAGGAAATTATAAAATTCAGGGCTAATAACACACCCACATTCCCTATAGAACATACTTGTGGCCCTGTGTGAGCTCTCAGGGCCCCATTAATCACTCCCCATGCACTTCTGCCATTTACTATCGGAAAGAGTTTGTTATTTTGGCTGATTGTATATTTAACACAAGGCGGCAACAATGTATATAAATACCAGTTCCCAGGATCCGTGAGTAAATCCGTGGGTGCCACAGGACATTCCAAACATTCTTGCCCACATTCCAACACGAGGAATATATAACTGGCTACAGTTAATCAGTTATATGTCCCCTATTAATAGGTGCCGTCGCTGAATTTGGCTCATTACTTCATGTTTGTACTGATTAGCAGGAAAAATATCACACAGAAAAGTGCTGCAAGCCCAAGGTAGGAATAAAGTAGAACATGCACAGTTCCAAATAGCCTCCAAAATCCCCTTCAAAAAGCATCTGCCAAACAGGGTTGGACACGGCCAGTAAACCATGTAGGATTAAGTACAGAATGGCAAAATGAGCCCAATATAGAATGGCACAGTGGACCCAGTATAGAAAGACACAGTGAGCCCAGTATAGAATGACATAGTGAGCCCAGTATAGAATGACACAGTGCACAGTGAGCCCAGTATAGAATGACATAGTGAGCCCAGCATAGAACGACACAGTGAGCCCAGTATAGAATGACACAGTTAGCCCAGTATAGAATGACATAGTGAGCCCAGCATAGAACGACACAGTGAGCCCAGCATAGAACAACACGGTGAGCCCAGCATAGAACGACACGGTGAGCCCAGTATAGATTGACACAGTGAGCCCAGTATAGAATGACACAGTGAGCCCAGTATAGAATGACACAGTGAGCCCAGTATAGAATGACATAGTGAGCCCAGCATAGAACGACACAGTGAGCCCAGCATAGAACAACACGGTGAGCCCAGCATAGAACAACACGGTGAGCCCAGCATAGAACGACACGGTGAGCCCAGTATAGAACGACACGGTGAGCCCAGTATAGAACGGCACGGTGAGCCCAGTATAGAACGGCACGGTGAGCCCAGCATAGAACGGCACGGTGAGCCCAGCATAGAACGGCACGGTGAGCCCAGCATAGAACGGCACGGTGAGCCCAGCATAGAACGGCACGGTGAGCCCAGCATAGAACGGCACGGTGAGCCCAGCATAGAACGGCACGGTGAGCCCAGTATAGAACGGCACGGTGAGCCCAGTATAGAACGGCACGGTGAGCCCAGTATAGAACTACACAGTGAGCTTTGAAAGCATGTGGTTACCCAGACTGGGCCTTTGTTAAAACAGCAGCAACCAAGTCAAACACTAACACCAATAGAAATAACCGCCCGGAGACACATAGTAGGCGAAACATAGTCATCCCATATGTAGCTGGAGTATCTGAGAAACTCAGGAGGATTTTCAACAAACACCATGTCCCTGTCTTTTTCAAACCTACCAACACACTGAGACAAAAACTGGTACACCTAAAGGATCCAACACCAGAAGAAAAACAAAGCAATGTGGCATACGGAGTCCAGTGTAGAGAGGAGAGCACAGATCTATACATCGGGGAGACAAAACAACTGCTCTCCAAGCGAATGGCTCAGCACAGGAGGGAGAACTCTACAGGGCAAAACTCAGCTGTCTTTCTACACCTAAAAGACAAGGGACACTCCTTTGAAGATAGCAAGGTCCATCTTGTATAGAGAAGACCGCTGGTTTGAACGAGGCGTGAAATAGGCGATTCATGTCAAGGCTTCAACACCACCTGTCTGCTACATACAATGCTGTTCTAACATCTGTACCCCGAGATTTCAGAACACTTCACACATCCATTCATGCAACTCTCACAAGTAACACCTGTACCTACACAGACTCTGGATTTCAGATGTCACCTCTTTGAAGAGTTACAATGTGCCATTGTGATTGGATTAGTGGAAGAGTTTATATGACGAGAACTTCCCACACCAGTCAGTTGAACTGAAGAAGCTGCTCAGATGAGTAGTGAAACGTCTTCATTGATTACTCAGCAAGTCCAGTTGTTTTTAGATTGACCTATACTAGATATTAATATATACACGTACTCAATCCAAACCCTACAAGCCAGGTGATGCAATTGTTCTAATTTTAACATTGAGTTAATTTTCAGATACAGTTACAGTATGATGTGAAGGTTATTGAGCTCAATGTAAATACAATGTATTCAGCATGTCCTTACTATTGGGATAAGCAGCTTTTTTTTTTAAATGACATCCCAGGAAGAGTCTAATATCGGCTTGCAGAGGTGTTTCTGTATTATTTAGATTTTTAGGTAAAGCTTTAGAAAAAAACTAACTAAAGACGTAGAAATGTTGTACATGATGTTTTGTGCTTCTGTACCAGCCCAAGGCAACCACAGCCCTTTAGCAGTAAAGATCTGTGTCTCCAAAGATGCCCCAGTAGCTCCCCATCTTCTTTTCTGCTGATTAACTGCACATGCTCTGTGCTGCTGTCACTTACTGAGCTTAGGGACCCACCTACAATATACAGTACACATAGAATAGAAATGTCACAATATAAGGCTGATTAGTAATTAATACACATAATTACTACATGGCAGCACAGAAACCAGTGCAATTAGCATCAGAATTGAATAATCAGCAAACCTGTAGCATCAGCTTATATTACAGCCAGGGAAGCTCATTTTCTGCTGGATAATTAGTGACGAGCCCTAAGCTTAGCTTCTCAACAGCCAATCAGAGCCCACTGAGCATGTGAGTGTCACAGACACTTTCCAAGATGGTGACCCCCTGTGACAAGTTTGAAGTCCTGGATCATTGCTGCTATTGACAAGCTCAAACTTTAGCCTCGTGCAATAAGTTCACTATATTAAATATGACATTTTTAGCCACATTCATTTTTAGGGTTCAGTTCCTACTTTAAGTTGTTTTTTTTTCTGTTCAAATACGTTAATGCTTCATTCCTTTAGAATCATCATCATAATCACTATTATTCCCTCTTCCCTATTTTGTGTAGAGCAGTGACTACATATCTGCTGGGAATAAAACACCTATAAATCCTCAGTTTCAGTATAAACAAAGCACTACATACACAACACAGATGAACTGCATATCAATGACTGTGGCCTGGTTACAAGTCAGAACACTCACTGGCACTTACTATATCTCATGTGCATCTGCACATTCAGTAACGCTACAATGGAGGTTCCAGTCATGGCACGGACTACACTGCTTTGGCATGTGTATATGAACGAAAATTATCTTGTTATTTTGCATGTATTATCTATACAGTATATACTCAATACCGATTCATTACGCAGTACTTTCAATTTCCGGAAATATTTAATTCTAGCTAATCTCATAGGAACATTGGTGTCACACTGTCACAATAAAAGCAAATGTGTTATTGGTTGCCATGGGTTACTGTGGCACTGTCTCTGTATAACCATAACTAAAATTCCAACAGAAACCTCAGAAGCACTGCATACGTGCCAATTGTCCTGCTTTATGGCAGCTGATATTCTAGCTATCTGTATAACAGAACATTCTGTCCCAGTGGCTGCACAGATCCTATCTGATCCCCATTGTAAGCAGCAGTCCTGTCCTGCTTTATGGCAGCTGAGATTCTAGCTATCTGTATAACAGAGCATTCTGTCCCAGTGGCTGCACAGATCCTATCTGATCCCCATTGTAAGCAGCAGTCCTGTCCTGCTTTATGGCAGCTGAGATTCTAGCTATCTGTATAACAGAACATTCTGTCCCAGTGGCTGCACAGATCCTATCTGATCCCCATTGTAAGCAACAGTCCTGTCCTGCTTTATGGCAGCTGAGATTCTAGCTATCTGTATAACAGAACATTCTGTCCCAGTGGCTGCACAGATCCTATCTGATCCCCATTGTAAGCAGCAGTCCTGTCCTGCTTTATGGCAGCTGAGATTCTAGCTATCTGTATAACAGAACATTCTGTCCCAGTGGCTGCACAGATCCTATCTGATCCCCATTGTAAGCAGCAGTCCTGTCCTGCTTTATGGCAGCTGAGATTCTAGCTATCTGTATAACAGAACATTCTGTCCCAGTGGCTGCACAGATCCTATCTGATCACCATTGTAAGCAGCAGTCCTGTCCTGCTTTATGGCAGCTGAGATTCTAGCTATCTGTATAACAGAACATTCTGTCCCAGTGGCTGCACAGATCCTATCTGATCCCCATTGTAAGCAACAGTCCTGTCCTGCTTTATGGCAGCTGAGATTCTAGCTATCTGTATAACAGAACATTCTGTCCCAGTGGCTGCACAGATCCTATCTGATCCCCATTGTAAACTACAGTCCTGTCCTGCTTTATGGCAGCTGAGATTCTAGCTATCTGTATAACAGAACACTCTGTCCCAGTGGCTGCACAGAAAAAATGTTGTGAGTTGTCATATTCCTGTACTAAATATAAAAGCCAAAAGCCCATTCTCCAGCAGCTTCCAGCTCTGGGAATAACATGGTTAATGAGTGACTTGCAGAGATCAGGGGTGAGAGGCCCATTAGCTCATCATTTCCCAGTTTTGTACAGACTCAGCACAGACGCCTCTGCAGGGAAAATTTGAGAGAGGAAAACCAGAGACTGGATAAAGCATGTAATGCTACAGGTACAATGGAAATCCCAGTGCAGGTTGTACTGCCTATAAAATATCAGGATCTAGAGATGTGTAGACCAGAACAGTTGCCTGCACCAGCTTATTCCTACAGTAATGCAGCAACAACTGCATTACAGTCGCCTCCGTGGGAGCCGCTATGGTAGGAATCCATCAGACTTAGGCATGTAGTTGAGCTCAATGCATCCCTGATAATCTCTGGCTGTGAGTGGGATGCTGAGATTTGGAGATTCACAACCTCTGCAAGGGCTTATTTTAGGCCACGGCTGTCCAAATTTTCCAAAGCTCATCTTCTAATGCTTTATTTCCAGGGTCACATTTCTCTGCTGTTGTTTGTCATGGGAGTCAACATTGTGGTCTCTCTTCAGGGTGTGAAGGCAAAGTCTCCTAAAAATGTCTGCCTGTCCCATGGAGATGTGAATTTCACAAAAGTGGTCAAAGTCAGACTGAACGTTAAGCAGTCTCATAGTCTGGGCCAAGATATCAGCAATCGCTCTCTGTCTCCTTGGGTCTACAGGTAATTATTATATTTTTGAAAGATATTAAAGAGAAAATGCTTTTTTAGGATGAAATGTGTTTCTTAAAATGATTGGCTCCTAATACAGAGGTCCAAGGGTACAATGGAAGACCTGGGTGGTGGGCCACACCAGATAACCTTAGTCTTGGGTTTCAAAACTGTAGGTTTAACTGCCCTTATGGTGTCTGGAGCAGTGAATGGGGCAGTTTAGCGCAAATACTGCGATCGTACGATCGAAGGATTATTCCTTCGATTGAACGATTAAATCCTTCGAATCGAACGATTCGAAGGATTTAAATCCAACGATCGAAGGAATATCCTTTGATCAAAAAAAGTTAGCCAAGCCTATGGGGACCTTCCCCATAGGCTAACATTGACTTCGGTAGCTTTTAGATGGCGAACTAGGGGGTCGAAGTTTTTTTTAAAGAGACAGTACTTCGACTATCGAATGGTCGAATAGTCGAATGATTTTTAGTTCGAATCCTTCGATTCGAAGTCGTAGTCGAAGGTTGAAGTAGCCCAAAAAATACTTCGAAATTCGAAGTTTTTTTACTTCGAATCCTTCACTCGAATTTAGTGAATCGGCCCCTTAAACTTGGCTGATACTTTATTCTCCTCACAACAAGCACGACAAGTAAACGACAGTATAACACAGAGTGAGAAGGTGTTTGTTGAGTGTACATTTACCAGTCTAACATTCCCATACCCCAGTCTCTATGATAGATCTCTTAATAGAAACCAATTTGGGTGATGGGTCTTATACCAAGGTGTGATGCTGACTCAAGTGATTGAGCATGGAAAGCTGCAAGAACGAAATCCATTGGCTCATAAACAGGAATTATCTTTGATTAGTCAGTTAGACTGGTGGCCCCCAAACCTTTTTTTTTACCCGTTAGCAACTGAACATTTAAATGTAAAAAGAGTTGAGGAGCTACACAAACATCCAAAAAGTCCCAGGGGTGCAAATAAGGGCTGTGATTGGCTATTTGGTAGCATCTATGTGGACTGGAGCCTACAGGAGGCGCTGTTTTGCAAAACTGCTCATTTTTATGTAACAAAAATTTGCCTCCAAGAATGGAATTCAAAAATAAGCCCCTGCTTTGAGGCCACTGGGAGCAACATCCAACCAACCACTGGTTGGGGATCACCAACTAATAAATGACAGATTCTGATTGGTTGTTCTTCTGACCCTTTCTCTTAAGACATTATTATACTCCTCATTACTCAGAGACTTGCCTGCTGGTGGTCAGACAAACCCGAGTTCCTTCCTTGGTGACATTTGAAGAACTACTTGACGAAAACTCTTCCAACAGCTACAACAAATACAGAACAAAAGGTTTCACTTCCATATACTTCTCTTTGGAATGGTAATGATCCCTTTACTTGTGCCGGTATCCTTCCAATAGCAGCTTACTCACTGGAGCACTCACAGGGACTCTCACTCTAGAGAGCAAAGAAGGATACTACCTGGAGTACCATTACTACCAACAAGCTGAAAATAAGTACTTGATTTGCCAGTGCCACTTCTGCATTGAGGCCTTCTCAGCTAAAAACAAAAATGACTGAGACCATTTCTGTTCTCGAGTTTTTTAAGATCATTAAGTCAGAGCATAGATTGGGATGATATCGTCTCAGGGGAAAAAAAAAACAGAAGCAGAAATGGTTGTCCATTAGTGATGGGCGAATTTGCGCTGTTTCGCTTCGCCAAAAAATCTGCGAATTTCACTCAAAATTCGCGAAACGGTGAAAAATGTGCGAAACGGCGCCGGCGTCGCGTTTTGACGCCGGCGAATTTTTTGCTGCGAATTTTCACGGGCGTTTCGCGAATTTATTCGCTAGCGGCGAATAGCACAAATTCGCGCCTGGCGAATAAATTTGCCCATCACTATTGTCCATTAAAATGATATTAAACCATTGCTGTTCTCAGTTTATTCCCCGAGGAAAGAAATGTAAAAGCACCAGACTATGTTGCTTAAGTCAATGTAAGTAAGTTATTAGGAAGGAAGAATTAAACAGTAAAGAATTGTTATGGAGCCATTAAAAATGGAAATATTTTGGTTACAGAGGAAGAGGAAAAATCTAAATTTCTTAGTATAGACTATGGAGGTTCCAGTGTTTTAGGACTCACGCTGTAGTAACACAGAAGGCTTAGCCCAAGCAAATAGTCTGCCGACATCACAATTAAACATTTAGGGGCAGATTTATCAATGGTCGAGTTTTGAAGTTATGTGAATTTTTTTTATAACTCTACTAAATTCTTATTCATTCACAACTCGAATGGGAAGTTAATTATGAATAACTCCATCTAATATTCGATCAAATACGAACGGCACGAAAATTCTAATTCGAATAGAGTTTTCCTCAGGAAAAAAACTCAAATGTCAGGAAGGCAATTAACATCTTCAAATGATTCAACGGACCTGTGCCATTAACTTGTAAATGAACTTGGCAGGTTTCAGGAGGGCGAATATTGAATTAGGACTGTTTCCAGGGTCGAGCTGTGATAAATCTCACATTTAGGGGCAGATTTATCAGAGGTGGAGGTGATGAATTTTTGAATGAAAAAAATATCGAATTTGAAACTATTTTGAGCTATTTTTTTTCGAATTTGAAAAAAATTGAAAAATTGAATATCGAAATTTATCATGTAGTGTCTCTTTAAAAATTCGACTTCGACCATTCGTCATCTAAAGAACGTATTTGGAATCAATTGGTGGCCTTTTTTTTTTTGAAAAACTTTGAATCGAATTCGATCGATTGCGCTATTCCTTTTAATCTTACGATTCGGCCAAATACGGACCTATTCGATCGAAATCGGGCCTATTCGACCAAACAAAAACTTCAACTTCATTTCGGTTGGTCTTTTTGAATTCGAATTTCGAACGTTTTTTCAATACGAAATTCGACCCTTGATAAATATGCCCCTAAAGTCAAATTTAGGTTGGTGAATATATTCCTGAAGAGCTGAGTTTTATCATGAGGGGAAGTAAAATAATCCTGGAGTTGGGGCTACTGGGACCTCTTCAATTTGGGCAGTGTCGGACCGGGACACCAGGGGCCCACCCAAAAACCTTAGATCAGGGGCCACTCTCAGTATTATTATTCTTCTTTTCCTCACTCAACCTCTATTCTCCTAGTCTGTTTTCTTTACATACTATAATCTATTATTCCATCTATTTAGCCTCATTGTTCTCATAGAAATAGGGAATGACCATGAAATAGGCCAAATGTTTAGCAGCATGAGGTTCCACTGACACCTTGGCCCACCGGGAGTTTTCCTGGTATCCTGATGGGCCAGTCCGACACTGAACTTGGGAAGTTGCAACGAGAAAATGCTGCCCAAGTGTAATAACTTACTGTGGTGGTCTAATGGGAATAGGGTTGCCACCTATATGTCTGGCTGAGACCGGGCGGGTCTGTGACATCAGTGGGCGTGTCTGTGACATCAGTGGGCGTGTCTGTGATGTCAGTGGGTGGACCCGTGATATCAATGGGTGGGCCATGACATGGCGATCAGCGATTGGCCGATCGCCGTGTCAATCAAGGGAATCCCGCCTGGTTTTCCTTATTTGGAAAACCGGGTAGGAAGTATAGACCCGGGCAGCCCCTCAAAATACCGGGCTGTCTGGGTCAAAACCGGACAGGTGGCAACCCTAAGTGGGGACGCCCGCCGCGAGGTACGTCCTCTTCCTCTGCTGTTGCTGGTTCTTAGGGCGCGCGCGGCGTGCCTCTGCTCCCATTATAGGCGCATTCGCGCTGGTGTACTTGCGTCAATGGCACAGAATTCAGAATGTTTAAAAGGCGCATTTGGGCTTTAGATCATTGCCCGTTATAGGATCATTCTTCGTGAATTCCTGGTGCTCTGTATTTGTATCCCTGCCTGTTATCTGATATCTGACTCCTGTTTTTGACCCCTGCCTGACTAATCTGACCTCTGGTATCCTGACCCCTGCCTGGTGATTCGACTATTCTACTCCCTGTAATCCGATCTGTGCCTGTCTTGACTCCTCTTGATTGATATCCCGGCTTTACCCTTGCCATTTCTTCGTTTTTATTCCGCCTGCACCGACCCGGCCGGATTTGACTTTGCTTTCTGTCCACGCCTTGTACTGTGACCTTCTGCCCAAAAGACTTTGCTTTACCATCGTGCCCCTTTGCTCGTCCAGACCCTTCGCTTGGCACCTCTCTTAATAAGACCTGGCGGCATCTGATTAGCCGAGGGCTCCTCCCGAGGTGAAAGGCGGCTGTTAAAGGCAGAAGCAAAAGCCGAGAACAGGGAGCTTAGCATTGGTTCTGGATTAAGGGTGCTGAACGGGAAACCAAGGAAATTCTAACCTACTCACCATTAATTTGAATAAGAGACTGGAATATGAATAGGAGAGGCCTGAATAGAAAGAGGAGGAATAAAAAGTAACAATAACAATAAGGGGGTTATTTATCAAAGGTTAAATTTCTAATTTATGTAACTTTTTTTTACACTAATAAATTTGAATGTATTTATGTAAAAAAATAAGTCTAATATTCAATCGAATAGTCCCGTCCCGAATTCGAATTTGAGGAATTTTACTCCGGAGAAAAAACTTGAGTGTCAGGAACGCAATTAATATATTTAAGTGGTTCAATCAGTGGCGTAACTAGATGTTACTGGGCACCACAGCAAATTAGTTTTTGGACCTCAACAAACGTAGGTTGTCCGGTTTTAACAATACATATTGAAATACATATTGCTCATTAATTAGAGTCTCATATAGAGCCCCCTATGGGGTAGATATATCAAAGAGTGAAGTTAGAGATTTCCACAGTCCGTAGAGTAAAATTCCGCCTCTCTCCATTCATTTTTAAAGGGATTTTTAAAGGTGTATTTATCAAATGGTGTACTTTCACCCATTGATAAATATGCCTTTAAAAATCCCATAGAAATTAATGGAGAGAGGCGGAATTTTACTCTACGGACTGTGGAAATCTCTAACTTCACTCTTTGATAAATATACCCCCCCATATCTGCTTCTTCTTTAGTTAAGCCCCTGGATTCAATGGACCTCTGCCAGGTTTTAGGTGGCGAATATTCAAATTAAAACTGTTTCCATGGCCGCGGTGTGATAAATCTCACATTCATATTTATATCCGAGTTGATGCTTTTAAATTCAATTCTACTAGAAAATCATGTAATCATTAAATAAACCCAATAGGCTGGTTCTGCTTCTCCAATAAGGATTAATTACATCTTAGTTGGGATCAAGTACAAGCGACTGTTTTATTATTACACAGAAAAAGGAAATCATTTTTACATATTTGGATTATTTGATTATTATGTAGTCTGCAGGAGACTTCCATTCTGTAATTTGGAACTTTCTGGACAATGGGTTTCTGGATAACAGATCCTATACCTGTATAGGAATAGATACAAATACTCTGAGACAGTTAAGGGTTGGAATCACCTATATATGTTTTGTGGCTAGGAAGAATCAATCCCTTAAAGGGTTGGTTAAAATAACCTTTAAGTTTACTTTTTCTATGTTATAAAATGGCTGATTCCAAGCAAATTTTCAATTGGCCTTCATTTTTTTTAATCTTTTTTTGAATTCTTCTTCTTCTTTTTGGACTCTTTCCAGATTTCAAATGAGGGTCACTGACCCCATCTAAAAAACAATTGCTCTGCAAGGCTACGCATTTATAGTTATTGCTACTTTTTATTACTCATCTTTCTTTTCTCCTACTCATATTCCAGGTAGTTTGGACCCTAGCAACTAGATGGCTAGAGAAACTGGAGAGATGCTGATTAAAAAGCTAAATAACTCAAAACCCACAAATAATAAAAAATTGCAAATTGTCTCAGAATGTCACTCTCTACATCATACTAACAGTTAGGGGCAGATTTAGCAATGGTCGAGGAGAATTCGAATTTTGAGCTATTTTTTGTGTACGACTAGGGAATAGTCCAAATTTAATTTGAATCTGAAAAAAATTAAAAAATTCGAATATCGAAATTTATCATGTCTCTTTAAAAATTCAACTTCGACCATTTGCCATCTAAAATCTGCCGAATTGCTGTTTTAGCCTATGGGGGACCTCCTAGAACCCATTTGGAGTCAATTGGTGGACTTTGAAAAATCAAAGTATTTTTTGGGAAAATCTTCGATTCAAAGTCGAATGCGATATTCCTTTAATTCGTACGATTCTAATTCAGCCGAATACGGACCTATTCGATCGAAAACGGACCTATTCCGCCAAAAAAAAAACTTTGACTTAATTTCGCTTGGTCTTCTTGAATTCTAATTACGAAGGGGCCGATTCACTAAGGGTCGAATATCGAGGTTTAATTAACCCTCGATATTTGACTAGGAATTAAAATCCTTCGACTTCAAATATCGAAGTCGGAGGATTTAGCGGAGATAGTTCGATCGAACGATCGAAGGATAATTCCTTCGATCGAACGATTAAATCCTTCGAATCGAATGATTCGAAGGAATTAAATCCAACGATCAAAGGAATATCCTTCGACCAAAAAAACTTTGGAAAGCCTATGGGGACCTTCCCCATAGGCTAACATTGACTTCGGTAGCTTTTAGATGGCGAACTAGGGGGTCAAAGTTTTTTTTAAAGAGACAGTACTTCGACTATCGAATGGTCGAATAGTCGAACGATTTTTAGTTTGAATCCTTCGATTCTTAGTCGTAGTCGAAGTTCGAAGTAGCCCATTCGATGGTCGAAGTAGCCCAAAAAAAACTTCGAAATTCGACGTTTTTTAACTTCGAATCCTTCACTCGAAGTTAGTGAATCGGCCCTGAAGTCTTTCAAATTCGAAATCGACCCTTGATAAATATGCCCCTTAATTTAAAGTTGCAGGGAGCTGCAGGGCAAGGAGAATAGTTAAAAAGCCAGAGCTCTGTGTTTTCGCTTTGGTTTCCTCCTTGTTGTGTGATAAAATGATTTTCTTTTCTCACGCACAATGGAAACCGCAGCAAAAGGCACAGAGGTGATTCAGCGATTATCTGACTTGCAGCCGGGACATTGCCTCGCTGGGCTGGTAAATGATCTATATTAGGATGAGACTCACTAACCGTGATTTATATTTATATTAATAGCCTCATCATTTCCTATAGCATTGACATACACACCAATATCACAGTAACCACTGACCCAGAGATATAAAAACCACAGCTGAGGCCTCGTATCACTGGAAACCCCAAAGAGACCCTATATAATGTCAGGCTGACCGAGCGCCGTTTAGTAGCTTTAGCCCAACTCTCACACAGGAGCAGAGAAGTGACAGGAGCACAATGAGCCCAATCCTATCCCAGGTAAGTGCTGATGCCCCTGCAGCCCAAATACTTCTTCTCTTAGGGGCCGATATAACCCTCGATATTCGACTAGGAACTAAAATCCTTCGACTTCGAATATCGAAGTCAAAGGATTTAAGGCAGATAGTACGATCGAATCGGATTATTCCTTCGATCGAACGATTAAATCCTTCGAATCGAACGATTCGAAGGATTTAAATCCAACGATCGAAGGAATATCCTTCGATCAAAAAAAGTTAGGCAAGCCTATGGGGACCTTCCCCATAGGCTAACATTGACTTCGGTAGCTTTTAGATGGCGAACTAGGGGGTCGAAGTTTTTTTAAAGAGACAGTACTTCAACTATTGAATGGTCGAATAGTCGAACGATTTTTACTTCGAATCCTTCAATTCGAAGTCGTAGTCAAAGGTCGAAGTAGCCCATTCGATGGTCGAAGTAGCCCAAAAAAAACTACTTCACTCGAAGTTAGTGAATCGGCCCCTTAATCCTATCGACCTACTTGACTTCAATCTGTCAGAGCTAAATTACAAATCATTTGTTTTAGGTTCATCGATTTTTCTAGGTGCAGCCAACTTTGAAGTTCAGTTTAGAACCAAATAGTAACAGAATGGAGCATTTTCTAAAATAACGGTGTTTCTCATTTATTATTTTTTTTAATTGTACAGGTATGGGATCCGTTATCCAGAAACCCGTTATCCAGAAATCTTAGAATTGTGGAAAGGGCATCTCCCATAGACTCCTTTTTATCCAAATAATCCAAATTTTTAAAAATGATTACCTTTTTCTGTGTAATAATAAAACAGTATCTTGTACTTGATCCCAACTAAGATATAATTAATCCTTATTGGAGGCAAAACCACCGAGGGTTAATTAACCCTCGATATTCGACTAGGAACTAAAATCCTTCGACTTCGAATATCGAAGTCGAAGGATTTAGCGCAGATAGTTCGATGCATTAGAAGGATTTAAATCCAACGATCGAAGGAATATCCTTCGATCAAAAAAAGTTAGCCGAACCTATGGGGACCTTCCCCATAGGCTAACATTGACTTCTGTAGCTTTTAGCTGCCGAACTAGAGGGTCAAAGTTTTTTTTAAAGAGACAGTACTTCGACTATCGAATGGTCGAATAGTCGAACGATTTTTACTTTGAATCCTTCGATTCGAAGTCGTAGTCGAAGGTCGAAGTAGCCCATTCGATGGTCGAAGTAGCCCAAAAAAAACTTCGAAATTCGAAGTTTTTTAACTTCGAATCCTTCACTCGAAGTTAGTGAATCGGCCCATTAATGTTTATATGATTTTCTAGTAGACTTAGGGCAGCGGCACACAAAGCTACTAGGGGAGATTAGCCGCCCAGCTACAAACCGCTTCTTTCTCATGAGAAAACTTCAGACGACTTCGGAAAACGAAGCGTTCCGAGTGCCATCGGCAATTTAGATTCCAGCTGGTGGGGGGCAGTTTGGCGATATTAGTTGTCTGAAGAAGAAATGGTTTGTCCCTGGGTGAATAGTCTTCCACAGTAGCTTTGTGTGCCCCTGCCTTTAAGGTTTGAAGATCCAAATTATGGAAAAATCTGTTATCTGGAAAACCCCAGGTACCATACATTCTGAATAATTAGTCCCATTCCTGTACCATTTGCAGCTGGATCACTTGTGTAGAGGAATATGACTGTGTACTTCATGCATCCAACTTGCTACTACATCGCTCACATTATGGCAACATATCTCTTTAGCTCAAACACATTATGAACAGAATTATTTTATAGGGGATCATCACTCACACAAAATGTTTTTACATAATGAAAGAAAGTGGAAGGTTTAGTGACTCTCCAAGCGCTTGGAAATCATTTGCTGTTGACAGCAGGACCTTTCTGGCTGATTATTATCTTTGTATTGTGACTCCAGAGACTGTGTAGCAGAAGCTGACAGACCTATATATATATAGATATTATATTTACAAATACAGAAACTGTAGAACCAGTTTTTGCGTGGAGATTCCCTGTAATATCAATGGGTTTTTGGGCTGGTTTGGTTCAAGGGCAACATCATGTTGGGTCTCCTTTACCCCATACAGTTTCAGACTGGGATTCCAGGGGCCCACAGGAAACCTTATACATTGGGACAACTTCCAAACTACTCTTCTTCCTCGTGCAACGTCTTTATTCTCCTACATATTATACTCTAGTCTTCTATTATTTCGTTTTGTTGTTCCCATAAAGAAGTAGTCATCCTGCCCAAATCTTGCAGTTTGGGATTCAAGTGCTTTGCAACCTAAACAAGTGCAGAAACCTGATGCCTTCCCCATGAATACAGCACTCCTTGCTAGTGATGGGCGAATTTGCGCCATTTAGCTTCGCTGAAAAATGAGCGAATTTCCCGTAAAATTCGCGAAATGGTGAAAAATTCACGAAGCGGCGCCGGTGTCTCCTTTTGGACGCCGACATCCGTTTTTGATGCCGATGTCCGTTTTTTTGGCGAAAATGCGCCAGCGTCCAAAAAACAGACGGCGGCGTCCATTTTTTTGACGCCGCCGTCCGTTTTTTGGATGCCGGTGCATTTTACCAAAAAAACAGACGCCGGCATCAAAAGCGGATGTCGGCGTCAAAAAGAAGACACCGGCGCTGTCTAGCCAATTTTTGCGGCCGTTTTGCTAATTTATTTAACGTCGGTGAATCGCGCATAATTCGCGCCTGGCGAATAAATTTGCCCATCACTACTCCTTGCATTCGGTAGCTCTGTATTCATGAGGGGCAGGAGAGGGAGGCACGTAGGCCTTTAGTTATATCTCATACATTTTACAACTTGCTCTTTTGGATCACAATACTTCTCATACAGTAATAACCAGGGAAGTGGAAAGTTAAATCCAGATTTCTGTGTTTTTCTCTCCCCAGGTCTATATCACCCTGCTGGGAATTTGCACAATGGCCTTCACCGAGGCCCTTCTTCCCCACAGCGACTGCCAACTGCCACTTGACTTCCCTCCAGTAGTGAGAGCCAGTATAGGCAGCGGCGGGCAAATCCGTAGCCTACGCATTGAGATCAGAAACCGCTCTCTGTCGCCTTGGGACTACATGTAAGTTATTAATATAGTCAAGCTGTAAAAAAACAAATAAATGCTAATTTCCAAATTTTTGTGGTTACCCTTAGAAACCAATCATTAGTTAATATTTCCCGGCCTGGGTAAGTCGAATACCAAAAGCGAACCAGGATTTTCAAAGGATTTTAATCCATCGATCGAACGTTTTTTCTTCGACCTAAAAAAGATAGCAAAGCCTATGGGGACCTTCCCCATAGGCTAACATTGACTTCGGTAGGTTTTAGGTGGCGAACTAGGGGGGTCAAAGTTTTTTTTTAAAGAGACAGTACTATCGAATGGTCGAATAGTCGAACGACTTTTAGTTCGAATCGTTCGATTCAAAGTCGTAGTCGAAAGTCGAAGTAGCCCATTCGATGGTCGAAGCAGCTAAAAAAAACATTCAAAATTCGAAGTTTTTTTTATTCCATTCCTTCACTCAGCCTAAGTAAATGGGGCCTCAAGTCTACTAGAAATAATGTTACCATTAAATAAACCCAATAGGCTGGTGTAGCTTCCAATAAGGATTCATTATATCTTAGTTGGGATCAAGTACAAGCGACTGTTTTATTATTACACAGAAAAAGGAAATCATTTTTAAAAATTTGGATTATTTGGATAAAATGGAGTCTATGGGAGATTGGCCTTTCCGTAATTCGGTGCTTTCTTGATGGATTTCTGGATAATAGATCTCATAGCTGTCTGCCCCTTCCCTGCTTAGTTAACTTATTTCCCTGCCACATCCTGCAAGGCTTTCCTACCTAAATCCGGCCTGGTGTTCTATGTGCATGCCTGGCCTGAATCCCTAGCAACCAGGCATTGATTTGAATAAGAGACTGGAATATGAATAGGAGAGGCCTGAATAGAAAGCGCAGTAATTAAAATAACTATAAATGTGTAGCCTTACAGTATTTGTTTTTAAGATGGGGTCGGTGACCCCCATTTGATTGCTAAAAAGAAGAAGGCAAATAATTAAAAACATTGAAAAAATAAATAATGAAATTGAAAAGTTGCTTAGAATTAGCCATTCTACAACAGTAACTTAAAGGTGAACCACCCGTTTAATTTTTGAAAGTGCATTAGACTGATCAATGCTAACTGCTAATTGCTAACTAAAGGCCAAACATTCAGTTTTCTTGAAACAATGTTCCTGGATTCATGCAATATAAATAATTGTACTGATCTTTTATCCGCTTCCTCACAGCAATGACGAGGATAACAACAGGTACCCCAATATTATTTATGAAGCGAATTGCCGTCATGTGGGCTGTTTGGACCCCCAGGGTAACATGGACCCGAGGCTCAATTCCATCCCCATCAGACAAGAAATTCTGGTTCTGCGCCGGGAGATGATCGGATGTACCTCAAGCTTCAGCCTGGAGAAGAAGATGGTCACTGTTGGTTGTACCTGTGTGCGACCTATTGTCCAAAATATTATATAATGAGCCTGGGAAATGTCACTGACGAAGCACGACATTTAAACAGTGCAGAGTAGATCTTTGCCTAGCAGTGTTTGCCGCCATGCATTCTATATAGTAATACTTTTTTACAATTATATTTATCAATATCATTTTTGTTTTTCTTTTTATATTTGTATTAGAATATTTTAAATTCAATAAACAAAATAAAAAAGAAATGAACATTGTTTTAATATGGTGGAAAGTTGGATGAGGGGTTTGTGGGATAAGGCAGGTTAAAGTTAGGAAGAGATGATGGCTAATAGTAACAAGTTGGGGTAAATAGTCTTCTTGGGGAAAGGGAGTGTGAACGTGGGCAATAGCAGGGTATAGTTAGGGAGAGGATGGTTTTGGCCTATAAGGTTAACAGTGGGATTTAATAGTTTCTTCTGGGAAAGGGAAGTGTTGGACTTGTGGGAATAGGCAGGTATAGTAGGAGAGATTGTGCTATAAGTTAACAGTGGTAAAAATAGTCTTCTTTTTGGGAAGGGAAATGTTGGACTTGTTGGGGAATAAGCAGGTATTAAGTTAGGGATGAGATGGTGGGCTTATAAGTTTAAACAGTGGGGATTTTAATTAGTCTCTTGGGAAGGGAGTGGTGGGACTGTGGGGATAGGCAGGGTTTATTAGTAGGGAAGGAGGGGTTGGCCTTAATTAGTAAACAGTGGGGATTAATTAGTTCTCTGGGGGAAGGGAGTGTTGGGGGACTTTGGTGGGGATAGGCAAGGTTATAAGTTAAGGGGAAGAGATGGTACTATAGTAAAAACAGGTGGGGATTTAAATAGTCCCTCTGAAGGGGAAGTGTGGGACTTTTGGATAGCCAGGTATAGTTAAGGGAGAAGGGATTGGTGGTCTAATAAGTTAACAGTGGGATAATAGTTCCTGGGGAAGGGAGTGGACTGGTGGGATAGCAAGGTTATAGTTAGGGGAAGAGGATGGTGGCCTATTTAGTAACAGTGATTTTTAATTAGTCTCTGGGAAGGGAGGTTTGTGGGAACTGTGGGTAGCATGGGTTATAGTTAGGGAGAGGATGGTGTCTATAGTACGAAACAAAGTGGGATAATTAGTCTTCTGGGGAAACGGGGAGTGTGGGACTGTGGGGGAATAACCCAGTTATAGTTAAGGGGAGAGATTGGAGCCTATTTAGGTTAACCAGTGGGATAATAGTCTCTGGGAGGGAGTGTTGACTTTTGTGGATAAGCAAAAGTATTAGTTTAGGGAGGAGATGGTTTTGGGTCTAATAGTTAAACAGTGGGAATTAATAGTCTCTGGGAAGGGAGTTGTGACTGTGGGGATTAGGGGGGCCAGGATAGTAGGTGGAAGAGCATTGGTTGTCTTAGTAACAGTGGGAATAAATAGTTCTCTGGAAGGGGAAGTTGGGACTTGGTTGGGGATAGCAGGTATTTAGTAGGGAAGAGATGGTGTCTTATTAGTAACAGTGGGGATTAAAGTCCTTCTGGGGAAAGGGAGTTGTGGGACTGGATAAGCAGGCAGGGTATAGTAGGGAAAGGGGATGGTTGTCTATTATAACAGTGGGGATTTAAATATTCTCTGGGAAAAGGGGGGGAAGTGGACTGTTGGAATTAAAGCAGGTATAGGTAGGGGGAGAGATGGTTGTTCTTATAAGTTAAAACAGTGGATTTAATAGGTCTCTGGGGGGGGAAAGGGAAGTGGGACTTTGTGGGATAGGGGCAGGTATTAGTAGGGGAGAGGATGGTTGTCTTTATTTAGTAAAACAAGTGGGATTTAATAGGTCTCTGGGAAAGGGGGGAAGTGTGGAACTTGTGGATTTAGGCAGGTTATAGTAAGGAGAGGTGGGGGTCTATAGTAATAGTGGAAAAATAGGGTCTCTGGGAGGAAGGTGGAACTTGTGGGGATAGCAAGGTATAGTAGGGAAAGAGGATTTGTGCCTATAGTAACAGTGGATAATTAGGTCCTTCTTGGGAAGGGGGAGGTGTGGACTGTGGGATAGGGGCAAGTTTTATAGTAGGGAGAGATGCGTTGGAGGTCTATAGGTTAAAACCCAAGTGGGGATAATAGTCCTTTCTGGGGGAAAGGGGAGTGTGGGGACCTGTGGAGATAGGCAAGGATAGTTAGGGAATAGGATGGTGTTTCTATTAAGTAAACAGTGGAATAAATTAAGGTCTCTGGAAAGGGGGAATGTTGAATTTTTTGTGGGGGAAGCAAGGTATAGTAGGGAAAGAGATGGGTGGCATATAGTAAACAGTGGATAAATAGGTCTTCTGGGAAGGAATGTGATTGTGGGATAGCAGGTTTTATTAGTAGGGAAAGAGCGGGTGGGGCTATAGGTAAACAAGTGGGGGATAATAAGTCTCTGGGGAAAGGGGGGAGTGTGACTGTGCGGGATAAGCAGGGTATAGTAGGGAGAGGATGGTGGGGTCTATAGTAAACAGGGTGGATTAATAGTCTCTGGGAAGGGGGAGTGTGGACTGTGGGATTAGCAGGTTATAAGCTTTAGGGGAAAGATGGGGCTATTAGTAAAACAAGGTGGGAATAAATAGGTCTCTGGGGAAAAGGAGTGTGGACTGTGGATAAGCAAGGTATAGTAGGGAGAGATGGTTGCTATAGTTAACAGTGGATAATAGGTCTCTGGGGAAGGAGTTGTGGAACATGTGGGATTAGCAGTATAGTAGGAGGGAGATGGTTGGCCTATTAGTAAAACAGTGGGGAATTAATAAGTCTCTGGGGAAGGGAGTTTAACTTGTGGGATTAAGCAGGTATTTAGTAGGGGAAGGGTTTACTTGTATCCCTGTAGGAATTGTGGACATTTGGCAATGGACATAATACCAAGAAAAATGGTAACACGTCCCTTAAAACATTGGTTCCTTTACAACATGCTATAAAAAGGTTTCTTTTTACTGTGGGACAGGCAAGGATCTAATTTATTTGTTAAAAGATTTCGGCTGAAATTTTACCCGAAAACCGAATTCCGAACTACTACCTTGTTTTCTGGGAACAAAAGGGTCACCCATTGATTTCCTTCCCCCGGCCCCTCGGATTTAGGGTTGGGCCTGGGCAGAAAGGGATTCGGGGGCCGATTCTGAATTCCTGCTTGGGAAAAAAGGGCCGGAATTTTCCCGAAAACCGGAATTCCTTGGATTCGGGTGGCAAATTCCCTTAGTAAAGGGACCTTCAGAAATGGGTTGTAGGGAAAGGACCCCCATAGGGGCTAAAACATAAAGCACTTTCGGCAGGTTTAATTGGGGCGGAAAGTTATTTGAAGTCAAAAATTTTTTAAAGAGGGAAACCAAAAGTAACTTGGGGGATATCGAATGGGTCGAATATATCGAAACGATTTTTACTTTTTGAATCGAAAGTTCGAAGTAAATTCGAAAGTCGTTTAGGTATTCCTATTCGGAATGGTCCGACGGTTATCCCAAAAAAATTTACTTCGAATTTTTTTTTTACTTTAGGGGGAAAAAAAATTCCCTCAAATTTTTCAACTTCGGGACCCTTAGTTAAAAATCTTTGCCCCCTTAAATGTTCCCAGTGGGGCCTTTGGAACTTAATTCTAACTAATTTTACTGTAGACCCAATTTGATGCCAATTATGTAAAACTGGTTTGTTATGTAGGGAGGATTACCATTGGCCGTTGCAATACATTTTACCCAACTTCTCTATGGGATTTATTTTTATTTGACGTTTTTATATTCAAACTTCAAGAAAAAACTTTCCTAGGGGGGGAAAAATTATCATTCAGGCCTTTTTCGTGTTACCCGCAATTCAAGAAGTTGCCAAACTTTTCTGCTTTTACACCAAATCCTATCCATTTTCCTTCCTGGACCCAAGATTTGCCAGGGAAAAAAGCCTCGATATGCAAAATTTGGTTGACCCATTTTCTCTTCCCACAGGGGTGATTAATTCCAAAGGTGTTTTTATGAATTTGGACTTATTCCCAAAAGGAATTTTGATCCACCAGTAAAACAATTTCTTCCACTCTGTAAAAATTGTTAAAAAATTATTGGGCCATAAACCTTATTTATTTATTTTTTTTTTAATGGGATTTTGAAGCTTGAAAACCAACAAGAAAAAGGCGATAAGGAAATATTTCCAAGCGTCCAGAAGGGGGAAGGGTCTTATTTTTAAAAAGAAAATTCTGGGTGTTTGGGGGAGTTTTGGGGGAATCTCAGGAGGGAACGCTTGGTTTATACCAAAGAGTTCTACCTTAGGGGAGCCAAAAAACCAACCCCACAAAGGGATGGTTTGAGCAAAGACCTTTCTTTCTTTATTGGTAAAAGTCTTTCTCTTCCTTTTGTGGAAACTTTCATCAGCTCAGGGCTTGGCCACGGGGCCCCACTTCCATGGGCATTGTAACCAGGGGAACTTTCATGCCAGGGGAGAAGTTTTCTCAAAAACCTTTGTTCCAAGAACATCCATTGGAGATTAAAAACTCCATTTGTAATCAAGTTATTGACCCAATAAAATATGGCCATAGGGCCCCAAATAGTTGTGGGAACTTCCCATATTGGGGCATTGGGTAAGGGGTATATAAAGGGGGTTTTTTGTTTTGAGTTTGTTTAAGGGGAAGGTTAGGGAAGCGATATTAAACCCCCATGTGTGCCCCCCAGTTCTTCCAAGAAGCAGAACTTTAAAGAACACCATTTGAGTTTCTTGGGATGGTAAAATATTATATAACCCTGCGTGTAGCTTCTTGGGAAATATATCAAAAGGAAACTTTTTATTGGGAACATACAAGAATGGTGGCCAGTGAATTTAAATTCCTTTATCCCACATTGGGGGTAAGGGAAGGGATCCTTCCTCCAAGGTGTGGGTTTCCCCAAACTTTGGAGGAGGTTTGGAGGTAGGAACGAAACAGCAAGTCAGGGGTTCCAGATTCAGCAAATTTGGGTTCAAAAAATTAGAAGGTTTCCACATTTAGGGAAAAAGTAGGTGGGGTGGCCAGGTTTGGGTTGCCCAAAGTTGGTGGAAGGTAAAAAAGTAGGAGGGTTACTTGTTAGAAGAGGAAAGGTTATTTGGCCAGGGCCTTGGTAAAAAAGCCTATAAAAAGAAGATTATAAAAATCCCACCAAATGGGAAATATTTTGGGGCCCCAAATTGAAAGAGGAATCAATTTAAAGGGCAAAACTTCTCCAAAACATTACATTGGAAACCCCAATTCACTTTTGTTATTGGTTTGAAATTATGGCGGGAAATGAGAAGGAAGCATTTATCCCCCTGCACTTGCTGGTTTCTGTCCTCTTGAACAATTTGCAGCAGGAAAAGTCAGTTTCTTGCCATTGTTAAACAAGCGGCTTGTTATTTTTTGGGGGCCCAGTACTGGCCCTTAGGAATAATTTTTTTTGATTTTGGAAACATTTTTATTTCACCATTATAGGGCACCCAAGGGGCTTTCCCCCCCACCCCCAAGGGGCCTCCCCCCACCCCAAAAGGGGCTCCCCCGCCACCCTAGGCCAACCAGGGGGTTTCTCATAATAAGGCCACCGGAAGGGCTTTTCCAATTTTTCTCCCCCAAACCCCTTAGGGGCCACAGGGGTTTTCAATTTATAGGCACCCAAGGGGGCTTTACCCCCACCCTAGCGGCCACAGGGGTTTTCATATAGGGCAACCCAAGGGCTTTACCCCCACCCTAGGGGCAAACAGGGGTCTTCATATTAAAGGGCAACCCAAAGGGGCTCCTTTCCCCCACCCTAAGGGGGGCACAGGGTCTCATTATTAAGGGGCCCACCCAAGTGGCTTTACCCCCAAAAAACCCTAGGCACCAGGGGTTTTTTCTTTTTTCATATTAGGGCACCGAGGGCTCAATTCCCCCCAACCCTTAGGGGCAAACAGGGTCCTCATAATAGGGGCCCAACCCCAAAGGGCTCTTCCCCCACCCCTAGGCCCACAGCGGTCCTCATTTAGGCACCCCAGGCTTTTACCCCCACCCCTAGGCCCCCACAGGGGGTTCTCAAATAAAGGGCACCGAGGGCTTCACCCCACCCCTAGGGGCAACCCAGGGGTTTCCTTCCATATTAGGCCAAACCCAAGGCTACCCCCCCCACCCTTTAGGGCACCAGGGGGGGTTTTCTTTTCATATAAGGCCACCCAGGGGCTTTCCTTCCCCACCCCTAGGGGCCCACAGGGTTCTTCCATAATAGGCACGAAGGGGCTTCATCCCCCCCAAACCTAGGGGGCAAAAACCCAGGTCTTTCATTTATAGGTTACCCAAAGGGCTTTTTTACTTTCCCACCTTAGGGCCAAAAGTTCCCATTTACAGGGTACCCCAATGGGGCGGTCCCCCACTAAAGCTGCCACCCTAAGCAGAGGGTCCCCAGGTGTCAATATGATAAAAATACCAGGGGGGCCCTTGTAATCTTGCTAAATGAAGGCTGCTTTCTGCTACAATAATAGAAAAATCAGAACCACCCGAAACCACCAAGGGGGAATGGGAAAATGGGAACAAGGGGACAGACCTTGCTTTTAAAATATTAATGGAAGGAAAATTGTAATTGAATCTACCACTGAAAAAAGGTTTCTTGAATGCCCTGTGTACTTTATGTGACTTGGCAAGAAAAATGGTGTCCAATTTTTCAGGCTACAAAGTTGGGTTACACTGAGGTGAGACCACTCTTACCATTTATTTCTGCATTTTCTGTTTTCTTCCCTGCCCACCGTTACTATTAAAACTATTTTCTTTTTAAAACTGTTTTTGTTTTTATTTCCATTTTTTCAGGCTAACCGGGTGATTAACTGGTTACTGCTTCATGGGGCTGCATCTTAAGTTTCAGGCAGGAAAAATTGCCCCTTAACCAAGGAAAATGTTCAAGGCTTTCCACAAAAAATTAAAGGGACCTCAAGCCTCAATTTCCAGCCGGGCCCACCCGGGGGCAGGGAGAATAACAAATTTAAGGAAAAGGAGATTTGGCCCACCCTCGGCCTTATTTTCTCCTTGGAACTTTAACAGGTTTAAAGGTTCCATTTTGCTTTTACACTAGTAGGACAGTGAGATTTGGGGTGATCTTCTAATTGTGCCCTGGGTACCCCTGGAACTGTTACCCCAATGTTTCTATATATCTGTAACCTTGTTATGAGCTAAGGGGGCCCAGTCTGAAGGCCAGTTAGGGGAGATTTGGGGTGAGTGCTTATTTTGTGTCCTGGGTACCCCTGGAACTATAGCAGGGTGACTGTTACCCCAATGTTTCTATATATCTGTAACCTTGTTATGAGCTAAGGGGGCCCAGTCTGAAGGTCAGTTAGGGGGAGATTTGGGGTGAGTGCTTATTTGTGTCCTGGGTACCCCTGGAACTATAGCAGGGTGACTGTTACCCCAATGTTTCTATATATCTGTAACCTTGTTATGAGCTAAGGGGGCCCAGTCTGAAGGTCAGTTAGGGGGAGATTTGGGGTGAGTGTTTATTTGTACCCTGGGTACCCCTGGAACTATAGCAGGGTGACCCCCAATGTTTCTATATACTGTATCTGTAACCTTGTTATGAGCTAAGGGGGCCCAGCCTGAAGGTCAGTTAGGGGGAGATTTAGGGTGAGTGCTTATTTGTACCCTGGGTACCCCTGGAACTATAGCAGGGTGACTGTTACCCCAATGTTTCTATATATCTGTAACCTCGTTATGAGCTAAGGGGCCCAGTCTGAAGGTCAGTTAGGGGGAGATTTGGAGTGAGTGCTTATTAGTGCCCTGGGTACCCCTGGAACTATAGCAGGGTGACACCCCAATGTTTCTATATATCTGTAACCTTGTTATGAGCTAAGGGGGCCCAGTCTGAAGGTCAGTTGGGGGGAGATTTGGGGTGAGTGATTATTTGTACCCTGGGTACCCCTGGAACTATAGCAGGGTGACCCCCAATGTTTCTATATACTGTATCTGTAACCTTGTTATGAGCTAAGGGGGCCCAGTCTGAAGGTCAGTTAGGGGGAGATTTGGGTTGAATGCTTATTTGTGCCCTGGGTACCCCTGGAACTATAGCAGGGTGACTGTTACCCCAATGTTTCTATATATCTGTAAACTTGTTATGAGCTAAGGGGGCCCAGTCTGAAGGTCAGTTAGGGGGAGATTTGGGTGAGTGCTTATTTGTGCCCTGGGTACCCCTGGAACTATAGCAGGGTGACTGTTACCCCCAATGTTTCTATATATCTGTAAACTTGTTATGAGCTAAGGGGGCCCAGTCTGAAGGCCAGTTAGGGGGAGATTTGGGGTGAGTGCTTATTTGGTACCCTGGGGTACCCCTGGAACTATAGCAGGGTGACACCCCAATGTTTCTATATATCTGTAACCTTGTTATGAGCTAAGGGGGCCCAGTCTGAGGGTCAGTTAGGGGGAGATTTGGGGTGAGTGTTTATTTGTACCCTGGGTACCCTGGAACTATAGCAGGGTGACACCCCAATGTTTCTATATATCTGTAAACCTTGTTATGAGCTAAGGGGGCCCAGTCTGAAGGTCAGTTAGGGGAAGATTTGGGGTGAGTGCTTATTTGTACCCTGGGTACCCCTGGAACTATAGCAGGGTGACACCCCAATGTTTCTATATATCTGTAACCTTGTTATGAGCTAAGGGGGCCCAGTCTGAAGGTCAGTTAGGGGGAGATTTGGGGTGAGTGTTTATTTGTACCCTGGGTACCCCTGGAACTATAGCAGGGTGACACCCCAATGTTTCTATATATCTGTAACCTTGTTATGAGCTAAGGGGGCCCAGTCTGAAGGTCAGTTAGGGGGAGATTTGGGGTGAATGTTTATTTGTACCCTGGGTACCCCTGGAACTATAGCAGGGTGACACCCCAATGTTTCTATATATCTGTAACCTTGTTATGAGCTTATGAGTGCAGGGCCAACACCTATAATCAAAAGAGAAGAGGGAGATACCCCTGAACATTGCAGATCTATATAAAACTAGATAGGTATCCCCCTGTACTAAGTGTTTTTCTGCCAGTAGCTTTGTTTTATCCCCATGATCTCACATAAATACAAATAAATGTGTTTCTTATTACAGCATTAACATGGATAAAAATCGATTCCCTGCTGCGTTGAATGAAGCCAGTTGCCTCCATCGCGGCTGTTTGGATGAAGAAGGGAACATAGACCTCAACCTCGTGTCCTCCCCTATCCGACAGGAGATCCTTGTTCTGCGCAGGGAGGTGAAAGGCTGCACCACGAGCTTCTGGCTGGAGAAACAAACTGTCACCGTGGGCTGCACTTGTATTAGGACAGAAATCTTACTCTGATCCGACATCAAGGAAACCAGCCGTGCAGCTGGCGAGTGTCACTATAGGGAAAACTTTTTCCTCTTAATGTTTTAAAATTCTAGTTCATCTAGATGGACCTATTCTAAGCAATGTTTCAATTGGTCTTTGTTTGTTTTTTATTGCTTATGGGTTCTATGAGCGATTGGTCTTCCTATTATGACCATAAAGTAATTAAGAAATAGTAGCCAGATAGTTCCAATTCCAAGCCTGAGAGCTATGCAGATGAATGAAGACCAATTGCAGATTAAACATTAACTTTAACAATGAACTAAACCTCTATAGGGCTGCCCTTCCCTCTCCCAAACTGCAATACTGGGGACACCTTAAATCTCTCTGTTTTCTGCTTTTTAGAATCTCTACAGAGCAGAAAGGCCACTCTGCATGGGAAACACTGGAACAGGGGGAAACACAGACAATTTATAGTTATATGGTCTGTTCCCGTGCTTTTTCCAGTGTAACTAGATTAAAGTATCTGGTCATTGTTTGTTGTTACTATCCATTATTTGATATTATGCTGTAATAGCTATTAATAATATTTAACTAATATTATATTAATTGTGTGTCTATTAATAAAGCAATATTCTTATCATCCTTTTTGTTTTTTCTGGTTACTTGTTAATGTATCACAGAAATAATGGAATGATGTGAAGACTCCCATGCAGAACATGATTTCAGAAACCCTGTTAAAGCCAAAAAGAAAGAATTTGGGTCAGTAAGAGGCAACACCGGACTGTCATAAAACTGAAATGCCCAGAAATTTATGGCAGATGGGCTGTCAGGACTTGCTGGGAATTTCAATTTTATGAAAGTTGGGTGTTGTCTGTTACTGACCCAAATGCTTCTTTCAACTCCCATAGGTACCTCCCTGTATCTCCCCTTGTTCTCTCTCTCCCCCTCTCAGCACCAGTCTCTCCTCCTCATTTACTAATGACCCCATCTGGGTCAGGTCTATGGTTTACTAAAGGCTCCCATACATGGGCCAATAAAAGCTGCAGACAGACCGAGTCAGCAGCTTATTGGCTCGTGTGTGAGTTTCCCCGGCTGAAAGTCGGCCAGATCTCGATAGGGCAGGTTAAAAAAATCCCATCAGATCGCGGCTGCATCTATGCGGTCCCGCATTCGATCGCCCTTATCGTATGCATTATGATCCGATTGTTGGGCCCTAGGGCCCACGATTGGATCAGCCTGATATCGCCCACTTCAATGTGGGCATATCAGAGAGAGAGATCCGCAAATGAGCGGATCTCTACGTCTATGGCCACCTTAAGGCAACTATAGGGCTGCAGGTTGGACATCTCAGATTTATGGTAATTCTTCCCTTAGATCAGGGGTCTTCAGCCTTTTATACCCGTGAGACACATTTATTTGTAAAAAGAGTTGGGGAGTAACACAAGCATAAAAAAAGTTCCTGGGGTGCCAAATATGGCCTGCGATTATTAGTAATTTGGTAGCCACTATGTGGACTGGCAGGCTACAGGAGGCTTTCTTTGGTGGAGCACCTGGTTTTGTGCAACCGAAACTTGCCCCCAAGCCAGGCATTAAAAAATAAGCTCCTGCTTTGAGGATATTGGAAGCAACATCCACGGGTTGGTGAGTGTCATGTTCCTCATGAGCCACTGGTTGGGAATCACTGACTTAGATGATGGTCTCAGTCTTTCTGCACTGCCAAGAGCCCTTTATTCTCATATTGAACCATTCTCATCATCCCAAACATCTTCTCCAAGATCTCCTGTTGAACTTATTTCCCACCTTTCCTCTAAAACTGGAGTTTTTTGTTTAGCCATGAGCAACATTCAGATGTGAAAGAGTTGGGGGAGCAATGCAAACATGGAAAATGTTCCTTGATGGTGCCAATTAGGTGCTGTGATTGGCTATTTGGTAGCCACTATGTAGACTGGCAGCTTATAGGAGGTTCTGTTTGGCAGGACACCTGGTTTTTATGCACCAGAACTTGCCTCCAAGCCTGGAATTGAAAAATAAGCACCTGCCTTGAGGCTAACTTTTTATACATTTATAGATCCAATCCTTTGTACAGCAGATTTTAGGTTATAAGGGGTTGTTCACCTTTGAATTAACTAGAAATGTAGAGAGTGATATTCTGACACAATTTGCAATTGGTTTAATTTTTTTTTATTACTCGCTTTTTATTCAGCAGCTCTCCAGTTTGCAATTTCAGCCATCAGGTTGCTAGGGTGCAAAATTCCCCTAGCAACCATGCACTGATTTGAGTAAGAGATTGGCAAATGAATAGGTGAGGCCTAAATAGAAAGATGCAGGCCCAGATGTGTGTAAAGGCCACCAAGGCCCAGGCCTAGGGTAGCATGATTTAAAGAGGATGTTAAGTCAAAAAAAAAATAAAATCCAATTTTTACTTTCTTTAATAAAAAAGAAATTAATCTCCAATATCCTTTTTTTTTTTTAAAGTTTGTGTTATTTCGTTTCAACAGGGAGGGGAGGGAATGGGTAGGGGATAAGAGGTTACAAGACAAACAGAAAAAATTATATACATACCGTACAAAAAACTTCCATAATGCATCTGTTGTCAGCAGTGTTATAAGTTACATATCAGATAATTATCATAAGGTCTCACAATCAGGTCAACACATTACATATTTATGGTTCTTGCTCTGGGTGCAGTTCCATCCAGGGGGACCATATTCTGACAAATTTTTTGGGGCACCCTCTTGCTTCATATGTCAGTTTTATATTTACCAAGGCCCTCTCTACCAGTGACAGCCAATGTTGCATTGTGGGGGGTTGGGGGGCCATCCACTTCATGATTAGGGCTTTTTTCGCATAAAACAAGAGTGTTTTTATAAGAATTCTTGATTTAATCAAAGGGAGCATGTCTTCCACTATCCCCAGCAAACGTATTTCCGATGTACAGGCCCCAGTGAATGACAAGTGTCCACTTCTGTCCAAAACCGGAAGACCTGTGGACATTCCCACACCATCTGACAAAATGTAGCTTCTGGTCAGTGACATTTGGGACACTTGGCATCAGTAGCTCCACCATATTCTTTCTTCCTCTCTGGTGTGATGTACAGTTGGTGGGTGAACTGAAATTGTATGAGACGGTCTCTTAATGAGATCAGGAAACCATAAATATCATCTGTGGCCTCCTCCCAGGCATCTGGTTCCAGTGCCATTTTCATTGAGCCTTATCAAATGGTGCGGGGAGGCAAACGATTAGTGACTTGTGTAACTTAGAAATCAATTTATCTCCCTTGGGGTCCCACAGAATTTCCTCAAACTTGGAGGTAACATACGTTATCTGGAGAGTGGAGAATTGTGAACGAAAAGCCTCAATTGCAGGTACCGGAACCATTGGATCGTTTGCTGGGCTGTTGAGAGCTTCAATTGGTCTAAGGTGGGGAATTTGGTGTCTAGCCAAAGGTCATTTAGGTTTTTTATACGTAGCTGGGGCCAATAGTGGAAGTCCTACAACCCCTGTAAATGGGGAAGGTTGGCATTTTTCCAGAGAGGCAAGTGCAGGGAGATAAGGGGTACAGTTACTTTTGAGATCTTACATGCAGACAACTTTCACATAGGAGAAACATAGTGTATTGCCATTTATACTTTAACAACAGATTTATAGGATACCCATCAGAACTAGCGGCGTCTAGCACTAGAGCCAGTTTCCGCTTACCCTGTCCACCCCCCAAAATTGGGTAGACCTGTACCCCTTACGTACAAAATTAAACCGTTAAACTTTTAGCAGGGAAAAAAAAAGGAATAAAGTGGCCCGGGATAGTTCTTGTGCTATCCAGGGTATGCTCCCGCTTTGTTAAATGGCAAACTGGCTCAAACTTAGTCGAAAAAAACAAAAAAGAGAAGGATGTTGGAAATAAACAGGTGCAGACCCAACTGGAGTGGGACTGTTAAAAAACTGGGCATGTCAGGGTGAGTTCCTTCCTCAAAGGAGCAGTGTGTTCACAGGTCAGGTGTATATATTAGAGGAGACGTTTCAGGGTGTTCCTGTCATATTGCCCTTTCCAGAGGCCATTTGGGATGGAGGGGGGATTTAGGATCCATATAAATGTCAGTGTACTTCCATAGTGTGCTGTTTTCAAAGAATGGTTTGGGAACTGGGAAAGGGCCCATTTATTCAAGAGGTAAGGGAGCCATGTAAGGGGAGAAAATGGGGGCCAAAAAGAAAAGGACTGGAGACTATGGAATCAAGGAGACGTGGAGCTTACCACTCTGCAGTGCTCAGTCGCGATTCCTTCCCAGGTCATAGGGTGAGGCCCTCCTTTCGCCTCTGCCATCGAGCCACTTGTCAACATCAACTGGAATGTTAAAAAAATGAGTAGAGTTGTCTGCCACAATGCGCATCTTTGCTGGGAATACCATCGAGTATATCAAGCCTGCCGACCGAAGGCGTCTCTTGACTCCCAGAAACGTCGCTCGTTGCCGCTGTACTGCAATGGAGTAGTCCGGAAAAAGCGATGGTGTGGAGCCATTATGCGTGAGCTGCCCCTTTCTTCTGGCGGCCATCAGTGCAGCATCCCGGTCTCTGTAGTTCAAAAACCGCATTATGAGCGTTCTTGGTGGGGCCACCGGGGGTAACGGACATGTAGGCACCCGGTGCACAATTGGGATCAGGGCCTAACGTGGTCTTCAGCCATTCCTCCATAAACTTCTCAGGATCTTTGCCTTCCACCCCCTCAGCTAGACTAGCCTTACACTATTGCAGCGCTTCATCTGCTTTGTCCGCCATTTCGGTAAGCTGCTTTTTAATCTGCGTCACTTCAGCAGTCAGGGGTGCTGTGGCGTCTTCCAGCCGGGATGCGCGCTGTTCTACCACTGTGGTACATTCGCGCAGCTTCTGTATATCTTGGCAAATGTGTGAGACATTGATAGTTATCATGTCAAGCTGCGACGTGGTACTTTTGTGGGCTGTTCTTATTGCCTCCAGTATTTCTTTATTGGAAGGATCAATGGCCTCACTTGGGTCCTTATTAGGATTTTCTGGCGGTGAAGTTGCGGCCTGGTCAAGCTCTGAACCGGAGTCCGTTGCCTGTTGTGAGGATTGCAGGAATCTAAAGTGCCGAGCCTTGCCAATGCATGTTGGGTAATTTAGTTTTTGTTTAACAATTTGACAACTGGCAAGTTTAATGTAAGACTATAATACCCAGCATGCAATGGGACTGACTTGTGTAGAAGGCGGAAGCTACCAGATTTTTGGCTCTGTACCCCAGTCTCCTGTCATGTGTAAACATGCATTTTCTGGTGACTTTCCTCAATTTCAGACAATTTTGGGGAAAAAAATCTTCTGGCCACCATATGTCTAGAGGTTGACCTGTTTTACCAATATTTATTGAAATTGTATATGTATTAGGGCCTTATGTAGCCCCTGTACCCCCTCTGTAGTTACACCCCTGGTGACGAGTGAATTTGTCATATTTTGCTTCATGGAAATGGCAAAACAGCGAAAATTTGAAATAGGCGTATTTTCACATATATTCATTTGCTTTTAGACTTTTTTTTCACTGCACATATTGTGCTATTTTTGGGCTACTTTTGAATTGCCTCTTGGCTAGTTTTGAGCTGGTTTTGTAGCCGACTTTGGCTGGTTTTAAAAATTAGACCTGGCAAGCCTGATCCAGACCACTCTAAGCATGTGCATGCTCTTGGTCTTGCAAAGATGTTTAACAAAGTTACAAGATGACAGCCACCTGCGGCCAACTTTGACAGCATAAATGTTTAATTGGACTTCAGTAAGTTCATGTTTATATTTAGTATACACAATAAAACATTTCTAGCATTATTCTATTTTAGACTTAATTCCTCTTTAAAGGGCAGCATGCTGCCCAACTATACCCACATTGGTTCAGAAACACTGGGATGCGCAGAAGATACAATAGCCTTGTAAATTTCTTCTAATCCCCATTACCCAGCGAGGGGCCCGGGTACAGTCCATACATACGATTCTCCCCACCCCCCCTCCACAAGCAATGTCGGCCAGAGCCGGGCCAACCCGGGCAGGCACCCTAGGCAACCTGGCGGGCCACGGCGCCGGCTCAGTGCACGCAAAACTGCGCTGAACGTGCATGCGCGAAATGGCATGCGCGCATGCAAAGAAGAGCATTTTCGGAAAAGTTACACTCAGCAGTCTGGGAGAGACGGGACCAGACACGGGGTAGGAGAAAGAGCAGGTACGTGCCTGGCCCCCCGCCAGCTTTGCGCCCTAGGCACATGCCTACCCTGCCTACCCCTAGTTCCAGCCCTGATGTGGCAGTGGATTCGCGCTCATATGAACTGCCGACGGGTCTCGAGGCGATGTGGACCCTGATGCAGTTGCACCGCCTGCACCCCCAGTAGTTGAAGTAGCTGAAGACAGGGAAGATAAGCAGCCGGTGGGGCCTAGAACTAAGGCTCTGAGTTCTGGTTATAATTTACTGGGGAAGATTGAGACCCATGGAACCTCCTGTTTATTATCTTCTAAGTGTTTACTACACTCCCCAGTGTTGTGACCATTGTGAGAGTTGGCCAAGGAAAATAGGATATATAGGAATATGGATATAGACCCTTTGGCACAATCAAACTTTTCACATCACAATGGGGTCGGAATGGGCCGGCGGGACACCAGGAAAAAACCCTGCCGAACCAGACCCAATTCCCACCTGCAATATTGTTGCTCCTCCACTGCCCTCACTTCGGTGATCACAGCAAAGTAAGGATAAGGTGAGGATGATGCTGGTTGTGGGTGGGTGGTGGGCCTCCCACACCAGAGAAGCTGCACCATGACTTGCGTGCAATTTGGCAGAATGGATGCTAATCTGTGCCCCTGTTGATGCATTGTACTTAAAGAAACAAAAACATCAAAAAAATAAAGTGTTTTAAAGTAAAACAATATAATGCAGTGTTGACTTGCACTGGTGAAATGGATGTTTACTTCAGAAACACTACTATAGTTTATAGAAACAAGCTGCTGTGTAACCATGAGGGCAGCCATTCAAGCACAGGATACACAGTAGATAACAGGTAAGTACTACTGTAGTTTATATAAACAAGCTGCTGTGTAGCCATGGGACAGCCATTCAAGCACAGGATACACAGTAGATAACAGATAAGTACTACTATAGTTTATATAAACAAGCTGCTGTGTAACCATGAGGGCAGCCATTCAAGCACAGGATACACAGTAGATAACAGGTAAGTACTACTGTAGTTTATATAAACAAGCTGCTGTGTAGCCATGGGACAGCCATTCAAGCACAGGATACACAGTAGATAACAGATAAGTACTACTATAGTTTATACAAATAAGCTGCTGTGTAGCCAGGGGGGCAGCCATTCAAAGGAGAAAAGGCTCAGGTTACACAGCAGATAGCAGATAAGCTCTGTAGAACATAATGGTGTTATCTGTTATACACTATTTAACCTGTGCCATGTAGCCTTTTCTCAATGTCAGCAGCTTGTTTATTTGAACTATAGTAGTGTTTCTCAAGCAAACACATTCCTTTTACTAGTGCAGGGCAACAGTACATGATATTTTCATTACTTTTAAACACTTTCATTTTTTGGGGTTACTGTTCCTTTATGAAGCAACATACAATACCTAGTGATCATCAGGAATGAGGCTGCAATTGTAAAAAAAAAAATTTTGCAGCTAAATGAGGCCTTGTGACTAATGAATTTTATTTCAATCTTATAAAAAAAAAAACCTTAGAAATCCACAGTGTAAAACATATTAGCAGGTTCTTCCTTCTCTGCCACATTAAATGCTTTGTGGTCGCCCTGAGCAGTAAAACAAACCACAATGTACTTAGAGTGCAGAGCTGAGTCATTTCCAGTGTGTTTGTTTATTTGCCGCAGAATAAATAAGGGCACTGCTGCAAAGAGTTTAGCACTGGGGGGGGGGGGGGATTTCACAATTACTCACTTATCTTAAAGGGACACAATACCAGATTCAGAAGCAGAGCCTAATATTCTTTGGTTAGAAATACAGTATATTGGAAATTAATATATTGCCATGGATTATATTCTGTGCAGTGGGTCTAAGAATTCTGCATATTTCTCTATGACTGGGAGCAGCCATGATTGCTTGGTCACAGTGACCTCATCTGATGGTCCTAATGAAACAGTGCCCTCTACTGGCCGGAAAAGGGTGCAACGCTTCCTTAGCTTTAGAACTTTAGAACTTTATTTGCTTTAGTAGCCACAGAATGACACTGACCAGAATTAGACAACTTGTTATCTACAAAAACCCGAAGCTCCTTCTCAGTTAAGGAATCTTCCAACAAACTGCCATTTAGTGTATAACTTTATATTTATATTGTGCATAACCTGCATTTATCAACATTGAACCTCATTTTCCAGTTTGCTGCCCAGTTTCCCAACTTAGACAAATCACTGTGCAAAGTGGCAGCATCCTGCATGGAACCTATAGTTCTGCACAATTTAGTCTCATCTGCAAAAATAGAAACAGTACTTTCAATGGCCACCTCCAGGTCATTAATAAACAAGTTGAAAAGCAAGGGACCTAGTACAGAGCCCTGCGGTACTCCACTAACAACACTGGTCCAATTAGAAAATGTTCCATTTACCACCACTCTTTGTAGTCTATCTTTTAGCCAGTTCTCTATCCAGGTACAAATACTGTGTTCCAGGCCAATATTCCTTAATTTAACCAGTAACCATTTGTGTGGCACTGTATCAAATGCTTTAGCAAAGTCTAAGTAAATCACATCCACTGCCATCCCAGAATCAAGGTTCCTGCTCACCTTCTCATAAAAGGAAATTAAACTAGTCTGGCAAGATCTATTATGCATAAAACCATGCTGGCACAAACTCATAGTACAGGTATGGGACCTGTTATCCAGAATTCTGTAGGACCAGGGGTTTTCGCGGATAACGGATCTTTCCGTTTGGATCTTCATAACTTAATCTATTAGAAAATCATGTAAACCTGAAATAAACCAAATAGGCTGGTTTTGCTTCCAATAAGGATTAATTATATCTTAGTTAGGATCAAGTACAAGCTACTGTTTTATTATTACACAGAAAAAGGAAACCATTTTTAAAGATTTGGATTATTTGATTATAATGGAGTATATGAGAGACATCCTTTCTGTAATTCAGAACTTTATGGATAACGGGTTTCCGGATAACGGATCAAGATTTGCAATGAAGTCAAGTATCTTATCCCTTAAAACCCCTTTTAAAAGCTTTCCTACCACTGATGTCAGACTAACTTGCCTATAGTTCTGAGGCTGAGACACCACATTGGCAATTCGCTAATGTCTGTCTGCCACGGTAGCCTTCACTTAATCACCGTGCCTCCTCATCCGAGGAGTTAAGCAATAAATGATGACGATGAAGATAATGGGGGGGAGGGGAACTTACCAGAAGAACTTTGGCTTTTGAGTTCTTACCGAAAGGCCCTGTAAGTGGGTCAAATAGTTTTCCGTTTCTTAGTCACACGCTGACATGGCGCAGTGTTCTCTGTGCTGAGCTGTGAACGAAGGGAACCACCTTATCCAGACCAATTCGTGGAGCTGATGCGCCGTTACATCATCATTGCGGCTTCCAGTGGGAGCAGTTCAGTCATCGGAGGAAACAGTTCAGGGCGGGGAGGTAAAAATCTGATGTACTTAAAGGCTTTTATTTTTTGTTACTGGAAGGAATTTAATGGTCGCTAGACTGGGTAACAAATCACTTGCACAGTAAATGGAATTAAATGTTCCAGGTTAAAGGGGAACTAAACCGTTTAAGCCTATGATTAAGTGCCGGATGGCATGAAACGCGTAAGGCTATGTATTCATTTACTTTGTGGCCTAAATAAAGTTCTCAGTTCTCTTGCAAACCTGTTTGTGGGATCTGTGAGTGCCTGCCGTTTTCTCTTTTGGTTAAAGGGGAACTAGACCCTAAAAAAGAATATAAGGAGAAATGCTGTACTTAATGTACGTTACCAGCCAAGGGGTTTCAGCCACCCTATAACAGTAATGTTCCAGGCCTTCATAGTTGCCCCCAACATCTCCCCAGCTTGGATGTTGTTAGGCATCTTTTGTGTGTCAGTGGCACTGCACATGCTCAGTGCGCTGCTGTTGAGAAGCTAAGCTTGGGGACTTGGAAAATCAAGAAACATTAGCAGAAGGTGATGTCACATTTGTTGTAGATGCTGATGCTACAAGGCTGACTTTGAGTCAATTTTGATAATGCAGACTGCAGTGATTTCTATGCTGCCGTATAATATGAACTCAATTACTTTTGCTAGAAGGTCCTGACTGAAATGGGTTCTAGTCTGTCACCATCTCGTTTGCAGAGTCCCTGCTCCCCATGTCACTAAGGTGATGACTTCCTTAGGGCTTATATTCTCCTGGGATACTGTAGCCTATGCATCAGGCCCCCTGGCACATTCAGCCTGTTAAAATAACCTCTGGGCCAGTGGGAATACTCCCTCCTGCAGGACATGGGTTACCACTTGATGGGGACATGATGTTGGGGAGCAGAGACCTCATGAATGAGGTTTAGTTAGTAAGAGATTAGGGATACACCGAATCCAGGATTCGATTTGGGATTCGGGCAGGATTCAGCCTTTATTAGCAGGATTTGGATTCGGCCAAATCATTCTGCCCGGCCGAATCAAATCGGAGCCATAATTTGCATATGCAAATTAGGGGCATTTGTATATGCAAATTAGGGGCAGAAAATCGTGTGACTTTTTGTCACAAAACAAGAAAGTAGAAAATGTTTCCCCTTCCCACCCCTAATTTGCATATGCAAATTAGGATTTAGATTCAGATTGGTATTCGGCCGAATTTTTGCGAAGTATTTGGGGGTACGGCAGAATACAAAATAGTGCATCCCAATAAGAGATAACATACCCAGGTGCAGTCTCTCTCTAACTCACTGTTACTCTGCCCTCTGCATCACCACCAGATGCTTCTGCATGAACACAGACGTAACTACAGGGAGAACAGGGGGTGCAAGTGCAAAAGACCCGACTGCCCCAATAGGAGGGCCCCGCTGGGAGGCCAGGAACAATATGGTCACAGGCTGAGGCTCTAGGGTGTCTCTCAATCAGTTGGAATGGGGGAAGAGGGCCTGGTGCAAAGGTAAATATGGGGGTCCCATACTGTGTCTCACTGTCCCTCAAATACATCACAGTCTCTGAATCTCTCTCTCACTCAGATACATCAGCTGCAGTTTCACTCCATCAATGCTCAGCAACTGTCATTTACATATCAGCCTCCCATCTCTTCCTTCAGCAAATCACATTGTCTCTGCCCTCTGCATCCGTCTCACTAAATTCTGTGCTCCCAAATCCTATTCCAACTGCCCCCCGGCTTGTCCTACTGTCCCCCACTCCAGGATGCAGAGAGCGCAATTGGAAATTCAGCACTTAAAGGAGAACGAAAGCCTAAAAATGAACGAGATTAAAAATCGCATATTTTATATAGTGAACTTATTGCACGAGGCTAAAGTTTGAGCTTGTCAATAGCAGCAATGATCCAGGACTTCAAACTTGTCACAGGGGGTCACCATCTTGGAAAGTGTCTGTGACACTCACATGCTCAGTGGGCTCTGATTGGCTGTTGAGAAGCTAAGCTTAGGGCTCGTCACTAATTATCCAGCAGAAAATGATCTTCCCTGGCTGTAATATAAGCTGATGCTACAGGTTTGCTGATTATTCAATTCTGATGCTAATTGCACTGGTTTCTGTGCTGCCATGTAGTAATTATGTGTATTAATTACTAATCAGCCTTATATTGTGACATTTCTATTCTATGTGTACTGTATATTGTGAGTGGGTCTCTAAGCTCAGTAAGTGACAGCAGCACAGAGCATGTGCAGTGAATCAGCAGAAAAGAAGATGGGGAGCTACTGGGGCATCTTTGGAGAACAGATCTTTACTGCTAAAGGGCTGTGGTTGCCTTGGGCTGGTACAGAAGCACAAAACATCATGTACAACATTTCTACCTACTTCTTTAGTTAGGCTTTAGTTTCTCCTTTAAAGTTACAGCATTTTGCGCCTCTGGTAACTAGTGGGGGTTTGCCACCTGATTTGAATTTCTCAACTCGTCTCATTAGTGCAGTGCCCCTGGGTCACTGACCCGACATCTAAAAAAACAAATGCTCTTTGAGGCTTCACTTTCACTGATAATGCTAATTTTTGTAATTCATCCTTCTATGCAGGTCTCTCCTATTCACATCCCAATCTCTCAAATCCATGCCTGGTTGGTAGGTCATTTTGACCCTAGCAACCAGATCACTGCTGAAATTACAAACTGGAGAGCTGCTGAATAAAAAGCTAAATAACTCAAAAACCTCAAATAATAAAATAATGAAAACCAGATGCAAATTGTCTGGGAATATCACTCTCTACATCATACTAAAAGTTAGATTTAGGGTACGACTAAAAGGAAGTTTTCGGTGCAACGTGCTGCGACAAAACACCTGCTACGGAAATAAGGTAAGTGAACGTATTGTCGGATGAAGTCTCAGCGTTGATCTGACGCGTTACGACGCAGCGTGCAGCGTATGCATCCGACAGTTGTGTCGCATTGGATCAACGCTGCAACACCATGCGACAATACATTCACTTACCTTATTTTTGACGCATGGGACTTTTTGCACGTTTTATCGCATCGCATTGGATCGCGCCGAAAACGTTCATTTAGTCCTACCCTCAGGTGAACAACCCTTTTAATGACCTATATAGCTCGTGGAGGGGAGCAATAAATTGAATTAATCTGTGTAGAAGATACAGTTAATTAGTCTCTCCAAACATAATAATCCCCAGGGGGCTCAGGAGTTTAGGGGGCAAATTAATATACTCTATGTGCTCAGGGGTGTAACTATAGAGGCCGCAGGGGGGCCCAGGAGGTATAGGGGGGCCCATGAGGCCCTAATTCATATACAGTTTCAATAAAACTTGTTAAAACAAGTCAACCACAAGTCAACCTCTAGACATTTTCAAGGCCTGAAAAATAATATGCTGTTGGTCCCAGTAATATCCAGTTGGGCGACTGGTTAGCAGGGTGGTGGGACCCTATGAAGACAACTAGTGTTAGTTATTGTGCTGCTCATATTAGTTCCTGCAGCCATTAATCAGTTCCCAGGCGTCACTCCTCACATTCACCACTGTATGTATGTTACACCACTCTCTATTTCCGTACAACCGCAAGCTAACTCACACTCACACACACTCACACAATGGGATCTCAAGCAGCACAGCAGATGGTTTCACACGTGGCCTTTTTTGTGGCCTTAGGGATTCCCCCCGAGTACGTGATCTGCACTGATTAGCCAGGGCCCCACCATGCAGAAGGTTGCTAGCACACCATATATTAATCCTCATGGCAGGACTCCGCGGATGATTCTGCCGCGCAAAAATGCAGGCGTCACGTCAGATGCGATGGAAATAAGGTAAGTAATGCTATTGGCGGATCGTGTCGCAGCGTTGACGAAACACAACTGTCGGATGCAGACCCTGCATCAACAATGCGACACGTTCCGACAATAGCATTACTTACCTTATTGGCGTCGCATCCAAAGTGACACCTGCATTTTTGCACAGTGCATCGGATCGCGTCTGAATCGTCCGCGGAGTCCTTCCCTGAGGGTCAGGCCACACGAGCAGATTTGCGGAGATTAGTCGCTCCAGCGACAAATCTCCTCTTTTTCGGGGCGACAATATCCCCGAACTGTCTTTCCCATGCCCTCCGCCGGCTAAAATGAAAATCGCGAGGGGGCAGGCACACAAAGCACTTAGTTTTCCGAAGTCGCCCGTAAATTGCCTCACGAGGAAACTTTAGCCGACTTCAGAAAACGAAGCGTCCCGTGTGCCTTCTCCCAGGAGATTTTAATTTTAGCGGGCGGAGGGCAGGGGGAAAGCAGTTCAGGGAGATTGTCGCCCCGAAAAAGAGGAGATTTGTTGCTGGAGCGACTAATCTCCCTGAATCTGCTCATGTGGCCTGACCCTTAATGTACACCTATGAGTATCTGGAATGAATATGATATCCCTTTATTGTGATTAGTTATCAGTTACATTTAACCCTTAGTCACAGTATTACAAACTGTCAGTATGATGTGGAGAGGGATATTCTGAGACAATTTGCAATTGGTTTTCATTATTTATTATTTGTGCCTTTTGAGTTATTTAGCTTTTTATTCAGCAGCTCTCCAGTTTGCAGTTTCAGCCATCCGGTTGCTAGGGTCCAATTGATCCTAGCAACCATTCACAGATTTGAATAAGCAAATGGAATATGAATAGGAGAGGATGAGTCATAAAAAGTAGCAATGACAATACACTTTTTTAGCCTTACAGAGCATTTGTTTCTTAGATGACCCCCAAAATTATGAAACGATAAAAAAATGAATAATGAAGACCAAGTGAAAAGTTGCTTTGAAGTGGCCATTCTATAACATACCACAAGTTAACTTAAAGGTGAGCCACTCCTTAAACTCCCCTGGAGTCCCGTAGTCAATCTAAAGGCAAATTAGAAATTATATCAGAGGAAGGTTGAACGTTGTCACCAAGAAATTAGGGATGCACCAAATCCACTATTTTGGATTCGGCCAAACCCCTGAATCCATCATGAATAATTCGGCCGAATACCGAACCGAATCCTAATGCATATGCATAGGCAAATTAGGGGTGGGGGGGGAAACATGTTTTACTTCCTTGTTTTGTGACAAAAATTGATGCTATTTCCCTCCCCACCTTGACTTGGTTCAGTATTCGGCCGGGCAGAAGGATTTGCCCAAATCCGAATTCTGCTGAAAAAGGCCAAATCCTGGCTGAATCCCGAACCGAATCCTGGATTCGGTGCATCACTACAAGAAATCTACTATACAGGTATGGGAGCTGTTATGAAGAATGCTCTTGAACTGGGGTTTTCCGGATAACTGATCTGTCCACGATATGGATCTTCATACCTTAAGTCTACTAGACTAAACATTAAATAAAGCCAATAGGCTGGTTTTGCTTCCAATAAGGATTTATTATATCTTAGTTGGGATCAGTGTTGGACTGGCCCACAGGGATACCAGGAAAACTCCCGGTGGGCCCCGGTGTCAGGGGGCCCTTCTGCTGCTAAACATTTGGCCTATTTCATGGCCATTCCCTATTTCTTTGAGGAAAAAGAGGCTAAATAGATGGAATAATAGATCATAGTATGTAAAGAAAAGAGACTAGGAGAATAGAGGCTGAGTGAGGAGAAGAACAATAATAATACTGAGAGTGGACCCCTGATCTAAAGTTTTTGGATGGGCCCCTGGTGTCCCAGTCCGACACTGGTTGGGATCAATTACTAGCTGCTGTTTTATTATAACACATAAAAAGGAAATTATTTTTAAATATTTGGGTTATTTTATTATATTGAAGTCTATGGGAAACAGTCTTTCCGTTATTCGGAGCATTCTGGATAATGGATTCCATTCCAGTAGTGGCAAATACAACATGGGTGGCACATTGCAGCCCTTGGTTGTGCTTATTTTCATGAGTGGGAGCTGCCATGCTGGTAGATCATCTATAAATGAACAAACGGTGCCCTCTAGTGGGCGTATTTCCTCGAATGCAGCGACAGCCGCTGGCTGTGTCTGGGGAAGGCAGAGCAAATCCTCTCTGGGAAGGAGATTGTTTTGGGACATCTGCACAACGGGATATTTTTGGGTAAACCAAAACAGTGCCGTCCATTGGGCATTCTAATAGGGGCAAATAAAGGGCAAGTCCAGAAATGTTTGATGCTATATACGTTATAATAAATGTCATATCTTTACAGTATAGGGAGAGAAAACAACACCACAGAGAAGCATTTTCATTTGTTTATTTTATGAATGAACATCTCAAGCATGTGCCCATACTTTCCCCACCGGGATAAACCCGACATTAGCCCCCGAAATCAACCAGAATTCCCAATTTTGCACCTAGAAATTGTGGGTAATATCATGCAAATACAATAATTGCCCAAGAGCAGTTCTGTTGGAAGGAGTGCCACTTTAATAAAGCTAGAACTCATGGCAGACTTGTTTTTTGTTTATTGACCTGCTGTTGGGAACTACAACTCCCACCATCCCCAGCCTGAAAATCCCAGGAACTGTAATAGAAGCAGGAAAAAAAATCATAAATTGTATTTCTTTTGATTTAATGGGAAGTTCCAGAAGAATTATTCATTATGGCACTGGTCATGGGGGCAATTCCTAGGGTTTTGCTGTGGTGCAATATTCAGCTTTCGAGGGCACAAAATACGGAATTGTTTAGAGCAGATCAGTAGCCAGGAGGGTGACACCCCTTGGGAAGATTTAAAAACAGACAAGCCCAAGCTAAATTACTTTAAAATACCCTGCCTGCAAGATTGAGGTATGAATTCCTGGTTGGGTAGAAACATAGCATAGAAAGATAAATCAATGTCCCCCTGAGGTAGGGCTACAACATAGAGCTACTGCTCCACCCATGCGGATCCTCCTTTGCTCCACCCATGCGGATTCTCCTTTGCTCCACCCATGCGGATCCTCCTTTGCTTGCACAGCAGCAGAATCCAGGCTTGGGGCTGTTGAGGCTCAGTACTGCAATAGCTGGTTGAAGGGGACCAAACCTCTAAGGAAGACGGACTTGGTTCCGTTTGACCAGCCATAGCAGCCTGTAAGGCCCTGAGACATACTCTCTTCTTGTTCTTCCACATTCCTCTTGTACAAACCTGTAACAGAGCAGGGAAACAACATTAATTGGGGTATGGGCAGATTTGGGGGATACCTAGATAGCAATCTATTAAACAGCCTTATCATGAGAATGTAAATATTAAAGATAATGGATAGCACACCCGATTTGAAAAGCAAGGCCTTTTTGATTATATGTTTATTTTGTGCCCCTGAGGAAGACCCTTAAGGTCGAAACGCGTTGGGCTCACCTTTTCATTTTTAATTATGTTTTGTATATTATTTTTGCTTATTTTTTTCTTCTTTTTTGTGATAAATTAATTATACTTTTCAAATCGGGTGTGCCATCCATTATCTTTAATATTTGTAATTCGTTATGGAGACCCTTATGGGGAGTCACTAGTGATGGGCGAATTTATTCGCCAGGCGCGAATTCGCGGCGAATTTGCGCGATTCGCCGCCAGCGAATAAATTCACGAAAAGCCCGCGAAAATTTGCGGAATTTTTTTTTCGAAAAAACAGACACCGGCATCAAAAACGAGACGCCAGCGCCGTTTCGTGAATTTTTCGCAGTTTCGCGAAGCAAAACGGCGCAAATTCGCCCATCACTAGGAGTCACCTATGGATTAGCACCCCGTAGTTCAATTTAAGGGTGTGCGCCTTCTCCCTTCATTTTATGATGGGAATGTGACAGATAACGTTGTACATGAATATTTATTGTTCTTGTTATTTTCATGATACCAGCAGTTTTACATTGCTGCTATCATCAATGTGTAACAGGAGTGCCCCATGATGTCCAGCTGTGATAGCAGCCGGGCAGAACATCAAAAATAAAAATCAGGAGGCTTTTCAGGGACCATTACACACTGATAATATTAGCAGGCTAAAACTGCTATCACAATGCTATTAAGAGAGAAACTTGTATTTTGATTTAGTTTCCCTTGACAAAAGATCTGCCCATTTGGCCAGTGAGGCAAACAGAGGTGAAAGGCAATTTGTTTCGCATGTTACTGGTCACTAGTTTATTGCAAGTGACACGTGGAAGTCAATGGCCCATCAGCTGTTCACTATTTACTCACACTTGGGACACCGTAGGGAGCAATTTTGTGACTAATTAGGCAGAAAATCCCAAAGCAATGGACACAATTATTTTTCCCCAAACAGAACGTCAGAGGGTAAGGAACTGGTAATATTATCAAATGTAATAGGGAAAAATATAATCAATTTATAATGCAAAAGTGCTCAGCAGAACACACAGAGCAATCTTATTATAATTTCTTTGGGTGGAGTCAAATTTCCCAAAACCATCATCTCTGTTTCACCAATATGGCAGTTTTCTGTGCTTTGCGGTTAAATTGCCAGCTGCCATAAAATGAAGTTGGGGTTCCATTGACTGTTTGAATTTAGCAAGCAATAAATTCCTCTGAACAAGGGGCACGCTAGTTTTTATAAGTGAAAAGAATATTGGGGGTTAAGCATTACGTTCCATTAAAGGATTAGTAAACCTTAAAAATAAGTGAATGTAAAATTGATGAGGGGGCTATTTTAAGCACTTATGATGTACAGTCATTTATTTTCTTTTAATTGCAAGATATTAAGGGATACATGTACTGTTAATATGAATGAATTTTGTTACAACAGCGCCACCTGCTGGTCATTTTCCCACCAGTCTGACCAGCAAGTAGTCAAGGAAGTTGTCAGGAGAAAGAAAGAGGCTGATGTTCTTCTGTTTAGGAAAGATGTGAGAAAAGTTATCTGAGGTTTCTCCTTTTATTCCTAAGCAGAAAAACCTCAGCCTCTTTCTTTCTCCTGACAACTTCCTTGACTACTTGCTGGTCAGACTGGTGGGAAACTAACCAGCAGGTGGCGCTGTTGTAACAAAATTCATTCATATTGACAGTACATGTATCCCTTAATATCTTGGAATGAAAAGAAAATAAATAATGAATGTACATTGCAGAAGTGCTTAGAATAGCCCCCTCATCAATTTTTTATTCTCTTATTTTAAAGGTTTACTCATCCTTTAAGGCAGAAAAAGGGCAATGAGGGTCAATTATTCAAGGTTTGCACTTTGCCTTAGCCCCACTGTGCCCCTGACTAGTAACTAGGGATGCAACGAATCCAGGATTCGGTTCGGGATTCGGCCTTTTTCAGCAGGATTCGGATTCGGCCGAGTCCTTCTGCCCAGATGAACCGAATCCTAATTTGCTTATGCAAATTAGTGGTGGGGAGGGGAATCGCGTCACAAAACAAGGAAGTACAATTTTTTTCCCCTTCCCGGATTCGGTTCGGTATTCAGCCGAATCTTTCACAAAGGATTCTGGGGTTCTGCCGAATCCAAAATAGTGGATTCGGTGCATCCCTACTAGTAACCCACAGTAACCAATAAGATATTTGCTTTCATTATACTACCTGTGATCAGGGGGTCAAAGCAAAGTGCTAAGTGCTATTGGTTACTGTCCTACACTTTTGCTGAGTGATAGGAAATAACCTCACGTGTAAGTTCCTCATGGGAGGAGCCCAAAGGGAGTAACAGGAAAATCATTCCCAAACCCTGACTCCAACCTGGAACCCACCAATAGCCATAGGCCACACTGAGCTTTATTACAATACTGAGGTCCTATCAGGGGGCCCAGACTGCTGCACCATTTGTATATCCAAAAATGAATCACCTGATTGGATAATGAGAGCAAGGCAGGAGATAAAGGGTTAATGCTGAGATGGACTCAGAGAAGCCACACACTTCCTTACATTCCATAGCAATGTAGTTCATATGGGTATATAAAGAAGCATGTGACCTCCCGTGAGTAATTCACCCTTCATACGCCCTTCAGCCAAGGAACAGGTGCTAAAGGGTCAGTCGCTCCGGGGTGTTTAACCTATGGGACCCCAAAATAGAGACAATCTATGCAGCTGCTGTTGGACTACAACTCCCAGAATCCTCTGGCGGCCAAAATCAGAATTTTCTGTAATTGCCTTGGCACTAATATAAACTTATATCACACACAGATGAAGAAGATCATGTGCCATGTGTCCTTATAAACAATAACCCCTCGCTGAAACTTGCGTTATAGGAAATCATTTCATAATTAGATCGGATCCCCTCAATGAGGAGAGGTTTCCCTTTGCACTTCTGACTTCCTTGTCAATACACAGTAATGTAGTAGAGGTAAATGCAGAATATAGAGAACGAGCCCCTTTAACACCAGACACATATTAAATACACATACAGCCTGGGGAATTCGCTATTGATTTGGTCCCGCTGCCGGCTGCACTGGTATCCGCCATGCACTTAAATAAATTACTACTTCACCAGCACGTGGATGTTAAATGCGTATGGATTTTAAAGGGACAGTGTGACAATAATGCTACATGTGCCATGCATATAATTACCTGAATAACGGCCGTCTTGTTTCACGTGGAGTTTGTTTGGCCGACAGATGGACGCCGTCATAGATCTTACCCTGTCTTTCTAGAACGTAATGAGGATTGGGCAGCTCCAAACTCACCCCCTGCGTGTTCTCCTTAGTGCAGCTCCATTTAGTATTCCGGATGCTCTGCCACCGGCGTTCCCACTGTAGTTAGATATGCTCAAAAAAGGGGGCGCTCCGGATAAAGAAAAAGAATGGTGGTTTATTAGGCCTATGATTAAGGGAGTTGCTCCCGAAATGCGTCAGGCGATGTTGGTTTGTGAATAAACCACCATTCTTTTTTTATCCATTTCCATTTTTTGAGCATTCTAAAATTTACCTAATAGAGACCTGGAACATGCTCCAGTTAAAAGAGACCCAAGGAGCCCTGGTAATTTACAATCTATCTGTAACTGCTGTGATTGGCTAAGCTTGCTCCCCTTGGCTGCCATTAGTAAGTGCCCCTCTACCTAAATCTCCTTTGCTCTGCACAAAATCCTCTGCTGCCCAAGTGCAAGGAGCGCTCCTCCAGCTTGTTCCCAAGTGCATGGCTCTCGCTTTATGCCCCTGTAAGGCCTGGACGCTGCCTTTTTGTATAACTGGCTCCCCACCCCCACCCCCCATAGTCCCCACCTGTCTGTGTCGCTTAGGGGCCTTGGTGCTTCTGTTGCCTCCTGTCCACCTCAATCACTAGCCAGGGCTGTAAAATTACACCTCTTCAGCTGTCTCTCTATAGGAAGGAGCTTCATCCATTTCTGCCCTTTTTCAGACAGAGGAACACAGCCCGGCCATTTATAGCTGAATTGGGTGTGCGGCGAGGGGGAAAAAGCCCCCAAAATCCCCATGCATCAGACCAGGGAACTCTGGATTGGAAATTAAAGCGTTGGTTCATTTTTAAGTTAACTTTTACTTTTTAGTTTAAAGAATGGCCCATTTTTAGCATCTTTTCATTTGACCTTCATTTTTTATTTTCCATAGTTTTTGGATGATTTGCCTTCTTCTTCTGATTGTTTTCAGCTTTCAAAAGGGGGTCACTGACCCCCAACTAAAAGCAAATACTCTGTAAGGCTACAAATTTAATGTTATTGCTACTTTTTATTACTCCTCTATCTAATCAGGCCTAGTGGTGGGTGAATTTATCCGCCAGTCATGGATTTGCGGTGAATTTCCGGGTTTCGGCGAATGTTTTCGTGAAACTGGCGTGAAAATTCGCAATAGGACAATTTTCTGCAACAAAAAAATTAATTCGGTCGAAATTATTCAGATGCCCATTGAGTTCAATGCATTTGGAAAAAAGAGTTGTGTGTATAAAAACTGTTACTCATGTCGTGCATCAAAATAATTTTGACGCCCATTGACTTCAATGCGTTTCGCAAATTTTTCGCCATTTCACAAATTTCTCAGCGAAGCGAAATGGGAGAGATTACCCGATCACTATTCAGGCCCCTTCTATTCATATTCCAGTCTCAAATCAGCTCATGTTACTAGGTTAATTTGGACCCTAGCAACCAATTGCAAACTGGAGAGCTGCTGAATAAAAAGCTAAATAACTCAAAAACCACAAATAATAAAAAATGAAAACCAATTACAAATTGTCTCAGAATATCCCTCTCTACATTGTACTCAAAGTTAACTCACAAAGGTGAACAACCCCTCTAATGTAAATGAGATTTGTCACTTTTTATTTTAATTGTTTCATTCCTTGGGCAGATGCTTTGCTGCTGCTCTCCAATTGCAGTGGCATAACTAGATGTTACTGGGCCCCACAGCAAATCCATTTTAGGGCCCCCAACATATCCAGAGGATGGCCTGTTTTACAAACATATATGTAGTGATGTCGCCGGCGAATAAATTCGAGAAACGGCCACGAAAATTTGCTGGCATCACAAAAAAAAAAAAAAGGACGCCAGCGTCCGTTTTTTGGACACCGGCGCATTTTTGGCAGCGAACGAAAAAAAAAAACGAGATGCTGTTTCGCAAATTTTTCATGTTCGGGAATTTTGCTGGAAACGGCTCAAATTCGCCCATCACTACATATATGTTAAACTAAAATTAATTAGAGATTCATGGGGCCTCCTAAAACTCCTGAGCCCCCTGCAGCCGCAGGGTCTGCTTCCTCCGTAGTTCCAATATACTCCAATAGCAAACAGTTCTCTGCTGTAGATGTGAGGAGAATGCGGCACAAAGTGTAAAGTGAAAGAATTTCTCTATCTCAATCGGTTACATGGGGGTACAACTAGGACTATATTGTATATTCCACTTACCTGAACAGAAAAGTGTTTCACATCTAGAGATACGTAATCATAGGCACCATGGTTCCTATGGTGCCTATGATTATGTATCTCTAGGTACGAAATGCGTTAGGACATTTAATTTTAACCTATGGAATAAAGAACGACATTTTATCCAACTTGGTGTGTCGCAAGAGTGGGTGCTCATTCAACTATTCTCCCAGGGACCTCTATTATATTTGATATGGGTGGGAGGATGATGGAGTCTGCAGTCTCTCCACCAGCAATACTACTTTACTTTGTAATTCTCTCCACCACCCACCAGGCCTACACGATACCAATTTTAGACCAGAGAATGTGTCACTAGAATAAACAAGTTGAGAACCTGTTGCTCATTCAGAAGGGATCCAAGGTTGCCTTTCCTGTTTACTTAGAGATGGAGCAGTATTTTTAAAGTGTTGTGTGACATAAGTTGAACATTCCATCCTCCGAAGTAATCTAGAACTTGGAACCCGAAGAAAACTACAGGTAGTATCCTTTAAGCTGGCCAATCAGAAGCTGCCATACAGATACATACGCTACGAAAAGGTGGTCCGGCCTGTCTATGCAATGACCAATATAGACACAGGAACTACAGGAACCCACACTGTGTCCTACCATGATAATTGCAGGTTTCTTAAAGGAGAAGGAAAGCTACCAAAGCAGTTTATTGCCAATAAATTAGCTCTAAAAGCTCTCTTTGTTTCTTTAGGATAGCAGCTGCCATATTAGCGTGGTGTGACAACACTTCCTGCCTGAGTCTCTCCCTGCTCACTCATAGCTCTGGGCTCAGATTACAGCAGGGAGGGGAGGAGGGAGAGAGGATCAAACTGAGCATGCTCAAGCCCTAGCCCTGGAGGTTTAAGCTGAAAACAGGAAGTCTGATACAGAAGCCCATGAGTACACAATAGAAGGAAAGAAATGTGATGTTTCTTTTGACAGAGGACTCAGAGCAGCATTACTTTGAGGGTTTACTGGTGTATTTATATAGACCTTTCTGATACAGCTTACTTAGTTTTAACCTTTCCTTCTCATTTAACCAGACCTACTCAAGGGCAGACTGCAAGATCCACACTCTTATTAGCTGTGCAAGTAACAGAATAGAGTTTTATTCTCCCAAACCCCAAATCAGTCTCCATTGTAGGAACTATTCCTCATAATAAACAATATCAGGCAACCAAGCATTTAACACTTTCAGGGGCTGCAGTTTTTCCAGACCTGGTGCACCTTGGGCAGTGTGATCACCATTACTCAGTAGTGTATCTTTCTACTACATGCTATAGTATAATGGCACCGAAGCTAAAAATACACTTCCCCTCCACTTTGCATTGCAGTGTAGCCAGTGCTGGACTAAAAATAGAGGGAAGAAGGAAAAAATAAAGGAGTGTATGTTGGGGGTTTGTTCTCACGGAGTTTATAATTAGTTGCTTTGGATCATATCCAAAGATCTTCCGACCGACATTGTGCCCCATGGAGCCTGCGTGTGCTTGTGATGGGGTTACCCTGGGAATTCTAACAGCCGTGGACTCAAATTACTTCCATATTGCACAGAGGAGCAACGTGGATGCTACGGGCCCGAAAGAATTCTTGTTCTCATCTGTTTCATTTTAATAAAGCCACAGGAACTTCACTTTTACACGTCCCTTTGAATTTTTGTAATAAAACAAAATAAGATCAAAATGCAATTGGTTATTGTGTTATTTTACACATGATGATGTTACTGCATCACTAGTGATGGGCGAATAAATGGGCAAATAAATTCACCAGGCACCTGCCAGCGAATATATTTGCAAAACTGTATCAACGCCAATTGACCTAATGCATTTGGACAAAATAGTCGCACATATTAAATTAGTTTTGACGCCCATTGACTTCAATGCGTTTTACAATTTTTTTTCCCCGTTTCCAGAATTTGGCTGTAAATTTGCGAATTTGTCAGGCGAAGCAAAATGACACAGATTCGCCCATCACTATGGATCACCTTTTAGTTGCAGTTTCAGACTTGCTTAAGCTGCCATTATCCTCTGACCATTCCTAATGGCCTGGTTTCCTGTCTGTGTAGGGGGAAGGTTTTCAAAATATTTGGACAAAAGCCTCTCTTTATAGTTCCACTTACCTCAGATATTTAATTCATTAGAACAATAAGTGCTTACCCCCAAACCTCATATTAAATGGTATCCAGACTGGCCTTTCAGGAACATTTGTGCCAGCAAATGATCATTTACCCCAACAATTGTCCTTAATGACTTTCAGGTCGGTCCCTCATGAACTTTCAGGTCCCCCTCTTTTTAGCAGACCAGGAATCATGGCTCGTTGTATCTGGATTTTGCCATGCTAATTGGGGATCTGCCCTATAGAAGATCTTTGGTGCTATCACACTGCATAGAATGCTACACCAATGCTCTTGGCCATCCATCCCTCTTTTTTAGTCAACATGGAGGTACAAAATATCAATGATCACACTGCTGTCTGTGCATGGGAGTCCATTACTACCACCAAGAGTGCATGGATGATATTATTTTATCTGGTATTTCTTATTCCCCCATCTCAATACCTCCTTCTCTGAACATTGTATGGGCCCTGCCAACATTAGCAGCTGTGCATTTATTAGCTGGAAACAATTTCTTAACCTTCCTCAAACAGCACTTGTGTATCAGATACAACTGCAACTGTTCCCCAAGGAGCAGATAGGTTACTAAAATAATGAAGCAACACTGTCATCGCATAATTACCCCAACATTTCGTATTCCCATTTCATGTTTAACACATATATTCCACATATAAGTAAACACTATTTACATTAAATGTAAAATAAAAGGAAATATTTTGCTAAAGTAAACAGTAAAGTGCAACCTTTGCAAAATCTTTTTTCACTATAATATTTACGAGACTCAATTTAAGGGGCTGTTTACCTTTAAATTAGCTTTTATTAGTTTTACTTTTTTAAACTATTTATGGTTTTTAGCTTTTTATTCAGTAGCTCTCCAGTTATTATTATTATTATTATGTATTTTTAGAACGCCAACATATTGTGCCGCTCTGTATTTGAAGTTTCAGCAGTCTGGTTGGTAGGGTTTCAATTATCCTAGCAACCATGCATTGATTTGAAGAAAGATACTGGAATATGAATAGGAGAGGCCTGTATAGAAAGATGATTAATAAAAAGTAGCAATAACAATGCATTTGTAGCCTTACAGAGCATTTGTTTTTTAGATGGGGTCAGTGACTCCCATTTGAAAGCTGGAAAAAGTCATAAGAAGTAGGCAAATAATTTAAAAACTATTAAAAAGGAAAAAAAAAAGTCCAATTGAAAGCTTAGAGTTAGCCATTCTATCACATACTAAAAGTTAAATTAAAGGAGAACAAAAAAAACTATTTCATGAAGGAGCAGAAAAAACTCAATTGCAATATAAATATCATTGTTCCATTCATTAAAAAAAACTGTTTTAAAATGTGACTGTGTATAAAAACAGGAAATGAAAACAAATGTTTCAGTTTAACCCTCCCTTTGACTGCTGTAGAAGCTCGTTGGGTTTAAGTTTTGCTGAATTTAAAGGGCACCTGTTGGGCAAAAATATTATCTGCAACCATAGGTGCAGGCTAATAGAGCCCACACTCCAGTTGATTATACTGTAGCAGTAGTTTATTTTTCTTTTTATTGCCCCCCGCCAGCTCTTGGTCACCTGCACCGGGTGGGGGGGAGCAGCCATGCCAGTTAGAGCACATGCGCGAATGCTCCTCTGATGTCACACACATGCACATAATGAGCAAGTCGCAGCACTCATGCATGTGCCGCTCATACCAGGAGCTCCCATACAATGCAGCTCCCCATCAGAGAAAAATACTATTTTCTTTTTCCAATGTTTTTTCCCTTAAAAAGTCTGAAAAAGTACTTTAATAAATAACCCCCTTAGTGTCGTGTCTTTTTTTTTTATCACTCTGTGCAAACAATGAAGTGAGCACTTTTTGACGGCACAAAATGAGTGATGCCTGTAGCACAGCCACACCTGAATACAATGGCAATGATTGACGTAACAATTGACTCCAAGTAGGGAAATGTCAGTAACGTACAGTCAAATTCCATCCCTCTCTCTCTCTGTCATGCTCTGACCTTACCATAATAATGCAGCACAGCATGGTGGCTGATCATTTGTTCCTCGCAGGAATGTGAGCACACCCCATTGATTCCATACATTATATATGTTGGGCAGTTGCACTGTTCAGACCAAGGCTGTCACTCAGTGCAAGAAGCATGCGATCTATGCACACCCTACCGCTGCCACCTCTGTGTCTCCTTCATCCCTCAGCTGTTGGTTTTCTAATCTGGTCTTTCTAGTTGCTGGGCAGGACTTCATAGCTAACCTGGCTAATGCAGAATGCTGGGAGGTGTAGTGCAGCAATACAATTCCTTGGCTTAAAGGGGTTGTTCACCTTTGAGTTCGCTTTTTGTAGGATGTAGAGAGGGATATTCTGAGACAATTTGCAATTGGTTTTCATTTTTTATTATTTGTGGTTTTTGAGCAATTTAGCTTTTTATTCAGCAGCTCTCCAGTTTGCTATTTCAGCCATCTGGTTGCCAGGGTCCAAATTACCTTAGCAACCAGGCACTTATTTGAGTAACGGACTGGAATATGAATAGGAGAGTCCTAAATAGAAAGATGAGTAATAAAAAGCAGCAATAACAATACATTTGTGGCCTTACAGAACATTTGTATATTGATGGGGTCAGTGACCCCCATTTGAAAGCTGGAAAGAGTCAGAAGAAGAAGACAAATAATTCAAAAACTATAAAAAATAAATAATAAAAACCAATTGAAAAGTTGCTTAGATTATGCCCATTCTATAACATACTAGAAATAAACTTAAAGGCCCAAAATTATCTTAAAGGGATCCTGTCTAGGGATGTCGCGGACTGTTCTGCGGCGAACTTGTTCGCGCGAACATCGGCTGTTCGCGTCCGCCGCAAGTTCGCGAACGTCGCGCGACGTTCGCCAATAGGCGTTCGCGTCAAAATCGTTCGACCATTCGACCATTCGGTCGCTAAAATCGAACGATTTTCGTTCGATTCGAACGAAAATCGTTCGATCGAACGATTAAAATCCTTCGATCGTTCGAATCGAACGATTTTCGGATGTTCGAAGTTCGCGAACTGTTCGCAAACTGTTCGCAAACTGTTCGCATTTTTTGCCGGTGTTCGCGAACGGCGTTCGCGAACACATTATCGGCGGTTCGCTACATCCCTGATCCTGTCATCGGAAAACATGTTTTTTTCAAAACACATCAGTTACGGTAATAGAGCTACTCCAGCAGAATTCTGCACTGTAATCCATTTCTCAAAAGAGCAAACTGATTTTTTTATATTCAATTTTGAAATCTGACATGGGGCTAGACATTTTGTCAATTTCCCAGCTGCCCCCAGTCATGTGACTTGTGCCTGCACTTTAGGAGAGAAATGCTTTCTGGCAGGCTGCTGTTTTTCCTTCTCAATGTAAATGAAGGAGTCTCCGTGGGACATGGGTTTTTACTATTGATTGTTCTTAGATCTAACAGGCAGCTGTTATCTTGTGTTATGGAGCTGTTATCTGATTACCTTCCCATTGTTCTTTTGTTTGGTTTCTGGGGGGGGGGGAAGGGAGGGTGTGATATCACTCCAACTTGCAGTACAGCAGTAAAGAGTGATTGAAGTTTATTAGAGCACAAGTCACATGACTTGGGGCAGCTGGGAAATTGACAATATGTCTAGCCCCATGTCAGATTTTAAAATTGAATATAAAAAAATGTGTTTGCTCTTTTGAGAAATGGATTGAGTATCCCTTTAAAATCCCAGGGCTGATGTTAAACACTGGAACAAATGGGTTGTTCACCTTTAAATTAACTGTTAGTATGATGTAGAGAGTGATAATTTGCAATTGGTTTTAATTTTCTTTATTATTTGTGGTTTTTGAGTTATTTAGCTTTTTATTCAGCAGCTCTCCAGTTTGCAATTTCAGCCATGGTTGCTTGGTCCAAATTCCCCTAGCAACCATGCATTGATTTGAATAAGAGACTGGAATATGAATAGGAGAGGCCTGAATAGAAAGAGGTGGAATAAAAAGCAGCAATAACAATAAATGTGTAGCCTTACAGAGCATTGGTTTTTAGATGGGTCAGTGACTCCCATTTGAAAGCTGGAAACAGGCAAATAAAAATGGATTCAATAACATACTAAAAGGTGAACTTCCCCTTTAAAAACCTTCAGGGTGGCTCTAGGGTCTTGTAGCTCATAGTAACCAGATATTTGGTTCCAAGCAGCAGAGCACTAAATGCTGCCAGTTGATTGGTTGCTATGGGTTACTAAAGCTAGAGCAAACTTTATCTGCTTTTATTACAGAACACCCATTTTTCTATCATGCTAAAATGGGATTGTAAGGGAAACGTCCCCTTTCATTTTCCTCAGCATGGCTGTAACGCAGATGAAACTGAAATATAGACAGGATATAAAATATTAAATAATGGAAATAAATAAAGTTTGCTTAGCAACCTATAGCAACCAATCATCAGGTAGAATGTAATGGCCTGCTGTTTGAAAACACCCCTCTTTATTGGCTGCCATGGTTGACTAGATGTGGGCACACCTAAAGATTTTTATAATATCACCTCATAAATAGGACATATATTTGCTTTAATACAATGTGAGTGTATTGCAGCTTGATATTGGGGGGGAGCTGATTTACAGTGCACTTCCTGTTGAGCTTTACAGAGAACTGGCACTTCCTGTTGAGCTTTACAGAGGACAGGCACTTCCTGTTGAGCTTTACAGAGAACTGGCACTTCCTGTTGAGCTTTACAGAGGACAGGCACTTCCTGTTGAGGTTTACAGAGGACAGACACTTCCTGTTGCAGTGAGCAAGGACATTCACTGTAGCTAGTGGGAAATACTGGGAGATATTGCCTGTAACAGCTGGAGAGCCACAGGCTGAGGATTTAAGTGTATCCAGTTATGAATGCCGGTGCCAATACAAGTGTTAATGGGATAAAGGAGAGGGGGCTCCTATTACAGTCTATGGCTTCCCCTGCCTCATACCGAGGAAACATTTGTGTGGCATTCACAGATACAGAGGGCCAGTGTATCTGCTGCTGTAATCCAGGCCTACAGCCATAGCATCAGCCCAGGGCCTACAGTCATAGACCAGCCTACGCGTCAGTAGCACCGTAGTATTCTAGGGAATTCCCCCCCGTTCCAATTCATTTATGAACCCACTCACTCACATTCCTTCATGAGGAATACTGGATGCAAGACACTAAATCCAAAAGGAAGAGTGTGAGAATCTCCAATAATCCAGAACAAATTATGTTAAAAAAAGTAGAAAATTTATTAGGACATAAAACCTAACGCGTTTCGTGCCTAATGGGGCACTTACTCATATGATGCCGACTGATGCAAACACACTGCGGGGACCCTTGAGCTACTGCCAAATCCAGGCTCTCAGTGTCAATGAATAAGGGCTCTTACACACAAGCGATTTTTCCTGCATTTTTTTTATGCATTTGACCCTTGTTAAAATGCAGGTTTGAGCGAGAAAAAACGCATTCGCTAATTGATTCTATTACATTCAACCAGGCTGTACTCATGAGCTTTCTAAGTTGTAGTTTACTTCTTTTTTATTTGAGTGAGTTTGTTTTGACACATTTTCTTGTGCTTAAGGCACGTTCAGCCATCAATAGAAGGGTTTCATATGAAACAGGAAAAATATGCTTAGCTGGGTCAAAAAAACATGTTTAAAAGCAATATATGCGTTTTTTCACACTCAGCGCCTTAGTGTAAGAGCCCTAATTATGAACTATTTATCAGAAGAGGCAGAATTTACTCCCTTTATATGTTATTCACAAACCTAATTGTGCAATTTAATTTCTGTTGCACCTCTATCCAACGTCCAGTGAATTAACAAGAAATTCGTTTTAGGTTCCCTGTTTGCAGTGAGGCCATTAGGATCTTTAGTTGCAGCAGTTGTTGCGCTTGGGGTTTAGACAGCTGCTGCTTAGTCAGGAGCTCTGGGGGTGGTGGGGGGGACACCGAGACATTCCACGTTCCAAAGAATTAAATCCCAAGGGGTCTTGGAAGGGGAGGTCAGAGGTGAAAAAATCGGAGGCTACAAAACAAACAGGTGCAGAGGGAGACAAAAGGATCACACACACACTTAGGGGCACATTTACTAAGCTCGAGTGAAGGATAAGAATGAAAAAAACTTCAAATTTCGAAGTATTTTTTTGGGTACTTCGACCATCGAATAGGCTACTACAATCTTCGACTTCGATTCGAACTAAAAATCGTTCGTCTATTCGACCATTCGTCTACGGTAGTTTAAACCTATCGAGGTACAATGTTAGCCTATGGGGACCTTTCCCAGCACTTTTCTAAGCTTTTTTTGATCGAAGAAAAATCCTTCGATCGAACGCTTAAAATCGTTCGAATCGTTCGATTTGAAGGATTTTATCGTTCACTGCATTTTGATATATTATATATATTCACTGCATTTTAATCAGATATCAGGGGTAAGTAAAATTATAATTTTAAAACAAATAAAACCAAATAGAATTCAGGTGAAATTTTAAAGAAGCAAAATTTTTGAAAAGGTTATGGTAGCACCCAGGCAGGGGTCCGACCGACCGATCAGACGATCAATAGAAGTTACGAAAGTTAAGTAATCAAAATGGGAATTGTTATACAGAATGTTCAGGACCTGGGGGTTTCTGGAAAAGGAATGATTCTGTGATTTGGATCTCAATACCTTCAATCCACTAAAAAAGAATTTAAATATTATTGTAACCCAATAGGATTGTTTTGTCTCGTTAAAAGGAATACTTACTTACTATGTATGAATACCCTCAGAAAAGAATAAGAACAGGTATTGGACCTGTTATCCAAAATCCTCGGGACTTGTGATTTTCCGGATAATAGATCTTTTGATAATTTGGATCTTCATGCCTTAAGTCTACTAGAAAACCATGCAAACATTAAATACACCCAATAGGCTGGTGTTGCTTCCAATAAAGAAGGAAGCTGGGATCAAGTACAAGCTACTGTTTTGTACTGTTTTAGTATTGCAGAAATAAAGGATATAATTTCTAAAAATTTTAAGTATTTTGTTAAAACAGAGTCTATGGGGAATGGCCTTCTCATAATTTGTAGCTTTCTGGATAAACAGATACTGTACCTGTAAATAAATCATCATTAACACTAACATTTTTACCATTTTTTTGGTTGAAAAATGATTGAATAAATATCCAATTTAGAATAATTTAGAATAATTTAATCCAATAAGGCCAACTGCAACTTGACTCTAACAAAGAACTGAATTATTTCTCAGTCTGTAAGGAGATAAAGGGAAACACCTAAACACTACGGGGAGAAGAACATTTTTTAAATATAGAAGAATTTAAAAAAATCTTTAAAAATGTTCCCACCAAATTTAGCGTGTGAGAAATGTTTTTTTTTTTAAATTGTTCGATGTTTATTTTTTGTTGCTTGAATTTTCGTGAGCATGAAAACTCCAGAAGATATTTTCTTGCATTCTACGTTTAGGGTCGGCATAAACCGAATCAAGAAGTGATTGAAAAATGTCCATTTAGATAAAGGTTGATGTTTGAACTGATCTCGGCTGGTTTGAGCTCCTGGATTTCTCAGTAGGAAAAAACGCTGACAAGAAAAGGTGAGAAAAATTTATGAAATTCAATTTTAGGAGAAAATATTAAATCAGCCCCTTGATATAAACCTTGGGGTAAATTTATCAAAGAGTGAAGTTCCACCACAAGAGAGAAATTCCGCCACTCTCCATTCATTTCTATGGGATTTTGAAAGGCATATTTATCAATGGGTGAAAGTGAAAGTTCACCCTTTGATTAATACACCTATAAAAATCCCATAGAAATGAATGGAGAGTGGCGGAATTTCTCTCTTGTGGTGGAACTTCACTATTAACTTCACTCTTTGATAAGTATACTCCCTTGCATTTAAGTGATTGAGTAATACCCTCTATATACTTTTGGTGCCTGCAAGGGGCCCCATAATGACATCTTTTTTTCAAGAAGTTTAACAGCTCTAATAAGTTTGGAATAAACAGGTAACCATTCATGGTGGGATTGTAATGTCACAGGTAACTGCAAAGCACTAGCCACTTGTCACCTAATTTGGGCAGCACGTGTGCACAGCCCGGCACCCCATGTTTGGGTTTTTTAGAGATTTTATAGAGGCCGTTAGTTGATACTGGCTCACAGGCACGTGTGATTAGTTACAACAGGTTTATAGACCTTTGTGCTCCTGTTAAAACATGAAGAATCAACAATTAAGAGTCACTAAAGTCCTTTTCATTCAAAGGAACCACAAGTTCCACCTGTTGCCTTGGTGGGCGGGTGGAGCAGCAGTGCAGAGCGAGGCACAGGGGGAGCAAGTGTGTGTAGTTGGAATGTATCCAAATTCCACTTGGGGGGGGGGGCTCTTTTTTCGACTAAAACAAATGGCCATTGGTCTGGGGCAAAAACACTGCGGTTTGTTGAAAGTGTAACAACTGTTCCAGCTCCCTGACACAAAGCCTAGTACTCAATAGGGGGAGCAGAAGATATGTCAGATGTAGAGTCAGTGTAAACGGTTATCAAACAGGGTCCAGCCAAATCTATTCTGACGTGTCTGTTGCATGAGTCATTAATTACATCTACAATTTATGCAATTTATGGGTAGTCTTTTAAAATAATTCTGAAAATCAGAATAAAAACAAAAAACCATGGGGGGAGGATAGGGGCTCAGAAAAGTTGTACCCATTGATGTATAGGGCCCCTCTATTGCTGTCACACTTCGACCCCACCATTAATATGCACAAGAGGCAATGCCTTTATTTTCTCTGCTTTAAATCTCTCCCACTCCTGAAATGGAGATTTCTCTTGTCAATGGGAGGAACCAACAGTGCAGCATGTGTCAATCCCATGATGCTCTGCACCATATATATATATATATATATATATAGGTATGGGATATGTTATGCAGACATCCGGGATACCAGGAAAACTCCCGGTGGGCCCAGGTGTCAGTGGAACCTCATGCTGCTAAATATTTGGCCTATTTCATGGCCATTCCCTATTTCTATGAGAACAAAGAGGCTAAATAGATGGAATAATAGATTATAGTATGTAAAGAAGAGAGACTAGGAGAATAGAGGTTGAGTGAGGAGAGGAAGAATAATAGTACTGAGAGTGGGCCCCTGGTCTAAGGTTTTTGGGTGGGCCCCCGGTGTCCCAGTCCGACACTGGTTCAGGACCTGGGGTTTTGGATAATGGATCTTTCCATAATTTGAATCTTCATACCTTAAATCTACTAGAAAATCATGTAAACATGAAATAAACCCAATAGGCTGGTTTTGCTTCCAATAAGGATTAATTATATTTTAGTTGGGATCAAGTACAAACTACTGTTTTATTATTACAGGTATGGGTCCTGATATCCAGAATGCGCAGGACCTGGGGTTTTCTGGATTATGGATCTTTCTGTAATTTGGATCTTAATTCCTTAAATCTACTAGAAAATCATGTAAACATTAAATAAACCCAATAGGCTGGTTTTGCCTCCAATAAGGATTAATTATATCTTAATTGGGATCAAGTACAAGCTACTGTTTTATTATTACACAGAAAAAGGAAATCATTTTAAAAATTTGGATTATTTGGATAAAATGGAGAATATGGGAGATGTCCTTTCCGTAATTAGGAGCTTTCTGGATAACAGGTTTCCAGACAACAGATCATGCTCAGCTCTGGCCCTTGCATTGCTGTTGCACTTGACCCAATTGCCTAATGGATGTAGGAACAGATGAGCATTTTTTTGCTTTAAATCATGCCCACTGCTGTTGCGGCAGGGGGAACAGATAGTGCAGCAGCAGCGGTGGCAGCTGTTTTGTACATTCCTTTCTGCCAGCTGCACTGTATATTCCAGACACAACGGCAAAAAATGCCCTAGAGGCTGAGCACCTCTTTAGCTGTGGGGAAAATTTTATATCCCCCTCCCCAAAAGACGGCATAAATAGGATTCCTGCTACTGTGAATACAAACCCCTACAATCCTCATTAACTAATGGGAATCTATGTGCCTGCTGGGAATCTATGTGCTGCAGCAAAGGCATTTGCTTCTAGATTATACCACGTGGTTTGGGCAAGCAATTTATTTATCAAGGGTCAAATTTAAATTTTAAATTTTTGAATTTGAATTTTCAAGTCATTTATGGCCAAAACTTTCAAATTCAACTAGGAAATTGTTAAAATTCGATTTGAGTTCGAATTTATCATTCACTGGCCTTTTAAGAATTCAAATTAGACTATTCACCACCTAAAACCTGCCGAACTGCTGTTTTAGCCTATGGAAGACATCCTGGGATCAATTTGGAGTTGTTTGCAGCCTTCCTGACATTCGTGTTTTTTCCGCAGAAAAAACTCGAATCGAGTTTGAAAAACTTGAATCGAATTCAATTTGAGTTTTCAGGTCAGTTCTATTCACTTTGAAACATTCAAGTTTTTAAATAAATTTCGATTGGTCTAATTTTGAGTTCATGGGAGTTTTAAAAAAACTCCTATGAACTCGAAATTCAACCCTTGATAAATCTCAGCAGCTTGATGTCACTGCGCGCACAGCAAATTCTATTTAGGGCCCTAAAATATTGGTATGTTGCCCTATTCAACCCAGATATAGGTCTGGGAGCTATTGTCCAGAATACTCGGGACCTGGGGTTTTCTGGATTAGTGATCTTTCCATAATCTGGATCTCCATATATTATATATTCTTTAAATTAATTTAAATATTTAATAAACCCAATAGTCTGGGTTTGTTTCCAATACGAATTAATTATATCTTAGTTGGGATCAAGTACAAGCGACTGTTTTATTATTACACAGAAAAGGAAATCATTTTTACAAATTTGGATTATTTGAGTCTATGGGGCAAATTCACTAAGATGCGAAGTTGCGCCAGCGAAGTTACGCCAGCGTTCGTTAGTGAATTTGCGCAGTAGCGAAAATGCCAAACGCTAGCGAATTAACGCTAGCGTTCAGCGCTTCGCGGCTTAGTGAATTTGCCCCTATGAGAGTCAAATGGAGTCTATGAGAGACGGGCTTTCTGTCCTTCCGACAGCCTTTCTGGATAATGAGTTTCTGGATAATGGATCCCATACCTGTATATTGAAAATCATCATTTATTCGGTCCTCACTGGACCCCATGTGCTCCGCTTCTTCTGCAGTCATTACCATGTAATCATGACTTTTTTTTTATTATAATACAATTAATTTTTTTTTTCACTGGCCTCTAATGGTGGCCACCCCCCACATTACACATAAATAGAATAAAAGGGGGACGTGCCATCCCTGTGATGTCAGCCGGAGTTAGAAAAACAAACTGTAAAGGGGTTATTTATCAAAGTCTGAATTTATCGCAATATTTTCTGCTACAAACTCTGATCAAATCCACTCTGGTTTTTTAACGCTTATTTATTATGGAATTTTCCAGAAAATTTGCTTTGCAAATTCTTAAAATTTTTCGGATTTATATCGGATTTTTTTCAGATTTTTCATCCAATTTTTTTCGGAATTTTCACCCGAAAACTTCAGGGTATTGCACGAAACCCAGTGCACATCAAAAGATCATTGGGACTTCTCCCATTGACTTATATGCAACCTCGACAGTTCTGAGATGCCCAATTTTCAGATTCTGACTTTTCCATTCTCGGGGTTTAATCAATTCTGAAAAATTTGTGATTTTTTAAAAGTCAGATTTTTTGGTGATTTTTGTATTCAGAGTTTAGTAAATAACCTTCAAAAATTCAATATGGCAGCACCGAGCCCTCCTGTAGATGTGGGTGGCTGCACTGGGGTGGGGCCGGCACAGTTTTTCTCGGCATTAAGCAGAACATTCAGGGTATTAGATGGCCTCACTCTGGTAACCAAATCACCCTGAAACCTGTTGAAAGCAGCTGGGAGGTGCAATAAATGTGGCAATTAAGCAAATCTATTTACTGTTTGAAATGGAACATATGTAGCCATGGTAGTGATTTGATTTGCTTTCATACTCTTATTGCCATATAAAAGGAATATTCAGCCTAAATTTTTTATTTAAGTATAATGCCAACAATAAGAAAAATATGAAATTATTTTGTGTAGGTTTCTGGATATTTTAGTGATAGGGGAATTTGTGCCGAAAAATTCCATCCAGTTTTATAGAAGCCAGCGCACATTCGCTGGTGAAAATGCGTCCAAAAAACAGATAATTGCGTCCATTTTTTTTGACGCTGGCGAATTTTCATAGCCGTTTCACGAATTAATTCGCCGGCGCAAATTCGCTGCAAATTCGCGCCTGGTGAATAAATTCACCCATCACTATATTTTACAAAGGAAAAGTGCAAAAGCAATACACTTGCCCACGTGAAAGTCCCAGTAAAGGTTGACCCACGTGTTTCTTAAAGGGGCAGTTCATCTTCAAATTAACTGTTAGTATGATGCAGAGTATGATATTCTGAGACAATTTGCAATTGGTTTTTATTTTTTATTATTTGTAGTTTTTGGTCTATTTAGTTTTTTTATTTAGCAGTTCTCTGGGTTTGCAATTACCGCAATCTGGTTAACAGGGTTCCAATTCCCCTAGCAACCATGCACTGATTTGAATAAGAGACTGGAATATGAATAGGAGAGGCCTGAATAGAAAGATGAGTAAGAAAAAGTAGCAAGAATAATAAATGTGTAGCATTACTAATACAGAGCATTCGTTTTTCTAAGATGGGGTCAGCATCCCTCATCTGAAAGCTGAAAAGAAGAAAGGAGAAGAAGAAAAAGAAGGCAAATAATTCAAAAACTATAAAAAAATGAGCCAATTGAAAAGTTGCTTAGAGTTAGCCATTATATAACATACTAAAAATTAAATGTGAAAGGTGACCACCTTTAAGTAAAGGTGCAGCTAATCTTTATTCTATGGTGACTTTTGCAGCATGTTGTTTCTTTCCTAGCTCTCCTGTCCCCATGGTACTGATTGAAACCCAAATATCTGTGCACTGAATATGCAAAATGATGAAGTTTGGGGGGTAAGTTTAGGTGCAGGATGCCTGCCTGCATTCCATTGTTTCCTTGAACCAAGCTAATTTAGCCAGCCCCCATGTGCCTTTAATAGAAATCAGAATTACAAAGTCAATTAAAATATCAATCAATAAAGTATCAATAGGAGATAATATACCCCCTACTGTAAATTATAAGGATATTAGAAGTCACTGAGGGGTTGTTCTGTGACCATATAAAGGCACAAGGCTGCAGGCTGAGTTATACAGGGAACTCTGAGTATCACTCATGTATTATAAGGGATAATGTACCCCCTACTGTAAATGATAAGGATATTAGAAGTCACTGAGGGGTTGTTCTGTGACCATATAAAGGCACAAGGCTGCAGGCTGAGTTATACAGGGAACTCTGAGTATCACTCATGTATTATAAGGGGTAATGTACCCCCTACTGTAAATGATAAGTGTATTAGAAGTCAGTAAGGAGTTATGTGACTATACTGTAGGGACATGGGTCTTTAAAAAAATTCAGAAGAGGGCAACAGAACAATTTTTAGTTGTGGTGGGGGGTTGGGTGGGGTAAATAGGCTTTGAAGGGCCCAATAATACATATTAATTTATATTAACATCAGGACTGTTCTGCAACCAAAGGGTTATAAGTTGGGTAACACGGATATAAAATGTTGCAATTTTTGTCTTTATATCTCCTCCTATAGCCATGGTTCATGCCTGTTAGTCTGTGGGGCCCAGCTATGTGAAGTCACTCCTATATATACTATATATATATATATATATATACACAGAGAATGGTATAGTGTGAGCTGCATGACATGAAGAAGATGCACGTGGGGCACATGCTGTGACCTTTCTCCTTGTTCTCTAGGGTCCAGCAGAACATGAGATTGGGTAACGGTATCCAGGGAGTCGATCCTGACAGTTGCTCCAGCACTTCTCCGTCTGTGTGATTGTCACTGTCAGGAACGGAACACGAGGTCAGGCAAATGCCCTTTCAGTCCCTTTCCTTCCCACCATCCATCGCTTCTCAGCTGTTTCTTCACCTCGCCTGGTGTAACCCATCCACGGTGCCCCCCGGCCTGCAACCAGATAGTCAAGATGCGCTGAAATCTCTGCTATAAATAACCCGGCAGTGGCAAAAAAATGCCCTGTCCTTTGTTGGAATAGATGCTAATTGTTTTGTAAATACTGTCTAAACCTTCTGCAGGACGGGGCATCATTATTGAGCCCCTAACGGGATCAGTTTCTCATAATGGTCCATTATAACCAATGGACGTTCCAGGCTGACAGTTATGGGGCAGGAATACTATGGGATGGCCAGACAGATGAGCTTGAGCTTGAGGAACATCGTCTTTCTTATAGACACTGATGTTCTGAGGCTGATGTTGCAGTTGGTCATTATTTATTTTTTATAAAGCTCTCTGCAAGTGGAAGGCGCACACATGAGCTCTTAAAGGAGTTGTTGAGTTAACTTTTAGTATGATGTAGAGAGTGATATTCTGAGTTAATTTGCAGCTGGTTTTTTATTATTTCTAGTTTTTGAGATATTTAGCTTTTTATTCAGCAGCTCTCCAGTTTGCAGTTTCAGCCACCTAGTTGCTAGGGTCCAAATTCCCCTAGCAACCATGCATTGATTTAATAAGAGACTGGACTATCCATAAGAGAGGCTTTAATAGAAAGATGAGTAATAAAAAGTAGCAATAACAATACATTTGTAGCCTTACAGAGCACTTGAGAGCTGGAAAGAGTCAGAAGAAGACAAATAGTTTAAAAAAAACTATAAAATATAAACAATGAAGAACAGTTGTAAAGTTGCTTAGAATTGGCCATTCTATAATATACTAAAAGTTAAATTAAAGGTGAACCACCCCTTTAACTCTTAAAGACCCAGGCCTGAGTCTAGCCACGCCCACTTCATGATTTATCTGATGTCACTGGGGTGGCAGCCATGGCTAATCAATGGAGGCATGTCTTCTACACCAACATTTCATTCTGCATTAAACTGCCACCCTGGTTATTTGACATGGGCGTCCGGGTGCTGAATGTTTGGATCATGTGGGTGATTGTAGGTAGAATAAATCTCCTCATCTGACAGACCATGAAATATACACCCATCCTCACCGCAGGGGATTGTCTACCTCCCAGCTCCTTACAGCTGCTCTAAACTACATTACCCATAATCCTTCAAGAGCCGTTGTCTATTAACATACGCTGAGATTTGTTGTCTGCACATTGGAACTCCCTATTCCAGCTGCCTCTTTCTGCCTCATTACTATCCCTACTGCTTGGTTATATAAATCGATTGAGAAAGCAGATGCCTCCTCTTTTGTTCTCCTCCACCTGTTCCCAACAACTGTCCTGGAGTGATTGCCTTGGTGATTGTGTCCTTACGCCTGACTACTGTTCCTTCTTCTGCGCTCTAAATGGGTCCCCTCATAGTCCCTCACCTGCTGCCATACACAACAACTGTTCCGGGCTATGATTCACGTTGTGCTCATGGTAAGGTCCTACTATGTCTTCCCATTGAGAGATATAGTAAACACTGAGCCATTTCCTTGCTGATCTGCTTCTCAGCAGGGGTCTTTTGCCTTCAGGCTCAAACATTCAGTAAAATCCATTTTACCCCCAGGAATTGCTCAAGGGCTGAAGATCTCAACCACAAGGGCCAATCTTGTGCATTCTCCCACGGGCCAAATGAACAGAACCAGTGCAAAGGGACCTACAAGGCATGGCCTCCTTTCTATTGTCTGTACAAACAGAATGCATGATGGGAGCAGCCACTCCTTTTCACTCCCTAATCTGCTGATTCACCATGAGCCGGCCAACATTGCACATCAGCAGAGACATTTTGCAAACCTGCCCCATCCTACAATTGACTAATATCCACAGCACAATAATATCAGTCAGAACTGGCAGGCCACCATACAAAGTCCAAGGCCCACCAGGGTGGCCCCCCACCCCAATCAGGGACCTCACCGCCTTAGTTGCAACCTCCTCTGCCTGACCCCCCATGTACCATTTTATCTTTTGCAGCTGCGATGACAGGAACACCCACAGCTCCAGGCGGGGATCTGACCAGTATAGACTCAAGGCCCACAAGGGCTGGGCCAACCAAGATTTTTCCCAGTGTCCCACTGACCCCGGTCCAACCCTGACCAAACATGAGCAGATAATCGTATGGAACTTGGTTTGGTACAATGTTATCTGTAGAGACCTCCCATTCAGCATGGTCAACTACCAGCTTTCACCCACCCAAACTACTATTAGTATTCATAGGTGTCTGCAAATATTACTTTTATATGCACTTGCACATTCCCTTCTCATGGATAATGTTTTATTATAATAAGTTGGTGACTTTTCCATACTGGAAATAAGAATATATTTTGGCTTAGTCACTCTAGTCAGGAGTCATATACTGAGACAAAGGATACTATGAAGCTACAATATATACCATGTCACAAATTCAGCTAAAGCAAGTTTCTTACTTTTCTTTTGCTTTTCCCTATTGTACCTTTCTTTCCCCACTATTGAAACCTTGTCCTACCGTTTTCATATTGTCCTACTCTCTCTGACTAGATCTACTCTCTCCATTTTGCTCTTCACTTACCATCTTGCACTGCTGTCAACATTTTGCCCTTTCTTGTTCTACTGTCTCATCTAGCTGTAATGTCTTTATGTTGTCCTAGTGTCTCCATTTTGCCTTTCTGTCTTCATCTTGCCTTTCTGTTTCTATCTTGCCCAGATGTCTCCATCTTGACTTACTCTCTCCATCTTGCCCTGTCTCCATCTTGACTTACATTCTCCATCTTGCCCTATTATCTCCATATTGTCCTACTGTCTCTGTCTTTGCTTACTACCTCTATCTCGTCCTACAGTTTCCAATTTGCCCTAGTGTCTCCAACTTGCCCTGCTGTCTCCATCTTGTCCTACTGTCTCCATCTTGTCCTGTTGTCTCCATCTTGTCCTACTGTCTCAATTTTGCCCTGCTGTCTCAATCTTGCCCTACTGTCTCCATCTTGTCCTACTGTCTCCATCTTGTCCTGCTGTCTCTGTCTTGTCCTGCTTTTTCCCTCTTGCCCTGCTGTCTCCATCTTGTCCTACTGTCTCCAACTGGTCCTGCTGTCTCCATCTTGCACTGCTGTATCCATCTTGTCCTGCTGTCTCCATCTTGTCCTGCTGTCTACATTTTGTCCTGCTCTCTCCATTTTGTCCTACAGTCTCCAACTTGTCCTACTTTCTCCATCTTGCCCAGCTGTCTCCGTCTTGTCCTACTGTCTCCATTTTCTCTTGCTGTCTCCATCTTGTCCTGCTGTCTCCATCTTGTCCTACAGTCTCCATCTTGTCCTGCTGTCTCCATCTTACCCTGCTGTCTCCATCTTGCCCTGCTGTCTCCATCTTGTCCTACGGTTTCCATCTTGTCCCCGTGTCTCCATCTTGTCCTGCTGTCTCATCTTTTCCCCACTTTTGCAATTACCCCACCTAAAGACAATTTTGCCCACAAAATTCTAAGCAGCTCTAAGATATTATTATAACCATTTTGTTATTTTGTTTCCATTTAACTATCTAGACTGTAAGCTCTGCAGGAGACCTCCCTCATTTTTTATACTTCCATTTGGGATTTACTATAGTGCTAATACCTCTTTGTATGTTACTGTCTGTCCAGCTCTTATATCCATATAAAAGATTATGCACATAAGGAATAGCCCTGCAGCTTGGGGTCACATAAGGCAAGAAGAATGCCATAATTCAGGGCACATTTGTTTATAGATCACATTACAGGGATTATCATTTTATAGACATGTGCGTGTGACACTTAGCAGGGGGCACCGGGGGGGGGGGATGTACATGTCCTGAACAAAGAGGGGAAAACAGAAGAATTTAATTCATATGGAATAAAGAAATGCAGTTTTATAGCGGAGCATGGGTTCATATGAACTTAGTGTATTGTTCACCTTCAAACACTTTTTTCAGTTCAGTTGTTTCCATGCAGTTCACCAGAAATAAGGACTTTTTCCATTTTCTATTTTTTATTTGTGACTGTTTTTCTAATATTGAAGTGTAAAGTTTCATTTTTCACCTTCTAAAGCAACTCTGGGAGGGGGGGTCGCCGACCCTGTAACTATTCTAAATTAACACATTTAGTTGATACATTTCTTATCTTTGTCTCTGCTGAGCAGAATCCCTGAGTTTCATTAAAGGCGGCTGTTAGACTTGATACAATAGTTGTTAATATTCCACAGATACTGCTGAGAAGTAAATGTATCAACTAAATGGAGCAAATTGTAATGGTTCAGATGCTCCTGGATCACTGAGCTGCCAGACTGAAACACTTACATTTTAGCAAAACGGTAAAAAATAAAAAACAGAAAGCAATTGAAGAAAGTCTTTGTTTATGAATCTGGAAAAAAAAACTAAACTGGAAAAAAAGTGTTTGGAAGGTGAACAACCCCTTTAAGGGGAGGAGGCTCAGAGCAGTGAAGGAAAGATTTGAACCTTCCCTAGTGCTGTTGCCCTACAACTCCCAGCACCCCCTGATATAACATCTTAAATTAGGCATGCCCAACCTGGAACCTTCCCGCTGTTCTTGACCATTGAAGGTCAAGTGTCCAGGCTTATGGGAGTTGTAGTTTAACACACTCTATGAAACTGTAGGTTGGACATTTCTGAGTGCTGCTCTATGGCACTACAACTTTTTAGAGATGCACTGAATCTACTATTTGGGAATTCGGCCGAGTCTTAAATCCTTCATGAAAGGTTCAGCCAAACCCTATTTTACATATGCAAATTCGGGGCCAAGAAGGGTCACCTTTTTTTTTTTACTTCCTTGTCTGTGTGATGAAAAGTCATGTGATTTTAAGAATTGGGCCAGGCACTATGATTTGGCCGAATCCGAATCCCGTATCTCCAACCAAATCCTGGATTCGGTGCGTCCTTACAAATTTTACATTTTATGCAGGTGTATGCAATAAAACGTATTACTGAAAACATTATGTTGCACGCCTTAAAGGGCACCTGTTGGGCAAAAATATTATCCCAAACCAAAGGTGTGAACTAATAGAGCCCTCACTCCAGTTGTGGGTTACAGTAGTTTTTAAAACTTGCAACGTAGTAACAATCTAATGAAGAATATTACATTGTGAAATGCACATTTCCTTTTGTTATTATATTCCCTCCATAAAGCTCCTTGAGAACAGATTGTCAGTTGATTAATAATGATTTTTTTTTGTCGATTCTTCAGCTGAAATTCTTGATTTCTGTCAATTATCAATGGCAGCCACTAGGAAATCTATTTTTTTATTTTGAATAATAGAGAAAGCCCCCCCCCCCATATTTGCATAGTTTATGTATTCAAGAAGCTATTAGAGTCAGAATCGAAGATTTTTCTTTTAGAAATAAAATAAAAAAAAGAGATGGTCATTTTCTGTTGAAACTCTAGATAACAATAAAAAAAAGAATTTATTCATAAACTTATGGGGAAGGCTGATTAAGAATTCAGGACTATGATATAGTGGTCAATCCATTCACATAATTGTTGAATAGTATTTAGAAATAAACTCTATCTGGATTTTAAAATCCATTTGTCGATCAATAATAAATAATGAATAGATGAGAAAAAGGTCAAAATGGTTAACAATATTTGTTTATTGTTTATGCAGGATTCTCAATATTACATATTTGGAATATTAAACTGCACATATATTTACATGCTGTAAAACATTCTTGTTTTATTGTAAAATTCAATAAAAAGAATTTAAAAAGAAAAGAGAACAGATTGTGAATCTTGTGTACTGCCCATGCTCAGTATTAACGCTGCTTTTCACTTTTTTTTAATTTGCCCACCCCGTTTCGAGTCCTGCAGCAGATCGGGTACCCGCAAAAAAAGCGGGCACCCTGCTGAATGAGGGGAGGATTTTCAGGTGCTGATATAGATGCGGGTCTGTAGGTTGCGGGACGCGGGTCTCATCCTATGTAATATTGTCTATATTTTACTCCTTTTAAAGTTTTACAAAACGTGTTTCTGCCCCGCCCATTCTTGATGATGTCACTTCCGGATTACAGCAACATCACTTCCTGTTTGATGGTGGTCGGCGGGTTGCGGGTCAAGTTGCGGATAAGGCAGTTGCAGGTCCGGTAGTGGATAATAGTGGCTAAATATGCGGGTTTGGGTCGGGTCCGGGTCTTAGAAATTAGTTCCATGCAGGACTCCACACCCAGTGCCACCTTAATATTCCCTGCAGTGTTGGACTGGCCCACTGGATACCAGGAAAACTCCTGGTGGGCCCAGGTGTCAGTGGGCTCTTTTGCTTCTAACTATGTGGCCAATTTCATGGTCATTCCTTTTTTCTTTTTGGGAAAAAAATGCTTAATAATGGAAGAATATACTAAGTAAATATAGAAAGAATAGGAGAATAAAGATGATGAGTGAGGAGAGAAGGAATAATAGTTTGGAAAGTGGGCCCATGGTCTAAGGTTTTCTGGTGGGTCCCTGGCATCCCAGTCCGACACTGATTCCCAGTAGTAGTTCAGTGAGCCTGGCTGTTGACTCTATATACTGGTACAATGTGATACATTAGCTGCAGCCCCTACTAACCATCCTCCCTGATTGTTACTGGCATCAACAGATATAAACGAATACAATATGTGCTGTCACTTCTCAGCTTCTCCTGAGCAACCAGAGCAATGAATGCAGTGTTGGCAGGGCCGGGCCAAGCCACCCAGGCGCCCAAGGCAACCCGGCCGCCCTCTTCACCCCCTTGCGCGCAGAACTTTGAGTGTGCATTCGCATGCGTGTGTCAGGAACTGCGTGTGGCATAAACTGCGCATGCGTGCGCATCCCGGAAATATTTTAATTTGTGAAGGGGAAAGAGAGAAAGGGTCTGAACAAGGGGTAGGCTGAAGAAAGAGGTACGTGCTTGGTGCCCCCACTTGATTGAGCCCTAGGCACGTGTCTCTTCTGCCTACCCCTAGTTCCAGCCCTGAGTGTCGGACTGGCCCATCAGGATACCAGGAAAAGTCCGGGTGGGCCCAGGTGTCAGTGGCCCCTCATGCTGCTAAACATTTGGCCTATTTCATGGTCATTCCCTATTTCTATGAGAACAAAGAGGCTAAATAGATGGAATAATAAATTATAGTATGTAAAGAAAACAGACTAGGAGAATAAAGGTTAAGTGAGGAGAGGAATAACAATAGTAATGAGAGTTGGCCCCTGGTCTAATATTTTTGGGTGGGCCCCCGGTGTCCCAGTCCGACACTGAATGAATGTATTTAAGTAGAACAGTTTGCTCAGACTTAGGGGCCGATTCACCAAGGGTCGAATATCGAGGGTTAATTAACCCTCGATATTCGACTGGGAATTAAAATCCTTCGACTTTGATATTCGAAGACGAAGGATTTTAGCGCAAATAGTGCGATCGAAGTATTCTTCCTTCGATCAAACGATAAAATCCTTTGAATCGAACGATTTTAATCCATCGATGGAAGGAATATCCTTCGATCAAAAGAACTTAGGAAAGCCTATGGGGACCTTCCCCATAGGCTAACATTGAGTTCGGTAGCTTTTAGGTGCCGAACTAGGGGGTCGAAGTTTTTTCTTAAAGAGACAGTACTTCGACTATCGAATGGTCGAACGATTTTTAGTTCGAATAGTTTGATTCGAAGTCGAAGTCATAGTCGAAGGTCATAGTAGCCCATTCGATGGTCGAAGTAGCCCAAAAAACACTTAGAAATTGGTGAATCGGTCCTGAAATTAACCTGCCCCTGGGACACATGGGGGGCATAGGGAGGAAGAAACAAATTTATTTTTAAAACATTCACTTTAGAAAAGTTGTAAAACAATTTAAATAAAAGCCATTGTTTTGCAGAGTAAGATTTGAAAATGAGATATTTTAATGATGGAAAAACTGTCTTTTAAATTAATAGATTTTTAACTTTGTATCACTGAGGCGACAGCTACTTTCATGGTCTCCCAGTAATAATTTCTCATTCACAATTGGCTCCTCTGCTTACTCTGCAGTCGCTGGCACTTGCTGTGTAACCTGCACTTTTCTAGCTCTTATACGGCCCCTACTGGTGATTGTTTGACTTACTGCTGCTGCATTTGTATATTCTCCTTCATTCAGATAAACCTGGGTTTTCCTGTTTCCGAGGAAGCAAAATATTCCCAGGAATACTGTTTCGCTGGTTCATTCCCTTTAATACATTGAACTGTTGAACAGAAAGGCCCAAAGTGGCCTAAAGTCATGAAATACTTTAAAGGGGTTGTTCACCTTTAAATGAACTGTTAGTATGATGTAGAGAGGGATATTCTGAGACAATTTGCAATTGGTTTTCAGTTTTTATTATTTGTGGTTTTTCAGTTATTTAGCTTCTTATTCAGCGGTTTGCAATTTTAGTAATCTGGTTGCTAGGGTCCAAATTCCCCTAGCAACCATGATGTGATTTGAATAAGACACTGGAATACGAATAGGAGAGGCCTCATTAAAAAAACGAGTAATAAAAAGTAGCAATAGCAATACGTTTGTGGCCTTACAGAGCATTTCTTTTTAAGATGGGGTCAGTGACCCCCATGTGAAAGCTGGAAAAAGGCAAATAATTAAGAAACTATGAAAAATAAATAATGAAGACGAAATGAAGAGTTGCTTAGAATTAGCCTTTCTATAACATACTAAATGTTGACTTAAAGGTGAACAATTCTTTAAGTAGAAAAACGCCTGTTTGAAATCGATTGTGGTACTCCTTATCAATATGCATGCCCTTTTCCCTTGATGATACTGATGACAATACCACCTCTCCCTTCCACAGAATCACTGCCTGCTGCCCTACTTTTAACTGTATTACTAGTTGTTGTGATACAACCTATCCCCTGCCTCGTACACCTGCCCCCTGCCCTCTTATTGGCTCCTTTAATACTATTCCAGGTCGGATTGGCGCAGTCGGGGGCCCCGTGTTCATGCGCAAAAGCTTTTGCGTCTGTTTGAATGGCAGACGCACTGCGCACATGACAGGCCCACTGCACGCAGATCCGGCCCACCGTATGCATGCGCATGGAGCATACAGTGCCGCACAACTTTTTTTCCATTCGGGGGGGGGGCTAATCTAGGACCGGGGTCTGGGCTGGCACTGGCCCAAGATGGCTGGGGCCCAGCAGGGTTTTTTCCGGTTTCCCGCCGGCCCAGTCTGACACTGTTCCCCGGTCTGACACCTCTCTTATCCCACCCCCTTCCTTCCTCTTAGGGCAGAGACAAACGAGAAGATTCAGGGACAAATCGCCTCTTCTTCGGACAACTAATCTCCTCGAACTGCCTCCCCACCGGCTAGAATCTAAACTGGCGGGATGGCTCTGGGATTGCTTCGATTTCCGAAGTTGCCCGAAGTTTTCTCGTGAGTCAATTTAGATTCTAGCCAGCGGGGAGGCAGTTCGAGGACATTAGTCGCCCGAAGAAGAGGCGATTTGTAGTCGGGCGACTAAATCTCCCCGAATCTTCTCATTTGTCTCTACCCTTAAAGGACCAGTAACAGCAAAAATGTTCTAAAAAAAATTCGTTAGTATGCTATGAATAAAAGACACCAACACATATTAAACGTTAAAATCGATAAGTATTTATTAAGCAATTACTTACCGAAACTCTCTCTACAGGCTGGAATATTGGAGGCGATAACTTCACATTGCTGATCTGACATGCGAAATCACTATAGTCCTACTAACAGGGATTCCTTAAAGGATAAGTAAACCTTAAAAATAAGTGGATGTCAAATTGATGATCATTATTTATTTTCTCTTAATTCCAAGATATTAAGGGATACATGTACTGTTAATATGAATAAATTTTGTTACAACAGCGCCACCTGCTGATCAGTTTCCCACCAGTCTGACCAGCAAGTAGTCAAGGAAGTTGTCAGGAGAAAGAAAGAGTCTGCTCTGATGTTCTGCTGTTAAGGAAAAATGTGAGAAAAGTTATCTGAGGTTTCTCATTTTTTTCCGTGATTTATTATACCCCAAGGCTGCTAAAAGTCAGAATCCAAAAATACTCCATCTCCAAGCTGTCGGGGTCCTGTAGAAGTCAATGGCAAAGGTCCCATTTCAAATTTGAAGATATCATGGTCTGCAAAAAATTCAGGGGTTTCGTTTGATTTCATGAAAAATTCTAGCATTTCAGGCATAAAACTCCATTCCCATTTTTTCCCGACCCGCTTTTTTGGAGTTTTTTTCAATGATAAATAAGGTCAAATTGTGGATTCTAGTTTTATCGGACTTTAAATAGTCAGAAAAAAATCAGATTTTATAAATAACCTCCTCATAGTTATGTGTTGCTTCTACAGAGATACTTGATAGTCTTCTGCATGAAGTCCCAATTATTCACCGCCCAACTCTAGTTGCCATTTATTGCTTGAAAATGGATCAAAATCCTTTGTACAGACTCCAACAGAGACGCCTATTCACGCATGAGTCCTCGGCTAAAGACTCTAAACTCCAAAAATCGGCAAGCACTTGCAGAAGTCACTCGATGGATAAAAGATGAGCTTTATTTTAACAGTTTAAAAGCCTCCTATGACTATGTATTTTGTATACGAAACGCGTCAGGTTTTCGGATGTGTTTTAAACTGTTAAAATAAAGCTCATCTTTTATCCGTCGAGGGACTTCTGGAAGTACTTGCTGATTTTTGAATTCTGATTTCCCCCTCAGTTCAGGGCGATGCACCTGGGCCACTCGTTAAATTTGGTGAGTGCGCTTTTTACCCATTTTTAATACATGTTTGATTGAAGTGTTTGGGGACCCCATAATGTGCAGACTGGGGTATATAAACTCAGGCCAATCAAGAAGGAGGGTGAGCCATTTGCACTATATTTGAGGAGTAGGAGCTACGAGATTGCTTACGTTTAGAGTATTGATTCATTTAGGTAGCTTTTTAGGGCAAGGCCAGACGTGGCATTTTTATGTTTTTAAATAAGCTCCATCAGGCGTAAATACACATAAACTGCACTAACACTGAAACTAATGGAAAACGCAATTCTCACAAGCCGAAATCCACCACGGGACGCCAGTATTGGTGTTTGCAGAAAAACCGATACGTCAAGAAACTACCAAAGCAATAGATTCTATGGGATCTGCACGATTGAAACTGCACTTTACGTAAATAAGCAGCTTGTTTTAAATATGGCGTCCAAATTCTCGCGATATTAATGATGCATATACAATTTTACGGCGTAATTATGTTGCATATTGACAATCATTCCTGCTCCATTTTGCATGTAAATAGCTTTTCTACTTGGCTTAAATTCTTCCGAGATGTTTTCCTCCAAAGCCAACGGAATGATGGGGAACAAGAACAATGAGGAGTGCATGTTGGGAAAAAAAACCTACGTGCTGAAAAACGCATGAAAAACGCATGTTGACGGTCACGTGTGGTTTTAGTGGTGTATTTACGCTCTACGGAGCTTTTTTAAAAACGCAACATAGAAACACCACGTCTGGCCTTGCCCTAAGAGTAACTAATCTAAACACGAACAGTGCTGTATACAAATCAATTTATACATATAAAGACTCTAGAACTTCACATTCACTTGCTCTGTAAGGTCTCAAGTCTGTTTGTGGCCCCATTAGATGGATGTGGCTGAGACGCCTGAGCTGGCCCTTAGTTAGTCGCGTATAAGAAAGAAATTGGACTTTCCAAAGAGAAACAAATTGCGATTCACAGGGATCCATCACATTAGTTTTGCATTCAGCCCGAATAAAAACACAGCGGCTTAGTTTTCCTTTTTTTTTTTCAAGTTAAAACCCAACCATCAAGATCTTCTTTGAGAGCTGATTAAATATCACCAGGGAATGAAGTTAATGAGTCTAATTCCTGATGAAAAAAAAAGAGCACATTGATTGCCTTTGTTTAGGCTTTGGACCCCTGAAAGACAATTTCTGGCTTGCTGCGGGCGGAAACAGGTTTAAACAACTCGCTGGCAGTTCTACCTGTCAGCTGGTGGCCATTGCTTATCCCACTGCACTGCTGGGTCACTGACCCCTCTCCTGAATAATTGTCAGCACTGGCCCTGACTTACGTTCCTCCTCTTATTTGTAATCAGAAGGCAATGTCTCATTTGTGGATCACACTGTACAGCTTTGGATTTAGGGTTAATGAAATATCTGATCTTTTATTTACCTCCCTGCCTACAACCCTCTCAAAAAAAAGTAGTGTAAATATCAGATATAATTATTTAACCAATCAGATATGTTGTAGAAGTCTGATACTCTCTCCAGTTTGCAGCAGACTAACATGTCCAACTTAACACTCTTTATCTTCTATACCAGGAAGATGCAGCCGAAACCTAATTTTGATGGATTTGCCCCATTATGAATGTCACGTTGCATTTGCAGGAACCCAATTTGTGTTTCTTGCAATACTCAAGAGCTCACACTCCTGTGATTCACGTCACAAGGCCATCATTTGGGGTACCAGGTAAGAACAGTTTCCAGAACGTGGAATGACTTTTATATGATTAAATATGGTTATATAGTTTCACATATAAAAATAAAATAATGATTACATTACCATTTCTTACACTGAAATTATGTTCGTTTTTATATTATGATGGACATTTGTACATTCTAAGTATATATGCACTGCAAATAATTCACTTACCGTGTAAATTTAATTCCTGAACCAGCAAGTGTATTTAGTGGTAATATTGGTGTGTAGGTGCATCTCAGGTCATTTTGTCTGGTCATGTGATTTCAGAAAGAGCCAGCACTTTAGGATGGAACTGCTTTCTGGCAGGCTGTTGTTTCTCCTACTCAATATAATTGATGGATCTTGCAGAGGCACGAGACGCTTATCCAGGACATAGACTGTGCTTGCCCCTTTAAACTCCTTTAACCCCCCCCACACAAAAATGTAATCACTGAAGAACCTCTTTGAAATCTCTAAATACCAGCCACTCTGGTTGTTCGAAGGCTAATAGTATGGCTGCAGCATCCCCTTAATCACTTAGGATTCCTTCTGCTCCTCCAACCCACTCAGCCCAACTCCCTCAGTAATTTCCTTTGGCTGTTGGCTACTGAGCATGCTCAGTTCTTCTCAGCTCAGATTACTTAACACACCCTCCAGTCTAGCAGCGAATAAAGAGATGGCATTGCTGGTTCCCACAGAAACTCTTCTCTAGTTGTCTGCTCTTATTTTTTAATCCTAACCCCTCTCCTGAGCGCAGAGTAACCATTACAGTGCTCAATCCAAGCACATTTCAGAGCCAATATTTTTCCTCACTATAATTGGTAGTGTTATTAGCATCACCTTTAGACAGGTCAAGACCAAAGGCTTTAGGTTTTCATTCACAGATCTATGGCTGTTAAAGGACAAAAAAAACATCATACCTAGTCTGTAGTAAATGATAGAAACCCCCTACAGTACCTAGATTATTTGGTACAGTAGAGGGTTTCTATCACGTACTACAGACTAGGTGTAATGGCTTTTCTTGTCCTTTAACAGCCATAGATATGTGCATGAAAACCTAAAGCCTTTGGTCTTGACCTGTCTAAAAATAATCGCTAGATTATTTGATCAAAATTAAGCACATTGTACCTCCTGTGCCCTCTGATATGTGCGCCTGTTCAACCTCAGTTGAATATGAGGTTGAATGCCGGCTGCCATTTCTCTGCAGATCTGGAGTGGAGTTGAATGTTATGTGCATGCACCATTGTTAAAGGGAAACTATCATGAACATGAAAATGTTATATTAGCTTCAGCATGCTGAAATAAGAAACTTTCTAAATACAATCAATTAAAGATTCTGCACTGTTTCTGAAATAATCAAGTTTATCTTCACTATTCCTCTCTCAACATCTGTTTCTCTTCATTCTCTCTTCATGCAGCAGTTGGGTGTCAGATATTCACTGACAGTTAGATCCAATATATCTTATAGGGGGGCTCCTTTTGCCTAGAAGATGTATTAGAGCTCACTCTATTAAACTCACCAGACATCATGTCTCTCTACATGCAGGATTTGTGCAAAAGGCAGTTATTTTGTTAGATTTTGTTTGTACTGGAATCAGTTATTTGAGTGAGCTCTTATACATCTGCTAGGAAAGGACCCCCCTATAAGATATATTGGATCATTCATCTGACACCCAACTGCTGCATGAAGACAGAACGAGTCCTTCATACGTAAAACAGATCTGTGGATGGAAATGAGAAAAACAACAACAACAAAAAAAACAATTGTTTGCAAATTAGTGGCAAATCAGTCCCAGAAAACAAAAAAAAATGTTCCACAGAACCAATCATACAGCCCTTTCAAATTAAAGGACAACCATAATGAAAATTCTCATGAAAATAAGATCCTCTCTACATATTTTCCCCCTTCTCAGCAAAGTGTCTTTCTACATGCAGCTTTGTGTAGGAGCTGGTTATTTTGCAAGACAGCTATAAAACTATTTCTAGGTAAAATCTGACTCCTACATGAAGAGAAGGGTACTTTGACTGCTCTATAGGTGACCATATACTGTATGTATCAAACAGTACTATACCATCAATACAATGTGAGGATGAACTGATTATCTCCTGTTCATATAAGAACACCTTTTTAAAGACAGTGAGAATGAAGCATTCCTGTCATTCTGAATTTAATGCAAGTAACTAGTGATGGGCGAATTTGCGGCGTTTCGCTGAAAAATGTGTGAAATTTGCGAAATGGCGAAAAATTCACGAAGCGGCGCTGGCGTCTCGTTTTTGACGCTGGCGCCCATTTTTTACGCCGGCGCCCGTTTTTTTTACACCGGCGCCCATTTTTGACGCAAATTTTCGCAGGCGTTTCGCGAATTTATTCGCAGGTGGCGAATCGCGCAAATTTGCCGCGAATTCGCGCCTGGCGAATAAATTCGCCCATCACTACAAGTAACCCAGAAAGGTAAGAATAGATCACAGTAACTGGAGGACAACACTAGAACTGGTAGTCTTCTTGGGAAAAAGTCTACCTTCTAGTGAAATATCAAATCTTAGAGTCATCCCAAAAAAAAGACAAAGACTTATCCCTCCCCCCCTCTTATAAGCCTATTTCTTGATTAAATCAAGATATCAAGATATTATCCAAGGTCCTTGCTGATAGACTTTCTTTAATTATTCCCTTTATAATCTCCGATGCCCAAAATGTTTTTATTAAGAAAAGATCAGGAGTTAAGAATATTAGGGCTTTTATCCATACTTTATATTTTGCCAAAAAACATAAAATCCCTAGTTCTATACTTAATATTGATGCTGAGAAGGCATTTGATAATATTACTTGGGAACATCTATTTATTTGCCTTAAAAAATCTGGTATCATGGGCCCCTTTTTTCAATATATTAAATATCTTTATAAAAATCCTAGAACACAAATAATTTTGGGGGGGAGCTAGGTCGCCACCTTTGAAAATTTTAAAGGGATGAGACAGGGCTGTCCTTTGTCACCCTTTTATTTAATATTGCGTTAGAACCGCTAATTTGTTTCCTTGATCAGTCTAAATCAATTAAGGGAATTACCATTAATGGTAGACATCTTAAAGGGATCCTGTCATCGGAAAACATGTTTTTTTCAATAGTGCTACTCCAGCAGAATTCTGTACTGAAATCTATTTCTCAAAAGAGCAAACAGATTTTTTTATATTCAATTTTGAAATCTGACATGGGGCTAGACATTTTGTCAATTTCCCAGCTGCCCCTGGTCATGTGACTTGTGCCTGCACTTTAGGAGAGAAATGCTTTCTGGCAGGCTGCTGTTTTTCCTTCTCAATGTAACTGAATGTGTCTCAGTGAGACATGGGTTTTTACTATTGAGTGTTGTTCTTAGATCTACCAGGCAGCTGTTATCTTGTGTTAGGGAGCTGTTATCTGGTTACCTTCCCATTGTTCTGTTGTTAGGCTGCTGGGGTGGAAAGGGAGGGGGTGATATCACTCCAACTTGCAGTACAGCAGTAAAGTGTGATTGAAGTTTATCAGATCACAAGTCACATGACTTGGGGCAGCTGGGAAATCGACAATATGTCTAGCCCCATGTCAGATTTCAAAATTGAATATAAAAAAATCTGTTTGCTCTTTTGAGAAATGGATTTCAGTGCAGAATTCTGCTGGAGCAGCACTATTAACTGATTCCTTTTGAAAAAATTCTTTTTTCCCATGACAGTATCCCTTTAAGGTATTAGCCTTTGCTGATGATTTATTAATAACTTTAAAAAAACCTGAGGCTTCACTTAGGGTTGTTTTTGATTTATTCCAAGACTTTCAGTCTTTTTCTGAAAAGTTCTTGTTCATTTCTTGTATGGTGTACTTTTTGACAATAACACACCATCGAGTCGATTGTAATGTTTTTTCTTCTTCTGCATAATATTTGCGGTCTATTGATTTTATTTGTTTAATGTGAAAATCAAATCAAATATTTAAACAAAAAAAAGAACTGGTGGTCACGGCAAAATACTATCCCCGTATAATAAAAGACTTTACGTTTGCTCAGGAGCAGTAACCGATAGCAACCAATGTTTTAGAAAGGTGACCAGTAAATGCTACCTATTGATTGGTTGCTATGGGTTACTGCTCCTGGGCAAACTTTGCGTTAATTCGCTAGCGTAGCGCATTTTCGTTAATTCGCCGATTCACTAACGGACGCTGGTGTAAATTCGCTAGTGTTACTTCGCACCCTTATGCCTGGCGAATTTGCGCAATGGACGTAACTACGCAAATTCACTAATGCGCGCATTGTTCTGAACGCTACCTTTTACGCCAGACTTCCTTCGCCACCTCAGACCAGGCGAAGTGCAATAGAGTAGATATGGATTGCTTCAAAAAAAGTTAAAAATTTTTCTAAATCCCAAAAAACGCTGGAGTTTTTTCTTTTTTTATGGGTGACATGCTGAAAAAGATCGAAAAATTTTTTTGGGGCTCCCCTCCTTCCCCCCTACATTTCCCCCTCAACTACGAATCTTAGTGAATTTGCCCCTTAGTGTCTTTTATTACATAAAGTCTATGGGGCAAATTCACTAAGATTCGTAGTTGCGCCAGAGTCTGCTTCGCCGCACTTCGCCAGGGTTATTTTCGCCAGCGCTACGCAAATTCACTAAACCCGAAGTTGCGCTCAGGGGAAGCATAAGGTTGCGAAGTTGCGCTAGCGTTAATTCGCCAAGCAAAGCGAAGTTACGCTAGCGATGCTTAATTTGCATACAGCGCCAAATTGAAGTTACAATGGAGGAATATGTAGCATCACTACACAAGCCTGGGAAACCTTCAAAACAGCAAATAAAATGTTTATTTTGCCCTACACATGTGCCCACTGTATAGTTAAGTTGCCATGAGTTAGGAAATGTAGGGGGGAAGGAGGGGAGCCCCAAAATATTTTTTCGATCTTTTTCAGCCTATCACCCATAAAAAAAGAAAAAACGCCAACGTTTTTTGGGACTTAGAAAATGTTTTGACTTTGAAGCAATCCCTATCTACTCTATTGCACTTCTCCTGGTCTGAGGTGGCGAAGGAAGACTAGCGTAAAAGGTAGCGTTCAGAAAAATGCGCGCGTCAGTGAATTTGTGTAGTTACGTCTATTGCGCAAATTCGCCAGGCGTAAGGGTGCGAAGTAACACTAGCGAATTTACACCAGCGTCCGTTAGTGAATTGGCGAATTAATGAAAATGCGCTACACTAGTGAATTAACGCTATCGTTAGGCGCTTCGTCCTTTTTGTGAATTTGCCCCTATGAGTTTTATGTCATTGACCCCATTGAACCCCTTAATATCTGCTCTAAGGGTGAAAGCTTGGGAAAGCATGGCAGCCATGACAAATCAGACAAGGGTAAGTATTACTTAGTAGGGATGTAGCGAACTGCCGATTTGGTGTTCGCGAACGCCGTTCGCGAACACCGGCAAAAAATGCGAACGTTCGCGAACAGTTCGCGAACTTCGAACACCCGCTAAAATCGTTCGACCGAACGATCGAAGGATTTTAATCGTTCGATCGAAGGATTTTCATTCGAATCGAACGATCGAAGCCATTCGATCGAATGCTTTTCATTGGATCGAATGCTTACAATCGTTCGAACGAATGGAAATCGTTCGATTTTTAGCGGTCGAAGGAATTCGAATGGTCGAATGGTCGAACGATCGAACGCGAACTCAAACTGCGAACGTTCCCAAACGTTCGCGAACAATCGGCGGACGCGAACGGTCGAAGTTCGCGCGAACTAGTTCGCGGGCGAACAGTTCGCTACATCCCTATTACTAAGCACCCACTTAACTACATAGCATAACAAAGCCCTGAATGAAAGGCTAATTCATATTTTCAATGCCTGTCGTTGGAAATTTGACTGTGGATTTGTGTAAGAGCCTCCGATTCATGAAGGATCTCCGTGTAAATTGATCTGTGTTTGTCAGTGAAGTGGAACTTCAAAAGCCTAAGAATATTAATGTAACAGGGAATTGGTTTTGTGTTGATGAATCCATTGTGGCCAAGAGGTATTTAATAGACCTTTACTGCCTAGAACTCTGTACCATGGAGTCTTGTAAGTTGTCTACCTGTCTATCCACAATACTCCAGAACCTTGAGTTGTCCTCCCTTTCTTCTCATCTGTCTTCATTATTCCGAAGGATTCATTTATCCCCCGCCTCTCCCCTGCAGATATTCTCTCTTTAACTTAATTGAACTCAGCGCTTGGAAATCATTTACCTAAGTATTTCCTTTAAGAGCCTTGAGTTTCATTGGAGAATTGTAATGTGAATGTCTCTGATAACCGGTCACAAGCTCTTTGAATTCTATAAAGAATTTTATAACTTTACTTTTAAAAGATGCCGTTCTCCATTTCTGGTGGCACATTTACTATGGGTCGAATATCAAGGGTTAATTATCTCTCGATATTCGACCGTCAAAGTAAAATCCTTCGGCTTTAAATATCGGAGTCGAAGGATTTACCACATTTCATTAGTTCGATCGATCGTAGGAAAAATCGTTCGATCGATTTTAATCCATCGATCAAACGATTTTCCTTTGATCCCAAATTGACTGGAAATCCTATGGGGACCTTCCCCATAGGCTAACATTGATGTTCGGTAGGTTTTAGTTGGCGAAGTAGGGGGTCGAAGTTTTTTTTAACGAGACAGTACTTCGACTATCGTATGGTCGAATAGTCGAACGGTTTTTAGTTTGAATCGTTCGATTCGAAGTCGAAGGTCGAAGTAGCCAATTCGATGGTCGACGTAGCCAAAAAAAACGTTCGAAATTTGAAGTATTTTTTATTCTATTCATTCACTCGAGCTAAGTAAATGTGCCCCTAAGTGTTGTTAAAGGAACACTTAGGGGGTTATTTATCAAGGTCCAAATTTATCTCAATATCGGCTGCTACAAACTCCGATCTAAACCGCTCAGGTTTTTAACGCTTATTTATTTGCATTGCGGGAAAAGCTCAGATTTTCACGATTTTTTTTAGCTCCTGCAGGTCAGGAATAGCTCAACCTGCATCACCAGTCCTTAACTAAACTAAATGTGGTTCAGTTTAACTAGAATTAACCATTTTCCATCCTAATGTATAGTTGGATATAAGAGTTTTGAATAGAAATCTAAGATATGAAATTACACCAATTAGACCGCTCCCAGGTTACCCCCCCCTACACTGCTCCGTGTGCTCCATGTTGGGTGCTCTGTCTGCAGCGTCCCCACCGCTTATCTCACACCAACCAAAAGATAGACGGCACTCCATTCAAGGATAAAGGCAGGTTTATTACAGACCCCACAGGGATCTCCCGCCCTTACGCATTTCGGGACTCAATCCCTTAATCATAGGCATATAATCACAAAAAAAACAGACAAGTTATATACAAAAGGTGCATAGCGCCCCCTGCTGGGCACAATGCAGAACTGCTGTTAAAAAATATTATCGTTAATCCTCATAATAAAAACAAAATCCCAGAGGGAAAACCTCTTTTGCATATTAAAAAAACATACTGTTAGTTAAAATGATCCCTGTAACCAAGTTACTCCATGTGTTAACGTTTATCCCTGGTGTATCGATATCTATCATTAGATTATAGCTATTGATTAAAGTACTATGGTAGTTGGATACCGCTATTAAATAAATAGGGATCAAGGGTTTAATTATAACTTCAAATAGGACCCTTAAAAGTTAATTAAAGACTTCTATTCGACATGTAATAATATATGAATATGTCATAATTTGGGAGAATATGTATATAAATATATCTAGATAGAAAAAATTGTATATGAAAACTTCAAGGCTATAGCGTGGGAAATATTCCCAGTAGTATTGCATTGTGCCCAGCAGGGGTCGCTATGCACCTTTTCTATATAACTTGTCTGTTTTTTTATGCCTATGATTAAGGGATTGAGTCTCGAAACGTGTAGGGTGTGAGATCCCTGTGGGGTCTGTAATAAACCTGCCTTTATCCTTGAATGGAGTGCCGTTTTCCTTTTGGTTGGTGTGAATCTAAGATATGGTTGCATTTTGTTGTATGGGTAATATTATTGGAGAGTGAATGGTCAGTTTAAGATGAAGGTCCATGACTGAAACCTTAGACAAAAACACATAATGAAGAGGAAGACGAAGTACAGGGGACAGATTTGAGAAATAACCTGGTAATAACCAGAGAAGGCTGTGTTTATCAGTAAAACATAGAGTCGAGTGTATTGTAATAGGCAGAACAATTGGGTATAGGGCAAGGCTGATTTTGGAATCAGGACATGGATGGAATTTTGAAGTTCATTTCACTCCATTAGGCCAGTATTTGTGGAAAGGCCACCAAGGCCTGGGCCTAGGGTGGCAGGATTTTAGGGGATGGCATGCTGAGGAAGTGCCGAGATTGCAAGAAATGTGTAAGTCCAGTACACGCACCGCATTTTGTTTATACCACTGTGTGTGCATTAATAAAGCCGATTTTTGAATATATAATCTGTGCCCTCCTATGGACTTCCAGTACAGTGCCTATGGAAGCGGGATTCTCTAGCGCTAAAGAGTTGTATCGGCGTGGAGTTGCCGGCGTCTCGCAATGGCAGCATCTGGAAGGACACAGCAACCGGGTAAGCTCTGATGCGGTTCGCATCAAATTTTTTCGTTGGCGGCATGCTGTCCAACCACACCCACATTAGTTCGAAAACACAGGCGATGCGCTGCAGATTTTGATTGAATAAAAGGGAAGGGGCAGGGGTTTTTAGCAGTGGGTCTAGGGGCACCCGCTTTGTAAATCCAGCCCTGGGCCCAGAATGGATTCACATAGAAATGAACAAAACCAACTACAAGGTAGTACGGTATGTTTCTTGTTGTCCTTGAATATTCCTATTACTGGGAAAGAATCATATCTGATTTCTTATGAAACCCTATGGAGTAACAATTAATGCTACAGGCAAATACTTGTATCTTAATGTTGCTCACAGGTGAAAAAGGTTGGGGACCCCTGGTTTAGAGAATCATGAACTAAGCTGTGCCTACAACTCAATGTTAACATCAGAGCAGCCTCTTTCTTTCTCCTGACAACTTCCTTGACTACTTGCTGGTCAGACTGGTGGGAAAATGACCAGCAGGTGGTGCTGTTGTCAGGGGCGATCCGTGGGCTGCTGCCGCCTGAGGCAGCGACCCCGTGCCGCCCCCCTCTCCCGATCCTCTCTTAAAAGTTGGAGCAGGTCAAAAGGGGCGCTATCGCTAGTGCAATGAGTGCGTACTGCGCTTTCTGCACTAGCTGAACTGAATTTCTGGTTAAAAAAACTGAAATTCGGCTCTTAAAGTTATAGGAGATGACTTTTTGCCACCCCTTGTAACTGACCGTCAACTGCCGCCTGAGGCAAGGTGCTCACTTTCCCTCATGGCAGGCACGGCCCTGGCTGTTGTAACAAAATTCATTCATATTAACAGTACATGTATCCCTTAATATCTTGCAATTAAAAGAAAATAAATAATGAATGTACAATAGCCCTCTCATCAATGTTATATTCACTTATTTTGAAGGTTTACTTTTCCTTTAAGCATTTTTTCCCAATATAGGGAATGACAATGAAATAGATTAAAAGGTGAAAAATAAGAGGGGCCCAGGTGCCCACTGGGAGTTTTCAGATATCCCGATGACCCAGTCCAACACTGATTATAACTGCCACTAACAGTACCATTGGCTTTCATTCCTTTAATTCCCATTCCATGTAATGCTCTTATTGCTTTATATACAAACAGTGCAGTTGCGCCAAAGAAGACCTAATAAAGTAATTAGCTCTTGTTACAGAATAGAGGAACCTGCACAGACAGAGAATATGATGGGATTTAATTGCTTTGCAGGCTGCCTGGGAAGGACATTTATGGATCAGAATTTTCTCCTGGAAATACTTCCGTTACTGTCTGTGGCACGTTTTGTGAAATATCTGACAAACTTCCAACCCCAACAAACATCCATTGTTCCAACTGGCACTTACACAGTAAGTTTCCCAAATAAGTATATTGTACTTAAAGGATTACACTGTCTGCTTTATTAGTCACAGAGATGATATCATTTTGATTGGCGATGCCAAAGAGGAAGGGAAAACCTTTGTTTTTTCCCACTGCTTGTGTTCAATTGTAATAGGCTGGCACATATAGTTCTACACAAGCCTCCACCTATCTCATCCCTCAGCCCTCCTGTAGTGCTATAGTCATTAAGGAAGCATAGGTAGTCCCCTGTACCTATATATAGCACGCCATGATCTCTAGAACTGAATGGAAACAATCTGCTGGGCCTTTGCAGCAATGTCATACTCCAAAAAATGTAGCTTCTTAGACATGAAACGTTTTGGTCTTCCAACACTACATCAAACCTCCCAGCTCCTACAATTCCGATATGAATCAGACACCTCTGACACTAACCCACTGGTTTCGGTTTTGGATAAGGTGCTTCCTTGTGGAGTCCTGAAGAAAACATGGTGAAGGGCTATAATGAGGAGATAGAACAAGGTAAGACTCCTGCAGAGGCTTAAACACAGTTATAAATGGACCCAATAACCATAGAGTTAGAAAGACCTCCAATCCTGTCACATGTAGAACAGGCAATCCATTTTCTCTCTGGGTCAATAACAGACCCTGGTAAAGGAGCAAAAACTCATCCCAAACCTGACCCTTACCCCCAACCCTAACCTGCAAAATGTTGCCATTGTAGAACCTGCACCCAATCTGTAATGACGTCTTCTCACCATCCATAACCTGCAGTGATTGGCCTAATTTCAATCACCCAACCTCTGGTCAAGTAGTGGGTCACTGGTCAAGTCACACACCACAAGTAGGCAAATTTACTAAAGGGGCGAAGTGAATAACGCAGGCGAAAAAATCATTTTGGTACTTCACCGATTTACTAACAGTTGCTGGCGTAACTTCGCTAGCGAAGGAGATAGACTCTAGTGGTACTTCGCTCCCTAACGCCTTGCTGAAAAAGTGATAAATTTTTTTTTGGGTAACTGGCTTTCCCCCTACATTTCCTAACATATGGCACATAAACAACTGTATTTTATTTTATTAAGGTTTCACGGCCTGTGTAGTGTAATGTATTTGCTGCAACATATACGTCCATTCAACTTTAACTTTCCGCCAAATGCAAATTAGGCAATGCTAGCGAAACTTCGATTCGTTTGGCGCAGTAACGCTAGTGCAACTTCGTCAGCGTTCGGAACTTTTTTAGTGAATTACCGTTGTCCTTGCAAATCTACGCCTGGAGAATTTGCCCCCTAGGGTGTCTCAGTCTGAAGGCCAGTTATGGTGAGAACTTGAAGAATGGCCATTGACTCTCCAAGACAGATCTGAAATCCCTGCACAAAAGTTAGTTAGGGTGATATTTGGGGTGAATATGGATTTGCTGTCCTAGATATTCTTGAAATTATAACATCAATATTTTCCTATAGCTGTACCCATTGCAAAAGGTGAATTTCAACGTGTCACTGACTAATGGTTGGAACTTCAAGTTATGCTTTAAAGGGATTCTGTCAAGATTTTTATGGTGTAGTTAGGGTTGCCACCTTTTCTGGAAAAAAATACCGGCCTTTCTATATATTTATCTTTTTTCCCCATTAATAACATTGGGATCAACCATCATTTTTACAGGCCAGGCCGGTAAAAAAAAAGGCCAGGTGGTAACCATAGGTGTAGTTTTTATTTCTAAATGACACTATTTACACTGCAAATAATTCACTCTACAATATAAAATGTCATTCCTGAACCAGCAAGTGTATTTAGTTGTAATATTGGTGTGTAGGTGCATCTCAGGTCATTTTGCCTGGTCATGTGATTTCAGAAAGAGCCAGCACTTTAGGATGGAACTGCTTTCTGGCAGCCTGTTGTTTCTCCTACTCAATGTAACTGAATGTGTCTCAGTGGGACCTGGATTTTACTATTGAGTGCTGTTCTTAGATCTACCAGGCAGCTGTTATCTTGTGTTAGGGAGCTGCTATCTGGTTACCTTCCCATTGTTCTGTTGTTTGGCTGCTGGGGGGAAGGGAGGGGGCGATATCGCTCCAACTTGCAGTACAGCAGTAAAGAGTGACTGAAGTTTATCAGAGCACAAGTCACATGACTGGGGCAGCTGGGAAACTGACAATATGCCTAGCCCCATGTCAGATTTCAAAATTAAAGATAAAAAAATTAGTTTGTTCTTTTGAGAAATGGATTTCAGTGCAGAATTCTGCTGGAGCAGCACTATTAACTAATGCTTTTTTTTTTAAAAAAAAAAAAAAAATTCCCATGGCAGTATCCCTTTAACAAAAAGAAGTTTTATAGTCACTGCTGCACCCCAACCAGCTCAGTTAAAAAAGAGGTGCCTTTTTGGCATTCCCTCTGTACCATCTAACTTTAAACTTGGTACTTCTGGAGAGCGTAAGCTTAAGACCAACTTGCACAAAGCAAGGCAATTCCCAGTTTGATCCCAGTGGTGGAGACATGGGTGCCAGTTACCTTGACTGTATTGTTTCTCATGGGAAAGAAAAATGTTTGAACAATGAATCATTTGCTTTATAGTGAGTGACTGTAGCAAATAGGCAAAGCGATGCGTGCGACTGCCAATAACAACAAACGTTACACAACTTAATTAAAGTTTGCTAATGACATAATGGCATCTTATGAAGAAGCTATAACTTGATTCCCAAGTTGCACAGAGACAAATAAAGATCTAGACTGGCAAACATTCATTTCCCTGATTAAACCCCTTTCCATCGTGGCCCCCAAAACGTACAATATCCAAATAAGTTGAGACAGGGTCTGTTAGGATCTAATTACCCCCCACACTCTTATGGGAATTGCACGGAGGAGCCTTGGGTAAAGCAAAGAGACCTATTTTCTGTTCAAGCTGTGAGAAGCAGAGATACAATATATTTGAGGATAATGAATGAAAACTAAAATGATGCTTTACAAACATATATATATACATATATATAGTGATGGGCGAATTTATTTGGCAGGCGCAAATTCACTGCGAATTTACTCGTTTCGCTAGCAGCGAATACATTTGCGAAATTGCAGAGGAAATTTGCCGGCGAAATTTAGACGCCATCGACAATTAAACAGATGCCCATTGACTTTAGGGTAAGGGTGTCAGGGAGCCGGGAGGTCCCTCCAGGGAGGTAGTCAGGATCGAGGAGGAAGCCCTCTTGAGGGAGCAAGGTCGCGGTGTCCAAAGGGTTAATCAAAAGAGTAGTCGGGATACAGGCAAGAGTTCAAAGGCAGGCAGAATATTAGCAAAGTCCAAAAGTCCAGGCAAGAGGTCAGCAACAAACAGGAACAAGATAAGTCTTCAGCAAAGCAGACAGGAAACCCAGGAAACTTCACAGGAATGAATCCTATACTTGGGCGCCATTCTGGCGTCTTGGTAAGGCTTTTATATTTGAATTTGGCGCCATTCTGACGTCATCGGCGTCCTTGCGTCGACGTCGACGCGCTGACGTCATCGCGCCGGCGCCGCTACCCACGTGGCGGCCATGGGCGCCGCCATTTTGGGAGCGACGCCGGCAGGGAAGGACGCGCCGCCCGGAGCTCCTGGACCTGCTCCGGGCGGCGATCATGACAGTACCCCCCCCTCACAGGGGGCCTCCGGACCACCAGGACCTGGCTTCTGGGGAAATTTGGAGTGGAACTCCCTCACCAGACGAGGAGCATGGACATCAGAGCGTCCTTCCCAGGAGCATTCTTCAGGGCCAAAGCCTTTCCACTTAATGAGGTACTGAAGAGAGCCCCTGGAGATTCTGGAGTCAAGGATCTTCTCCACCTCATATTCTTGTTGACCATCCACAGAGATGGTAGGAGGGGGAGGCTGGACAACGGAAAAGCGGTTGGAGGTAGCGGGTTTCACCAAGGAGACATGAAACACGTTGGGAATTCGCATCTCAGGGGGAAGCTGAAGTCTGACAGCCACAGGGTTGATCACCTCCGAGATGGAGAACGGACCTACGAACCTCGGACCCAACTTAGGAGATGGTACCTTCAACCGAATGTTCCTGGAAGACAACCAGACTTTATCACCGACCTTGTAGGGAGGAGAGGGTCTACGTCTACGATCTGCAAACGTCTTATGAACCAGAGCACTCTTCTCCAGGTTTGACTTGGTTGCAGCCCAAATAGCAGACATGTGGGCTGCATGGTCATCAGCGGCCGGAACATCAGACAACACAAAGTCTTGTGGGAAGACTTGAGGATGTTGACCATACACCGACATAAATGGGGACCTTCCAGTGGAAGTGTGGCAGGCATTGTTATGAGCAAATTCCGCCCACGGGAGGAGATCAGACCAATCATCTTGACAAAGGGAAACGTGGTTCCTCAAGAACTGTTCCAAGGCTTGGTTCACTCGCTCAGCCGCTCCATTAGTCTGGGGATGATAAGCTGAGGAGAACTGAAGATTAATACCCAGATCTTTGCACAGGGAACGCCAGAACTTTGCCGTGAATTGGGACCCTCTGTCAGAAACGATCTCAGCCGGGAAGCCATGCAGGCGAAAAATGAACTGGATGAACAACTGTGACAACTCCACTGCAGATGGAAGCTTCCGTAGAGGGATGAAGTGGGCCATCTTGCTGAAGCGGTCAATGACAACCCAGATCACGGTGTTCCCACTGGAGGGAGGAAGTTCAACAATGAAGTCCATTGCCAAATGCGTCCAAGGACGAGAGGGAACAGGCAACGGCTGTAGTAACCCACTGGGGCGAGAATGGCTGGACTTGAAAGTGGCACAAACAGTACAGGCAGAAACAAAGTCTTTGACATCTTTACGGATTGTCGGCCACCAGACTAGACGCCGTAAAAGTTCAAGAGTTTTAACAGGACCAGGATGTCCCGCTTGTTTGGAACTATGAGTCTGTTGCAGGATAGGCAGACGAAGCTCAGGAGGTATATAAGCCATTCCGATGGGGGTATCAGGAGGGGCAGAAGATTGACCAGCCAGGATTTGATCAGCAAACTGAGGGTACAATGAAGCGATGATCTTGACAGGAGGAATAATTGGCTCTTGTCTTTCAGGAGAACGATCCACCGGAGAGAAACTTCGTGACAGAGCATCGGCCTTCCGATTCTTGGAGCCAGGGCGAAAAGTCAAGATAAAGTTAAATCGGGAAAAGAAGAGAGCCCACCTTGCCTGCCTGGGGTTCAGCCTCTTGAGAGATTGAATGAATTCGAGATTCTTATGATCGGTGAAGATCGTGACTGGAATCAAGGAACCTTCAAGGAGGTGACGCCACTCTTCTAAGGCGAGCTTGACAGCCAGGAGTTCTCGATTTCCTACATCATAGTTATGTTCAGCAGGAGAGAACTTCTTAGAGAATATTGCACATGGGTGCAGCTTTCCATCAGAGGGATGCCTTTGGGACAAGATAGCTCCAGCTCCAACTTCAGAAGCATCCACCTCAATGAAGAAAGGTAACCCCGGATCAGGATGGCGGAGAACCGAAGCGGAAGTGAAGGCATCCTTCAGGGATTGAAAGGCTTCAATAGCAGATGGAGGCCAGGAACTGGGTTTACCTCCTTTTCGGATGAGGGCCAGGATAGGAGCTATACAAGAAGAGAACCCCTTAATGAATTGCCGGTAGTAATTGGCAAAACCAATGAATCTCTGGATCGCCTTGGTGCTCAGCGGAAGGGGCCACTCTTGGATTGCGGATCCATCTCGAAACCCTCTGGGGAGATGATATAGCCCAGAAAAGGAATCTTGGACACTTCAAATACACATTTCTCCAGCTTGGCAAAGAGAGAGTTCTTCCTCAAACGAGAGAGTACTTCCTTCACCTGGGAGCGAGGGCTTGCAAGGTCCTTGGAGAAAATCAGGATGTCGTCTAGGTATATGACCACAAACTTCCCCAAGAGATCCCGGAAAATGTCGTTCACGAATTCCTGAAAGACAGCGGGGGCATTGCAGAGACCAAAGGGCATTATGAGGTACTCATAGTGCCCATCACAAGTGTTGAATGCTGTCTTCCATTCGTCACCTTCCCGGATGCGGATATGGTTGTACGCCCCACGGAGATCCAACTTAGAGAAGATTTTAGCTCCCTTCAGTTGGTCGAAAAGTTCTGCGATCAGAGGCAAGGGATACCGGTTCTTAACGGTGATTTTGGTTAGACCCCGGTAGTCAATACAAGGACGTAGGCCTCCATCCTTCTTCTCCACGAAGAAGAATCCAGCCCCTGCAGGAGAAGTGGAAGGGCGAATAAACCCCCGCTGTAGATTTTCTTGAATATATTCTTTCATGGCAGAGGTCTCTGCTGGGGAGAGAGGATAAGTGCGACCTCTAGGAGGCATGATTCCAGGCAGGAGATCAACTGGACAATCGTAGAGACGATGAGGAGGGAGAAATTCTGCAGACTTTTTACAGAAGACATCAGCGAACTCCTTGTAGAAGGAGGGAAGCGTCTTCAAATCTGACGAAGAAATAGTCACCCTCTGGATGGGTTCAGCAGGAAGGCAGTGCTGTTGACAGTAAGGACTCCAACGGGAAACCTGCCCCGAGGACCAATCAATAATAGGGTTGTGCAGGCGTAACCAGGGAAGCCCCAAGACGACTGGAACAGAAGGACAGGAAATAATCAGGAACGATAACTTTTCTTTGTGTAAAGTCCCAACCTGTACAGGCAATTCCCCAGTCGTCATAGAGATAAACTCGGATTCAAGGGGTCGATCATCAATGGCGGTTACACGAAGTGGAGGAGTCAATGGAAACAGGGGAACATTCATATGCTTGGCAAAGAGAGCGTCCATGAAATTGCCGGCAGCTCCAGTGTCAATAAAAGCAGAGCCAACAATGGTCTTAGGGGACAGACGGATCTGTAAAGGCAGAAGAAACCTGTGAGAGTTCTCTTGTGACTTGGGAGTAACACCCCCTACATGAGTCTTTGCAAGGTTACCTTGAAGAGGGGAACTCTGAGGCTTCACAGGACAGGAGTTGGCAAAGTGAGATTGACCCCCACAGTAGAGACAAAGTCCAGCCGTACGTCTCCGGAGTTTCTCCTGTTCAGAGAGACGAGCTCTTCCGACTTGCATAGGTTCCTCCGGAGGAATAACAGAAGGCTGCTGGGAGGTAGGAGGTAATAGAGGTCTTTGAAAGTGAGGAGCCAACATGGGTTGAAATTTCTTGACTCTGTCCCTATCAGCTTGATGTTCTCTCTGACGAGTGTCCACCTTGACCGACAAAGCAATGAGGTCTTCAACCTGCGTGGGTAATTCATGGGAGACCAGGTCATCCTTGAGGCGGATAGAGAGACCATTGTAGAAGGCAGCATGATAGGCATCATTGTTCCAGCAAGTCTCTGCAGCGAGGGTACGGAATTCAATGGCATATTCCGCTACACTGCGATTTCCTTGGCGGATCTGGAACAGACGAGAAGCAGCGGTCGCCACCCGTCCGACGTAATTTTGCCGAGCTTCGTACGCCTCCATGCGGGTATGCAGACCTCGAAAGGCCCTGCCGAAATCTGGCTGAGCTTCCTCAGTGGGATCCATGGCCCAAGTATAATGTCAGGGAGCCGGGAGGTCCCTCCAGGGAGGTAGTCAGGATCGAGGAGGAAGCCCTCTTGAGGGAGCAAGGTCGCGGTGTCCAAAGGGTTAATCAAAAGAGTAGTCGGGATCCAGGCAAGAGTTCAAAGGCAGGCAGAATATTAGCAAAGTCCAAAAGTCCAGGCAAGAGGTCAGCAACAAACAGGAACAAGATAAGTCTTCAGCAAAGCAGACAGGAAACCCAGGAAACTTTACAGGAATGAATCCTATACTTGGGCGCCATTCTGGCGTCTTGGTAAGGCTTTTATATTTGAATTTGGCGCCATTCTGACGTCATCGGCGTCCTTGCGTCGACGCGCTGACGTCATCGCGCCGGTGCCGCTACCCACGTGGCGGCCATGGGCGCCGCCATTTTGGGAGCGACGCCGGCAGGGAAGGACGTGCCGCCCGGAGCTCCTGGACCTGCTCCGGGCGGCGATCATGACAAAGGGCACACGGGCAGATTTGGGGAAATTAGTCACCCTGGCGACAAATCCTCCTCTTCGAGTCGACAATCTCCCTGAACTGCCTTCCCCTTCCCGATGGCTATAATGAAAAATCGCCAGTGGGATGGCAGTCGCGGCGCTTCGTTTTCCGAAGTCGCCCAAAGTTTCCCCATGAGGCAACTTTGGGCGACTTCTTAAAACGAATCGCCGCGAGTGCCATCCCGCTGGAGATTTTTCATTCTAGCCGGCGGGAAGATAGGGGAAGGCAGTTTGCGGAGTATGTGGCCGGGATGACCAATCTCCCTGAATCTGCCCGTGTGCCCTTACCTTTAATGTGCATCAAAAGTCGCCAAAGTTTATTTTGACACCAGCATCAAAATTCACATTTCGCGAATTTTTCGCCCGTTTTGTGTATTCCGCGAGAAATTTGCGATTTTACAGGACAAATTCACCCATCACTACATATATATAAATAGAGAAGCTATACAGAGTCAGTTTTAGTATTTCCAGGCAGTGTGGTGTGTGTGTAGAATTGTGTGCATAAAAAAGTTATACATAAAGTGCCTGTGAGGTGTGAGGGTGCGGAGGAGCAAGTGTCTCAGAGCCTAAAATCCTCCTCCATCCAAAATTTAAAAGAGAACTAAAACTACAAAAGGACCTGCCTAGAAATGTATTTAATATACCAGATTTACTGAACCAGACAGGGTTGGACTGGGCAGGCAGGACACCAAGTAAAAGCCTGCGATCCTGCTGACCCAGCCCCGCACCCACTTACGGACAGTGCTGCCCCCTGATCATGTCCGTCTCCAGCCCCAATCACGACCACACAGGTACAGTGGAGGGGGTCGTGGCTGAAACTTCCAAAATATTAAGGGATACATGTACTGTTAATATGAATGAATTTTGTTACAACAGCGCCACCTGCTGGTCAGTTTCCCACCAGTCTGACCAGCAAGTAGTCAAGGAAGTTGTCAGGAGAAAGAAAGAGGCTGATGTTCTTCTGCTAACCAAAAACATTAGAAACTTTTTTCAAATATTTCCTGGAACTCGTGTTTAAATGGTAGTATACAATTAATGTTCTGTGCATTTAATAATATTTGGCTTTTTCTACCCATATGTATAACTATGAATATAGAGTTTAGTTGCACACAATTATTTATATACCTTATAGTCTAAAGAAAGCAATATGGCAGCCCATACCAATATGTATAACTAAAAATATACAGTAAGTCAATAAAATACTACTTTTTTTTATTAAGAACGTGTGGCAGGAGATGTACATTAATAACAGTATTTTAATTGTTACTATTATCATCTCACTTTACTATACCTGCTATCCCTCAGTCACACTCCCTTCCCAGAGACTATTATCCACTGTTACTAAAGACACCATCTCTCCCTACTATACCTGCTATCCCACAGTCACACTCCCTTCCCAGAGACTATTATCCACTGTTACTATAGACACCATCTCTCCCTACTATACCTGCTATCCCACAGTCACACTCCCTTCCCAGAGACTATTATCCACTGTTACTATAGGCACCATCTCTCCCTACTATACCTGCTATCCCACAGTGACACTCCCTTCCCAGAGACTATTATCCACTGTTACTATAGGCACCATCTCTCCCTACTATACCTGCTATCCCACAGTCACACTCCCTTCCCAGAGACTATTATCCACTGTTACTATAGACACCATCTCTCCCTACTATACCTGCTATCCCACAGTCACACTCCCTTCCCAGAGACTATTATCCACTGTTACTATAGGCACCATCTCTCCCTACTATACCTGCTATCCCACAGTCACACTCCCTTCTCAGAGACTATTATCCACTGTTACTATAGACACCATCTCTCCCTACTATACCTGCTATCCCACAGTCACGCTCCCTTCTCAGAGACTATTATCCACTGTTACTATAGGCACCATCTCTCCCTACTATACCTGCTATCCCACAGTCACACTCCCTTCCCAGAGACTATTATCCACTGTTACTATAGACACCATCTCTCCCTACTATACCTGCTATCCCACAGTCACACTCCCTTCTCAGAGACTATTATCCACTGTTACTATAGGCACCATCTCTCCCTACTATACCTGCTATCCCACAGTGACACACCCTTCCCAGAGACTATTATCCACTGTTACTATAGACACCATCTCTCCCTACTATACCTGCTATCCCACAGTCACACTCCCTTCCCAGAGACTATTATCCACTGTTACTATAGACACCATCTCTCCCTACTATACCTGCTATCCCACAGTCACACTCCCTTCTCAGAGACTATTATCCACTGTTACTATAGGCACCATCTCTCCCTACTATACCTGCTATCCCACAGTCACACTCCCTTCCCAGAGACTATTATCCACTGTTACTATAGGCACCATCTCTCCCTACTATACCTGCTATCCCACAGTCACACTCCCTTCCCAGAGACTATTATCCACTGTTACTATAGACACCATCTCCCCCTACTATACCTGCTATCCCACAGTCACACTCCCTTCCCAGAGACTATTATCCACTGTTACTATAGGCACCATCTCTCCCTACTATACCTGCTATCCCACAGTCACACTCCCTTCCCAGAGACTATTATCCACTGTTACTATAGACACCATCTCTCCCTACTATACCTGCTATCCCACAGTCACACTCCCTTCCCAGAGACTATTATCCACTGTTACTATAGGCACCATCTCTCCCTACTATACCTGCTATCCCACAGTCACACTCCCTTCCCAGAGACTATTATCCACTGTTACTATAGACACCATCTCTCCCTACTATACCTGCTATCCCACAGTCACACTCCCTTCCCAGAGACTATTATCCACTGTTACTATAGACACCATCTCTCCCTACTATACCTGCTATCCCACAGTCACACTCCCTTCTCAGAGACTATTATCCACTGTTACTATAGTCACCATCTCCCCCTACTATACCTGCTATCCCACAGTCACACTCCCTTCCCAGAGACTATTATCCCACTGTTACTATAGACACCATCTCTCCCTACTATACCTGCTATCCCACAGTCACACTCCCTTCTCAGAGACTATTATCCACTGTTACTATAGTCACCATCTCCCCCTACTATACCTGCTATCCCACAGTCACACTCCCTTCCCAGAGACTATTATCCACTGTTACTATAGACACCATCTCCCCCTACTATACCTGCTATCCCACAGTCACACTCCCTTCCCAGAGACTATTATCCACTGTTACTATAGGCACCATCTCTCCCTACTATACCTGCTATCCCACAGTCACACTCCCTTCCCAGAGACTATTATCCCACTGTTACTATAGACACCATCTCTCCCTACTATACCTGCTATCCCACAGTCACACTCCCTTCTCAGAGACTATTATCCACTGTTACTATAGTCACCATCTCCCCCTACTATACCTGCTATCCCACAGTCACACTCCCTTCCCAGAGACTATTATCCACTGTTACTATAGACACCATCTCCCCCTACTATACCTGCTATCCCACAGTCACACTCCCTTCCCAGAGACTATTATCCACTGTTACTATAGGCACCATCTCTCCCTACTATACCTGCTATCCCACAGTCACACTCCCTTCCCAGAGACTATTATCCACTGTTACTATAGACACCATCTCTCCCTACTATACCTGCTATCCCACAGTCACACTCCCTTCTCAGAGACTATTATCCACTGTTACTATAGGCACCATCTCTCCCTACTATACCTGCTATCCCACAGTGACACACCCTTCCCAGAGACTATTATCCACTGTTACTATAGACACCATCTCTCCCTACTATACCTGCTATCCCACAGTCACACTCCCTTCCCAGAGACTATTATCCACTGTTACTATAGACACCATCTCTCCCTACTATACCTGCTATCCCACAGTCACACTCCCTTCTCAGAGACTATTATCCACTGTTACTATAGGCACCATCTCTCCCTACTATACCTGCTATCCCACAGTCACACTCCCTTCCCAGAGACTATTATCCACTGTTACTATAGGCACCATCTCTCCCTACTATACCTGCTATCCCACAGTCACACTCCCTTCCCAGAGACTATTATCCACTGTTACTATAGACACCATCTCCCCCTACTATACCTGCTATCCCACAGTCACACTCCCTTCCCAGAGACTATTATCCACTGTTACTATAGGCACCATCTCTCCCTACTATACCTGCTATCCACAGTCACACTCCCTTCCCAGAGACTATTATCCACTGTTACTATAGACACCATCTCTCCCTACTATACCTGCTATCCCACAGTCACACTCCCTTCCCAGAGACTATTATCCACTGTTACTATAGGCACCATCTCTCCCTACTATACCTGCTATCCCACAGTCACACTCCCTTCCCAGAGACTATTATCCACTGTTACTATAGACACCATCTCTCCCTACTATACCTGCTATCCCACAGTCACACTCCCTTCCCAGAGACTATTATCCACTGTTACTATAGACACCATCTCTCCCTACTATACCTGCTATCCCACAGTCACACTCCCTTCTCAGAGACTATTATCCACTGTTACTATAGTCACCATCTCCCCCTACTATACCTGCTATCCCACAGTCACACTCCCTTCCCAGAGACTATTATCCCACTGTTACTATAGACACCATCTCTCCCTACTATACCTGCTATCCCACAGTCACACTCCCTTCTCAGAGACTATTATCCACTGTTACTATAGTCACCATCTCCCCCTACTATACCTGCTATCCCACAGTCACACTCCCTTCCCAGAGACTATTATCCACTGTTACTATAGACACCATCTCCCCCTACTATACCTGCTATCCCACAGTCACACTCCCTTCCCAGAGACTATTATCCACTGTTACTATAGGCACAATTGTGCCATTTCTACATCTCTATACCACAACCCAGGGTTCTATAATAAGTATAAATATGTGTGCAAATAGCAATGACATAATCCTGCATATGAACCAATTTGCCACTTTTACGATTATATACAGTAATATCACCTTCAGTTTTCATAGGGCCCAACTAAAATCAATGTGAGGCTTATAATGGAACATGTGTTTGTGTATATTGACCACTAGATGTCACCCAATGAATTCTATGTTTCCATTTTAAATGTGCAAAGTCCCCCCAAATATCAATTGACTCTTCCAGGTACCAAGGGAGGCGTATTCTGTAATTCTAATCAAATTAATTTTCTATTCTGGAAGCTTGTAACCCAAATAAGACATATTTATAAAAGTACAGATTGTTTTTACCTGTGCAAGAAATAGCAACATTACATGGAGAGAAAGAGCAAGGCAACACGTCATGGGAAATAAAATAACTGGACAAATTCTAGACAAGCACAGAAACTCAGATGGATGTGTTCTATTGAGGGGAAATTCATAGCTTCAACGGTTACCCCAATGTTTCTATATATCTGTAACCTTGTTATGAGCTAAAGGGGCCCAGCCTGAAGGCCAGTTAGGGGGAGATTTGGGGTGAGTGGCTATTTGTGCCCTGGGTACCCCTGGAACTATAGCAGGGTGACACCCCAATGTTTCTATATATCTGTAACCTTGTTATGAGCTAAGGGGGCCCAGTCTGAAGGTCAGTTAGGGGGAGATTTGGGGTGAGTGTTTATTTGTACCCTGGGTACCCCTGGAACTATAGCAGGGTGACACCCCAATGTTTCTATATATCTGTAACCTTGTTATGAGCTAAGGGGGCCCAGTCTGAAGGTCAGTTAGGGGGAGATTTGGGGTGAGTGTTTATTTGTACCCTGGGTACCCCTGGAACTATAGCAGGGTGACTGTTACCCCAATGTTTCTATATATCTGTAACCTTGTTATGAGCTAAGGGGGCCCAGTCTGAAGGTCAGTTAGGGGGAGATTTGGGGTGAGTGGCTATTTGTGCCTTGGGTACCCCTGGAACTAACCTTGTTATGTGCTAAAGGGGGGGGCAGTTTGGACAGACAAACACTGTTTTCAATAAATCATTGAATATTTGAAATGAAATAGAATTAAATGTGCTTTAATAATGCAAAATGTTATATTTGGGTTCTTAACCCTTTTACATTCCATTGCCACCCTCTAATTAAGTCTAGAGGATTATTATTCTGGGCAGACACGTGACAGATTAGTTTTGCGTTCCAGGCTGTGACCCCTCTGATTACAATGAATAGAACATTTACTTGGCCGTGGCACATTGAGACAGATATCACTCGGTGGAGCTGTGGATATTCCTTTTCTTTTCTGTGTTTTTCCCCCTCCCCTATTAAACATTTCATGTGCAGCTGATTTATCGAAGCTACCACCAAGATCTCATTAAAGCCTAACAGATGGATGTGTACACTTACCAATGTGAGGGTTGGGGGGAGATCATATTAATACAAATAAAGTTTCCCAGCTCTATTAACCCCCTTTAGTGCAATAATGTCTCACTGCCGTTTCCAACAAACATAACATAGTGGGATCCGAGGCATCGCTCAGAGCCGCCACATTCCAACGCCGGGCTCTTTCCACTCGCAGATTCCGCAGACTTTTACAACCCTACCTGATGGCAGATATTTTTGTAAAGGCAATACAAACAGTATATGGAGAATGAGACGGAGGGGTCTTAATGGTTCCATTATCATCAGCAATAAGTGGCTCATAAAGGCAGAGTAATATAGTGCCTGAGAAGTATAAAGCAGGGCCTCATTTAGGCAGATGACTTTGCTGATGTATGAGATGTATTTATGTTGGATGCTTTTATGGCTGCAGCCATGTGTTATCCAGAAGTGTCAACCAAGAAGCTCCCCACTTACTGATGCCAATGGTGTTTATTGTGCCCATCACTAGTTACCTATAGACATCACGAAATATGAGACTCATCAGAGTGCTTACGATGGCAATATTGCACTCTCTAGACTCCCTCCAGCTTGGTTTGGCTCTGATGAAGCTAGCTTCTGTCCAAATAAGGCCATCCTGTAGACTCCCTCCAACTCAGTTTGGCTCTGATGAAGCTAGTTTTAGGCCAGGACTTCAAATAAGACTATGCTGGTGACCTAACCACCCATCTGATACTGTAGAATCCCTCCAACTCAGTTTGGATCTAATGAAGCAAGTTTTAGGCCAGAACTTCAGATAAGGTCATGCTGGTGACCTAACCATATGACCCTGTAGACTCCCTCCAACTCAGTTTGGCTCTGATGAAGCTAGTTTTAGACCAGGACTTCAAATAAGGATATGCTGGTGACCTAACCACCCATCTGACCTTGTAGAATCCCTCCAACTCAGTTTGGCTCTGATGAAGCTAGTTTTAGGCCAGAACTTCAGACAAGGCCATGCTGGGGACCTAACCACCCATATGACCCTGTAGATTCCCTTCAACTCAGTTTGGCTTTGATGAAGCTAGTTTTAGGCAAGGACCTCAGATAAGGTCATGCTGGTGACCTAACCACCCATGAGACCCTATAGATTCCCTCCAGCTCAGTTTGGATCTAATGAAGCTAGAATCAGGCCACAATTTCAAACCATGCTGTTGAACTCATATGACCTTATTATTGGTAGCTCCAAGCAAACTGCATCTCACAGACTATTTAACATACCCATGTAGCCATAGCAAAACCCATGATCATTGTCTATTAACAAGCAGTATGGCTTAGTTCATTATATAGGCTTTTCAGGACCAATTCTACAGCATTCTTCTTCAAACTGAAGACTGGGTTGGATTCTATTATGCTTCTCAACAAACCCAGCATGGTATCAAATTTGCACTTCACAACCCTTGATGGCAAAAATGACCCATTAACCCAGACCTATAGCGTTTAGGGTCATAGTGCTGGAGGTGATTGATTGAGCAGTGTCTCCATTGATGCCCCATTGCAGTTGACTCTTGTAGCAGTAATCACTTCCATGCAATCTTCTCTGTCACTCTCTATCCACAACTGGCTGCAACTTCTCTCTCCTCTGTGATTGTTAAGGCTGGAATATCCAGTCTTGCCCAAGGGCTTGAATTCAACATTTGATGTATCTTGTTACTTTATGTAAGTCTCAGGGTTGGTTTGGGGTAGCTCTATTATTTGTTGTTGTGCAGAAGGATGGACAGGGTCACTTCTCTTTTTGGTGCCACCTGAGGTAGTAGTCCTGCTATTGGCTTGTGCTATCTTAGCTTAGCACCCTCAGACCAAGTGAGATGAATGTGATTGGGCCTGGTTCTGCTATATTTAGTTACTTAATGCATAATACTATGTATCTGTTCTTTGTATATGTTCATGGCAGTATAGGTTTAATGGATAGTTGCCCTGGAACCTTCATTTTATTTAGATAAATGTGATGCAAGATTATTGCCACCTGCATGAAATGCGTTGTACATTTCTCCAAAGTTTCCCTTTTCCAAGCTGCCCGATAGAAAGATGGTCTGTGAGAGGGTGCCTGCCTATTGAATAGTTAAAAACAATTGCCCACACAGGTGGTCTTTGAATATTTTTCTAAGGGGGATTATGTAGCAGCATCAGCTTTGCAACACAAAACATTGGTTTGGAGCAATTTACTTGCCTGGTTTTTTATCCTTACGCTTAACAAATTTAACATAAAAACAAGTTTTTGGCATTGAGTCTGTGTAAGAAAAAAACAATGCGCATGTCTCATTGCAATATTTATGAGCGAGTTCCTGCAAGCCGCATGCACAGCTGTGATCATGACAAAAGAATTACCAGGGAGGGGAAATTTCTTGTCATCTCTAGAACAGGGAACTTGTGAGAATAGGAGGCTGTCAGGGCTCGCTCAGCCCCACGACCACTTACTCTCACTTCTGAACGCCATTTCTCTCTTCCAGCTGTCTGAATCTTTACCACGAGAGGTCGGCATTTTCCCATTCCATCTGGACAAAGGATCTCCATGGGAGATCAGTAAAACTGTCAGATGAGAAGACGGAAAAACAATAACTAGGACTTGTAATCACTTATTAATAGAGAGCCAAAAACTGGCTGCCATGCTTTTTACATCGAGATACGTTTGTGCTGCACGCAACATGGCAGCTGTGTTCTGACTCAAGCCACAGAACTGGTTTTAATATTGGTTATTTTTTGGGGGGGGGGGATTTATAGAAACGGGATTGTGCTGAGAAACAGTTCTTTTTCAGAAAACATTTGTCGGAGGGGAAAAATGTTATATGGGGATGGTGTAGGGGAGTAAAACTCTGACCAAAGGGAAAATACATAGATACATGGAACAAAATGTAGTCCACTGGAAGTCATTTGATTTCCAGTGACTAAGGAATTAAGATTGCTAGCTCATGAGGACAGACTGAGGTACTTCAGATACTAAAACCAGGTGAGAGTTCCTAAACTCTTGTGTGTTTTCATCATTCAAATACCTTGGCTTCCTTGAGCAGACTTTTCAAAAAATAAAAAGCTCTGCACCTAAAACCCCCCCAAAAAAACCCTAGTTGGGAGGAAGCCGAAGTGTCACACTGAAGAAATCATTTGACAGTTTAGGAACTCTTGAGTTAAAAGTTATTCAAAGTATGGATGCAAAGGGCCCCATGTAATGGGATATATACTGATATGCACCCACATATACGTTGGGTCTACTGTTAATGCAAAGTGCAACACTATTGGGGCAAAGAAGTCCTTTACTTAATGCCTGATTTAGAACACGTCTAGGTCCAGAGTTTCAGGCACATGAATAGTGCACAAATGAAATGAGTGCTGGAGATGGCCAAAGAAACCTCAAGTTTACTTTTATGCCCTCAAAATGTACTCATGATTTACAGCTAGAGACAAATGTTGCACCTGCATTGTCTTCCACTAATGTAGAGACATGGCCGGAGTGGCCTGCTGGTGTCGCCAATATTCATGAGGAGTGGTGGGCCATTTGCTTGGGTTTTCCAATGGGCCCCACCTCCCCAGTCCGGCACTGCGTAGAGAATATTGAGACTATCCATGTCTTTGCTGGTTGCAAGGTTCTGCAGCTATGGTTCATTTGGTAGTGTCAGATCTCTCTCACGGTAACCCCTCATCTAATGAGCAAGGAGGAAGGCGAATTAACATTGGTTAATGTGCAGGCAATCATTTTGAAGGACAGATCTCACTCTTGGAACATGCATCAAACTAAATCAAACTTGAAAAGGTGGTCTGACTCTGACACCACTAGTTAAACCAAAGCTGCAGAACCTTGCAACCAGTTCAAGACATGTATAGACTTAATATTCTCTATGTCAAGCACCAGCCTCCAGCACAAAAGCCTGCAATAGGAATTCAATGGGTTCATGAAGTATCTTCTCAATTCTAGGCTTCTTGATGTTTCTTTGTGATGTGATGGGTCATGAGGACTGCTACAGAAAACAAAATACATAAATTCATTGTGATATAACCATACAGTCGGAGGCCGAGCAAGTGAAATAGTATATACATATGTGCAGCAGCTGGAAGAATGATGCTTTGTGTCTGGAGGCTCAAGCGGGACTTATCCATACTGTGCATTTCAATGGCCTGTTTGTCAGGTAAACAAATCATGATTGTTGCTTAAAGTAATGAGATGTTCCCAAAACACTAATTAATGCGGGTTGAAGTGTAATCACACACACCTACTGTACATAAATTAGCTAGAGAGTAAGATAATGTGGAATAAAATATTAGTCTATCATCATTGGCCCCATCTTCCAATATCACCCGAGTACTAATGTTGGGATTGGAGCTGTCACTATATGAACTTCCTGTTCCCTGGAACTAGATAGAGTTGGGCCCTACAATGGCACATCCATAGCCCAAGAGCATCCCTTAGTGGCCCCAACAACTTCATCTTACCCACAGTATTGAGACATCTCCTCAACCAGCTCTGAAGTTGACTCAACACAAGGAGATTGACATGTTTTGTGAATATTCCCACTGTTGGACACCTCGGTGGTGAGCCAGATTGGGTTTATCTAGTCTTTTGGCTCACAAGGCAACCACATAGGGGGAAGTCCATGACCTATTGAAACTGCCTCCATGGTAGGGTTGCCACCTTTTCTGGAAAAAAATACAAGCCTTCCTATATATTTATCTTTTTTTGCTTTTAATAACTGTGGGATCAACCATCATTTTAACTGACCATGTCTGTAAAACACTGGCCAGGTGGCAACCCTATTCCATGGTCCAGTCATTCCCAACAGGATTTTCCAGCCATCTAGATCAATATATGATCAAGTGTGGATCAGTTATTAGCTTAGGGAGCCTCTTGCATCTCACAACACTGTGTTATCATTCACATCAGTCCATTCCCAAGAAGAATTTAATGGATTCAGAAAGAGCCAGTACTGCACTATGGAACTGCTTTCTGACAGGCTATTGTTTCTCCTACTCAATCTAACTAAAGGAGTCACAGTGCGACATGGATTTTACTATTGAGTGCTGTTCTTAGATCTACCAGGCAGCTGTTATCTGGTTACCTTCCAATTCTGCTGATGGGCTGCTGGGGGAGAAGGGAATGGGGTGATATCAACTTGCAGTAAAGAGTGACTGAAGTTTATCAGAGCACAAGTCACATGACTGGGGGCAGCTGGAAGCTGACAATATGTCTATGCCCGTGTCAGAGTTCAAAATTAAATATATATAATTTATATAATATATTCAGTGCTGAAGTCTGCTGGAGCAGCACTATTAACTGATGTGTTTTAAAAAAAAAACACGTTTTTCCCCATGACAGTATGCCTTTAACATCTGAGGACCCTATTCATACACAGTAGGGTCAGTTTTATCTGGATCCAATTAACCTGCTGATATATTTTTGTGGTAGGAAACCTATGAAGACATTGGAAGAACTCCTAGCAGCTCCCTGATTGGAAGGGCAAATTCCCTTTATACTTTGAAACTCCACTGTAAATAAGCCCTGGCTTTAACCCCTGTATGTAACATAAAGCACAACGTTTGTCCAGGTGCAGTAACCAATAGCTGATTGGTTGCTACAGATGATTATACAAACTTTGCACCGTTAATTACATAAACCCCTAACATTTAGCTTTAACCACCCATATTCAATTCTATGTTTCCCATAACATCACTCTGGCTCCTGTTTCCATCCAATAAATTTCATTCCAATTAGCATATTCAGATCACACAGATTTCAGGATTATTTAGCCTAATTCCTTTGATCTGTTTGGGTCAGCAAAAGTCTGCTTTTTCCTGATTGGGTGATTTTTTTTTAGCTCTGGAGCACAGCAAAGAGGTTGGTTCTGCTTCCAATTTTCTTAATCTGTTACATTAATAATTGCAGTTAAGATGTAATTAATTAGATGCTCGAGCTGAGGAAATGCTATAAAAATTGTTGTATTATAGCACATTACTAACCTGATGGCACTGAGAGGGTTATGCCTGACTCTCATTAAATAGTGCAACTCTAATTAAATGCTTGCCAGCTCTAATTAGTAACATCCTAAAGCTAATTAAAACCGGTTAACCCTTCCACTCCCAGTGAAAGCTCTTAGGGATCATGTCATAATTTTGACGGCAAAGAAATCAGTAGGTGCCTTTAGGTCTAGATTAAAACTTTATCCATTGAAGGGTCAAAATATAAAGGGTTTAAATATAACCAGGGGATTGCTGTGCAGGGTGCCCCAATGGACTGAACCACATGGTATGAGTTAATTGGCCCCTGTTATTCCAATGGCTCTGTATCAACAGAAAACAGAATAGATCTTGATTTATATTTACTGTGTTCTGCCATGGTCTCCTGGGCAGTACTGACCAAAAAGGGAAAATGGGACCTCATGGAAATGACTGATGTTAGTGTCACTGTAACCATTATCTTGTGTTGTGCATTCTGCTCCCTGGAAAATCTAGAACAGTAGTGTATATATATATATATATATATATATATATATATATATATATATATATATATATATATATATATATATAAAGATGTTGAAGGTGCAGAAGATAGAGGAGAAAGCATTAATATTGAGAAATGTCACTGAAGAGGCACCTATAAGACTATAACTATTGTAACTTTTAGCTCAGTATCAATGTCAACCCTCTTTTCACCCCATGTGTTATGAAACAGACAGTATTAATAGCCAAGTGGTTTGTTGTGGATGATATTGCCACTGGTTATTTCAATATCGATTGACTAAAGCACAGACATTGTATTGTCTCTTGGATTCAGCCTAAGGGGTGAGCAATGTATAACCAGAGCCTAGGTAAGAAGGCCCTAGTGAAACTAGAGCCTAGGAAAGGCCCTATTTAAACCAGAGTCAAGGAAAGAAGTCCCTAGTGAAACCAGAGTCAAGGGAAGCAGGTGCTAGTGAAACCAGAGCCTAGAGTAAAAGGAGCTACAAAAATAGAGCCTAGGGATGAAAGCTCAAGTGAAAACAGAGCCTAGGGAAGAAGGCCCTAATGAACCAGAGCCTAGGGAATACGGTCCTAGTGAAACCAGAGCCTAGGAAAGAAGGTCCTAGTGAAACCAGAGTCAAGGGAAGAAGGCACTAGTAAAACGAGAGCCTAGGAAAGAAGGCCCTAGTGAAACCAGAATCAAGGGAAGAAGGCCCTAGTAAAACGAGAGCCTAGGAAAGAAGGCCTAGTGAAACCAGAATCAAGGGAAGAAGGCCCTAGTTAAACCAGTGCCTAGCATAGAAGGCCCTAGTGAAACCAGAATCAAGGGAAGAAGGCCCTAGTTAAACCAGTGCCTAGCATAGAAGGCCCTAGTGAAACCAGAGCCTAGGGTAAAAGGTGCTACAGAAATAGAGCCTAGGGATGAAAGCTCAAGTGAAAACAGAGCCTAGGAAAGAAGGCCCTAGTGAAACCAGAGTCAAGGGAAGTAGGCCCTAGTGAAACCAGAGACGAGGGTAAAATGTGCTACAGAAATAAGAGCCTAGGGATGAAAGCTCAAGTGAAAACAGAGCCTAGGGAAGAAGGCCATAATGAACCAGAGCCTAGGGAACAAGGTCCTAGTTAAACCAGAGCCTAGGAAAGAAGGACCTAATGAAACCAGAACCTGAAATCAGAATTTAGTTAAGAAGGCCCTACTGAAGCCAGAACCTACCGGAAGAAGGCTATTGTGAAACCAGAGCCTAGGGAAGAAGGCCTCATTTAAGATTAAGAATGAAAAGGGAACCTGTAAAAGAAGTCCAACCAGTGTTAGATTGAGTGTTCCTAAGTTTATGTGCTGTAGCAGGACAAGAAAGTCTAGTGCAGCTGATCAACCTAACCCCAACCAATGAGTTGTTAACTATTGGTATCCACCAGCCAAGGGACTCACTGTTTTTAGTCTTAGGATTGTGGTGGTCCTCCTGGATAAGGTAGTATACTGTAAGAGCTAAATGTGGCACTGATGGTTGAGTGCCAAAGATACTGAAACTAGACCCTGCTGTGATTTTAATACTCAAAGGAAGTATCGGATTCACTCTTTCACAGAAGGGGGCAAGAAGCAGATTCGTACAGGAAACACATCATTTGTAGGGTTGCCAGAAGTTCTTTAATAGGCTCTACCCCATAAATAACGAGTGAAGATGGAACATACCTGCAGAATGTTGTTTCACTGGGGTAGATACATCCTGTATGGGGGTGCTTAGGGTAACTGACTGATGCAGTTCAGGCCAGGAGACTGTCCTCTTAGTATAAAGGGCTGGATTTGAGCATAAGTCATTCTCTTGGATCCCATTTCAAGGAGGCGGTAGGATGTAGATCCAAAGCTTCCAGCAGGAGGCTCCAATAAAAAGTGAACCCAGCCCTTGTCCCAGTGGAAATAAAGGGAAGGCACTATGTAATGTGCACCCGCTTGTCAATTATTGCCAGGGGTCCTTGGACCATAACCAAAGCTTGGTGCCCTCTGGCCCTTCTTAGTACAGCTCTGGGTTCTAGTTTGTAAGGCTTAATATCAGCCCCTAGAACAGGGGTCCCTGACCTTTTAAGTCCACGAGCCCCTCTCAAACAACATGGAGCTGCTCCTGTATAAACTGTAACAAACAAGGGAAAGTTGTGCCTTAAGCTACTAAAAAATGCCTTACCCCAGAAAACAGGGATTGTTTGTCCATATATTGCAATACATTTAAGCTGGCCAACTACATCAAAGCCTTAATATCAGTCCCTATTACAGGGGTCCCCGACCTTTCAAACCCACAAGCCCCTCTCAAATGTAATAACTGTTGGAGAGCCATACAAATAGGCAACTTGCTAACCTCGTGTGGACTGCTAGCCTGCAGAAAGCTCTGTTGGAGGAAACGTGACTTTATGTCTCCAAAACTTGAATTCCCTTCAGGAATTTCAGAGTGGGCACTTACTATGAGCAACATCAGTGGGAGTAGAAAGCAACATGTTGCTCAGGCGCCACTGGTTGGGGATCACTGCCCTTGAGGGATTGAACTGTCCGTGCATGAAATGAATGATATAAGTACTGCTCCATGGTGCCCTGGAGGGAGTGTGGGGCCCAGAGCCGCCAACCCTTCTCCCAACTCACCACTTGCCAATCATGTTTATTAGATACTAGTACAGGAATTGGAGTTTTATCCAGAATGCTTGGGGACCTGGGGTTGTCTGTTTTTTCCATAGTTTGGATCTTCACACCTTAAGATCCATCCATTAATCATGTAAACATTAAATAAACCCAACAGGCTGGTTTTTGTAACAATACCTGTGCGGCGGGGATGCCCGCCGCATGGTCAGTCTCCCTCGCAGCCATCTTAGGCCGCGCCAGCGTGTTCGTGCTGGCGCCGGCTCTCTAGGGCGCGCGCCGCACTTCCTTCCTATTTAAAGGCACAGGCACGCTGGCGTCACTACTACAAAGGCACGAATTTCAAACAAACATATAGATAGCTGCCCAGCATAGCAATGGTTGCCTGTGATAGAACTCTGTTTCTAGTGGTTTCTGAGCCTAGTGCGTCTGATCCTGTTATTCTGTTATCTTCATTATCCGTGTTTGACCCTGCCTGTATCCTGACTACTCTGAACTCTGTATCCTGACCCTTGCCTGCCTACGACAACTCTTCCTGCTTAACCCCTTGATTGACAACCCGGTTTGACCCTTGCCTGCCTGACGATTCTGATATCCGCCTGCCTCGACCCAGCCTGTCTTACCATCTGCTTTCCTAGTCCTTTTGTACCGTGACCTTCGGCCTAAAAGACTCTGCTAAACAGCCGTGCCCCTTTGCCAGCCAGAACATCTCGCCTTGTACCCCTCGTTAAGTCCAGGTGGCACCCAAGTAAGCTGAGGGCTCCTCCCGAAGCCCAACGGTGGTCACACTACTGGTGAAGCCGAGCCGAGACCAGGGTGCTTGGCACTTGTTCTGGTATTGGGTGCCGGTCGTGACAGTTTTGCTTCCAATAAGGATAAAGTATATCTTAGTTGGGATCAAGTACAAGCTACTGTTTTATTATTACAGAGAAATATTTTAAATATTTGGATTATTTGATTAGAATGGAATCTATGGGAGACGGCATTTCCATAATTCAGAACCCGTCTCCCTCCTAGCGATGCCCATTTGCATTATATCGGGAGACGTGCGGCCCTGCTTGTGCTGTGCCCACAAAGCAAACTCATTGCAGCCCTCACCTGTTGTTAGATAAGCTCAGCCTATGAGATCCCACGCAGAGCCGAAAACAAACCCCTGCCTCCCACCCCCGCTCCCTTTTAAATAAGAGGCGCTGCGTCTGGCAGTATAACTAGCACATATATCGCATCTCCTTATTCTGGGTTGTTAAGTACGTTTAATTAAGTTACTAAGTTAATGTTCCAAGCTATCAGCGGAAGAATCTTATCGCAATAAACCGAGGAGAGGGAATAAGAATCCTTAAATTGGCTCATTTTTTTCACAGTTGGAATTGGGGGGGACCAGTTAGCCAATTGCAGTCGGAGACTCTTTCCAATTTCTCCGGTACCCTGCAGGGATCCAGGTTATTCTCTATTCGCTTAACTGTGAGCAGGATAGGAGTTCGGTGTCGTCTATATATCTTCAGCGTTATCCTGATAGCCCCTGCTAATCCTGCATTAATTAACACGACTCATGAACACACAGACTTATGAACTGTGTCTGCACGTGTGTGTGTGCTCTCATACTGGTGTGATGCATTTGCACATGTCCTTTCCCTGCACCGGCAGCAGATCAGGGAAAACAAATAAACGATAAAAAAAAAAAACACGAATGGAAACAGAATTACAGAAATTTGCAAAAGTTTGACAAATGGAGCCATGCCGTTGCCACAAGCTAATGGCTCGCCATGATTAATAAGAGCAAAAATAATTGCATTTCATTAAGATTGATGACACCCCTTTGGCCTCCCTCTCTCTCTCTCTCGTTTCAGCCCTAAAGTGGAAAGTGATAAAGTTCTCATCTATAATGGCTCCGGCAGAATTTCCATAGCAACGCGGGCAGAGATGGAGTGCGCAGCTCCTAATCAACCAATTACCGCCCAGATTACTGCGATACGAAATAACTGGGGCCAGAACACTCAGGTATAATCAAATCTCTCTCCTTTGTTTTTTTTCTTACAGACTCATTCAAACAGTGTAAAATTAAATTTGTATATTAAAAAAAAAACAACAAAAATTGATGCAGAGCGACAGCCATATATATAATTCTAAACGGTTTGGGAAGTTTGAGTAGCTGTTTAAATGTAGAATTTGTGCTCAATCAGAAGGGGGGGAACCCTCAATTAATCATATCATAGATTAGAAACAATTGAGGCCGTTCTGCACTTCTTTCCTAATTTACAAAAAAAATTATTCCAAATCCTATTTTATCACATTATTCAAGCAAAATTAACTTTACTTACACTGTATCAATTATAAATTATTATGGGAATTCATAATTATAACAAGCAGGCAGGAGCCATTTTGTGGACACTGTTATTAAGGCAAGTCTTGTATCATCTCAGAATCTTGTTTGTGCACCAGAATGGGGGACCTGATGTCCATCCCCATGTCCTGGCTACACAATTAAATGGTGAAGAGAATGGGGGAATGTGGGGAGAGCAGTGACATGTAGGAAGTGCTGAATGGAAAGTGAAAGTAATTGACTAAGGCATAGAGGAGGGGCAGACAATATTTGATTGACAACTGAGATGTTTAAATGAGCTTACAACAGCTATGAATCCTTTAATAAAAAAGAAAATTGGATTTCATATTTAATTTGAAAAGGACTTTTATTGTACAGCTTTTTATGTCTGGGTTACAGGTCCACTTTAAGGGGAAAAAAATCCTTTCTATTTTTAAGATGAAAAATAAATTGTATAATTGTGTTTTATATCAAAGGCCAGAGCCGCTTGTAACTTTAGCTCAGTCTTAAATGTAAACAACCCCACCAGTGGGAATTATAGAGAATTTTTAGCAATGAGTTTTCAGATTTTTTTATTCATGTTTGTAATAATAATTGCTGTTGTTGGGAGTTCATGGCTGACTATGGGGAATATTTTCAAAAGAGCGTATAATATGTATGGGTCAAAAAAAACATTAGGGAATAAATCCATAGCTTTTGGATGCAGATGCGCAAAATATTTGGCCAATGACAAAATTGAATCTGAACCTTGTATTCAAATTGGATGAAAATGTAAACATTCCATCAATTTCGAATTGAAAAAAAATCGGTGACATGATTTGGTTTGGGTACTTAGGGGGCAGTTTTATTAATTTATACATTTTGAAAATTCACCACCTAAATCTAGTGACGGGTGAATAAATTTGCCCGGCGTCAATTTGCGTGAATTTCTGCATTTCACTACCGGCGACTAAATTCACAAAACTCCTACGAAAATTCGCCAGCATCAAAAAATTTTGGAAAAGTCGCTGGCGTCAAAATTGATGCGCATCAACATTATTCAGACGCCCATTGACTTCAAGTTTCACTCATTTTTTCGGTCATTTTTTACCGTTTCGCGGGAAATTCACACATTTTTCGGTGTAGCGAAGCGGGAGAAATTCATCCATCACTACCTATGACCTGACGAAATTTTTATTCAAAGAAAAATATGATTGCAGAAACATTGCAAAAACTCTGCACCTAGTTGTTCACCGAAACCAAATACGAAGCCATAAAGTCCTCTTAAATTTAACGTTCTATTATACTCGGGGGCCAGAGGGGGGTTGCAGCTGGAATGGGGGGCCAGTGGGGAGATGTGGCTGGAATGGGGGGCCAGTGGGGGGGTTGCAGCTGGGATGGGGGGCCAGAGAGTGCTTGTGGCAGGGGGGCCCGGGGTGGTGTGGGGGCCCCCCAGTCTGACAATGATTATCTTCAACCATATTCACAGTTACATAGTTACATAGTTACATAGTTATAGTTACATAGTTACATAGTTACATAGGGTTGAAAAAAGACAAAGTCCATCAAGTTCAACCCCTCCAAATGAAAACCCAGCCCCATACACACACCCATCCCTACTTTTAATTAAATTCTATATACCCATATCTATATTAACTATAGAGTTTAGTATCACAATACTCTATAGTTCGGGGCACATTTACTTAGGATCGAATATCGAGGGTTAATTAACCCTCGATATTCGACTGTCAAAGTAAAGTCCTTCAACTTCTAATATCGAAGTCGAAGGATTTAGTGCTATTCGTTCGATTGAACGATCAAAGAAATAATCGTTCAATCGAACTATTAAATCCTTCGAATCGAACGGTTCAAAGGATTTTAATCCATCAATCGAACGATTTTCCTTCGATCAGAAATTGGCTAGAAAGCCTATGGGGACCTTCCTCATAGGCTAACATTGATGTTCAGTAGGTTTTAGGTGGCAAAGAAGGTGGTCGAAGTTTTTTTTAAAGAGACAGTACTTTGACTATTGAATGGTCGAATAGTCGAACGATTTTAGGTTCGATTCGAAGTCGAAGTCTTAGTCGAAGTAGCCAATTCAATGGTCGAAGTAGCCAAAAAATACTTAGAAATTCGAAGTATTTTTTATTCTATTCCTTCACTCGAGCTAAGTAAATGTGCCCCTAAGTGTAAAAATGCTAATGCTAATAGGTTGGGGGTAACAGTTGTTTTTGTTAAAAAATAATTGACCCCCGCCAGCTACAAATGTGCTTCAGATGTCACGTGTATGCGCATAATAATCAAGTCACGCCATTCACTCATTATACACATATGTGTGCCCCAACATTACTGCTCACACTGGGAGCTCCCTCATGGTGCAGGAGGCCTAGCACTGGTGGGGACCAATTTAAAAATAAAATACTATTACCCCCAAATGGAGTGTGGGCTCAGCCAGTACCTTTGGTTGGGGATAATAAATTAAGCCAACGGGTGCTCTTGTGTGATAAAGGAACAGGCCCCACTACCTACTGAGCTTTCCTTGTTTAATGGTTCCATCAGTGATGCTGTTAAATGTCTGCCAGGGAATAGTAAGGCTCCCAAGTGACAAATAAAGCAAAGTAAATATTTGCTGAAAGAGCTTTATCTCCCCGCTCTGTTTTCGGGGGGAACTTATTTTGAGCAAGGAAAGTGCACATGCATTTAACCTGTTCGTAGAATGACAATGGCATCAGAATGGAAATGATCACTAGGCTTTTATGTTCCTCTGCCGCTCCCATGGGGCCTCGCTCGTTCCCGAATTGGTTGGTACTACTAGGAGCAGGGAGGCAGCAGTTCTCCATAATGATTCCCAGGAGAAGGTTTAGTGTGCAGTTCTCTCAATAAAAGCTCAGAGCGCAGCACTAATACTCGGCTGAGACTCGGGGTAACGGAAGAGTTATCATGTTCTCTTACAGCTGAAGAACTCCATTGTATCTTGCCTGCTCTGTATACGTCTATACACATAGTTATTCACACTATCACGTTCAAATGGAACACGGGCACTTTTGGGCAATATAACGTGCCCATGTACCATTTCCATTCATTTTAAAGGATCCCATAAACGAGACATTGCTGTGGCTCACCCCAAGTAGACTTTGCTTTGAAAGGGACAAAATTCCTTGATTTTTATGTTTAATCTTTGTGTTTGCCTAAAGGAAATAATAAGAAGAGAGTGAGATTGGGTATTTATCCCCTTGCTTTGTTTTCTGTGGCTTCTAGGTGGGTGTCACTGCCCTTTTCTATTATCTCACCCTATAGACTTAGGGCAGAGACACAGCAATATTCGGGAAGACTAGTTGCCCAGCTGGCAAAAATTAGGTATTCCCTGTACTAAGCACAATTCAGCAGGAACAGTCCCCTAAGTTTGCTCATAGTCTGTACAGAGAGATCCCATAAAACTATGGCAGCATAGGTATTCCCTGTACTAAGCACAATTCAGCAGGAACAGTCCCCTAAGTTTGCTCATAGTCTGTACAGAGAGATCCCATAAAACTATGGCAGCATAGGTATTCCCTGTACTAAGCACAATTCAGCAGGAACAGTCCCTAAGTTTGCTCATAGTCTGTACAGAGAGATCCCATAAAACTATGGCAGCATAGGTATTCCCTGTACTAAGCACAATTCAGCAGGAGCAGTCTCCTAAGTTTGCTCATAGTCTGTACAGAGAGATCCCATAAAACTTTGGCAGCATAGGTATCCCCTGTACTAAGCACAATTCAGCAGGAACAGTCCCTAAGTTTGCTCATAGTCTGTACAGAGAGATCCCATAAAACTATGGCAGCATAGGTATTCCCCTGTACTAAGCACAATTCAGCAGGAACAGCCCCTAAGTTTGCTCATAGTCTGTACAGAGAGATCCCATAAAACTATGGCAGCATAGGTATTCCCCTGTACTAAGCACAATTCAGCAGGAACAGTCCCTAAGTTTGCTCATAGTCTGTACAGATCCCATAAAACTATGGCAGCATAGGTATTCCCTGTACTAAGCACAATTCAGCAGGAGCAGTCTCCTAAGTTTGCTCATATTCTGTACAGAGAGATCCCATAAAACTTTGGCAGCATAGGTATTCCCTGTACTAAGCACAATTCAGCAGGAGCAGTCTCCTAAGTTTGCTCATAGTCTGTAAAGAGAGAGATCCCATAAAACTATGGCAGCATAGGTATTCCCCTGTACTAAGCACAATTCAGCAGGAACAGTCCCTAAGTTTGCTCATAGTCTGTACAGAGAGATCCCATAAAACTATGGCAGCATAGGTATTCCTCTGCAGGAACAGCCTCTAATTACAACTGCCCATCAAGTCATCCCTTCCATACGATCCCTCAATAGCACTGACTCCCAACAGGAGAGGAAAGAAAAACTTTCCCACTTCTCCCAGTATACACATATATTTTCATTTGTATAGCGCTCCTTGAGGGCAAAGCACTGTACAGCAAAACAATAAATTAGTAGGAACAAACAAGGGGTCACTGCACTAATACACATACTGAAATGCCATTATATTCCATTTACCAGTTTAGTGGTGTCTCTGCACTCTCTCCAGCTCATTAAAGAGGTGGTTCACCTTTAAGTTGACTTTTAGTATGTTGTAGAATGGCTAATTCTGATCAACGTTTCCATTGGTCTTTATTTTTCTTTTTTTTTAATTATTTGCTTTCTTCTTCAACTCTCAGCAACTCCCAGTACCTTGTGTGTTCTTATTTGCTGTAAGGAATTCAGATCACAGAGATTTTATTGCAGCAATGGACTTTTTTAATTATTGAAGAACAACTGAATAAATGCAATTGGGGAATGACTCATTATTCTCTTCCATGTGGGGTCTTGTATCATGTCACCCTATCTGGTCCTCAATTCACCCACTAGAAGTCCCTGAGCTAGTGGTTTCCAACACCATGGGTTCTTACCCTTCTATTTCACCTCGTTGGAGCAAAGGGCTGCTTACTACCCTTACTGTCACCCTTCCCTAAACCACAATCCCCTCCCCCGCGTGTACCTTTTCCTTCTTGTGGCACAGTGGGGGCCAGGTAGTGAGGTCAACAGCAGCAGTAGGGTCATCATGCAGGGAGCAGGTTTGGACCAGGGCCCACTGGGTTTTTTCCCGGTGTCCCGCTGGCCAAGTCCGAAAGACCTTGAGCCAGGGTTGCCAGGTCAAATTTTATAGCCAGCCAAAGTCAGCTACAAAACCAGCCCAAAACAGCACAATATGTGCAGTGAAAAAAAAGTCAAAAAAATTAATGAATATATATGAATATAGGCCTTTTTCAGATTTTTCCATGGGGCAGATCACCCATCACCAGGGGAAAAACTACAGAGGGGACCCAAGAGATATAGGGACCCGAAAAGGCACTAATACAGATACAATTTCACTAAATATTGGACAAACAGGTCAAACTCTAGACATTTTGGTAGCCAGTAGATTTTTACCCTGAAATTGAAAGAAGTCAACGGAAAATTTGAGAATGGGAGACTGGGGTACAGAGCCTAAAATCTGGTAACTCCCGACTTCTACACAAGTTAGTCCTATTGCATGCTGGGTATTGTAGTCTTACATTCAACATGGCAGTTGGCAAATTGTTAAACAAAAACTACATTACCCAACATGCATTGGGAGACATTGTGGCAAGAAAAAACTTTGGCTATTTTTCAAAGTACATTCTTTACGCCAGTATTAAATTAGACTTAACCCCAGGAAAACAAAATATTACCTGGGTGAACAAAAGACCCTTAAGCGCAATGATCCCCAACCAGTGGCTCGTGAGTCACATTTTGCTCACCAACCCCTTGGATGTTGCTCCCAGTGGCCTCAAAGCAGGTGCTTATTTTTGAATTCCTGGTTTGGAGGCGCATTTTGGTTGCATAAAAACCAGATGTATTTCCAAAGAGAAAGGCGTTCATTGCTCCTCAACTCTTTTTAGATCTGAATGTTCCTCATGGTTCAAAACGGGCTCTAGGGCATCCAAACATCTAATACTGCCTGTATGAAACTTACTCTACTAAGAGTAGCAAGTCATTATAATACCACCATCCAGTCTTATGCTCCTTCTGGTCTCAGGGGGCCTCCAGCTCCATCAACTTCACCAGTGATCTGGACCTGCCTACAAATATCTATGTCCATATCCCAAGGCTCATCTAGTAGAAGTAATTCGAAAACAACTGGACTTGCTTGAAGACTTGAAGATGTTTCACTACTCATCTGAGCAGCTTCTTCAGTTCAACTGAAGTTCTTCAGAGTTCTGGGGGGGTTGCTTTTCCCACATCTGCTTTATCATCTCCCACCAGATTGCTAGCCTGTGAGTGGCTGGATATGTTGGAGCAGTAGGAATACAGAGATAGAGAAGCAAGTGTAATGTGGATCCCATTAGGCTTCGAATAAAAACCAATGATGCAGGAACAAGCAATATCCCACAATGACACAGGGAAACATTAACACCCAAATTTAAAATATATAAATAAGGCTTCCCAAACCGCCGTTAACCCAACGGGCCCAGCAGCCACAGGGTTAAGTCATTACTCAGAGCCCATATGCACTGGAAGCATAAGTAATTTCAAGTAAATTGGAATTACAGCTAATCCAAATTAAATTATTGTAACTATGAAATATCTACCGGCGCTTGACTTAATTGGGTCATGCCTGTTGTAGCGACGGGCCTCGCTTCATTAGGACGTTTGGATTTCTTACCTTTGTAGTTAAGTTTATTAACGGGGGGAAAGAGTACAGAATTATTTTAATTTCTCATTGTATCATATGATATAATTGAGCTTACTACCAAAAAAAAAAAAAAAAATCCCCTCCACCAATTGTCTATCCCACAGGACTTAATTAACTCAGAGCTGTGTGTCATAATAGGAATGTGAGAAGCGGAGAGAGTTACCTGTCCTGATGCACCTTTAGTATATAATGAGTTGTCATTGCGAGTGACACTGATGGGGAGCGTTAAGGCGCTGAGAGAGCAAGAACATGAAATTCCTTTGCTGTTTTTACTTTGAGGGGAACTTTTGGCTGTGGACAGTCTCTCTCTCTCTCCCCCTCTGAAAAAGAACTCTGCTTAGAGAGTCTCCTGATCAGCTTTGAGAAGCGGTGAACCAAATATAATCTCCCCACATTGAATTCTACTGGCAAATCATCAGCAATTAAAAGAGGAAGAGCTGGATCCTCTGTAGGATTATTTGTCGTTACCTGCTCATTGGGGGATATCATTAAATAACTCTAGCAATGTAGAAATGCACTTGGTACAGTATAGTTAAAATAACCATCAGCAAAATAGAATGCCATCTCCCATAGGGGCAAATTCACTAAGCGCCAAAGCGCCGAACGCTAGCGTTAATTTGGCTAGCGACGTAACTACGCAAATTCACTAACGCGCGCAGTGTACTGAACGCTACCTTTTACGCTAGACTTCCTTCGCCACCTCAGACCAGGCGAAGCGCAATAGAGTAGATAGGGATTGTTTCAAAAAAAGTCAACATTTTTTCTAAGTCCCAAAAAACGCTGGCGTGTTTTCTACATTATGGGTGATAGGCTGAAATATATCGAATTTTTTTTTGGGGCTCCCCTCCTTCCCCCCTACATTTCCTGACTCATGGCAACTTACCTAGACAGTGGGCACATGTGTAGGGCAAAATAAAATATTTATTTGATGATTTGAAGGTTTTCTAGGCATTTGTAGTGCTGATACGTATTCCTCCATTGAAATTTGAATTTCGTGCCGTATGCAAATTAGCCTTCGCTAGAGTAACTTCGCTTTACATAGCGAATCAACGCTAGCGCAACTTCGCAACCTTACGCTACCCCTGAGCGCAACTTCGGATTTTAGTGAATTTGCGGAGCGCTGGCGAAACTACACCTGGCGAAGTGCGGCGAAGTTGCGCCTGGCGCAACTTTGCATCTTAGTGAATTTGCCCCATAGACTTTATTTTATCCAAATAATCAATATTTTTAAAAATGATTTCCTTTTTCGCCGTATTAATAAAACAGTTTCTTGTACTTGATCCGAACGAAGATGTAAATTATCCTTATTGAAGCCAAGACCAGCCTATTTGGGTTATTTAGGGGTAGATTTATCAAGGGTCGAAGTGAATTCGAGGGAATTTTCAAAGTAAAAAAATTCGAAGTAATTTTTTGGATACTTCGACCATCGAATAGGATACTACGACTTTGAATTTACTTCGAATTCTATTCGAAGTAAAATAGTTAGAATATTCGAATATATTCAAAAATCAAAGTACTGTCTCTTTAAAAAAACTTCGACTTCAATAGTTCGTCAAATTAAACCTGCCGATGTGCTATGTTGGCCTATGGGGGCCTTCTAATGCATTTTTCTACGTTTTTTGTAGTCAAAGTAAAATTGTTTGATCGATCGATGAAATCGTTTGAATCGTTCGATTTGAACGATTTCATAGTTCGATCGAACAATTTTACTTTGAACGCAAAATGGTCAAATTCGATAAAAAAACTTCGAATTCGATATTGAATTCGAAGTATTTAAATTCGATGGTCGAATTTCGAAGTATTTTTTACTTCTAAATTCGCCCCTTGATATATCTGCCCCTTAATGTTTAAATGATTTCTTTAGTAGATGTAAGGTATGAAGATCCAAATTACAGAAAGATCTTTTATCCAGAAAGCCCCAGGTCCCGAGCATTCTGGATAACAGAGAAAGTCTCCTGATCTTCTTTGAGAACCAGTGAACCAAATATAATCTCCGCGCACTGAATTCTACACTGGCAAATCAGCAGCAATTAAAAGAGGTAAAGCTGGAGACTCGTTTGTCGTTACCTGCTCATTGGGGGATAGCGTTAAATAACTCTAGCAATGTAGAAATGCACTGGGAAAAGTGTAATTAAAATAACCATCCGCAAAACAGAATGTAAACTTCTACTTATTCTAGAGGAAGAGCAGTGCCATTGTAATATAATTTAATCTTCTATTTATATAGGTATTGGATCTGTTATCCAAACGAAGATATAATTAATCTTTATTGGAAGCAAAACCTATTGGGTTTATTTAATGTTTGCATGATTTTCTAGTAGAATTATGAAATTAAGATCCAAATTATGGAAAGTCCTTTATCCAGAAAGCCCCATGTCCCAGGCATTCTGGATGACACGTCCCATACCTGTAATAGAGGAAGAGCAATACTTAGAAGAGTTTATATTTTTAACCTCCCAGACAGGAGGTGGCGCTATATCTGTGAACTAAATACAATCAATGAAATCATATTTTAATTACAGCAATTAAGATTTTAAATCCTTTAAAGCTTCTATATTTTACTTGCATGAGAAAGTTCTTATTCTGAAAGTAAATTGACTTATTTCCTTTTGTTTAAAGTCTACACCTATGCTAAAGAAAGCAAGAGCTTCTGCTTAAACAACTAAAGAAACAATCTGCCAGCACCCTAATAATTGCTCAAAGAGTCCCCATGAAAAAGTGGACAACACCTCATTTTATAGCAAAATTTACAACCACATAAATAATCCCACTACCCTACATCACAACTAGATCAATTTTAACACCCTACTTAATTTCAATAAATTTAGTATTTATTTCAGGAGACCATATACAGTATAACTCTGGGACCATATGTTCTTATGGTCATATATATAAAAAGTCAGGAAACGATTTCTACAGATACTCTATTGGGCCATTTTCAACAACAATTTACAAACCTACATAAAAATAATAAGGAATAAATTAGCTGTCCCATATAAATCTTGATCAGGTAGGCAGATAAGCCTCTGATATTACAAGGTATATATTTTTAACTCATGTTGCATTAAAAAAATCTAAAACCAATGTCCTCCCACTCCCTGTTGTCATGTAGAAGGCCACCCGCATATATGGGAGAGCAGGAGAGCATGCAGGCATTTTGGGGTACCACTCAGAAGACTGTAAAGTGGTAAAACTCAGTTATTGCTCTACCTCCAATAAGCTTGCCCATCCCTACTACTTTGTCTTAGATAACCCAACCAACAGTATCTTCTCAGTTATTGCTTTACCTTCAATAAACTTGCCCATCCCTACTTCTTTGTCTTAGATAACCCAACCAACAGTATCTCCTCAGTTATTGCTCTACCTCCAATAAGCTTGCCCATTCCTTCTTCTTTGTCTTAGATAACCCAACCAACAGTATCTCCTCAGTTATTGCTCTACCTCCAATAAGCTTGCCGATTCCTTCTTCTTTGTCTTAGATAACCCAACCAACAGTATCTCCTCAGTTATTGCTCTACCTCCAATAAGCTTGTCCATTCCTTCTTCTTTGTCTTAGATAACCCAACCAACAGTATCTCCTCAGTTATTGCTCTACCTTCAATAAGCTTCCCCATCCCTACTTCTTTGTCTTAGATAACCCAACCAACAGTATCTTCTCAGTTATTGCTCTACCTTCAATAAGCTTGCCCATCCTTACTTCTTTGTCTTAGATAACCCAACCAACAGTATCTCCTCAGTTATTGCTCTACCTCCAATAAGATTGCCCATTCCTACTTCTTTGTCTTAGATAACCCAACCAATAGTATCTCTGGAATGCAGTGCTGTAAATGATAAATCGTTCTCTCAAATAAAATGCAATAGGTGTTTAAAGCAAGAAGTTAGCCTTTAAAGCTAAATGAGTACTGTGTGACTTGCCCTATGGGTGGCCCCATGACTGAATAAACCCTGACTATACTATAGTGAATTGAACTTCATACAGAGGAATGATTAGGGCAACATTGTTTATGGCATTTCACTATACAAGCTATAAGAGAACATCAGCACTCTTCCTTCAAAACTGTCATTTGTACAGAGAAATACCAATACTGCCATTTCATTGTATCTCTTAGCAGAGTTGCTACTAGTTGCTAGTCTGCTACAGTTCTGCCCTAGACACCAAAGCTTTGTCTGTACCCTCCTCTTATTGATCGTGGCATGTGAGGCATCCCCTGTACCTTCTCTAGATGTAACCACAATTGTCTAATTGCCACTCCACTAAAGCTGCCACCATAGGCATCGGCCCTCGGCTGCTTATATTGTAAATGCAACCCTGAACAGACTTTAAGTCATCATACAGAGCTGACCCTGATGAATTGTGCTTGGGATTACCTAAACTGAAGTAGTTTAGGTCTCTGACCTCTCTCACTACAAGGACCATTCCTAAAAGCAATTATTGGCTGACCACATCTCAATGCTTTCAGACCAAGTCCCCTGTGCCTCTAAGCCATGGCATAAGGAAAGCTTGAAGGAAGCAATTATAAGTGCAGAATATTGAGATGTGTAGTCCAACAACCTCTGCAGAGTTGCAGGATATGACACTTGTTTCTAATGTCCTTGACCCTTAGCTTATTTAGTAAGGGACCTCGACTAACCTCATATCTTCAATGGTGGAAAAATGGTTAACATGCCTCCATGTCAAGTGACAGTTCCTAGTGTTCCTTTGTATTATTCCTCAGCTTGCCCTATTTTAACCTAATTTTGTCTCCTGATGACCACAAAGATAATGTTCCTCCAAAATATACTCGGGTCTTGAAGGCTTTTCAATGATATGTTTACGGTTCTTGTGATTGAGTCTATCCATCTTGCTGATGGTCCTCATCTTTACTAATTAGGTTTCAAGGAGCAGTGTTTTCCAATCTATGCACTGCTTTATATAGCCAACCAGTTGCCAGTACCAGTGCCAAGAATTTTTGGAAACATAACATTTAAAGCCACATGGGGGCCAGTAGGGCTGAGATGCAGGGTACCACACATATTTAGGGGTTCTAATAGAAGCAACTGTCTAGACCACCAGAAAGCAATATATGAAGAATGTGGAAAGGATTGCAGATATGGTAGGGCAGGACAGTGACAGTAGGTAATGATGGCAACAGTATGGCAAGATGGAGACATTTGGGAAAGATGGAAAGAGTAGGACAAGAGGGTGACAATAGGACAAGATGGCAACAGAGTGCTTTATATCATCATTGCCTAATCCACTGCTGTTCATTTATTTGAATAATAATAATAATAATAATCTTATAACAGATGCTATTGGACCTTTAAGCCTGTGTCCTCATTGTCAAATGAGGTGACTAGCGATGGGCGAATTTTTCCCATTTCGGTTTGCCACGAATTTCGTGAATATTGCGAAACTGTCGAAAAATTTGCGAAATGGCGATTTTGACGCCTGTGTCAAAAGGGGCGCCGGCGTTGGAAAAACTTTGACCTCGGCGACGAAACCGTCGAAACCGTCTGCGGTGTCAAAATTTTTTAGACCCCGGTGAATTTTAGCGGCAAATTCGCAAATGTATTCGCCGGCGGCGAAAAAAGCTAATTCGCTGCAAATTCACGCCTGCCGAATAAATTCGCCCATCACTAGAGGTGACTAGTCAACCTCCATCAAGCTATGGCTGAGCTCTGCTAAATCACCCAGCAACCCATAACAATTCATCATGACTGTTGTAGTATGGTGGGAATTACAATTCTAGGACAAATAAATAATTGCAGGGGGGCACTTACTTGTTTTGTATTCTTGTGAATTTTACTTGTGGGGGGTTACATTATTCCTTATGGCATACATTGTGATCTCACAACTGAATCATATTATTGTGACATCGCTGCAGCAACATGATAAAGTTATTCAGGAGGCCTCTAAGATAATTAGGAAAATAAAAAATAAGAGCAAATATGGTTCTACAGTCCATCTATCTTCCCACAACAAAGAGAAATAGATTTAGGTGGGACCTGCTGCAGATGCATTCGTTTCCTATGTTCTCCGGAGATCATATTGACATGCAACAAGGAACCTGCAACAAGAACGACATTAATCCATTTGAATCTCAAGTGCCATAGGTGTGGGCAGAAAATACCAAGAGCAGCTTCTCCTGGAGACGGCCGAGTTTAATCTGAGCCGAGTTTAATCTGAAAGGCTGTTCCATGCAGAGAGCGGAGATGGCCCCTGAAGTAACCACAGGCAATGTGAAGAGATAAATTGCTGACCCTGCCCTGTGTCAGGTTACGATTGATGCCACTATCAGACCGAGCGCCTTCCCAATGATTTTCTTTTTTTTCAAATCTTTGATAGAGTGTGTTATCTAGTTACTGGCATGAGGGCAACGGCCCTAAGGCTAAAAATAAGAAGGAAGAAAAAAGGTCATTCCATGAGGACGGTCTTTGTTGGACAAAATGAGAAAAGAGACTCGAGAAAGTAGGAAAAAATAATAATAATAATAAAGCATCTTCTAGGGGCACAGGATGGGAGCAATAAAATTGCTATCCACACACACATATACAGTATATATACAGGTATGGGACCTGTTATCCAGAATGCTCGAGACCTGGGGTTTTCCTGATAATGGATCTTTCTGTAATTTGGATCTTCATACCTTAAGTCTACTAAAAAATCATGTAAACATGAAATAAACCCAATCGGCTGGTTTTGCTTCCAATAAGGATAAATTATATCTCAGTTGGGATCAAGTACAAGCGACTGTTTTATTACTACAGAGAAAATGGAAATAATTGTAAAATATTTGGATTAAAGGAGTCTATGGGAGACGGCCATTCCGTAATTCGGATCTTTCTGGATAATGGTGTAGCGCTATAGTAAACTGACTTGTGCTAGGACAGTTTAGCTACTTTCCTTGGTGGGCTGAGACCACCGATGAGCTCTCTTTCTCAGGGGCAAGCCCTCGCAGCGGGGTGGAGGCAGGGTGTAGTGTAACTGTAACCTGATGCTATAGCACAATGATGGGCGCCAGTAGTTCTTTAACAGTTGAACAAAGAACAGTATTTATTGAACAATAGCCCAGAGATCATTTAGCACTTTAATCCACAATGGAGTATAGAACATACACAGCAGCATAAAGGAAGCATATACTCACAGCACGTATAGGCTGAATCCCCACAGGCTAGGGAATATACAGCAGAGAGTAAGTTGACAGCATGTGATGGGTATTGCACAGTTTTCAGGATATCTTCCAGTGGCAGACTAGGGGAACTCCTATCATCCCTATCTCAACACTTGGTTCCTTACTCGGGGTCAGTAATACCCTGGGATCTTAATCCCTCTAATCTCCTCGGCGGAGCCTTGAGCTGCTCAACTAAATAACCTCTCTATCACTCCTAGAGTGATCTATAAACGAGTATAGCTGTCTAATTACTAGGGCCAAGGCGCCTAGGGTCGACATTACCCATTCCCTTCCAGCCTGCTTGGTTGGGCTAAAGCAATGGACCCAGAGCACATGGTTCCTAAACCTTTTATACTCTGGCACAGTGCCATCTGGTGTACACTGTGTGAACTGCAGGGGTTACATAAGCACAAGGTCCCCATAAGGACCCACTGAGGTGTCCATATTACTAGGGATGTGCCTGTCTGTAAAGTGTAAGGGTGTCTAAGATTTTCACATCCCTACAATGGGTTTCTGGATAATGGATCCCATAATTACATACATCGTTTGAACTTGCCCTTTCAGATACATTTGGAATGTTTTTAGTTCCTTGAACTTTTATGTGAAGTTTAACCATCTCCTTTGTGAAAGGATTAAAAACCTTATTTCCATTAAATTACATTTTTTTTTTAAATTTATGAATTGGGACCAGGCACTAATTTTTCTATTGGAAATGGAAGTGTAAGACAATAGAAAAGGCACATGTTCCAGGGGCATTAGGGGGAAAGGCAGGAACTGGCAAATACTGCGCTTGCTTCAGGGTGTTTCTACCGCAGCATCTCGTCCCTCTTTTGTTATGATGAAGATTCTCACTGAATATTAGCTTTTCTGCAACAAAATATATATATTTTTTTTAAAAACTGACAGTTTGCAAACATTTACACTGTAAATTTGCTCTGGTTAATTTGATGTTGGAATATTCAAGATATAAAAAATTAAAGGAACAATAATACCAAAAAAATTAGTGTTTTAAAGGAACGACAGTATAATCCAGTGTTGTGCTGCACTGGTAAAACTGGTGTTTGCTTCAGAAATTCTACTATAGTTTATATAAACAAGCTGCTGTGTAGCCATGGGGGCAGCCATTCAAGCACAGGATACACAGTAGATAACAGATAAGTACTACTATAGTTTATATAAACAAGCTGCTGTGTAGCCATGGGGGCAGCCATTCAAGCACAGGATACACAGTAGATAACAGATAAGTACTACTATAGTTTATATAAACAAGCTGCTGTGTAGCCATGGGGGCAACTATTCAAGCACAGGATACACAGTAGATAACGGATAAGTACTACTGTAGTTTATATAAACAAGCTGCTGTGTAGCCATGGGGGCAGCCATTCAAGCACAGGATACACAGTAGATAACAGATAAGTACTACTATAGTTTATATAAACAAGCTGCTGTGTAGCCATGGGGGCAGCCATTCAAGCACAGGATACACAGCAGATAACAGATAAGTACTACTATAGTTTATATAAACAAGCTGCTGTGTAGCCATGGGGGCAGCCATTCAAGCACAGGATACACAGTAGATAACAGATAAGTACTACTATAGTTTATATAAACAAGCTGCTGTGTAGCCATGGGGGCAGCCATTCAAGCACAGAATACACAGTAGATTGATAAACTCTGTAGAATCCTATTGTAGACTACAGAGCTTATCGGTTATCTGCCGTGTATCTTGTGCCTTTTCTCCTTTTTCAGCTTTGAACGATTGCCCCCATTTGTTTATATAAATTATAGTTGGGATTCTGAATCAAGCACCAATTTATCAATGGAGCACAAGAGTACATTATATTTTTATTACACTTTCTTTTGTTGGTGTTACTGTTCCTTTTAGGTAATTGAGTTGAGTTTTTGGAACCTCCCAGGGTTCATTTAGCAGAGTCAGCCTAAGAAGCCTGAAGCTTCCATTCTCCAGAATATCCAGGAAAGAAGAGCTTTAGTATTAAATAGAGCTAAGGAAACCTATTGAATACAGTCTGTAACTGACGTTTGGAGATACATGTCCAGATTTGATTGGGTGGTTTGGCCAATTTCCACCCAACAATATTTGGCCATGCACAATATGGCTCCTTGAAGTAAAAGATTCAACAGATCATTCTGAGATCATCATGGAAAACAGTTGGATTGTCCAATCCTATCTGGCGATGCCCCTGCTATCCAGGTGAAAGGGTCACTAGTCCAGGTGGAAGAGTCACTAGTCCAGGTGGAAGGGTCAATAGTCCAGATGGAAGGGTCACTAGTCCAGGTGGAAGGGTCACTAGTCCAGATGGAAGGGTCACTTGTCCGGGTAGAAGGTCACTAGTCCAGGTAGAAGGGTCACTAGTCCAGGTGGAAGGGTCACTAGTCCAGGTGGAAGGGTCACTAGTCCAGGTGGAAGGGTCACTTGTCCAGGTGGAAGGTCACTAGTCCAGGTGGAAGGGTCACTTGTCCGGGTGGAAGGGTCACTAGTCCAGGTGGAAGGGTCACTAGTCCAGATGGAAGGGTCACTTGTCCGGGTGGAAGGTCACTAGTCCAGGTAGAAGGGTCCAGGTGGAAGGGTCACTTGTCCGGGTGGAAGGTCACTAGTTCAGGTAGAAGGGTCACTAGTCCAGGTGGAAGGGTCACTTGTCCGGGTGGAAGGGTCACTAGTCCAGATGGAAGGGTCACTTGTCTGGGTGGAAGGTCACTAGTCCAGGTAGAAGGGTCACTAGTCCAGGTGGAAGGGTCACTTGTCTGGGTGGAAGGGTCACTAGTCCAGATGGAAGGGTCACTTGTCTGGGTGGAAGGGTCACTAGTCAAGGTAGAAGGGTCACTAGTCCAGGTGGAAGCAAGAGATCGCACATGCTTGGCTGGTGTCCACCTTAGTTGTTACCCATTGAGGAAGTGGTGACAGCTGGTCAAAGGCTTTCTGACTGAAGTAGATCTCCCCCTGCAGGTTATTTTATTAGCCATTAAACTTGCCTAATGACCTCATCAGTTCAGGCAACCATAGTCCTCCCTTTCTTCTTGGGTGGCAGCGAGCAGGGCATTCCCTGTGCAATCAGCATAATCAGTGTAAATTTGTCAGCACTGGTTATAAGTTGGTGCAACACCTCTCCCACGTTGAAGAGAAAGGTCTGGAATATTACGTTCGGCTTCATTAGCTCTAACAAGTGTTTGGCCTTTCCCGTCAGCCTCCTGTATGATTCAAGCATTTGGCAGCCTCCTGTTTGTATAAACAAAGCACCAGTATATGTGAGTTAAATTCCATTAGCTCCATATTACATACTGATAATGTTATTTAGGCTCATGGCTGATTTCTATTGCTTTCCCTTCTACTCAAGCAGCTGCTTCCCAACTAGTATCCCTCATGGAAGTCTCAGTAATGTCAGAAGCTCAAAATTGCTATAATGTGCAACGGGCACACAATGTATTACTCTACTTAATAAGTATTGTCATTTGACAGGTCCTGTCCTGCTTTATGGCAGCTGAGATTCTAGCTATCTGTATAACAGAACATTCTGTCCCAGTGGCTGCACAGATCCTATCTGATCCCCATTGGAAGCAGCAGTCCTGTCCTGCTTTATGGCAGCTGAGATTCTAGCTATCTGTATAACAGAACATTCTGTCCCAGTGGCTGCACAGATCCTATCTGATCCCCATTGGAAGCAGCAGTCCTGCCCTGCTTTATGGCAGCTGAGATTCTAGCTATCTGTATAACAGAGAATGTTGTCACAACTGTCACACACAAACTTTTATAACCAGATTTAGTAGCCAGTCTCTGATACACCAGGAATTTGAAATGTTCACACGATGTGACTGGGCGGCCATCTTGTCTTTCTGAATTCATTTACATCATAAAGTCTCATTTTACTATAGGGGCAGTGAGGAATTTGGGGATATTTTTACTTTCTTAGAAGGATTAATGTATTGTTAAACCTCAGTTCATTATTCACTCTTCCTCCTGTTGGGAACGAGACCCTTTCCTTCATTAGCAAACACTACATGTGGGGTTTGACCTCCTAATTAATATCTCCATTTCTTAAGTAATCTTTTGTTTGAACCGCTGAAGCCAGCTGCAGAGTGGGTCCCAGGGGCCAGGCTTTCTCTGTCTGGATTATTAATGTTATTATTCTTGATTGGTTCTTGGGTTACTAACGTCGCTGCTTCAATGGGCTGAAGGGTCTTTCTGTAACGGCTCAGTAAGCTGAAGTCATTTCACGGGGATTCAGATTAATGACGGGACTCGTATGTTTGAAGGAACAAGATGGAGGTCTTGGGATATGAAATGAGTGCACTAAATGAGTGTTTGTAGAGTTTTAAATGAGAGATTTTGGCCTCTAGCTGTTGTTGAACTACAGTTCCAACACCCTTGACTGTATTTGGAAAACACATGTCTGACAATGTAATGTTGTAATGTCCAAATATGAATCCCATGATCGTGGGTTTCATTGATCACTCTACACCCACCATGGACCTTTGCAAAAGTCAGCACTTGGCAATTCAATTGTCAGATTCACTTATTATATAAAACATTAAACTAAACTTCCCTCTGCCCATGGCCATTCCAGCTCTGTTGATAGTTACCAGGCTTCCACCCCTTGTTCTAGCTTTGGGCTGCTCCGTTACTTGCTCAGTTACTTGCTCAGTTACTTGCTCAGTCGAGGAATCTGAAATTAAAGATTTCTACACCACTTTGGAGACTTTTGGGCCTACACCAATCCCTGTCCCTTTAAGCTCTCTCATCCTCCTCACTGAAAGGAAACCAAAAGACTTATTAATAATGACACTGTTTGTATAATGCCTGACTGCTGGACCTGACACAGTAGCATATTAATTTAGGATAAATGAACTGATAACTGATAAGTGATCAAAAGGAAGGCAAAACCCCCATTGGAATCCCCTCCAATAGGCCTCCCGGGGGTGGGAAAATTGCTGATTTGAAGATGGTAATTAGCCAGTCCCTGGATCGGCTTTCTAAAGGTGGCCATACACAGAGAGATCCACTCTTTTGGAGATGTTACCAAACGAGCGTATCTCTCCCCGATATGCCCACCTTGAGGTGGTAGTGCCCAATGATCGGATCATGATGCAAGGGTACAGGCAGTCGGATCGCAGGACCGCATAAACAAAAAGATTCAACCAAGATCCAACGGGATTTTTAGCTCTGTCCGATCGACATCGACGAAAGTTGGTCTGATATCAATCAGGGAAGCCCATCGGAGGGCCTCATACAGGAGCCAATAAGTTGTGACTCGGTCTGTTGGCAGCTTTTATCGGCCTGTGTATGGCCACATCAGATGAAAGAGAGTCTGAGAAAATGAAAAGAAAAGGGGCCTGGATAAAACTGAACTAATCAATTTAAAGGGATACTGTCATGAGAAAAAACATTTTTTTTTCAAAAGGAATCAGTTAATAGTGCTGCTCCAGCAGAATTCTGCACTGAAATCCATTTCTCAAAAGAGCAAACAGATTTTTTTTATATTCAATTTTGAAATCTGACATGGGGCTAGACATATTGTCAATTTCTCAGCTGCCCCAAGTCATGTGACTTGTTCTCTGATAAACTTCAATCACTCTTTACTGCTGTACTGCAAGCTGGAGTCATATCACCCCCTCCCTTTCCCCCCCCCCAGCAGCCAAACAAAAGAACAATGGGAAGGTAACCAGATAGCAGCTCCCTAACACAAGATAACAGCTGCCTGGTAGATCTAAGAACAGCACTCAATAGTAAAAACCCATGTCCCACTGAGACACATTCAGTTACATTGAGAAGGAAAAACAGCAGCCTGCCAGAAAGCATTTCTCTCCTAAAGTGCAGGCACAAGTCACATGACTGGGGGCAGCTGGGAAATTGACAAAATGTCTAGCCCCATGTCACATTTCAAAATTGAATATAAAAAAATCTGTTTGCTCTTTTGAGAAATGGATTTCAGTGCAGAATTCTGCTGGAGTAGCACTATTAACTGATGTGTTTTGAGAAAAACATGTTTTCCGACGACAGGATCCCTTTAAGTAAACGAGGGTGTTCCATCAGGCCATAGGGCTTTGTTAACAGTAACATTTATGTACCTGTTCCAGCCACTAACTTTACTGCACTGAGCTACCTGTGCCACCACAATCACATGGGCCCTGTAAGCCTGACTCCTCTTTTGCATGCACTTATAAACAATAAAAAATTGATTGAACACATTTGCTTTTTCAAAATCCCCAAATGATTACTGTACCCTTCTTCTTTGCTACTATTGATAAACGTAAACATTTTTGGGGATTCGTTTTTGCTTCTAATGCAATCGGTTCTTGCTTTCATGGTGTTACACTTCGGGGATTATTTATTAAAGTCTGAATGACTAAAACGCGAAAATTTCTAGTTTTTTTTACTATAAAAAACCTAACATTTTTCGAGATTTATTATACACCAAGGATGGAAAAATTCTGAATCCGAAAATCCAGCATCTCAGACCTGTCAAAGTTGTATTTAAGTCAATGGAAGAGGTCCCAATGCTATTTGAAAGTTTCTGTGCTGAAATATGCCCAAAAATCTGACTATTTCAGATTTTTTTGGCAAAAATTCGAAAAATGCGGACTTTTCAGGAAGAAGCCCGAAAAAATAGAACGATTCGGGGAAAAAACTCGTGCGATTCGGGTTTTCACTCGATTTTATTGAGTTTGTCCCCGATCCGATTAAATCATGCTTTTTTTTTTATAATAAATACGGTAAATTGAAGATTCTAGTTTGGTCTGACTTTTTTTTATTATTTATTTATTTTTTCATTTATTAAATTTAAATATGTGATAAATAAGGCCCTTAGTGAAGCTAGCCTACTCTATGCCAACAAAATATTCTTCCTAGAAAATTACTACTGTATGTGCCACTAGGGTCAATATAATACATTAAGGAAGTTGGTAGGAATGTCATTTAAACTACAGCCCTGCACTATCCACTTTCTGAGCCACCTTATATTGCGGTATTTCTAATGATTCATTTGCTTATTCTGATTGCATTCTTGGTACATACTATATGTATGGTGCCGGTCACATGACCTGTCTGACCCACTCACATGCAGTATAATAATGCCCATTATTCAACCCATCAACACTTAATTTTTTCAAAATAATATGTACCAAGACTTTAAGTTCAAGTCAAGCCAAATGAGCATTGTGCATGCTGCAATTACTGCAGTATTCTGGGTTAAATTAGTTGCACCACCCCAACTTTAGATCAATTGCTCTGGAGCCCAATATAAATGAAGTTCTAAGTAAAACAGGCATCATACATAGGTGAACATGAAGATTATAGGAACAGAAACATCAAAAACTGAAAGTGTTCAAGCACAGGACACATGGTAGATAACAGATAAGCTATGTAGAATCCCAGTGTACACTACAGAGCTTATCAGTTATCTGTTGTGTATCCTGTGCCTTTTCTCCTTTTTCAGCTTTGAATGACTGCCCCCATGGCTACACAGCAGCTTGTTTATATAAACTATAGTAGTACTTATCTGTTATCTACTGTGTATCCTGTGCTTGAATGGCTGCCCCCATGGCTAAACAGCAGCTTGTTTATATAAACTATAGTAGTACTTATCTGTTATCTACTGTGTATCCTGTGCTTGAATGGCTGCCCCCATGGCTAAACAGCAGCTTGTTTATATAAACTATAGTAGTACTTATCTGTTATCTACTGTGTATCCTGTGCTTGAATGGCTGCCCCCATGGCTACACAGCAGCTTGTTTATATAAACTATAATAGTACTTATCTGTTATCTACTGTGTATCCTGTGCTTGAATGGCTGCCCCCATGGCTACACAGCAGCTTGTTTATATAAACTATAGTAGTACTTATCTGTTATCTACTGTGTATCCTGTGCTTGAATGGCTGCCCCCATGGCTACACAACAGCTTGTTTATATAAACTATAGTAGTACTTATCTGTTATCTACTGTGTATCCTGTGCTTGAATGGCTGCCCCCATGGCTACACAGCAGCTTGTTTATATAAACTATAGTAGTACTTATCTGTTATCTACTGTGTAACTTGTGCTTGAATGGCTGCCCCATGGCTACACATCAGCTTGTTTATATAAACTATAGTAGTACTTATCTGTTATCTACTGTGTATCCTGTGCTTGAATGGCTGCCCCCATGGCTACACAGCAGCTTGTTTATATAAACTATAGTAGTACTTATCTGTTATCTGTTAATTTGTAAATTTTGACGCCAGCGTTAAAGTCAATGGGCGTCCGAATAATGTTGAATAGTGGTTTTAATGTGAGCAACTTTTCCAACGCACGTCCAAAATTTTTTGCAGAAAATTCGGCCGCAAATTCGCGCATGGGCCGATTTATTCACCCATCACTAAGTTAGCACTCTTCCACAATGGGAGTTTATGGGTCACTGACTGTACCACTGGGACTGTATAAATGAAAGGTTCCCTTTTCTTTAACGCTGATCATATGTAATTGTGCCGTGTCCAAACACTTGTACTTGAAAGAGAGAAATAATCACGTTGTAGTGATCAGAATCATAACAATTAGAGCGTGTGCTCATCCCGTTGTGTGCCGCAATGCCATATATCAGGGTCGGGATCCTCTCCGGGTGCAGTGATCCATGAGAAGTAAAATAATGGACTTTGGCAGGTGATGTTGTCACAGAGCAACAGCGTCGAGTGATTGAAGAGCAGAAACTTGACCGCCCGGAGGCTGAGCCTCTTCATTGATTTAGCATCATCTGTGCAATTCAAATCCAGCCTCGTGCAACACAGGGATTCTCCCCGGCCTCCGCCTGACTTTGATGTGAGGCCTCGCTGCTCATCTCAATCACGGGAGATCTACATTATAGAAATACCCATCAACTGCCTGCTCAGCCGGCCTATCCAGGAAGCTTTGCATTAAAATAATAATTTATTAGTGAAAGATCTATATCTGAAGGTCATTCAGCAATTCTCTCGCCGGCGCTTCCAAAATGATCAATTTTTTTGTTACGGAAATAGAGAAATTCTTTTGCATTGACCTCAATGTTCTGTGAATTTCATAAGCCTTCAAACGGCCTTCTCCTGACGGAGCCAATAACACGAGGTCTCTCACAAGTAACAGAATCACCGACTCTTTATGATCAAGTCAGGACCTGAGTTTGGCTGCCACTAAGGGGCACATTTACAAAGCTCGAGTGAAGGATTCGAATTAAAAAAACTTCGAATTTCGAAGTGTTTTTTGGGCTACTTCGACCATCGAATGGGCTACTTCGACCTTCGACTACTACTTCGACTTCGAATCAAACGATTCGAACTAAAAATCGTTCGACTATTCGACCATTCGATAGTCGAAGTACTGTCTCTTTAAGAAAAACTTCGACCCCCTACTTCGGCAGCTAAAAGCTACCGAAGTCAATGTTAGCCTATGGGGAAGGTCCCCATAGGCTTGCCTGAGATTTTTTGATCGAAGGATATTCCTTCGATCGTTGTATTAAAATCCTTCGAATCGTTCGATTCGAAGGAATAATCCTTCCGATCGTTCGATCGCAGGATTTGCGCTAAATCGTTCGACTTCGATATTCGAAGTCGAACGATTTTAGTTCCTAGTCGAATATCGAGGGTTAATTAACCCTCGATATTCGACCCTTAATACATCTGCCCCTTAGTGTTGTGTATGGAAGGGGGGCTGTTTTTGTGTTTTTCAAAAAGAAGAAATTTGTTGAGACTACCTTTACCTACAAGATACACAAATATAGATAAAGAGATATAGTAAATTGGGTGCAGCTTCACCCTAATATGTTGCTCCGGATGAGACCTTAATTATTATGGAGTAAGACCCTTACAAACGGTGTGGAGGCAGGGTGTAGTACAACTGTAACTCGGTGCAGTATACAATAATTGGGCGCCTGTGGTTCTTAAAACTTAACCAGAGAATTTATTTATTAAACACGATAATCCACAAAGGGGTGTATAAGAAGAGCAAACGGGATCATACAACCACAGTAGATATAGTGAATAAAGTACCCCCTATTGTAAAATATAAGGATATTATAAGTCACCGAGGAGTTCCATAACTTTTATACAGGTCATGGGACTCTGAGGTGACTTCTAATATCTTCATCTTTTCCAACAAGGGGCACTTTATTTATTGTAATAAACAAGTTTTAGTGAGTCATGGGCTAAAACTGACATCACTACTCACCGTTTATAACTGATGACATCACTAGTCACCGTTTATAAGAATATAATTTACAAGATATTCATGGCTTTTGTGTATTATAGGCATATTCTCACAGCACATTTGCTCAGTATCAGTCCCCGCAGGGAAGTGAACATATACAGCTTTCAACCTTTTCCCTAAGTGGAGCCCAGGGGAATCTCTACATCCCTAGGTTTGTGCACTTAAGGTCCCCATAGACGCAAAGATTTTTTGTTGGTGAACGATCGATTTCAGTGCAATCCGACCAATCCGTGAAATTATCGTGAGGTTATTGGGAATCGAACGAACGTGCATCTTACAATTTTTCGTCCGACATCTGTCAGAAAATTGATTACTGGTCCCAGTCTTAAATAAGTAAATTCTTACTGGTCCCTATCTACGTTTACAGGGCCAAGCAGGCAGCTCCCCTCAGTTTTCCTGGCAATATCGCTTGAAATGGTCTTTTTAGTTGATGAACAAATCGTACATTTAAACAATCGTTTCAAGATAATTGTGGTCTCATGATAACAAAAAGATCTTTTAAAAATCTTTACATCTATGGCCAGCTTTAGCCCCTACTCTGGGCAATTAGTACCTGGGATCATAATCCCACTCACAGTCCTCGGAGGAGCCTCAAGCTGCTCAGCTAAATAGTCTGACTGTATTTCACTCCTAGAGTGACCTTTTAAGGTGAGTAGCCTATCCTTACTAGACCTGACCTGTCTAGGTTCCACTTCTCCCTTTCTGCCCGCTCAGGCCAGGGCTTGCACAAAATGGACACTGAACACATGGCTGCCCAGGACTTTATACTTTAGCTCAGTACTGGGCACTGGTTGAACTGCAGGGGGCATAGCTTTAAGCAGAATAAGGAAACAGGTCCCCCTACTATTTGTATTTTAGGAACCTGTCTATAACGCTAGGGGACTGTCTGCTAATTAAGAATCAGTAACCAATGCTGTATAGATAAGGATATTATATTATAAGGATATTAAAACCCTAATGAAGGGTTCTGTGAACATATAAAGGCACAAGGCTGCAGACTGAGTTATACAGGGAACTCTGAGTATCACTCATGTATTATAAGGCATAATGTACCCCCTACTGTAAATGATAAGGATATTAGAAGTCACTGAGGGGTTATGTGACCATATAAAGACACAAGGCTGCAGGCTGAGTTATACAGGGAACTCTGAGTATCACTCATGTATTATAAGGGATAATGTACCCCCTACTGTAAATTATAAGGATATTAGAAGTCACTGAGGGGTTCTGTGACCATATAAAGACACAAGGCTGCAGGCTGAGTTATAAAGGGAACTCTGAGTATCACTCATGTATTATAAGGGATAATGTACCCCCTACTGTAAATTATAAGGATATTAGAAGTCACTGAGGGGTTGCTATGTGACCATATAAAGGCACAAGGCTGCAGGCTGAGTTATACAGGGAACTCTGAGTATCACTCATGTATTATAAGGCATAATGTACCCCCTACTGTAAATGGTAAGGATATTAGAAGTCACTGAGGGGTTATGTGACCATATAAAGGCACAAGGCTGCAGGCTGAGTTATACAGGGAACTCTAAGTATCACTCATGTATTATAAGGGATAATGTACCCCCTACTGTAAATGATAAGGATATTAGAAGTCACTGAGGGGTTGTTCTGTGACCATATAAAGGCACAAGGCTGCAGGCTGAGTTATACAGGGAACTCTGAGTATCACTCATGTATTATAAGGGATAATGTACCCCCTACTATAAATTATCAGGATATTAGAAGTCACTGAGGGGTTGTTCTGTGGCCATATAAAGGCACAAGGCTGCAGGCTGAGTTATACAGGGAACTCTGAGTATCACTCATGTATTATAAGGGATAATGTACCCCCTACTGTAAATGATAAGGATATTAGAAGTCACTGAGGGGTTGTTCTGTGACCATATAAAGGCACAAGGCTGCAGGCTGAGTTATACAGGGAACTCTGAGTATCACTCATGTATTATAAGGCATAATGTACCCCCTACTGTAAATGATAAGGATATTAGAAGTCACTGAGGGGTTATAACATGGGCACTGCATTCTATAGCATTGCTGAGATGTTATACGTAAGATAGAGGTAAAGGTTGCTTGCACTACAAGTCCCAGCATCCTCTGTTTTCTTAAACTTGCACTTGGGCAACAAGTACTGCTAGGCATTCATACAGTACATGGTGCTAAGTGCACCATTGGGCAGTTTTGTTTATTTTAAAGGGTAACCAAAAGGCTCTCTGCATACAATACTCATCTCTGCGCCTAAAAAAGGATATGGAAATTCCTGCTGTTCCTATGGCACAAGCTGCGTGTGTTTATGTTGTAAGTGCGATGCCTTTACCTACCTAATTGCTTCTTTATTAGGAACATTGCGCCGATCCCTGGGAGCAAAATGTAATTAACTTTTGTTTATCCCCATATCTTTATTTTTTTGCCCTCCAGGAGGTAATTATTTTCATTGTTGCGAGGCGATGGTGGCCCCACATTAGGAATAATGAGAGCAGATGGCTGAAAAATTTCCTCGTACAGAATGCGTTTTGTTATAAAAATAAAAAAGCGACCCCCTCTCCCCCCCCCCATTATAAATGGGCTTTAGATTTCGCTCCATAAGGGAGACAAAGGCTACTTTTCCAGGCCGCTGTGAGTTCCCACTAGCCCACTCCATCATGGAAATGAAGTATTTGGAGTCACAGGTCCCTACCTAACTCATTCCATCATAGCGAGTGTTAGCCTTGTCACGCGGCTGACTGGCCACTCAGGCACTTGCCTTCTATTTGCTGCTTAAATGACAAAAAGTGAATCAAAGAATGAACGAGCTCAATCCGTTAACATTTCTTCATCCCCTGCAAGCGCAATGCCACAACACTGTGGCCCTGATAAGTAGTGATGGGCGAATACGTGCCGTTTTGCTTCACCGAAAAATTAGCAAATTTACCGAAAAATTCACAAAACGGCGAAAACCCCTCCGAAATACATTGAAGTCAATGGCGTCAAAATAATTTTCTCGCGTGACAATTTTGACGCATGCGACAATTTTTATACGCACTACTATTTTGTCCAAATGCATTAAAGTCAATGGGCAGCGAAACTCGGAAATTCCCCGCAAATTCATGCCTGGCGAATTTATTCGCCCAGCACTAGTTACAAATCAACGGTTGGTGTAATGAGGATTATCAGCGGTGGCTGGAAGGTCGTCCGTACAAAAAAATGATGGCTGTCAGAAACAGATGGTTAGCAAATCAGAATACAAACGTGGGACCTTTTATCCAAAATATTTAGGACCTGGGGTTTTACAGATAAGGGATCTTTCTGTAGTATGGATCCCCATACTTAGGGGCATATTTATCAACGGTCGAGCAATAGAGTTTTCTTTTACCTCGAATGAACTCAAATAGTATATTTTTTAAGAAAAAACTCAAATGTGTAAAACTCAAACGAATATCACGACTAGAAACTCAAATCGAATTCGACGGAACTCAATTCAAGTTTCTTCTCCGTCAGGAAGGCTGTTAACATCTTCAAATAGGTCAACGGACCTCTGCCATTGACTTCTCCATTAACTCGGCAGGTTTTAGGTGGCGACCCATCGAATTCGAGTTACTTCCAGGATCGAGGTATAATAGATCTCGAATTGAAATTTGTGAGTTTTGACCAAAAACTCAACTAGAAAATTCAAATTCAGAATTCAAATTCTGCCCCTTAAAGTCTACTAAAAAAATCTGATAAATAAATTCGATATGATTGTTTAGTCACCAATAAGGATTAATTATATCTTAGTTGGGATCAGGTACAAGCGACTGTTTTATTATTACACAGAAAAAGGAAATCATTATTTACAAATGTGAATTATGGGATTAAAATGCAGTCTATGGGAGACGGCCTTTCAGTAATTCAGAGCTTTCTGGATAGCAGGTTTCTGGATAACGGATCCAGTACCTTTCATACTATGGGAAACTTCTCAACATTCAGGGGCCGATTCACTAACTTCGAGTGAAGGATTCAAAGTAAAAAAACTTCGAATTTCGAAGTGTTTTTTGGGCTACTTCGACCATCGAATGGGCTACTACGACCTTCGACTACGACTACGACTTCGAATCGAAGGATTCGAACTAAAAATCGTTCGACTATTCGATCATTCGAAGTACTGTGGAAGTACTGTCTCTTTAAGAAAAAACTTCGACCCCTAGTTCGCCATCTAAAAGCTACCGAAGTCAATGTTAGCATATGGGGAAGGTCCCCATAGGCTTTCCTAAGTTTTTTTGATCGAAGGATATTCCTTTGATCGTTGGATTAAAATCCTTCGAATCGTTCGATCGCACTATTTGCGCTAAAATCCTTCGACTTTGATATTCGAAGTCGAAGGATTTTAATTCCCAGTCGAATATCGAGGGTTAATTAACCCTCGATATTCGACCCTTTGTGAATCGGCCCCTCACTGAATTATCTGCAATGAGTCCTATATTTTTAAAGGAAAAATCGTACCCTTCTTATCTAATTAGGGTCCTTGCACACTTTGGTTTGTGTTGGTCTTATTTTATTTAATCTTTTTTGTGTTTATATTTTTGTTGTGCAGCTGCCGGGAATGGCATTTTAACTGCTACTTGATTGTTAGGGGTCATTTCCAATAAACAGAACTGGGAAATTTTATTGTCAAGCTTCTGGCAAAAGTAAATGATACCAATGGGTAACAGGGAGTGAAAAATCAGCCCTGGTAAAAAACTCAGAGCAGCCCACACATATACACGCGACATTGGTAGCCAGCCCTCTCCCACAAATTAAAAGAAATATTAGTGGCCACGGTCCAAAAACAAAACATTCGTGGTCAGGCCCGCACCCATAAAAGTTAAAAAAATGGTGACCCCCCCAAGTTAAAAAAACATTGTTAGCCTTTAAAATTTGTCAGGCGGTCTTTCTCCTTAGCAGCTTCTTCACTCTCCTCTGGGGCTTTGACTCCCTTTTTCAGGCCTTCATCTCCTTTCATTGTCCATTTGTCAACTTGTCTTCACGTCCATTCAACAGGTTCTCTTCGGATCAATTCTTCTACTTCTTTTTTGATCCATTCGACAGCTTCTCCTCTGATCCATTTGGTGGCTTCTCTTCGGATCCATTCAACGGCTTCTCTTGTGATCCATTTGGTGGCTTCTCTTCGGATCCATTCAACAGCTTCTCTTGTGATCCATTCAACATCTTCTCTTTGGATCTATTTTTTGGATCCTCTTTGGGTCGATGTAGCGACTTTTATTCGGCTCCATTCAACGGCTTCCCTTCAGATCCATTCGGTGGCTTCTCTTGGATCCATTTAGTGACTTTTCTTGGATCCATTTGGCAGCTTCTCTTTGGATCCATTCATCGGCTTCTCTTCGGATCCATTTGGCAGCTTCTCTTGGATTCATTCAGTGGCATCCCTTCAAATTCATTTGTCAGCTTCTCTTCACATCCATTTGGCGGCTTCTCTTTGGATTCATTCGTCGTCTTCTCTTAGTATCCATTCAGCAACTTCTCTTTGGATCCATTCAACGGCTTCTCTTCGGATCCATTCGGCAGCTTCTCTTTGGATCCATTTGTCGGATTCTCTTCGGTTCCATGCAGCAACTTCTCTTCGGATCCATTCAATGGCTTCTCTTCAGATCCATTTGGTGGCTTTTCTTGGATCCATTTGTCGGATCCTCATCGGGTCCATTTAACAGCTTCTCTTTGGATCCAGTCTGCGGCTTCTCTTTGGATCCATTCGATGGCTTCTCTTTGGATCCATTCAATGGCTTGTGCCATTTGTGCTGTTTGTGAACCTGATAACCTGGTATTCTGCACAATTTATTGGCTCCTGGTCTAATATCAACGAGTGGGAAGGCCACACATTGGGCCATTACTGCAGCCTGGAATCATATGAAGGGATTTTAACGTTAACTGGGAAATGTGAGTTTTGATATCGAAGGACGCCTATAGGGAGCTGAAATAATGAAATACACTTGTAGGTCGTTATTTGTGGAATGAGACGAGGTAGGTAAGATTCCTGCCTGGATCCCAGCCACTCACAGACTATAACTAGGCCGGGGATTTGTGGCTTTATTATCACCAATATCCCCCCCCCCCACACATAAACACCCCAAACACCATAGGGCTCCTGATAGGAAAAGCTGGAAATAGCACCAACCTGGACCTGCTGCAAATGTTAGTATTGTGTCTATGACAACATCTAGCCTTGTCCTGATATTAGGTAAACAAGAAAATTGGGTGGTATGAAACAAATATAATTAGTTCCTTCACCTGAATAACTCTGCAGCCTTGTGCCTTTATATGGTCACAGAACAACCCCTCAGTGACTTCTAATATCCTTATCATTTACAGTAGGGGGTACATGATCCCTTATAATACATGAGTGATACTCAGAGTTCCCTGTATAACTCAGCCTGCAGCCTTGTGTCTTTATATGGTCACAGAACAACCCCTCAGTGACTTCTAATATCCTTATCATTTACAGTAGGGGGTACATGATCCCTTATAATACATGAGTGATACTCAGAGTTCCCTGTATAACTCAGCCTGCAGCCTTGTGTCTTTATATGGTCACAGAACAACCCCTCAGTGACTTCTAATATCCTTATCATTTCCAGTAGGGGGTACATTATCCCCTATAATACATGAGTGATACTCAGAGTTCCCTGTATAACTCAGCCTGCAGCCTTGTGTATTTATATGGTCACAGAACAACCCCTCAGTGACTTCTAATATCCTTATCATTTACAGTAGGGGGTACATTATCCCTTATAATACATGAGTGATGCTCAGAGTTCCCTGTATAACTCAGCCTGCAGCCTTGTGCCTTTATATGGTCACAGAACAACCCCTCAGTGACTTCTAATATCCTTATCATTTACAGTAGGGGGTACATTATCCCTTATAATACATGAGTGATACTCAGAGTTCCCTGTATAACTCAGCCTGCAGCCTTGTGCCTTTATATGGTCACAGAACAACCCCTCAGTGACTTCTAATATCCTTATCATTTACAGTAGGGGGTACATTATCCATTATAATACATGAGTGATACTCAGAGTTCCCTGTATAACTCAGCCTGCAGCCTTGTGCCTTTATATGGTCACAGAACAACCCCTCAGTGACTTCTAATATCCTTATCATTTACAGTAGGGGGTACATTATCCCTTATAATACATGAGTGATACTCAGAGTTCCCTGTATAACTCAGCCTGCAGCCTTGTGTCTTTATATGGTCACAGAACAAACCCCTCAGTGACTTCTAATATCCTTATCATTTACAGTAGGGGGTACATTATCCCTTATAATACATGAGTGATACTCAGAGTTCCCTGTATAACTCAGCCTGCAGCCTTGTGCCTTTATATGGTCACAGAACCTCTAAAATATATAAACAGACAGATCAATATTTGTGATGTTTTGGCTTACACAGATAAACAAATGATTACAGTGTCATCTTTCTGTGTAACAAGATTGTTTACCCTGAATATAAATGCATCTCCATGTGTTTGTGTTACAGTAATGTATATTAGTTTGTTGATGTTATTCATGCAGTTGCTTAAGACACCGGAATTAAGAATTGTTATTGTGGCCCAATTGTAACTTGGAACCATTCTTGGTATTGCTGATGAGCTCATGATTTAGGCAGAAGGTAATGCTGAATGCATCACAATTAATTCATGTTTAAAGGATAAGTAAACCTTAAAAATAAGTGAATATAATATTGATGAGGGGGTTATTCTAAGCACTTCTGCAATGTACATTCATTATTTATTTTCTTTTAATTAATTTCTTTTAATTTTTCTGCTTAGGAAAAACATTAGAAACCTCAGCTAACTTTTCTCACATCTTTTCTAAAAAAAAATATGTGAATGTAAAATTGACGAGGGTGCTATTCTGCAAAAATTTGTAATTCACATTTATTATTTATTTATTTTGAATTCCAAGATATTAAGGGATACAGGTACTGTTAATATGAATGAATTTTGTTACAACAGCGCCACCTGCTGGTCATTTTCCCACCAGTTTGACCAGCAAGTAGTCAAGGAAGTTGTCAGGAGAAAGAGGCTGATGTTCTTCTGCTTAGGAAAGATGTGGGAAAGGTTTCTATTTTATTCCTAAGCAGAAGAACATCAGAGCAGCCTCTTTCTTTCTCCTGACAACTTCCTTGACTACTTGCTGGTCAGACTGGTGGGAAAATGACCAGCAGGTGGTGCTGTTGTAACAAAATTCATTCATATTAACAGCACATGTATCCCTTAATATCTTGGAATTCAAAATAAATAAACAATGAATGTAAATTACAAAAGTGCTTAGAATAGCACCCTCATCAGTTTTACATTCATTTATTTTGAAGGTTTACTTGTCCTTTAAGTCATCTAGAAAATCATATAAACATGAAATAGACCTGGAAATAGGCTGGTTCTGCTTCCAATAAGGATTACATTTATCGTAGTTGGGATCAAGTACAAGCTACTGTTTTATGACTACAGAGTAAAAGGAAATCATTTTTAATCATTTGGATTTTTTGGATAAAATGGAGTCTATGGGAGACGGCATTTCCCGTAATTTAAAGATTTCTGGATAACAGGTTTCCAGATAATGGATCCCGTACATGTTGCATTACATTATCCATCCTTTGCATGTATGTTATTCCATATAGACTGGCTCCTTGGATCATATTGTTTTTTTTTTCTGATTTGCCTTTCAGAGTGACCTGCCATCACATTTTTGCAGTCTCTGGTCTAAAAATTCCACTTGGCTTTCTGGGCCAATGCCATTAGATGGCGACAAAGTCATGGTGGAAAGAGGTCGGAGACTTATTCTCGACACAAACACGAGTCTGCTGAATCTGCTCCATATACACGGTTTCCACTTTTATTATCTCTCTGCTATAATAAACATTCTAAGGCACAGGGCCAGCCAGGTTAAGGACGGGGCCCTCAGCAACGCAGGAAGGCCGGGGGCTAAAACCTAGGCTAAAAAAAAGAAGAAAAAAGGTCCTGCAGTCCTCCAGCTGTTCTTATACTCCCAACACAGGGCCCATTTAATGCTGGGGGGCCCCGGGAAGAATTGGTCTACCAAGTCTCCATGGAGTCATGTAATAAAAGGAACAATGTCTGCAGTTACTCATAGCAACCAATCATATATTTGCTTTCAAAGAGGTGACTGTTATACTACCTGCTGATTGGTCACTGTGAGCACCTGTTTCTACATCCTACAGAGCATATTGGGTGATTTTGACTGTACTGTCCAACCTTAGATCAGTAATTCAGGAAAGCAGTCATTAGTGCATCCATAGCATCTGATATATATTTATGTGCATTGTTGCATGTGCCGTGTTCTTTATTGCACACACAGGGGCACATTTACTGTGGGTCGAATATAGAGGGTTAATTAACCCTCGACATTCGACCGTCGAAGTAAAATCCTTCGACTTCGAATATCGAAGTCGAAGGATTTACTATATTTCCTTCGTTCGTACGATCGAAGGAAAAATCATTCGATCGAACGATTAAATCCTTTGAATCAAACGATTCGAAGGATTTTATTCCATCGATCGAACGATTTTCCTTCAATCAAAAAAAGCTAGGAAAGCCTATGGGGAAGGTCGGTAGGTTTTAGGTGGCGAAGTAGGTGGTCGAAGTTTTTTCTAAAGAGACGGTACTTTGACTATCGAATGGTCGAATAGTCGAACGATTTTTAGTTCGAATCGTTTGATTCAAAGTCGTAGTCGAAGGTCGAAGTAGCCAATTCGAAATTCGAAGTATTTTTTATTCTATTCCTTCACTTGAGCTAAGTAAATGTGCCCCACGGTGTTGCCTAATATGTTTGCAGATTATAAATGCCTGGTGATTACAGTGTATTGCCCATAATTACCCCATTTATTTATTGCCTGATCCCTCGCAGGCACAATGTCATCACAAGAAAATGTTTTTCTTTATCTGTAGCTGGAAGCGATGTGTGTTTAGTTAAGTGGGGTTGGGAGAAAATGTATTCATCCTCGATTCCTCTTTAACAATATACTGTTTGTTTGGATGTTTTTCAGCCTGTGTTTTGGCTGCTACCTGCAATTCTGCTCTTCCTCCTGGGCATTATGGCTGACGTTCAGGCTACTGGTATTGGGGCAATTATACATTGAGGGCTCTTGTTTAAAGGCAGAGGGAATGGGGCTAGTGGATCCAACAGGGCCAAAAAGTTGTCTACTGTAACTTTTAACAGCCAAATTTCCAATTCAGCTCCACTAGTGCAGAGAACACTATTGCCTTATTGCACTAGCAACACTACTGTTTTATTATTGCAGAGAAAATGAAAAAATTTGAATTTTTTCATTAAAACTGAGTCGATGGGAAAAGGGCTTCCTGTAATTTGGAGTTTTCTGGATATCGGGTTTCTGGATAACGTATCCCAAACTTGTATATGCTTTTTTAGTTTGGCTGGTTTATGGATCTTTTTGTAGGACCAGTGCAGAACAGGTGAATGGATAAGCCTGTACGACCCGATGTATTAGCGAATACCTTAATTAGCGTAGTCTGTATGAGAGAATTAAGCTGCTAGGGGAAGATAGCAAGAAATGGATGTCATCAATGATCTTATGAGAAAGGTTTCAGCAACTAACGCATCACCAAACCTTATGGTACGACAATGGGCATAACATTGTCCCAATTTTGGCTTCCAACGTAGTGATCTACAGGTATGGGATCCGTTATCTGGAAACCTGTTAGCCAGAAAATTCCAGAAAGGCTGTCTCCCATAGACTCCAAATAATCCAAATTTTTTAATTTTGTATTGTAATAATAAAACAGTAGCTTGTACTTGATCCCAACTAAGATATAATTAATCCTTGTTGGAAGCAGAACCAGCCTATTGGGTTTATTTGATGTTTACATGATTTTCTAGTAGACTTAAAGCATAAAGATCCAAATTATGGGAAAATCCATTATCAGGAAAACCCCAGGTCCCGAGCATTCTGGATGACAGGTCCCATATCTGAACTCTTGTGCTAATATAAAGTATTCATGTGTGCCGTGTTGCTTTTAGTTATTTAGTTATTTATGTGAGAAGGTACCACCAGGTGGCAACCAGAGGATCCGTGCTCCTTGCAGTCCCATGTTATTCTCCACGATGATCAATTGTTCCCCCCTAGATGATCATGGATTTTTATCTAGGGGAAATAATCATTCAAGCCACCAAAGGTTTTTCAGAGTGCCCTAAGCAGTCATATTTGGAATTATTGAAATGGTGAAAGGCAGAATTTCAGGTCTAATAAAACCTATAATTATAATATTATTGTAGCACACCATTAAGTGTACTTTTGCTCTGTATTAAGGCTGTGTGTGACCAGGCTAACACTGCTTGTAGTGTGCCCCGGACCCCCAGTGTACCCGTGCAACTCCCTGCAACTACCGGTACCTGGTACAGTGGCAAAGTCGTAGTTCACAAGCACTTTGATGTTCACAGTAATCATAGAGTAACTTCAAACACCAATATTCCCTCCTGGGGGGTACAAGGTACATCAGACTGGCTAATATTCAGTAGATCTCAAAGTCGCAGTAACAATAGACTTGGGGAATAGTTACCACTCTCACTGGGCACTATCCCTCTGGTGAAGCACTAAGACATGGGTTTCTCAGCCTGGGGTCTAGTATCTTGGCACCGGACTTGGTCCTCACCTCACCCACTGTATTCAGCCTGGGCTCTTGGGTCTTGGTACCCTATCTGGTCCTCAACTCACCCACTGTAGTACCTGCTCTAGTGGTTCAAATACCACGGAGTCCTAACCCCACTATTTCTCCTCATTGGAGCCACATCTGCTCACTAGCTACCCTGTGCTGACTCTCACTCCTAGAGTGACTATTACTGTATTACTATCACTAACTTACACTTAACTAACTTCACCGGCAGACCTGGACCTGTAGTACCTCTCAGTGAGGCAAAGTCCCAGGACAGACCCAGACCGCATGGTGCTAAACCCCTTTATATTGACAAACAGTGCCATCTAGTGGACAATCTCCGTGAACTAATGTGGACCCAGCAAGGGACATAGCTGCCTGAGTTAACTAAAGGACCCTTAGGTGTCCAAATACTACAGGGGAACTGCCTGAGTAATTTAACCCAAATCTCAGGGTCCCTACATTATAATGCACAAGAGCCATTATAAGAGTTTGTTTATTCCATTATTTAAGGCTACAAGGTGTTCACTGTGCCATTAGTGTTCATATTAGTCATGAGTGAAATTGCCACGTTTTGATGAAAAGTTGGCAAAACTGCTGAAAAATGTGCAAAATGGCGAATGGAATCAATGTGCGATCAATTGGCTCTCCTGCCAAACGCACTGGAGTGGGTGTTTTTGTCTCGCATTTTCTCATGGCAAATGCATTGGATTCAATGTAAGCCTATCACTAAGATGTGTCTGAAATGCGTCAGGCGATGATGCATCTACTTGTCCTTATGTTCTTTTAAATAGCCAAAAATAAAATTAGATTTAAAAAAAAAAAAAAAAAAAAATCCAATTTGCAGGGGTGCAGCCTGTTTTCCAGTTTTGTCCATTGGAGTCAACGGCATTTTCTTACACCAAATGCATTGGAGTCAACTGATGTTTTTTCTTTTCTGTGTAATTCTACCATAGCTCACTCATGAAAACGTGAATTTCGTCATCACTCGGGCAACACGATGTTCTGAAATGCCTAAGGGCTTTTGCGCTAAAGCAGCAATTACTGCGTTTGAAGAGATCATGAATACGTTGACTTGCAGTTTGTCTGTCCATAGCAGATTTATGAAGTTATGAGAAGCAGAGCACAAGGTTTCGGGTATGTGAGTTGCCCGACCATTTCTCAAGTTCCAATACAAGACGGGGCAAATACGATCCCTCTTGCAGTTTACTCAGCTTTTCCCTCTCCCTGTACCTCCGAATGGTTTTAATATATTTTGCATGATGTATCCCAGCAATGTGCAGAATTAGTTATCTGAGGTTCAGAGGTTTGTGCTTGTGGTTTTAAGAAAATAAATACATTTTAGTTTTCCCTCTTCGAATATGAACATTTATAGTCAAAATAAAGTCCAGCTTTGTACTAGTAATTTATTCATAATAAACTGACCAACCTGGGAGGAATAGTTTGCCCTTCGGAAGACAGAGCTTGCTACCACAGAATAAAAAAAAAATTGTATTATAATTACTTCTAATGAGTCTTTATATGGATAATAGTCTGTAACATACAAGAACAATTTCCTTGTTTAAAATTCTGCTTTATTCCAACTTGTCTTTGTTTTATAAATATGTACTGCAGTAAATAAACACTCACCCCAAATCTCCCCCTAACTGACCTTCAGACTGGGCCCTCTTAGCTCATAACAAGGTTACAGATATATAGAAACATTGGGGTGTCACCCTGCTATAGTTCCAGGGGTACCCAAGGTACAAATAAGCACTCACCCCAAATCTCCCCCTAACTGACCTTCAGACTGGGCCCCCCTTAGCTCATAACAAGGTTACAGATATATAGAAACATTGGGGTCACCCTGCTATAGTTCCAGGGGTACCCAGGGCACAAATAAACACTCACCCCAAATCTCCCCCTAACTGACCTTCAGGCTGGGCCCCCTTAGCTCATAACAACGTTACAGATATATAGAAACATTGGGGTGTCACCCTGCTATAGTTCCAGGGGTACCCAGGGTACAAATAAACACTCACCCCAAATCTCCCCCTAACTGACCTTCAGACTGGGCCCCCTTAGCTCATAACAAGGTTACAGATATATAGAAACATTGGGGTAACAGTCACCCTGCTATAGTTCCAGGGGTACCCAGGGTACAAATAATCATTCACCCCAAATCTCCCCTTAACTGGCCTTCAGACTGGGCCCCCTTAGCTCATAACAAGGTTACAGATATATAGAAACATTGGGGTAACAGTCACCCTGCTATAGTTCCAGGGGTACCCAGGGTACAAATAAACACTCACCCCAAATCTCCCCCTAACTGACCTTCAGGCTGGGCCCCCTTAGCTCATAACAAGGTTACAGATATATAGAAACATTGGGGTGTCACCCTGCTATAGTTCCAGGGGTACCCAGGGTACAAATAAGCACTCACCCCAAATCTCCCCCTAACTGACCTTCAGACTGGGCTCCCTTAGCTCATAACAAGGTTACAGATATATAGAAACATTGGGGTAACAGTCACCCTGCTATAGTTCCAGGGGTACCCAGGGTACAAATAAACACTCACCCCAAATCTCCCCCTAACTGACCTTCAGACTGGGCCCCCTTAGCTCATAACAAGGTTACAGATATATAGAAACATTGGGGTGTCACTCTGCTATAGTTCCAGGGGTACCCAGGGCACAAATAAACACTCACCCCAAATCTCCCCCTAACTGACCTTCAGGCTGGGCCCCCTTAGCTCATAACAAGGTTACAGATATATAGAAACATTGGGGTGTCACCCTGCTATAGTTCCAGGGGTACCCAGGGTACAAATAAGCACTCACCCCAAATCTCCCCCTAACTGACCTTCAGACTGGGCTCCCTTAGCTCATAACAAGGTTACAGATATATAGAAACATTGGGGTAACAGTCACCCTGCTATAGTTCCAGGGGTACCCAGGGCACAAATAAGCACTCACCCCAAATCTCCCCCTAACTGACCTTCAGACTGGGCCCCCTTAGCTCATAACAAGGTTACAGATATATAGAAACATTGGGGTAACAGTCACCCTGCTATAGTTCCAGGGGTACCCAGGGTACAAATAAGCACTCACCCCAAATCTCCCTCTAACTGACCTTCAGACTGGGCCCCCTTAGCTCATAACAAGGTTACAGATATATAGAAACATTGGGGTGTCACCCTGCTATAGTTCCAGGGGTACCCAGGGTACAAATAAGCACTCACCCCAAATCTCCCCCTAACTGACCTTCAGACTGGGCCCCCTAACTGACCTTCAATAAAGTGTTCATTCACTGATTCGCTTGTCTATTCATTAGGTGGCAATTTTAGGATTCGCACCTTTATGAAAATGTTTTACTGGCAGGTGAGGGCCAAGCACAATAGAGGTTGAGGTGTTGATGTAAAAGGGGTGGGGCTATGAATGCAATGGAAGGAAGGAGGATTTAGGAGTGAATCCATATACAAATAAGGCAACTTTTGGGCGGATCAGGCCAAGGGCTAATGTTAAGTGCATTACAAATTTAACGGCAGATACATTGCCAGTAAATTTGTAAGACTGGTGTTTTACCAGGTAATACCGGTCGGGTGGCAACCCTATTTATGAGTTGAATAACCAGCAAGAAAAATAAACTAATATTATACTGGGTTTCTTATTTATTTCTAACAAAAATATTTTATAGGAAACAATGAAAGGGAAACTTGAGGATGGTTTTATTCCCTAAGCATTTATTAGGAAGATGAACCAACAAGTTCATGGGGCAAATTTACTTACCTTCGAAGTTGCGCCAGCGTTGACTTTGCCCCCCTTCGCCAGGCGTAGATTCGCCAGGGCTGCGCAAATTCACGAAGATGCGCACAAGTTACCGATCGTTAGCGATGTTACGATCAGCGGTTTGAAGTTACGTTATCGATCGGAAAATTTGCATACATTGCAAAATAGAAGTTTGAATGGACGTGTATGATGCAGCAAATAAATAGCACTGCACAAGCCCAGGGAAACGTAATAACTTAGTAAATATGCGTAGTTTCGCCCCTTCGCCAGAGTGCAACTTCGCCTGGCGTTAGGCTGCGAAGTTGCGCTAGTCTATCTACTTCGCAAGCAAATTTTTGCCAGGGACACTTTTAGAAAATTGGCGAAGTGGCAAAATGACCCAACGCTGGCGAATTTTCGCTTCGTCTTTAGTAAATTTGTCCCCATGTGTCATGTGTTTCTATGATGTGGATAACACACATTTGAGAGTTTTAGAACATTTATTTTACTGTATGTTTTCCTGCTGCCATTGGTATTGGCCGTCAGTATTTTACACATCTGTTCTTGGAGTTTGGATTAATTTAAAGATTAAAGGAAAACTAAAGCACTATATTCAATGTTTTTTTTTTAATTTTGCTGAAAAAGCACATTTGCCGGACCATGTAAAACAAACCGGTGGAACTGTAAGACTGGGAAGCTGAGGATCATTTCTCCACCACTTCAACAGTGTTTATTTTTTGTAGGAAGCCGCAATAATAACAGCTGATTGATTTCTCATTCTTAATCCTCTTTAAATAAAATTATCATAGGACAACGCTTAGTTTCTCACAAAGTCGTAACAAACAATATAAGGGTCACCGACAACCGCTCCAGGCATATTGGATTTTGGCTTGTAGAAAGGGGTCAGGTCCTTTGGAGAAAGAAGGATATGATTTTTGTATATTTATATTACTTGCAAATTTCTTGAGTGTTTGGAAAGTAAGTGGTTCTACATCTTGTCCTACTTTCCATGTTGTTTGGATAAAACAAGTATGTAAGTTTAGACTGGAATAAGCTTTATTCTATTATCAACACAACCTACAGATGAAGCCACTTGGATTTGTGAGTTAAATGCGTCATGACTCAGAGTTAATTGAAGAAACTGTGTTATCTAAAGTTATCTTAACTCATTTAATGCATTTAACCTTTTCATTAGCATACCAAAGCACCATTGTTCACAATGGTGAATGCTTTAATTAGATGGGATGTTGTGTCACAGTTTTCTGTGTTAAATGAGATAAATGGGATATCTGTGTTTAGTTATTCTGTGTCAAACAGACAAACCAAAGTGGCTGCATCTGTATGTCCTCTAGAGTTTGTAATGGCCAGTCTGTGCCCTCTAAAGTCAATAATGGATAGTCTGTGCCCTCTATAGTCAGTAATGGCCAGTATGTGCCCTCTAAAGTCAGTAATGGTTATTCTGTGCCCTCTAGAGTCAGTAATGACCAGTCATGCCCTCTAAAGTCAGTAATAGATATTATGTGCCCTCTGTAGTCAGTAATGGCCAGTCTGTGCCCTCTAAAGTTATTAATTGATAGTCCTTGCCCTCTAGAGTCAGTAATGGCCAGTCGTGCCCTCTAAAGTCAGTAATAGATAGTATGTACCCTCTAAAGTCAGTAATGGTCAATCTGTGCCCTCTAAAATCATTAATGGGTGGTCTGTGCCCTCTAGAGTCAGTAATGGCCAGTCTGTGCCCTCTAAAGTCATTAATGGTTAGTCTATGCCCTCTAGAGTCAGTAATGGCCATTCGTGCCCTCTAAAGTCAGTAATAGATATTATGTAACCTCTATAGATAGTCAGCAATAGATAATATGTGCCCTTTGTAGTCAGTAATGGTCAATCTGTGCCCTCTAAAATCATTAATCGATGGTCTGTGCCCTCTAGAGTCAGTAATGGTCAGTCTGTGCCCTCTAGAGTCAGTAGTCTGTGTCCTTTAGAGTCACTAATGTCTGTGACCTCTAGAATTAGAAATGGCAAGTCTTTGCCATGTAGAGTTAGTAGTGCCCATCCTGTACCCTAGAGTTAGTAATGGATAGTCTGTGCCCTCAATAGTCAGTAATGACAAGTCTATGTCCTCTAGAGTGAATAATAGCCAATCTTTGCCTTCTGGAGTTAGTAGTGGCCAGCATGTGCCATCTAGAGTCAGTAATGACCAGGATGTACCCTCAAGAATCAGGAATGGATAGTCTGTGTTCAACCCGTTGCCTTATTAGTGTCCCATTATTATATAAGGTCTTAATGTATGGCATATGCCATGTATGCCACAATATCCAGCATTCTATTATGTGTGATGGAAACAGAAAAAAAATAAGAGAAGGCAACGTGTGCAAGGGGGAGTGGGGATGTCCTGGGGGACTTATAGGTTTTATTTACAAAGAAAGCAAAGAGAGCATAGTTCAAAGTGCAAAATTCAGAACACAAAATCCAACACATTTTCTCAGAATTCTATATTTTGTGCTCTGCAGTTTCTACTGTATGTGATTTACAGTGTGAACATATAATCATTTTAGTGGGTGCACATTGTGTCATTTACAACCATAACTTGCCTCCAAACCAAACATTCAAAAATAATCACCTGCTTTGAGGCCAGTGGGAGCCACATCCAAGGAGTTGGTGAGGAACATGTTGGACATGGGCTACTGGTTGGGGATCACTGGTGTAAACAAACTCTAAGTCTATTTGATCTTTCCTGACAGATTATTTTGTCCCGTGATAAAACATTTACTTTTTATATTTGCTTAGTGATTCTGTGTTAATTTCAGGACTGAACCATTAAATGCCAGATTTGTGTTCAGATCTTCATGCAAAATCAAACATGGCTGAGAATATGCAAAATTCAATTTAGATGCTAATTCTCGCACAAAATATAAAATCTTCACATTCTCAATAATAAGTGCGGCGCATATTCACTTAGATTCCTCTCTGCCCTATTTTTATTTAAGCATTCGTGTGAGATCAAGATTCACATTTCAAATGCACATGGTAATATTCCCTCTCATATTTCATTGCATAACAATTTGGCTCCCAATAATGCTTGCCCTAGAATGACTTTAGATTTAAGGTTTTTTTTGTAACGAGTTCCACAGCTGAGTTTTTTTTTTATTTAGCAATATGTTTATATTTGCTCCATTCTCTATGCTAATTAAATGAATACAGGGTATGGGACCTGTTATCCAGAATGCTTGGGACCTGGGGTTTTCTGGATTAGGGATCTTTCTGTAATTTGGATCTTCATACCTTAAATCTACTAGAAAATCATATAAACATTAAATAAACCCAATAGGCTGGTTTGGCTTCCAGTCAGGATTAATTATATCTTAGTTGGGATCAAGTAAAAGGTACTGAACTTATTACAGAGAAAATTGAAATAATTTTTTTAAAATGTGGATAATTTGGACGAAATGGAGACAGGCTTTCTGAAATTCAGAGCTTTCTGGATATGGGCTTCTGGATAACGGATCCCATACCTGTATAACCTTTTATTAAATTTCAGACCTTTATGCTACACATAAACCACTAAACTCCACTTCTCTCCTATTAAAGATATTAAAGATTTACACAGTGGCCTACCAGCTGAATATAAAATGACCGTGACATGTCAAAACACAGGTATGGGATCCATTACGTTGAAACCCATTATCCAAAAAGTTTAGAATTATCGTAAGGCCGTCTCCCAAATGATTTCCTTTTCAGTGTAATAATAAAACAGTCGCTTGTACTTGATCCCAACTAAGATATAATTAATCCTTATTGGAGGCAAAACCAGCCTATTGGGTTTATTTAATGTTTACATGATTTTCTAGAAGACTTAGGGGCCGATTCACTAACTTCGAGTGAAGGATTCGAAGTAAAAAAACTTTGAATTTCGAAGTGTTTTTTGGGCTACTTCGAGCATCGATTGGGCTACTACGACCTTCGACTACGACTATGACTTCGAATCGAACTATTCGAACTAAAAATCGTTCGACCATTCGACCATTCGATAGTCGAAGTACTGTCTCTTTAAGAAAAAACTTCGACCCCCTAGATCACCATCTAAAAGCTACCGAAGTCAATGTTAGCCTATGGGGAAGGTCCCCATAGGCTTGGCTAACTTTTTTTGATCGAAGGATATTCCTTCGATCGTTGGATTAAAATCCTTCGAATCGTTCGATTCAAAGGATTTTATCGTTCGATCGAAGGAATAATCCTTCTATCGTTCGATCGCACTATTTGCGCTAAAATCCTTCAACTTCGATATTCGAAGTCGAAGGATTTTAATTCCCAGTCGAATATCGAGGGTTAATTAACTCTCGATATTCGACCCTTTGTGAATCGGCCCCTTAAGGTATGAAGATCCAAATTACGTAAAGATCCTTAAGGTGGCCATATACGGGCAGATAAAGCTGCCAATGCCGTTCCCTTAGACCAATTCGGCAGCTTATCTGCCCATGTATGGGGGCTTCCAACGGGTCTTCCCAATCGATATCTGGCCATGATATTGATCGGGAAGGTTTCATTTTTCCGACCATTCCGACGACTCCCATTGCTCCTCATTGTAATTGTTGTAATCCGATATAGCCCTGCCGTTGGTGGGCATATTGGGGAAAGATCCACTCGTTTGGCAATTTTGATCCAGAAAACAAGAGCTTCTGAAAATTCTGGATAACAGGTCCCATACCTGTATATTATTGTAGTTCCATGGAAACTTTAAAGAAATATGGCACGCATTGGTACAATAAACCAATAGATCCTCAGCTCATGGTATGAGGCAAAGACACTTGCATGAAGAATAGCTTTGTAGCCTGGAATTTCAACATCGGTCAGGGCCAACCATGGCAGACAATGACCAACAAAGCTACTATTTTGGGTAGCAGCAATATTGGACAGTGGATAATCATAGAGGGGACAATGGCCAGAATGGACATTCTGTTAAAAGACTTTCTATATGGTTGGCAGGGGTTGCAGTCAACTTGCCAGCACATAACTATAATAATATGAAAGATAATAGGATAATAGAGGTATTAGTGTCCAACTGCTTTGTTCTGATGGTCTTCAGGTGATGATTTGCTGGTCAACTGCAACAACAATATTCTGGTTTAAGGTGCAGGACACAATGTCGCAAAGCAGCCTAGGCTTTACTGCTTGACATAGGCCATTGGGAAGGCAGTTAGTAAATCAAAATAATAAAGGAAGGAGAACTCCAGCAGAATCTCTGCAAAACTTTTATTCCAGGTTGTGATCACACAACATGTTTCGAGTTCTTTTATTATTTAGATTTACTGGTACTGTGGAGTTGTTGGCACAGAGCAACTTAATTGAAAGCAGAACATTCAATTCCTCTTCAGCTGTACAGACCACCAACAACCCTTTACCTTGAAAAGCAGTTAGTACAGGGTCCCAATGTGACCTTTGCCTGCTGATGCTCCCATCTGAATGGTCAGGGGATGATCAGTGGGAGCAAGAGGGGATGCCTACTTGCTCCCCTGCATGTTCCTCATGAATACAACACTGTTGATCACAGGCAGTACTGTATTCATGTGGTGAACTTGGGTTTCCTGCAGCAAATCATCTAGAGTAATGTGCAAAAAAACTAGTAGATTGCATCTGTTTTTGCACTTTACACCCTGTCTCCTGTGCCATAAATGGCTCCCAATATCTAGTTTCAACCATTGGATCTACTTTAGTTCTGGTTTGTCTAGTTGTAAGATTGGACTCTATTATCACAACAATTCCTCCAAGTGATATGGAATGAGGATCTTAGGGTAGGCTATTTGCTTGTACCATGTTTTTTCTGGAGTTCTTTCAGGCATCCACTTTCCTTCCCCGAATAAAATGCCTTTGGAATATGTGTAGGAACTATTTCAGCTCTACAGTTATTACCACATTCTGTTTGTGTGCTTAGAGAACGCTGGTGTACTACAGACATAGGGCCCTGTGCTGGAGGGGCGCACATACACATAAACGATACCTCGTAACAATTACAGAACCCGTTGTGGGGGCCGGGGAACATTCACAAAATGGTTCATTTAAACTCAACGCTTCTCTTTGAACCAAAGAATTCTGTATATTTTGAGAATTTCTTTCTTTTTTTTTTTTTTTACTGCTGGAACAGCTGCCAGGCTTCCCCATAAACGTTTGTTTGAGGGAAATGTTTTATTGATTATAAAACGCAAATGTTTTTATAAATTGATTGCCCAGCTAGTGTCAATAAATCACTCGGCACTTCCTCCAGGTAGAAATTATTTTGTTAGAGGAGCTGGCAATATTATTTACTAGATGTTTTACAACTTATAGACTGGAGCAAATGTGAAGCCCCACAACAACGTTCCTCCTCGGCTTGGGTATTGCTGTACTGTCTGTATCCACTTTTGGCAGGTTTTGGAGCATTTAGGACATCAGAAATGTCCTCAAACAGAACAAATGATGTCATTGAGGTAGGGGATGACTTCATTGTCCATTATTGAGCCATACAGATGCTTGTGCCTTCTTCATCTATACTGGTGACCACAGCTACTCACTCTTGTAAATAGTGACTGATTAAACAGGTTCCCAGGTGGATGTCCATGTCCTGGAAACCTACATGCACATAATTCATTTAAAGATTGCGTCAGGCTCAATTATACTGACATAGGGCTTTGTGGTTAAAAACGTAGCAGTTCCTGTGAGCTTTCTGCAACTTGCAGCTTGTTTTCCTTTAGGGCAAGGTCACATGGGGCATTTTAAGCTTTAAAACCTGCAGTTTATCGTGAATACGCCAGTGAAACCACAAACACGTGATAATGTGCATTTTTGAGCCTGTAGTTTTCTTCTCCCAACATGCATTTCTGGTTTTTCCCATTCCCCACAATTTCACTCAGAAGAATTTTATTAAACTTTTGTGAAAAAAAAGCAAGTGCAAAAGCAATTGACACACAAAATGTAGCCGGACTGATTGTCAATACGATTGTCTCCAGTGGGAAGTGGCCACTGGAGAACCTGCACCCACATAAAGAAAGTAAGAAGATTTAACAAGGTTGTGCTGACTATTTTGACTACTGATTGTCAATACGCAACGTAATTATATCACCAGCAGATAATGCCACAAATATGTATATGCTCAAGAGTTTGAAAATACGCAGCATATATTAGCGAAGTGTATTTCCAAACTGGTGGATCCCATATTAAAGGGGAACTTTTGCAAAAATAAAAAAATTTAATATAAGATTTATCACACTGAAATAAGAAACTTTCTAAATACATTCAGTTAAAAATTCTGTTTCTGAAATAATCAAGTTTATCTTCACTATTCCTCTCTCAGCATCTGTTTCTCCTCATTCTCTCTTCATGCAGCAGTTGGGTGTCAGATATTCATTGACCTTTAGATCCAATATATCTTATATCCTTAAATATATCCTTATATCTTATATCCTTTTGCCTAGATGTATTAGAGCTCACGCTATTAAAATCAGCAGACATCATGTCTCTCTACATGCAGGATTTGTGCAAAAGGCAGTTATTTTGTTTGTACTGGAATCAGTTATTTGAGTGAGCTCTAATACATCTTCTAGGCAAAAGGAGCCCCCCTATAAGATATATTGGATCTAACTGACCAGTCCATCTCCGTGCTCATTACATTTTAGTATCACGTGGGACCTTCAAGTGAACTGTTTCATGGCAAAGTTTAAATTTCCCTCTCTGGAAGTTTCCTTTCTCCACAGTTATATCCATATAGTGCTAAATTATTGTCTGTCAGGAATGCAACTCTCTCTCTATGCACAGTACATGAAAACTGTCTTTATCTGTGATAATATTTATATCTTCTGGTAGAGTTTTTTCATACCACGTTAGCCAGTTGAAAAAGTTATAGGGTAGAACTTTTGATATGAAGCATAACAAATATGGTGTAAAGGTGATACCTTTATTGTCTAATAACTATATCTAAATAAGCTGATAATCACAGCAAGCTTTCAGAACTTTGAGAACATTGCAGTTCCTTCTGCAAAGCTGAATCAGCTTTGAAGAAGGAACTGAAATGTTCTGAAAGCTTGCTGTGATTATCATCTTAGTGAGATAGATCTAATTATTAGATAATAAAGGTATCACATTCACACCTCTTTTGTTATGCTTCATATTAAAAGTTCTACCCTATCTTCTAAAAGAAAAACATTTGATAAATCTTTTCCAAAATATCGTTGAAATAGCACCAGAATCCTAATATATAGTAGTTGGGTTTTCTAGTATACAGTATGTACAAATCTAGGATATTTCCCGCAAGAGTCGGGGAACAGACCAGATTAACTCATATCTTGGAAGTGGATAACGTCTTCCCATGTTTGATCCAAATTTGGTATGACCTCGGGGGCCGGGCCAGGCCTGCCGGACACCCTAGGCAACCCGGCCGGCCACCCCCCATGCACATGTGCCTGACTGGGCGCGACAGAGAGAGAAGAGACAGATGGGAGGGAGGGGTGAGCGACGGAGAGGACGGAGGGAGGGGACAGCAACGATGGGAGGGGAGGGAGAGGTGATCGACGGAGGGGACAGCGATGGAAGGGAGGATGACAAGAGGAAGGGGAGAGTGATAGAGGAGTGAGTGACAGAGGGAAAGAAAGGAGGTAAGGCTGAGCGGTGAAGACTAGGAGTAGGCAGAAGACAATTTTAGAGCTAGCTGCCCAGCGCCCCCTATCATTGCTACCTAGGCAGCTGCCTCTTCTGTCTACCCCTAGTTTCGGCCCTGCATGACCTAAATACACGCTCTAGCGCTCCTTACAAATATAAATGCCACCCTTGTCTTGTTCTTGAGCAATGGTTTATATACTGAATGCCATGGCCCATTAGTAAGCCACTGCAAAAAGTATAGGCCTTCTAGAATTAATGATTCAAATGATGTCTTTGGGTGTGGGAGGGTATCCAAAAAGTTAAGAGAAAAAGAAGAAAAAAGTATGTCCCATAGCATTGCACCTTCCCACTATTTTGACCTGAGATCCCACTACTGTAGGAATAAAACTTAACTTTTACTTATGAACACCTAAAATTAATATGAACCAAAAAGTGTGTACATTAAAAACAAGGTTAGGCAAGGAAGCGGAATAGACACGAAGTCAGCAGCTAATAGACGGTATTTGAAAGTTGAGATTGTGGTATGGGTTTTAACCACAGTAATTACTGTTCCCCAACACCGTTCTCAACTGCAGTAGATGCTGGTGAAACTCATTATACGAGCAGAACGGGTGGTATTTGGGGTTGTATTGGCACCTTGATAATGGACCCAGCGTGGTTGACGTTCAGCAAAAATGCCACAAGCTCCTTTCACTTATGATGCCTGTAGTTAAATGCATACGCAAATGACCATGATTATCATTGGCGACAATTCAAGTAAGGTTACAGCGAGGAGGGATTGTCATATTGTAATGAATCATCTGCTTCCTCCCACACCACCCTTCAGATCCATATCAACCCCTGTATCATGGCCGGAGAAAGTTATCAGGGTGATTAGAGGAGGAACAAACTTTCCGGTATTGAGTACATTCCCCGCTTCCTCCCTCACCACCCTTCCTTTGAAGTTAGCCCATAGAAACTGGATGTCACGGCCGGCACCCGATACCAGAACAAATGCCAAGCACCCTGGTCTCGGCTCGGCTTCACCAGTAGTGTGACCACCGTTGGGCTTCGGGAGGAGCCCTCAGCTTACTTGGGTGCCACCTGGACTTAACGAGGGGTGCAAGGCGAGATGTTCTGGCTGGCAAAGGGGCACGGCTGTTTAGCAGAGTCTTTAGGCCGAAGGTCACGGTACAAAAGGACAAGGCAAGCGGATGGTCAGACAGGCTGGATCGAGGCAGGCGGATAACAGAATCGTCAGGAAGGCAAAGGGTCAAAACCAGGTAATCAATCAGCTGGGTTGAGGCAGAATCGGAGTCAAATAACAGGCAGAGGTCAAACCGGAACATCAAACAGGAGGATTCAGAGTCAAGGTCGGTTTCAGGCAAGGGTCAGGTTCCAGAGATCAGAATAGTCAAACAGGCAGGCAAAAGGTCAAACAGATAATCAGAAACAGATTCTCACAGAATAGCAACAGCTAAAGCACCAGGAACAAATCCTATCACGGGCCATCTATAATTACAAACTGTCCCTTTAAATACATTCAAAACTCGCGCCATTGCGCGCTGACGTCACACGTCAGCGAGCCTGCGCCTTTAAGACGCGGATGGAAGCGGCGCGCGCGCCCTAGGCGCAGAAGATCCCTGCGGGCGTCCCCGCTTGGAGTGCGACGATTGTCCCCGTGGAACTCCACAACCCCTACCGGGGTAAGTTATTACACTGGACACAAGTTGCCAGCCGGCAGATTACAATTAAGCTAATGTCGGTGTCTCGTAGCACCCCAAACCAACCCATTCACCATGGACAGCTTTTGACAAAGCTCGCAGACGGGTGAGCGAAACACGCTTCAGGCGCTTATAAAATTCTTTTTAACTGTTAGGCAGGGACGGGAAATTGGCTGGGACTGGTCACACTTAACAACTGACCACATAGACATTGTTAATTATACTATTAACTAGACATAATTTGGAACATACAAAGTAGCAAATATGGTTCAGTTGAAAGGAGATATGTGGTTATTTGAAAATTGCTCGCTTGTCACGACTGTGGCCTGTAAAATAAATGTTGATTCAACTACGGTGAATATTGCTGCATTTCATAATAAAGAAGATGTTCCTTAGAAACAACTACTCAACTATAAAATAAAAGGCCTTGGTGAGCGACTCATGGCCCCCAGCAAGTCTTTTAAAACGGTGGAAGAAAGTTGGCGCAATGAAACTTGAAAAATGAAGAATAAAGAAAAGAACATTGGAAAATATATTTTTTTAAAACCAGATCTACACACCTCAATACCTCTGCGGGCACCTATATTTTCACCAATATTGGTGAACACTGATTTGAAAAATACACCAAGCAAGATCTCTAAAAGATAAACACAGGAAACCTAATGGAAACCAAATATCCAAAAACATCAAGATAGTTGAATATTTCTGCAACTTTAAATGGGTAAAAGTATTCTCGTTGTCCTGGAGCAGTCATCTCCAACCAGTGGTTCATGAGCAGCACGTTGCTCACCAACCCTTTGGATGTTGCTCCCAGTGGCCTCTAAGCATGTGCTTATTTTTGAATTCTTTGCTTGGAGGCAAGTTTTGGTTGTATAAAAACCAGGTGTACTGTCAAACAGGGCCTCCTGTAGGCTGCCAGTCCAGATAGGGGCTATAAATAGCCAATCACAGTCCTTATTTGTCATCCCAGGGACCTTTTTCGTGGATGCGTTGCTTCTCAATTCTTTTAACATTTGAATGTGGCTCATGGGTAAACAAGGTTGGGGATCCCTTTCCTAGAGAAATCTCTTTCATTCGATGCTCCTACAGCTTCAAAGTTGTTCATTGGCTCCGTTTTTGTGTTATATTTTTTCATGATCTTCGTGGAAAAGAGAGATCCAGTGCTAAATCCTACACTTAAGAGGCACAAGGGCCAAATTTCAAATTTATGTGAGTTTTTTTTGACTCACATGAATTAAATTTTTACTCAAAATTCGATTGGGGGACCTTTATTTAAAAAAATCTAATATGGCTTACTAATTTTACCGATCCTAAAACTCGAATCAAATTCGACCAAACTCGATTCGAGTTTTTTCTCCAAAAAAAACTAGAATGTCAGGAAGGCTACAAACTTCTCCAAATTGGTCACTGGACTTCTCCAATTGACATATACACGAATTTTGCAGGTTTTAGGTGGCGAATAGTCGAATTTGAATTCTTAAAGGACCAGAGTATGATAAATCTCGAAAATCAAATTCAAATCTTTAAAAAAATGGAATCGAGTTTTTATAATTCTCTAGTTGAATTTGACAGTTTTGACCATAAAAAAATTCTAAATTTCGAATTTGACTTTTCAAATCGACCCTTAATAAATCTGCCCCTTAGACATGGCTGCCACATGTTCCTGGTTTGCCTTTACAGGTTAATGGGACTCTAAATTTGTCCCAGTTCTTCTTGTTTCTGAATCACATTACGGCACCTCTACAAACATTATGGTTTATGATGATCAAGAGGTCTGCATATTTCAAACAATATCTTATCCTGAAGGAAACCAGATAGCAGTTGTAATGTTGATAGGGTGTTAGTGGAACAAAGATCTAATTGGACTCATAAGACGGGAAGAAAAAAAACAAAACAAGTGTTCCCATAGCAAAGACGGAGGACCCACACTTTACACTGTTGGCACGCTCTGTGCGATGTACGGTCCCACCGCATGGCTACAATTAGCCGTCATTGAAACCAGTTGTGCAATCTATGATTTAACACTGAGGCAGTGATTGAGTCTAGAGAAGAGGAATGCATCAATTTGAATTTTGCTGTATGATTCCCATCAAACATAGCACTTTGTGCTGGTTCTAATTTAATAGCATTTCGCTCCATGGTACAGAACAAATTGGCGATCATGTCAATGGTATTTTTTTTATAGTGATATCACAGTTCACCATCATTACACAAATCGACTTTGAAAATCTCAAGTCGGGTCACGCAAGACTAACTTGAGTGTAATTTCATTTCTTTCCCCCCCCCCCGTTTTTCAGAAAGTGGAAAAATATTCCACAGCCACGCTTGATTTCAGACTGATTAGTGAGCTCTGTCAGCTGCCGGCTTTGATATGTTAATATGACTTAGAAAATCCTGCAATTCTCAATGAATGGCAGCCCCGGTGCTCGTGTGGTCACTATGCAGTGGGAAATTGTATTGTTGCCTTTGGCTATGAGAAGTATTCCTGCCAATCAGTGCCCGCCACCCAAAAGCCAGCTGCCAATCAGATGTCAGTCTAGTGCAATGTCACTGGCGGGATGGGAAATTGGAATATTTGACATTTTAATCATGGCTCTTGCCACTGTAGAGGCAGCCTGTATATAACGCGGAAAGGACTTTATTGATTGCTCAGCATGGAAGTTTATCACTGTCCGGCTTATTGTGTTTTTCAACACAACAAGTGACAGCAACATTAAGTCTAATTGCCTTGTTTCACTGCTACTCCCTCTCCTGTGCAATGTAGATTAAAACTCAACACCAAAAACATTAGCCTTTTTTTGGAGCAACACCACAGCCATCGATATATTGACTTTTGCTCACAGAATTGTCTTTGTCTTGCTCCAGCTCTAAATACATGGCATGGCTTTTGCTTTGGCATGCTCCATAGTGCCATCACATCTTTCACAGGGGAACTATTATCTGTTAGAACAATGTTCTGCTGCCTATCATTTTAGGATCTTTGTTTGGATCATATACAAGCTACTACTTTATTATTACAGAGAAAGGAAATCATTTTTTAAAATTTGGATTATTTGGATGTAATAAAGTCTATGTAACCCGCCCTGACAGTCAGGCATCTAATCTTACCTCCAGACGCAGTGACCGGCAGGTTCGGGTGTAAGCGCCTAAGGCGCATTCTCTTTCAGCACTTAGGCGCCCAATGATGACGTGCTCAGAACGCTTGGTTTTGACGCTTACTTCCCCCAATTAACTGCCGCCTGCGTCCAATTGGACACAGATTGTTCTAATGTTTAGTTATTGGTCCCTTTTTCTGCCCATCTCAGATTCCCTTCTCCCATTGGCCCTTTTTGCCTTAAATAGTGGCTTCCCCTTCCGCTCCTTGCCCAAGCTGGCTTCTCTTTGTTCAATTCCTGCTAAAGCTTTCTTCGTGATTGCTACTCTGGTTTTGACTCCTGCCTTCTGACTCTGATCCTGCCTAAGCCTTGTCCGTGTTTGATATTCTGGTTTTGACTCCCGCCTGGCCTCCAACTCAGATCCGTGCTGTCTGTCCTGAACCTTGCTTGCCATTGACTTTCATTCCGCCTTCTCCTTGTCTGTACTGCCAGTATCCTAGACGTATCCAGGTTCCCTGTTGATTCTAGGGCCCCAAAAGGGCGTTGGTGATGGCCAGGCTAGTTTGAGGTGACCTTGTTCACTGAAAGGTGCTTCCTAGCAGTCTCCTTGGGTTCCTTGCCTGCCTTCTGACTCCGATCCTGCCTAAGCCTTGTCCGTGTTTGATATTCTGGTTTTGACTCCACTCCAACTCTGATCCGTGCTGCCTGTCCCGAACCTTTCTGGCCATTGACTTTGATTCTGCCTTCTTCTTGCCTGTACTGCGAGTATCCTAGACTATTCCAGGTTCTCCGGTGAAGACCAGGGTCGTCAGAGGTGATCTTGTTCACTGAAAGGTGCTTCCTAGCAGATTCCTTGGGTTCCTTGTTAACCAGCACTACAGTCTATGGGAGATGACCTTTCCGTAATTCAAAGCTTTCTGAATAATGGGTTTCCATATAACGGATCGCATACCTGTACTACTGATTATCATCAGAACTATATATTTAGCTCTGATGTATCCGCAGAAAGAGATGATACAATACTACCCTCTGTCCCTGCCGCAGTGGAGATTACAGTCCTATCACATTTAGCAATGAGCGAATTTTGTTCAGCATGTATGTTGTCGCCACAAGTTTTGGAATTTCGCGAAAAACATCACCAAAGATTCAGTTTTGTGCACGACAGAAAAGAATCATGGTAGGCAAGAAAACTGCTCGTGTCATTTTATCCTCTCCTTCCACATTAACAAATGAGATTTCAGCAATTGGGATTTGAGCACCCAGATATTATCTGGTGAAAATCAGATTAATTCATTGTGCCTGAGTTTATAAGATAGTTATATATAAACTATAGCAAGATAGTTACTAGGTGTAGTGGTGTGTGAATCTGACCCGTTTCGCTTCACCAAAAATTCATGAAATGGCAAAAAATTTCCCAAATGCATTGAAGTCTATTGGTGACAATTATTTTTGACGCGCTACAATTTTTTTCACCCATTGGAGTCTATTGGCGTCTTTAGCGGCAAAACCTAGTGAAAATTTTTGTTCATCACTAACCAGGTGTAGTACAGGTATAGAATCTGTTATCTAGAAACCTGTTATCCAGAAAGCTCAGAATTACAGGAAGGCTATTTCACATAGACTCCATTTTAATCAAATAATTAATTTCTAATTCTCTAATACTCTAATTTTTAAAAATTATTTCCTTTTTCTCTGTAATAATATTGCAAGCAAAACCAGCCTATTGGGTTTATTAAATGGTTACAGGATTTTCTAGTAGACTTAAAGGGATACTGTCATGGGAAAAAAAAAAATTTCAAAATGAATCAGTTAATTCTGCACTGAAATCCATTTCTCAAAAGAGCAAACAGATTTTTTTATATTCAATTTTGAAATCTGACATGGGGCTAGACATTTTGTCAATTTCCCAGCTGCCCCAAGTCATGTGACTTGTGCTCTGATAAACTTCAATCACTCTTTACTGCTGTACTGCAAGTTGGAGTGATATCACCCCCTCCCTTTTCCCCCCCAGCAGCCAAACAACAGAACAATGGGAAGGTAACCAGATAGCAGCTCCCTAACACAAGATAACAGCTGCCTGGTAGATCTAAGAACAACACTCAATAGTAAAAACCCATGTCCCACTGAGACACATTCAGTTACATTGAGAAGGAAAAACAGCAGCCTGCCAGAAAGCATTTCTCTCCTAAAGTGCAGGCACAAGTCACATGACCAGGGGCAGCTGGGAAATAGACAAAATGTCTAGCCCCATGTCAGATTTTAAAATTAAATATAAAAAAATCTGTTTGCTCTTTTGATAAATGGATTTCAGCGCATAATTCTGCTGGAACAACACTATTAACTGATTAATTTTTTTAAAAAATTTTTTCCCATGACAGTATCCCTTTAAGGTATGAAGATCCAAATTATGGAAATATATGTTTTCCGGAAACCCCAGATTCTAAGGATTCTGGATAACAGGTCCCATACCTGTAGTAGGTACTGTGTCTATGAATATTCTCATTTATCCAGGTCATGAAATACAGTATCTAGTAGAATTAAGTCAAAGGCAACTGGACATTTAGAGCTGGAGTCAGTTGAACTGAAGAAGCCACTCGGATGAGTGGTGAAACGTTTTCAAGTAAAACTCTAATTGATAAATTTATCAAAGAGTGAAGTTCCGCCACTAAAGTGAAATTCCGCAGCTCTCAATTCATTTTGAAAGGTGTATTTATCAATGAGTGAAAGTGAAAGTTTTTTTAAAAAAAAAATCCCATAGAAATGAATGGAGAGTGGAGGAATTTCACTCTAGTGGCAGAACTTCACTATTAACTTCGCTCTTTGATAAATATACCCCCATGTGTCCAGTTGCCTTTGACTTAATTCTGCTAGATACTGTTTATAAGTTGTTGTTACCAGTCCACTAGTGATGGGCGAATTTATTTGCCAGGCGCGAATTTGGGGCGAATTTGCGTGATTTGCGAAATGCCCGTGAATTCAACGGTGTAAAAAAAAAAAAAAGGAAAAAAAACGGAAAAAAACTGACGCCGGCGCAGTTTCACGAAATTCGCAAATTGTACGGCGAAGCAAAACGGCGCAAATTCACCCATCACTACAGTCCACCAGTGGTAATGTCAAAAATCACAGACATGTTTTTGAGAAATTGGAAATATGGGATCTTTTTGTTTCTATTGGAAAAGCAGTTGTAGCAGAGTGGATAGGAGTCGTCTAATAATGTTGGGCACGTGTGTAGCAGTATATATTGAGCAAAAAATGCAGGTGATATTTGCTTTTTGATGCCAGTTTGCAAACCTACACAAACGCAGATAGAGCTTACAACTACTTGCAGATAATGCCAAGCTTGGAATCAAACCTTCGACCCCAGTGTTGCAAGGCTAACAATGACCAGGGTTTTTCATAATTTTTTTTGCTCTTCCAAAATTGGTTAAATGTATTGTTGTTTTAGCAGATTAGCAGATGTGCATGTGAACAAGAGGTACCACTGCCCCCATTGGCAGAAAAAGGATAATGCAAAATTATACCTTTGAGCTTCAATTGTAGGGGAAAAATCTAATTATATGCATAAAAACTCAATATATATGAATACAAATGTACAGAGAAGGAATGTTCTGGGCACACCATAAGCTATACCCTCATACTGTACTGTCTAAGGGAAATTATAGGGCAGTCTCCCACCCATATGTATAAATAAAATTCACAGAGGAGGAATGTCCTGGGCACACAATAATTAAGTGATCCCCAACCAGTAGCTCACGACCAACATGTTGCTCTCCGACCCCTTGGATGTTGCTCCCAGTGGCCTCAAAGCAGGTGCTTATTTTTTAATTCCAGGCTTGGAGGCAAGTTTTGGTTGTATAAAAATCAGGTCTCCTGTCAAACAGAGCCTCAATGTAGGTTGACAATCCACAGAGGGGCTACTAAATGGTCAATCACAGCAATTAATTGGCACCCCAAGAACATTTTTCATGCTTGTGTTGCTCCCCAACTTATTTTTTTTCTGAATGTTGCTCACAGGTTTAAAAGTTTGGGGATCCTTGCAATAAGCTATACCTTCATACTGTATTGTCCAAGGGAAATTATAGGGCAGCCCCTCTGCCAAATGTATTAATAAAATACAATTATGGCACCTCCTCCCATATGTATGAATACAAATATAAAGAGAAGGAATGTTCTGGGCACACAATAAGCTATACCCTAATACTGTACTGTCTAAGGGAACCAATATGGCACCTCCTCCTCCCATATGTATAAATACAAATATAGAGAGAAGGAATGTTCTGGGCACACAATAAGCTATACCCTCATACTGTACTGTCTAAGGGAATCAATATGGCACCTCCTCCTCCCATATGTATAAATACAAATATACAGAGAAGGAATGTTCTGGGCACACAATAAGCTATACCCTCATACTGTACTGCCTAAGGGAATCAATATGGCACCTCCTCCTCCTCCCATATGTGTAAATACAAATATACAGAGAAGGAATGTTCTGGGCACACAATAAGCTATACCCTCATACTGTACTGTCTAATTGAATCAATATGGCACCTCCCTCCTCCCATATGTATAAATACAAATATACAGAGAAGGAATGTTCTGGGCACACAATAAGCTAAACCCTCATACTGTACTGTCTAAGGGAATCAAAATGGCACCTCCTCCTCCCATATGTATAAATACAAATATACAGAGAAGGAATGTTCTGGGCACACAATAAGCTATACCCTCATACTGTACTGTCTAATTGAATCAATATGGCACCTCCCTCCTCCCATATGTATAAATACAAATATACAGAGAAGGAATGTTCTGGGCACACAATAAGCTATACCCTCATACTGTACTGTCTAAGGGAATCAATATGGCACCTCCTCCTCCCATATGTATAAATACAAATATACAGAGAAGGAATGTTCTGGGCACACAATAAGCTATACCCTCATACTGAGAGGGTGTGTGGAGATTGTGCTGCTGGAGTGTGAGTTTCCCAGGCCCATTTTGGGTCTGGGGGGATCTGATTCACACACAGTTACAGGGCCCTGAGCCTTGTGAATTTGTTTATTTACCAAAATGAGGAAGAAAACAGCGATTTCAAGTAAAGGCAATGAGTCTGGAGGAAAAAATCCCAGGACACGTCTGGGAACTGGAAGAAAAGTAACACAGTCTGGAGTTCTGGCTAAAACTCTGGAGGGAAAGAAGCCCAGTGAGAGGCAGAATGTGTGTGAGGAGCTGAGGACTCCGTCTGCTGGAAAGTCCCAGTAAAGCAAATGGAGAGGTCCCAGTACCTGGAATGGAGTCTGCAGCGAGTGCTGCTAATGCTCAGGATCCTACTGCTGCCTCCCTTGATCCAGTGGGGCAGATGGAAGCTGTTAGTGCCATGGAGGCCAGAGATGACCCTGGGGAGGGCTGTAGTGAGGCCCAGAAGCCTTCTGATTCCAACATGGAGGCCAGTGTTTGCATGGACAGCATGGAGGCAGGAGATTGTACAGCAAAGCAATCCAGCTGTGAGTGGGGCAGTCGGCCAGCAGAGGGAGCCCCTAACAGCACATCTCACCTCCCTGTGCACAACAAGCAAGGCCGTGAGGCAGAGCAAGCAGCCCAGCAATGGAGGCCCAGGAGCAGCAGAGCCCAGGAAAGTGCTGGGGGAAGGGCAGCAGTGGAGAGAGACTGTGCAGTCCTGGCCAGGAGAGTAGCAGAACAAGCACTGGCAGCAGCAGATCACCCAGGTAACCCACAACTTACTGGGGACACTTTCACTTGTCAGGGGGCCCAGAGTGATAAACACACACAGAGTATTGCAGCCCCTGCTAATGAGGGGTCTGGGGACACTGTTCTGATTTCTGATCAAATCATAAAGGCAATTAAAGTCATGGAGAGTCTGCAGGCCAGGAATGTTGAACTAAACACTGACATTATGCGAGAGATAAAGAACATTTCACTTGCACAAGGGGAGCTGAGGGCCCAGGGTATCAGGAGACTGGTGACTCTGAATAAAGAGCTGGAGGAACTGGAGCAGCAGATACAGGGGACTATGATAATAATAAAGACCTGGGAGGAATTCTACAGCAATAAGGCTCGCTTTAAGCAAATGGAAGGAGTCAAGAGCATTGCAAGTGGGACTCTCAGCCAAATTATTTTAGACTTGAATTCTGGTCACCAGCAGCCTTTTATAGAGATACAAACAATGGTTAATGCTGCACCAACTGTTTGTGCCAATACAAGTGTGAGTGGGCAGCGACTGGAGGGTAACTGTGGTGGAGGGGCAAGTGTGGCGCATGCAAGTGGTGCAGATGCTGCTGTGAATGGGGAAGGTGGGGGACCCTCACAGGCTGAATGTGGGGTGGTGGGTGAGCACGTGGTGCCCGGGGTGGGTGAGAAAAATGCAGAACAGGGTGACAATGCCATCAGTCCAGCCAGAGTTTTCTGGGAGAAACGCAGGTTTTTTGTTAGGGAGGAGCAGGGAGAGAATTGTTCATGATGGGCCAGTGTTCAAGCGCAAGAACGTGGGTCCGGATTGAGTGGGAGGGAGAAAGAGCAAAAGCCCCTGGGAGTAGGTTTGTGTGTCGCAACCTGATAAAGCAGTCCATAGGGTTTACTATAGCTGATGTCAATGCTTTTATATCTGTGTCTGACACTGAATATGAAGTGAGTTTCATGACATCAGTGGGGCTGGAGAAGTTTCTGGGCACTTTATGAGCAGAAGAAAGGGCTGTTGGACTGGGAAGAGTTTACGGCAATCCAGTCTCTAGGCCGGAGGTAAAAACAGTCACTATCCATCTTCAAGCACGAATCTATCCCCCCAGAAGATGTGCTCATTTGGCTGAAGAGACAGTGCACAGTTCTGTCCCCCCTTAAGAAGGTGTATAATGAGGAGGGTTTTTGGGTGGCTGGATGGCGGGTCCAGGTCAGGCTGGGGATGGAGAACAACATCACCAAACATCTCCCTAATTCTTTCTTTATAGGCAGAGAGAGAGGCACCTGCTTCTACCCTGGGCAGCCTCGCCAGTGCTTCAAATGTGGGTCTAGACGGCATCTAGCGAGCAATTGTGACACTAAAGTTTGTGTAATGTGTGGGGCCCAGGGCCACGTGAGCAAAGAGTGCAATAAGATTCGGTGCAACTTGTGCTCGGCTTTGGGTCACTCACACCAAGACTGCCCAGAAGCTTGGCACAACATCAAAAAGGCTTGTCCCACGGTGGAAAGGGAACTGTTTGAGCCAGAGGAGAGTCAGATGGAAGTGGTCAGTGAGCAGGAGAAGGTACAGGAACCCCCAGAAGCAGAAAGGGAACCAGTGAGGAATGAGAGGGAGGAAGGGAGGCAGGAGGAGGACGCAGCTCTTGTAGAACAGGCAGAAAGAGCTGAGGCAGCAGAGGCAGTGAACAGAGGTGAGGAATGGAAAGTGGTTGGAAAGGCAAAGAAAAAGCCAGGCCAAATAGTTTCCAGCAGCAACCTGGAAATATCAAACAGGTTTATTCTGCCCGAGGGCAAAAGCTGGGGTGAGCTGGCAGAGGAGGATGAGTTCAGGAGGATTGAGAAGGAGGCAGAGGAGGCAGATGGGGAAGTAATATCAAGGGAAGGAGCAGGAAAAGAAGAGGAAAGAATTGTGACTCCTAGTAAATCCCCCAGTCCTATCGGGGTGCAGAGTGAGCCTGAGAGTGGGGAGATAATGGAGGACATGGGCAAGAAGAGGAAGAGCAGATCACCCGAGGGCAGTGGACAAGGAGCCTCAGGGGAACATAATCTTGTCTTTCTTGAGGGGGATGGAGCCTTTCAGGAGATAGGGGGTGTACAGGTTAAAAGGTTCAGTGAGGAAGGGGAAGCAATGGCACCTAAAGTCCCAAAACCCTTACCTAGAAATGACAGGTCTAAACATTAAATTCTGCACTGCCAATAGACACTCGTACAATAATGAGACCCTGTTTATTGTGTTTTCTGCTGTGCGATATCATTTATGGCTGATGAGCTGTAGGGAGTCACTGGGGAATGAGAGGGGCACCATAGATACGACTGTCAGGGAAATTCTCTGTGATTTTTTGTTTATCAAAGGTGAACGGCAAGAAAGAGAATGTGAATCTATAGGTTAATTTGTTTTTGGTTTTTTTGGTCCAATTCTTTTTGTTATGATATTGTTTATTACTATAATGCATGTAATATTCTTGTGACTTGTTCCGTATGAAGTCTGAACTTTTTTGTAAATATGTATATTTTCTCAATAAAAATTCCCTCCTCCCATATGTATAAATACAAATATACAGAGAAGGAATGTTCTGGGCACACAATAAGCTATACCCTCATACTGTACTGTCTAAGGGAATCAATATGGCACCTCCCTCCTCCCATATGTATAAATACAAATATACAGAGAAGGAATGTTCTGGGCACACAATAAGCTATACCTTCATACTGTACTGTCTAAGGGAATCAATATGGCACCTCCTCCTCCCTTATGTATAAATACAAATATACAGAGAAGGAATGTTCTGGGCAAACAATAAGCTATACCCTCATACTGTACTGTCTAAGGGAATCAATATGGCACCTCCCTCCTCCCATATGTATAAATACAAATATACAGAGAAGGAATGTTCTGGGCATACAATAAGCTATACCCTCATACTGTACTATCTAAGGGAATCAATATGGCACCTCCCTTCTCCCATATGTATAAATACAAATATACAGAGAAGGAATGTTCTGGGCACACAATAAGCTATACCCTCATACTGTACTGTCTAATTGAATCAATATGGCACCTCCCTCCTCCCATATGTATAAATACAAATATACAGAGAAGGAATGTTCTGGGCACACAATAAGCTATACCCTCATACTGTACTGTCTAAGGGAATCAATATGGCACCTCCTCCTCCCATATGTATAAATAAAATACACAAAGAAGAAATGCTCTGGGCACATAATAAGCTATACCCTCATACTGTTTTGTTTAAAAGAAAGAATATGGCACCTCCCACATTGTGTGTTTGCTTCATAAATTCAAATACAGTTTTTATAAAGAAGCCACTGGGGCAGACGTTTAAACTGATATAGGGCAATGGGGCACATATTTACATGGGGAATAACAGACAAGCAATGTAGAATACAAAGTTATTTGCTTTTTTTGTATGTATATAGGGGTAAAATGCCACTAAAGGGTCTTTACAGAACTATGAAATCTCTTCTCATAAAAAAACGACATTTATTTCAAGAAATAGTATTTGTGATGCTACTGGTCTTTTAAGATAACTTTACACATAAAATAAATAAATACTTCAATGATGATGCCTCCTATTAGTGGGAAAAGCTAGCTGTCGGGTAGCAATATACAGGTATGGGGTCCGTTATCCGGAAACCCATTATCCAGAAAGATCTGAATTATGGAAGTGCCCTCTCCTATTATAATAAAATAATAAGAATTTTTAAAAATGATTCCCTTTTCATGAGTAATAATAAAACAGTAACTTGTACTTGATCCCAACTAAGATATAATTAATCCTTATTGGAAGCAAAACCAGCCTATTGGGTTTATTTAATGTTTATATGATTTTCTAGTAGACTTAAGGTATAAAGATCCAAATTAAGGAAAGATCCATTATTTGGAAAACCCCAGGTCCCGAGCATTCTGGATAACAGGTCCCATACCTGTACTACAATACCCAGCATGCCCAACTGGTTACTGTATTCCAGCTGCAAAACCCATTCTCATGCCGGAGCTAAACTTTTTGCTTGTGCAAAAAACCATCTTGTTCCTGATTTTTCCATCCCTTGGGATATGCGAATAGAGGGAAATATCATGGAAACCAAACTTTGCGCATGGAACATCTTAACAAATGATAAAATATCGCTTTATAAATTATTCACGCCTCATGGACTTCTCTAAGTTTCTAACGGAAGGATTTCCACGCCCTCCTTCTTTAATTCCTTCATCCTCAGGAATCATATCTGCAAAATGTCCAAAAACTGGTCATAATGGGGCACATGTTCACTGTTGTGTAACATACAACTCCCATTAACAATAATGCGTAATTCAATTGACAGCGATACCTAGCAATATGCTGCAGTTATAGCTGACTGCTCTTAGCATTTAAACGATCATTTCAACATGCTTTCTAATTCCTTCGGGCGGGTTTTCTTTGCCTCGTTTAATTGCGCCATAGATTAAGTGGCAATAATGTAAAAATGGTAGCAGCTGTAGGCAAGGAATGCTGGGTATAAAATGGCGCATGACTCTTCAGAAAGTAATACAGGTATTACTGCATTGTCTCTTTGAGCGCCAAAGCTCAGAGATAAAATTTCATCTTTCGGCAGTAGGAAATAAACACGAGATGTTTTAATTCCTTTGTTGTGTAAGGAAACAGATGTGTATAAGGAGCAATTGGGACTCATTTATAGACACCGGGCAAAGTAGCACCTGGATAGTAAGCCATGGCAACCAATCAAATGATTGCAATCAAACCTGGAGCTGGCTAAAAACAAAAAGCCAATCACTGACCCATGTTCAAATAAGTGCATTATTAGAAATACAATTCATATAAATATAAAATATAATTACAATACAGATTAAGTGCTCAGTGTCAAGGAAACAAAAGGCTAGAGGACCCTACCCCGTAGGGCTTACAGTCTAAATGGGAGGGTAACATACAGACACAATTCAGAGGGGTATTAAGGTGCTGTGGGTTACAGTTTGTTACACTCTTATATAAGTGCCAGTTCAGGTGTTATCCAGGTGCTCCCAGAGGGAGTCTTTGAGTTTTGTTTTAAAAACATTGAAGGAGGATTCTCTCCTGAGAGATACAGGAATGACATTCCAAATATTAGGAGTTGCAAGAGAGAAGGGTTTGATACGGGAAACAGCAGTAGTAGTGGGGGGTACAACCAAGCGGTTGCTCTGAGAGGAGCGGAGGTTTCAGACAGGAACATATAGAGCGACAAGAGATGAGATGTAGTTTAGGTGCAGAGGAATGAAGGGCTTTGAAGGTTGTGAGGAGGAGTTTATAAGTTAGTCTTTGTTTTATAGGAAGCCATGATAAGGACTTCAGCAGTGGAGGGGCCTGTACCCTTTTGGGTGAGAAGAGGAGAATTCTGGCAGCAGTGTTTAATACAGACTGTAGAGGGGAGAGATGGGAGTTAGGGAGGACAGTTAGTAGAAGGTTACAGTAATCTAGTCTGGATAGGATGAGAGCATGCATGAGTGTCTTGGATGTATCAGGTGAAAGGAAGGGACAGATTTTGACAATATTGCGTAAGAAAAAGTGACAGGTTTTGACAGTGGAGTTAATATGATCAGAGAAGGAGAGAGAGGAGTGAAAGATTACCCCCAGACAGCGAGCTGAGTTGACAGGATTAATGAGCCATCAATAGAGATAGTAAATAGGGGAGTAGGACCAGGCTTACGTGGACAGATGATAAGTTCAGTGTTAGGTTGAGTTTGAGGTGGCGCTGGTTCATTCAATTTGAGATAGCCAGGAGGCAGTTAGAGATCTGAGCCTCTGTTTCAGCTGTTAATGAAGGGGTGGATAAATATATTTGGGTACATCAGCATACAGATGATAATTAAAGCCAAATGAATGTATAGAGAAGACGGAGTGTACAGGGAGAACAACAGTGGACCAAGTACAGAGCCTTGTGGCACCCCCACATTAAGTGGAACTGGAGATGAGGTTTTGTTATCATACGAGACAGTGAATGATCGGTTAGAAAGGTAAGAAGAAAGCCAAGATGCAGCCTGGTCCCATTGCTTCAAGATGCAATGGGACCAGTCCCTGGATCAACTTGTACAATGAGCTATCTTCCATAACCCTACATGGAAACAACACCCACTATATTACCAACACTTATGTGGGCTTCTAATTATATATTGGCCACTGTAAGGGTTTCCTCAAAAGTTGGGTAAAAATTCTGAACTATACCCTGCACCTTTTATTTGTATGTATGGCTAGTTTTAGGGCAAAATGAGTGAGCATTTACCCTGGGCCCGTTATTTAAAGTAGAATTCACATTAGATTTTTCATTCATCAGGAATCTCAAACATGTCACCCCTTCAGATGTTACTAAACTACATTGGCATTCATTGGCAATAAAAATCTCAAGCACAAATTTAGAAGCTTCCCATTATATCCCGATGCCCAGTATAACTTTGACTTCATGCAAATTCCCTTAAAATAATTGGTGCCGAGGATGACAGTCTCTTTTATTACAGAATTAAAAGTTCAAGCCAAGTTCTTATTCTGTTTTTTTTAGGATGGGTGCCAAGAGTTGCTTCCTCACACTTGGCAATAGAGGCACTGGCCAACGACACAACCTTAATTATAATGGAGTCCACTTGCAAATTGGAAATGAAGCTGTGACAACAAAAACGTTGCTGAGACATAAGAATAAGAAAAAAATGCCCTTTGACTTTAGTGCATTTGGAGTTAGAAAAAACTTGAGAAATAAATAAACACCCATTGACTTTAAAGCATTTGGACAAAAAGTTGCAAAAGTCACAGAGACAAAAAAAACGCCTTTTATTCATTTGGAGTGAGGAAAAAAATTGTTGTGCGTAAAAATGTTTTTTGGTCGGCTTCTGACTTCAATGAGTTTCGCCAGACAGATTCGCTCACCTCTAGTGACAAATTCATACAGAACTGGGTTTCATACATATTTTTGTAGGTGCTTGAACAATGTAATTCTTTCACTCAAAGCCATGTCAATGTTCTAGTGTTCTGACTGGCTTTTGGGCTGATCCAGCCATGTTAATGTTCCAGGTCCAAACTGGTCTAACCATGTCTAAGCTCCGAGATAAGCGAGTACAGCTTATAATAGAATAAATGAAACCATCAATCTTTTACCTTCTTTTAACTAACATTTGAATTAATATTAATAAAAATGACAAATATTTTGACCAATTTTTTTCCAAGTTAGGGAAAAATGGTGTATCTTAGGCCAAAAGTGAAAATACCTCCCAGTAAATCTCTGTTGCATAAAACAAGGAGGAACTTTCGGCTCTACACATGGAGGCAGATTCACTAGTTTTCCCATTTTTACAGTTTTTGTTCAAATGATGGCTTTTTCTTGATCACCAGCATATTCATGACAAAGCTCCAATCAGAAAAACTCAATCATATGTCAGTTACATCCGAGTAGGTTTGTGAAGGAGAATGCATTAACTAAGATTTATAATAATTAGGGAACACAATGTAGAATATTTCACAACACACTTACTATATAGTTTAAAATTGATCTAACAGCCTCATTAGCAAGTACTACCTGACCATAAAGTTGGACATTAACATCTATTGCCACATCTGTAGAAATAAACATGGCGTGGCACAATAATTCCTTGCAGAACCTAAGAATGAATTTATACCTCTAAATGCCTGTATGGCAGAAGTGAAAAAAGTTTAGGATCAAGAGATCTGAGATTGGTTCTTATAGTGCAAGCCTTTAAACATGAGCCACGTTTAGTCTGCATTTTAGGAGTTCACTTCCGGCACATTGGCCAACCTTTCAAGAAACACCCAAGTGCCCTGACGATTGCTGGAGATATTTGTATGCCTGGTACAGGTCTGGTACAGGTCTGGACTGAGAATTAAAATAGGCCCTGGCATTTCAGTTAAACAGAGGTCCAATCAGCCCACATAGAGGCCCAAACAGTCCCCCATCAGCCCACTAAATACTGACTTTCTATGGGATCTTATAGCAGCCCCTCTGGCATTTGCCAGAACTCACAGATTGCCAGTCCGGGCCTGGCCTGGTATGTAAACTGCAGGATCAGCATAAGCTCAGAGCTGGAACCACCAAGATTCATCCCTGGTATTAGGATGTCCTTATAGAGAAATTGTCATGCAATTTTTGTGGCTCCTTAAAATGGGTAATTTGACCAGCCAACATGTGTGTGACAATCGGGGACAATTATTCTCAAGATTGCTAAATCACTTAGAATTACAACAGTGAATGAGTCTTCAGGTCTTCAGGTCTTCCGGTTTCTGTGTCTCAATAGGTGCAACTGCATGTGATTCATCAGAACAGACTAGGGAGTTAAGGAACATGCTATGGCCTCAATGTGCTCAAAGTTTACATCCATTTTTGGCACAAACATAATTGTGGCTGTGTTCGTAAATGAACCCAAAAGTTTAGGATCCATCTATGCTAAGTGTTATGCTCAGTGATGTGCTCTAGGCAAAAAACAAACTGTCAGTAGAATTGTGTATCTGTCCAGCATAATCATTTCGCTGATACACACAACTCTACTTAACAATTTACAGAATTAATTATGTACATCTGTAGCTTCCAAACTCTGTTTATGTTCCTTGACAGATTCCTATATACGAGGATGCGCTATTACCCATTGCTTTTCTAGGGGAATCAGCATTTCTGGAACTTCTGCTTTCACAGTAGAAGATAATGTTTTCTACAACATTAAGGGCCACGGTCTTCCTGTGGGTGAGTCAAAGAACGACCATTGTCAGGGGGTGAATCAATGGAAGTCACTGGTGTTCTAAAGAAAATTAATACGTTATCCAGGATTTTTTTTACACAGAAACTCCTTTGCCTTCTCATCATTAGGAAGCAGCTCATCAAGTTAGAATAAGGCAATGAGATTTTTAAATACTCGATTGGTCACAGCTTCTATCTATGGCAGAATAGAGACTACACTACACCGTCAGGTTTGCTGAAAAACCTCCAAAATAGACCCATAATATGTACTTGCTTATGTTAGGGGAAAACTGACTTTTTCTTGAAAAGTTGACAAGAAGAGGTCTCATCTCAGCCAGACTGCCCCCTACCCCAAAACTGGAAAAGACAGTGGGGCTCATTTATCAACACTGGGCAACTGGGCAGTTACCTATAGCAACCAATCAGTGATTAGCTTTTTAAAGCTAGCTGCAAGAAGAACAATGAATTCAGCAATCTGATTGGTTGCCATGGGTTACTGCCCATGTGTACATTTGCCCAGTGTTGATAAATGACCCCCAATGTATCAATGTTATGTATAATACAGGTTATTACTCTTAGTGCTGGGATTCACACTAGACCCTAAACATCACCCCCCCCCAATTCTAGTAACTTGGTTAATAATGCATACATGACTGGGTAAACATTTTCTTCCACCATTCTTGGGGTTAAAGGATCCCTTAAGAGGTCAGGGATTTGACTCCACCAATCTGTGGTTTAAGGGAAAGGAAATAAAACGGAAGCCTTCCATTGGCTAGAGGGTTACCAATACCCACCAATAATAAAGTCAAGAGGTAAGTGGTTATTAAGGACTGGACACCTTATAGGAATTTTTATCTCTCATTGTTTGGGGACTTTCTATCAATTTGGTTTCTTTTTTCTGCTAACTTTACTAGGGCTTTTCCAAGATTCAGGGGGGAGTACCCTGAATTTGATTCTTTTTCTGTGTGACACCTGTTTATCCAAGTACTTGGGGAATTAAAACTGGTTGATGGTCTACCAAATAAACAAATGCTCTAAGCATACTGGCCACTGTGACCTACAGATATATTGCACATGGCACCCATGCCGTTCAGGGGTGACACAGAATAACTGTAAACTGGGGTGTACAGGTAGGCTAGCTTCCCAGTCAAATAATTCTATCCTTGGAAAAAATCTGGCTAATGCAAAGTACAGTAAGTGCAATTTTCGACATTGGTAAAGTGCTTATCAATAACATTACTGTAGATTTCCCATCAATAGCGATGGGCGAATTTGTCCCAAAATTTGCGAAACAGCTAAAAATTTGCGAAACTCGAATTTTGACACCCTTGTCAATGCTGACGCTCACGTTATTTTTGACGCTGGCATTAAAGTCAATGGGCATCCGAATAATGTAGACGCGCAACGGTTTTGATGCGAGTGACCTTTCAGACTAGCGTCCAAAATTTTTTGACCGTCTATGTATTTTCGTGGCAGTTTCATGAATTTATTCGCTGGAGTGGAAACGCAGAAATTCGCAGTGACTTCGCACCTGCCGAATTTATATGACCAGCACTACCCATCAACAGTCACTGTAATAAACTCTTTCAAGCACTGTTGAATGACATATCTTGAGGGGAGGCTACCAGTAGAAGACTTTTCTTTGGTTAACATATAATGATGTATGAATAGTCGTACAATACAACCAAAGTTCATTCAGCGCTTAAATTGGGAAATCTTCAACTGGTGCAGCCACCTTCACTGCTTCACTCTGCTGGATACTATGGTGCCGTACCCTTAAATTTGTATATTAAAGTGCCAAGTGAAAACACACTGTGCTGTGTTAAGTACTGATACTTGCTCTGTAGACCCTTCAGGTGAGTTAGAACAAGGATGGTAAATCAGCCCAGCTCTGGTGAAATTGCTTACTCACCAGATTTTCAAAGTATGTACACATCAAACAAACTGGTGCTGACTCCAAGGTGTCCTTGAGTATTCATGCAATGTTCATAAAAAGAAGAAATATATGATAGTGCAGACGTATTCATTTAAAATTAATGTGCCCCAGCCACTTGGTATACTTGCAAGATAACATGAAATTGAGAACGTTGTACGATTAAAACTGATCCTTAACGCGTTTCACGTGGAGCGCCACGCTTCTTCAGAAGGAATATTTTCCATACATGGGCAGATAACAGCCAACTTGATCTAAAGGAGCCAAAATGGCAGTTTAAATCTGTCAATTTTAGTACTTGGATGGGTTTAAAGTGCTAATCACTACTAGAGAGCAGCTCTGAGCACTAAAACGTCATTGAACAGAATAGTATTTCACAGCAGATATCTTGTTTGACAAATGTGTTCCTGTAATTATTGATAAATAGGGAAAATATCAAACTGTTGGGAATCCTTCAAGAATATATGATAGCTCTGCCCTTTTATTTGTTAAAAAAAAAGCAGCCTTCTATATGTAAAGGCTGAGTCGGGTGTAGACTGGTTAACCAATCAGTTGACTTGCTGTCAAAATAGATGTTGAAACCATTTGAGGCATTGTCAAGTGGAATATTTACAACAATAAAATATGTTCCAGCCATTTGTAAACAATTGAATCATAACACAAATTATTTTCCTTAAGAAGAGCAGTCTTATTTGACATGTCACTTTTATAAATGCAATATTAGGTCTTAAGAAGCCATCTGACTTCCCCCGGGCGTAATTCTCCCCACTCGTATGTTTTGTCAGCTAGAACAGATCATATTATTACAAGTGGAATATCTCTTAAAATAAATGCAACAAGACATCTTTTCATCAATTATCTGCTCCCCAGTGCCCATCTCTTGTGGTGATCTAAAACATACCAAAGTCTAAAGAAACACACATATATATATATCTATATATAAATATAAATATTGGTGGAAGTTTCTCAGAATCATGAATATGCCATCTCATCTACTGGCAGTATGTACTTTAGCATTACGCAAGATACATAAAAATGTTTTCCTTGTTTCTTCATGTAATTTATTTATAACTGAATCCATTAAAGAAGAAAAAGAAGTGAAAATGAGGCCAGTTTTAGGGTAGGGCAGAACAATTATTTGTAGTGGGGACCAGGATCCAGAGTACAATGGCTATTGAGTCATCCTTGATGCAACCTACTTGTCAGTCAGGAACCTTGAAGGCAGCTGGTATGCCCAGATGCACAAGGAGAACACAGCGTATTCCGGTGTTCATCGACATCCTTTTTGGGGCTCCCGGGCTTTCTGCTGTGGAACCAACAAGGACTTGATGAGTTTGGTCATAGAAAGTCCATAAAAGAGGTACCAGCAAGGATCAAGCAAATCGTAGTCACAAAGGGTCGAGGCAGGCGGCAGAAGTAAAAGTCAAGAACAGGCAGAAGTCAAAAACCAGACAAGTCCAACAGCAAAATAACGTTTCAGCAGGGTCTGTAAACAGTCTGTACACAGAAGCCAGCTTGGGAACTGTTAAAAAGGATAATCGGCGCCAAAAATTGTATTTCGCGTCCGAAAAATGTTGTAATGACGTTCGGCTTTCGTAACGTATGTGAAAAAACTGGCGCCAGCGTCACTTGCGCATGACCGGAACATGTGACATTGCCAAAAGAACGCACCTGCACCCCAGAAGCTGGGGAGAGACCCCCGGGAGGTAAGAGAATGGAGAAATCTCCTGGCGCGTCTTACACTTAAGTTATATACCTTCCTCCATAGTCAAAACCCAAATCCTATTTTACTCGGTTACCCTTCTAGTAAGATTTCAGCACTTGCCAGAACTGCAGATATCTTTATTAAGGTACAGTTCAATGGGCCCACCACCATGTAACGTAGACGTAGCAACTGCCTATAACTGACATTGTCATGATCACAGCAACGTTTAGGATCAGCTTTGAAAAGAATCTAAATGGTCCAAAACATGTTGTGAAAAAATAAGTTTCAAGTAGTGCTGCAGTTTATACATTTACAGGGAAACCAATTTCTCTATTCAAATGACAAACCATGAATCTGTATTATGTTATCCTGAGAAACAACAGGCATCTGGGGGAGGGTGACACAAAAAGTCTTGAAGGGCCTTAACAACTCCTCAGGTTGCCAGTTGGAAAGTCTTCTTCTAGCCCTTTCTTTGGACCTTCTGATAAAGGTGAACTCTATATAAACATTACACGTCACATTGCAACCGCCTTATCATGTATGTGCTGGTCTGATATACCGTGTTGGCATACTGTAGCTCTATGATGTGAGCTCCAACATTCTGAGTATTGTTGCATGGCCAGTAGACACTAGGAATTTCTCAGGGGTTCCAGAGATGTTGGTTCCTGTGTTGACCCATGTTGACTTACCTGCTTTCTTCTCTTCCACCCCATTCCTGCTGATATTTCTTGGACTTTGTGTTGCTTTCACATCATTAGGAAAAATATTTGATTTTTTTTTTAAAAAGAAAGCTGATGCCTACCATCACTTCAAATTGACATATACTCAACTCAAAATATGCAGATTCCACTGAAACGACTACAATTCTGTCAATTGATCTTTTCACTGTAGAAATGCAGCCAGGATAGTTCATATTTCTTGTCAGTTACTAAAGTTTTTCTAGGTGAGGTCTGATACTCGCACTGAGGTATCCCCAGGCATTTAGAGATTGGTCATTTCCACCTAAAATGTAACTTTCATAAAGCTCCTAATCTGCAATGACTTCGGAAGCAAATTGATTTCTACACAAATTCTCTGCTCGCCTAAACTTCTATCAATATGAAGGTGTGAGCTTCCATCAATGTGCAGATATAATGATGTCACAAAAGTCCATTGCTCCAGCAGAAGTGCAATTTGGAAAATGGCAGTAGGTAATTCTGGAGTGCGCTGCTGCCCTAAAGCATGAGAACTGATAGGGAAATACACCGTGGAAATCTCAAAGTTTGACGGTTATATATTCATTTTACACAGCATTTTTGGGGATGTGCTCTTATCTGTTATCCAAGGGGCATGTTGTCAATCACCCGGATAAACTCCAGCCCGGCCAACTGTCACGTCATTCTTTAACTAAAGTGAACTAAAACATACTGAAAATTATTATTCATAATCAAATATTGCCTGCTAAAATGGCATACTAAGTACATCGTCTACACTGCTGTTGGTACTTACCAAGAACTGCTTTAAATAGGATCCACTCATTATCCAACTATTGTAGACAGGTATAACTATATGTAATTAAAATGTACTATTAGGTACATATATTTACTAGTGTTGATAAAATTGCATTTACATTGGTAGATAAAGCATCTTTACATGCAAACTTTTTTACTGGTATCTCCTAAAACTGGGATACTTATGGGTCTCCATATTGTTTATGATCAACTCAGATCAAGATCTCCTTTAATACAGGAGAATTTATTCCTACAATAGCACATTGTAATTCATATTAATACTTTTTTTAGTCTAAAACCAACTTAAAAGGGTTTACTTGCTAAATTGGCCACAGTTTTCATTCATTTGAGGTACTTGTGTCAAAAGAAGTTTTGTCCAGTGTCCATGAATTTTGGATTTGGATGGTTTCTTGATCTATAGCTTAGTTAACAGATATGGGGGGGGCTGAACAAAGGTTAAAAGATCTGTTCCCCAGCTCAGTTTTTTTGCAGGTGTTCTAGATTTGCATGTTGATAACCAGGCATTAAATGGAGGATTTAATCATATTAATTGCAGTTGTAATTATGAATAGTGATGAGTGAATTTGTCCAGCTTCGCTTTCCCACAAAATTGCAAATATCCAGTGAAATTCGTATAACAGGGAAAAAATTCACGAATTTTGACGCCGGTGACAATTCTGACACCGGCAACATTCGACGTTCATTAAAGTCAATGGGCGTCCATTTAATTGACGCTGGCGTCAAAAGAATTTTGTTGCCGGTGAATTTTCTCGAGAATTTCGCTAATTTAGTCACAGAGAATTCGTGCCTGACGAATAAATTCACCCATTAATAATTATGAAATGTTTTCCTTCCTTCTCTAAAGGGCAACAGGATATGGCTTCTTCTATTACCTTTTCCCTGACGGACCATCCAAAGCACGGCTTCAGTCCTTCATGAAAAACACAGCTGTGTAGTGTCTAAGGTAAGCCAATGGAATCTTCCAAAATGTGATTTTGAGCAAGCCGTAAAGAAAGTACCTGTGCGGCGGGGTTGCCCGCCACGACATCGGCGGGGACGTCCGCCACATGGTCCTTAGCTCCGGCGCCATGTTGTTCCTAGGACGCGTGCGCGGCACGACTGCACGCCTCTTAAAGGCGCAGGCATGCTGGCGTGTTTGCGCAAGCACGTTTTGACGCACGTTTTGGCGCGAAATTTGAATGCTATTTAAGGGCTATTCATTGTACAGCCCTTTGCCCGTGATAGAACTTAGTTCTTGTGGTTTCCTGAGCCTTGTGCGTCTGTCATTGAATTCTGATCCAGCCTGCTTCCTGATTATCCGACAATTTGTATCCTGACCTTTGCCTGCCTATGACAACTCTTCTGCTTAACCCTTTGTTTGATTACCCGGTTTGACCCTTTGCCTGTTTGACGATTCTCATATCTGCCTGCCTCGACCGACCCTATCTGACCGTCCTTCTGCCTAATCCTTTTGTACCGTGACCTTTGGCCTAACTGACTCTAACAACAGTCGTGCCCCTTTGCCTGTCAGAACTCCTTGCCTTGCTCCTCTCGAAAAGTCCAGGTGGAATCTGATTACGCTGAGGGCTCCTCCCAAAGCCCTCCCAAAGCCAAAGGCGGTCACACTACTGGTGAATCCGAGCCAAGACCAGGGAGCTTGGCACTAGTTCTGGTTTAGGGTGCCGACCGTGACACAAGCCTTGTAATGGTACTGTCCTTTCTAACCATTAAGCATAGATCACTTGCTGTAAATTTCTCAAGGTTGGACACAACCAGCCTCACATTAGCGTGAAGGCCACAAAGGCCTGGGTTTTGAACCAGTCTACTGGCCCTACTGACAAACCGAGGCCTGGGTGTGCAGGAGATTTTGACATTTTGAATCTCCTGCACACAAAGATTTAGATTCAATGACAGGATTGAATCAGATAAATTTTTCTGTGATGTGGGTCACCCACGATTTCCACTGAAGGAAAAAATGTGGAGGTTTTAAGGTCCCTGCCTGTCAACAACCTGATCACAGAAGCAGTAGCCCAGAACTGGAAACTGATTTCTGCTTATCCCCCACCCCAGGGTTATTGGGCATTTAGGCACCAGACAAGAGGAGGGGTTAGGAGCACTCAGATTTGTGTTGTTGATGGAAGATGTAACACAAATTAAGACAAAATTTGGTTTTAATGACTCACTCTTGAACTGATGAAGTCCATCTTGACTTGATGGAATCAAGAAACACTAGAAATTATTTTTTAATCTGAAAATATAATTCTTTATTTTCCATCTCTAACAATCAGTACCATTTGGAAATCTGCTCCAATGTGATATGTATTTATCTCTCTATAGATCTGGCCTATGGTTGCACCCAGAATACAAGCCTTCAAGTACAGATCCTGCAGTGTTTCAGGAGTCCCACACCTGGAGGAGCCGAGGTGGAGCTCAGGTATTGTGAGATCAATGCTCTCCTTTAATGGCCCCGCTCAATTAGTGCATCTTTTATTGTGACAGCTTGGCATTGGCTTAGCAAAGCGCTAATGTTTTACTGAAAATCTCTAAATGTCTGCAGCAAATTGGCAGATAAAACCAGAAAGGAATAAGAGCTGTTTGCGGATATCACACAAAGAAATTAGGAAAATGGCATCTCTCCTAAATGGGGAAGATTAAGATGCTTTAGAGTTGCAAACAATCTGGTTAAATTATTCTAATTCTCATTTCTGGCTACGCTTGCAGTTTAAACAAAAGAATGATTGGCCACAGTTCAAAACGGCATTAGGAAAGATTAGTAGCAACTACAGAGACACTATCGGAGCTTGTTAACTGTTTGTGGAGCCAGGGATAGAGAAGATGAGAAGATAGTCTCAGTCTACACTTACTCAAGTTCTAAAATAAATCAAAACAAGCATTTTTTTAAATGTTTCAGTTGCCTTTTTTTATAATTCTAACAAATTAATGAATTTTAAAAAATTATCATTTACATTTTTTTCATTACTTGGACAACTGTAACTGTAAACCATCTACTGAGCTATGAGAAATGTGTACCTTTTCTGCCCTTACACATTTACTATGTCTCATATCAGGCTTTGCAAGGTTCTCATAGGCTTCTATTTACTAACCCAGCTCAAAAAATCTGGAGTAATGACTAAACAAAACAAATGGATGTTGTGTCCTTTGGATAGATAGCTTCTCCTCCTCTCCTCTAAGGTCCATGAGATGTTGAGATGTTTTGTTGTAAAAATATGACAAAGATTGATCACGGTACAATCATGATCTGCATTTTTTAGTCAAAATTGGGCTAAGATGCCTCTGAACAATTGATGAGCTACTGGTTCTCAAACCCTTAGTTCAAAGATTATTTTAAATCATGAATGTCCAACCCTGTGGTCTTCTGAGCTGAAGAATCCAGTTCTACCAGACCTGGAGGTTGGATGTACTCATAACCTCAACATTTTGCCTCTTAGTCAAAGAATTATTGAGAATTATTTTCTGCTGATCAAGTGCTTGATGATGGCTCCTGTGCCAATTGATATATTGCATGAGATCAGTATGTAGGCCATTGATGGAGGTAGTTGGGTTGAAAGATTAGTTAGATATCAGTGGAACTGCAGTGACTGATATAACAATGTGCGACCTTGCGTTATAGTAAATGGAATAATGAACCACAAGGGAGAATTGAACCCAAAAATTACAAAATCCTTTGGTATGAGGAACAATGATGGGCAAATAAATTCGGCGCATCAGAATTGTCGTGCGTATAAAAATTGTCGCGCGTCAAAATAACTTTGACGCCCATTGACTTCAATGCGTTTTGCTAATTTTTCGCAGTTTCTCAATTTTTTTACAGGTTTGTGAATGATTCCGTGAAACAGCCCAGATTCGCCCATCACTAATGAGGAGAGGTGTTTATCTCACTTAAAAAAAAACAACAACAATTTGATCTGCTATTGCATAGTGTAATATATGTTTTCTGGCCAAAGGCACCTCTTATGTAATGTTTTTGCTGCCCATCTCAGTATAAAACCTTGATCCTTGTTTTTTTCTAGATTAGTAGATGTGGAAATGTGTCTTTTAGAGACTTCAGAAGTTTTTCCTGTGAAGAGTTTGGAATAAGTATCTCTGAAAGCTTGGGAAATACGGAGGTTTCTAATAGTTTCCTGCTTGGCCACCTCGGTGGGAAGGTTTAATGTTTTCATACTAAGTTGGGAGGCACATGTCACCTCTGACACCTCCTATAATACCTTAGATCAGTCATATGAAACAGATGCCCGTCGTCGCTCTAAGCTCTGGAAAGGGAGAAACACGACATCCCAGAATCCATCTTGCTCACGTCTCAATTTCTCAGCATGTTTAATAACTGCAAAAGTATTTTATTGTCTCCACTAATAATAACACTGTGTTTTGTGTCCTGAAGCAGCTGGGTGATGGCGAGAACTATATTTCATTATTTTCAGTTCTCGAGAGGTTTGCTCAAATATACAAAATCTGGTGGTTCTGGTGCTGCAATAAAATAGCATCTTTTATTCTGAAATCTCTTTATTGAAGAACCGGCAGATTTTGTGTAGGGATTTAGCCATTGAATAAAGATGCCAACACATACTAGTCTCCTGTTTGTTGCTGCAGATGACTAGACCTGGGCAACCTTTGCACATTTTATAATATCACCTCATATATTTTTAAATGTATAATCCAGATTCTCATAGCACCAACACAGGGAACAACTAGTGCATGCTGTAATGCAGTGATCCCCAACCAGTGGCTCAAGTGCTACATGTTGCTCACCAATCCCTTGGATGTTGCTTAGTGATGGGCGAATTTGTCCAATTTTGCTTCGCCCCAAATTTTGGGAATTTCCCACGAAATTCGCGAGACTAGCAAAAAATTAGCGAAACTACAATTTTGGCGTCGATTCTGATTGTCGCCGGCGTCGATTTCATCGCTGGCATAAAAGAAACACATTGATGCCAGCAAACTCTCGCAGCAAATTCGCAAATTTAATTGCCAGCAGTGAAACGTGCATATTCGCCGTGAATTCGCGCCTGCAGAATAAATTCGCCCATCACTCATGTTGCTTTAAGTGACTTCAAAGCAGGTGCTTATTTTTGAATTGTAGTCCTGGAGGCAAGTTTTAGTTGCATAAAAAACAGGCGTATTTACAAATAGAGCCTCCCGTAGGCTGCCATTCCACACAGGAGCTACCAAGTAGCCAACCGCAACCCTTAACAGGTAAAATAGGGTTGGGGACTTCTGCTGTCTAGAGGTTATATTGGATATTATATTGCTTTTGGTTTTGATGAGAGAGCCCTGCAGAAACCTTGGGTACTGTCTTGACTTAGAGGACAATTGGTCTTTAGGTATTTAGATGCTAAATACAGAACAATTACTTATGGCAACCAATTTCTACTGCAAGCAGGTATGGAGCGAGATTTAAAATCGGCCTTGGTTTTTAACAAAGGTCCAAACAGCCCCCCCCCACAAGCCCAATAAATAATGACTGCCTATGGCATCTTGAAGCTCCTCTGGCATATGTGGGAATCTACAAATTGGGCCTGACAACAAGTTAGAAAAACAAGGATCTTATTCGTTTGTTTACGTGATCCCACCAGTGCAAGTTAATGAGCTTAATTTACAACTGGCTCGTAGTACTTTGCAACATTTATAGTTCAATTGGTATTCTTTTTACCCACCATCCAGTGTTTTTCACAGAATTCCAGCATCTGTCTCAGTTGTGTTTGTCAATAGGCTAATTTCACAATTTATGCATAACTTGGGTCAGAGTGGGGATGGTGTAATTTCGGGCACACCAATGTTCTTGGTGTTGATTATGGCATCAATGTCTGGTTTACTTGATACAACCCACAGTGGAACCCTTGATCTACCACCATGTCCAAGATGGCAACAATTCCAGGATCCCCTTGCACACTCTCAGCTCTGGATTGAGATTCAAAATAGGCCCTTCATAGGCATTTCAAGTGCACAGAAGATCCAAGACTATGGCATCTTACAGCAGCCCCTCTGTCAGAATAGACAGATGCTAGTCTGGGCCTATATTAATTTTTGGGTGGCTCTTTTACACATAAGACAATACTTATGTAACGCCAATCGGGGCTATCCACACCACAGCTAGTGAGCAGAGCATGGTTACATTTGGACTCACACTTCAGGATCAGGGCCTTCGCTAAGTAGAAGTGTTCCCTCTTATGATGCAAACAAAGAACTGTTTATTGATCTGAAGACAATATCCCCAGGTTTACTCACGTACACAGATGAGGTATTAGCACATGACACACAGTCACATCAGGTAATAGGTATTTTAGCTGAGGAAGGACTCCATTAGGCATTTACAGATTCAGTACGCCATTCCCATCCAGTGCAATGATCAGGAAGCTGACAGCTAACCTAACACCCTCTTCACTGAGGTCCCTGCACTGGAGGCAACACACAGAGCCTCTGGGAAGCTACTCCCTGATGCAAATCCTTGTTGGAGCTTCAACTGCTCTTTCTCTTTAACCTCTCTACCTTTCTCTCCTAGAGAGACTATTACAGGTCTACCATGTTATCGCTAAACCTCATTCACAGGGTTTCCTGGTCCCGGACTTCTCTCCAGAACACTTGCTTCTCTGGGCCTTGCTGTACTCAGGCTCCCCTGAGCACACCCAACTGGATCAGCATCCAGCAGCCAAAGAGGAAGAGGCCACTCCCTACATATGATGGAGTTAGTACCTTTTTTGAAAGGGGTCAATGTGTGCTCAATTTTGCATCCATTTTAGCTCTTGCTCTCAATATCGTTAATGAGACTTAGGGAGTTATTTATCAAAATCCATTTTTTCTGATTTTTTTCAGTAAAAAAAGTCAAACCAAACTAGAATCCATAATTTGACCTTATTTTTCATTAAAAAACTCAGTTTGGGAATTCCGGATTTTGCAGAATCTTTCAGGTTTTATGCCTGAAACGCTCTAATTTTTCGTGAAATTGTTCAAAACCCCCAATTTTTTTGGAATTTTGGCCAAAACTCAGTGCAGACCAAGATATCTTCAAATTTGAAATGGGATCTTTGCCATTGACTTCTACAGGACCCGGCAGCTTTTAGCAGCCTCTGGGTACAATAAATCACAAAAAAAATCAAATTTTTTACCATTAAAAATTTAGATTTTATAGTAAAAAAAAAACTAAAATTTTTGAGTTTTTGGTATTCAGACTTTAATTTTAGTGTCTGTGTTAGTTCTGTAGCCCCACTAGTGCTCATGTGTAGTGATGTGCAATTGTATTTGCCTGCCATGGATTTGCGGCAAACTTCTGCAAACCTGCAATTTTTTTTTTTGCAAAACTTCTGTAAACAATTCGCTGGCAAAAAAAAAATTTGCTGCTACAAAAAAGTTGCTTGTGTAAAAGTTGATGCGCGCCAAAATAATTTCGGCACCCATTGACTTTAATGCATTTGGACAAACTCGACATGTAAAAATTGTCAAGCCCATAATATTTTTTTCGGGAAAGCGAATCAGGACAGATTCACCCATCGCTACTCATGGGCTGTGCTGGAGAGATGTTGCACACACACATGTAGTCAGTACTCATCTGAATGATAACATAGATGTTTAACAAGACATAGCACAGTGTTTCTAAGAAGAAAACAGAACCTTCAACTTCTTTATGAGGTCCCTGTGGACCCTATGAATTTCTTGGGTAACTCACTCAGGGGAAAACTGCAAGGCTCTTCAAGTAATCTTAACATAACATCAAACATTCACCTTAAAATAACACCATCATTTAAGAACATGAACCAAGGGTCACGTTACCTTCAAAGGATGAGCATTTACTTTTAATTACAACCACAAACAAAGCCTTTTAGATATATTTTTCCAATGAATAACTACTGATATGATTTCTGGAATATCCGTCACACCAACCCAAGGTCAACGTGTGCTCCCTGCACATTTCCCTTTGATGTTTGTAGAATAATGTGGTCTCAGAGCTGATCAGGATTCCGAGCTGGTTCTCACCGGAGGACCCTACTAGGCGGGATAATATTGTTTCACGGGAGCTGAATCACACGGATTTTGCATGTCAGGAACCTTAGGGAAATGACGGATGTTGCTGCAAGTTTTGCCAGGGGTACAATTATAATTGTTATTATCTTTGTTATCTCATAATAGCATCCCCCGTGCCATCATTTGCATCTTAATTTATGTAATGTTGCCATTAATAAGGATGTCTACTTTGCATCAATTAGATTGCAGTGACATTCACATCTATGATTTTCTCTCTCTCACTGAGGTGCCTCAGCTCCTTTGCACGATTGACATCAGACATTAATAGGCTTTTCAGCCCTTGACAGCTGCTACTCAATCAAGAAATACTAGCATACAAGAATACTAGCTTTTGTAATTCAATTTTTAACTAGGGATGCACCGAATCCAGGATTCGGTTCGGGATTCGGCAAGGATTTGGCCTTTTTCAGCAGGATTCGGATTAGGCCGAATCCTTCTGCCAGGCAGAACCGAATCCGAACCCTAATTTGCATATGCAAATTAGGGGCGGGAGGTAAATCATGTGACTTTTTGTCAGAAAACAAGGAAGTAAAAAATGTTTTTCCCTTCCCACCCCTAATTTGCATATGCAAATTAGGGTACGGATTCGGTTCGGTATTCGGCCGAATCTTTCACGAAGGATTCGGGGGTTCGGCCGAATCCAAAATAGTGGATTCGGTGCATCCCTATTTTTAACTGCCCTAAATAAGGCTTCGTCAGGATATAACTAAGGAGTTCACTTTTAGGCCCATAAGTACAGCATGACTGTACCTGATAAAAACCAGCACCCAATAATTTGCCTGCAAAACTCATGGGTGCAATTGCATATGGATCATACCCAGAGGAAAATAAGCACCATCAGGGCACGCCATGGGCATATACTTTCGATATGTGTGATTTATTGGCACAAAAAAACTAGTTGACACAGGCAAAATGTGCAATGGGAGTCCTGCGATTTACATCGGGTCAATGGCAAGACTACTTGTGCAACTGAATATTGTGGTCACAGCCTCATTGCACCCTGGCTTAATGGTTTAAAATTATTGGTGAGCACATATTTCCCTTGTTTATTATTGCTTAATATATGGCACAATGAACGCAAGTGATCCATTGACATCATCATCATCTGAGGCTGCACCTAGTGGTCAAATTCCATTCTTAAGCCTTGGTGGTGGGTCACTTTTGGGTGGTACTTGGTATCTTTGCTCCCCACTCCCTTGGATGCCTCAGACTGGTAGAATGGGAGCCTCCAGCAGCATCTATTAGTGTTAGCTATTGACGCTGCCAGCCATGGGAACACTAGAATTACCACCACGCTCCATGTTGGTAGCTCCATGGTTCCCCAGTAGCTCCACAGTCCCTACGTATGGACATGATGCATTCGAGGAGACTATTTGGAGGACCAAGTTTACATACAAGTATCTTTAACAAATGGCATCAATATACACTGAAGTCAATGCACTTTAATCTTATATTTTCATTTAATTGTAGGTCAAATTGTTTTCCATTCAGCTGGGAAACAGTGTAAACTCAATGCAAAGAGCTTTACTTCAATCTAGAGATGAAGAAGAACTTATGGAAGCAGGAGTGGTGGGGTGGTGGTAACTGTTTTCCCTATACGAGAGCAATGAACGCCATTTATCTATCCCAATTTTGGATAAAGTACCATGGCAATATATTGTCTATTCACAGGAGGTCAAACAAACCATTCTAAATACAGTACCTAAGCAGAGAAACAATCATGGTGAGCATGAGAAAAGCGAAAAGGAGCCACAAAGACCTTAAATGAAAGACATGACGTGATAAGGTATTCACATGCCTCATGCTACACATATCGCTGCCTTAAAACTAAAAATGTATTGATTTTCAATAAAATAATTATAATGTCCTCTTTGCCATTGATATCCAGAAAGATGGTTAAGATGAAAAGAGATAAAGGAGCCAAAGAGCCTTTCTCAAATGCAAGACAAGCCTCGTGCTACACACATAGCACTGCCTGAAGACCACAAATTATAGGTTTAACCTTCAATCAAAGGATTGTAGGCAGAGACATGGAAACATAATACAGCACAATATATTTATAATCTGGACAAGAGCTTGCAGTTCTTATAGCACAACCTACATTATGTACAAGATACCCAACTTCCAGAGATGAATATGTGCAAATAGGAACAATATTTTATGTTCTCCAAGCAGGACAAGCATTGAATGGAGCAGGAATAAAAATACAAGACGGTTTCAGGTTTCTATTTCAAACACAACCTTCGTGAACTTTGATCTACCAAAGTGCTGCCCTATTCGGACCTGCTCGGGATGTTTTAAACTGGACAAGGTCGGTAGAGCTAAAACTCCTATAATGCTCAGTTGACATTAGCTCATTTAATGGGTCTGTCGTTCTATGTAAGTGTGTTGTACTTCAACAGTTGGTACCACATGAATACTAAGAATATCAAACAATAGTTGTTTGTGATATGTTAAAGGAAAACGAAACCCTAAATATGAATGTGGCTAATAATGCCAGATTTTATATAGTGAACTTATTGCACGAGGCTAAAGTTTCAGCTTGTCAATAGCAGCAATGATCCAGGACTTCAAACTTGTCACAGGGGGTCACCATCTTGGAAAGTGTCTGTGACACTCACATGCTCAGTGGGCTCTGATTGGCTGTTGAGAAGCGAAGCTTAGGGGCCGTCACTAATTATCCAGCAGAAAATGATCTTCCCTGGCTGTAATATAAGCTGATGCTACAGGTTTGCTGATTATTAAATTCTGATGCTAATTGCACTGGTTTCTGTGCTGCCATGTAGTAATTATGTGTATTAATTACTAATCAGCCTTATATTGTGACATTTCTATTCTATGTGTACTGTATATTGTGAGTGGGTCCATAAGCTCAGTAAGTGACAGCAGCACAGAGCATGTGCAGTGAATCAGCAGAAAAGAAGATGGGGAGCTACTGGGGCATCTTTGGAGACACAGATCTTTACTGCTAAAGGGCTGTGGTTGCCTTGGGCTCGTACAGAAGCACAAAACATAATGTACAATATTTCTAGCGACTTCTTTAGTTAAGCTTTACTTCTTTGGACAAACTCGACATGTAAAAATTGTCAAGCCCATAATATTTTTTTCGGGAAAGCGAATCAGGACAGATTCACCCATCGCTACTCATGGGCTGTGCTGGAGAGATGTTGCACACACACATGTAGTCAGTACTCATCTGAATGATAACATAGATGTTTAACAAGACATAGCACAGTGTTTCTAAGAAGAAAACAGAACCTTCAACTTCTTTATGAGGTCCCTGTGGACCCTATGAATTTCTTGGGTAACTCACTCAGGGGAAAACTGCAAGGCTCTTCAAGTAATCTTAACATAACATCAAACATTCACCTTAAAATAACACCATCATTTAAGAACATGAACCAAGGGTCACGTTACCTTCAAAGGATGAGCATTTACTTTTAATTACAACCACAAACAAAGCCTTTTAGATATATTTTTCCAATGAATAACTACTGATATGATTTCTGGAATATCCGTCACACCAACCCAAGGTCAACGTGTGCTCCCTGCACATTTCCCTTTGATGTTTGTAGAATAATGTGGTCTCAGAGCTGATCAGGATTCCGAGCTGGTTCTCACCGGAGGACCCTACTAGGCGGGATAATATTGTTTCACGGGAGCTGAATCACACGGATTTTGCATGTCAGGAACCTTAGGGAAATGACGGATGTTGCTGCAAGTTTTGCCAGGGGTACAATTATAATTGTTATTATCTTTGTTATCTCATAATAGCATCCCCCGTGCCATCATTTGCATCTTAATTTATGTAATGTTGCCATTAATAAGGATGTCTACTTTGCATCAATTAGATTGCAGTGACATTCACATCTATGATTTTCTCTCTCTCACTGAGGTGCCTCAGCTCCTTTGCACGATTGACATCAGACATTAATAGGCTTTTCAGCCCTTGACAGCTGCTACTCAATCAAGAAATACTAGCATACAAGAATACTAGCTTTTGTAATTCAATTTTTAACTAGGGATGCACCGAATCCAGGATTCGGTTCGGGATTCGGCAAGGATTTGGCCTTTTTCAGCAGGATTCGGATTAGGCCGAATCCTTCTGCCAGGCAGAACCGAATCCGAACCCTAATTTGCATATGCAAATTAGGGGCGGGAGGTAAATCATGTGACTTTTTGTCAGAAAACAAGGAAGTAAAAAATGTTTTTCCCTTCCCACCCCTAATTTGCATATGCAAATTAGGGTACGGATTCGGTTCGGTATTCGGCCGAATCTTTCACGAAGGATTCGGGGGTTCGGCCGAATCCAAAATAGTGGATTCGGTGCATCCCTATTTTTAACTGCCCTAAATAAGGCTTCGTCAGGATATAACTAAGGAGTTCACTTTTAGGCCCATAAGTACAGCATGACTGTACCTGATAAAAACCAGCACCCAATAATTTGCCTGCAAAACTCATGGGTGCAATTGCATATGGATCATACCCAGAGGAAAATAAGCACCATCAGGGCACGCCATGGGCATATACTTTCGATATGTGTGATTTATTGGCACAAAAAAACTAGTTGACACAGGCAAAATGTGCAATGGGAGTCCTGCGATTTACATCGGGTCAATGGCAAGACTACTTGTGCAACTGAATATTGTGGTCACAGCCTCATTGCACCCTGGCTTAATGGTTTAAAAATTATTGGTGAGCACATATTTCCCTTGTTTATTATTGCTTAATATATGGCACAATGAACGCAAGTGATCCATTGACATCATCATCATCTGAGGCTGCACCTAGTGGTCAAATTCCATTCTTAAGCCTTGGTGGTGGGTCACTTTTGGGTGGTACTTGGTATCTTTGCTCCCCACTCCCTTGGATGCCTCAGACTGGTAGAATGGGAGCCTCCAGCAGCATCTATTAGTGTTAGCTATTGACGCTGCCAGCCATGGGAACACTAGAATTACCACCACGCTCCATGTTGGTAGCTCCATGGTTCCCCAGTAGCTCCACAGTCCCTACGTATGGACATGATGCATTCGAGGAGACTATTTGGAGGACCAAGTTTACATACAAGTATCTTTAACAAATGGCATCAATATACACTGAAGTCAATGCACTTTAATCTTATATTTTCATTTAATTGTAGGTCAAATTGTTTTCCATTCAGCTGGGAAACAGTGTAAACTCAATGCAAAGAGCTTTACTTCAATCTAGAGATGAAGAAGAACTTATGGAAGCAGGAGTGGTGGGGTGGTGGTAACTGTTTTCCCTATACGAGAGCAATGAACGCCATTTATCTATCCCAATTTTGGATAAAGTACCATGGCAATATATTGTCTATTCACAGGAGGTCAAACAAACCATTCTAAATACAGTACCTAAGCAGAGAAACAATCATGGTGAGCATGAGAAAAGCGAAAAGGAGCCACAAAGACCTTAAATGAAAGACATGACGTGATAAGGTATTCACATGCCTCATGCTACACATATCGCTGCCTTAAAACTAAAAATGTATTGATTTTCAATAAAATAATTATAATGTCCTCTTTGCCATTGATATCCAGAAAGATGGTTAAGATGAAAAGAGATAAAGGAGCCAAAGAGCCTTTCTCAAATGCAAGACAAGCCTCGTGCTACACACATAGCACTGCCTGAAGACCACAAATTATAGGTTTAACCTTCAATCAAAGGATTGTAGGCAGAGACATGGAAACATAATACAGCACAATATATTTATAATCTGGACAAGAGCTTGCAGTTCTTATAGCACAACCTACATTATGTACAAGATACCCAACTTCCAGAGATGAATATGTGCAAATAGGAACAATATTTTATGTTCTCCAAGCAGGACAAGCATTGAATGGAGCAGGAATAAAAATACAAGACGGTTTCAGGTTTCTATTTCAAACACAACCTTCGTGAACTTTGATCTACCAAAGTGCTGCCCTATTCGGACCTGCTCGGGATGTTTTAAACTGGACAAGGTCGGTAGAGCTAAAACTCCTATAATGCTCAGTTGACATTAGCTCATTTAATGGGTCTGTCGTTCTATGTAAGTGTGTTGTACTTCAACAGTTGGTACCACATGAATACTAAGAATATCAAACAATAGTTGTTTGTGATATGTTAAAGGAAAACGAAACCCTAAATATGAATGTGGCTAATAATGCCAGATTTTATATAGTGAACTTATTGCACGAGGCTAAAGTTTCAGCTTGTCAATAGCAGCAATGATCCAGGACTTCAAACTTGTCACAGGGGGTCACCATCTTGGAAAGTGTCTGTGACACTCACATGCTCAGTGGGCTCTGATTGGCTGTTGAGAAGCGAAGCTTAGGGGCCGTCACTAATTATCCAGCAGAAAATGATCTTCCCTGGCTGTAATATAAGCTGATGCTACAGGTTTGCTGATTATTCAATTCTGATGTTAATTGCACTGGTTTCTGTGCTGCCATGTAGTAATTATGTGTATTAATTACTAATCAGCCTTATATTGTGACATTTCTATTCTATGTGTACTGTATATTGTGAGTGGGTCCATAAGCTCAGTAAGTGACAGCAGCACAGAGCATGTGCAGTGAATCAGCAGAAAAGAAGATGGGGAGCTACTGGGGCATCTTTGGAGACACAGATCTTTACTGCTAAAGGGCTGTGGTTGCCTTGGGCTCGTACAGAAGCACAAAACATAATGTACAATATTTCTAGCGACTTCTTTAGTTAAGCTTTACTTCTTTAATAACCTAATTTATATGTGGCGATCATCTATGTGTCACCTTGCTATATATGTAGGGATGTCCGTCAGTAAAGTGCCAATCCACCTTACTAGTTGGTGTTAAGTACCCCACTTCGCCATATGGTAGGCAGCACCACAGTTTGGGAATCTTGGAGGTTCTTGTAGAAATACAGTCTTGAACACATGTCCCTGATGGTTCTAAATGTTTATGTTATAATTCTTAATGTCATTTTATTTAGGTAACTTTACCATCAAAACCCATCGGCTGAAGTTTGTTTACTCACTCACTGAACCCACTTTCCCCTTCTTCTATCGTTGAAGACACTAATGGATCACTCACTGGCCTGGAAAAGAGTCACCTATTGGCCACCTCTAGAATTCTTCCCAACTCGTGCAACCAAACCAGCTCCATCGGGGTTGATGTTTCCACCAGTGTTTGTGGGAGCGAGGTGGTGTTTCAGCGCATGTCCATTGGCCTGTAAGTACTGAATGAATTGTACAAAGGTCTGGTGTGAGCTACAAAGGCTTGCCAATACTTCAAAGTCTCCATATTTATAACCCATAAAACAGGAAACCTGTGAACTGGGAGGCCCAGCTTCCAGATCAGCCACCTTGCAAAAGTCACCTTGTAAAACCCACCTAGCCAGACTATAAAGCTCTGTTGGCAAAAAAGCAATAAAATCTTGCAGAGTCCTCCCAGTGTTGTTAAAATAATCCATTTAGCTTAAACAAATGCTTTTATAAGACTCTGCCAAAACAAAGCAATGATAATTTATAGTAAAATAATAGTTACTATACTATTTCTCACACCTTTCATTACCAGGACTGGTTTCAAGGTGAGGGGAGAAAGAGTGTGAGCTCCGAGACCCCCATTTTGTGTAACAATTATTTAGGTAGATACATCAGTGGCAACTAAATGTTAACCCTCCAGCTGGTGTAATGCAACTGTCAGTATTAGTGATGGGCGAATTTGGAGCGTTTCGCTTGGCCGAAAAATTTGCGAATTTCCTGCGAAATGGCGAAAAATTTGCGAAACGCCGTCTGCGTCTTGTTTTTGACGCTGGCGTCTGTCCAAAAAAACTGGACACATTTTTGGACGCTGCTGCAAATTAGCTGGTGAATTTTCACATGCGGTTTTGCAAATTTATTCGCCAGCGGCTAATTGCGGGTATTCGCGCCTGGCTAATAAATTCGTCCATCACTAGTCAGTATGGTAATACCTGCTAGTTTTATTGGCATAGTGTTCATACACACTTTATGCTTACCGTATATACTCGAGTATAAGCCGAGTTTTTCAGCCCCCAAAATATGCTGAAAAACTCTACCTCGGCTTATACTCGGGTCAAGCCCAAAAACGGTCGCCGGCGTCTAAGAATAGTCGCCGGCGTCCAAGAATAGTCACCGGCATCCAAGAATAGTCTCCAAGAATATTCGCAGGCATCAAAAACGAGACGCCGGCACCTCCAATGGGAGCAGAAACCCTCAATTTTTTGATTGAAACTTACCAGAAGCTGCTGCATTTATCACCCTAGGCTTATACTCGAGTCAATAAGCTCTCCCAGTTTTTGGAGGTAAAATTAGGTACCTCGGCTTATACTCGGGACGGCTTATACTCGATTATATACGGTATGTCCATCTCTGCTCTTTTAGCTGCATAAGATAGCAAATATAAGTAGTACTGCTTGTCTTAATCCTTTTCATGCTAGCTTCCAGTTGTAGCCGTTTAGGATCGGGCTGGTACATCGATGTCAGTGCCGCAGTTTCTATGATCTATGGTGCACAAAAAAAGGGAAATTCACAAAGTAGATGAATCAGAATAATAACCCCTAGCATCCCATCAGGGGTTATTTTTTATTATTCTAACCATGGGCAGTTTACAATAGAAAAAAATCTAATATTTTGGTCCTCCCTTTGCTTCTGGGAAGGATTCCATTAGCTTTTGGAACATTGTTGGTAGGATTTGCTTTCAAGACAATTAGTGAGGTTGGGCATTGTTGGGGATCAGGCTTAATTCACAGTTGGGGTCTAATTCATCCCACAAGAGTTTGGTTGGGTTAAGGTCAATGCTATGTGCAGGCTGTTCAAGTTCCTCAGCAAACATATTATTGTGCCGGAACAGGAAAGATCTTTCCTCAAACTGTTCTACAAAGTAGGAAGCATGGAATTGTTGTGAATGTGATTGTACACTGTAAAATTGGAGAAGAACCCTTAAGGCTACAAAGAAAGGTTCTAGCCCAAACCATGGAACACATCCTCAGACCAATATAACTCCTCCATCAAACTTTACTGCTCTAATATGCCTTCAGACGGGCAATGTTCTCTTGGCATCTGCCAAACCGAGACATTCATCATTCTGCCAGCTGGAGAAATGTCAGTTATTACTCCAGGGGACACATTTCCACTGCCTCAGAGTTCATAGGTGGGGACCTTTAAACCACTCCAGTCAATGCTTACCTTGGCACATGGTGATGTCAGGTTTGATCACCCATAAAGAAAACCTGATTCACCCTATGAATAGATCTTCTGCTTCCAGAGACAATTTGGACCTCAGTAGTGAGTGTTCTAACATGTTAGTTGTCCATTTAGTGACAAAGCTGTGCTCGTTGTCCCTTTGTTATGCAGAGAATATGTCCATCTTGGAGGAAATAGTCATGTCTTTTTTCTTCTCGATCCTTTAGAAATGATTGATAATGGTCTCAGTAGAAATGTGTAGGGATTCGTTGCAGCAAAGTAAGTAAAAGTTAAAAAAAACAACAACAGCAACAACAAACAGCTGAGCTCGGTGCTAATGAAATTCTGTGGCTAATGATCCATTGCGGCTCCCACTGTGCCTTCAGATTACGAGTAGGTTTTGTCCCTTCCCTTCATTATCATTGCAGAATGGGGAATAGGATGAGTGTTAAAGCACGTTAAAATAGGTGAATATTAAAGGCTAAATAAGCCAATATGTATGTGTTTATATTAAAGAGCAACTTTTATTATTATGCTCCTGTTCTTTCTGGGGGGGGGGGATTGACAATTCCACCCCAGGGGGGCAAAGGTCAGGAGTTCAAGACGCTTTTACACTTAAAGAACATTTTGTTTTTTTAAAAAGTATTGGTGAAATAAAAGGGTATGAACTAGGGATGAGCACATTTTTTTTCTGATACAGAAATAGAGTGAAATTCCCACCGACACTTTTAGTGCAAATCTGCTCTAGAATATTATAATGCATTTTGTTTTGCCATAAAAGCAAGAAGAAACTCTCATTTGGCACACGAAAAATTCAGTGCAGGATAGTTTTCCGGGCAGTACTCACCAGACTGTAGGTACGATGCAGGGCGATTCTTGTATGCTGGGCAGACTCCTGTGGTGTGAGTAATTCCCATTGTGATTTGGTGTACAAAGGAAGTAGCTTTTTATTTAATAAATCAATTTAACAAATGGTTTAAGAACCATTGGTGCCCAAGTGTCTTTGTGAAAGTGAATTGGGCAAATTTACTTACCTCCGAAAATTCACCCGCGACGGCTTTGCTCATAGCACAACACTTCGCCAGGTGTAGATTCGCCAGGACAACGCTAATTCACTAAAATCCGAAATTGCGTCCAGGGCAACGAACGCTGGTGAAGTTGCTCTTGCGTTACTGTGCCAAGCAAAGCGAAGTTGCGCTAGTGTTGGCTAACTTGCATATGGCGGGAAGTTAAAGTACAATGGTCGTATATGTTGCAGCAAATACAATACACTACACAAGCCCGAGAAACATTATAAAATAAAATAAAGTTGTTATAATGCCCTACACATGAGCCCAGCATATAGTTTATGCGCCATATGTAGGGGGGAAGCCGGTTACCCCAAAAAAACACTATCACCCTGAAAAAAAGAAAAGACACCAGCGTTTTTTGGGACTTAGATAAATTTTCAACTGTTTTTTGAGGAAGTCCTATCTACTCTATTGCACTTCGCCTGGTCTGGGGTGGTGAAGGCAAGTCTGGTGCAAGAGCTAACGTTCAGTAAAATCTGCATCTTAGTGAATTTGTGTAGTTATGTCCATTCACCAGAGCGCAAATTCGCCTGTCGATAGGGAGCAAAGTACTGCTAGAGTCTATCTCCTTCACTCAGTGCCGTAACTAGAGGGGGGCGGGCCCTGGTGCGTAACGCGCAACCGGATCTCCGCCCCCCTCCATACACGGCGGATTCCAGTGGCGAGCGGGCTGCCGGGGGGCCCTGAGGGGGTAGGGGCCCTGGTCTGCTCGCACTCCCTGCTCCCCCGGTAGTTCCGCCACTGCCTTCACTAGTGATGTTACACCAGCGCCTGTTAGTAAATTGGCGAAGTTCCGAAATGACGTCACACTGGCGAATTTTCACCAGACTAAGTCACTTCACCCTTTAGTAAATTTGCCCCAATGTGTTGAGAGAGGAATCCAATACAACCCTTGAGGTCAGCTGGATAACATACCCTGAAGTGTCTTCTGTATAACGTTGAATCAACTTTATAAGTATTTTTGAATTTGTGTAAAGGGTCAACTGGATTAAAGGTTTGAAGGCAGTTCATTTCATTAATCTTCTGAATGATGAAGGTGGCCCATATACTGTATCTACTCTAGCTTCTGGACGTGGCCTGGTTGTACATCAGTTATAGCTGCAGCAAGTGGGACATGGGATGGTCCTTATGTCCACTCTGGGTGCTCAAAGAAGTATGCGGGTAATCGCAACTCTCCGATATTGCGCTTACCCAAGAACCTCCGCAAAGTTGAGAGTTGAAGTGTTTGCTTTATAGAGGAGAGTTGTGGACTCATTGTACTCTCACCAGTGCTGCTGCCTCTAAGAAGACATATGACTATAGGTGAACGCTGCTGAAATTATTCCTTTTACTTTGCTACAGTCTGGATATCCAATTGAGGTTCTGAGGGTGGAACAGAAATGACCCACATAGCCACCTGCAGTAAAAGGAGATGGTGTATGTAGCTGTTGGTTGAGGGACAGTGGGGAATCCTCACATCCTCTCTGAGGTTGCCATTGTGTGGCATCCCAAGTGCAGGAGTGTTTCAGCTGGAGTCACAAGGGGAAGGGTTGGACAAGGAATATTTCTTCTGTAGGTACATGTATATACAGTAGTACTCCAGCTTATTAAAGGCTCATGTTCAGCAGTGGAACTACAGAGGAACTACAGAGGAAGTAGACCCTGGGGTACAGAGGTCCGAGTAAGGCCCTATATAATGAGCAGTTTCAATAAATCTTGGTAAAATAGGTCAACGTGTTAATGTTTTTGGGCCCTAAATTAAATAGGCTGTAGGGCCCAGTAACATCTAGTCATGCCACTGATCATGTTGCCCCCAGCCAAGCTTGAGTGACAGAATTCCTCAGGAACTACCACTTAATCAGAGCTGCTCAGTGGTAGGAACGTCTACGTATGGGAGAATGGCCTGGGGATGGCTTAGGGGAAGTTGTAAATAACCAATTGTGCGGTTCTGCATTTGTAGTAATAGCGCCACTCTCCTAACTATTCTAGGACCATGTCAGTATCAATTTAATTCCAATTCATGAATCATGATGTTTATGACTTATGATAAGCTGTGGGCTGTCAGTTGTGAAATAAAAAGTGGGCTAGCCAACGTCTAATTGTATGACTGCTGCTCAATGGCATCTCTTTAGGAACAGTTTACCAATTAGATGTCATTCCCCTTTAACATATGACAGAGAATTACCCACACAGTTATTTGCCTTTAACACTTCCGTACATGACAGTGAATAATAAATGCAGCCACCAACTGGGGTAATTACAATATATTCTGTACTAAAAATATGATTTTCAAGCCATATTTTCTTCCTGTTGGTAATGAGATAATGATATAACTGTTTACGACTCAGTGGCACTTAACTATGATAGTCGGGAAATGCAGAATGTCTCGAAGAGTAAATTAAATGACTATAAAGCTTACACGCCTAGTTTATACTAGTTCTATGTCTCCAGCAACATAATGCGCGTGGCTCTAAAGAGAGATGTTTCCAGTACTGAGACTTTCCCACCGCTCCGTGAGAATGATAAATTCTTGGTTAAATTTCCAGGCTTGGTTAATTAAATTGGAACTGCTGTACAAATTGCACTCGCGCTTTCTCTCTCTGTCGAGGATGATCAGACTAATGTCGAAATGAATTTTTGCATTCGCTAAGTGCAGTAACAAGGGACTCTGGGACTAAGTCATTCTAGTAGTTGTACTGGGGTGGAGGATCCTGCGAGATGCTCATTATGGATCCATCCAAGCGTGTCAGAACCTGTTGTGATGCCTCTAATTCTAAAATGCGGTGTCTGTACATCATGTAGTCATGGTGGTCTAAAAGTATTCTTGATATAAGTGCTTTTTTAGGACATCGAGTCCCTACTATACCTGCTATCCCACAGTCACACTCCCTTCCCAGAGACTATTATCCACTGTTACTATAGACACCATCTCTCCCTACTATACCTGCTATCCCACAGTCACACTCCCTTCCCAGAGACTATTATCCACTGTTACTATAGGCACCATCTCTCCCTACTATACCTGCTATCCCACAGTCACCCTCCCTTCCCAGAGACTATTATCCACAGTTACTATAGACACCATCTCTCCCTACTATACCTGCTATCCCACAGTCACACTCCCTTCCCAGAGACTATTATCCACAGTTACTATAGACACCATCTCTCCCTACTATACCTGCTATCCCACAGTCACACTCCCTTCCCAGAGACTATTATCCACTGTTACTATAGACACCATCTCTCCCTACTATACCTGCTATCCCACAGTCACACTCCCTTCCCAGAGACTATTATCCACTGTTACTATAGGCACCATCTCTCCCTACTATACCTGCTATCCCACAGTCACACTCCCTTCCCAGAGACTATTATCCACTGTTACTATAGACACCATCTCTCCCTACTATACCTGCTATCCCACAGTCAGACTCCCTTCCCAGAGACTATTATCCCACTGTTACTATAGACACCATCTCTCCCTACTATACCTGCTATCCCACAGTCAGACTCCCTTCCCAGAGACTATTATCCCACTGTTACTATAGACACATCTCTCCCTACTATACCTGCTATCCCACAGTCAGACTCCCTTCCCAGAGACTATTATCCCACTGTTACTATAGACACCATCTCTCCCTACTATACCTGCTATCCCACAGTCACACTCCCTTCCCAGAGACTATTATCCCACTGTTACTATAGACACCATCTCTCCCTTCTATACCTGCTATCCCACAGTCACACTCCCTTCCTAGAGACTATTATCCCACTGTTACTATAGACACATCTCTCCCTACTATACCTGCTATCCCACAGTCACACTCCCTTCCCAGAGACTATTATCCCACTGTTACTATAGGCACCATCTCTCCCTACTATACCTGCTATCCCACAGTCCCACTCCCTTCCCAGAGACTATTATCCCACTGTTACTATAGACACATCTCTCCCTACTATACCTGCTATCCCACAGTCACACTCCCTTCCCAGAGACTATTATCCCACTGTTACTATAGGCACCATCTCTCCCTACTATACCTGTTATCCCACAGTCACACTCCCTTCCCAGAGACTATTATCCACTGTTACTATAGGCACCATCTCTCCCTACTATACCTGCTATCCCACAGTCACACTCCCTTCCCAGAGACTATTATCCACTGTTACTATAGGCACTATCTCTCCCTACTATACCTGCTATCCCACAGTCACACTCCCTTCCCAGAGACTATTATCCACTGTTACTATAGGCACAATCTCTCCCTACTATACCTGCTATCCCACAGTCACACTCCCTTCCCAGAGACTATTATCCACTGTTACTATAGACACATCTCTCCCTACTATACCTGCTATCCCACAGTCACACTCCCTTCCCAGAGACTATTATCCACTGTTACTATAGGCACCATCTCTCCCTGAACTGCTAAAACAAGATGACAAACAGACCCTATTGCAGGTTATTTTCAAGGCCCCATACATATAGACACAGGAGACGCACATATAATCAATGTACAGTAGCTGACAAGTTGGATCAATATGTGTGTTAATATTTTTCTAAAAAGACACATTGAACTGTGCCATCCATAGAGTTGAAGCATCACATCAATGTCATCTGTGACAGCTGTCAAGGATGCTCGTTGTTCAGACACGAGATTTCCCATTAAATTAATACAAAATGTCAGCAGTGAGGTTGAGGTTGACATAGTTAAAGAGGACAAAGTCTTGCAGCAAATTAAGTTCGATGACTTCTAACTTGAGATGTATCTGGAAAGTGCAGACAAAAGATATACAATGAAATGGCAACATCTGAGGTCCAGTCTCCTCTATGAAAGCAAATTAACAGCTGCTGCCCAGCATTAAGTCAAAAAACAAACGTATGTGTCGTATGAAATCCTGATCCCATAAATCTCTTTCTTTTCATTTTAATCTTCCAAGTTGCAGTTGAAAGTTGCTTCGAGAACCGAGTGCAGCAAAAAGATACAAAATATTTTGAACATTCCAAGCGAAGAAAATGAGAGGACCTTGTGCTCAGTACTTTAGAATTGAGAGCAATACACCCCTATGGCCCAGACTTTATTAGTTGCCCAAAGTTCATAACTGAACTTTTGTATTGAAATTCCCAAAAGGCCACAAAATGATTTTTTTTTTAGATAGAAAACACTGATATTGTTCTACAGAAAAGCCATGAGAAGAACATGAGCAATAACGGGGGGAACCACGAGATTGGAAAGTTTTTGAGTTGGAAGTTATGAGAAGTTTGAAGGTACAGTTATATGAAATGACTTGAAGCTCAACAAGCGTTTAGGAAGAACATAGAGGAACAAAAGAAATAGTTATTCATTGGCTCCTGTTGGGGCGTAATTGAGTTTTACACAATAGGAATAAAGCCAAACCTATTTCCAGCTATCTATAAGTAATGTTCAGGGTTTACATGTATGGAATCCGTTATCTGAAAACCCTCTTTCCTGAAAGCTCCAAATTACGGAAAGGCAGTCTACCGTGGATTCGATTTTACCCGATTTTCTTTTTACAGTAATTTCCTTTTTCTGTGTAATAATAAAACAGTAGCTTGTACTTGATCCCAACTAAGATATAATTAATCCTTATTGGAAACAAAACCAGCCTATTGGGGTTGTTAAATGTTAAAGAGGACCTGTCACCTTGAGACATGAGTAATATATATCTTTCCTTCCTTAGTTAAACCCTTTAGTCAACTGTTTTTGTCTATATTTGAAACGGATTAGAAAATATCCTACATGCAAAAAGTGTTTCATAGGTGCTGCCATCTTGAAACAGGACCCCTTTGTTTTCTGTGTGTGGGCTGAGCCAAACTGCCAAATCTCATGCATGCTAAAGTCGTAGAGTATTTGTGATAGACATGCTATGCACCACTCATGTTACACCAGGACTTGATATTCTATTAGGATTGTTTCAAACATCTTCTGTATTAGCACATTGTGTGGGCTACTACTAAATATCTCAAACCAAAACGTTAAAACCTACTAAGAATGTGTAGACCTTGGGGCTCATTTATAAACACTGGGCAAATCTGCAACTGTGCAATAACCAATTTGATTTCATTGTTCAACTTGCAGCTGCCTGTAAAAAGCCAGTCACTGATTGGTTGCTATGGGTTACTGCCCAAGTGCAAATTTGCCTTTAGCTTAAAGTCAACCCCAAAATAAAAATGTCCCTAATAAAAGAAAACATCATTCTAAGCAACTTTCCAACATATATTTATTGAAGATGTTCAGTGCTTTGAAAGTTATAGTATTTGCTTAACTCCTGGTTGGTACTTTTTAAAAAAAAAATTCAGATGGTGAATAAAGTTTTTCCGTACTGGTGTTTCTGTATGTATTAATCAATCTAGCCATTATATTGCATTGTAATTTTTCGTGTTTTAGCAGGATAGGTGTTCCCTCAGCAGTGTTACAGCTATGTGCTGCTCAGAGGTAGATTTTTGTGCTGCTGGGGGTTTAAAAAGTCAAAAATGCAGAGGGGAAGTGCAGCAATGCAAATTATTTATATGCTACTACCCAAAACACTGCTTTCCAGTACCCCTCAATGTCCTTTTATCCTTCTGTTCTGCAATGCCATGTTCAAAGTCCATATCTTTACAGAATTTCCTCATTTCTCCCTGCTCGTTCACCCACCGCATTCCACATTACTTACTGTAATATGTAGAGGGGAACTGAGCCTTCAACTTCTACTCTGTAACACTCCATTTGGAAGGGACAGTGAAGGGGATGTGAAGGGAGAGCTTTCAGCTCCTGTTCGCAAGGTTCATAAAGGGTTATGCGCAAAGAAAACCAAAGCTCTCAACTTTAGACATAACTTCTTCGGAAAGGCACATGGAGGGGGATGCAAGGGAAAGCTTTCACCATCCATCAGAAGAGACAGTGAGGGGGATGCAAAGGGAAAGTTTGCAGCTCCTATTCAGGAGGTCAGAGAAGGCTATGCGCAAATCAAAATGGAGCCATTCAACTTCAGAAGCGAAATCAAGCGATATGCGGGAGGAACAGTGCGGTGCTATCAGTCATATTAGAAACCTGTCAGGAAGGTAGAGTAAAATTAGTGCTTGGCTGCAGGGCTGCCATCAGAAATCACGGGGCCCCGTACATCAAAATTTTCTGGGCCCCCTGGTCCTGCCCACTCCATCCCGCCCCCCCAAGCCCCACCCCCAGATCCTGCCTACACCACAGTAAAAAGGCTACACAGACATTTTGTTTTCAAAACTCATCAGTTAATAGGGCTTCTCAAGCATAATTCTATTTTAAAATCAGTCAGAGTCTTTAAAGGGCAAATTAATTTCATTATACAGAAAAAGCTCAATTTTACATGTCCTAATTTTAAGTTTTCCTTTTCCACGCCATTTTTTTGTGGTCCCACAATATATAACGCACTTCCATGATTTTCAATTTTCTTAGATTTTACACAATTTTTTTTATGGTCCCTGACAGAGGGTACCTGATTGAAATAACCTGAGGTTGGCATGTTTTTTATTTCTACATTAGATGCCTGGGGGGAAGTAAGCAGTTTATTCATAATTGCTAAAACAATTTAAGTCTGAGTCCTAGAGTCATCACCTATCTTGTTAATATGAGAGGCCTAACACTGAGGTACTGGCCATTCTTATTATCTGGTCATTAAACGCTACACTGAAGGAATGACTGATGCCTCAGAGGCTGTTATGGCTTCCCTGTAAAAACCCTGTCCATTAACACTTGGCATGCAAATAAAGGCCATAATAAAGGCCATGGTGACCTTGGGCATGACACTGACAGAGGCCAAAGTCTTAGGTTCAACAGTGCAGCAAAATGAAAGTTGTGGCCTGAAGCACCTACCTGTGGCACGCTTATTGTACAGACAGGGGCCACTGAAACACTGCATAGTCCCCTGCGTTAAGATCCACTCTCACTGTCCTACATACCTCCCAACATTTTGTAAATGAAAAGAGGGACAAAAAGTTGCGGCACGCGTAGCGCAGGTAAATTTTTTGTGGCCACGCCCATTTTGTGGTCACACCCCCTAATTACCATGTTCATCAATGCAATGCACTTATGACACTTACAAGCTGCTGGGGGGTATGCTATAGCAAGGCAGAATAATAAACAAAAAGCAGGAGATGCAGAGTAACTAGGACAGGGAGAGTATTGTCATTTGCTTCCAAGGATGACTTTAGCCTTGCAGCAATTAACAGGGGGTATTATGGAAGGGTCCTACTCGGAGTCTAGTACACGATTCCTTGCACCAAGTCGCACCGTAGTGACAATAAAGTGATAGTCTAAAGCAGCGGGAAACCGCTGGGCCAGTTAATTATGGGCACATTCAACTGTAACAATTAAGCCAAAGTCCACACATACAGACACACCAGGGGCGGAACTACCGGGGGAGCAGGGGGTGCGAGCGGGCCAGGGCCCGCACCCCCTCAGGGCCCCCCGGCAGTCCGCGCGCCGCATGTTCCCCGGCCAGTTCTGGGTGTACGGAGGGGGGCCCGGCTGCGCGTCCTGTGCCAGGGCCCGCCCCCCTCTAGTTCCGTTTATGAGACACACACAGTGACACACATACAGACAGACACAGTGACACACATACAGACAGACACAGTGACACATACAGACAGACACACAGTGACACACATACAGACAGACACACAGTGACACACATACAGACAGACACACAGTGACACATATACAGACAGACACAGTGACACATATACAGACAGACACACACATACAGACAGACACAGTGACACATATACAGACAGACACAGTGACACATATACAGACAGACACGCACATACAGACAGACACAGTGACACACATACAGACAGACACAGTGACACATATACAGACAGACACGCACATACAGACAGACACAGTGACACACATACAGACAGACACAGTGACACATATACAGACAGACACAGTGACACATATACAGACAGACACAGTGACACACATACAGACAGACACAGTGACACATATACAGACAGACACAGTGACACATATACAGACAGACACAGTGACACATATACAGACAGACACAGTGACACATATACAGACAGACACAGTGACACATATACAGACAGACACACACATACAGACACAGTGACACATATACAGACAGACACGCACATACAGACAGACACAGTGACACACATACAGACAGACACAGTGACACATATACAGACAGACACAGTGACACATATACAGACAGACACAGTGACACATATACAGACAGACACAGTGACACATATACAGACAGATACACACATACAGAGACACACAGTGACACACATACACACACACAGTGACACATATACAGACAGACAGACACACACATACAGACACACAGTGACACATATAGACACACATATAAAGACACACAGTGACACACATACAGACAGACAGACAGACAGACACACACAACTCACACACTCGATCTGTAACTGACACAGTAGAGTTTGCCGGCTGCAGCCTCCCTAAATCCACCCCTCCTCCAAGCCAAGCAGTTACTCACAGTGCACGCACAGTTCCAGCACACACGCACAGCATTCAACAGGCATTTCCCTCCGTGATGAACAGGGAGGGACAGTTGGGAGGTATGCACAGCCCCGGCTCTAGAAACACAACACGAAGTGCCAATACACCGGAGTCGGGACACATCTCCAGCAGCATGGAGCCTTGAGTGACACTGGCCGGACAGAAAGACTAAGCTCCCTACTTACCCATAAACATTTGCCGTCCGGTGCGTGGCAATAAAACAAGCGCTGTCCCCTAACACATGCCTTTCTTTAGGATTCCTTTCCGGGTAACTAACAGGCGTCATAGCTACGCCACACGGAATCCCTGCAGTGGAGGGTACCCATCATACCCCGCGCCCCGCCGCAACAAGCAAAACTTTATTTGTATAGCTGGTTAGCACGCATCGCACAGTACCAACGAGCAGCAAAAATCTCACGAGATTTCAGCCAGCTACAGTTTTTCCCATGAGGCTTTGCGCCCGACTTTCAGAAAGTCGGGACTTTGGAGTCTCGTGCACAATTTTAAAACCCTGCCTTAATTACATTTATTTAGAAAAAGACGGAAATATGTAAGTTTTGTTAACTATTTAATAACAGTCCTACTGTCAACAAAAAAGTGACAGGTTTCCTTTAACATGATGTTTTAGTAGAATTAAGTAGGGACGTAGCGAACTGCCGTTTTGGTGTTCGCGAACGCCGTTCGCGAACACCGGCAAAAAATGCGAACGGTTCTCGAACAGTTCGCGAACTTCGAACACCCGCTAAATCGTTCGATTCGAACGTTCGAAGGATTTTTCGTTCGATTCGAACGTTTGAAGGATTTTCATCGTTCGATCGAAGGATTTTCATTCGAATCGAACGGTCGAGGGATTTTAATCGGTCGAACGAATGGAAATCGGTCGAACGAATGGAAATCGGTCGAACGAATGGAAATCGTTCGATTTTAGCGGTCGAATGGTCGCGAACTCAAATTGCGAACGTTCCCAAACGTTCGCGAACATTAGGCGGACGCGAACGGTCGAAGTTCGCGCGAACAAGTTCGCAGGCGAACTGTTCGCTACATCCCTAGAATTAAGGTATGAAGTTCCAAATTATGGAAAGATCTTTTATCTGGAAAACCCAAGGTCCTGAACATTCTAGATAATATCTAGAATATCAAATTCAAGCTGCTCTCAAGGAGCTAGACCCTCGCAGTAGAGTCCTGCGCAGGTCCATTTTTAATAACCTATACCCGACTCGTACCCCCCACCCCGTAATTTAACCGCATGTTCCCACTACTTGACACGACCCGCATTTGGCCAACTAACCTTCCGACCCGGGGGACATTTGAAACTGGAAGTGACGTCACATTTGCCCGGAAGTGACATAACTCCGTTGCCGCAACTTCCCAAAAAATTTTAACAAATGGAAGAACCACAAGGGTGGGATGGTTAAAGTCTGAACCATTGTTGGTTACCCAGATGGGTTACCCGTGGACTGCCCGAACACCAAGGAAGCAGGGACTTTTTGCCCGAAACCCGACCACTTTGTGGGTATTCCATTGGTACCAGACCCAATACAGGACTCTACCTTGCAGGAGTATTGGGGAAAGCTGAACTATAACGCTCAGAAACGTTTTTTTTTTTTAAAAATTGTCTAATTTTTGTAGTGATGGGCGAAAAAATTCACCTGGCACAAATTTGAGGCGAATATCCGAGTTTCACCGTTGGCGAATAAATTCATGAATCTCCCGCGAAAATTTGCCGGTAAACATTTTCCAGCGTCAATTTCCAATTTTCACAACTTTTCCGTAAAAACGTTCGATTTGCTTGATTTTCCGTGAAAAAATTCGAATTGCTAGATTTTTTCGTGAAAACAGTTTTTTTTGTAAAAATTTTTCAATTGCTCGATTTTTTTGGAAAATGTTCAAATTGCTCTATTTTAGGGAAAACATTCTAATTGCTCGATTTTTTCGTGAAAACGCTCGAATTGCTAGAATTTTTAGTGAAAACAGTCAAATTGCTCCATTTTTTATTGAAAACGTTCGAGTTTCATGATTTTTTCATGAAAACGTTTGAATTTCACAATATTTTTTGTGAAAACGTTTAAATTTTAGATTTTTTCGTGAACTTTCTGATCTCACGATATTTCGCTAATTTTTTGGCGAAGCGAAACGGGATAAACTCGCCCTCACTACTTATAGGTTTCTTGTGTATGCTTTTATATTTTTTTGATATAGTATTCAGCTACATTTTTCAACGTTGGACCTGGGAATTATATCATAGTGGAGCAGAAGAACATTTCCGTTGTATGTGGCTCCAAGCCTGGCCAAGCTATTCGGAGTCTACCTTCTCCTAAGAGAAACAATGGATGTGACTGGTTCTTTAATTAACTACATGGGTAAGTCAATGTTAGATTTTCTGTATATATATTTAGTTCTTTTGGATTTAGCATTAAAATTGTACAGCCATCTATGGGAAGCAAGAGGAACATTTGAGCCACAATATAATTGCAATAAAGCAAATAATATGAGGGAGTGCATATTTTTTGACAGAATTCACCTCATGTGTGCACTGATCGGTGTATGGTGTGGCACGGAGCCAGGTAGCACATCTTTTGTGTTTTCTTTATCAGTATTTCACATTGGTGTAACTACAGAGAAAGCTGACTACACAGGCACGGGGGCACGGGGGGCCCGGGGGGCACGGGGGGCCCGGGGGGCCCGGGTCTCCTTCCTCTGGAGATGGGTGATCCATTACACACACAAAATAATGGGTCATCTGGGGGTGGGGGCCCTGGGAAAACAATATTGGGGTTGTCCCCAAAGTTACATCTTACTTATTATACTCTTGCTCAGTCTCTGCACTCTTTTCACACTGTGAGCACAGAAATATTCAACCAGGCCTCAGGAACCCCAGTCCCCCTGAAAGTACTTTCTACAGTGCAATTAACTGTTTAATCAACTATTCACCTCTCTCTCTCTCTGATCCTACACTTGTACATCTACATACGCACAGGCAACAGTCCCACCTACACTGGTGTGTTGGATAAAATAGCTGCACACTACCATCTTCTGACTGGAAGAGATATTATACCAAATATGCTCCGCCCAGTGCTTTAATAACCCCATGGCTTTATTTTGGGTCCATGAGAGAAGGTGTAGCTGTATCTGGTAAAATAAAGTTCCAACCCCAAGGGTACCCAGAGTTGGGGGGCCTATCAGCTCCCAGCAGGAGTAGTCAGGACCAAGGAGGAAGCCCAGGGGTCAAAGTCCAAGTTCAATAGGGGTGAATTTGGCGCCCGTTTGCGTGACATCATCGCGCTGGAGTCCTGACGCCGGCGTTGCAACGCCAGAGCCACCACTGCCCATGTGGTAGCTATGGGCTTGACTTCGGCACTTAAGAGGACGCTCGTGCCTGATGGGTGCTTGTGACACCCAGGGCACAGATAAACACCTAAAATCTCCCCCTAACTGGACCCCCTCAGCTCATAACAAGGTTACAGATATATAGAAACATTGGGGTAACAGTCACCCTGCTATAGTTCCAGGGGTACCCAGGGCACAAATAAACACTCACCCCAAATCTCCCCCTAACTGGCCTTCAGGCTGGGCCCCCTTAGCTCATAACAAGGTTACAGATATATAGAAACATTGGGGTAACAGTCACCCTGCTATAGTTCCAGGGGTACCCAGGGCAACAAATAAACACTCACCCCAAATCTCCCCCTAACTGACCTTCAGACTGGGCCCCCTTAGCTCATAACAAGGTTACAGATATATAGAAACATTGGGGTAACAGTCACCCTGCTATAGTTCCAGGGGTACCCAGGGTACAAATAAGCACTCACCCCAAATCTCCCCCTAACTGGCCTTCAGACTGGGCCCCCTTAGCTCATAACAAGGTTACAGATATATAGAAACATTGGGGTGTCACCCTGCTATAGTTCCAGGGGTACCCAGGGTACAAATAAGCACTCACCCCAAATCTCCCCCTAAATGACCTTCAGACTGGGCCCCCTTAGCTCATAACAAGGTTACAGATATATAGAAACATTGGGGTGTCACCCTGCTATAGTTCCAGGGGTACCCAGGGTACAAATAAGCACTCACCCCAAATCTCCCCCTAAATGACCTTCAGACTGGGCCCCCTTAGCTCATAACAAGGTTACAGATATATAGAAACATTGGGGTAACAGTCACCCTGCTATAGTTCTAGGGGTGCCCAGGGCAGTAAAAATCTGCAAGTTAAATAGTATATATCTTATCACTGTTGAGTTTGTATGCGAAAATCAAAATTTTGCAAATATTTCCTAAAATAATATTTATAAAACACTGATTTTTCTAGCTTTTAGAGCTTATATCCATCTTCAATTTCAAAACTCAAGAATCTATGCAGGGCGCTCTATATGTAAGTGGATGGGGAGGCCCACTCTGGGCACAGGGCTACTACGGGTGTTTAATAGCCAGTCTTGCTGAATTGTTAAGGAGGTTTGTTCAGTTGTACTTCCCTTCTATCCCATTAAGCTGTCCCTTTGCTGACATTTATCTCATTGTTAAACTCAAGCACTCCCCCTGGGACCATGAAAGGTAAACGACAAAAGGGAAGAGATGGTGGTCAGGGACACAGAAGGCGGAATTAAACACATTCGCAAAGCCGTCCTTATGTTCTCTATAAACAGCCATTATGTGCCCTTAATGGGATAATTCCCCACTTCTCGGCGTGTTAGTTTTATTCAACGGCCCTCGCCTCATTGTGACACGTCCCCACTTACTGAGTCGCCAAGCGTAAGAGGGAAGAGCCTGTTTCATTAGGGAGCCTTTCAGATAACATATGTTACGGCAAGCTTACACTCCACACTGAAATCATTACAAATGAAGTTTAAGTCATGGGAACGGCTGCAACGTGACGCACGGGAAACAGAGGAATTCTATATTTACAGTTTACAAATTGTCAATTAGAACGTTTTTTAGGGAATTTTGAAAGGTTTGCCAATCACATATTTATTTAAAATACCCCCCAAAAAATGAATGCCATGGTTTTAGAGGAGCAACTTTTTGTCCGGATACACCCAAATTTTTACAACTGAGAAAGTGCCCCTTCTTTATTAATTTATATCACCAACATCAATGTTTCGGGGTGGGGGGTACAACCTCCCTTCATCACGATCCTTTCCCCACTGTAGAAATTTGGGTGTGTTAGGATCCGTGAACAAAAAGTTGCTGTAGCTAAGGGACCGTGCCGGGTCAACGGAGAACCAGCACCACTGGTGCAGAGTAAGTAGATTCCGGGTGTGTAGTGTACCTATTGCATTAATGGTTATAGTTAAGTGATAGTAACTCATAATATAGAGTTTTAGGGCAACTTTTTACAATTCTGTACTATGACTCCATAAATCTGTAGACTGTTTTCTGGGACTCACATAGGAGCCATATAACCAAGAAAGGAGGCAGTGGGCATTTTGATTGGTTTATAAAAGGTCTACCAATCAAATCCCCCCTGTGCCATTACTCAAAATTCGATTGTGGCAGGACCAATATTATGGATTAAGGAATGTCTATAAAGTGCTGTGGAAAATGGAAGTACATACAGGTTCATTGCGTGGGGGGGCTATGTAGACCACCATCTGGGGAGGATGGCCAATATGGGCCCCATGATTTTTTGGGTCAGGCATGAATAACACCATTTTTTTTCTTTTTCAGACACTTCTTGGACCAACCCACTTCTGAACAGGCAAGGCAGTAACCCCAGCACAATGCTTCTGATTGAATTACTGGGGGACCTTGACCATTTAGTTGTACGGGGCTCCAACATTTAATAATGGCCCTGAACTAGTGGCCCTGTTGTAATAGCATTTTTTGGCCCATAAAGGCCTTCCATTGGGTTACAAACTCTTCCTCCAACTGGACCCTCTGCTTCCAAGGGCTCCTAAGGTTGGGCACTCTCTTCAAGAGATGCTGGTTGTCTCTAGGGCCAGTGGAGTGTCACTCTGGTCTCTTCTTAAACTCTCTCCTATTACTTACTGGAATTAAGGAAAAGTATCCTCATAGGCTTTTTTCCTTTAGAGGTTACCTGGAATGCCCAGCCTGCCCTTTCTGGCTTAAAAAGGACATGGCGAGTCTCACAAGGATGCATGGGGTACCTGCCTAAGGAAACTCAGAGACCAGGTCTACCCTAAGGCTTCCTTTGAATAATAGTCTATGTCAATATGTTCGTAGACCTTTCCTTTCAAACATATTTACATTTAAAAAGATGAGCGAGAGCTTCCATATTGCTTGCTTCCTAAGACATTAATGAAATGAGCCCAGAGAGTTTGCACTATTAAGCTTTTAGTATTATTATTATTGAGCAAATCACTTTGTAATTGGGATATTTAGTGGGTTTCCGGATAAAAGACCCCATCCCTGCATCCCCATATATATACTGTATAGACATCTACATGCACATTTTTTAGCTATGTGTTCAAACATGACTATATAATTACATTTTTAAATTAAACCTCAGAGTTGCTGCGTGCATAAACACAATTAAAAATAAAAAAATAATAATCAAATATCTCTATCCAATAAGATCAGCCAGAATCTTTTTTCCTTTCCCTAATACAAGTGATACAAAAAAAAAACAACATTAATGACCATATTTTAATTCCTTCCCATCTGCCCCCCCCATTTTCTTTTTCAATTCTCCCTCCTTATTTTTAGTTACATTAAGGCCTTGATATAATTAGTCGGCCAAGTAATCCAGTTTACAAGCCCTGTAGAACGTAGGAGCTGCCACTCATGCCTCAAGCCCCAGGCCCCACTTTTGAGTTTTGTTGTCCATGTGACTCCGTTTCCATGGCTACCGGCTACATCTGCTGACACCCCGCACTCTATTTACTGCTTAATTAAGAATTTCACGCTTGGCCCTTATCTGCCTTCAAGAACAAGAAGTGACTGTTAGAGGAATTCAACATTTAGGACACAGCACAAGGAACGTCTTCCACCCCCATCCCAACCCCTGACAATGTTGAGCCCTTATTCTTTTTTTACAAGCCTCTTGGCAATTGATCTGCCACCCTTCCATCAAAAATCATGAAATGGGCCAGGGATAATGAGCATGGCGCATATCAAAAGAAGGATGTTTGCTCGGGATGAGGAGAAAGTGCTGTAAGGGCCTACAAGCCTTCATGACTACAAAAAGAAAGATGGTGCCTTGTCAGCAGTCGGATAAAGGATCATTTGTTTCCCATTTGGGTCTGGTATGTCAGAGTTCCGCCTCGCAGACGCAAGTTCTCTCTTCTGCTCCGTGCGTCAGCAGTTAGGCAGCTGGGCCCTAAAAGCACATCAGTCAAAGCGTATAATCACTTGACTCCATGTTAACAAAGGACACTTGTAGGGGGCGGCCAGGAGGAGGTCTGCATGACAATAGGAACACAATTATTGCAGCTGCTAGGAGGCCTATAATTCTTCATTTGAAAGCAAGAGACCTCATGAGCGGAGGGGAAATGGGAGTTTATTATTTATATTGGGAATGTTTCAGAAGCGTGAGGCCGCGCCGGTAGGGAGCCAGCATCTGCTCGTGTGGAGGCTCCTTCCAACCATTGCACATTCTGCCAGGGGTTAACTTACTTTTGACCTCGGCCTTTTGTGCTCTTGAAAGACTTTTCAAGGGGAACACTGTTAAATAGTAGCAGGGGCATATTAAAGCGCTAACGAATGGTTATAAATTCATATCAGATGCTCTTTCATTGACAAGTCTGCTGCTGAATTCACATACCCTTTGTACGGAGGTGGCCGTGGGGGCGAGAGAAGGCCGGCAGCTGAGCAGGAGAACATCAATGAAACTTTATGTTGGGCGTCTGATGCTCCAGAATCAGCTCCATCCGAGGGCCAGACGGGGCGGTAACAGCCCATGAGAACACAAAGTGTGCACTTTGAATCGCACAAACATAAAAATTAACCAGGTACAGATTTGGGATCGATTATCCGGAGACTCAAAATAATTCTAGTTTCCCTTTTCTCTGTAATAATAAAACAGCTCCTTGTACTTGATGGTAACAAAGCTGCACCATTATGGGGAGACAACCCTAGTGGGGTTTTTGAACTGAAATGCTTACATCATGTGGTTATTTATTAGAGTCCGATTTTTTCTTGCAGGGAAAAACTTCCTAGGAATAAAAAAGTATTTTCCCCAAATGGTGTTAAAAGTCAGAATAAAAAAGTACTCCAACTCTTAAGGGCAGATATATCAAAGGTCGAAGTGAATAGTCCAAATTTGATTTGAATTTGAAAAAAAATCGAAATTTATCATGTACTGTCTCTTTAAAAATTCAACTGTGACCATTCGCCATCTAAAACCTGACGGATTGCTGTTTTAGCCAATGGGGGACCTCCTAGAACCTATTTGGAGTCAATTGATGGCTTTTTTTTTTGGAAAAACTTTGAATTGTACGATTCAAATTCGGACTAATTAGAACGAATACGGACTATTCACCTGAAAAAATTCCAGTTGGTCTTTTTGAATTCAAATTTAGAAGTTTTTTAAATACGAAATTCGACTCTTAGACCTGCCGAGTTCATGTAGAAGTCAATGGCAGTTTGACATTTTTAAGATATCCTGATCTGAATTGGGTTTCATTCAATAAACCAAAGTTTTTGTGGTTGCAGGTGTCAAATCTGAAAGTCGCAGGTTTTGGGCATCAAATCCGGAAAAGTCACTGTTTTTGGCGACAAATCCAAATAAAATTGTACAATACAGATTTTTTCATGATTTTAATGTCTTTTCCTGCACAAGATATTTTTGGGAAAATGTATTGATACATAGGAGGGAAAAGTCTGTGCGGATTTAGTCAGAGTGGTTTTCAGAAAATTTTGGATTTTGATAAATAACCCCTATTTGTTAAAGAATAGTGCTCCAAACGATTGCCTCAAGCATTTTCAATAATAGATCCCATATCTGTACCAGGGTTCTAAATCAGGTTGCCATCAGCCTGGAATTTTTACCAAAAATAGTTACATTAAGCAGCGGGTGTAGGTGTTGCCCAAGGCCATTACAGAAGGGGATGCCACCCTAATGATTGGCGAATCTGACCCGTTTCACTTCGCTGATAATTTGGGAAACGGTTAAAATTTGGCAAAATGCATTGAAGTATATGGGCGACAACTTTTTTTGACGCGTGAGTCGGTACAACAAATTGGAGTCATAATTTTCGTAGCAGAATTCGGCCATTTTGAAACTCTGCAAACAAATGCACCAACTCTCGCCTGATAGAGGTCCAATCATAGCCCTGCTTTTTATTTAGTTAGTTTTCTAAAATAAAAAAACAAATACATAACTTTAAGTACCTAAACTGTACAGTATTGGCTGCTGGGTTTTATTTTATTTATAAAACAATGTAGTACTTAAAAATATCTAATATTTCCTGATTATTTATTTTGTTTATCCATCATGAAAGTAGCTATAATAGTACTTAAAATATACTTATTAATACTTTATTTTTTTTAATGTAATTAATAAAAAAAACTATAAAAAGGACTTCATAATCTACACTATTCGGACGCCCATTAACTTTAACTCTGGCATCAAAATTGAAAATTTTTGAGTTTTGCTAATTTTACGTCATTCTGCGGGAAATTTGCAAATTATTCGGCGAAGCTAAACAGGAGAAATTCGCCCATCACTAGCTGGCTTGGGATAGGGCTAAATAATTTCTGTGGCCCATCATATTTCGTTGATCTACAACTCTCAGAATACTACATCCTTCATACCTTAAGTCTACCAGAAAATCCTTTAAACATTAAATAAACCCAATAGGCTGGTTCTGCTTCCAATAAGGATCAAGTACAAGCTACTGATTTATTATTACACAGAAAAAGGAAATAATGTTTTAAAATTTGGATTATTTGGATAATATGGAGTCTACAGGAGACAGCCACTCCGTTATTCTGAGCTTTCTGGATAAAGGGTTTCCGGATAACGGATTCCATACCTGTAAATGATTAGTGATCACAACTTTTCCTTGTTTGTTGTAGATCATCTGCAGGGGTCACAAAAGGGGTCGCTCAAAATTAAGCCTGGGGTTCAAAACCACTCCCACTCTGGGGCCCCAACGGCATTGAATCATTTTTTTTGTATGTTTCATTTGGGGCTGTTCCAACTAGTGATGGGCGAATTTGTTCCGTTTCGTTTTGCCTGAAAATGAGTGAATTTCCCGCAAAATTCACTAAACAGCGAAAAATTAGTGAACTGCGAATTTTGACGTCTGTGTCAATTCTGATGCACGCATCAATTTTGACGCTGGCGTTAAAGTGAATGGGCATCTGAATAATGTTGACTTGCGTCGGTTTTAATGCGATCGTTTTTCCGACGCGCGTCCAAAATTTTTTAATGTTGACGAATTTTCATGGCAGTTTGGCAGATGTATTCGCCAGCGGCCAAACACAAAAATTCGCGCCTGGCGAATTTATTTGCCCATCACTATTTCCCACATTTAGTAGCTTCCAAGAGCAGCAGGGAAGTAGTTGGGCTTAAGATCAGATCTGTTCAAACCCCAAATCTGTAACGGTCATTATACGTGAAAACCAGCTCTGTCTGTAAACACTCAGCTGAATGGATGTCACACAGAGGGCTGTGTTTGTAAATGGATGGGGGGCACATTGTCAGTATATTGTTACAGCGTCGTTCTCTTATGTGCTCCAATATTTGTTCATTTCGACATGGGCACCAATGCGTTCACAGCCTGAGGGAAGGAGCTAAATTTATAGATTTTCAGTCATAACTGCAACCGTCAAATTATAAAGTAAAATCCAGGAATTCCCAACGTCCTATTGACAAAAGAGGAGTCAGTATATCATGAGTTAATGCTCCATGAACCGAACACATGGAATTATAGGAAACTATACGAAAGGCAACTGTCGGGTGTAGACATTGTGGACTCTTCTCACCTTCTAGTGACCTTGAAGAAGTCCATGTCCAATGCAAGAAATCGGGCCCTTAGTGGTAGTGACTCAATGTTCTTAAAAATATTTCTTAGCTTAAAGGGATAATGTCATGGGGAATTTTTTTTTTTTTTTCCAGAACGCATCAGTTAATAGTTAATAGTGCTGCTCCAGCAGAATTCTGCACTGAAATCCATGTCTCAAACGAGCAAACTGATTTTTTTATATTTCATTTTGAAATCTGACATGGGGCTAGACATATTGTCAGTTTCCTAGCTGCCCCAAGTCATGTGACTTGTGCTCTGATAAACTTCAGTCACTCTTTACTGCTGTACTGCAAGTTGGAGTGATATCATCCAATCCCTTTCCCCCCAGCAGCCTAACAATAGGGATGTAGCGAACTGCCGTTTATGTGTTCGCGAACGCCGTTCGCGAACACCGGCAAAAAATGCGAACAGTTCTATCGAATGATTTCATTCAATCGAATGGCTTCGATCGTTCGATTCGAACGAAAATCCTTCGATTTTAGCGGTCGAAGGAATCGAATGGTCGAACGATTTTTGTTCGAATCGAACGCGAACACATATTGGCGAACGTCGCGCGACGTTCGCGAACATTCGGCGGACGCGAACAGTCGAAGTTCGCGCGAACTAGTTCGCCGGCGAACAGTTCGCTACATCCCTACCTAACAACAGAACAATGGGAAGGTAACCAGATAGCAGCTCCCTAACACAAGATAACAGCTGCCTGGTAGATCTAAGAACAACACTCAATAGTAAAATCCAGGTCCCACTGAGACACATTCAGTTACATTGAGTAGGAGAAACAACAGCCTGCCAGAAAGCAGTTCCATCCTAAAGTGCTGGCTCTTTCTGAAATCACATGACCAGGCAAAATGAGCTGAGATGCACCTACACACCAATATTACAACTAAATACACTCGCTGGTTCAGGAATAACATTTTATATTGTACAGTGAATTGTTTGCAGTGTAAACAGTGTCATTTAGAAATAAAAACTACATCATAAAAATCATGACAGAATCCCTTTAAGGATAAGCTGGCCACACCTGAATTTTTAGAATTCAAGTTTTTTTTTAAACTCAGTCAAGTTTTTTGTAATCAAATATTTTTTCCCCTCGATTGCTAGCATGTTCGCTAAAACCTTGGAGCTGAAAAACTTGATCTCGTTAATTTGCAAAAACAAAACTGAACTTGCCAGGTTTTGCTACATTTTTTTTTTTCAATTTAAATTTTCTGGATTTTTTTTTCTAAATTGATAAATCTTCAAAATTTTAGTTCAGAAAAAAAAAACCCCGTCCATAACCCCCCCCCCCTGCAAGATTGTTGGGTTGTTTTTTTTCTGTTATTCTCTTGTATTGTGGAAAAACAGTTATCTTGAATTTGAAAATGTCTATTTTAATTTTTTTCTTACTAATTTTTTAAAAAAGTGTGGCTTTCAAGATATATGATCGCATTCTGAGCTTCCTCTAATTTTGACTTGAACTGATGATCAACTAGTGATGGGCGAATCTGACCTGTTTTACTTTGCCGCCCACTAATGTTTTCGTGAAACAGCTCTGAAAATTCAGCGTGGAAAAATCCGCTGAGACAAAAAAAAAATTGTGGCGCTTCAGAATTGTTGCGCACATAAAAATTGTCAAAATGATTTGGACGCCTATACACTTTAATGCATTTGGACAAAAGAGTCGTGCATATTAAAACATCTGATATATCTTATTAGATAGATACAATGAACTTCCATGACAATTTAAGTACCGAATACGACCCCATTATCCAGAAATCCCCAGGTCCAAAGCATTCTAGATAAAGTTCTTACCTGTACAGGAATGGAATCTGTTATCCACAATGCTCAGGACCTGGGGTTTTCCGAATAACAGATCTTTCCATAATTCAGATCTTCATACCCTAAGTCTAATAGAAAATCATGTAAACATTAAATAAACCCAATAGGCTGGTTTTGCTTCCAATAAGGATTAATTATATCTTAGTTGGGATCAAGTACAAGCTACTGTTTTATTATTACACAGAAAAAGGAAATCAGTTTTAAAAATTTGGATTATTTGGATAAAATGGAGTCTATGGGAGATGGCCGTTCTGTAATTTGGAGCTTTCTGGATAACAGGTTTTGGAATAACAGATCTCCTATCTGTACTGTGATCTCAGCTGTATCACTCAATATCCTCATTGTATGGAATACAGTAGGTTTCAGAACTCACAGTCTATATGAGTTTTCGGACATGGGATAATATTTTTGAGGTTATACCACAAGAGGGCGATAGAGTTTGGGTATTGCACAGTATATGCCCAGCTTGAAGCCTGAAGCAATTGTAGCTCCAGGCACATGTCGCCTTAGGCAAAAACAAAATGAGACCAAGTGAACCAATTTCCCTCTTTATTCCCAAGAAACAAAGTAAATCCAACTGGCAGATTCAGCGGAGACTATACTTGTTCTAGGCAGCCCAGCCCTCCTTGCATTCCACAGATGGCTTATTTAATTAGGATATTGGTAATTGCTATGGGATCAAAGTATGTATTTGATAAGCCATTAGCACACAGGATTGGAATGCCTTATTATTAGAGATGGCTAAACATGGGCTTGTGATCTTTCAGCTCATGGGGTTGCCCATATGATGTTGATCCAATGACTGGGCCCATGTGTTGGGTCGGCCTGCATGGATTTGGGAATTGTGACGGGAGGTGTGATATCTCTCCATCAAATAGATTTCCTTGTAGGACTTCACAATAAGCTATAGTCAGTAAATTCAGCCAGAGACAATTGAGTGTAGAAAAGCGGAGGCCTTGCAGTTCTATATGCTTATCATGTGTGCAGATTGTATGACGCATGACGTTATTACACGGCCAATAGAATTACACGCTGGATCGAAGTGCTTAATCCTTCAAAGGCCCGGCCTGATAGCACAAATCATATCATTAGCCCGTCAACCATGGGAGACAAAGACAAATCTGATGTCACGGGACATAATCACATTATCATTATTTATTTCTTTCATCTAAAGTTCAAGCTTTCTCCCAGTGCCCCAATATTTCCACTTCAGAGTTGGGTGTCCTTCTGGGGGTTCTGAGAGGATGAAGGTAACACTGGTGGCTCTTAGTGACTGGCGTATTTCTCCCATTTCGATTCGCCACAAATTTCACGAATTTCCAGAGAAATGAGCGAAACTGGCGAAAGATTCACGAAACACCAGCGTCAAAATGGGTGCAGGCGCCAAAATGGGTGCCGGTGTCAAAGCTGATGGCGGCGCCCATTGAAGTCAATGGGCATCCATTTATTGTCACCTGCCTCTAAATGGGCGCCGGCGTCGGAACCATCGCCGACGGCAAACAAACTTGACACCAGCATTGAAAACACTGGCGAAGTTTCGCGGGAAATTCACTGATCTATTCGCCGGCGGCGAAATGGGAAAATTCGCAGCGAGTTCACGCCTGGCGAATAAATTCGCCCATCACTAATGGCTCTTAGTGATGGGAGACTTTTTTCAGCAGTCGTGAATTTGCAGCGAATTTCCACGTTTTGCCGCCAGCAATTAACGTACGCCCATTGACTTTAATGCACTTCAATTTGTCGCCCATCACTAGTGGTTCTGTAATTATAAATGACATTAAGGAGGTGCCGCTATAAATAACAATTTTCAACAGCTCAGTGGGACCCCCCTCCCAGGGACCCCCCTCCCACCCAGCTCACAAAAACATATATTGCCTGAAATTGGTATTAATGATTGGTCCTAATCTTTCACCACTTCAAAGGCAAAATTGCACTGGGATGTCTAATATTAAAGAAGTCTATGAGCATTTGTATATTTATTTTTTTTTGTCATTTTAATCTAAATTAAATGCATGTTACTCAAAATGCCAATGTGCTTTCCAGATGATTGTTAAAATGTTACAGATTCAGGATTAAGTGGCCTGATTTGTTTTGGAATGATATATTTGATAATAAATGCCATAACAATTAAATCTATCCCAGAGTGTTCACTCTCTTCTAGGCCTTCAGGCTGGGCCCCTTAGCTCATAACAAGGTTACAGATAAATAGAAACATTGGGGTAACAGTCACCCTGCTATAGTTCCAGGGGTACCCAGGGTACAAATAATCACTCACCCCAAATCTCCCCCTAACTGACCTTCAGACTGGGCCCCCTTAGCTCATAAGAAGGTTACAGATATATAGAAACATTGGGGTGTCACCCTGCTATAATTCCAGGGGTACCCAGGGCACAAATAAGCACTCACCCCAAATCTCCCCCTAACTGACCTTCAGACTGGGCCCCCTTAGCTCATAACAAGGTTACAGATATATAGAAACATTGGGGTGTCACCCTGCTATAGTTCCAGGGGTACCCAGGGCACAAATAAACACTCACCCCAAATCTCCCCCTAACTGACCTTCAGGCTGGGCCCCCTTAGCTCATAACAAGGTTACAGATATATAGAAACATTGGGGTAACAGTCACCCTGCTATAGTTTCAGGGGTACCCAGGGTACAAATAAGCACTCACCCCAAATCTCCCCCTAACTGGCCTTCAGACTGGGCCCCCTTAGCTCATAACAAGGTTACAAATATATAGAAACATTGGGGTAACAGTCACCCTGCTATAGTTCCAGGGTCCTGAGAGACCAAAAACATTGCCTTCTTTTTGTCTACTTAAAATGAGCCAATAAATACACAAAGCAAAATGGAATTGTATTGCCAGTGTGCTGTGTTCTTATGGATAGTGATGGGCCAGGCGCAAATTCTGTTTTTTTGGACGCTGGCGCATTTTCACTGCGAATGTGCACCGGCGTCCAAAAAAGCGGCCGCTGGCGTCAAAAACGGCCGCTGGCGTCAAAAACGGCCGCTGGCGTCAAAAATGGACGCCGGCGTCAAAAACGAGAAAACGTTTCACCCATCACTGCTTATGGATGCTATATACAGTATGATTTCAACCCATGGCAGAGTGGGTAATTGACTGCTAAGCACGTGGTCCAATGAGGCGATGTCAGTAGAGAGGAAGAGGTAGTTCCTACTTCACATTATTTAATATTTATTAAATAAATCAATCACTGCCAGAGACCTGGAGCTGCAGGACTTAATGACAAGCCTGAGGGTTCCCGGACTCTTTTTGCTGATCAACAAAAGTAGCAGCACTCCGGTAATTTGAAAAAACTGAATCTTTACTTAAAGTGCCAAGGCGACGGTTCGGGCTTCTATGGCAATGTTTCGGGCTCCTAAGCCCGTTGCCTAAGTAAAGATTCACTTTTTTCAAATTACTGGAGTGCTGCTGCTTTTGTTGATCTGCATCTATTTGCCCTGGCAGAGGGTACCGCGTGCACCTGGGGCTACAAAGAGCCGTTCTCTACTCTTGAAGCACAAATGAATTGAATCGGTCTCTGTTTGCTGAGCCTGTAGGTGGGTCTGGATGTGTCGCATGTGTCCCTTGTGCCATTCTGTGGTTACAGTTGCCCCCTCCTCCCGTAGAAAGTAAACGCGCAGAACATAAACCAGAAATAAGCATTTCCTCAAATATATGACCAAAAAAATAAACCAAAGCTGCTGAAAAGTATCCCAGAAAGATCAAATAAACACTGGGCTATGGAAGGGAAGCTGTGTAAATACACGTTACATGACTTGGAAATGCTCTGGGCCCCGTGTTTCTCATGCCGCATGTTCAACGGTCGCATTCTATTAAGGTGATGATGTCAGACAAACAAGTCCGCGGAAACCTTAGAGTGTCACATCTGCCTACAGTTGGACAGTCCTGTTCTATAAGACAATTCAGACTTTTTTTTAACTACACTTTCCTCTTTGTGACCCCCCGGGGGGAGGGGTAGGAGGCCCCAGTGTGGGAATCACTTAAATCTCTGAAAGATGTTAAACAGGAATCGTATTCACCCATTCCACCTCCCCATCTGAAAGCACATACACTGAACACATTACCTCCCATTACCCAGTGGGGGTTTTATGTCTAACCACAGGCAAAAGCACAGTATGTAAACACCACCTCAATCCGTGCTACAGAATCATGGGATTTCATGGCAACCAATGATAAACAACTCTGATACAGGCCTAGGGTTCAATGTGAAACAATAGTTATCCTGAGACAAAGCCACGGGCAACTCTTCTGAACCAGATCCAAAGGGTCATTCTCCATGGCTCTTACCTGCCTTCTGTAGCCACCCAACCACATTCCTCACAGGTCTATGCATCTCATTCTCTTAATCAAGATATAACAAAGTCATTTCATATATTAAATATAGACACAGTATTGGGTGCAAAACTGACATCACTATACACCTAGGTCTTTCCCCTACTGGCGCCACTCAACATTGCTGCATCAGTAGTGATGGATTTCTTTTTCAGAACACATGGATTCGCTGCAAAATTCCATATTTCTCCATCTGCGAGAATGTTGCCACAGGAAAAAATGCAGATTGATTTTAAGGCATTTGGACAAATAAGTCGCCAAGACAAAAAAGTTGTACAGACAAAAAAAGTTGCAAGAAAACCCGTCCCGACTCCCTTAACGTTATTGCATTTGGAGAGAGAAAACAAGTCGTTCACATGAAAAAATTTGTCAGCTATTGACATTTTACGCATTTTTAAATAGTGATAGGGGAATAAATTCGGCAGGCATGGATTTGCGGCGAATTGGTGCTTTTCATCACCCTCTAATAAATTTGTGAAACTGCGGCGAAAATTCGCCCTGACAAATAAAAGTGTTGAGCGCATAAATATTATCGCGCGTCAAAATTATTCGGACACCCATTGACTTTAATGCATTCGAACAAAATAGTCACATGTATAAAAATTGACACTCGCATCAAAATTGTTGTGCGTCAAAATTATTTTGATGTCCATTGACTTCAATGCGTTTTGCAAATTTTTTACCCATCACTATTTTTTAGCAAAGTGGAATGGGAAGGATTTGCTCATCACTATGATCAGGTCACTCCCATAAAATGAGGAATCTGAAAGCCAAATTGATCTTAAAACGTCTTAATCTTTTATTGGCCCTTCCATCTGTTAATTTTTATTGCCTCCGATAATAATATCAAAATATTATATTCCTAGCTGCCTAGGCTTGTGAACAATATACAGATCCTTCATGGCCTTAGTGCTGGTGCAGTCAAACTTGAATGGCAACCATGGGAGCACTTATTGGTGCAGTTCTGGCCAGATCTTCCGTATAGTTGCTCCACCATTGCATCTGTCCTGCCTCTACTGTTGAATTGTGCACAAGTATTTCTTAATCGGATGTGATGTAGTGCGATACAATCCAACCTAAAGGCAGATGCAACTACTCTGTAGCACCTCATGGTGGTCCTAAATGAGCCGTGGCAATATAAAAGATAATAGTGGTACCTCCTCCTTCAAGCTTTGTTGGCTATCCTTGTACTGGATCTCTTATAGATGCCTATCCAAACACCAGTCTTGGGTTGGGTCTTGCAGTGAAGGGAGTAGGACCAAGCAATTTTTAATTAAAAAAAAAAACTTCAATCTTTCAAGATTTATTTTACTCAGAGGATTCAAAAAGTGAGAATGCGAAAATACTTCATCTTCAACCTGTCAGGGGCCTGCAGAAGCCAATGGCAGAGGTCACATTTGCAATTTAAAGATATTTTGGGCTGCGCTGGGTTTTGTACAATCTGAACATTTTGTGCTTTTCCAGTGATTTCACAAAAAATTCTAACTTTTCGATTAGCCGAAAAACTTGAATTTTTCGCTCAACTATCTGAAAAAGTTCTGTTTTTTTCCCGATCCAAATTTCTCTTTTTTTTTATTGATAAATAAGGATAAAAAAAAATGTGGATTTTGATAAATAACCCCCTAAATGTTGAAGGCACATTTATATCTCTGCCTCTCTACTCTTCATAGCACAGAACTGAATACATCTTGACAAATAGATGCACTGATCTGTGTTTCAATGCGTTGAATCTGCTGACTGTTGGGAAAGTGTTGATGAAACTGCTGGAAATCCCTTTGGATCTCCCAATCTGGTAGATCTGGTAAATCTACACCTGAGTTTCATATTTGCAGATCCCAATTAGATATCCTAGAGATGCTTTGGTTACATGGTTGGTGGCACCGCTGGTACTTTAAAGCAGTCACCTCTGACTACAGCAGCTATTTTCTTTGACGGTCAAATGTAATTATCTGAACAATTGAAGTCTTGATTATTTCTGCTCATTTATTGAATTCCTACAATTAATGGATCCTAAGTCTTTATAAATGTGCTTGGGAACGGAGGAAAAATGAAGCAGTTCACAGAAAAGACTGATGGCCAATTCTGTAGATGGGTGTTAAATAATGCACAATATGCGCAGGAAAATTTTCCCCAAGTTATCGGCTGTGGCAGTGATGGATACAGAGACGTCGTAACTTGCCTAAATCTGTTCCTTGAAATTACTATACAGTAGCATAGATTTATTCTTCTCCATTTATAATTGTATGAAGCTAGATTAATAATAAGTATTTTTTCTACTAATACAAAGACAAAGATCTTTTTTATATACTTATAAAATATGATAGAAATGTGTTTAATGAAAGAAGCCATAAAAGGCCAGTCTCCATTTTTGAAACTTGCCCAAGCTGGTTCCAGTTTTCTGTTCCTGCCAAAGCGTATTTATCTGACTTGACTTCCTGGTTGTGACTTCTGTTTGATTCCTGACTTCGATTTCTGCCGCCTGCCTTGAACTCTTCGTCTGACTCTGACTACGCCTTCTCTTTATCCTTGCTGGTACCTTGTTTACGGACTGATAGCACCTCCTGTTCGGTTTCCACAGCAGAAAGCCCGGGGCCCCAAAAGGGCGTTGGTGAGCACAGGTTCTCCTGTGCGTCCACAGGTACATCACTCTACAAGGTTCTGGATAACATGATCGTTATAGTTAGCTTGGGCCATGGAACTTTCCCAGGCTGCTGCTTCCTCTTCCATGGAAACTTACTTTGACGTCATGATGAAACGTCTGGACAGCCAAGAGTCTCAACAGGCTCATCTTGCTCAAGCTTTCCAGCATATTACTTCTCGTTTGAATACACTTCAAATTTCTGGGACCACTGTGCATTTTTCACCACCTGCACCTGTAAAGTCAAGTCAAGTCAAGAGTCAAGAGTGAGTTTATTGTCGCTCGGGATCTGCCTACTTCTTTCGATGACTTCGTGGTTTTCATAGTCAAGATTGATTCCAGGATGAGAGAGAAGCCTTCATTCAAATTTCGTGCCCGCAAACCTTCGTTTTCACCATATGTCAGTTCAGACTTTCCTCCTCTGGTTTCCGCACCACTGGTCCGTGATGAACCCATGCAGATTAGGGCTACACGCTTAATACCTGAGGAAAGGATCCGTAGGAGAAATGCTGGTATCTGTCTATATTGTGGCCTCGCTGGACATCTGCTAAGATCCTGTCCTACCAGATCTCAGAATCAGGGAAACACTCCAGTCTAGGTGTGAGGGGGGAGTTTCCCCTAGGCAAGATTTCTGCACTCCCAGTTCCCTGCAAAAATCGTATGTTTTTACCTGCTACCCTGTCCACCTTGTCTGGTACGTTTTCCTGCCAAGCTTTTCTGGACTCCGGATCAGCATGAAATTTCATCCATAACTGCTTTGCCAAGTACTGTGGTTTGAGGACCATACCTCTCAAGATTCCTCGGCTGTGGATGGCAGACCGATCTCTCCTTGAGTTCTTTCTGCCACTACTGGATTGTCCTGAGACTCCTATCATATTGGGGATTCCTTGGCTTCGACTCCATAATCCGTACATTGACTGGTCTTCTGGAGAACGTACAGCTTGGAGTCTATTTTGTTGCTCCAATTGCATTTCTTTTTATGTTATTCCTCTAGCAGCTTCCTCTTTGCTTGCTGAGTCCACTTCATTGCTGCCTGATGCTTACAAGGATTTTGCAGACGCAGGGCCGGATTAACATAGAGGGCGCCCCTAGGCCCACTGCAGTTTGTCGCCCCTGTCCCCTCCCCTTTATTCGTGCAAATTTTCATCATCAATGGGGAAATTTAAAGAATGATTGTATTTCCAGCGCATCCCCAGTGTTTTTGAACCAATGTGGGTGTGGTTGGGCAGCATGCCGCCCCCCTAAAATCCTGCCGCCCTAGGCCCGAGCCTAGGTGGCCTTTCCACAAATCCGGGCCTGTGCAGACGTCTTTAAGAAGAGAAATGCTGAAGTTTTACCTCCTCATCGTCCTTACAGTTGTCCTGTCGATCTGGTTCCCTAGAGGAAGAACGTATCCACTTTCTGTGCCTGAGACTCAAGTTATGAAAGAATATATTCAAGAAAATCTTTCCAAAGGGTTCATCAGGAAGTATACGTCTCCGGCTGGGACTGGATTCTTTTTTGTCCAGAAGAAGGAAGGCACGCTTAGACAGGCTTAAGGGAGCTAAAGTCTTCACCAAGCTAGACCTGCGGGGTGCTCACAACCTTATTCGTATTCGTCAAGGCGATGAATGGAAGATGGCCACTATGAGGATTTGGCATGTGGAAACGCCCCCTGCTGTCTTTCAAGACTTCATTAATTATGTTCTTCGTGATTTTTTGCAGACTTGTGTTATTGTTTATTTGGACGATATTTTGTCGTACTCTTCTTCTATTTCTGATCACCTGTTCCAAGTCAAGCAAGTTCTTCGCAAGTTAAGAGAGAATTGCCTTTATGCAAAACTTGAAAAGTGTGAATTCCACAAGTCTTCAATTTCCTTTTTGGGATACGTGATTTCTTCCTCAGGGTTTGAGATGGATCCTGCTAAAGTTTCCGCTGTTCTTGATTGGCCAATTCCTACAACTTTGAAAGCCATTCAATGGTTCTTGGGCTTTGCTAATTTTTATCGCAAGTTCATCAAGAAATTTTCCCAGACTGTAGCACCTATTACGGCTTACTAAGAAACCTTGCAAGATTTCCTGGACTCCTCAGGCACAGGAGGCCTTTTTGTTCCTCAAGAGATCGTTTAGTACTGCTCCGATCCTCCTTCATCCTGATCCTGCCCGGCCCTTTATTCTTGAAGTGGATGCTTCAGAGGTTGGAGTTGGGGCTGTCTTGTCTCAGTGTGCAGAGTTAAAAGGGACCCTTCAGCCTTGTGCTTATTTCTCTCACAAACCGTCTCCGGCTGAGAGGAACTATGACATTGGCAATTGCAAACTTTTGGCTGTTAAGCTTGCACTGGAGGAATGGCGTCATCTGCTTGAGGGAACGGAACAGCTGATTACCATCTTAACAGATCACTAGAATCTGGACTATATTTCTTTGGCTAGAAGGCTCAATCCTCGTCAAGCCCGTTGGGCCTTTTTCTTCTCCAGGTTCAATTTCTTTATTTCCTATCGCCCTGGTTCGAAGAACGCGAAGGCAAATGCTTTGTCCAGGTTTTTTGTGCAGAATGAAGTGAATCCAATCCACAATTATTTCCCCTGATTTAGTGGTGGCACCTACGTCTCTCTCTTGGTCCAAATTATTCTGAAATGGAACGTCCTCTTGAGTGTCCTCCTGTAGTACTACTATACTACTATAGTCTATATAAACAAGCTGTGTAGCCATGGGGGCAGCCATTCAAGCACAGGATACACAGTAGATAACAGATAAGTACTACTATAGTTTATATAAACAAGCTGCTGTGTAGCCATGGGGGCAGCCATTCAAGCACAGGATACACAGTAGATAACAGATAGGTACTACTATAGTTTATATAAACAAGCTGCTGTGTAGCCATGGGGGCAGCCATTCAAGCACAGGATACACAGTAGATAACAGATAAGTACTACTATAGTTTATATAAACAAGCTGCTGTGTAGCCATGGGGGCAGCCATTCAAGTACACAGTAGATAACAGATAAGTACTACTATAGTTTATATAAACAAGCTGCTGTGTAGCCATGGGGGCAGCCATTCAAGCACAGGATACACAGTAGATAACAGATAAGTACTACTATAGTTTATATAAACAAGCTGCAAAGTCACAGCTGATGGAATATATATTGCAGAAGTTTATGAATTATCCAACCATCTCATGCCATTTACTGTCAGCTTTTCATACTGGATTTATGGTGGATACAGAAAAATAATGCCCTCTGATGACCTAAAGCCATTCCTTAAATATGTCAATAAGTTATTGACTCCCATACAAAAATATATTTGTGAAGTTGACCGGCTATTATTATTTTAAATATAGCAACTTGCAGTTTCCCGACCAATCATTTGTACTTATAAGCACAATGGGGCACATTCTTTAAAGGTATAAGGAAGAATAGTTTTGGCAAATTTTTGCTTTTCAATTGCTTATAAAAATCCTACTTTACTGAAAACAGTCTCATAGTTACAATTTTAAGTTGGGTTGAAAAAAAAATCAAAGTCCATCAAGTTCAACCCCTAAAAATGAAACCCAGCAAACTCATTCTGGACTTATTCCTGATCTTCTGGATTATTTTAACCTGTTTATGAAGAATTTTTCCAAAATGATTGGAAATAAAAAAAATGAATAATCTGAGTCAAATAGAAATTTAGTTTGGGCAGTACTGTTGCATTGTTTAGGAGCATTTGAAATTCTTTTGCTTTGATGATGCAATAAGCCAACTGATGACATCATTGCTGTGGAAAATTGCTATACGCATCCCTTCAAAACAATTTGGATAGATCGCTTTGAATCAGACCTAACAATAACAGTTTGAGAGAACCTTTTGTCTCTGCTCTCAAGCTGATTACATCCTTCCCTTAAGAAGCACACGGAAAGACAAGTAGGCTGCTGCTGTTTTATGGCTGTGCAATTATTTCTTACAGGCTTTAGTCCTGCTCTGATAATCCAATGAGTATATTAGATGAAAGACACACAAAAGAAGCAATGTAAGGTAGCCATGACCTGATATAAGTATGTAATGGGTGTAAAGCTATGAGAGTGTTATGTGAGTGGAATGTTATCTTTTTGAGCGACAAAAATGTGCATGTATGTAAAAATGTATGTATTTAAAATTGTTGAGTGTAATTTGTGTAAATCGCCACTAGATGCAGAGTAGAGTTTTAGTTTAGTTTAAGTGTAATTTCTACCCCGGCCACCAGAGGCCACTGTAGGACACAGAAGGGCTATCAAAGGAGGTGCCCCGCCCAAGGTGAGCTGTCTTAATGGGAGGCGTGGCCGAAGCAATATCATCTGGCTGGTAAGTGAAGACCTACAACGGTAGATGGGGGAAGTTAGAGTAGAAAAGATAAAAGTGAGTGAGCACTAGGTGCACGAGATAGTCAGGTGATTTAGGAAGGGCAGTTATGGCCCCATCAAGGAGGAAAGTGGAGTTAGTCTCCTACAGGCACTCCGTAAGTAAGGGAATCAGTGGTAGTCTAGGACCAAGTAGGAAGGACGCCAAGGCTGTAGGCCAGGACTTGGATGGAAAAGGGGTCCTAACCTGGAAGAGTGGAGGTGTATCACACAGAAGGTATCGGGCCACTATTGGAGAGTGGGAGCATACGGGTGGAGTATATACCGGATCACTAGGTGGTTCGGTGGAATCCAAGATCCTAAGGAAGGTGTGAATATCAAGAAACTGATTTGTTGGAATATATGTAACTGAATGTGTCTGATTAAGTATTTACTAGAGTGTGTAAAGTGTGCCTGACTGAAGAAAAGCCTCTGGTATGCCTGTAAATAAAAACCTTCTGTTCAACTTTTACATCAAGTTCCGTGTGGTGAGTAACAGTTGGGTTTACTTCCCCTTTAAAATCTGGAAGCCCCTCCTACAAGTATTCTGTGAGTTGCAGTTGAACCTGGGCTGGAGAACCACAGGTTGCTTATCCCACGTCTACTCCGTAACCACCGGAACATCTGAAATAATAAAATTTGACATTTAAGTGCACCGGGATCTGCTAATTATTTCCTTGTTGATTTGGGCCTTTGATGTTGATCCTCATTTCTAGGTAGATCAGCTCTTTTTATAAATATATTAGGAGAACCATAGTGAAAACAGGTTGGAGGAATTATCTGCAGATGGCCGGAACGCTCGAGAAGCACATTGCAAACGCAGTTTTATTGATAGACACCGAGATGATCAGATAATGGTTTTTCTTCCTAACGGCTTCCTGATTTAATCAGTATTTGTTTCTACATTTAGGAGTGACTTTCAAAACAGAAAAGGGGTCGGCGCTTCCCACACCAGGTGGGTAAATGTAATCAGTTTCCATGGGATAAAAATCAGTTAAGCGAATTCATAACCGCGGCGTAACCCTCATTTCCCATACAATTTTTTTTTTTTAAAAAGATTAAAAACAAATATATAAATTGTATTCTGAACAAAAAAATCTAGAAATTAAGTTATATTGACAGCTTTCTTATACAGGTATGGGACCTGTTATCCAGAATGCTCGGGACCTGTTGTTTTCCAGATAAGGGATCTTTCTGTAATTTAGATCTTCATACCTTAAGTCTACTAGAAAATCTTATAAACATTAAATAAACTCAATAGGCTGGTTTTGCCTCCAATAAGGATTAATTATATCTTAATTGGGATCAAGTACAAGCTACTGTTTTATTATTACAGATGAAATCAGTTTTAAAAATTTGTATTATTTGATTATAATGGAGTCTATAGGAGATGGCCTTTCTGTAATTTGGAGCTTTCTGGATAACGGGTTTCTGGATAATGAATGCAATACCTGTATTGATATTGTATTTTTTCAAAAAAAAGAAAAACATTTAAAAATAATTTCATTTTGAACATGATAACATCTATTTTGAAACATGTCCCTCAGTAAGCACAGGGACCTTTTTTGGGCTTCACCCCATACTGCTTCCTAACGTGCATCTGAATGAAACACAAATTAGGGGATGGGTAGGGGACAAGTGGACATCACCTATGTAGACATCAGAGGAGCTTCCCAAAGTAGAAGTAGGGAATCTCTGCCAAGGGTAGAAGTTTATCGCTATTATACAACTGCAGGCAAACCTTGAGGGCCAAGACACCCACTAACCATTAGTGAGTATTATTATTATCTTATACCAGGGGTCCCCAACCTTTTTTACTTGTGAGCCACATTCAAAAATATAAAGAGTTGGGGAGCAACACAGGCATGCAAAAACTTCCTGGGGTGCTAAATAAGGGCTGTAATTGGCTATTTTGTGGCCCCTATGTGGACTGTCAGCCCACAGGAGAGTCTGTTTGGCAGTACGACTGGTTTTTATACAACCAAAACTTGCCTCCAAGCCAGAAATTCAAAAATAAGCACCTGCTTTGAGGCCACTGGGAGCAACATCCAAGGGGTTGGAGAGCAACATCTTGCTCGCGAGCTACTGGTTGGGGATCACTGTCTTATACTAATATATGATACTGGATTGCCCATTTATTTGTCTGGGATTTAAATTAAATTCAGCTGTTTGTTCAAGATGTTTGTTTAAGATGCAAGTAAGCACACTTCTTCTCTGGGAGGCCACAGTGTTGCTATAGGGCATCTAGTGTAACTCTGGCAGTTGCCAAAAATACAGACAAAGAAAAGAGGTTTTCCTCTTTAATATAAACAGAGATTGTTGGTCCATATATTGCAATTTTATATAAGCAATTTTCTAGCCTTTATAATGCTCCAAAAATGTAGCCTCTGGCCACTACTTTGTCACTAATATGTTTATTTGCAGAGTTTCTAATTTAAACAATTTACATTTCACTTTTTTTTAAAGTTGTATATTCAAATTTAAGGTTAAAAAAAAGCACTTCAAAGGTCAAAATCCATTAACAATACAGATATCTGTGATGCCCCAGTGCAGCCAGAAGGTCAAAGATGTCCGCTCCTTGCCAAAACAAGATACAAAAAACTGGAAGCTTAGAATAAGCACCGTGAATATACTATAACATCATGCATGAAGGACATCCAAAGATGCTTCCATTGGTTGCTGTACACTCATTTTCCCATACATTTTCCTTAATTGAGAACATTATAACATCCACAATAACCCCACTTTTAGCAGCCACATTTGCTATTTTTGGCTTGGTTACTCATGCTAAATAACATAGAATAATGAAAAATGCTTATACTTCCATATTTTTGATTGATTGATTGAAATAAACCATTACTAGCAACAATCACTTTAAAAGTAAGCACAGTTGGGTCGGGACATGATTTTGTGTTATGTCCTCTGCCTGTTGAACTACTTATCACTAGGTAAGAAAATGCTCAGAAGCACCTCCTTGTGCAATTGTCCTAAGGCAAGGGTCCCTGACCTTTTTTACCCATGAATCACATTTAGTGTTTGGAGAATCTGTCCCGTTTCGCTTCGGCGAAAAATTAGCAAAACTGAGAAAAAATTAGCGAAACGCGTCAATTTTTATACACGCGACTGTTTTGTCCAAATGCATTAAAGTCTAAATAATTTTGATGCACAAGATTTTTTATACGGGCGACAATTTTGACACGTGACAACTTTTTGTGTCGCAGCAAATTTTTCCACAACCAATTTTTGCAGCAGTTTTGCTGCATGTGGAAATTTGCCACAAAACCATGCCTGGTGAATAAATTCGCCCATCACTAGCTCACATTCAATTGTAAGAAAAGTTGGTAGAGCAACACAATCATGAACACATGATTTGGGGTGCCAAATAAGGTCTATCATTAGCTTTTTGGTAGTCCCTGTGTACACTGACGGAGGCTCTGTGTGGCAGTACAGCTGGTCTTTACACAACCAAAACTTGCCTCCAAGTCTGGAATTCAAAAATAAACACCTGCTTTGAGGCCACTGGGAGCAACATCCAAGGGCTTGGTGAGTAACATGTTGCTTATGAGCCACTGGTTGGCGATCACTGCCCTAAGATGTTGTGTCTATTATGGAGTACTCCATTTATGGCATTATTTGTCTGCCCATGACTATACCACAGTAGCATACTAGCATGTGTAACTTTTTAAGAAACTTTATGGTATGTATTGTATTATAACATCAGGTTTGACCCCTCTAAAAGAAAGCTGTATAAAAGCTATACTATAAGGGGCAAAATGTATCAAGGGTCGAATATCGAGGGTTAATTAACCTTCGGTATTCGACTGGGGAATTAAAATCCTTCGAATATCGAAGTCGAAGGATTTTGCGCAAATACTTCGAACGAACAATCGAAGGAATAATCGTTCGATCGAACGATTAAATCCTTCGAATCGAACGGTTCGAAGGATTTTAATCCATCGATCGAAGGATTATCCTTCGACCAAAAAAAGTTAGCCAAGCCTATGGGGACCTTCCCCATAGGCTAACATTGACTTCGGTAGCTTTTAGGTGGCAAACTAGGGGGTAGAAGTTTTTTTTAAAGAGACAGTACTTCGACTATCGAATGGTCAAATAGTTGAACGATTTTTAGTTAGAATCGTTTGATTCGAAGTCGAAGGTCGAAGTAGCCCATTCGATGGTCGAAGTAGCCAAAAAAACACTTAGAAATTCTAAGTATTTTTTCTTCTGTTCCTTCACTCGAACTTAATGAATGGGCCCCTAAGTATTTAAAGCTGTGTTGGTCAGGTACGAGTTACTTCGTATACACAACAAAGACACAATGGAAATAAAAGACTGTGGTTTGTAGAATTCATTTGGATTAAATTGACCTAATAACTTCTCAAATTAGCCAATTATAAATTCTATTTTCTAGTGCCAAGTTCCCTTCCTCATTCTGTTTCCAAATGGTCACTTCTGAAGTCCTGGGAGGGAGTTGAGCAAGGATGGGTTAGATTTGGCTTCACAATACCACAAGCTGGAAATGATGGCATTATCTTACCAATAAAGTCTAAAACACCCATGTTGTGTCTCTCATGGAGGTCTCCAACTGGAGAAAGATGTGGAGCTGTTGTATTTTGACTACAGTGTCTAGCTATGGGCATTCATCTCTGGTTTTATGTGCTGCTAGTTATTTTCATGTTGAAATGTTCTCTTTCCATTCTAGGTTATCTCCACCAGATGTAGGATCCATTCTAGATGGAAAATGAGTCATAAATGTGTTAGATATTAATCATTTAGTATATGAATTATTGGCAAATGACTTATTTAACCTCTGACACTCGATAGTTAAAGGGATTTTGTCATGATTTTTATGATGTAGTTTTTATTTCTAATCTACACTGTTTACACTGCAAATAATTCACTCTACAATATAAAATTTCATTCCTGTACCAGCAAGTGTATTTAGCTGTAATATTGGTGTGTAGGTGCATCTCAGGTCATTTTGCCTGGTCATGTGATTTCAGAAAGAGCCAGCACTTTAGGATGGAACTGCTTCCTGGCAGGCTGTTGTTTCTCTTACTCATTGTAACTGAATGTGTCTCAGTGGGACCTGGATTTTACTATTGAGTGTTGTTCTTAGATCTACCAGGCAGCTGTTATCGGATTACCTTCCCAATACTCTGCTGATGGGCTGCTGGGAGAGGGGTGCTATCACTCCAACTTGCAGTACAGCAGTAAAGAGTGACTGAAGTGTATCAGAGCACAAGTCACATGACTGGGGGCACCTGGGAAACTGATAAGATGTCTAGCCCCATGTCAGATTTCAAAATTAAATAAAAAAAAATCTGTTTGCTCTTTTCAGAAATGGATTTGAGGGCAGAATTCTGCTGGAGCAGCACTAGAAACGGATGCATTTTTGGAACAAACATGTTTTTCCATAGCAGTATCCTTTTAAAGGGAAAATGTTTATTACGTGTCACCTTAATGAGAAAAAGAAAATCTTTTTAACTAATATGGTTTCTTCTTCAACAACTACATCATCCTGTGGTTATACAAATTTGACTTCACAATTAAACTAGACAAACTGATTACACACTTCAAGACTTCAAGACACCTTGTAGACCCTCATTCACTACCATGAGCTGCAGTCCACAGCAACCAATCAAAGAATGGATTTCTAATGGTGGCCATACACGGATAGATCCGCTCGTTTGGCGATGTCGCCAAACGAGCGGATCTCCCTCCGATATGCCCACCTTGAGGTGGGCAATATCGGGCTGATCCGATCGTGGGCCCTAGGGCCCAACGATCGGATCCTAGCGTTCGCCAAACAGGCGGTCGGATCGCGGGACCGCATCAACGAACAGATGCGGCCGCGATCCGACGGGATTTTTAATCCCATCCGATCGAGATCTGGCCGACTTTCGGCCAGATCTCGATCGGGGAAGCCCGTCGGGGGCCCCCATACACGGGCCAATAAGCTGCCGACACGGTCTGTCGGCAGCTTTTATCGGCCCGTGTATGGCCACCTTAAATTGGAATGGTCATCAGTAACTGTTAAGTTTATATGTGTTACTGCACATGGAATTGACATTGCTGATGCAGTTTGGTTCCTGTGGGTCTTCCATAGTTATACGTGTATAGGATCAGTTATCTGGAAACCATTGTCCAGAAGATCTGAATTACATGAATACCATCTCTCATAGGGGCAAATTCACTAAGATTCGTAGTTGCGCCAGGCGCAACTTCGCCGCGCTTCGCCAGGCGTAGTTTCGCCATCGCTCCGCAAATTCACTAAAATCCGAAGTTGCACACAGGGGTAGCGTAAGGTTGCGAAGTTGGGCTAGCGTTGATTCGCTAAGTGAATCGAAGTTACGCTAGCGAAGGTTCATTTGCATACGGCGCCAAATTCAAATTTCAATGGAGGAATACGTAGAATCACTACAAATTGCCTGGGAAACCTTCAAAACATCAAATAATTTTTTTTTTTTGCCCTACACATGTACCCACTGTATAGTTAAGTTGCCATGAGTCAGGAAATGTAGGGGGGAAGGAGGGGAGCCCCAAAAAAATTCTCGATCTTTTTCAGCCTATCACCCATAATATAGAAAACACGCCAGCGTTTAGAAAATTTTTTAACTTTTTTGGAAGCAATCCCTATCTACTCTATTGCGCTTCGCCTGGTCTGAGGTGGCGAAGGAAGTCTAGCGTAAAAGGTGGCGTTCAGTACACTGCGCGCGTTAGTGAATTTGCGTAGTTACGTCCGTAGCGAAAATTCGCCAGGCGTAAGGGTGCGTAACACTAGCGAATCTACGCCAGCGTTCGTTAGTGAATTTGTGAAGTAACGAAAATGCCCAACGCTAGCGAATTGACGCTAGCGTTCGCCGCTTCGGCGCTTAGTGAATTTGCCCCATAGACTCCATTGAGTGCAAATACATTTTTTTTTAAAGATGATTTCCTTTTTCTCTGTAATAAAACAGTAGCTTGTACTTGATCCCAATTACAATTAAATTCATCCTTATTGGAGGCAAAACAATTCTATTGGGTTTATTTAATATTTTATTTATTTTAAGTAAAGTTAGAATATAGAGATTAGTGATGGGCGAATTTGTCCCGTTTCGCTTTGCTGCAAAAAAAAATTCCCGAAGCTCGAATTTTGATGGCATCGTCAATTCACGTTCGTCAAAAATGACGTCAGCCACAATTTCGATGCCGACGACATTTGACGCACATTAAAGTCAATGGCCATCCTTTCAATTGTCGCCAGTGGCGAAATTGTTGCGGCGTTGGAATTGTCGCCAGCGTCAAAAAAACGTTGGGGTCAATTTTTTTTCTTTCTTTTGTTTACTCATTTTTGTTTATTCTTTAGTAGCGTATTTTACCCTCTCACCCCAGGTGCCCCTTTTTCTCTCTGCAGAGTGCGCAATGATGCTAATATCTTTGTTCTTTCATTTTTTGGTTTAATTGTTTTTAGGAACCCTTGGGCATTTAATTATTTTATAATTATCAACCATTAACATTGCCAGATTTTTGCCTCTATATTTGCCTAGTTCTTTTGTCAATAGCTGGATTCGTTTTACAAGTGATTCCTAGTATTTATTAAAGTGAATCACGATTTTTGTGGCCCAGTTTAGGTCAGCTTCATTGTATGATGTATATCTTATTGATTTTCTGGGGGTAACTTGGCAAAATCATATAAACATAATTTTTTTAAAAAGAAAACACTAATGAATAGTGATGGGCGAATTTATTCGCCAGGAGCGAATTTGCGGCGAATAAATTTGTGAAACCGCTGCAAAAATAATTGGCCGCGTCCAAAAAATTGTACGGTGGCACATTTTTGCCTGCAAAAAATGGACGCCGGCGTCAAAAACTAGATGCCTGCGCCGTTTCGCAAATTCCGCAAACGGCCCAAATTCGCCTATCACTTCTAATGAATATTTTCTTTAATTTTGCACAAATTATTAATTACCAATGCATTGTATTAATTAAGTAATTAGTAAAGTAATTTTGACCAATGGTTCAATGTATTATCAAATTTATTGTGGTAAATTAATTAATTTAAAAGTAAAATCTAGAAATAATTATAACAATAATAATTTATTATAATAAATAGTCCCCTGCTTAGAATTATCAATGGATAGTTAAAAACTGACGTCAAGGTGGTTATTTATTAAATGTTTTCTGGTCAGACTTTTGAAGGGGAAAAACTAAATTTTAATAAATCTCAAAAAACCTTTAACATTTTTCTAGATTTACTAAACCCTGATTGTGTTCAAGGTACAAATAAAAAAGTACTCCAAATCAGACCCACAAAGTTCATGTAGAAGTCAATGGCAGATGTCCTGTTAAATATATCCTGATCTGTGCTGGGTTTCATTAAATAATCTGAAGGTTTTGTGGTTTTGGGCATCAAATCCGAAAAACTCCCAGTTTTCGGCAACAAATCCGAAAAAAATCATATGATCTGCATTTTTTCACAATTTTGTTGAGTCTTTACCGCATAAGAAATATTCATGAAAATGGAATTATAAATGGGGGGGGACTCCTTGCCGATTTGGTCGGAGCAGTTTTCAGAAAATAGTGAGAACATATCGGATTTTGATAAACAACCCACCAAATCTCACTCACAGGGAAGTTTCACATGAGGTTCCTCTCTTGGAGCAAATGGAAACTGACAACAGGTTTATGGCACTGAATAATAATTTTGGGGCTAGACTTGATAATAGGTGAATATTTGTAATTTATAAAATTCTAAATTAGAGAAATGAGTGCACTTTAGTAAGAATAAACTAAATCATCAGTTTAGAGTTTGGGGAAATACCTAATCTGCCACAAAAAAAATTAGCAAAATTCCAAACCAATTCTAAATCCAAGTGGCAAATCCAAATAACAAAATAACCTCCCCTGAAAAAATCAGCATAGGAATTGCCTGCAGTTGTCCACTGGTCTAAAATACTGATGCACCGAATCCAGGATTCGGTTTGGCCAGGATTCTGCCTTTTTCTGCAGGATTCGGATTCGGCCAAACCCTTCTGTCCGGCCGAACCAAATCTGAATCCTAATTTGCATATCCAAATTAGGGGCATAGGGGGAAATCGCATGACTTTTTTGATACAAGACAAGGAAGTAAAAAACGTTTTCCCCTTCCCACCGGATTCGGTTCAGTATTCAGCTGAATCTTTTACGAAGGATTCATGGGTTCGGCCAAATCCAAAATAGTGGATTTGGTGCATCCCTAGTCTAAAATCCCATGATGTATTTTTGGCATTCATTTTCAAGCTTTAAACCCATTAGAAAATAGCTGCCTTGGCTTTCTACATTATCTTAATCTTGAAGTCCAATATGGAGCTGAAATCTCAGTTTTAATAAACAGAAATTGTTTGTTGAATCAGTTTTTTATTTTTTTTTCCCCTCTGGCAACAGTTTGGTGTATTTCTGATTCTGATGATACTTTTTCAAAAAATTCTAATAAGAAATAAATTCACTTCAATTCAGTAAAAACTTTTCTTGTTATCACAATCCTATGTAGGTGCAACTAGAAATTCTCTTCCCATTCCCATACGCTGTCGTCCAAACTCAGATGATGAAAAATATTACGACTTATGAACGCCCAAATTGAAGAGATGTTTTTCCAGATTTTCAATATGACACATTTCTGACACAAGACATATTGGCTGAAATGAAAATATGTTATAATTCCAAGCAAGGGAATGTTGTTTTGAAGGGTACAGATATGATATCATGTAGCCCCCGGCCTTTTTTTAGTAGTGGAATCCACTCTGTTATTCATTTTCTCTATTTCTTTGAACTTTCTCTGTTTGAAGAGATGAATGGCAAAGTACTGGATCTTACATAATAGTTCTTCTGTTAGACCTGATTTCCATTCAATGGCATGATATGATGTTTTATATAGAAATTGGCTTGATCAAAGGCTCTGGATGTCACTGTTGGAGTCATTAGCGACTTCTCCAAGTTGTTCGCTTAGCATTCATCATGTACCTGCAAATTATAATATTAAAATAGCATTTTATGGGGTTTCTTTAGGGCACTTCCTATAATTTCTATATTTGCTTCTAAAACGTAAGTCATTTTCTAGTTATTTTCCCCCAAAGTAAATTAATGACTTCCTTTTCCTATACTCCTATAACCTTTGTGTTCAGGGCATTATTTATTTTTATCCATGAAAAAAATGATTTAAAATGTATTTTATATAAATGTATATATTTTTTAATATCTATTTTTACAAACGAAATGAATAACAGGGATGGGACCTGTTATCCAGAATGCTTGTGACTAGTGATGGGCGAATTTATTCAATACATTTGCGAAACGGCCATGAAAATTTGCTGGCGTCAAAAAAAAATGAACACCAGCGTCCGTTTTTTGGATGGCGGCGCATTTTCGCCAAAAACAAAAAAGAAAGCCGGCGTCAAAAAAACAGACGCCAGCGTCAAAAACTAGACGCCGGCACCGTTTCGTAAATTTTTCGCCATTTCGTCCATCACTACTTGTGACCTGGGGTTTTCCAGGTAATGGATCTTTCTTTGAGTCTACTACAAAATCATATAAACATGAAATGAACCCAATAGGCTGGTTTTGCTTCCAATAAGGATTATTATTAATGATTATTATTATCTTAGTTTGGATCGAGTACAAGGTACTGTTTTACTATTACAGAAAAAAAGGAAATCATTTTTAAAAATTTGGATTATTGGGATAAAATTGAGTCTATGGGTGACGACCTTGCTGTAATTCGGAGCTTTCTGGATAATGAATCCTATACCTGTACTTTCTAGGTTATTTATAGGTTGTTTTCTATAACCGACACTATTGCCAGAGGGGAAATAAGAGCAGGTAAGTAGCATATGGTCTTATAACAGTTATATAAGTATATAATAATATTGTCACGGCCGGCAACCAATACCAGAACAAGTGCCAAGTACCCTGGTCTCGGCTCAGCTTCACCAGTAGTGTGACCACCTTTGGGCTTCGGGAGGAACTTACTTGGGTGCCACCTGGACTTAACCAAGGGTACAAGGCGAGATGTTCTGGCTGCCAAAGGGGCACGACCGGATAGCAAGAGTCTTTGGGCAGAAGGTCAAGGAACAAGGCGTCTGGTAGAAACGGAAACAGGACAGACTGGATCAGGACAGGCAGATAACAGAATCGTCAGGCAGGCAAGGGGTCAAAACCAGGTAATCAGACAGACTGGATCAGGCAGAAGGAGTTGTTGTTAGGCAGCAAAGGGTCAAAACCGGGTAATCAGACAAACTGGATCAGGCAGGCTCGGTAGTCAATAAACAGGCAGGATCAGGATACAGAGGTCAGAATAGTCAGGAACAGGCAGGGTCAAACACGGAAAGAACAATCAGGATAGTAATTCAGAAACAGGTAGCACAAGGCTCAGGAAACCTCAGGATATGATCCTATAACAGGTACTGGCTACAGATCTTAATGGGCCTGAAATAGGGTCCCAATTCGCCCCAAAACGTGCGCAAATTCGCACCATTGCGCGCTGGCGCAATCATGCCAGCGCGCCTGTGCCTTTAAGAGACACATTCAGGCGCGCAGCGTGCCCTAGGTAGCTCACAATGGCGCCGGCAAGGAGAGGACAGGAGAGGTGCAGTCGGCGTCCACAGCAAGGACGCGGCGTGGACCCTGCTGCCCACTAAACCACCAGGGTAGGTTCTTACAAATATTGTCTATCGGATACAGTACATACACACCCATATTTCTAAACACAACCCACATATAAGGGGCTTTTTAACAATGTTACTGAACTAAAGGCACCTGTACTTCCTCCTGTAAACAGCTCCTCCCTATATTCAGCTTGTTTTGAATTTGGGAAAAGGTGCAAAGCGCAACCTTCACTAATATCCCACTGTCTCGGTACTATGTGGATGGGTTATTAGGGGGCACAGTTTTGCACCACTTAGAGCTCCAGCACGTGTGTCCATGGAATTTGTAGTGAGGCCTAAGGTGGCCTTTGTAGAGGAACAGATGGTAATAAAATATCAGGCCCCTATTCTGCAGGGTCATGAAAAGATATATAAGCACTCTTCAGTCAAGTGTGGCCCGCATATTAAGCTTGGACAATGCATCCATTGGGAGGTTTGTGAAGGGGGCCATTAATAGAACGTGCTTTGATGAATTTTATATGAAAGAAAACAGGGTGTCAGATGAAAGCTTTGGGTCATCTACCTTCCTCGCAAAAGATAGGCCAATCTGAACATTATATAACAAACTTGTTTTTAACTGTCTTACGGTCTGCAATAAAGGCAAGAAAAATATTCCAGAAAAATATAGCTGTCTAAATAGAGACTAAAAACCCATTGGGGAAGTTGTGTTTGCCAGAAGAACAAGGTTTGCTTTTGCCTGTTGACACCATGCATTAAAAAAATAGATTAAATGGGTTTCAAAGGAGCATTTCAATTTCTCAACTGTCCCACTGGCTATTGGTTATTTAGACTGCACAATTTGGTGGATCTGGACTTCTATCAGATATTACTGAACCAAGAACATTGCAGTCCAACTGTTTTTAAGTAGTGGAAAGTGTAGCAAATGTACCGCAAAACTGGATTATAGTGACATAGTGGCATACGAAGAGATGTGTGAGGCCTATGAGGGTCTCACCAAGCCTTGGACTGCTCCAGTTTAGGAATGAAACTTTCCCTTTATGCAGAGGTTAAAGGGATACTATAATGGGAAAAAAAAATTTTTCAAAATGAATCAGTTAATAGTGCTGCTCCAGCAGAATTCTACACTGAAATCCATTTCTCAAAAGAGCAAACAGATTTTTTTATATTCAATTTTAAAATCTGACATGGGGCTAGACATATTGTCAATTTCCCAGCTGCCCCTGGTCATGTGACTTGTGCCTGCACTTTAGGAGAGAAATGCTTTCTGGCAGGCTGCTGTTTTTCCTTCTCAATGTAACTGAACGTGTCTCAGTGGGACATGGGTTTTTACTATTGAGTGTTGTTCTTAGATCTACCAGGCAGCTGTTATCTTGTGTTAGGGAGCTGCTATCTGGTTACCTTCCCATTGTTCTTTTGTTTGGCTGCTGGGGGGAAAAAGGGAGGGGGTGATATTACTCCAACTTGTAGTACAGCAGTAAAGAGTGACTGAAGTTTATCAGAGCACAAGTCACATGACTTGGGGCAGCTGGGAAATTGACAATATGTCTAGCCCCATGTCAGATTTCAAAATTGAATATAAAAAAATCTGTTTGCTCTTTTGAGAAATGGATTTCAGTGCAGAATTCTGCTGGAGCAGCACTATTAACTGATTTATTTTGAAAAAATTTTTTTTTCCCATGACAGTATCCCTTTAATCAATATCGATGTTATCATTTGTATTCAGGGTACACATCTTACTTTAAACTACTAGTATTACAGTGAAGAGGTCCATATCATTAACAGACAGCAGAAAACCTGACGATAACAGGGTGGGCTATGAAAAACAGCTGATATTAAGACAGCTCAGTGTTGCTTCAGCCTTAGAATAATGTGTCATTGGCTGCTCAAGCTAGCATGCACAAATTATCCAAAGCCTTCTAATGGGATCAAATCTTATCTGCCCCTTCAAAGATAAAAGTATAATTAACAAAGTCAACTGGAAATGAATAGAAGCACAAGACACATGGGAAGATGTCCATCAGGATAACATGAGGAGCCCAGGTGGAAGGTTCAAGTACAGTTACTATAATGTGTATTTCATGTACTAATCCAACTTTATAACCCTTTATTTCTTTGTCAGCCGTGTGCCTTAGGTCTCAACTTGGCACTAGGTCCCCATCTGTCCTTTACAATGTGTTCAAGACCCCTTAAGGGATATTATTTTTTTCCATCTGCCCAAACTCTGCCACACATTCCAACACAGCACAGATAATGAGATGTTTTAATAAACAATCTTAATAGAAATTGACATGTATATTGGTCAGTCCAAGCAGAGGCCTTGTGGCTTTCTTTCTCGATTTGCGTCTCCATTACTGAACTTACCAATCAAAGGCGGCAGGAACATGAGTCTTCATTCAGCATCAAGTCTGTCACACTTGCTTCCATCTCATCATTTTGTCTTGGTTCCTGACAAGCAGTGTGGTTGGGTACGGGCAATTGTCCTTGTAGGGACAAGGCAACAACTTTAACTGCTAATTTCCCTAATTGGGCGCAGTTGCTGCATTTATATCGATAACTCAGAGACTGTCCTGATCTCTTATCTCTGATCTCATCTCTGATCTCATCTCTATAAACTCACCCAACCGCTTGCTACGCTCCTCTACTGACCTGCTACTCAACTCTTCTCTCATTACCTCCTCACACACTCGCATTCAAGACTTTGCAACGACTGCACCCCTCCTCTGGAATTCTCTCCCACGGTCTGTCCAACTCCCAACCTTTCTGCTTTCAAAAGATCTCTTAAAACGCACTTCTTTAGAGAAGCCTACCCTCACTCTGCTTCACTACCAAATGCAATACCACACACAGTACCACATCTCTCACCCACTCAATTCTGATCTTGCCCATTCTCATACCTTGTGTCTTATTCCCTAGCCCTTTAGATTGTAAGCTCCTTTGCACAGGGCCTTCCTCACCTTATATACCAGTATTGCTTGTGATGTATGTAACTCCATATGTTCTATGTATGTAATTAATGTGATTTAGTTGTATAAACACATTACTTTACAGCGCTGCGAAATATGCTGACGCTATATAAATAAATGTTAATAATAATAATAATAATATCCAATAAGAATGAAATACTTAAACTTCATATGCCCAAGAAAATCAATAAAAATGTAGGCTACAAAGAGAAAAATATATTTAAAGATTTAATAGTAAAAATAGATCACCAAAAGGAAAAGGCTTGTTTACCTGAAAGCAGGGTGCAATCCTGCAGAGACCAATCCATCTTGTGACTCTTTGTCCATGCAACATTGCTTTATGGCAGGGGTTGTAGATATACTCTTAGGGCAATGGCCATGTCTGTAAGCAGCCCAAGAGCACAGCCCTTAAGTACCGGAATCAACCCACTATAGACAATAAAATTGCCATCACTTGTCAGGCAATAGTTTCATGGAAATACATGCACAAAGATTTAGCTTTATGCATTTAGGTTCCAAAATTGGGCAGTTAATAATCTAATGTTCTAACTGTTGGCCTGGGTGCCATCGTTGCATGATTTGACACTGACTTGCTGGGACAAACTAACCAGTAGTGATGGGCAAATTTATTCGCCAGGCGTGAATTCGCTGTGAATTTGCGCGATTTGCCACCAGCGAATAAATTCCCGCGAAGATTCGCCCGAAAAAAAACGCCCGGCGTCAATTTTTCACCGTATTGCGAATTTCACGAATTTTCCTGCGAAATTTCGCCCATCACTACTAACCAGATCATTTGGCCTCCAAGCCACCAACTGGATCATAACATGGGTCTCTGCAGACTTGTTAAATCAGGTCCACATCAACAAGGTGATGAAGTTAGGAGGTTCAAGCCTCAAAACTGAGCCAATAAACAAGATTTAGTCTGCTGTGTGAGAAAGTTACCTGGTGGTCTAGTGGGGGATACCCTGCGTTACATGCTGGTTCTGAGAAAGACTCTGCAACTTATATCAGCCTGTATTTGCCTAGCTTTCGGGCAATGACACCCATATCATTGGCTTTAATGGATACCATCAATGGGAATCATGCCTAAGTGCAGATTTGAGCATTTTTTTTCACCCAAAAATGACAATGGCAATAGACAGTTGAATATGTAAGAGGCAGTTTTGTGGGGTGGGGCAAACACTGTCTCACAAAAAACAGGATGAAATGACCCTTTAGAAAAATCTAAACCATTAGGATCAACGAGCGAAGGAAGTAAAGAGAGGCAGCTGAAAAAGAAGGATTTTTATTTTTAATTCTCATAAATGAAACCAAACTTTCCAGAGTAATACATATGCAACATGTGACTATGAAGATTTTCATTCATCCTTCCAGGTCATGGTATATCTAGTATAGGTCAATCTAAAAACAACTCTTTGAAGAGTTACAATGTGCCGTTGTGATTGGATTAGTGGAAGAGTCTATATGCCGAGAATTTCCCACACCAGTCAGTTGTACTGAAGAAGCTGCTCGGATGAAACGTCTTCATTGATTACTCAGCAAGTCCAGTTGTTTTTAGATTTACCTATACAGGTATAGGATCCCTTATCCGGAAACCCGATATCCAGAAAGTTCCGAATTAAGGAATGGCTGTCTCCCATAGACTCCATTTTATCCAAATAATCCAAATTTTTTTGTGTAATAATAAATCAGTAGCTTGTACTTGATCCCAACTAAGATATAATTAATCTTTATTGGAAGCAAAATTAGCCTATTGGGTTTATTTAATGTTTAAATTAATTTCTAGTAGACAAAAGGCATGAAGACCCAAATTACGGAAAGATCCATTATCCGGAAAACCCCAGGTCCCGAGCATTCTGGATAACAGGTCCCATACCTGTACTAAATATATGTGACATGTATTCATCCAGAATTGCCTTGCGCAGCAACTATGGACATCTACGTAATGCATATGCGCGTGGTATGTTTTATTACCTGCACTTTACATTAATTCCAGTAGAAAATGTAACTTTAGACATTTTAGGTCATTAACTTTTAGTAAAATTTGCTAATTATGTGATAACAGTATGCCTTTAAAGGCGACATATATTTCCATAAAGCTGTAGACAATAATTAATGATATATGTGTCTGATTTCACTTTGGGCTAACAATGATCTTTAACTTTGAAATGGTCCTTTTATTGGAGCTTCCCATAGACCCTCTTTTTTTCTGTAGTTCAAATAAGTAGTGGGTCTGTCCTAATGGTCCTCGCCAGGAGAACAATATCAGGTGAGTAGCTAATCACATCTCTGCATTCACACAAGCAAATACAGTGTACGGTTCCCTGTCAGGTCCACCTACTTGGTGATTGGCACATATCCCACAGCCCAAAGTGCCCAGCTCTAGTGATGGGCGAATTTGCGCCGTTTCGCTTCGCCGAAAAATTCGCGAATTTCACGCGAAATGGCAAAAAATTCGTGAAACGGTGCCGGCGTCTCGTTTTTGGCGCCCATTTTTTTGACGCCGGTGGCCGTTTTTGACGCTGGCATCCGGTTTTTCCAGTGCTGGCGAAATTTTTTTTGATGCCGGCGAATTTAATTCGTGGGCGTTTCCCGAATTTATTCGCTGGCGGCGAATCGTGCAAATTCGCCGTGAATTTGCGCCTGGCGAATAAATTCGCCCATCACTTCCCAGCTCTCCTGCACAACCTGCAATAGCAGAACAGGGCAAAGATGGGCAGTGCTAGTACAGTTTTTGTGGACAAAAGCAACAAAAATCACAACTTTCCTGCTGTTTTTAGAGAAGTATCAAGTAATGTCACATCTCCTGTTTTGGTTTCAGTTGTTAGCCTTCCAGGATGAAATTGTTCTTGTAGGGAGGTCAATTTGTTTATTAAATACATCAGTGTGACCAGCATGACAGAATAACGTGTCAATCCAGAGACTCCCAAAGTGTGGATTGGGCTCAAGCGTATTTATTATCTTGTGTAATGCTATAGGTGAGCAACTGTAACACATTTTTATGTAATGATAACAGGCAGAAGGATGTTTTAAAAGCAATCCCAACAATCCAGAGCTGCTGACCATACTGGCCATTACATTTTGAAGGTTGAGTATTAAACCAAGTTGAACTAAAACCCAAAAGCTGTGCCCCAGTGGTTCTTAGCAATGAACTTGATGTTTATTAAACACAAATCAGGCATTCCTTGCTACAGTATTAGATAAGGCAGCAGATTCAGTAATAGATCAACTGGTACAAGCATAGGTATCAGCCCCAGTCTAATGGATCATCCATTGGTGCTCCAAGGGAATATACTCCTCCCTGTTCCCTATCACAGTGAAGTCTTCACATGGGGAACACTGACCCCATTAGCTCAGTACAGAACCTTTTCCCTAAACCTGACTATCCTACACCTATGGGATGTTTTATGACATGAGCTTGGCTGTCACTAACTGGTCCTTGTTCACGGACCCTGAGTCCATGGGGCCCAGACTGACTTTACTAAGGCTTTGATTAACTTAGGGCATAACAAGATACTTGATTCAGGTTCCCCAACACTTTTATTTCTGGTCACAGGTAGATTCCAAAGAAGAAGAGCCATGTACCTCCTCCCTATTTAAACCCCAGGCAGGAAATGGCCAAATGATCCCTAGGCCAATAAGGGAAACCTTTAACCAATGATAAGTAACAGAACCAGGATACTTCATCAACATGAAGTCCTTGGGACCCCTTTAATCTTATTATGAGATATAGAGGTCCTGGAAAATAGGTGTACGGTGCTTGAAAATCTCTGGTGTAATCTTTATTGGATCGTCTGTGCCTTACCCTTTATGTAATAATTGCCTACAAGTCATATGGCAATATGTCTACTTGACCTATGGCCCCTTGATGCGCCCCCCCATTCTGAAAGTTGACACAAAATAATTTAAAATCATTTTGAAATTTCAACGATCCAAACTGTCTGAACGAGTCCCTTAATCTGTTTTTATTTTTAACAATATTTCTTTCTGCATAGTCTTATTGTAAGCTTAGACTTTAAGCATAGATGTGTGGGGTTCTCAATGGTTGGAAACGAGACACTGAACATTCTTAACTCATTGGCCTAATCATTAAAATTAGTCTGGAAAATACACACATCAAAAAAATGTCTACTACCGGTAATTTTCAACTCAATAAAACAGTGACCTGTGCCTAAAGTGCTTTTCTCAGCAAAAAATAACTTGTGATGGCATATTGCAACAAATGACCATGCTTAATGAAATCCATCTCTAAGCACATTCCTCCTCATGTGTCAGAACCTATTGCAATCACTCACTGAATCGGGAACCTTAGCCAAGAACACGTTCAGCTGCACAAGATCATGTTTGGATCCATTACAATTTCCCTGGAGTACGTGAGTAATGTGATGTTGTGTGGTTGTTCCACAATCATGGTGTCTAGTGCACCTATGATAGGGATGAACGCTGTAGACTTTTTATTTTTTTAATGGATTGTAGTTGTCCCTTGAGTGTTCATACTAACACAAGAAAAGCTGTCAGTCACCAGGTGTAGCCATATAATTCTGACCCTCAATTGGACAGGTAGGGGGACCGTTTGGATTAAACTTGAGAAGATGAAAGGAAATAACACAACTAAGCCCTACTTTTTACTTATGTTCTTGCTCCCCTATGGTTTACCCTGATTTCAGGAACATTTTAGTGCCCTGTTGTCATTAAACCACCAATGTGTAGGTTACAGCATATAGTACATTCTGCAAATACCAATTGATAAACAGTTTTTGTGTTTGCAGAATAGTACAAAAGACTGTTTAGCACAAAGTTCTTTAAACTGCGCAAAAATCCATGCCTATTTGTAGGACCATATAAGTTGGTAGTAGTGTTGCCCTTGCATTAAATTAAGTGGTTCCTTTACTAAGTTGCAGCGGTGGCAACATTTGCTTCACTTCTTCCTTAGCAGCTAGGTTGACTCCAAGGTCAAGAAACATTAAAGTTGGCCATACATGCTTAGATAATGTTTGTAATTTGCTTATCAGAACCTTATTATTAAACAAGACTCCAAGACAAGGTTCTTCAGAATAAAGGTGGCCATACATGGAGAGATCCGCTCGATTGACAATGTCGCCAAATGAGTGGATCTCCCGCCGATATGCCCACCTTGAGGTGGGCAATATCGGGCTGATCCGATAGTGGGCCCTAGGGCCCAACGATCGGATAGTAGTGACCGTGAATGGGCGGTCGGATCGCATCAACAAACAGATGCGGCCGCAATCCGACGGGATTTTTAGTCCCATCCGATCGAGATCTGCCCGACTTTCGCCCAGATCTTGATCGGGGAAGCCCGTCGGGGGCCCCCATACACGGGCCAATAAGCTGCTGACTCGGTCTGTCGGCAGCTTTTATCGGCCCGTGTATGGCCACCTTAAGAGTTTTTTAGACAAAACATTGGAATCCTGGGAAGCTTGTCACAATGTCATACTTAGCAAGTATGACATGGAGAGGTTCAAATGTCACACCTATTTATCCAAGTTTTTATACCTTTTACAGGGCATTTACCGTAAGGAAAGGGTTACATGGAATTGCCATACATGGTCAAGACACATCTGAGCAGGTGCAAGAACTTCTGGAAAACATGTTGCTCAAGAGGACGAATTCCTGTGCCCAACTGTTACACAGCCTTGCAGTTAGTGATGGGCGAATCTGGGTCGTTTCGCTTTGCCGAATTTCTCTGAAAGGGTGAAAAGTTGCATAATGCATTGATACATTTGACGCGAGACAACATTTATATGCGTGACTATTTTGTCCAAATGCATTAAAGTCAATGGGTGTCCATTTTGACATGCAACAATTTTTATGCCCGCGACAATTTTGGCGTGTAATAATTTTTTTCTAAATGTATTCGCCCATCTCTACTTACAGTCTATTGCTACTTAATGTAGCCAGGGTGTGTGCGTGCAGTTCTGTGGCTACAATTCTATCTCGTGTCCCTAACTGATGTTAACCCTTTAACCTCTGGCAGCAGGCATTATCTGAGCAGTTTTATATGACTTTATAGGGCCACTATTAACACCCTCCATCCAACACCCACCTGGCTTAGCCCAGTCTTTCCATATTAGGGAATTTGGGGGTGTCATTATAATTTTCTATTATTTTATTCATCCCTTCTTACAGACTATTACCCATCATAGATCGGTGGTCAGGGCCAGATTTATATAGTGGGCACCCCTAGGCCAGCTGCCATTCGTGCCCCCTTCCCCTCCCTTTTATTCACTCACATTTTCATCATCAGGACCAGAACAATGGGGATTGGTGCAAAGGAAATTTAAAAAACTATCATATCTCCTGCTCATCCCCAGCGTTTCTGAACCAATGTGTGTGTGGTTGGGCATCATGCCACCCCCCAAAAGTCCTGCCACTTTAGGGCTGGGATTTGGTGGCCTCTCCAAAAATCCCAGCCTGAGGGTGGTTCTCCTTATTATTAATTATTATTTGAACATTAATACCATGAAAAATGTTTTATATGATTATTTGTGTGTATAAGCAAGCCTGCTGATGCCAACTGATATCTATGTTCCATGGACATCGATTGGACTGGGCAGATTAGAACATTTCTTCTGCTTACTACTTCTAAAAAATATGAAGTAGGCCATAACATGTGTGGTCCCTTATGCACCTGATTGTTGCAGATCAGCCTGTGTGTGGCCTCTTGGAGGGTGTGGGCAAGGGCCAATTTATTTACTCTATGAACCCCACTTACAACAACAGCTGCAGGTGTGCTACAATAGATACAAAGTTGTGCAAATGTTGATACTATTGTGTCCAAAGTCCATAGTTGCATTGAACTGATGTCCTGTATCTTCTGATGAATTGTGCACAAAGGCATCTATTGACATTAGGGAACCATTGAGCTACTACCACCCTGGACATGGCAGTCATTCAAGGCTTCCAACATTGGGCTGTGTCAGTAGACGCTACAGAATTGGGCCTAGTGAACTGGACACTATTGTTGTTGTTGCGTGTGATGGAAGAGGCCCGATGACCACAATAAAGATACTTGCCGCAACTTGCTCCTGATTTATGGAAATGTGCAAGCATTCATTTTAGCTCAACCTGCTCAATTGCGGCTTAGGCAACCCAATACTTGGACATAATAATGCAAATCAAATGCTGCATTGTGAGAAAAAAATCCATCTCAACTAAATGTTTCATTAAAGGGGGTTGTTCACCTTTACATTAACTTTTAATAACCCTAGCAACCACGCATTGATTTGAATAAGGGACTGGAATATGAATAGGAGAGACCTGAATAGAAAGATGAGTAATACAAAGTAGCAATAACAATACATTTGTAGCCTTACAGAGCATTTGTTTTTTTAGATGGGGTCAGTGACCCCTATTCGAAAGCTGGAAAGAGTCAGAAGAAGAAGAAGGCAAATAATTCAAAAATTATAAAAAAAAAAATAATGGGCAATTGAAAAGTTTCTTAGAAATTCTAAAACTTCTAAAAGTTTACTTAAAGGGAAACCACCCCTTTAAGGATTCAGAATGTGTACAAATTAATTAGTAATTAATGCATTTTATATATTAAATAAAATATGCATGTTTTTGTTCTATCTATCTATCTATCTATCATTTATCTATCTATCTATCTATCTATCTATCTATCTATCTATCTATCTATCTATCTATCTATCTATCTATCTATCTATCTATCTATCTATCTATCTATCTATCATCTATCTATCATCTATCTATCTATCTATCTATCTATCTATCTATCTATCTATCTATCTATCTATCTATCTATCATCTATCTATCTATCTCTCTATCTCTCTATCTCTCTATCTATCTATCATCTATCTATCTATTATCTATCTATCTATCTATCTATCTATCTATCTATCTATCTATCTATCTATCGATCTATCATCTATCTATCTATTATCTATCCATCTATCTATCTATCTATCTATCTATCTATCTATCTATCTATCTATCTATCTATCTATCTATCTATCCATCTATCTATCTATCTATCATCTATCTATCTATCTATCTATCTATCTATCTATCTATCTATCTATCTATTATCTATCTATCTATCATCTCTCTCTCTATCTGAATACACAATAAAACAATATATTTTTTAACCTTGGCTGATTTTAAATATATTAACTGCATTCTTTAAAGTTAAGACAATTTTTTCCCAAGTTTTCAACTATTTTTTATTATAATATTTTCCCACATCTGTTACATAATTGATTTAATCCCTAACCGAAGGAATGCTGAAGTCTGATGTTGGACTTTAAATACATTCCCCAAGGGCAAACAGTGTCCTACTTCTTCCTGCCGCTGTATCTGTTTGGAACATGGTCATGTTAATAAAGACTCTAAACGAACATGTTTGAGCACAAGGAACTCATAATAATTTTACTGTCAAGGCTAAACTTACCCCAGAGTAATTAGCTGAATGAATTAGAAAACATAGCCGATACTGGATACAATCATGTGAAGCCATAATTAGTCCTTTTTATTTAATGACATTATTGTTCTTGCTTCAACATGGAGACAAAGAACTTCTGTGCCAATAGAAATATGACATAGTGGGAATGTTACAGACACAATGTCCATTAATTTATTTAAAAATACAGATTTTTATAGCCTTTCCATTTTTTCCCAGCTGCCATTTATTTTCTTGGACATAAAATAATACACGGAGAAGATTGGCTTTGAATTGGAAGCTTTTCATCACTATTAACATTGATATTGTTTTCATACCCAAGGGATTCATAAACACCAACTAGGCCTAGTTAAATGTTTATTTTAAAGTGTCGGAGAAAATGGAGGGGAATGAAAACCATTGTCATATTATAGATTTTTAACAGCGTTTTTCATTTTCAGAGCGTTTTTTTGAAAACAGACTTAAGTACTGAACCCAAAGAAATGTTTTATTCTTGTGTACTGGAAACAATTTTGAGAGTAAAGGATAACGAAATCAATCAATCAATACATTTAAAAAATTTGCAATAAATTCAAAAAACAAAAATGAATAGAAAAAACTGAAATAAATTTACTAAAAAAGTAATATCCTTTATACTTAACTTTTGAGACTCTTAATGGCTTATTTATTAAAATATAAGAAAGCCTTAAACTTGAAAAATTCAAGTTTTTTTTTAATATAAAATCTGAATTGTTAGCGGGAAAAAAAGAAAGTCAACGGAAGAGATCCCTTTCATACTTGGAAGTTTCTGTGGTCTGCTATGAAATAAGCCTGAAAATCTATTTCTATTCCTGACTTTTCAGGCTAAAATCCAAAGAATTTTGGCATTTCAGGAAAAAGTTGGAAAAAATTGTACAATTCAGATTTGGATTTTTGCATGATTTTATTGAGGTTGTCCCTGATCAAATTAAATTGTTCTTTTTTATTAAAAATGTAAAAAAAAACCTTAGGGGGTTATGTATTAAAGTATGAATGCCAAAAACTAAAAAAATTTGAGGTTTTTTTTTACTATAAAATCCAAATTTTTAGTGGAAAAAGTACCCAGAGCTAATTCCCATTGACTTATTTACAACCTCGGCAGGTCTGAAATGCCAAATTTTCGGATTTGGACTTTTTCCATCCTCATGGTTTAAATAACCTCTTTAATTCAGGCGATTACATGATTTATAATTAAAAAAAATTAGCTTTTAAAGATCAATCAATAAATTATGTGTTTTCGTGCTCCGTTGAATTCCTACCATGATTCTGATTGTACACATATCAGTACATTGGCATGCTTGCTTTTGGGGTTGCAGAAACCCTAAAATACCATTATATCAAAACATTAACAGTAGTTAGGTTCCCTGTGTAAGACAGAAGGTACCGGTATGGGATCCGTTATCCAGAAACTCGTTATCCAGAAAGCTCTGAACCCGCATCTTCCATAGGGCAAATTCACTAAGCGCCGAAAATACGCTAGCGACGCCTTCGCTGCACTTCACCAGGCGAAGTTTCGCCAGGGCGCCGCTAATTCACTAAAATCCGATGTTGCACTCAGGGAGGCGAAAGGTAGCCAAGTTGGGCTAGTGTTGATTCGTCAATCAAAGCGAAGTTACGCTAGCGATGCCTAATTTGCATACGGCGCCAAGTTAAAGTACAATGGACGTAAATGTAGCAGCAAATACATTACACTACACAAGTCTGGGAAAGATTCATAAAATAAAATAAAGTTGTTATATTGCCCCATACATGTGCCCACTGTATAGTTTAGGTGCCATATGTTAGGAAATGTAGGGGGGAAGGAGGGTACCCCAAAAAAATGTATGATCTTTTTCAGCCTATCACCCTTTAAAAAGTAAAAGACGCCAGCATTTTTTGGGACTTAGAAAAAATTTCAGCTTTTTTTGAAGCAAGCCCTATCTACTCTATTGCACTTCGCCTGGTCTGAGTTGGCGAAGGCAAGTCTGGCGCAAGAGGTAACGTCCAGTAAAATTCGCAAGTTAGTGAATTAGCGGAGTTACGTCCCTTCAACATAGCGCAACTTTGCCTGGCGTAAGGGTGCGAAGTAGCGCTAGAGTAGGTCCACTTCACTAGCGAATTTACGCCAGCGTCCGTTAGTAAGTGGGTGAAGTAACAAAATGACGTCGCGCTGGCGAATTTGCACTAGCGTAAGTAGCTTTCGCAATTTAGTAAATTTGCCCCATAGACTTTGTTTTATCCAAATAATTCAAATTTTTTAAAATGATTGTAATTGATCCCAACTATGATATAATTGATCCTTACTGGAGGCAAAACCAGCCTATTGGGTTTATTTCATGTTTACATGACTTTCTAGTAGACTTAAGGCATGAAGATCCAAATTATGGAAAGATCTGTTATCCATAAAGCTCCCGAGCATTCTGGATTACAGGACCCATACCTGTATATATATATATAGGAGCACTGTGATGTGTGTAAAATAAAAAGACACTTGTTGCTGGCCCAGGAATGTTTTATTCCAAACTTTGATTTTCTATATATATATATATATATGCTTTTCCCTTTTTATTTTACAGGATCTCTAGAGCAGCCTAAAGAGCCGGGGCAGCGACTGCAGATACTTCTCTGTACCTCTGAGAAAGTCACCTGTGAGCACCTGGGTCAGCTCAGTGACCCCACTGGAGTGATCAGTAACTAAACACAATGACCCCCAGTCCTACTAACAAAACCAACATGGCCGCAGTACTGCGAGCCAGGTTTCCCCCCAGCATTATATAAAGTGCATGAATTTACTGATGTCTTTTTTTTTTACTTTTTTCTGAAAGAAATGAAGAATATTTCGAAAAACCTGGGCTCATGTTTTATTTAATTTTTTTTTTATTGTATCTTGTGGTTTGCCTGACTCGATTTGCATAATTATTGCATTAGGACGCAATTGGGAGATTGGCTGAAAATAGCCCTAAAGCGTTTACTCTATTTTCGACTGTTCCACTTCACCCCGGCGCATGGTTTCCAACGCAGCAGATATGCAAATAAGCGCATAATATCCCGGGCATGTGCTTGCTTAAAGGGCTATGCATAAGTCTGTGAAATTTTTGAGACCATCGTATTATTCAAATGGGCTTCATGTCCCTTGCTGATTAACATTTCACTTTTCCTCTGTAAATACTGTTTCTTTCCTTTAATCCATCCGGATACAGTGGGGATCACAGACATGCAGCCTTCAAAGGTTTAATGGAATGGTATAATAAATAAATGCACTAATACAGTATATTGGGAAGTCAAGTAAACTAACTAGCAACCAGGGGCCCGTCTGGAGCCCAAGGACCCCTTGACATCCCTAGGCAACAACTAGAAGGGCTTGGGATGCCTAACCTTAACTAGTCATTGCTTATAGCATATGTTAAAGGGATACTGTCATGGGGAAAAAAAATTTTTTCAAAACGCATCAGTTAATAGTGCTGCTCCAGCAGAATTCTGCACTGAAATCCATTTCTCAAAAGAACAAACAGATTTTTTTATATTCAATTTTGAAATCTGACATGGGGCTAGACATTTTGTCAATTTCCCAGCTGCCCCATGTCATGTGACTTGTGCCTGCACTTTAGGAGAGAAATGCTTTCTGGCAGGCTGTTGTTTTTCCTTCTCAATGTAACTGAATGTGTCTCAGTGGGACATGGGTTTTTACTATTGAGTGCTGTTCTTAGATCTGCCAGGCAGCTGTTATCTTGTGTTAGGGAGCTGTTATCTGGTTACCTTCCCATTGTTCTTTTGTTTGGCTGCTGGGGGGGACAAGGGAGGGGGGTGATATCACTCCAACTTGCAGTACAACAGTAAAGAGTGATTGAAGTTTATCAGAGCACAAGCCACATGACTTGGGGCAGCTGGGAAACTGACAATATGTCTAGCCCCATGTCAGATTTCAAAATTGAATATAACAAAATCTGTTTGCTCTTTTGAGAAATGGATTTCAGTGCAGAATTCTGCTGGAGCAGCACTATTAACTGATTCATTTTGAAAAAAAATTTTTTCCCATGACAGTATCCCTTTGAATATGTTTTTAGGGGCTAATAAATATTCATATGGGGAGGCACATTTATAAAGGTCAAATTTCGAATTCATGTGAGTTTTTTCACTTTATTAATTTCGAATCTACTCAAAATTTGATTGGGGGTTATTTAATAAAAACATTGTATATATCGATAACTCGCACAAATTTTACCGACTCGAACACTCAAATCAAATTCAACTAAACTTGAATGTCTGGAAGGCGAGTAACATGTCCAAACTGATGCCTGGACCTCTCCCATTGACTTATACATGAACTCAGCAGGTTTATGTGGCAAATAGTCATTTTTTCATAATTTCATAATTTTTAAGTGCCAGCGTTTGATAAATCTTGAAATTCAAATTTGAATTCAAACTCAAATCGAGTTTGGACAATTCACAATACAAATTTGAGAGTTTTGACCATGAAAAAAAAAGTGTATGTTTCCTCTTGCATACCATACAGGCCAGTTTCTTAACCTTGGGTCACCATTAGTTGCTGGACTGCAACTCCCAGCATTATTGAACATCTAATCAAGGGATTATGTATGCTCTGAGTTGGCAACAACATCTAGGAATTGAGTCGGATGTGGGCTGCAATGGGCTTCGGATCTGTGAAAGACTTTGTTATACACATACTGGTAAACGTGTAATATACCATTGGGGGGAATTGCTTCGGTATAAAATTAGTAACTAGTACTTGTGATGACAATGTGCAAAGTTTATAGTTTTGTTTTTTAATTAAATAATGAATCTATGATGTCACTGTGGAGGAAGAATTCATTTGCCCCACTCTACCTCTCACATCTTTATAAATTATATCTTTATAGTCCTTTGTCTATATCATCAGCTCCTTGGAATTTTAAGAGACTTTCACTTTTTTCCTCCCATTGTTGTACAGGTATGGGATCCGTTATCCGGAAACCCGTTATCCAGAAAGTTCCGAATTACGGAAAGGCCGTCTCCCATAGACTCCATTATAATCAAATAATCCAACATTTTCAAAATGATTTCCTTTTTCTCTGTAGTAAGAAAACAATTGCTTGTAGTTGATCCCAACTAAGATATAATTAATCCTTATTGGAAGTAAAACCAGCCTATTGGGTTTATTTCATGTTTACATGATTTTCTAGTAGACTTAAGGTATGAAGATCCAAATTATGGAAAGATCTGTTATCCGGAAAGCCCCAGGTCCCGATGATTCTGGATAATAGGTCCAATACCTGTAGCTTGTATATCTTAACATATTTTGCCCACAAGGGTTTTTATAATATGTGTTTTTCAATAGAACAAACTTCTAGTTCTTCTAGTTTTGTGGACTAGTCTATGGTTTCAATAACAATAAACATACGGTATATCTTTGTAGGTACAGTCCAAAACATAGATACCTGCAATATTATACTGGAGGCAGAAGTTGGCCTGTTGTCCTGCAAAATAGATAAAGACTTACCTTGAGTGCTCTGGGGGAATAATGGCTGGACACTTTAAAATCAACACTAGGGACAAATACTCAGGTATACGTTTTTAAAGTCATTGTTTATAATATGGCAGTCGTATTCAATGATAGCTCCATCTGAAACAGTTATACAAAAAAAAACATTTAAACTTTTCCCATTGTCCCTTGCAAATATGAACCTGGAAGGGTCTTTTGCTAATAGCAGACAAGACAAGACCTATTTAGGGCAAATTCTGGCCTTCGCTGAGCTAGGCAAAGAGTTATTATGGTGTAGAAATGTCCAGGGCCAAATTATTTACATAGCGGGTGTCCCTAGGCCCATTGCCGTTCATCGTCCCTGTCCCCTCCCCTTTATTCGCTCAAATTTTCATAATCAGGACCGGAGCAATGGAGATTTGTACATGGGAAATAAAAAAAACTATTGTATCTCCTGGGCATCCCCAGTGTTTCTAAAGTTAGCTTGGCTAACTTTTTTTGATCGAAGGATATTCCTTCGATCGTTGGATTTAAATCCTTCGAATCGTTCGATTCAAAGAATTTAATCGTTCGATCGAACTATCTGCGCTAAATTCCTAGTCGAATATCGAGGGTTAATTAACCCCCGATATTCGACCCTTAGTGAATCGGTCCCCAAATCATGCAAAAATGGATGTCTAAATGCCCAAGAATTAAAAAAAAGCCTAAAAAATAGTTTTTTGCTTGAATGACTTACAATCAATGTACAAAAATGTCACAAAAATTATACTTTTCATTTTTTTATCTAGTCAGCTTTTAGCTGCTAAATTTTTTAGTTTATGCTTTTTTTTTCTTCAATGGCTAAATCTCAAAAACTCAAGATTGGAAAATTAAATAAAAAAAATAGAATTCACGATTTGGGGGCCTTATTTATCAAAATCTGAATTTTTCAGATTTTTCTGTCCAAACTAGAATCCACGATTGAACCTTATTTATTATTACAAAAAAAACATGATTTGATTGGATCGGGGACAAACACCAAAAAAATATGAAATGTACATTTTTAATTTTTTTCTCGAATCGCTCAATTTTTTTGGACTTTTTCCCGAAAAGCCATTTTTTTTTTAGATTTTTGCCCAAAAAGTCAGAAATAGTCGGTTTTTCGGGCTAATTCCAGCTCAGACCACAGAAACTTCCAAATCAGGACCACTCCCATTGACTTATATACAACCTTGGCAGGTCTGAGATGCCGGATTCTCAGATTCTGACTTTTTATGTCCTCGGGGTATAATAAATCTCAAAAAAAAATGTTGACAAAAAATTCGATTTTATAGTAAAAAAAAAGCTAAAATTTTTGGAGTTTTTGGAATTTGAACTTAACTTCCAATAACCCCATACAACTTGAAAATGTTCGTATTACCTTAATATTGGCACTGTCACTACCACATCTAACTTGCCTTGCCATTCATTTCCTTCTCTATAGGGAGCAATAGAATAGAACCCCAGAAGATACCCTCTGTTTCTATGTACAAATCCATGAAAAGTCTCACATGATTTTGTATCTACGCAGGCCTCCTACAGCTTTCCAATGTGGAAATTGCCAGCTTTGGCCAATCTCTGTTTTCGGCAGTCAACTTTTTGAACACAACCCTCGGTTCTTGTAATATCATCAAACATCTATCACAGTTGTGGGGGTGCAATAAAAGCCACAGGGCCATGAATATTCTGCTTCATGCTAATGTCATCTATAGCAGTGTTGGAAATGGAATTACATTACGCTCAAAGACAACCTCCTCGTCTTAATAAAGCAGCGAAAAATGAGTCTGAATTGGTGTCAGGAATAAAGATGGATATGGTCCACGGGGTCTTTATGTCGGTTCTGATGTATCAGTTTTCATGTAAGAGGACAAAGATGTTACCCAGAAGAAAAATCATGGGCCAGAAATGTTGCCCATTTTCATGGAATTCACTACTATTGGAAAGGAAAGTCCTGGAGCTATAAGCGCTTGGGTTGTATGACAAGGGATCCATATGACCAGCAGCCGAATTATACTGGTCTACGTCACAGATGTGCAGAATCACATGTAGCCGTGTTTAGGTGAGAAGGAATGAGTTAAAGCAGGAGATGGCCAGGCCCAAGAGAGGGACGAAATATTAGGGGAAGAAGCAGTTCACTAATAAGGATATTAGAAGTCACAGCGGGGTTGTTCTGTGACCATATAAAGGCACAAGGCTGCAGGCTGAGTTATACAGGGAACTCTGAGTATCACTCATGTATTATAAGGGATAATATACCCCCTACTGGAAATGATAAGGATAGTAGAAGTCACTGAGGGGTTGTTCTGTGACCATATAAAGGCACAAGGCTGCAGGCTGAGTTATACAGGGAACTCTGAGTATCACTCATGTATTATAAGGGATAATGTACCCCCTACTGTAAATGATAAGGATATTAGAAGTCACTGAGGGGTTGTTCTGTGACCATATAAAGGCACAAGGCTGCAGGCTGAGTTATACAGGGAACTCTGAGTATCACTCATGTATTATAAGGGATAATGTACCCCCTACTGTAAATGATAAGGATATTAGAAGTCACTGAGGGGTTATGTGACCATATAAAGGCACAAAGCTGCAGGCTGAGTTATACAGGGAACTCTGAGTATCACTCATGTATTATAAGGGATAATGTACCCCCTACTGTAAATGATAAGGATATTAGAAGTCACTGAGGGGTTGTTCTGTGACCATATAAAGGCACAAAGCTGCAGGCTGAGTTATACAGGGAACTCTGAGTATCACTCATTGAAAACACACTTTGCATCCATTGATATATAGTATAGTTATGTCAGTACAGAGTATTTTTTCCACTTTCTTAGTCACATTCTACCATCCTTGTTTGCATGACTAACAGTGGCAACAACTGTCCTTCCCTCGGTGAATGCCATGGCACCCAGAGTCTCCTGTATAAGAATTTGTAGAGCGTCTCTCTGGGCCTCATTCCTCCAGTCACTGTATTTCCATATGAAGATGCTGATATGTTCTACTCCTGCCTCAACACAGGTAGGTGCCTAAACCTCATTCTTAGAGACTTTGTAGTAAAGAATATAGTTACATTTTCTTTCTAGATTCTCTGAACCTTTCCCAGGCTGGTGCCCCTTATACTGAATACATATATTCCTTATTTTCACAGAAATCAAATGGCAAATATTCATTAAGGTGAAACTAATCCCCATTTTATTTTCCCTTCTCGTTATTTAGAATAATATATGGGAGAGCCTTACTTTTAGCCATTTTGATGGACTGTCTTGCTTTTCAATAAATTTCACTTTTAAAGCCTTCCTGAAGCTAAATAGTGTTTCTTTGCAAGGTGGGGCCTCAGTCTTTGTAACGTACCATAGAATTCCACTTTCAAACCTCCAGTCATAGAAATACTTTTTGCTGCTTGAGTTAAAGTCATTCCTGTTCCTTCCAGTGCCAACTTAGAGCACAATATAGAGCACAACCTACTGATTAAAATAAAGTTCCATAATAGTATTGTTGGCAATGTAATATAATATATCATCCGTTTCTTGAGCCTCGGTCTATAAAGCAGTTGTTCTTAAACTCCAGCTCAGAGTCTTGGCTGGAGGAGACCAACCTTGAGGCCAGTTAGAGACATATTGGACGCGGACATTTATTTTATGATCTAGATAGTTCTGGAAGCTCATCTCAAAGGTAATCTAAATGATCTATAAGGTAATCTATATATATATCTGTAACCTTCTTCTGAACTATGGGGAGGTGCTGATAAAATGTTGGCCTTCAAAGAGAGGCTTGAACCAAATATGTCTGGCAACCACTGCTCTAATGTTTTGTGAATGAAGCATACCAACCAACACGCCATTCAGTTTGTTGTTAGCAGATAAGGAATATCTTGCCTAAACATGTTATAGAGGTTTAGAATCCGTTATGCAGAAAGCTCTGAATTAAGGGAAGTTCATCTCCCATAGACTCCATTTTAATAAAATAATTCAAAATTTCAAAGATATTTTCTTTTTCTCGGTATTAAACTAAGATATAATTTATCCTTATTGGAGGCAAAACAATCCTACTTTTCCTTTAATGATTTTTTAAAATGTATATTGATACAAATTACAGAGAGTCCCCTTTTCTGGAATACTGTAGGTCCCAAGCATGCTGTAGAACAGGTCCCATACCTGTGTTGGAAGGTATGCTTATATCAGGCTGTGTATAAGGCTGGTGTGGACTAACTCCCTTAACATGCTTCCATTTTATTTAGGGAAATATCATTTCTGTTTCTAGTATGTATTTCCTGCGTATAGGTAAGTGTGTATGGGCATGTATTAAGTTGGCCAGACATTGGGTAAAACTGCTCAATTGGTCCAAGGACTGAGCCAACTGATACTGTACAAGTGGCCACAGTTCTGTTCTGAGGTTTGTTTGGACTGTTAGAACTTCAAAAGTGAAGTAGAGCCATATGTTCACTCTCCTGACCTTTGGCAAGTGTTATACATAGTAACATAGTAAGTTAGGTTGAAAAAAGACACACGCCCATCAAGTTCAACCTTTAAACTTTATATATAACCTGCCTAACTGTTTGAAGCCTCTACAATTTGCCTCAGAGGGGAAAAATTCCTTCCTTATTCCAAGATGCAATGGGACCAGTCCCTGAATTAACTTGTACTATGAGCTATCTCCCATATCCCTGTATTCCCTCACTTGCTAAACACCATCCAACCCCTTCTTATACCTATCTAATGTATCAGCCTAATGTATGTCCTGTTTGAATGATGGAGACCAAAACTGTACGGCATATTCTAGATGGGGCCTTACCAGTGCTCTATACAGTGGAAAAATGACCCCCTCCTCCCGTGACTCTCTGCCCCATTTAATACAAGTCAAGACCTTATTTGCCCTTGATGCTGCTGACTGGCATTACTTGCTACAGCCGAGTTTATCATCTACAAGGACTCCAAGCTCCGTCTCCATTATGGATTTGCCTAGTGCAGTCCCATTAAGGGTATAAGTAGCTGCATATTGCATCTATATAGGGCTCTCTTGTGCAAGAAAATGATGGACTCCAAGATTTGCACCAGATACATCAAAGGACAAATTTATAATTTATAGTTCAGGTTTAGTTTATAGTGTCAGACTGAGGGGAGTTCAAGGGCCCACCACCCCAGCCCCTGTAAGCCCTTCCTATCCCCCTCCTCCATGTTGCCATTTTCTGCAGACAGTGGGCTAATTTTTGTGCCATGTAAAGTCCTCTGATATACAGCGGAAGAAACATATATTTTAAATTGGATATTCATTTCCTTCGTGACTGAGAAATGAAAGACAATACATTCCGTGTCCATTGCTACAAGGACTTCAAATGGCATTCTTGTAATCTTCCATTCTTGTGCTCTCCCTTCACAGAGCAGAGAAAGACGGAGTTAGAAATTCATCTGGAAGCCTGACAGGGACTTTGTCTGGATCTGAGCTGGAGAAAGCCATTCTATTCTTGCTAGAGGGGGAATCTCTTTCTTTTTCCCAAGCAATTATAGGCCTCAAAGGCTGAAGCTAGGTATTTGGGCTGTTTAATCTTTATTGATATTTATGTGCTGGAGTTAGGCCGGAAAGAATTCGATGACGGAATATTAAAACACAAAATGCTGCAGAGAATCAGAGAGCGAGATATAAAATAAAAGATCTAAAAGGTGGTGGCTAACGGCAAGAATCTTTTTATACGTCATCTCAAACTCACATAGTAACATAGTAAGTAAGGTTGAAAAAAGACACATGTCCATCGAGTTCAACCTTTTTTTTTTTTTTTATTAACTACCTATCTGCCAGTTGATCCAGAGGAAGGCAAAAAACCCATCTGAAGCCTCTCCAATTTGCCTCAGAGGGGGAAAAATTCCTTCCTTCGGACTAGTCCCTGGATCAACTTGGACTATGAGCTATTTCCCATAACCCTGTATTCCCTTACTTGCTAAAAAGCCATCCAACCCCTTCTTATACCTATCTAATGTATCAGCCTGTACCCCTGATTCACTTCCCAGCTCTCCCTGTAACACCCCTTTCCCTCCTCTAATCTCATTGGCTCCCTCCTGTCTGCTGGGAGGAGCTACTGGTGAATAAAGCATCCAACCCTTCCTTGTACCTATCTAATGTATCAGCCTGTACCACTGATTCAGGGAGACAATTCCACATCTTCACAGCTCTCACTGTAACAAACCCCTTCCCAATATTTAGACGGAACCTCTTTTCTTCTAATCGGAATGGGTGACCTTGTGTCAGCTGGAAAGACCTACTGGTAAATAAAGCATTAGAGAGATTATTATATGATCCCCTTATATATTTATACATAGTCATCATATCTCCCCTTAAGCGCCTCTTCTCCAGTGTGAACATCCCCAATTTGGCCAGTCTTTCCTCATAGCTAAGATTTTCCCTTTACCAGCTTAGTTGCCCTTCTCTGTTCCCTCTCTAATACAATAGTGTCCTGTTTGAGTGATGGAGACCAAAACTGTACGGCATATTCTAGATGGGGCCTTACCAGTGCTCTATACAGTGGGACCCCCTCCTCCCGTGACTCTCTGCCCCATTTAATACAAGTCAAGACCTTATTTGCCCTTGATGCTGCTGACTGGCATTGCTTGCTACAGACAAGTTTATCATCTACAAGGACTCCAAGGTCGGGTTAATCATGGCCGTGTTATGGCATTTCTGCGTAGAAAGGGGGGGGAAAATGCTTATTACATGCAATTTTTTTCCATGCTAAGCACTACAGCTGAAGTTAGATTTAGATATAATATACCGCCATTATATACAGACAATGGCCTGGGGTGCAGCTACAGGGAAGTTTGGGATTTGTCCTTTACACAAATCTTAAATATCTTTAAGGTTCAGCCTTTGGTTCAGGTTCCCCTTAATGGTTCAGCCTTTGCTCAGGGCGTAATTGATCTCATAACAAGGTTAAAAATCTTAGGAAGGTAGGCCCAGTAGTTGAAATTAGTGTAAGGATATCTGTAAAATAGCTTCCTCTAGGTGTAAAAGCTAGGATTAGGGTAGCTAGTGAGCAGTCTGATGCTCCTATATGGAAAGCAGAAGGATTTGAGTCCTGGGTGTTGCACAAGAGGCCCAAAATGTTTACTTTTCTATTGGGACATATTCAAAAAAGTTATAGCATACCGTATAATTATTATCAAGTTTAATTTGTGGCCCAGTGGTCCTCTCTGACTGTGGGGCCCAGGGTAGACCTTCTCTCTGCCTCAAAGGTTGTGAAACCTTTTTCAATTGAAATCTTACTTTAAGGTTTAACCTTTGGCTCAGGCTCCCCTCGATGGTCCAGCCTTTGGTCAGAGTGAAATTGATCTCATATCAAGGTTAAACATCTCATAAAATATTAGTAATTCAGCCACAGTTTTAAAAACATATCTAGGACAGTGGAAGGAAACAAACATGCAGTGGACAGTGGAAGGGACTGATAATTTATTGCAGTTGCCCTTGTGGATAACGGTTTGAGCTGGCGGAGGTAGGCCCAGTAGGTGAAATTAGTGTACGGATATCTCTAAAATAGCTCACTCTAAGAGTAAAGCTGGCCATAGATGTTGAGATTTTTAAAAGATCAGATCCTGATCGTGAGACCACGATCTTCTCAGAACGATCGTACGAATTTACCATCAACTAAAAAGACCAATTTGCCAGGAAAACAAAGGGGAGCTGACTGCTTGGCCCTGCAGACATAGATACATTGCACTGGGACCGACAAAGATTTTTTGACCTGGCCGATCAATTTCTTGACAGATGGCCGAAAAATCGTAAGATGTACAATCGAATCCCACTAACCGCACGATAATTTCGAAGGATTGGTCGGACTTCCCTAAAATCGGTCGTTCGGCAAGAAGAATCGTCACGTCTATGGGGGCCATTAGAGCTAGGATTAGGGTAGTTGGTGAGCAGTCTGATGCTCCTATGAGGAAAGCAGAAGGATTTGGGTCCTGGGTGTTGCACAAGAGGCCCAAAATGTTTACTTTTCTATTGAGACATATTTGAAAAAGGGGTAGCATATAATTATTACCAAGTTTTATTTGTGACTGTGGAGCACAGGGTTGTTAGTGAGTAGTCTGAAGCTTCTATGAGGAAAGCAGAAGTCCTGGGTGTTCCACCTTCAATACAGGAATTCAATGATGACGTGTAGATGCATTCCTGTCTAAGTTCCACTTGGAAGATCTGATGCTCGTGGCTGGACATTTTGAATTTGATCTAAATATTGATTACTGGCTTTTGATTTGGACTTCTGTAGGTTCCATCTGAACAACCATACTCTATGATTTAGACAATGGTTTAGATGATGTTCTTCATTCCTATCAATTAAACCTCTTTGTTTGTTTTAAGAAGCAATGGTGTCCAACACTTTATCAACTCTTGAGAATTATAGTTGGGATACCCTTCCCCCAACATTACACCAGGGCCCTGCCCAATATTCAAGAGTCAAATATAAATTTGCAGGGGATTGTTACAATCAAACAGCACTCCACGTTACAACAGCAAATACATATTAACTCCAAATCTCACCCTAACTTACATTAAAGTAAGGTTTTCAGGTGTGTCTGGGAAAGAGCTCTGCATCAAGTCAGGTTCCATTGGGTAGCCATGTATTTGTGGGTTACAGATGCAGGTAAGAGTGAGAATTCTGTGCTTCAGCAGGTCTGCAGGTTTGGTCATATGTCTTAAAGGGATACTGCCATGGGAAAAACATTTTTTTCAAAATGAACCAGTTAATAGTGCTGCTCCAGCAGAATTCTGTACTGAAATCCATTTCTCAAAAGAGCAAACTGATTTTTTTATATTCTATTTTGAAATCTGACATGGGGCTAGACATTTTGTCAATTTCCCAGCTGCCCCTGGTCATGTGACTTGTGCCTGCACTTTAGGAGATAATGCTTTCTGGCAGGCTGCTGTTTTTCCATCTCAATGTAACTGAATGTGTCTCAGTGGGACATGGGTTTTTACTATTGAGTGTTGTTCTTAGATCTACCAGGCAGCTGTTATCTTGTGTTAGGGAGCTGTTATCTGGTTACCTTCCCATTGTTCTTTTGTTTGGCTGCTGGGGGGGGGGGAAAGGGAGGGGGTGATATCACTCCAACTTGCAGTACAGCAGTAAAGAGTGACTGAAGTTTATCAGAGCACAAGTCACATGACTTGGGGCAGCTGGGAAATTGACAATATGTCTAGCCCCTGGAGCAGCACTATTAACTGATTCATTTGGAATTTTTTTTTTCCCATGACAGTATCCCTTTAATATAAACACATTTTACTCCTATGATTTGTGAAGATAACCCTTTCCGTTTCATGGTGGCCATTGGGTAGAGAGCAGATCATGTAGCATGTCCAAGCAGGTAAAAATGGAGGTTGCAGTTCCTGGTCAGGTCTGGGCTTTTTAAACTGGACCTACACAGGTCTCTACTCTGGGAGAGCAAAGGGTAATTTTCTTAATTCTTAATTAACTGGTCTCTGACCCCCAGCAACTGCTCCAAGTTGCCCCTGATTGAGCATCGTGTTTACCAAACATTAGCTGACTTCCTTTTGTTTCTATATTTGAGTTTTTAGGGAAGATATTAACATAAGACAACAAAACTGTGTTGCTCACAAATTTCTTTTGTCATTTCTGTGTGGAGTAGATAATATCAGTCAACTATAAAATTGTCTTTAGGGCTGCAAATGGTTATTTACAGGACTTGGTCGATTTACTTCGTAATGCAATAATGACCTGTGTAATGAAACATGAATCAGACAATTGTTCATCATTGTCGTTTGCGAAGTTTCCTTTTATACACCATTAAACCATCATCATTACTTCTGCGCTGCATTTTTGGGAAGCTCTCATTCTGTATTTCATGCCACCCACTGGCTGTTCTTCTTAAAGGAAATATGTTCTTTTACAAAGTATGCTATTAGCTTGGCTTTAATAGCACTCAGTTTAACATGATCTGATTTTCATACAGTTAATTACTTACAAATATATTTGCACATTTAGATTACAATTTAGTGATACATTGTATCCAGGCTTTGGGTCTCCTTTTGTCTGAATCCCAGCACTATTTTGCTTCCATACTGGTTCCTTAGAGTTCAAACCAAACCTGAAATCTTCTAGTCAAGTGCAGAGTTTCTAGCGAGGGTTGGCTCCATAAAGAAGCCCCATTAAAATGTGATGGGCAAGAATGGTGGTTACTTAATGGTATAGGCTTAGCTAGAATTTGTGTGGTTTAGGTGGGCTGGACCTTGGGTTTAGGTGTGAATAGACATGATTTTTTTAGGTGCACTTTTTGAACAAATATAGTTGCAGGCACCTAGTCGGGCAGAGGTCTAAGAACACGGACTCGCTTGAAGTAGCATTTGTGATTTGTGAAAGTGGCCCAGGTCAATGTGACTTCAATGTCAATTTGGACTTCAATTTTGGAAGTCAATTTGGAAAACTAAAATATACTTTTTTGTCAATAGTTACAAAGTTTCATTGTAAAAGCTTTTATAGAAAAATTAGGACAACAGTCGTTTTTTAGTCAGCACTCACCACTTTTCCACCTCTTTTTACAAGGCGGTGTATGTGTCCAGTGGTCTACTCTCCAACCGGATTTACCAAACTCCAATATATGACACAGCTCCGTTCAAAGCTTCAAATTTATAAAAACCTTCATTTAGTTCATGGTTTTGTGATCTGTTTTTGTTATGTTACAGATAACAAAGCCATATAGAAAAAATTAAGATTCAGGATTGGTATTTGGACAGATATTTGTGATGGAGTTGGTTTTCAGGCAAATCTAGGCATTAAGGATTTGGTGCATTCCTCTTTCAATTATCATCAGTCTCAAGATGGCCAGCAAATAAGAAAATATTTGGGCCTATGGAAAACTGTGGGCACGGTCAGACTGGCCGGCCCAGACATTCTCCCTGTCTGACACTGGCTGTGGGTCATCAACATAATCCAATGATAAATTTGGTCATGTTCTTTTATTATTTGTATGTATAGTGCCTCCATCACATAAGGAGAATGGGGATCAATTTTTGCCCATGTATTGCCCAATACCCTACTAGCATGGATTGGCATGGTCAAAAGAACCTGAGTCTGCAACTAATATCTGTTTGGCAAATTGGCAACTTTAAGGATTAACTTGAAGAATGTGCTACATAATGGCCAAACTGCTTCTTTTAAGTCTGTTTTTCAACCCAAGATCTTTCTGTAGGACCAAGTCCACTCTGCATGACCTTAGTCCCCAGAATTATTCTAAAGAACATAAAGTGTGTTTAAATGTAAAGCTTTAGGTGCCATGAATAGCATCTGTCATAGTGGGGACCAAAACCATGGGTGGCCCATGTGCAATACAATTATTTGGGTCACCATTTCTCTTAGAAAATACATTAAAAAAAACAGGTACCCTCAAGCCAAAAACTTTATGGGTTCCAATGTTACTGTGCAGGGAGTATCATTAATTTCTTGAACCATCTCTCAATTTTTTTTAAAGTTTTAATAAAGTCTATGCTTTTAAATACTTTAACCCTCAGTTGAACAACAGACTCATTTTATAGATGCTGCATGTTTGCAGGGGGCTTAATGAACAATTAGACATGAGTCAGAAAAAGAATAATTACAAAGGAAACACAACAATGGCTTCAATTGTGGTCATGATGTTGAAGTAAATGGTAATTAAAACTTACAGAATGTATGTTATGGAATTTGCTAGTGGCAGTAAGTTACAGGCATCATTGTGCCCACCCGTACTCCATGAAATAAAAGTTGCTATTGCCTTGAAGATCACCGGTGTGCTATGTTTCTTCATTACTGATGACATTTAAAGCTAAGAGGGAATGCAGTATCAAAAGGAGTATATGAAGTAATAAAATGCTGCATAGTCAAATCTTAAAACAGATCAGCAAACATGGCCAGGGGAAGGAGGTTTAGAATGGAAATTTAGCAGGAGCCATAATATAGGAATAAGAAAAGCAAGAGAATTTTGTTGCTCTAATCTAAAAAACCAAATGGTCCTAAAGTAACATTGGAAATACGACATTGAATAAGAACTATCTAAATCTATTGTAGTTCACAAAAAAATTCTATTTGTTTCTTTGTTGGAAACATTAGAAAACCAGACTACAAAGGGATAAGATTGGTACTTTAGCTTAATGGTATCTAAGAGATACACATCAAAAAGTTGGAATGATGTAGATATAGGAAGCACAATGCAGAGTAAGTAACAATCCTAATGAAGACATGCGTGGAGTTTGCTGTTGGCATCCCTGGCTCTCTTCCAATGTCAGACAGAGGCCAACACTAGTGATGAGCATCAGACACCCATAGACTCCAATTGGTGAAAAAACAATTTGTTGTGTGTCAAAAAAAATTTGTCGCCCACAGACGTCTTTTTCACCGTTTCGCAAATTTTCAGAGAAGCAAAAGGGGTCAGAATAGCTCATCACGAGCCAACACCAGTCATTCATTAGTAAATTGACTTTAATTGATCAGCCTTAATGATAATGTGATTTTGGACTTATTTGGGTAAATGCAAGCGTGTTTTTATGTACAAGTGTGTCACGTTCGGCACCCTATATCCAGAACCCAAGCGAAGCTCCCTGGTCTCGGCTCTCACTTCTGCCTTTAACCGCCGCCTTTCATCTCGAGAGGAGCCCTCGGCTAATCGGATGCCGCCAAGTCTTATTTGAGAGAGGAGCAAAGCTAACGGTTCTGGGCGAGCAAAGGGGCACGATCGTCTCATAAGGATACTGGAAGGAAGAAAACCCCCAGGAATAAGCAGGCCGGGCCAGCACAAGCAGAGAATCATCAGACAGGCCGGAATCAGGATTGGAGAATGTAGAATAGTCAGTGGACAGGCAAAGGATCAGGATAGGATAGGTCAGAATAGTCACAGACAGGCAGGATCAGGATTGGAGAGGTCAGAGTAGTTAATCAGGAAGGCAAGGGTCAATACACTAAAGATCAATAGGATTCACAAGGAATATAACACCCAGGAACAAGCTAATTGAACCTAACATCGGGCAATCATATCAAACCAGACTTTCCCTTATATACCGTAAGTCAGCGTCACTGCACCTTTAAGAAAATGAAAGCACGCACCGCGTGAGCCTTAGAGGAAGCCGGCACTGGAGAGAAGGGAGCTGCACAGTGGGCTTTCCACGCCAAAGGAACAGTGAGGGACCCTGCTGCCCACTAGATGACCAGGGTAAGGTTCCCTTACAAAGTGCTTCAGTCCAGACGGAAAATTTTACATCGCTGTGGAAGTGGTCCATCCAACAGGACCATAAATGACTCTTATAGTGAATTAGACTTTAATTAAACCTGATATTAAGCAATAAATGATCTAAAATGTTTAATTGGCTTCATCTGAACCCCATTTGAGCATTTTTTATATTTACTTCTTTTGTCCAAAATTCATAAGGTTTGTCAGCATTTTGGGACAACTGGAAGAAGTTTCCCGTCTTGCTCTACAAACTGACCTGGCAATGGAATCTTCAAGTTGAGTTTTTAGCATTTTTTCCCACACACGGAAACACATCAAAGTTACCAAAATTAGACAAAAGAGAAACTTTGAAAATGACTTGAGGTCCCTTTGCATAAGACTTTGGAAGCATTTTATCTTCTTGTGTCTTTTAAATATTAGCATTTAATGAAATACACATTTACTGTATTTATTTTGAGTCCTATCCAAGGCCAGCAAATAGCAGAAACTCCAGTGTTATGATAGGATAGACTCTTTATTGGTTTGTGTTTCTTTCATTCTTTCTGTTTGGATTCCGATTTTTTGGAAATCCGTGTATTTTTAAGCGACGGCCTCTCTCTCTAATAAGATGGACTTTCCAGAGGAGGCAGATGTAGAGGACACGACGTCTACTGATCTTTCAGATACAGACAAATGTTTTTCAAACAGGAAATTGAAGGAGCCAGATTCACGAGAGGAACAGGATCTCATTCATGAATGCTTTCGATAAAGTTCTTTAATTGCAAGCAGTTGAAATACATATTTTTCAAAGCAGGGTCACCAGCAAAAGCAATTTAGTCATGCAACACAGAAATTTGCATTTATATTATGACCGTCTGAGCTCTTGCTACCATAAAGTCTTTCATCTCCAAATGAAAGCTCGTTATCGGGTCAATGGGTTGGGGTTAAAGGAAACCAACAGTCTACAACTTGGGGTAAAGAACTTATACAAAAATCGGGGCTTAGCAAAATATTTGTGATATTTATTAAATCACAGCAGAGAAATGCTAACCTTGTCTGCGGCCAGACATTACAAATATTCAATACTGGTATGATCTTGTTTCTTTAAATACATGTTACTTAACATGCTGAATGCTTAAAGGGACAGTACCACCAAAAATTAAAGTAACGAATGTAGTGTTGCCCTGCACTGGTAAAACTTGTTTGCTTCAGAAACACTACTATAGTTTATATAAACAAGCTGCTGTGTAGCCATGGGGGCAGCCATTCAAGCACAGGATACACAGTAGATAACAGATAAGTACTACTATAGTTTATATAAACAAGCTGCTGTGTAGCCATGGGGGCAGCCATTCAAGCACAGGATACACAGTAGATAACAGATAAGTACTACTATAGTTTATATAAAAAAGCTGCTGTGTAGCTATGGGGGCAGCCATTCAAGCACAGGATACACAGTAGATAACAGATAAGTACTACTATAGTTTATATAAACAAGCTGCTGTGTAGCCATGGGGGCAGCCATTCAAGCACAGGATACACAGTAGATAACAGATAAGTACTACTATAGTTTATATAAACAAGCTGCTGTGTAGCCATGGGGGCAGCCATTCAAGCACAGGATACACAGTAGATAATAGATAAGTACTACTATAGTTTATATAAACAATCTGCTGTGTAGCCATGGGGGCAGCCATTCAAGCACAGGATACACAGTAGATATCAGATAAAAGTACTACTATAGTTTATATAAACAAGCTGCTGTGTAGCCATGGGGGCAGCCATTCAAGCACAGGATACACAGTAGATAACAGATAAGTACTACTATAGTTTATATAAACAAGCTGCTGTGTAGCCATGGGGGCAGCCATTCAAGCACAGGATACACAGTAGATATCAGATAAAAGTACTACTATAGTTTATATAAACAAGCTGCTGTGTAGCCATGGGGGCAGCCATTCAAGCACAGGATACACAGTAGATATCAGATAAAAGTACTACTATAGTTTATATAAACAAGCTGCTGTGTAGCCATGGGGGCAGCCATTCAAGCACAGGATACACAGTAGATAACAGATAAGTACTACTATAGTTTATATAAACAAGCTGCTGTGTAGCCATGGGGGCAGCCATTCAAGCACAGGATATTTAGAAATAAAAACTAGAAATAAAAACTAAACCATAAAAATCCCTTAAACGATTTCACTTAAAAACCACCGCACTTACATAGTGACCCTCTTTCGGTTGAGTCCTCCGTTAAGGAAAGGTATTTTTGCTAAACTGAAGCTTTATTGAATAGAAAAGGCAGCCCTGTCGGTGAGTTATATTACTACTATATTGCTGGCTCTTTTGAGAGCAGTAAAAATGTGGCATCAACTGGTGATTTATTTTTATGCAAATCTTCCCACCCAGTATTATTTGCTTAGAATATCTATGAGTGTTATATCATTGTTCTCTAAGGTTTAAGCATCAGGAGAAGAGAGACAATTGGATTTCTGCAATAACTTTATCTTTCAGTGGGTTATCTGCCCTGGGGTGGCAAGTAGTCCCTGATGTGTCTTGGTCTTCACTCAGCTATAGGCAATGTATACCATATTTACTGATGGGTTCATGGCTATTCTACATTCTAATTAGTTGTGAGCAATGTGTGGTATTCTCTAGAGAGCTGAATGAAGGGGCACTGGATGAAGGGGCACGTCCCCGAAACGTTTGCTGGGATCTCATAAATAAAAGAAGTTTTCTTCAAAAGATTGTCTGCAGAAGCATTATGTGGAGTGTGCCCATGTTCTATACTTTTTGGTATTCTCTAGAGAGGCCCACCATTATATCACACGTGAGCACTAAATCTCAATGGGAAAACCATTGCTTCTGAAATCTGGGGAAAATAGTATCTCATGATACCCCAAGTTATTTCATGCTAAAACAATGATTGACTTAGAGACCTTCCGTATGTACTTCGAAGGATAAGAACCATTTAATGCAAAGGGACTTTATATAAAATATTCACCCAGTGGCATTGTGCGTGTGTTGCAGTAGATTAGTGTGCACTTCATTGTTTAACCAAAGTTACTGCAGTAGCTCTTCTCTAATGTCCCCAGTCCTAATATTGGTGTGGAGGAGACATCTCAGTGCTTTTTGCCTGATTCTGAGCTTTGAGAAGGAGACGGCACTTCACGATAGAATTTCTTTGAGACAGCTATTGTTTCTCCCCTTCCCATTGTATTTCACCATGACCCAAGTCATGCTCCCTAGTCCCATCTAGTGGTAGACATGATATGAAAATAGCACCCAAGTAGGAAAAAACAGGGTTTTTTAGGGAGCACCTTTAGCAATGCAAAAAAACCTTCAGCAGAGGTGTCAGGTAGCTGCTATCTGGTTAGCTGCTGGGGGTGGGGGGGGGGGGAGGGGTGATATACCACTAATTGCAGTGTAGCAGCAATGAGTGGCTGAAGTTTATCAGAGCACAAGTCACATGATTGATCTAAAGGCACCTGGGAAACTGACAATATGCCTCGTCTCATGTCAGAGTTCAAAATGAAATATTAAAAAATCTGTTGCTCTTTAAAAAATGGATTTCAGCACTACTAACTTATGCATGTTAAAAAAAAACATGTTTTCCCACTACAGTATCCCTTTAAGTTTGCACTATAGAAACAGCTTTATTGCTCTTTGACTGGGATTTAATACATATCAGTTGTGGGGGTAATTATTTTATACTCACTCATGGTCTGATGTATGGACAGTCCTAGACTATTTCTGAGGCCTAGAATTACATTATGATGTTATCAAAGTTTGATGGAATATTATGGAGAAATTTCAAACCCATGGCACACATGAGAAATAGTTTAGTGTCGCTCCCCTTATAAATTCACATGATGCAGCTGCTGTTGGTCATGTGCCCAGGTGGCAAAATAAAGGTCTGTTGCATTGAAGGTGATGACCCAAGGTACAGTATTTGTATCATTTTGACTACACCACAGGCATGGTTTCATAAGGCACTGGAACACCATAATGCCATGCATCTTGTGATTCCATGTTGTGATTATATTAAAGAGATACTGTCATGGGAAAAAAAAAAATCAAAATTAATCAGTTAATAATAGTGCTGCTCCAGCAGAATTCTGCACTGTAATCCATTTCTCAAAAGAGCAAACAGATTTTTTTATATTCAATTTTGAAATCTGACATGGGGCTAGACATATTGTCACTTTCCCAGGTGCCTCAAGTCATGTGACTTGTGCTCTGATAGACTTCAATCACTCTTTACTGCAAGTTGGAGTGATATCACCCCCCTCCCTGTTCCCCCCCCCCCCAGCAGCCAAGCAAAAGAACAATGGGAAGGTAACCAGATAGCAGCTCCCTAACACAAGATAACAGCTGCCTGGTAGATCTAAGAACAACACTCAATAGTAAAATCCATGTCCCACTGAGACACATTCAGTTACATTGAGAAGGAAAAACAGCAGCCTGCCAGAAAGCATTTCTCTCCTAAAGTGCAAGCACAAGTCACATGACCAGGGGCAGCTAGGAAATTGACAAAATGTCTAGCCCCATGTCAGATTTCAAAATTGAATATAAAAAAATCTGTTTGCTCTTTTGAGAAATGGATTTCAGCGAAGAATTCTGGAGCAGCACTATTAACTGATGAGTTTTGAAAATATTTTTTTTTCCCCATGACAGAATCCCTTTAAAAGTCCAAGACTACCTGCTTCTTTTGGTTTTTTATAGTATGTGACACATGGTGGTCCATGTCCTGGGGATCCATAATAATTTTGGTCCACATTTTAAATATTAGCAGAAAAAACATCCATTAAATTTCTATCCACTCGCATGAGTCGGAACTGCTGTGTCCTTCAAAAGCCCACAATAACCCCCATAAAGCACAACAGTGCTGTTGTCAATGGGAAGCTGCTTGTGACGAGCAATGTTGCATGGGACTTAAGCCTTAGGCGGATCACAAGAAATGATTTTTTCCATGGTTTTAATAGAATTTAAGTCTGTTTACATTTTATATTTGATTTTAAACTAAAAAATTGTATTTTCCAATTTTTGTTGAAGATATTTTTTTAAAATCTGATATATATATATATATATATATAAACCCTTTAGAAAGAAAAACGTTAAAAAAAAACTGTATTTTGCTTTTATTCAGAGGTAGCATTTGTAAAAAAAAAAAAAACCTGACTTACAACCAAAAATATATTTAAATAAAAAATATTTAGAATCCTTTTTCCCCATACAATCCATCTGTACACAAATTGTATTTTTAAGATAAAAGTAATGATATTTTTGTTTCCTTCAGATGGTTATTTAGACTTGCTGTCATTATTTTCAAGACGGATTCAAACCCAATTATTTAGGGAGGTCTTAATGAGAACATGTGAGTCTTGTTGAAAAGATGTTTGGATTTCACTCACTGAAAGTATAAAAATAACGTTTCACTTTAAAAGTTTCTGAGTTGCCCTTTAAGCGTTTTCCAAGGTCTGTCAGTCAATATGACAAGTACAATTTTGTCAAAAGTGTCAAATGGTTTCAAGATAACTTCTCTGAAACTGGATTTGTCATAAAGTCTCCGATATTCCCCTTTTTCACTGCACTCTGATTAATTCTTTTTAAATGTAATTTTGGAGGAAATCTGTAAATGATTGAGAATATATAATGCTAGTGATGGGCGAATCTGCGCCATTTCGCTTCACTGGAAAATGCTCCAATTTCACGCAAAATTCGCGAAACGGCGAAAAATTCGCAAAACGGCGTTGGCGTTTGTTTTTGACACCGGCGCCCGTTTTTGACGCGGCAAAAAAATTTTTGGACGCCGGCAAATTTTTTTGGCCGAATTTTCGCGGGCGTTTCGCGAATTTGCGCCTGGCGAATAAATTCGCCCATCACTATATATGGCGCCGATCCCACCATTATGATATAAATGGTTTAACCACTTAAGATGATTGGTGGTTACTATAAAGAGAACTCAGCCAAAATTTTAACAGTGATTTCTTCAAAGAATGAATTAGTGTAATGTCAAAAATGAAAAAAAATATATATATAAGAAATTATTTGGAACATAATTTTTTTTCATGATTGTTAGTATCAGTTAAAATGAATACAGCTCTTATTAGTCTATTATTTTATAAACTCTTCAGCTCCACAGGTATGGGATCTGTTATTGGGAAACCCGTTATCCAGAAAGATCCGAATAACGGAAAGGCTGTCTCCCATAGACGCCATTACAAACAAATAATCCAAATCTTTAATAAAATGGCCACAATTAATTTAGAAGTGGATTTTTTTAAAAATCTGAAACAATAGCCCAGTTATTTTCTTTACTAAAACATTTAAGATAATAGCAAACCTTATTATTTATTGTTACATATATACATTGTCTAAGGCTTAATGGCCCAGGTTGATTTCACTTTCATTTCCATTTTCAGACCCTTTGGCTTAAGTGATGGTAATGAACTTCCATCTGGAAAATTCATAAAGAGCTTAAGCAGTTTCCCACATACAGTATAATATAATAGGGTGCTGTGGTTCCATATAGAAACTTCTCCAGGGCTAGAAAGTACATTTATTGCCCTTGTTTAACCTAAATGGATTAAAACAAATCTATTAACAATGGCACATCCTCCCAAAGTTAAAGACATGGATATGACATTTCTTTATATCTTGGTGTTGAAGACAAGTGGTAATTTGGAGAAGGACATTGTGATAGCTCTTAACTGATAAACTGAGCTTTATTCTGTATTGCCTTTGGGTTGTTTGTATGATCTTTGAATAGAAAAGTCATCCATCTTTGTAAACAGACAAAGCAAAACAAGCCCGTCGGCATTTAAACCATAAAATAAATGGGGAGTAGGTAGTAAAGCAGTTTCATACTGAGCTTGAAATCCCAGTAACATGTGACATAGAGGGAAGGTCACATTCAGCTCTTGCCAAAGTCATGTTAATTAAGACTTTGTTTTTTTCTTTCTAATTTTAATGGATGGACCTTCAGGCAAAGGGTTGTTTGTTAATGCTTAGAAGCCAATTTAACACAAATCATCAGATTGCACTCTTCTTCATTCATGTTAACAGACATAAAAGATGCTTTATGTGAAGCTAACTTGGTTGGTTTGACATAATCTTCTACTGTCATTGGGTTCTTCTGAAAGATATATAAATCAACTGGGACAATTAGGACTCCATATAACCACCAACTTTGCCAGTATGTACAAAGTCAGTGTCACGGTCGGCACCCTAAATCCAGAACCAATGCTAAGCACCCTGTTCTTGGCTTTTGCTTCTGCCTTTAACAGCCGCCTTTTACCTCGGGAGGAGCCCTCGGCTAATTGGATGCCGCTAGGTCTTGTTAAGAGAGGTGCCAAGCGAAGGGTTCAGGACGAGCAAAGGGGCACGACGGTAACGCAAAAGTCTTTTGGGCAGAAGGTCACAGTACAAGGCGTAGGCAGAAAGCGTAGTCAAATCAGGCCGGAACTGGGCAGGCAGAATACAAGCGGAGTCAGACAGGCAAGGGTCAAACCAGGAGATTAATCAGGAGGGATGCGGATAGAATAGTCGAATACCAGGCAGGGTCAGGATTACAGAAGTCAGGATAGTCAGAAACAGGCTGGAGTCACAACAGGCATCAGATAACACAGATCAGGCAGAAATAGCACCCAGGAACTCACTAAAATAGAACACGGGCAAAAAATTACACTTTGAAATCCCTTTTAAACATTTGAATTACGCACCGTTGCGCACTGACGTCATGACACCAGCGAGCATGCGCCTTTAAATAGAGGAGACGCGCGCCGCGCGCCCTAGGTGACGCTCATTGAGGAATTAACACAGAGTGGCGGGCGTCCCTGCCGAGGAGGCCACAAGCTTCCCTGCTGACCTCCTCCCACTAGACCACCGGGGTAAGTTATTACACAGTGAAACAAATTGTGGTTGGATGTGATTCAAAATGTGTTTTTTCCTTTTTAGGTGTTGCCTATCACCTGTATAACTGTAAAGAAAATGCATTACTGTTATCTAGGATCCTGAACATGTGTGAGGAACTTCACTGTTGTAATCTAGTACATTCAGTGTATTTTCCCTTCTGTATACATCTTCAGGCATTGGATTTGAATGAATTCCATGCAAAGGCAACAGCACGCACAACAACGATTGCCTTTACTTAATGTCTTCCATGAGAATGTCTTGGAAGGTTTTCAATTATCCAGTAGGGATGGGCGATTTTTTTCGCCTTGTTTCGCCACAAAAATGACGCCCATAGACATGTATGGCGTTGTGCGTCTTTTTTAAAAAAAAGATTTTAATGGGCGTCGGCGACATATCACCGGCGGCTAATTTTTGGTGAAACGAAATGGGTCAAAGTCGCCCATCCCTATTATCCAGGTCATGGTATATCTAGTACGTAGTAGGGATGGGCGAATATTTTCGCATTGTTTCGCTGAAAAATTATGCCCATAGACTTGTAAGACATTTCACTACTCATCCGAACAGCTTCTTCAGTTCAACTGGCTGGTATGGGTATCCTCAGCATATAAATTCTTTCAATAATCCAATCACAAAGGTGCAATGTAACTATCCAGAGAGGTGACAAGTGAAACTCTCAGAGGTCTGTATACTGTATAGTTACTGTGATAGAATTACCATTGTGTCATGCAACTCAAAGAGTCAGGTGTGAGTTGTATGAATAGAAGTGTGAAGTTTTGTGAAAACCACTGGGGTACAGATGTTAGAACAGCATTGTATGTAGCAGACAGGTGGTATTGAAGGCCCCCTCCTCTCTAGGGACGGTTTCTCCACTTTAACATGAATGGCTAGGGATGGGCGAATTTGACCCGTTTCGCTTCGCAAAAATTCGCCGCCGGCGAAATGACGCAGACGCCCATTAAAGTCTATGGGCGTCAAAAAAATTGTTTTGACGCGCGTCTTTTTTTTTTTGACGCACGCTGCCATACAAGTCTATGGGCGCCATTTTTTCGGCGAAACGAGGCGAAAAAATTCGCCCATCCCTATGAATGGCCAATTGGCCACTTTTACGCCTTTTTCAAACCAGCGGTCTTCCCTGTCCATAATGTGAACATTGCATCTTCAAAGGAGTGTCCCTTGTTTTTAAGGTGTAGAAAGACAGCTGAGTCTCGCCCTGTAGAGTTTGTCCTCCCATGCTGAGCCATTCACTTAGGGAGCAGATGTTTAGTCTCCATACATTGGGGAGACAAAGCAACTGCTCCCAAGCAGATGGCTCAACAAAGCCAAACTCTAAAAGTCAAACTCTACAGGGTGAGACTCACTGCTCAATCGAGTAATGAAACATATTCATTGATTACTCAGCAAGTCCAGTTGCTCTAGATTTACTTCTGCTAGATATTCCATGTGAATGGTTTCAATCACCCATAGGTGCCTATATAAGCAAACAACACAGCAAAGAAAGCTGTTACAACTAAAAAAAAGGGACAGCTTTCCTTTGACTTCTACGTGACCTTGGCAGTTTTTACATGGCAACATTTTGTATTAGTGTTTTTTTCTGCTGTGTTTACACTTAATAAATTACACATTTTTACAGGTTTAGTGTAATTGGTAAAATCCACGATTGTTAGCGCTAAAAAATATGATTCTGGAAATCAAACATGATACACACTTTATCATGTTTATCAAGCTGCTGTGTAGTCATTAGGGCAGCCTATGGCTACATAGTATTGTCATCAATTTTAAATTCTTTAATTTTTTGGTGTTACTGTTCCTTTAAATGACCCCTGTAGTAGTAGATACTATTACCAGTTCACTAGAGGTAAAAAAAATCACTGAAATTGGCAACATGGGAGCCTTTTTTTTCTATTGAAAATGCATCTGTAACATAGCTGATAGGAGGTCCTCTAATTATGTAAGGCAGTATACTGAGCAAACAATCAGTGTCGGACTGGCCCGGCGGGAAACCGGGAAAAAACCCGGTGGGCCCCGACCCTCGTGGGCCCCCGCCGGGCCAGAACCCGTCTCTAAATATTTCCAATCACGGAAAAAAAAATTTTTCCGGCGATGCGCAGCGCCGCCTGCGCATGCGCGGCGAACGGCGCTGTTGCGCATGCGCGGCAAACGGCGCTGTTGCGCATGCGCCGAGTGGCGGTGTTGCTGGGCAGACGCAATTTTGTAGGGCTGCGGGGGGCCGGAGGGGGGCCCCTGGACAGCAGTCCCGGTGGGCCCCGGGCCCCCCAGTCCGACCCTGCAAACAATGCATGTGATTTTGCCTTTCCATTGACTACAATGCAAGTCGGCAAATTTTAATGCCCTTTTGGGAGTTGTGACACCAAGCAAAATGGCAGATTTGCTCAACACAGTCAACAAGACTAGAAAATGAGAAACCATTTTTTATTGGTAACCCAAAAGTGGAAAATAAGTTGGCACAAAAAATACCCATAGACTCTAATTTATTTTACTACAAAAAAAGTGACATCAACAAATGTCCCCTGGACTCTTTTGTGTTTTGTGATTCTCCCTGTAGTCGAGAAGTTTTTGGTGAAGTGAAACGAGACATTTGCTCATCTCTACTGGTTACTCTTGAGTTACATTGAAGTCACCCTATGTGAAATGAGCCCAATGTTAAAATGTATATATATGTAGACCTATCAGTTATAAATACAGGTTTGTAACCACTAGTGGGGTATGTTTGAGACAAAAACAATGACCACCTGCAAAACTGCACATTCATCCTTGTGCAGAGGAAGTTCCATCTTTATATAGAAATTCTAAACAAACACAGGGGACACAACTTTAGCCCGTGAGTAAATAAATACAAGGTTCATACTAGAATAACAGTGACCTTTCATTGGCTGAAGGCAAAGCATTCTACATATGTAGCTTCTGTTACCAGCACTGATCACAATGAGTCTGTCTGTTTAAGTATTTCAGTTCGGCCACCAGCGTGAGAGCTCTGTGAATTATTCCTGTCAAAAGGCTCTTGTCTGGGCAGTAACACAATGGCTTTCACATACATGAACAGAGAGGCACAAAATCTGGGAAATAGTGTTCTTTCTTGGAACAGGGTGAAGACGTTGGTTGGGTGCATACGAGAACCTATTGACTAGTAACACTTGAGCTAAATGTAAGAAAATATAATCATATTCCATATCTGGGTCTATGCAACCATTCGACTATTTTGCTAGGCTATTTTCATTTAAAGGGATACAGCCACACAGATTAGTGAAGCTAAGCTATTAGTGTTCCATTACTATTCCATCACCAGAGTTCTGCATGGGTCTTGTTCAACATACCTGCTCTTGACTCAGACTTGCTAAGCATCGATCTAAGTTAAATCCCACGACCTGCACATTGTCAGGCTAGCCAAACTGGCCCAGAATCCAGATAAAAAAATATCCAGCCCTACCACCAGTCACTTGGAAGTGACATTAGATCACTTGAAACCAGAAGTGAAGTGACATCTGGTCAGATTGGCCACCAAGAAAAATTCTATTTTTAATCCCCATTACTAACCAGTTCTCATCCTGCACATAAATGCAAAAAGCAGAGGTCAATGCACATTCCCTGCCACCATGTTTCCTCAGTCTTCTCTGCAAAGGCATACATATTCAGAGATTTTAGAGAAATATATATAAATAAATCATCGCCGCCAACAATTCCAAAAAACTTTGATCCCGGCGAATTTTCGCTGTAATTTCACAAATGTATTCGCTGGCTGCAAAATGCGGAGATTCACAGTGAATTCGTGCCAGGCGAATGTATTCACCCATCATTTATGACCAGTCCTACACTCGACTTGCATCTGATTCACTAAGAATCCTATTGCTTCATTATACATTTTACACAGGGACTAAGTTTTACCTGCAACTTACTAGCTGCTTTCAAAGTAAAACTCCCAAACTTGGCTGCCCTTTTATTAGACACCAGTGGGATCACCTGACTATAGTTGGGAAGGGTGGGAGCTACAACATGGAGCTGGTCACTGCTCCTGTATAACTATAACATTTGTAAAGTATAGAATTAAGAAATAGAATTCTTAATGAAAAAGTTGAGTGTAGGGCTGGCCATACTGGGGATGACTGTGACGTAGTTGTTCAGCTTAAATATATTGCAATATACGGACAAACAATCCCTGTGTTGTTTAAAGGGTAAGGCATTTTTTAGTAGCTTAAGGCACAAAATGTTTCAATGTCTTTAATATATTGATAATGGGTTGAGTGCAGAGGACTCTTGTATTTGTCTATATATATATATATATATATATATATATATATATATATACATATACAGTATATAGTGAATAAAGTACATCCTCTTGTAAAATATAAGGATATCATAAGTTACCGAGGAGTTTCGTGACCATATAAAAGTACGAGGCCGAAGGCAGAGTGTTATTTTACAGGTTATGGAACTCCGAGGTAACTTCTACTTTATTTATTACAATGCAAAAGTTTCAGTGAGTCATGTGACAGAAATGACATCACTACTCACCATTTATAACTGATGACATCACTACTCACCGTTTATAAGGATATAATTTACAAATTTATGTGTATTATAGTATTATATACAAACACTCCATCTGACCTTACTATATATCATAACATTACACACCACTGTACACCATTGTATGGATGAATAGCCATTGGATACAATTGTTCTCTATCAGCACATCTGCACTTTGTCATGTTCTTTATCATGTTCTTGCTACTGTCATGTCACAATGATACACCCATCATGTCTGACGTTTAGCATTATTTACTTAACATATTACATCTGCTGAGTGTGTCTTGTCCTGTCCCTGCACTGTGCTGACCTGTCTTGCAGGAGTTGCATATTTTTGCACTTTTTGTCTGTTGTCCGGTACATCTATGTTGTGTTGTGTAGCACCATGGTCCTAGAGGAACGTTGTTTCGCTTCACTGTGTACTGTACAAACTTAAATGGATGAAATGACAATAAACTCACTCTTGACTCTCTTGACTCTTGTATCGGACCCACTATCCACAATTATCAGGAGCTGAGGTTTTCTTGATAATGGATCTTGCTGTAATTTGGATCTCCATGCCTTAAGTCTACTAGAAAATCATGTAAACATTAAATAAACCCAATAGGCTGGTTTTGCTTCCAATAAGGATTAATTATATATTAGTTGGGATCACGTACAAGCGACTGTTTTATTATTACAGAAAAAATTGGATTATTTGGATAAATTGGAGACTATGGGAGACAGCCTTTCTGTAATTCAGAGCTTTCAGAATAACGGGTTTCCGGATTAAATACCTGTACTATAAAGTCAAAAATCCAACTGTGTTTTATTAAAATCATAAATTTATGACAATGAAAAACCCTATTCATGTTTTAATGATATGCCTTAAAATAAAACATAGCATTAGTGCCAGTTTCACGCCTTACCTCCTGTTCATAAATATTACTTTCCAATGAAAAGCAATTGACATGGCAAATGAAAATGCTTGTTCATATTTTCCCATTTGAATGATGTGCGGTCTCACCCTAAACACTCACTAGCGACATGATGGTCCATCCCAGCACAATGCTTTCATTATAGGAGCTTGTACCGACCATTGAACACAAACAGGCCCCCAAGGAACCCGTGACTGACAGGAGAGTCATATGTGTGGCCCCTGTGAAAGGTTACACCATGTGATCTAACAGTGACCACAAGAAAAGCAAAAACACTGCGAATTTGTCATGGTGATAAGTTTGGCTCTTACTTTAACAACACAACTGTCTCATGCTTTGCCCATGACTCCGGGAAACATTAATAGTCTCTAAAGTTCATCACTATGGGGCAGATTTACTAAGGGTCGAATTTCGAAGTTAAAAAAAACTTCAAAACTCGACCCTCGAATTGAAATCCCTTGACTTCAAATATCGAAGTCGAGGGATTTTTACCGTATTCGATCGAATAGAAATCAAAAGATTAAATAGTTTGAATCCAACGATTCAAACGATTTTTAGCGATCGATCTAAGGATTTTTATTCAACCAAAAAAAAAACATAGAAAAGTGCTCTGGAAGGTCCCCATAGGCTAACTTTGCACTTCGGTAGCTTTAATTTGGCGAAATATGAAGTCGATTATCGAATGATCGAATAGTCGAACGATTTTTACTTCGATTCGATCTAATCGAAGTCGAATGGTCAAATATAGCCTATTCGATAGTCGAAGTACCCAAAAATTTACTTCGAAATTCGAACTTTTTGCAATTCGAACCATTCACTCGAGCTTAGTAAATCTGCCCCTTAGTGTCTGCAATAAAGTGCAGGGGGGGGCAATCAATTAAACAAGGAGAAACTGTGATGATGTCAGTTTGTTGTGTTGTCTCTCCTTATCAGATGACATCCATCAAGGGTATATATCAGGCAATGTAGTGACAGTTCTTTGGGGCAGATTCACTAAAGGGTGAAATGGCTAAAGCTAGAGACAATTCACCAGCGCTGTCACCCGCAGGGACATTGCCAATTTACTAACAGGCGCCGACATCAATTTGCAAGTGAAAAAGACCGTCACTAGTGGTCATTCATGTTATATCACCAGGCGACTTTTCACTCTGGCGAAAGGTTGTTACTCCGCAAATTCAGTAAAGTGCGGATTTTACTGAACGTTACCTCTTTCGCCAGGGTTGACATCACCACCTCAGACCAGACGAAGTGCTAAAAAGAAGTTAGATCTGCCTCAATCTCCTGTCACTTACATCATATCCTATGTGCCGAAAATGCAGTAAAGTTCCAAAAACGCTGGCGACATTTCCTTTTTTGAAGCGGGATTGGCTGCAAATGTCCTAACTTAGGACCAGTTTTCTCCAGACAATTCCTAACATATGGAACATTCATTTTACAGTGGGCTCATGTGTAGGGCATTATATTTACTCTCTTGTCTTTATTAAGGTTCCCTGGACTTGTGTAATAAAAAGTGGTAACTCTAAGCATTTGCACCAACATTTATAATAAAGACGTCCATACAACTTTAAATTACCCGCTGTATGCAAATTGACCTAAGCGCAAGATCACTAGTGAATTTTCACTAGGCACAAATGAACGCTGGCGCATCTTCACTAATAAATGCTCACACTGTCAAAGTAACACTAGTGAAAGTCGCCATTGTCTGGCAGCCAGGATGAAACGCTGCATATTAGAGAATTGGCGCAATCGTAGCGCATTTAGAATCCAGACACTAGTGTTTCAAAATGATCACTACGGGGTGTATTTTGCATCCCTTAATGCTCTTGCAGTTGCAATAAATGACTCCTTGTATCTTCTCCTATGAGTGGGTTTCCCTTGGGCACTCTGGTTTCCACCTACACTCCAAAAACATGCAGGCAGGTTAATTGGCTCCCTATTAAATTGTCCCTAGTGTATGTGTGAATGTTATAGGTACCTTGGATTGCAAGCTCCACCAGAGGCAGGCCAAGCCGCTGAGCACCCTAGGCAACCAGGCTGGCCAGCTCTCTGTCCCTTCATCTTGTGTGCATACGTGTAAATGATTGTCCATGCCGCACTGCCCAACCATGCATCATGCAAGCAGGGAATGAGGGTCGGAGTGAGGGTAGACAGCAGAAGAGGTACATGCCTGGTGCCCCCTGCCATTGCACCCTAGGCACATGGGTATTCTGCCTACCCCTAGTTCCAGCGCTGATCTCCACCAGTGCAGGGAATGATGTATCATTTTTATAAAATGCTTAGGAATATGTCAACTATAGAAATTAATGATAATAATATTATCTGGGTTTGTAAGTATCTTCTGGCTGTCTAGCCCTACACTGGACATCAGACATTAAACATGTTTGCAATTACCAAAGAGGAAATGGCTGGTCATTGTGTCCTTAAAGGGATACTGTCATGGGAAAAAATTTTTTTTCAAAATGAATCAGTTAATAGTGCTACTCCAGCAGATTTCTGCACTGAAATCCATTTCTCAAAAGAGCAAACAGATTTTTTTATATTCAATTTTGAAATCTGACATGGGGCTAGACATTTTGTCAATATCCCAGCTGCCCCTGGTCATGTGACTTGTGCCTGCACTTCAGGAGAGAAATGCTTTCTGTCAGGCTGCTGTTTTCCCTTCTCAATGTAACTGAATGTGTCTCAGTGAGACATGGGTTTTTACTATTGAGTGTTGTTCTTAGATCTACCAGGCAGCTGTTATCTTGTGTTAGGGTGCTGCTATCTGGTTACCTTCCCATTGTTCTGTTGTTTGGCTGCTGGGGGGGAAAGGGAGGCAGGGGTGCTTCGCCAATGAGGCAAGTTGAGGCTGTCGCCTCAGGTGGCAGCGCCCCACTAGTAGGGATGTACCGAACAGTTCGCCTGCGAACTTGTTCGCGCGAACTTCGACCGTTCGCGTCCGCCTAATGTTCGCGAACGTTTGGGAACGTTCGCAATTTGAGTTCGCGACCATTCGACCGCTAAAATCGAACGATTTCCATTCGTTCGAACGATTTCCATTCGTTCGAACGATTAAAATCCCTCGACCGTTCGATTCGAATGAAAATCCTTCGATCGAACGATGAAAATCCTTCAAATGTTCGAATCGAACGAAAAATCCTTTGAACGTTTGAATCGAACGATTTTGCGGGTGTTCGAAGCTCGCGAACGGTTCGCGAACCGTTCGCATTTTTTGCCGGTGTTCGCGAACGGCGTTCGCGAACACCAAAACGGCGGTTCGCTACATCCCTACCCACTAGGTACCAGGGGCAGCAAAAATGCTGCTCCTGGTACTTTAAGAGTGAATTTACGGGGGAGGGGGGGCAGCAGCAACTGCTGCGGCCTCAGGCGGCAGAGGGGCCAGGATCGCCCCTGAAGGGAGGGGGTGATATCACTCCAACTTGCAGTAAAGAGTGATTGAAGTTTATCAGAGCACAAGTCACATGACCAGGGGCAGCTGGGAAATTGACAATATGTCTAGCCCCATGTCAGATTTCAAAATTTAATAAAAAAAAATCTGTTTGCTCTTTTGAGAAATGGATTTCAGTGCAGAATTCTGCTGGAGTAGCACTATTAACTGATTCATTTTGAAAAATGTTTTTTTTCCATGACAGTATCCCTTTAACGTAGGGTGTATCCCATCTTGTCTGTCTCCTTCTGCTTAGGACACTTTTTCTCACATTTTATGGAGATTATTGGTTTGCTTCGGTCTATTTCTATCCTTTATAATGCTTAAACTAAACTCAATTGAGCAAGAGAAGAAAAACATTGGTTTTGGGAACAGGGAAGTGCAGACAACATGGTGTGTCATAGAAAGTTTAATATTAAACACGCAGAACCTAAATGCACCGAGAAGAGCAAATCAGACTGAACAAACAGAGCAGAATTAACCCAAAGTGATACTTCAAGGGATGAGAAAAAGCAAAAGTTATTTTATAGGATTAAACATCTCTTTTGTCCTGCTGCGCTAATAAATCCTAATATAAAATATCAATGATGTGATTAGCAGTGTTGGCTGTAATCTCCTTAACCCCAAAACAAATCAGGACGTTGAGATACAAGCGCATGTGCTTTCCATTAACTTGCCTAAGCCTGTGTAATGCGCTGGGAATACGGACGCTCTTGAAGTGGAAACTAAGAAAACACAACTTCATAAAAAGAAAATATTGCCCTCCTAAAAAAGCTGCTTTTGTGTCTCATTAAAGGGAAAGTATTGAACAGGATTTTTTATACCTTGAATTCCACATAGAGTAGCTCCCCTTGTGCTTATTACAGGTATTGAACCTGTTATCCAGAATATTCTGGACCTGGAGTTTTCCAGATAATGGATCCTTCCATTTATACCTTAATTTACTAGAACATCATCTAAACATGAAATAAACCCAATAGGCTGGTTTTGCTTCCAATAAGGATTAATTATATCTTAGTTGGGATCAAGTACAAGCGACTGTTTTATTATTACAGGTATGGGACCCTTTATCCAGAATGCGTGAGACCTGGGGTTTTCCGGATAAAGGATCTTTCTGTAATTTGGATCATCATACCTTAAATCTACTAGAAAATCATATAAACATGAAATAAAGCCAATAGGCTGGTTTTGCTTCCAATAAGGATTAATTATATCTTAGTTGGGATCAAGTACAAATTTACTGTTTTATTATTACACAGAAAAAGGAAATCATATTAATCATTTATACTATTTGATTATAATTAAGTCTATGGGAGACGGCTTTTCTGTTAGGATAGAGTTTCATGGGAAGATGAAGGTGCGAGTTGTAGATATTGTGGGTGGAGGCGGCAAATTGATGCAGATTGATTTAAGTGACTCTTGGGTGCAAAATCTCTGGTGCCTATTATTAGTAGCATTAAAGACTTAGCTAAGAAAATTTGAGGAGACCCCTGATGGACATTAGAGTTCCCAGAGTTCCCCATCCCATGACCCCAGCAATGAAGTCACAAGTGGATTGTTTTCTTGGCAACCAAGAGTTGGAACATTAAAGGAGCTGAGCCCTATGAACTTAACACAACACAGGTATTGAATTAGCGATACACCGAATCCAGGATTCAGTTCGGGATTCGGGCTTTTTCAGCAGGATTTGGATTCGGCCGAATCCTTCGGCCCAGCCGAACCGAATCTGATTCCTAATTTGCATATGCAAATTAGGGACAGGAAGGGAAAATCACGTTTGTCAAGTAAAAATTTTTTCCCCTTCACACCCCTAATTTGCATATGCAAATTAGGATTCGATTCGGTATTCTGCTGATTCTTTCGTGAAGGATTCAGGGGTTTGGCCGAAACCAAAATAGTGGATTCGGTGCATGGAATACATTATTTGGAAATGTATTCGGAATGTTGGGATTGTCTTCTCCCATAGACTCCCTTTTATCTAAATAATAAAAATTTTTTTTTTAAAAAAAAAGGATTTTCTTTTATTCTCTGTATTAATAAAATAGTACCTTGTACTTTGATCCAAACTAATGACTATAATTAATCCTTATTGGAGGCAAAACCAGCCAATTGGGTTTATTTAATGTTTAAATGATTTTCTAGTAGATTTAAGGAATGAAGATCCAAATTATTGATAGGCACCTTGTACGGAAATCTCCAGGTCCTGAGCATTCTGGATAACAGGCATACTTGTAGTAACAGAACAATAACCTCTGATTCCAATATTCCCAAAATTGCTTTTCAGTACAAAGAATCATACTGAGCAGATAATCTGCTTTAAATATCCTTACATCTGGAAATGCCAGACCCGATGGAACACAAATATTCAAAACTGTATTGTTTCCAGGATCATTTTAGATCCTCATGTAGGTTTTAAGTTTCATTTCCGTTCAGTAGCTTCAATTGTCTTTTGCTTTGATCCTGTTTTCTATCCACACCCTGTTTTTGTTTTTCATATTTTTGTGATGAACCAGTGAAATATATGTTTGAACTTTTTCCCCTTGAAGATGTGCGTGGCGGCATTCTTTGGATTGTCTTTGGATGATTCTCCAAATTGTTTCAGTTTTTCATCTCTCTAGTGTTGGTAGGAGGCAAAGCCTGCAATAGGGAAGTAATTATAGTTTAGAGCAGGGGTCCCCAACCTTTTTTACCTGTGAGCCACAGTCAAATGTAGAAAGAGCTGGAGAGCAACACAAGCTTGTAAAAGTCCCTTGGGGTGCCAAATAAGGGCTCTGATTGGCTATTTTCTAGCCCCTATGTGGACTGGCAGCCTACAGGAGGCTCTACTTGGCACCATACTTAGTTTTTATGCAATTAAAACTTTCCTAGAAGCCAGGAATTCAAAAATAATCACCTGCTTTGAGGCCACCGAGAGAAACATCTAAGGGGTTTGAGAGCAACATGTTGCTCAATAGCTTCTGGTTGGGGATCACTGGTTTAGAGAGATGAAGCCACAGAAACAAATTGAATGTACTTGAGAAATCCTTTAAATTGATCATTATAGATAATGTTTAGGTAAATACGAGACTCATCCCATTCTGTAGAGTAGCATGTGGTTTAAAGAATATACAGTAACTCTGTTGTGTGGACAATGCTACTTGAGCATTAAATCTGATTCTCTACCCCCCAAAACACTATATGTTCAAAATTATCTGGACACCTGCATCTCTAAGCCAATTAGAATTTGTCTGCCTCCCTTTGCCCTTAATCTTCCTGGAAGGTTCCCACTAGAGACGCTAGAACATTGTTAGTGGGATTTGTTTCTTTTCATCTGTTAGTGAGGTTGGGCACTTGTGTTGGGGATCAGGCCTGGCTCATAGTTCCCATATTCATATTAGAAACCATCATGTCCATAAACCACACCCTTAGAATTAGGCCACACCCTCTGATTGAATTCTTGTAAAAGGATGGTGCACTACAAGAAACCAGAGTTACTAACCTGCACTGAAAAATAAAGGAACATTTATATTTTTATATATTCTGGTAGTTATAATGTATTCATAATTACAGAGGAAGCGGGCCGTGTGGCTGCAGGGGAGCCCAGTAGGTTTAGGGACCCCATTAGGCCCTAAATAATGAGCAATTTCAATATATATTGGTAAAAAAGGACAATCTGTGGTTATGTTGGGGGTCCTAAACTTAATTTGCTGTGGGGCCCAGTAAAATCAAGTTACTCCACTGAATATATTAATTAAGCAAATAGAGTACATTGTTTATAAATCATCTATTATTCATTTTTTAACAATTCAGCTACAAATTAGAAAATACATGCAATCATGTGATCAGTTGTCATGAGTCTCTTCACTGGGACATACAACGTAATATTAGAAGCAAACTAGGAAATTAGACCATTGTGTTCTACCATGCAGTTCCTGTGGTGTGTCTGTTGGACTGTATAGGATCTGCATATACAAAGGTACCTGAGATATTAGCAATGAATAGGTGATTAACTACAGTGAAAGAATTGCTGCCTTATAATGAGAATATTTAACACTATTCCACATGTATTCTCTCTTGTGTAATTATTTTATAGTGACAATAACCTAGACAAGTCCAGCCCAAAATTTTCCATGCAGTGGGCCACTTTTTTTGCTATTTCACACATTTGGGGGCCAGGTTATTTGAAAACAACACTTATGTCATACAAAGAGGTCTTTAAAGATCGTGGCCATGGCTGAAGGCCTTAAAAATCTCTTGACGGGACACAACCATTCTGTAGACCTCTAGTTGGACAACCCTGCCCTAGAATGTAGAATTCAGAGATGAGCCCAGTGGATCCTTATCAATAAACACCTGTGGAAAAAACATTGTGTCCTCAGGAATATCTAAATAAATTGACATTCCAATGTTATCTGTGTAGATTCCATTGGACTATTATCCAGAATTAGCTGTTTGGTGCAGTTTTACCCTGATTATGATCCGGATTATTTCGGGTTTATGAAGAAGTGTGGGTCTCCATGTATGATTTATTCCATGCAACTCCAGGGAGCCATCTGTTAGGAGTACAGAACTCGTACATGTCACTCTGTGTGATAAATAGCTCTCCCTGTTCAAAGAACTTGGTGTAAAAATGTTCTCATGTTACCAAAGTGCTTAGATCTAGACTGAGCCCACAAGGTTAACACCAAAAGAATAGAAGCCAATCCACCGAATTGCAAATTGTGCACTCTAAAGAGTTACATCTTGTGACTATGAGAAAATCTATATCAAAATAGAATGCAATAAACAAAATGGTATAAAGTTGTGGGTAATCCAATATACCTTAAAAAATGTACCCTACAATAGGCATCAGTATTATATTTTGGCCAAGTAAAATGATATCCCAGCTTCCCCAGCGAGATGCACTTGCATTAATGCCATTGATTCAAGGTCTCTTCGATACTGTCATGTCGCCAGTTGACATTGATTGTATGGAGAGACATGGATCAAAGTAACCCCTTTCAAAAGTGGGGCTGTATAATGACACACCATGTCTTACCATCCATTTTTGCCCCTATAATCTATAATTTTTATAGCCCCCATCTAATGTTTTCTCTGCTACTGTATTGGAGACATGCCTAAAACTTGGCTGGATACCCCTATTCCTTAAATGGGACCAGCTTGACACTGCTAGTACATGTACAAGAAGTTCTTGCCTTGAAAACTCTGTAATGTGCTATTTTCCTTTTAAAAGTGAGCTGTACTTTCAGTGCAAGGTGATTTCTAGAAGATACATGAAGGCAACTGGTGTGCCATCAGTCCTTATATTATGTAGAATAATAGGGTTATTCAACTCTACTGAGAAATTTATCATAAAGTTCAAAGATTAAAGATCCCGGAAGTCTCACCTGTAATAAACTAGACTAGGGCAGTGAAAAGAGCAGGTCTACACTGTGCCCAGTGAATTATCATTCCCCTGACTCTGTCCACTTGCAAAAACCTATTTACCTGACCCTTGAGCTGTATTATCCCAGAGACAAGAATTAGGAGATCCAGGGTCTAGAGCTTTATTATGAAAAACAGTACAAAGATTATTTTAACGATAGGTTAAATATTTAAACATCCCGCAAATGTTTGCTATACTAAATTGATGGGCTTCCTACCATGCAAGTCACCTTCTGCAGTTTATTGAGGTGGGCAAGGCAATGGAATAGAACAACCATCTTCTAGAACTCAAGGTGACCACTAACCTTCATGATCATCTATGTTCTTAGGGGGTATATCTTCAACCTTTGGCAAGCATTCCTACTACAAAGCTGTGACAACAACAGTGGAAGAACTTAAGTTAGGACAATGGGATGTTTCCAACTGCAAGCTGATCTTCTGCTCACAGCTCCCTTTGGCCTGGATCAACCCCACCTCCTCCAAATTTTCATCTGACTCTTTGCACCTCAATCCTGCCTCTATTACCTAGATCTCACCCTGGACCTGCATACAGTCCTACCACCAGAGCCCCTCAAATTTGCATACCTTTCTAACCCAGTCAATGCTCCTTGCCCTACAGCTCTGTTGCAGGTTGGTGATTAAATGTCTTTATCCTTCTGAGTGACCAGTCAATGATTACTGTTATCCTGACAAACTCTGCCCCTTGATGTAGCAATTTTTAAATGAATTCCATAAAGGTGGCCATACATGCACAGACATTATAGTACGAAACACAATATTCATTGCGTGTATAGCGGAAGGCTGATATTGGCCAAAGACTTGGATATCAGGTAGCTTGTCGATCGGCCAAGATAGAAGATTTTGATTGGACGCCTTTGAAGGTTCACTGCTGAATCATCAGATAGAGGTAGAATTCCATTGCTTCTACCTATTTATCTGACTAATTAGCTCTTAATGATTGTAATGAACAATCTTTTCTGCGACCACTGTAATTGTTACATGTATCAAAAAGAAGTATTATATTATATATGTGATGGCTGTGACATTAACATATGCTATAAGCAATGACTAAAAATCTGTTTCTTTCAATTCTTTCTTATCTACTACTGATGATACTGCAAATTGAATCCCAAGCAGAGTCCAGAATGAAGGCCAGGCTTATTTATTCATTTTACATTATAATATTTTGTACTTTTTCTAAAGAACCTGGAAAACCTTTAGTCGGCAGCGAAAATGTGGCAGTTTCAGCAGAATTGTATTTCATATTTATTTGACTTAATTCTTTCACTACTTGTCAAGCAGCATTCTTTTTCTTTAGTGGTAACAAAATAATCTTGTTCCTGTTCCATCTCTCCAGTGTGCTGTAGCAGCACTTGTGGTGAACACACATTACTGCTAACTGTTATGATGTTTGCTGTCAAAGTCATTTATTTATGCAACTGCTGTGGAAAGGCCCCAGGCCTAAGAGCAGCCATGAAAGATTTTGGAGTCATGGTGTGGGGTCATGAAAGGGGAAAAAGCAGAGAGATAGAGGGAGAGAGAGAGAGAGAAGGAGAAAGAGAGAGGGAGACACAACCTCCACTGGTTATGAGAAAGGAACTGACATAGGAAATGGTTACATATGGCACAGATTTATACCATACGGACTTCCCTTTCAAATCTCATTATTTCCACGGCTCAGAGCTGTGCAACCGTGCCACCACCGTTTCTTGTTCTGGTGTCCAATGAAATTACTGTGGAGCTGGAAACAGATGGCAACGAAGTGATAGTTTCACCACTTTATGGAGAGAGCCAGTTTGTGTCTGGTGGATCCCAACTGACTGATTCAGTCCAGACTCAACAGCTTTTTTAACATTGTCACATTGTGGTTTAGTGGTAAACTATAGGGAAGTGTATATACTGTATTTAGAATGTATCTATCGAGTCAAGATAAGCATGAACAAAGGCAAAGAATTTGGGAAAGTCCAGAAAGAAAATAATGGGGTAAAAAGTTAAAAGCAAAAAATTATGTTGTTATGAGCTAAGGGGGCCCAGTCTAGGGGCCCAGTCTAAAGGCCAATTAGGGGTATATACCCCAATGTATATACTGTATATGTATATATATAAATATATATATATATATATATATATAACAAACAAGGGAAAGTTGTGCTCACCACTATTTTTTAAAACCATTAGGCGGGGGTGCAATGAGGCTGTGACCAGAAAATACATATAGTCAAACACAAGAGTCCTCTGCACTCAACCCATTATCAATATATTAAAGACAGCGACATTTTGTGCTACTGCTACTAAAAAATGCCTTACCCTTTAAACAAAACAGGGATTGTTTGTCCATATATTGCAATATATTTAAGCTGAACAACTACGTCAAAGTCATCCCATATCTGGCCAGTCCTACGCTTAATTTTCATCTGATTCATTAAGAATTCTATTGCTTCATTATACATTTTACACAGGGACTAAGTTTTACCTGCAACTTACTTGCTGCTTTCAAAGTAAAACTCCCAAACTTGGCTGCCCTTTTATTAGACACCAGTGGGATCACCTGACTATAGCTGGGAAGGGTGGAGCTACAACATGGAGCTGGTCACTGCTCCTGTATAACTATAACAAACAAGGGAAAGTTGTGCTCACCACTGATTTTTAAAACCATTAGGCGGGGGTGCAATGAGGCTTGTTTAAAGGGTAGCTCCCACCCCTCCCAGCTATAGTCAGGTGATCCCACTGGTGTCTAATAAAAGGGCAGCCAAGTTTGGGAGGTTTACTTTGAAAGCAGCAAGTAAGTTGCAGGTAAAACTTAGTCCCTGTGTAAAATGTATAATGAAGCAATAGAATTCTTAATGAATCAGATAAAATTGAGCATAGGACTGGCCAGATATGGGATGACTTTGACGTAGTTGTTCAGCTTAAATATATTGCAATATATGGACAAACAATCCCTGTGTTGTTTAAAGGGTAAGGCATTTTTCAGTAGCAGTAGCACAAAATGTCTCTGTCTTAAATATATTGATAATGGGTTGAGTGCATGCTATTACTAGCTAAACAACCCTTATGTTTTCTGAATCATGCAATATCAGAGCTTAGTTCTAAACTATTTAGTTATAGTTTTGTTTTTCAAACCCTATTACCTCCTATTCTTCTCAATTACAGGATCTTCTACTAGTCACCCTTTTCCAAGGAGTTAAGGCTAAAGAGGTCTAACCCTGGTAAATCCTCCATATTATTCATTAGGAATTACTCTTTATTAAGAAATAAATCATAACATGAAAATAACAAACAGAATCATAGATATCTAAAAAAAACAAAACGAACAGACAACTAATTATTGAGACTTATTGCCCAGATCCATGAGTTTGTGATGAAACCTTCACCAAACCCACCCACATCCTCCCATCAGAGGAGAGCCATTGCTCCATTCCTCTGTCCATAATGGCCTCCAATACACCCCTCCCATAGCAAACCATGCAAGTCCATAAATGTTCACTTAGTTTGTCACCAAACCACACCGCTCCCTAACCCCATCCCCCACCCAAGAAAGTGTCTGGGACCCCCCCAACCATATTATACATTAGAATGTACCAACTTGGGTCAGTAAGGATTTTATTTTTAACATGTTTTATAGGGTGCCAACATATTGCTCAGAGCTGTAAGGCTTCCCAACTTCCAGGGAGCAAGTCTGGTAGGTAAAAAATAACACTATTTACCCAGCTGATTTCATATTCTAGAAAACAACCCATTAAATGGCATGATTTTGTATAAAGGGTTTTGTTCAGTCGTTGATTAATCTAAACCAACAAGATTTTTATTCACAATGTTCCCATTTGCACTGAAGCACATGTAAACGAAACACGTTCCAAAGCCTTGTCAGTAAGATTTTTTCATAGTAATAAAAGTCACGTTTGAGGTTTTAAATAAAAATATCCATCACTATGGCGATGAGAGATTTTCTCAGATTGCATAGGGGGCCGAACCACACCACTAAATGTTAAATAGGTCTTGTTAGTCTGGGGAAATTCAGGGAAGAGTATCCAATTAACACAAATGAGTTCCTTCCCTAAGAAAATATTGCAGAAGTACTTAGAGCATTTCTTTACCACTTATTGTAAATATATTTATATGAATGTTGTGAATCATATGTATATGTATCATAAGAGTAGCCCTATGAGGCCAAAGGCTTGGCGACTTTTTTGTCATCGCAAAACTTTTTGCCGGAGATTCACAAAAAAATTCACTCATCACTACTGATAGATATTTTCCACATAGAACGTGTTCAGGTCCCTTTTGTTTGAAAGAAGGAATTGGATATGTTACTATTTGAATTGTACTCTCATAGGCAGATCTTTTAAAATGTGAATTCAAGTTTTTGACACAATTAGTAATAAGCTCAGCAAAAAAATCGTAAATTTAAAAAAAAAATTCATTCAAAACTAAATTTTTCAAGATTTAGCAATCAATAAACAAATCTCGAATCTGCGAGTGAAAAATCTACAACCGAAAGAGATGCTATACAAGTCAACGGGTGGTGGGTTTTTTTTGAAAAATTCAAGCCATTTTATAATTAATTTTTTTTTTAAATCAGATACTTTTTAATCTTTTTAAGGCAAATTAAGGCAGTCAAAAAAATACATATTTAATACAATAAAGTTTCAGGAAAAAAAAATCACAAATTCAAAAACTATAAATCAACCTATATTTCCTTCTGCCTTGGTATAACCAGTGGATTGTATATTAGGTTGACCATTGACCATATACCAGACCAATAAATCAGTATTATAAAAATGTTTTTGGAAACTGCCATGCAGCAACAACGTAGCCGGTAGATCCATAATGGGACTTTGTTTATAAATGTTATTGCCTTGCAAAACCAGTAACATATAGGAGAAAATACAGTAATCACAAGGCTGTTGAGAACATTCTCCAACTCTGAAGCCAAGATACGCACCAAACATTTTTATTCTACAAAGGTGCAATAAACAATGCCTTTCTGCCCATTTCAACCATATACAATAGGACGAGAAGAAGACTCTATCCTAACTTGAAACAGAACCTGCCATTGTTTTTGTCAATCCTCACAGAATATAACACATGTCTGCTCACTATTCAGCGGTCACTCCGAATTCATTAGGTCCTTTCCAGCCTGGACGGTTTCTTAAAGGAAAGCCCCGAGGCAGATTTACTGCAGCCCATAATGTTCTGAGTCGCGCTATCTATTCACATCGATTATGAGAGTCAGCTGTGATCTGGCCTCAGCTTTTTCCCCCCTTTGTCTTTCGGTTCTCTTACAAGCACCCCTACGTAGAGTTTCATGAGGAAATAATCAGATTAAGCCCTTAGCTGAGAGTTCATATGGAGTTCTTTTTTTCCTCAATGTGCTACTAACTGAATAAATGTGTTTTGTGGGAAATTGTAAATGACATTATGATTACTGAGGCCGGTGTGGGTTTCATTTAAAAGTGATCAAAATCACAGGCCGAGGAAAATTGTGATAGGCACAAACACGTCTTTCCGTTGTTGCTAACAACATCTTAACTCTTTCGGTGAATAATGGTTGGATTTATCATCTTCATGCAGTGGCAGTTATTTTAGAGATAGAACAAACATATATTCATCTCAGCACATGTCTCTACAGTAGTCTCTTACTGAGCTAATATCCACATGCACTCTATCCTCACTGGCCCCAACAGTAATCCTTAAAGGGATACTGTCACTGGAAAAAAATTTATTTTCAAAATGAATCAGTTAAAGGAAAACTATACCCCCCAAACAATGTAGGTCTCTATTAAAAGATACTGAGTAAAACAGCTCATATGTAAAACCCTGCTTCATGTAAATGAACCATTATCATAATAATATACTTTTGTAGTAGTATGTGCCATTGGGTAATCATAAATAGAAAATTGCCATTTTAAAAAATAAGGGCCGCCCCCTGAGATCGTAAGATTCACTGTGCACACATACAAACCACATGTTAGGTCACATGAGCCAATTAACAGACAGAGTTCTGCCTTTTGCTTCCTCACTTCTTCCTGTTCCAGTTAGTGTTGTAGTATTTCTGGTCAGGTGATCTCCGAGGCAGCACAGATAGAGTCACGAAATGGTGGTTCAAGGCAAGAGATGTAAAAGGGCAATATTTATGTAAATATATATTCCAGTTTGGTAAGATTCTTTAATATGTCATTCAATTTGATATAAACTATCTGTTGCTTAAGTATTCATTTTGGGGGTATAGTTTTCCTTTAATAGTGCTGCTCCAGAAGAATTCTGCACTGAAATCCATTTCTCAAAAGAGCAAACATATTTTTTTATATTCAATTTTGAAATCTGACATGGGGCTAGACATATTGTCAATTTCCCAGCTGCCCCAAGTCATGTGACTTGTGCCTGCACAAGTCACATGACTTGGGGCTGGCTGACATGGAAAAAAATGTTTCAGTTAATAGTGAAGAATTCTTCGCTGAAATCCATTTTTCAAAAAAGCTTTGACATAGGGCTAGACATATTGTCAGTTTCCCAGCTGCCCTCAGTCATGAGCTCTGATAAACTTCAGTCACTCTTTACCGCTGTACTGCAAGTTGGAACAATGGGAAGGTAACCAGATAGCAGCTCCCTAACACAAGATAACAGTTGCCTGGTAGATGTAAGAACAGCACTCAATAGTAAAATCCAGGTCCCACTGAGACACATTCAGTTACATTGAGAAGGAGAAACAACAGCATGTCAGAAAGCAGTTCCATCCTAAAGTGCTGGCTCTTTATGAAAGCACATGACCAGGCAAAATGACCTGAGATGCACCTACACACCAATATTACAACTAAATACACTTGTTGGTTCAGGAATGACATTTTATATTATAGAGTGAATTATTTGCAGTGTAAACAGTGTCATTTAGAAATAAAAACTACACCATAAAAATCATGACAGAGTCCCTTTAATGATGTGGCTATTATGGTTCTTGGAAGTTTCTATTGACCCCACTACTCTTTAAACCCTATGGTATCAATTTGAGTGGTTTTGTTTGCTTTACCATTTTTATCTTTTTACCCAAGCTAAAGAAATCTATAGAAATCTATATGTTATTTACTTATACAGGTATGGGATCCATTATTTGGAAACCCATTATCCTGATGGCCACCTTTCATAGATTGTGTTGTAATCAAATAATTAAAATGTTTAAATTGACTTCCTTTTTCTCTGTAATAATAAAAAGGTACCTTCTACTTGATGTCAGCTAAGATATAATTAGTCCTTACTAGAAGCATTTTTTAAACCTATTGGGTTTAATTAATGTTTTTTTAGTAGACATAAGGTATGACGATAAAAATAACAGAAAGACCCATTAACAGTAATGTTTTCATTTTCTTTAAAACAATCTTCCCATGGAATGAAATGGTCTCATGGAACATGTCTAAAGATCAGGTGATCAACTCACTAATCCTAAGCCAGCTCTTACTACAGAAAATGCAGTTGTTAGCAAATTCTTCTGCTAAATGAATCAGTATATTGTAGCTGTAGAGATCGCTTTGGATCACAGGTGTCAAACTCAAGACTACAGGTCAAAATGACCAAGTCCTTAATGCCCTCACTCATCCTCAAGAAGAAAGGTATTAAAAAATGGGTTATGGTTCTTGGCACTTGACATTGACCCCACTATGACATTAAACTCTATGTTTTCAACTTCAGCGGTCTTGTTTGCTTTACCAGCTTTATTTATTTGCCCAAGCTAAAGAAATCGATACAAATCTGTTATTTACTTGGTATTGATCTGTTGTCCGGATACATTATAGACTCCATTTTAATTAAATAATTAATATTTTCAAAATGATTTGCTTTTTCTCTGTAATAATAAAACAGGGCCTTCTATTTGATCCCAACTAAAATATCACCAATCCTTATTGGAAGTAAAACCAGCCTATTGGGATTAATTAATGCTTAAATGATTTTTTAAAAGCAAGGAGATCCAAATTATGAAAAAAAACTCTTTATCTGTAAACCCTAGGTTCCAAGCATAATGCAAGGCAGTGGTAGGAAACTTCTCCAAGACCAGTATAATACCGGCACACCCAGTGGTGTAACTGCCAGGGGAGCAACTGGATTACACCCAGGCCCACTCGCCCTACTACAGAGAATGCAGTAGAGAAAATTCTCATCTGGAGGGGTGGGGCCAGGGTTCACATGTAGCACCCAGCCCGGAAAAGGATAGGAATGTTACTGGGTGCACCCACAACAAGAATTAGAAATTGTTTCTCCGGGTGCTCTGTGAGCAATAGCACACAGATACTGAGTGCTTGGACCCCTAAAATATTTGCCAATTAGGTTAAACTGGCAAATTGCATGAAATCAAACCCACAACCTGTTATGTTATGTCTGAAAGCGCAACTTTAAAGTAAATGTTAAGTTGAAACTTTTGGTTACTATAAACCAGCAAAGCACCCCATATTAACTTGTGTGTCATGGCCCTTAGGGTGCTAGAGTTGCTGGCATTTTATGTTGGCAATTTAAATTCTCCATCATATCATCTCCATCTCCATCAAGTTTTATAAGATCCTATAATACAGGATAGACGTATTTTTTGGTGAAACCCAGAAGGGGTCATGCATTATCTGCAAGACAGAGGGCAAAAAAATCGTGTAATCCATGTTTTTTGTACTTTGTACCCTGCCCTTCATATAGAAGGATTGGCAAGTAAGGACAGGGCTGCTGAACTGAACCCACTGAACTGAAGAACTGGCGCTCTGCACCCCATGATGGATTTTTGTCCAACCCAACCCTGGATAGATTTAGTCTTTAAATAAGCAATAAGGGTGCCCTTTTGAAAAAATATTTCTGCAGGGAAAATGAATGCAGAGTAGGAAGAAGCCTTTGTAAGACGTCCCCTCCTTCTCTACATCTAATCCTTTATTTTATCTCTGTTATTTAACCTATCCTCATGAACCATTTTGTGATTGGTAGTACAGCCCTTTATTAAGTTTCCTAGAGGTCTTCCAAATGGAAACTGTATCAATTGGGAAGATGAGACTTCATTGATTGTATTGACTGAAAGGTTAAAGGTTCCATTGTTGCCAAGCAATTACTATATAGACATATGTCTGCCAGTCCATTGAGCCTGTTATGCATGTACTGTACAGTAGACTTGCACCTTAATGGAGTTCAAGGGGTTTCCATGTTCTCTTTGAATGAGCTGCTGTGCTTTTAGCATGGATCCGCTACCCAGTGGGTTAAGAATGAAGCAACCATTCTTGTAGTCTTTAACAGGCTTTTTACTTGAGCAAAAGATTCACATCACATTAACCACAAACAAATTTGACTTATGAAACAATCCTGCCCTCATGTATATTTATGGGTTCTTTGCAAGTAGCATGTGTGTCTAATATATCTGCCATATTAAGAGCAGTGTTCAGAATACAGTAGAATAAAATAAAGCATAACGACATAGTGATTTTGACATCTAAGTGTAGATTGTGTTACATGCTTGGATCCTATTTTCCTTCTGCACCTCCCTCTGATGTTCTTCATCATTCGTCTCTCTGTCTGCTCTTCTACCCCAAGGCTTTGTTCTCCCATTAAAAGCTTTCACTGAGAGACTCGATTAACTCTTTGGATTTTAAGTATCACCTCAATATACTGCAAATGAAAAACAAAGATGACTTTCTACACGTGGCCTGTCCAGGCAGTCCAAAAAATCAAAGAGGGGCCTTTGAGAAAAACTAAAATAAGGGTATTGGTGCAACTATGCAACTTTATTATATTGCATAAAGAATCTAGGCCAAGTGAAAAAAGTGCCATTTTCATCACAAAATAAAAGATTTTCTCTTGAAAGATGTTGGTTGGTAATGTCCACTGCAATTCTGTTATTTAAACCCGGAATTGGCATCAGAAATGTGGGGCCTTCATGGTCAAGGTGGTGCAGAGATATTTTAAGTGAATATCTTCTTCCATGTATATATTTCTTTCATTATTTCTGTTTCTTTCTTTGAAATTATGATCCAGAAGGTTACAAAAATACATGGCTATATTTTTAAAAGGGAGAACTTCTTGATTCGTTAGAGCCACCATATTGTTGTCTGGATTAACATGTTCCATGATCATGGCTCAATATCCTACTCACCAATAAAGACTACAGTGCATTTAAACACATAGGGCAGACTTATTAAAATTCAAATATCTTTCATTGAGATAGTTACATGGTTAAATCGGGTTGAAAAAAGACAAAGTCCATCAAGTTCAACCCCTCCAAAGAAAAACCCACCATCCATACACACACCCCTCCCTACTTTTAATTAAATTCTATATACCCATATCTATACTAACTATGGAGTTTAGTATCACAATAGCCTTTGATATTATGTCTGTCCAAGAAATAATCCAAGTCCCTCTTATAGTCATTAACTGAATCAGCATCACAACATCACCCGGCAGTGCATTCCCCAACCTCACTGTCCTGACTGTGATGAAACCCCTACTCTATTCCTTTAAATGAAACTTCTTTTCCTCTAGTCTGAAGGGGGGGCCTCTGGTACGTGATTCTCTTTATGTTTAAAAAGGTCCCCTGCTATTTGTCTATAATATCTAGGGATGCACCGAATCCACTATTTTGGATTTGGCCGAACCCATGAATCCTTTGCGAAAGATTCGGCCGAATACCGAACTGAATCCGAATCCTAATTTGCATATGCAAATTATGTGTGGGAATGGGAAAACATTTTTCACTCCCTTGTTTTGTGACAAAAAGTCACGCGATTTCCCTCCCCTAATTGCATATGCAAAATAGGATTCAGATTTGGTTTGGCCTGGCAGAAGGATATGGCCGAATCAGAATCCTGCTGAAAAAGGCTGAATCCTGGCCGAATCCTGAACCGAATCCTGGATTCGGTGCATCCCTAAAAATGTCCTTGTAAAGTGTAATCATGTCCCCTCGCAAGCATCTTTTTTCCAGAGAAAACAACCCCAACCTTGTCAGTCTCCCCTCATAATTTAACTCTTCCCTCCCTCTAACCAGTTTAGTTGCACTTAGTCTCTGCACTCTCTCCAGCTCATTTATATCCCTCTTAAGGACTGGAGTCCAAAACTGCCCCCATACTCCAGATGAGGCCTCACCAGGGACCTATAAAGAGACATAATTATGTTTTCATCCCTTGAGTTAATGCCCTTTTTTATACAAGACAGAACTTTATTTGCTTTAGTAGCCACAGAATGACACTGCCCAGAATTAGACAACTTGTTATCTACAAAGACCCCAAGATCCTTCTCATTTAAGGAAACTCCCAACACATTGCCATTTAGTGTATAACTTGCATTTATATTATTTTTGCCAAAGTGCATAACCTGCATTTATCAACATTGAACCTCATTTTCCAGTTTGCTGCCCAGTTTTCCAGTTTAGACAAATCATTCTGCATATAGTTCCATGCAGATATATCAGCCAAATAGGATCATAAAAAGTAGATTGAAAAAATTGGCAACTATTAATGAGACATATATTTTCAACATTCAAGCTATTTATAACTCAAGTTTTAAAAAATGGAATGGAAGAATGTAATTTTCATGGCAAACAAGTTTTCTTTTTCGTATTAAAACAATTCGGTTTTTTTTCGTAAGATTTAAAGATGGAAAGAAAAAAACGATCCCAAAAAATCTTGATTGAGTTTATTCAAAATTGTTTTTCCCAGTTGAGTTTCAGCCGAAGTTGAATTAAAAACAATAGTAAATAAGCCTCTATTTTAAAATGATTACATATAAAATATAAAGTTTTACCCTCTCAAAAAACTAGGAACTCAGAACAACATTATTGTACACCATTTTCTTGTCTTTCTCCACTACTTAGGCAACTCTTCTCTTAGCTTAAACCCATTGGTGCCTCTTTTTATTCTAATATTAACTTGTATCAATAGGGCTGATTTAAGAAAAGTAAGGCGAAAAAAGGTGATTTCTAAAAGTTTTTAATTTGAATTTTATGAGATTTTTGAATGAAAAATCTTGAAAAAACAGGGCAGGTGCTAGAGAAATCAACGGAGGGGTATTTTCAAAATTCAATCTATTTTTTTTCAAGTCTTAAAAAAAATCTCAAATTTGACAGAATAATTAAAAATTAATGAAATACTGTGGGTATAAGGCAGTTAATTACCATAACTGAAAGCAATTGGGTTTTTCCAATGCAAGTTTGTGAACTTTTTAATTCAACCAAGTTATCAAATCAGCCTCTAAGGGCTTCTGAACAAGATCCTTGCGATTTATTTTCACACCCCTCAATCCCTTATTATAGATCTCTAGGGTTTTTCCTTATCATCCATAGTCTCCATTTATCAATTAAGCATCTGATTTTATTTTTATGTTTCTTTCTTTTTAGGCATCTACAGGAGAGAAAGTCAATGCAGTTTTAACACTGAACTAAAGGGACACATTTGACCACACTGTAGTAGTCATTGACTTGATCTATTCTTTTGTCAGTGGCAACATTTCTGTAGACCAACGTTGTTGCTCAGAAGACCAATCAATCTTCTCTTATATCTTACCAGTGAATAGGGAGCGGACAAGGATATCCAGCACCAACTCCAGCACAAGCGGCACAACATTTCTTCAGCTCACATTTAAATCCTTCAAACTTTAAAAGGAAGTTCCGTCATAAATCAAAATATCAAAATATGATTTTTTTTCTGAGTATTTAAATAAAAAAAATCTGACCAAACTAAAATCCATAATTGGATCTTAGTTATTATTTTAAAAAAAACATTATTTAATTGGATCGGGAACACACTCGATAAAATCATCCGAAAACCCGAATCATACTTTTTTTCCCCGAGTCACTTGATTTTTTGGGGCATTTTCCAGAAAAAAGCCAGATTTTTTTTGATTTTTGCCAGAAAACTCAGAAATAGTTGGGTTTTATGGGTAATTTCAGAGCAGACCACAGAAACTTTCAAATCGGATAGGGACCTCTCCCATTGACTTATATGCAACCTCATAGGTCTGAGATGACGGATGTTCAGGATTATGACTTTTTCCATCCTCGGGGTATAATAAATCTCGAGAAATTCTGTTTTTATCCCCCACGAAAAATTTGGATTTTATAGTAGAAAAACTCACATTTTTCAGACATTAATAAATAACCCCCTAAAAGCTTTCTACGATAATCAAGCGAAGAGGAACCTTTACTGCCCTGCTGCTTTAGATGAATGACTAAGAGTCAGGATGAAACGTAACCTGGAAAATAATGTCAGCCACCACAATGAAAAAGCAAAAAATACCCAATAGACCAATATGGATGTCATAATATTGGAAATACGCAGTCCTGTCACAAATGAATGCATCTGTATGGAAACCCAAATCCCTGTTCTTCGGTAACCTGCTTTGGTTAAGTATTTTGCTCGTTTTTGGTAGTTGAGTTCTATGTCCAGGAGGATTAACAACAACATCTTATGAAGAAGCCACTGGGGCATCTGGGACATTTTACTTCCACCAGGTCCCTGACTCACTTTGATGGGGATCCTGATATAGCCGAACTCACACCTTTGTATAAATGAAAGTACGTGTTGGAGAAGTGTTTTGAACATTCATTAAGCTCTTACTTATGCAACTAAGTAGAAACAATATGACCAATCAGAGAAACAATATGGCAGCTTTCGCCAATATCTATAGCTGTAAATGTATAGCGATTGAACGTTGTCTAGACACACAATAAGAATTGCCTATGGGGGTGCGGTATGCTCTACTTCAAAATACATTTCCCTTGTATAGGGGAGGACACGCCCTATAGGCCTTTTTCCCTGCATCTATCGAATTATCTGTTCCTTCTCCTCTCAGCAATATTGTCTCTCCCATGGCACCCACAGTTTTTCAACCACAATTTGTGAACATCAAGCTCCCAGCCCAGGTTACCTGCTCTATTCTCTTAGTCAATTGCCTGATGCTATTTAGGCAAAGTAATGTTCCCTTTGTTATCTCTGGTCTGTCTATAGGCCACACGCTTGCCCCCGGGCTGTAGTCCTATTAGCACCTGAAAATTGGATAACGACGGTGAATGACAAATCCGAGTGACTCGCAATAAGGTGTTAATCCCTTTCCTTTAATATTGTAGCAGCGTGTAATGATATTTAGACATCAAGAAAGTCTCCTGATGACGCCACTGGGGTTTGGTTGTAGGACCTCGCAACCGTAACAATATGTTGGCCAACTGGGGTAACCAGGGAAACAGACACAAGAATCTAATCTCGCCCCAATAAAGTGCACGTTGTATAAGTGTGTAATCATTGCTAGTTACTCTAATCAATTAACAGTGATTCTTGCTTCCCAGTGATATATGGTGATCACTCTAGTTACAGCATGAGGGGAGGAATGGCCATAATTCAGCAGAAATGAGCAGCTAGGTATTAATTGGGTGTCGATATAAAATGGGAACGTGGCACGCCGGCAGAGGGCGACGTGGATGAGTGAATCTCTTGGCTGCTATTGACCTACCAGGAGATGACGGTGCCCTTTCCCTTAGCATTTGTCTATTCCAGTTTTCCCTATTGGGTGTCAAGTTGATGTATTATTAAAAATTCATTTGGTGACCTTTCACCCGCCCCGGCAGATTAAACAATTTCACTTGGATGTCGTCGTTAACGGGAGCCCCCGCGTTTAATGATGATTTCTCTAAAAGGCCACAGAGATTGGATTATAAGGCAACAGATTTATGGCACTATTAGAAAATGTCGTTAAGAGCCGACTCCACCTGCGCTTCACTTCCAGGTTAGAAATAAGTGGAGAGCAAAGGTGCATTGTAGGTAAAATACAGAACTGCGTCAACCACTGATAAATAAATAGGCAGGTGACATAAATAGAAATGTTGTTTTCAGGGATGAGCTAAACAATGATTTTTGGGTGGATGGGAGGGATGTACCATATTCCCCACAGTGCACTATATTTTCCTATAAGTGTTTGGACCATATCAATTATAGGGTTGAGCTCGCAGAAACTAAGTATGAAAGAAATGTAACACCCGCAGGTTTGAGCTATTGAGCAAACTTCAAAACATTGAGGAAATGAGGGTAGGTTGGCTTAAGCAGTGCGTGGACCCCTCCCCCACACCCATGCAAACCAGTTCAGGTGCTAAGCAAATCTGTAATAAACTAACTCTTAAAACTTAACCTTTACTAGTAACTTTTTAAAACTAATAGTTCATTGGGCAATGACCACACAGTGAACCAAACTAAAAATTTTAAAAACTTACTGTCATTTCAGTGCAGGACTTTAGCCTTAAAAAACAGAGACTTAAAAACCACATAAAGGTGGTAAGTGGGGATATCACAAAACCGATGAGGCTCCAAATTATCATTGCACCAAAAGAAGTGTTCTGCTATTCCAATTTACCTTAGACATGCTCTATAAACCTGACAAGTGGAAGGTCCCCTAAAAGTTATATAATACTTAATAAATGCAGGGGATGACTCTGCATGGGTCATCTTTAAAGGGATACTGTCATGGGAAAAAAAAAATGCAAAATGAATCAGTTAATAGTGCTGCTCCAGCAGAATTCTGCACTGAAATCCATTTCTCAAAAGAGCAAACAGATTTTTTTTTATATTCAATTTTGAAATCTGACATGGGGCTAGACATTTTGTCAATTTCCCAGCTGCCCCATGTCATGTGACTTGTGCTCTGATAAACTTCAATCACTCTTTACTGCTGCACTGCAAGTTGGAGTGATATCACCCCCTCCCTTTTCCCCCCCAGCAGCCAAACAAGAGAACAATGGGAAGATAACCAGATAACAGCTCCTTAACACAAGATAACAGCTGCCTGGTAGATCTAAGAACAACACTCAATAGTAAAATCCAGGTTCCACTGAGACACATTCAGTTACATTGAGAAGGAGAAACAACAGCCTGCCAGAAAGCATTTCTCTCCTAAAGTGCAGGCACAAGTCACATGACTGGGGGCAGCTGGAAAATTGACAAAATGTCTAGCCCCATGTCAGATTTCAAAATTAAATATAAATAAAACTGTTTGCTCTTTTGAGAAATGGATTTCAGTGCAGAATTCTGCTGGAGTAGCACTATTAACTGATGCGTTTTGAAAAAAAACATGTTTTCCAATGACAGGATCCCTTTAAGGAACAAGTAAGGTTTAGCCAAAATGTAGGCTCGAAAGACTGTACTCAGGACCATATTTATATATGGGCACCTGAGGGCCTGTACCTAAGGAGGCAGCTTTTAAGGGTCGTGTTCCTAGGATGGTACAGGATCTAAAAACAGCACTGGCTGTATATTATGTATTGGAGTTCTTTACCAGCCCAAAGCAATGCTGGGCCAAGTCGGCCGGACACCCTAGTCAACCTATGTTCCTTCCCTTCCCCCACTAGCTCCTACACATGAATGTGTGAGCGCATACGTGGAAGAGCAAATTTATGTACAGACCATTGTGATGGATGTAAGAGCTGCAGAGGAGGGGAACAGAAGTGCCCAAACTAGGGGAAGGAGGTAGAACAGGTTAGGCGAATTTCCGTGTTTTTGCATTTGGACCAAATAGTCGAAACCTATAAATAAAAAATTATGTTGATGCCCTTTAACTTCAATTCACAAATTTTTCGCTGTTTCACAAATTTTGCAGTAAATTCAACAGATTCGCCCATCTAGGCATGTGCCTCTTCTTCCTAGTTCCTACCCCCCCAGCCCTGGTCCAAAGGTAATAGGGATGCACACAATCCGCAATTTTGGGATTTGGCCAAATACAGAACCGAATCCAAACCCTAATCTCCATATACAAATAAGGGTAAGGAAGGGTTAAACAGAACCACACATGGAATTCTGGTAAGGACATCACTGATTCGTTTATTCTACAGCTGTGACTCGACACTGAATCAGAGTCACATTATAAGACTCTCGCCATTGCTGATGATGCAGAAATGACTTATGGAAATCATAGAATGAGCCACCGCCAAGCGAGTTTCCATCATTCTGATTAGGCTTTCACTTGCACTTAGATGAAATTCTCAAAACTTTTTGCAGAAATCTCTTATTACTTTTCAAATGCCAGACAGGATTGATGGGAAATATATTGGATGCCGGCCCTTAAATGCAGCACGGAGAGCTTGACTAATGATTCCTTATGGATTGTGAGCATTTAATAGTTTCAAAATGTTCTGCTCATACTCATAGAGCTGTCAGTCTGGGTTATTTCATTGCATCAAAATGACACCAAATGCCTTCCATTCCCTCCTCCTCCGCTGAGCGGAGTCACAGTATTTACCTAATGTGCAATGGCTTCTATTTGCTTTCAACTTGTGCAGTCTGCATGCATGCCTTCCTAGGCTATTATTATTCATCACTGGGGTCTACAGGGGAGGGAAGGTTTTATCAAACATTGTCACAAAGCCAACTCTACATCATATATATATTCATATATATGTACAGACAAATAAGAGAGGTCCTCTGCACTCACCCATTATCAATATATTAAGGACACTTTGGTGCCTTAAAGGGATACTGTCATGGGAAAAAAATGTTTTTTCAAAATGAATCAGTTAATAGTGCTGCTCCAGCACTGAAATCCATTTCTCAAAAGAGCAAACAGATGTTTTTATATTCAATTTTGAAATCTGACATGGGGCTAGACATATTGTCAATTTCCCAGCTGCTCCAAGTCATGTGACTTGTCCTCTGATAAACTTCAATCACTCTTTACTGCTGTACTGCAAGTTGGAGTGATATCAACCCCCCTCCCTTTTCCCCCCAGCAGCCAAACAACAGAACAATGGGAAGGTAACCAGATAGCAGCTCCCTAACACAAGATAACAGCTGCCTGGTAGATCTAAGAACAGCACTCAATAGTAAAATCCCATGTCTCACTGAGACACATTCAATTACATTGAGAAGGAAAAACAGCAGCCTGCCAGAAAGCATCTCTCCTAAATTGCAGGCACAAGTCACATGACCAGGGGCAGCTGGGAAATTGACAAAATGTCTAGCCCCATGTCAGATTTCAAAATTGAATATAAAAAAATCTGTTTGCTCTTAACTGGTTCAGTTTTGAAAAAAAAAAATTCCCATGCAGTATCCCTTTAAGCCCCTGGTGGGCCCCGCCGGCCCAGACCCGTTCCCTGCGCGAAGCTGCTATTAGGGTTTCCAACCTCCCTCCCTGGCTCTCAGTGCAAGAAGAAGGTGGAGCTGGAGTATTGGAAGGAGTTGCGGCTCCGACATGGAGTTCGGGCAAGGGTTCGGGGGTTGTGGTGGGCCTGAAGCAGCATCCCCAGTAGGCCAAGGCCCCCCAGTTCATTGCTGCCTTGTTTGTCCATAGATTGCAATATATTTACGCTGGCCAACTACATCAAAGTCATCCCTGGTCTGGCCAGTCGTACACTCAACTTTCACCTGATTCATTAAGAATTCTATTACTTCATAACACATTTTTCACAGGGACCTGCAGCTTTACCTACAGCTGACGCTTTAAAGGTGTAAAGTCCCAAATTGTTGCCCTTTTATTGGCTGAGATTACCTGACTGGAGCTGGGAAGAGTGGGAGCTACAACATGGAGCTGGTCACTACTGCACACCTAGCTCACCCGTAGGGATGTAGCGAACCGCCGAGTATGTGTTCGCGAACGCCGTTCGCGAACACCGGCAAAAAATGCGAACAGTTTGCGAACTTCGAACATCCGAAAATCGTTCGATTCGAACGATCGTAGGATTTTTAATCGTTCGATCGAACGATTTTCGTTCGAATCGAACGAAAATCGTTCGATTTTAGCGATCGAATGGTCGAATGGTCGAACGATTTTGACGCGAACGCCTATTGGCGAACGTCGCGCGACGTTCGCGAACTTGCGGCGGACGCAAACAGCCGATGTTCGCGCGAACAAGTTCGCCGCAGAACAGTTCGCTACATCCCTACTCACCCGTTAATACCCCCAACAAATGACTATAAGGCTAAGGGCACACTAGGCGATAGCGCCGCGATTTGACTCGCGGCGACTTTTCGCGGCGACTTTTAATCCGCAATCGCTGGGGAAACTTTGGCGCTGGCGTCTATGGGGAATCGCGAGCGTAAAAACACACGCGGCGATCTTTTTTCTATTGTCGCTCGAAATCGCCTCGCTAGGCGATTTCGGGCGACAATAGAAAAAAGATCGCCGCGTGTGTTTTTACGCTGGCGATTTGTCGCGATTCCCCATAGACGCCAGCGCCAAAGTTTCCCCAGCGATTGCGGATTAAAAGTCGCGGCGAAAAGTCGCCGCGAGTCAAATCGCGGCGCTATCGCCTAGTGTGCCCTTAGCCTTACAGTATGGAATTGAGAGACTACAGCTTGTTTAAATCCAACAATTTGCTACCCCCTGGTATGCTTGCATGCGCACTGAAACCATCCCCATCCACATTTGTGTTGTGATATAACCACTACATCATCGGATATTAGCCAAAAACATAAGTATAACCCACTTATACAAACCTTTATGATGTTACTGTAGTCCCCTTCAATACTCCACCAGCTGAACATCCATGCTGCAAACCTCCTCATCCACATCACGGCTTCTTCCCCTTATGCCTCTGCATCTCGAAACCCCCCTACTTACATAACACCATTACTGACAATTTTGGTTACCCTGGGTATCCACTGACAGATGAGTGGGGAAAAATTTAAATAAAAATACAAGACTGGTCTCACTGTCTGTCCAACTTGGCATGAAGAGCCACCAAGGTGGATAGTTTATTCAGCCTGCAATGCACCCACAGTTACTCCATTTAGGAAACAAAATCAAATCTAATATGTCTAATAACTAACAGGGGGGCCAATGAAAGGTTCCTCTCAAATACAGGATCGATAGGAATAAAACTGGATTTTCAAATTCTTTAGTAATTGTATCTGACTTCAATTATCATGCATAATTCATCACTTGCTCCAACATTTTTGCATGCTGCCTAAATTGTTGCAATGCTCAACATCAAAGGTGCAGTAAATAAGTGTATAATTGTTAGTTATTTTGGCTCATTTCAACCCATCTTTAACTGCACCTTTAATTAACGTGTCACTCAGTAGCATAACAATCATAATCTGAGCTCACACTCACATACTTGGAGGGCAGACGTTCTCTCAGTTTGCAGTCCCCCTACTATCAACAATCAGACTCATTTATTATTAGGTAACTTGGCCAGTCAGGTCTGAAAACTGATCCAACGTGGCTTCACTGACAGCTCCCAAGACCCACTCAACCCCCCACCCTTTGGCAATAAAAAGACTACAGTTCTTTGTTTCTAATGGCTTCTTGGTCGATGGAAGAATTGCGGGCAGTGGCGTAACTACCGGGGGAGCAGGGGGTGCGAGCGGGCCAGGGCCCGCACCCCCTCAGGGCCCCCTGGCAGTCCGCGAAGTCCGCGCGCCGTTGCGCGTTGCGCGGCGCATATTCCCGGACAGTTTCCGGGTGTACAGAGGGGGGTGGGGGCCCGGCTGCGCGTCCTGCGCCAGGGCCCGCCCCCTCTAGTTACGCTTCTGATTGCGGGCAAAGGTGGCCATACACTATAAAATCCACTCATTCAATTAAGGCTACACAACCGGATTACAACAGTGGGTATACGAGCCATCAAAGAGATATTGCTTGGGTGGGCTCATCAGAGATCCTCAGATGGGGCAAGTTAGTGCCTGAACCGTCAGATTAAATCTGCCCATGTATGGCCACCTAAAGGCTTAATCGCATTTTTAAAAATTTGAAAACGAGTCCTACATATTATATTGAAACCAAGAAAGGATGGAATGGGATGTGATTTGGTGTTTTTCTGCACAAGCTTTTGAATAATCTTCATCATGAAATATCTTCTCCTCTTTGTGTATTTCAGAGAAGTGTAGGCCAAGTCTTCCCAGTTGCTTGTTTTTCTGCCACTAATATCCCTCTCTGCATTAACCTGCTTAACTTGTTATTCTTTGCCTTCAGAATCACTTCTTTAGAAGGTGAATTAGGATCACCTAAATAGGGCACATAGTGTGCATGGCAGGAATAGGAAACAGTAGGGTGTTGCGTAGATGTAGCCTAATAATCATTCTCCCCATGAGTTTAGGGAGATGTCTGGAAGTACCTGCTGAGGGAACCCATTAAAGAGAAATGACTGGAGGAGGGTGGAAGGTTACAAGGTGGTCAATTGCATTTATGGAGCTCTCAAGTGGAAAGAACAATGTGCTGTGCTTACACATGTCTGCTGACTGCAATGTGATTGCCGTTCTAATTCAATAAGGTGTTATATGTTGGAAATTAGGAGAAGCACAGTTAATATTGTCATTCAAAGAACTGAAATAGCACTGGTTGCCACGTACCTTCATGAGCTGCAGTGGTGTGGCATAAAAGCCATAATAGGGTTTTCCTGATATGGGGTCTTTCTGGATATTCATACCTTCTACTAAAACAATTTAAACAGTAAATGAACCGAATAGGCTGGTTTTGCTTCCAAATAAGCATTAATAATATCTCAGTTTGGATCAAGTACAAGCTACTGTTTTATTATCATGGAGAAAAGGGAAATGGAGTCTATGGGAGATGGCCTTCCCGTAATTAGAAGCTTTCTGGATAACGGGCGTGCAGATAACGGATCTGTACTTTCAAAGCTAGAACTTACTGGGCACTGTAAAATATATTATGGGCCCCCAAAAAGGGTTGCCACCTGTTTGGTTTTCAACAGGACAGCTCGTTTTTTGGAAGGACTATTCGGGTGAAAACTGCCTGTCCAGATTTCCAATTTAGGAAATCCGGACAGGACATTGAAGTAAATGGCACGTTCATCAGCCAATCGCTTATCACCATGTCACACTTCCCACCCTTGATGTAATCAGCCAGGGGCGCTCCACCAATGAGGCGAATTGTGGCACTCGCTTCAGGCAGCAGTGCCCCCCTGGTTGCCAGGGGTGGCAAAAATGCAGCTACCGGTAACTAGCCGAATTTCCGCTTTTCAACCTGGAAATTCGGCTCTTCTAGTGCAGAATGAGCAATTGCACTCTCTGCAATAGCAACGTGGAACACCCCCGACTCCTCCAACGAGACATGGACCGCCCCCGACCCCCTCCGGCGCTGAAGAGGTGAGTGTCATGGGGAGGGGTGGGGGCGGCAAAAGGAAGGTCACCTCAGGCGGCAAAATGACCAGGATCGCCCCTGTAATCAGCCCCACCCCTATGCCAATGGTACCATCTCCTATGTCACCCGGCCCATCCCCAACTTCACCCGCCCCCTGAACAGAGTTGGCCAAACTGAAAGGTGGCAACCCTACCCCCGAACCCTTTTGGAAAGGGTTACAAAAATGTATTTGGCTTTTCCCCCCTCTCTATATTTTTAGATCAATTATAACTGTTGTAATTCCGTTATTTGTACTTTCCTGTAAAGGCTAATCTTCCACTGTTAGTTCCTACTGGTTCATCTGGTATTGGTAGGGTATAAGGCCATCACTGCCTGTTCCAATTCTTGTTTTTACTTTGCAGCAGTGTAACAAGGAGTGATGTTGCAGTCAATGGGTGCCAGATTTATTTTGATGCGCGTCAATTTTTATATGAACGACTATTTTAAGATAAGATACTGGTCTTCATAGTAAATCATAATACTATGAGTATGTGCCAGCATGGTTTTATGTGTAATAGATCTTGCCAGACTAACTCAATTTCTTTTTATGAGAAGGTAAGTAGAGACCTGGATTCTGGGATGGCAGTGGATGTGATTTACTTAGACTTTGCTAAAGCATTTGATACAGTGCCACACAGAAGTTTACTGGTTAAATTAAGGAATTTTGGCCTGGAACATAGTATTTGTACCTGGATAGAGAACTGGCTAAAAGATAGACTACAAAGAGTGGTGGTAAATGGAACATTTTCTAATTGGACCAGTGTTTTTAGTGGAGTACCGCAGGGCTCTGTACTAGGTCCCTTGCTTTTCAACTTGTTTATTAATGACCTGGAGGTGGCCATTGAAAGTACTGTTTCTATTTGTGCAGATGATACTAAATTGTGCAGAACTATAGGTTCCATGCAGGATGCTGCCACTTTGCACAGTGATTTGTCTAAACTGGAAAACTGGGCAGCAAACTGGAAAATGAGGTTCAATGTTGATAAATGCAGGTTATGCACTTTGGCAAAAATAATATAAATGCAAGTTATACACTAAATGACAGTGTGTTGGGAGTTTCCTTAAATGAGAAGGATCTTGGGGTCTTTGTAGATAACAAGTTGTTTAATTCTGAGCAGTGTCATTCTGTGGCTACTAAAGCAAATAAAGTTCTTGCATAAAAAAGGGCATTAACTCAAGGGATGAAAACATAATTCTGTCTCTTTATAGGTCCCTGGTGAGGCCTCATCTGGAGTATGGGGGCAGTTTTGGACTCCAGTCCTTAAGAGGGATATAAATGAGCTGGAGAGAGTGCAGAGACTAAGTGCAACTAAACTGGTTAGAGGGAGGGAAGAGTTAAATTATGAGGGGAGACTGACAAGGTTGGGGTTGTTTTCTCTGGAAAAAAGGCGCTTGTGATGGGACATGATTAGACTTTACAAGTACATTAGAGGACATTATAGACAAATAGCAGGGGACCTTTTTACCCATAAAGAGAATCACGTACCAGAGGCCTCCCCTTCAGACTAGAGGAAAAGAAGTTTCATTTAGGGCTAGTCCACACGGGGAGATAGCGACACGTTTGCGGTCGCGGCGACAAAGCGCCGCGACAGTCGCCGCGACCGGCGCAGGCGACAATTTTGTATGGGTGCCTATGTAAAAACGCCTGTGCTAACCACACGAGGCGATGCGCTTTTCAACAGTCTCGGCATTTTCAGGCGACTGTTGAAAAGCGCATCGCCTCGTGTGGTTAGCACAGGCGTTTTTACATAGGCGCCCATACAAAATTGTCGCCTGCGCCGGTCGCGGCGACTGTCGCGGCGCTTTGTCGCCGCGACCGCAAACGCGTCGCTATCTCCCCGTGTGGACTAGCCCTAAGAGGAACAGAGTAGGGGGTTCATCACAGTGAGGACAGTGAGGTTGGGGAATGCACTGCCGGGTGATGTTGTGATGCTGATTCAGTTAATGACTATAAGAGGGACTTGGATGATTTTTTGGACAGACATAATATAAAAGGCTATTGTGATACTAAACTCTATAGTTAGTATAGATATGGGTATATAGAATTTAATTAAATGTAGGGAGGGGTGTGTGTATGGGGCTGGGTTTTCATTTGGAGGGGTTGAACTTGATGGCCTTTGTCTTTTTTCAACCCAATTTAACTATGTAACTATGTAACTACTATGTAACTATTTTGTCCAAATGGGCCTCTGAATAATTTTGACGTGCAAGAATTTTTTTTGCCAGAGGATTTTTCGCTGGCGAATTTTCGGCGAGTTTCGCCAGAACATTGACTGGTGACAAAATGCGTCAACGTGAATCCTTGCCTGCCAAATTTATTTGCCTATCACTAGTTATGAGGGAAAACCTTTCTGTGTGCAGCCAAAGATCACTTTCTTGGATATAAAGATGTGACTAGTGATGGGTGAATTTATTCAAAAAAGTTTTGATGCCCACGACACAAACGGACGTCCATTGACTTCAATGTGTGTCAATTGTCACCGGTGTCAAAATTCCAGTTTTGTGAATTTTTTGCCCGTTTTGCGAATTTCGTGGCCAATCGAAACAGGACAAATTCGCCCATCACTGAATGTGACACAGGCACACAGAGTGATTTATGGGGATTTTACCGCCCTGATGTGGCATTTCAGATGCTGCTCGCCCCCTCACCCTGCACTTACCTTTCTGACCATCTCTAGTTCGCTCCCCATCGCTTATAGAAGGATGGCACAGTCGCAATTCCATGTGTAAATACCCCAAATCTCATAGAAGGATGGTACAGTAGCATTTCCATGTATAAATACCCCAAAACTAATAGAAGGATGGCGAAGTGTCAATTCCATGTATAAATACCCCAAAACGAATAGAAGTATGGCACAATCGCAATTCCATGTATAAATGCCCCAAAACTAATAGAAGGATGGCAGTCGCAATTCCATGTATAAATTCCCCAAAACTAATAGAAGGATGGCACAGTCGCAATTCCATGTTTAAATACCCCAAAACTAATAGAAGGATGGCACAGTCGCAATTCCATGTTTAAATACCCCAAAACTAATAGAAGGATGGCACAGTCGCAATTCCATGTTTAAATACCCCAAAACTAATAGAAGGATGGCAGTCACAATTCCATGTATAAATTCCCCAAAACTAATAGAAGGATGGCACAGTCGCAATTCCATGTTTAAATACCCCAAAACTAATAGAAGGATGGCACAGTCGCAATTCCATGTTTAAATACCCCAAAACTAATAGAAGGATGGCGCAGTGGCATTTCTATGTATAAATACCCCAAAAAACCCATAGGGAAATGACACAAATGCAACTTTGCACATTACATCAAGGAAAGGGTTAAACACCAGAAATCAGTACAATAAATGTGATTTGTATCCTTACCAGACATTCTTTCTACACTGATGTAGAGGGGATGAGAGGTGGGGAATTTGCAAAGCAGAGTAGAGAAGGACCATCCTTAAATCCTGTCTGTCCTGGATGCATTAACATAAACTGGCGCCTTTTTCCCTGCCTACCATTAGATGCCACGTAACTGAGGTCACACAGGACATCTCTTGCACGCACGCGCACATGCATGATCAAATCCCCACCCCTTTTAGTCTCCCACTGTTTCTAAGTGCCTGTAAAGAACAGGGAAAAAAGACAAAAAAATGCAATTTTGGCTGTGTACTTTCTCTCCCTGGACACAGGCCCCATCGGGGGTGCAGGGGCCATGGGGCCTGGTGCAGTTGCACCCCCTGCAACCCTGGTAGTTACGCTAGTGCCAGCAGCCAAATTGCACTGGTCTATGTTTAAAGATTGGCAGGATCAGATGTAGCTGTGATTGGACGAGAAGCAATGAGTTAAGGCAAAGAAGCAGTTCACCTCTTTATCTTCTGAACAGGTAGAAACATTCAACCACCCTGCCCCTTTTTGCATATTTTGCAAAATGTCAAGTTTTCTTCTTTATTTTCTCATATTATCTAATAATAGATAATATGAGAATAGGCTGGCTTTTTGCCTCTGGATCAAAAAAAAACAGTGGATATTTGTAGTGATTTTTTGCCAGGCATGGATTCCCTGAAAATTATTTTGCAAAATTCAGCCACAAATTTCTTTTGCTAAGACAAAAAAAGTCGCCAAGACAAAATTTTAGCAGAGTCAAAAAAGTCGCCATAAGAAAAAATGGCAGTTATATGTTCCATCAGTCTTAGCTTTGTACAGTTATAGTTGTTCTGTATGTTCCAGCAGTCTTAGCTTTGAAACAGTTACAGTTATAAATTCCAGCAGTTTTAGCTTTGTAACAGTTGCAGTTATATGTTCCATCAGTCTTAGCTTTGTACAGTTTCAGTTATATGTTACAGCAGTCTTAGCTTTGAAACAGTTACAGTTATACGTTCCAGCAGTCTTAGCTTTGTAATAGTTACAGTTAAATGTTCAGCAGTCTTAGCTTTGTAACAGTTACAGTTATACATTCCAACAGTCTTAGCTTTGTAACAGTTAGAGTTATATGTTCCAGCAGTCTTAGCTTTGAAACAGTTAAAGTTATATTGTACGTTCTAGCAGTCTCAGCTTTGAAACATTCCAGCGGTCTTAGCTTTGTACAGTTACAGTTATATGTTCCAGCAGTCTTAGCTTTGAAACAGTTACAGTTATACTGTATGTTCCAGCAGTCTTAGCTTTGAAACAGTTACAGTTATATGTTCCAGCAGTCTTAGCTTTGTAACAGTTACAGTTATACGTTCCAGCAGTCTTAGCTTTGTAAAAGTTACAGTTATATGTTCCAGCAGTCTTGGCTTCGAAACAGTTACAGTTACACTGTACGTTCCAGCAGTCTTAGCTTTGAAACAGTTACAGTTATATGTTCCAGCAGTCTTAGCTTTGAAACAGTTACAGTTATACATTTCAGCAGTCTTAGCTTTGAAACAGTTACAGTTATATGTTCCAGCAGTCTTAGCTTTGTACAGTTACAGTTATATGTTCCAGCAGTCTTACTATAAACACGTACTTCGAAACAAGCAGGGAGAGAAGGGTTAAATGTAAAGTCTTCTCCTAATCACAGCAGCAACAGCCCGAATCCAGAGTGTGAGCCTTTTATATGAATTATAAAAATGTTTTGGCATGCCTGTATATGTTAATGTTAGCTCCTGCTTGTTTAAATACAAGGCATTTCCGTATACATAAGAGTTTTACAATACCCTGAGAGAAAGGAGAAAATGCGAGCAATTTCTGAGAAATGTTAACACAACTTTTACAAACTGTGAAAATGTTAGTTTTATTCTCTGAAGGTAGCTGTTACAAACACAGAAAGTTTAATGCTTTCACATTATAACAAGTAAACCAAATTAACCAAGGAAATCCAGCTACTGTGTTACATCATGTCTCACCGAAAATCTAGTTATATAGATGAATGCAGATGGAATGGACTACAGAATTCCCATGGTGGTCCTCAGTCATGCAATACTTTCTACACTGATTGACTTTGAATAGACTATGCAAGAAGTTACTTAAACTAGCTTCAGCCCCATCAAAGATATTTCCATTGTGGATTTAGTATAGCAGGTACAGTAAGGTACGATTCTGGCACCATGGAATAAAGCAGAGCAAAGTGGCACTAGTAGCAATTTATATCCAACCTGCAGCAGGGGATAGGGATGAGCGATTTTTTCACCAAGTTTCACTACAGAAATAATGCCCATAGACTCCAATGGGAGAAAAAAAATGTTGTGCGTCAAAAATGCATTTCGATGAATTTTGGCAAAGCGAAACGGGTCAAAACAGAAGGTAATGCGTAATAAGATCCTACTTTTCCCTGGACCAATCACAAATTGAGACATCCAATATTGTATGGATGAGAGGAGATTCTATGAAGTCAATAAAATAATCAAATTCAATGTCATCAGTAAATGTTCCAGTACAGGTATGGGATCTGTTATCCAGAAATCCAGAATGTTTGGGACCAGGGGGGGGGGGGTTCCCAGTGTCCCACCAGCCCAGTCCGACCCTGTCTCTAAATTAATTCAGAGGTTTTCATATCTTTTTCCGGTTGTGTGAAAAAATAAAATTTTTAGAGGTTTTCAAGATATTCATATTTTTTATGGCAGAGTTCAGTGTAATTTTCCTTTTGCTCTTTTTTTTATTGGATCTTTTAATAAATCTCATGACTAGGGATGCACCAAATCCAGGATTCGGTTCGGATTCGGCCCGGGATTAGACCTTTTTCAGCAGGATTCGACCGAATCCTTGTGCCCGGCCTAATCAAATCCTAATATGCATATGCAAATTAGGGATGGGGAGGGAAATCACTTTACTTTTTGACACAAAACAAGGAAGTAAAAATGTTTCCCCCTTCCCACCCCTAATTTGTATATGCAAATTAGGATTCAGAATCTTTGGCGAAGGATTCGGGGGTTCGGCCTAATTCAAAATAGTGGATTCGGTGCATCACTACGCATGACATAGTTTTAGGGGCCCATTTACTAAGGGTAGAAGTGAATTTTCAAATTCAAAAGTAACTTTTGGGTACTTCGACCATCGAATAGGCCAAAATTCGATTTGAATTGAAAATTAGAATTCGAAAATCGAAGTACTGTCTCTTTAAAAAACGTCAAATTCGCCACCTTAAACCTGCTGAATTGCTGTTTAGCTTATGGGGGACCTCCTATAAACTTTCTGAGTGTTTGCCTAAGTTTTGAGTAGTCAAAGTATTTTTTTGTAATTAGGGTTGCACCGAATCCAGGATTCATTCAGGATTCGGCAAGGATTCAGCCTTTTTCAGCAGGATTCAGATTTGGCTGAATCCTTTTGCCTGGCCAAACCGAATCCGAATCCTAATTTGTAAATGCAAATTAGGGACGGGAAGTGAAATCTCGTGATTTTTTTGTCACAAAACAAGGAAGTAAAAAATGTTTTCCCCTTCCCACGGTTCGGTATTCAGCTGATTCTTTTGAGAAGGATTCGGGGGTTTGGCCGAATCCAAAATAGTGGATCGAAAAAATACTTCTACTATCGAAGTATTTGATGGTCGAATTTCGAAGTTTTTTTAACTTCGAAATTCGATCCTTAGTAAATGTGCCCCTTAGAGTTTATGAGAATATTGACAAATGGGCCTCTTAGGTGGCTGGCTTATGAAATATTGTAGAACGTTTGTTTCTCCAAATCGTACATTTTAGCACAAACACATTTTTTTTTTTGTATAGTTAAAACCATAAAATCGAAGAGTACAAAAGTACGGCCAATAAAAGCTATCAAGGTCAAGTAGAAGTCAATGGAAGTTCCCTTTATTTTCATGCCTTTTCAGACTTTCATTTGTGGTTTTAGAGGTTTTCGGAGATCAAAATGCTTACTGTCGTACCATTTTTTTGTTGGTTCATGTAAAATGTGTGGTTTTCGGATTTTCTCGGTCGCTATTTTCCGTCGTATTTTTTGTATTAGGATCTTTTAATAACTTTTACTCATGGTTTCAAAAAAACCCTAAAACCACTAACATTCCACCTTTTGCAAATAGTAGTGATGGGCGAATTTGCGCCGTTTCGCTTCGCCGAAAAATTCGCGAATTTCGCGCGAAATTCGCGAAACGGCGAAAAATTCACGAAACAGCGCCGGCGTCTCGTTTTTGACGCCGGCGCCTGTTTTTGACGCCGGCGCCCGTTTTTCCGAATTTTTTTTCGCGAATTTTCGCGGGCGTTTCGCGAATTTATTCGCCTGCCGCGAATCGCGCAAATTCGCCGCGAATTCGCGCCTGGCGAATAAATTCGCCCATCACTAGCAAATAGGCCTCCACAAGGCCTATTTATTAAGGGTCAAATTTTATTGGTATTAAAGATTACATTTTAGTGGTTTTTAGAGGGTTTTGAAACCACCACTAACCTCACAAACTCTAAAACCACTATTGTCATTGTATTTATTAAAAAATATAAAAAGTGTGAATGAAAAAAAAAGCACTGAACAATGCACTAAAAATACAAATACCTAAAAAAACAATTTGTAGTGAAAAAAAAAGCTGAAAACCTCTAAAATTCTCATTCGATTAAAAATGGGATCAGTGCTGCTCCCATTGACTTCTATAGGGCATTGACAACTTTAAGGGGCCGGTTCACTAACTTCGAGTGAAGGATTCGAATTAAAAAAACTTCGAATTTCAAAGTGTTTTTTGGGCTACTTCGACCATCGAATGGGCTACTACGACCTTCGACTACAACTTCGAATCGAAGGATTCGAACTAAAAATCGTTCGACTATTCGACCATTCGATAGTCGAAGTACTGTCTCTTTAAGAAAAAACTTTGACCCCCTAGTTCGCCATCTAAAAGCTACCGAACTCAATGTTAGCCTATGGGGAAGGTTCCCATAGGCTTGCCTAAGTTTTTCTGATCGAAAGATATTCCTTCGATCGTTGGATTAAAATCCTTTGAATCGTTCGTTTCGAAGGATTTTATTGTTCGATCGAAGGAATAATCCTTTGATCGTTCGATCGCACTATTTGCGCTAAAATTTTAATTCCCTCAATATTCGACCCTTTGTGAATCGGCCCCCAACTTGCCAAAGTTTTTTTTGTGGTTTTTCACTAAATAAATGTTAAATGTTAATAAATGGTAAATGTTAAATTTTTAGAGCTTTTTGAAAATATAGGAAAACAACAATTTTTTGTACACAAAATTTTCAATTTTTTTTAACAACTTTTTGATCAAATATATTTTAAGGAGAAGACATTCGTATAGAATTAGCTTCTCATAACAACTCTATGTTTTTGTCATTGGTTACACTTATGGTTCTGACAATTACAATGAGTAAACTACTTAAGTATATTTCATTTCCCACCAAATTACCCCAAAGGGAGTTTTTTCGTGATCCTGTGCTTACTTTCCCTGTCTCATAAAAAAATATTGTGCCTCAGAAATAGCCTTAAAGCGGAAAAAAACAACAATTAAGGTAAGTAAAATAAAACATGTTGTGAATTCCTGAATGCTCTTTGTATATACCCAGAAATTATAGCCAACGATATCCTTCCTCTTATCCAAAATGAAGCGCGCAGCTGTTGCGATGTTGCAGCTTTTATGGTTTTATGGAGACGAGTTTCCCCGGTACAGGAACGGTAACAAAACTAACACAAGGCATTTAATCACAGTTAGTCAATGTGCAACCCATTTTCCTACAAGAGGAGCCAAGCGACTTGATGGAGCACAGTTGAGCCTCAGATTGACTTGCCTTTGTATTAACTACAATCTTGCATCAAAAAAACCTTCATTAAGGCTCTTAGAAAACTATAAAACGGAGAGATTTAGAAGCATGCATTCTTAAAGATGAAATAGTCTGTTCCAAGCACGGAATTTTCCTCCGGGGCTCATATGCTCAGAATAACAATTTACAGCACATTTGAATACAACTGTCTTGATCTATAAACTGTGCACTAAAGGAAGATACTTCCAGAGCTGGTGTTGCTGCCGCCTAGAACCCTCCTAAAATCGAAATGTGTTGGTGGTTTTTTGTTACAATTTTTTTTCTCTTAAAATATTTTATATCCAGGACAAATAATACTCGTATTTAGTAGTCACAATCTCATTCCAAAATACTGAATATTAATGTTTTTTTTGTTTTTTTTAAGTGGTCATGTCTTCGTTTTAGTCTGTACTTATTTCTAATTGTGTTTTCAAAATACAACTACACAAATCTGTCTTTTATATTCATCAAAAAGGAATGAAAAATTGGCATTTTTAAAATGTTTTTGAAAGGGTGTGGATTTGAAGGTAGGGAAAGGGGTGGGAGATGAGGGTGGGGAGAGAGAGACTAAGTTATCTTCAAACAGCTGGTCTCTGCAGTTGTTGCTTCTCCGCCATCCAGTTATTCCTTCTTTCATTTAATTTTTATTTAATTTAATAAGAAGTAAATTATATCCAATAACATCTTTAAAAGTGTTACTGAACCAGCTTGCGGTTTCAATCTTGTGTAGTTCCATTGCTTCATATCCGCAACCTTCCTTATCTGATCCGTAGTAGTTCTGCAGAAAAGTGGGGTTCAGAGTGTGATAAAGAGTAAGATCAAGACTGCAGGAATCAAAAAATTCTCAACATTCCTTTGACGCATCTCCACAATATAAAAAACAAATCTGACGGATACTGTGCAACAGGCAGAAGAACCCAAAGAGCAGAGAGTACAACAAACAGATATGGCAAATACACCTGTATTTATTTTTGGTGGGAGCAGAGAAAAGGGTTTGGGTAGGTGTACCAGGTAGGGTGTACATGGTCTTGGCCTAATGGGTTTGCGGTTGGGTAGTGCCATGGGCATGGCTAAAAATTACCCAGATTCAGTTCCATGAAACTTGACGTCTCTTTGGGGTTTATTTATTAAAGTACAATTTTTTTGGTCGGAAAAATATTTTTTTAAACATTTATTAAACTTCGATGGTGTTAAAAGTTTGATTAAAAAAGTACTCAAAGGCAGATATTCTGATCTGTGCTGGGTTTTTTTCAATAATTTTAGGGGCACATTTACTAAGCTCGAGTGAAGGATTTGAAGTAAAAAAACTTAAAATTTCAAAGTTTTTTTTGGGTACTTTGACCATCGAATAGGCTACTTCGACCTTTGACTACAACTTCGAATCGAACTATTCGAACTAAAAATCTTCGACTATTCGACCATACTAAGCTTTTTTTGATCGAAGGAAATTCGTTCGATCAATGGATTAAAAATCCTTCGAATCGTTCGATTCCAAGGATTTAATCGTTCGATCTAACGATTTTTTCCTTCGATCGTTCGATCGAAGTGTTTGCGGTAAATCCTTTGACTTCGATATTCGAAGGATTTTACTTCGATGGTCGAATATCAAGGCTTAATTAACCCTCGATATTCGACCTTTAGTAAATGGGCCTCTAAGAGTTTGTGGTTTTCGGGCATCAAATCCGAAAAAGCCGCAGTTCTTGGTGACAAATCCGGAAAATACCCAAGATTCCAATTTTTCACTATTTTTTCTATTTTTTTTTCCCACACAAGAAATTTTCAGAAAAATTAATTGATAAATAGAGGGGAAATTATCAGTGCGGATTTGGTCAGAATCGTTTTCAGAGAACTTTTCGGATTTTGGCATGCGCACTGCCATGTGTTGGTGGTGGTATAGATCTACTGTATGTCATTGGAAAGGTGGAAATGGGTTCTCTGAAATGATGAAGTGCTGGAGGTCTAACAGGCTACCCTGGGTTTGGTGGATGACAGGAAAAATGCTACCTGCCTAAATTTGCAATGCCAACTGTGAAGTATGGTGGAGCATCATATACTGTATATCCCATTAATGGTATTCTTTCCACCCAAACTAGATATCGAATCTTTCAACTTGGCCTCCAGTTTTGGGAAGTGCTTTATCTAAAAGTTGTCCCGCCACGCCGCTCCTCTGTGTCCCAGGCGCCAGCTCATTAGGGCGCGCGCAGCGCGCCTCTGCGAGATTTAAAGGCGCAGGCGCGCTGTCGTGATGACGCCAGCACTCATTGGCGTGATGATGGCAGTGCGCATTGGCGTGAAACTCAATCTGTATAAAAGGGAATTCCTGTGTGTTATAGGATTTGTTCCTTGTGAGTTACCAGGTGCCTCTGTGCTGTATCGCTTCTGTGATCTGATTCCTGTTGTGACCCCTGCCTGTTTTTGGACGATTCTGACTTCTGTATCCTGACTCTTGCCTGGTAATCGACTTTACTTATTCCGTATCGCTTCTGATTGATCTCCTGGTTTGACCCTTGCCTGCCTGACTCCGTTTTGTACTCTGCCTGCCCCAACCCGGCCTGATCTGACTTTGCTTTTTGTCTACACCTTGTACCGCGACCTTCTGCCCAAAAGACTTTGCGTTACCGTTGTGCTCCTTTGCTTGTTCTGAACCCCTCACTTTGCACCTCTCTCAATAAGACCTGGCGGCATCAGATTAGCCGAGGGCTCCTCCCGAGGTGAAAGGTGGCTGTTAAAGGCGGAAGCAAGAGCCGAGAACAGGGTGCTTAGCATTGGTTCTGAATTTAGGGTGCCAACCGTGACAACAGCTTTTTCCTAATTTGATGGGATATAGGTATTTTTCAAAAGGCAACATCACTACCAGAAAAGTTGCTGTTGAAATGATACCCCCAAGCAATGGAAGAACCCATTCTTCCATAAACTGTGCAATTTTAATATGTTATATTTCACATTTCTATTAATAATGATTTATCTGTTATGATACCTCTCCTTTTCTGAGAATACTAGAAAAACATTTAATGGCAGAGAATAGGACGCACCAGACTCATAAATTATATGTAGAATTATGAAATATACATTATAACGTCTTGACGGGAAAAGAGGACAAAATTGGTAGATGAAAAATCACATCACATGAACCTTCAACAAAAGTAGGATAAAAAGGAAAAATGAAAACATAAACACAATAAATGTCTTGGGCAAGAAGTATGGCCCGATAAATTGAAGGTAATTTCAAATATGATACAGATGTAAAAAAGTACAGTCAATAATGTCTAATGAACTTAGCAAAATATGGACTTAAGGGCAAAACATTGTACAGTACAATAAGATAGTAAATCATGACCAGTGGGGAACTCAATTATATACTAGCTGGGTAGGTGACAAATGGGCTTGAATAATAATAAAGATGAGGATGATGATGATGATGATGATGAATGATAAAGAACAAATTAGATAAGAACAACAAATTTTCTCCAACAAGCAGGAGCACCCCTAGATATCAGTTAGTACAGTAGGTTCATTTAGACTTGTTTTATGCTTTTAGTAATGAAGAGTAGGGATGTAGCGAACTGTTCGCCCGCGAACACCGTTCGCGTCCGCCGAATGTTCGCGAACGTTTGGGAACGTTCGCATTTTGAGTTCGCGTTCGATCGTTCGACCATTCGACCATTCTAATTCCTTCGACCGCTAAAAATCGAACGATTTCCATTTGTTCGAACGATTGTAAGCATTCGATCGAATGAAAAGCATTCGATCGAATGGCTTCGATCGTTCGTTTCGAATGAAAATCCTTCGATCGAACGATTAAAATCCTTCGATCGTTCGAATCGAACGATTTTAGCGGGTGTTCGAAGTTCGCGAACTGTTCGCGAACGTTCGCATTTTTTGCCGGTGTTCGCGAACGGCGTTCACGAACACCAAATCGGCAGTTCGCTACATCCCTAATGAAGAGAGACTCGTATCCTTTAAATGTTAAACTACTTTTGATTTCGTTACCATACATAGCTTTCATACGGTTTTACAAAAATGCACAGAAGGAACGTCCTTTTCCACAATAAGGTAATCCCTTATAATTGTAATGAAATGGAAGTACCTGAATAGTATGGGTCTCATTGGCTGTTCTTCATCTGCTCCACTTGCCTGTTGCTATATTTGTTTTCAGTAGTGATGGGCGAATTTGTGAAATTTTTCTCTGTTTCGCAAATTGTTCGGCGAAAAATTTGCGGAATGCATTGAAGTCAATGAGTGTCAAAATAATTTTGACGCACGCCAATTTTGAGTGAGCGACAATTTTGTCAAAATGCATTAAAGTCATTGGGCATCCGAATAATTTTGACACGTGACACTTTTATGTGCTTGACTATTCTGACCCGCCAATTGTCTTTCCAACTTGTTCGACCTACTGTACTCACCATAATCAATATACAACTGTTGATGGCTCTCATCTTAGCTCCTCATTCTGGACATCATCTCACACTTTCCCTTTGTGTGGGTTTTATACCCCAGCAAAGGTTGAAACTCTAGTTGCACTCCTGAAGAATATCTGAAGAATTTTCTACTTACAAACTGCCCTAACATACCTGAATTTAGGCATTTCCTCAAGGTATCCTGTTACATTTCTCAAAGAAGCCATTTCCCTCCTATGGCAACACCCATCTGCAACTATCAGTCCTGTTTGTTTTTTGTTTCTCTAGACCTCCTGCTAGGCAAGGGTTTCTTGAAGGGAAAGCTAAAGCTAAAATTTAGTAGATTTTTAGGAGTGTTCTTCTGAGCACTTTTGCACTCCATTATAGAGACATTTCTAGGGTCCCGGGAAATGTAGCAGAAGGATTAAGGGACAGGGACATGTCTGGGGGACGAATAAGGTCCTTCACTAGAAGGGCCGGATTTTAGGAGGCGCACCCCAAGGCCTCAGTGCCGGCCGCTTCTTGTGTGCCCGCCACATGGTCTCAGTATTGGCACCACCCGGAACCTCCCCGCACAAGCTCGAGCACCATCTCAAGCATCCGAGCACTGAGGAGCTTTGACTCACCAGTGCTCCATTGGGAACCACTAAAGTTGTGCTATGAGCAGCATTTTGTTAGTAGTGATAGGCGCATAAATTCTCCAGGCATGGATTTGCGGTGAATTTTCGCGTTTTGCCGCCTGCAAATGTTTTCCCAAAACTGCGTAGAAAATTCACCAGAGAAAAATCTGCCGCAACAAAAAAAAAAATTGGCGCGCGCACTAAAATTGACGCACGTCAAAATTATTCGTATGCCCGTTGACTTTCATGCATTTGGACAAAATTGCACTTCCTATTGTATCTTTTATGCGTAGTTCTTAATCTTTAATGCAACTGCATTTTGTATTCATTTTTGTAAAGACCCCTGTCTGTTTTTTTGATTTATTCTGGGTTAAAAAAATGGTTTGGATGGGTGGCTGGTCCAGCTTTTGGTATTGCAACAATTAGTACAATTTCAATTTTGATTAAAAAAAGTTTATTCACATCACATGGCTTCAGATTTCTGATGGCTTATCAAAGATCTGAAGTACCGTTTTCAAATCAAAACTGAAGTTGTGAATGGTGCCGTGCTTATCATTGCTTTGCTATAGTCAGTTGGAGTGGGCACTAAACATTATGCACCTGTTTCTTTGAATTTGGGAATACTGAGTGCTGACTGTATCTAATTGCCAGTCCTTGTGCCTCCCTGTTGCTGATGTCAGTGGTATGTCCTGCCCCACCCAATATGTCAGGATCAGTTTAAAGTTAGGGTCTATGGGTTCCGATGGCTGCAGGTTCCTATTATGGTTCCTTAGGGGGTAGGATTTGATGTGGGTCATAGTTTTTGTGATCATACATCACCAGTCCATACAAGGTGTCAGACTGGGACACCAGGGGCCCACCAAAAAACCTCAGACCAGGGGCCCACCAAAAGTTTTTAGACCAGGGACCCACCCTCACTCAACCTCTATTCTCTTTTCTTTACATACTATAATTTATTATTTCATCTACTGTATTTAACCACTTTGTTCTCATAGAAATAGGGAATGGCCATGAAATAGGCCAAAAGTTTAGCAGCATGAGGGACCACTGACACCTGGGCCCACCGGGAGTTTTCCTGGTATCCCAGTGGGCCAGTCCATACCCCTCTTCTGCCCCCTAACTATGCCAAATAGACACACCTGAAACTGTAACAAAGCCCTTTCAATTTGTTAAGCCCCACCTCAAATATCATGGCTGTCCACCTAAATAACAACAAGTGAATGTGGATATCACACATGGAGTGCCAAATAGGAAAGAGCTCATTTGTTACATAGATCATAGAATCTAATCTTCAAGGTAAAATCACAATATCTTGCCGTATAGGACGGTAACAGGAATCATACGCTTTTCCGAGTTAGAACATTTTCCGCATGGATTCCATAACCGAGTTGCGGCCATTCAATCCTCCCAGTCTGACTTTGATTTTGCTGCTCAGTAAATCCAATTCTTCAGCAAATATCTCAGCTTGTGCATAAAGGAAAAAACTGACCAATCGAGCATTTCTACATGTACACATGAGGCTAATTTTCCAATTATGTTCGTGTTACTTTGGAAACAGGTTTATTTCAACAAGTCCAATTTTACGGCTTCCTTAGCAAATTATAGAGTGCTGGGTCCACAGTGTGCCGAGGAGTTCCCCTGTAAAACTGGAACATGCTATAAACAATATCCATAAATACCACAGTTTCCCTCTTTATTGACATCCTTTTTCCTGATGATAAAACAGTTAACTTGCCTGGGCTTTTTCTGCCCCGGAGGAGTGTGAAAATTAAGATTAGGGAGGGGGTTTAACAGAAGCTGCAATCTGAAGGTGTCTGCGCTGCTCTTAAACTGCCAGACACCCTTTTATGGCCCTAGTAAATGTAATCAGCTTTTAGAAAGCACAGAGTCTTCCGTGATGTACAGAACAATTATACGCCAGGCACAAACCTTATTTTAATGGGTGTGGGTGGAGGGAGGTTTATTAGATTTGTTTAACTGTTTGGTTTTTTTTTTTTCTCTTTACTCATGATGTCGATTAAGCAACGAGAGACTCGACAAAAGTTTTTAAAAAGTATTCGTAAAATGCAACAAGGGTGGTTCTTTTTTAGATGTTGCCGCCTGTAACATTTTGTGGGGTTGCGACTGCATTGGGAATGGGTCCCCCTTTAGGCTGGAACTGGGAGGTTCTGAGGTTTAACAAAGGGCAGAGGAAACTATAGCAAGATGAGTATATATTAACCTCCCCTCTGGATGCTACAGTACCACCAACAGGGACAGACCCTCACAATACACCAGGGATCTCCAACCAGAAACTCATGAGCAAAATGTTTCTCTCCAACCCCTTGGATGTTGCTCCAGGTGGCCTCAAAGCAGGTCCTTACTTGTAGGCAAGTTATGGTTGCATAAAAAACAGGTGTACTGCCAAACAGAACCTCCTATAGGCTGCCAGTCAACATAGGGGCTACCAAATAGCCAATCAGAGCCTTTTTTACCCCTCTTGCCACCACCCCCAGGATATTTTCATATTTGTGTTGATCCTCCTTTTACATTTGAATGTGGCTCAAGGGTAAAAATACAGTAATACATTAAAAGGCATCACAAAATGATAATATAATATTAGATGAAAGTTTTGGGAATTCAATAACTCCCTCACTATATATTTAAATTTGTCTGGGTAAAGGTTGCCTTATAGGCACCGATATTATTGTTGGAAATGAAAGGAATAGGGGAATTGACATACATTCACCTCTAGGGATGGGCACATTTTTACGGCCACAGAAATGACGCCCATAGACTTGTATGGTGCCGCGCGTCAAAAAAAAGACGTGCGTCAAAAATAATTTGCCGGCGGCAAATTTTTGGTGAAATGAAACGGGTCAAATTCGTCCAAGCCTATTCACCTCTTAAAAGAGAACTAGAGCTTAACTAAAGAAGTAGGTAGAAATGTTGTACATTAAGTTTTGTGCTTCTGTACCAGCCCAAGGCAACCACAGCCCTTTAGCAGTAAAGATCTGTGTCTCCAAAGATGCCCCAGTAGCTCCCCATCTTCTTTTCTGCTGATTCACTGCACATGCTCTGTGCTGCTGTCACTTACTGAGCTTAGGGAGCCACTCACAATATACAGTACACATAGAATAGAAATGTCACAATATAAGGCTGATTAGTAATTAATACAGATAATTACTACATGGCAGCACAGAAACCAGTGCAATTAGCATCAGAATTGAATAATCAGCAAACCTGTAGCATCAGCTTATATTGCAGCCAGGGAAGCTCATTTTCTGCTGGATAATTAGTGACGAGCCCTAAGCTTAGCTTCTCAACAGCCAATCAGAGCCCACTGAGCATGTGAGTGTCACAGACAATTTCCAAGATGGTGACCCCCTGTGACAAGTTTGAAGTCCTGGATCATTGCTGCTATTGACAAGCTGACACTTAAGCCTCGTGCAATAAGTTCACTATATAAAATATGCCATTTTTAGCCACATTCATTTTTAGGGTTAAGTTCTCCTTTAAGATTAAAAATGAGCATATGGCAAATATTCAAGTCATGGCCTTGGGGACATCCAAATGCTAAACCTATGATGTGAAGATTCAAATTTAGTCTACGTTAAGCCCTTATATCAACTTGCAGGGTTTTTTTTTTTTTTTAAATGCATGTTAAATTAAACATTTTACCTTATAAACCATTGCAGAACAAGTGTTTAATAATGCACCTGCATAAAAAATCATTTCCCCTTGAAGGATACTGATGGCATTGAATAATGTCCCCTCTAAGGCAGCAACAAGTCAAAAAGATCCTTCTCTGTATAGCACAAAGATACTGTACTTTATTATAAACCATACCATGCAATATTTTAATGGAATCTTTGATTCCCTTATGAGGAGTAATATATATTACCCAGTAGAGTGCTTGATATGGAAGAATATTTTTAAATAATTCAATTGGTTGAGTGCATACAAATGAAACACCAAAATCTGATGTTCTATGGAAGAAAGATCTGATAACCTCAATAATATTCTGCTTTCAAGGTACAGTCTTATTGATGCAATAAAAATCCTGTAGTTGTATTCTCACACCTAAACCTAAATAAATATTTAAAATATAAGTAAAATAAACATTAGAATGAACTTCTTTAGATATCTAGATCCCAATATACATGAGAACCTGTTTTTCCATCACAATCACATCTTCTAAGAATCGTAAAAAAGATATAAATATACAAAAACCTTGCAACCTAAAACGTGGCCACATTTTTTAAATAAGGTATCAGGAAAAATCAGCCACTTTTTTTGTATGATTTCAGGAAAATTTTCAAGAAAAATGTGGTCACACATACTCTAATTTATTAGAGTAAAAAAAATCGAAGGTCGAATTTGGAATTACTGTGAATTTTTTTAAATAAATTTGCATGCACTCACAAATCGATTGGGACTTTATTTATGAAAAAACTTGAACATTTAATATTTGATCCAATAGTACTGACCCGAAAAAAACTCAAATCTCTGGAAGGCAATTAACATATTGAAATGGTTGAACTGAACTCTGTCATTGACTTGTTAAAGAACTCAGCAGGTTTTAGGTGGCGAATATTTAAACTGGAACTGTTTCCATGGTTGAGTTGTAATAAATCTCACATTCAAATTTACATTTGAGTTGGTACTTTTCAATTCGAATTTGGAGTTTGACGCAAAAAAAAAAGTGAAAATTTGAATTTACCACTCAAACCTTAGAAATCTGCTCCTAAGGGGCATATTTATCAAGAGTTGAATTTTGAATTGAAAAAACTTCGAAATCAAAGTAATAGCGCATGCGATCAAATATGATTAGATTTTTCAAAGTCCACCAATTGACTCCAAATCGGTTCTAGATGTCCCCCATAGTATAAAACAGCAATTCAGCAGGTTTTAGATGCCGAATGGTCGAAGTCAGACAGTACATGATAAATTTTGATATTCGAATTTTCGATTTTTTTTTTTCAAATTCAAATTGAATTTGGACTATTCCTGAGTCAAAGTACACAAAAATAACTCAAAATTCAAATTTTTTTCATTTGAAAATTCACCTCGAACTTTGATAAATCTGCCCCTTGGGTGCATATTTTTCAAGGGTTGAATTTCGAATTGAAAGACTTCAAAATTTGAATTCAAAAAGACCAACCAAAATTAAGTCTAAGTTTTTTTTGGTCGAACAGGTCTGTTTTCTATTGAATAGGTCCATATGTGGCCGAATTGAAGGAATATCTCATTCGATCGAATTCGATTCAAAGTTTTTCCCAAATAAAGTACATCTGACCCTAAGGGGCAGATTTATCAAAGGTCAAATTTCGAGGGTTAAAATACCCTTGAATTCGACCCTCAAAGTAAAATCCTTTGAATTTGAATATTGAATTCAAAGGATTTTAACGCAAAAGCTTTGATCGAACGATGAAAAAGCTCGAATCGAACAATCTGAACTATTTTAAGCGATCGACCAAAGGATTTTTATTAGACCAAAAAAACTTGGGTCTGGGGAAGGTCCCCATAGGCTAACATTGGACTTCGGTAGGTTTAAAGTGGCAAAGTATGAAGTCAAAGTTTTTTATAAAGAGACAGTAGTTTGATTATCGAATGGCCGAACGATTTTTACTTCGAATCGTTTGAATCATTCAATTCGATCGAATTTGACCAATTCGATGGTCGAAGTACCCGAAAAATTACTTTGAAATTCTAATATTTTTTTATTCTAATTATTCACTCGAGCTTAGTAAATCTGCTCCTAATTGTTGAAATTCCTTCACAGATGGGTGAAAATTTGTTTCAAATCCAAGCTATTTTGGAAATAATAGTAGAATTAATACCTGTTTCATTGGACTGGGGTCACTATTTTCACAAAATAATTGTAAAACACATTTTGCAAGTAGTGATGGTTGAATCTATCCAGCTTCACTGAAAAATTTGCAAAACATCGAAAAACTCGAAATGGCGAAAAATTTGTGAAACTTATTGAAGTCAATGGGCATCAAAATAATTTTGACGCACGACAATTTTGACGCAAGCAAAAAATTTTTATACACACGACTATTTTGTCCAAATGCATTAAAGTCAATGGACACCTGAATAATTTTGACATGGGACAATTTTTATGCGCAAAATTTTTATTGTCGCAGCAAATTTTGCAAATCTTCACCACAGTTTTACAAATTTATTTGCGGGTGGCGAAACATGGAAATTCTCCGCAAATCCATCACTATTTGCAAGTGCCATTGGTTTGGCAGTTGGTTTTCACCAATCGGTAACAGCTGTAGAAAAGGAGTACACTTTGAACAGATGAACATTTTAAAAAAATAAAAATCTCTCAAGGATCAAATGTGTATTTAAAAAAAAAAAGCCCCCTGAAATAATCAGCAGCTGTATTTGTTACCCAGCTCGTCATAAAACGGTTTGAATAAAAGGAACAAATCGCTAATAGTGAGGAGCAAAATTTTTCACCAGGGTTCGCTATGAAAAAAGTCGCCCATAGACTCCAATGGGTGAAATTAAATGTTGCCTGTCAAACAAATTGTTCTGAGTCAAAAAATTTTAGTTGCCCATAGACTTCAATGTTGTTTGTGAATATTTTGCCATTTTGGGAATTTTCTGCAAAACAGGTCAGATTCACTCCCACTAATGGCCAGTTGGGTTTCCAGACTTGGTACAACAAAAACTTACACCCTATAACACCCTATATCACCCTATTGATTTAATGAGTCACTGGGCCCTGGATTCACACTGTGTCTCACAGCTCGTGTATAGATAAACTAGTACTCACTACGCTCCATGGAGAGTATGGGTGTCACAACTATCAGCCACAGGCCAATATACTTTAATATGAGCATTATGTGCCCCGGAGGAAAGTCACTTTACATAA